>NC_089532.1:29716852-31063177 GCF_963924715.1 Thunnus thynnus | reverse complement strand
CCGAGCGTTTTGGGTGAGTCTGCATCGCTTCTGATGAAAAGCCACTAGTTTGGGCCCAATAACACCGAAATTGAGAAGAAACACATGAAAATGCAGGTACGGTGTGCGCCGTGACTCTGCCAGATGCAGTATCCGAGCGTTTTGGGTGAGTCTGCATCGCTTCTGATGAAAAGCCACTAGTTTGGGCCCAATAACACCGAAATTGAAAGAAACACATGAAAATGCAGGTACGGTGTGCGCCGTGACTCTGCCAGTGCAGCCGAGCGTTTTGGGTGAGTCTGCATCGCTTCTGATGAAAAGCCACTAGTTTGGGCCCAATAACACCGAAATTGACAGAAACACATGAAAATGCAGGTACGGTGTGCGCCGTGACTCTGCCAGTGCAGCCGAGCGTTTTGGGTGAGTCTGCATCGGTTCTGATGAAAAGCCACTAGTTTGGGCCCAATAACACCGAAATTGACAGAAACACATGAAAATGCAGGTACGGTGTGCGCCGTGACTCTGCCAGTGCAGCCGAGCGTTTTGGGTGAGTCTGCATCGGTTCTGATGAAAAGCCACTAGTTTGGGCCCAATAACACTGAAATTGACAGAAACACATGAAAATGCAGGTACGGTGTGCGCCGTGACTCTGCCAGTGCAGCCGAGCGTTTTGGGTGAGTCTGCATCGGTTCTGATGAAAAGCCACTAGTTTGGGCCCAATAACACTGAAATTGACAGAAACACATGAAAATGCAGGTACGGTGTGCGCCGTGACTCTGCCAGTGCAGCCGAGCGTTTTGGGTGAGTCTGCATCGGTTCTGATGAAAAGCCACTAGTTTGGGCCCAATAACACTGAAATTGACAGAAACACATGAAAATGCAGGTACGGTGTGCGCCGTGACTCTGCCAGTGCAGCCGAGCGTTTTGGGTGAGTCTGCATCGGTTCTGATGAAAAGCCACTAGTTTGGGCCCAATAACACTGAAATTGACAGAAACACATGAAAATGCAGGTACGGTGTGCGCCGTGACTCTGCCAGTGCAGCCGAGCGTTTTGGGTGAGTCTGCATCGGTTCTGATGAAAAGCCACTAGTTTGGGCCCAATAACACTGAAATTGACAGAAACACATGAAAATGCAGGTACGGTGTGCGCCGTGACTCTGCCAGTGCAGCCGAGCGTTTTGGGTGAGTCTGCATCGGTTCTGATGAAAAGCCACTAGTTTGGGCCCAATAACACTGAAATTGACAGAAACACATGAAAATGCAGGTACGGTGTGCGCCGTGACTCTGCCAGTGCAGCCGAGCGTTTTGGGTGAGTCTGCATCGGTTCTGATGAAAAGCCACTAGTTTGGGCCCAATAACACTGAAATTGACAGAAACACATGAAAATGCAGGTACGGTGTGCGCCGTGACTCTGCCAGTGCAGCCGAGCGTTTTGGGTGAGTCTGCATCGGTTCTGATGAAAAGCCACTAGTTTGGGCCCAATAACACTGAAATTGACAGAAACACATGAAAATGCAGGTACGGTGTGCGCCGTGACTCTGCCAGTGCAGCCGAGCGTTTTGGGTGAGTCTGCATCGGTTCTGATGAAAAGCCACTAGTTTGGGCCCAATAACACTGAAATTGACAGAAACACATGAAAATGCAGGTACGGTGTGCGCCGTGACTCTGCCAGTGCAGCCGAGCGTTTTGGGTGAGTCTGCATCGGTTCTGATGAAAAGCCACTAGTTTGGGCCCAATAACACTGAAATTGACAGAAACACATGAAAATGCAGGTACGGTGTGCGCCGTGACTCTGCCAGTGCAGCCGAGCGTTTTGGGTGAGTCTGCATCGGTTCTGATGAAAAGCCACTAGTTTGGGCCCAATAACACTGAAATTGACAGAAACACATGAAAATGCAGGTACGGTGTGCGCCGTGACTCTGCCAGTGCAGCCGAGCGTTTTGGGTGAGTCTGCATCGGTTCTGATGAAAAGCCACTAGTTTGGGCCCAATAACACTGAAATTGACAGAAACACATGAAAATGCAGGTACGGTGTGCGCCGTGACTCTGCCAGTGCAGCCGAGCGTTTTGGGTGAGTCTGCATCGGTTCTGATGAAAAGCCACTAGTTTGGGCCCAATAACACTGAAATTGACAGAAACACATGAAAATGCAGGTACGGTGTGCGCCGTGACTCTGCCAGTGCAGCCGAGCGTTTTGGGTGAGTCTGCATCGGTTCTGATGAAAAGCCACTAGTTTGGGCCCAATAACACTGAAATTGACAGAAACACATGAAAATGCAGGTACGGTGTGCGCCGTGACTCTGCCAGTGCAGCCGAGCGTTTTGGGTGAGTCTGCATCGGTTCTGATGAAAAGCCACTAGTTTGGGCCCAATAACACTGAAATTGACAGAAACACATGAAAATGCAGGTACGGTGTGCGCCGTGACTCTGCCAGTGCAGCCGAGCGTTTTGGGTGAGTCTGCATCGGTTCTGATGAAAAGCCACTAGTTTGGGCCCAATAACACTGAAATTGACAGAAACACATGAAAATGCAGGTACGGTGTGCGCCGTGACTCTGCCAGTGCAGCCGAGCGTTTTGGGTGAGTCTGCATCGGTTCTGATGAAAAGCCACTAGTTTGGGCCCAATAACACTGAAATTGACAGAAACACATGAAAATGCAGGTACGGTGTGCGCCGTGACTCTGCCAGTGCAGCCGAGCGTTTTGGGTGAGTCTGCATCGGTTCTGATGAAAAGCCACTAGTTTGGGCCCAATAACACTGAAATTGACAGAAACACATGAAAATGCAGGTACGGTGTGCGCCGTGACTCTGCCAGTGCAGCCGAGCGTTTTGGGTGAGTCTGCATCGGTTCTGATGAAAAGCCACTAGTTTGGGCCCAATAACACTGAAATTGACAGAAACACATGAAAATGCAGGTACGGTGTGCGCCGTGACTCTGCCAGTGCAGCCGAGCGTTTTGGGTGAGTCTGCATCGGTTCTGATGAAAAGCCACTAGTTTGGGCCCAATAACACTGAAATTGACAGAAACACATGAAAATGCAGGTACGGTGTGCGCCGTGACTCTGCCAGTGCAGCCGAGCGTTTTGGGTGAGTCTGCATCGGTTCTGATGAAAAGCCACTAGTTTGGGCCCAATAACACTGAAATTGACAGAAACACATGAAAATGCAGGTACGGTGTGCGCCGTGACTCTGCCAGTGCAGCCGAGCGTTTTGGGTGAGTCTGCATCGGTTCTGATGAAAAGCCACTAGTTTGGGCCCAATAACACTGAAATTGACAGAAACACATGAAAATGCAGGTACGGTGTGCGCCGTGACTCTGCCAGTGCAGCCGAGCGTTTTGGGTGAGTCTGCATCGGTTCTGATGAAAAGCCACTAGTTTGGGCCCAATAACACTGAAATTGACAGAAACACATGAAAATGCAGGTACGGTGTGCGCCGTGACTCTGCCAGTGCAGCCGAGCGTTTTGGGTGAGTCTGCATCGGTTCTGATGAAAAGCCACTAGTTTGGGCCCAATAACACTGAAATTGACAGAAACACATGAAAATGCAGGTACGGTGTGCGCCGTGACTCTGCCAGTGCAGCCGAGCGTTTTGGGTCTGCATCGGTTCTGATGAAAAGCCACTAGTTTGGGCCCAATAACACTGAAATTGACAGAAACACATGAAAATGCAGGTACGGTGTGCGCCGTGACTCTGCCAGTGCAGCCGAGCGTTTTGGGTGAGTCTGCATCGGTTCTGATGAAAAGCCACTAGTTTGGGCCCAATAACACTGAAATTGACAGAAACACATGAAAATGCAGGTACGGTGTGCGCCGTGACTCTGCCAGTGCAGCCGAGCGTTTTGGGTGAGTCTGCATCGGTTCTGATGAAAAGCCACTAGTTTGGGCCCAATAACACTGAAATTGACAGAAACACATGAAAATGCAGGTACGGTGTGCGCCGTGACTCTGCCAGTGCAGCCGAGCGTTTTGGGTGAGTCTGCATCGGTTCTGATGAAAAGCCACTAGTTTGGGCCCAATAACACTGAAATTGACAGAAACACATGAAAATGCAGGTACGGTGTGCGCCGTGACTCTGCCAGTGCAGCCGAGCGTTTTGGGTGAGTCTGCATCGGTTCTGATGAAAAGCCACTAGTTTGGGCCCAATAACACTGAAATTGACAGAAACACATGAAAATGCAGGTACGGTGTGCGCCGTGACTCTGCCAGTGCAGCCGAGCGTTTTGGGTGAGTCTGCATCGGTTCTGATGAAAAGCCACTATTTTGGGCCCAATAACACTGAAATTGACAGAAACACATGAAAATGCAGGTACGGTGTGCGCCGTGACTCTGCCAGTGCAGCCGAGCGTTTTGGGTGAGTCTGCATCGGTTCTGATGAAAAGCCACTAGTTTGGGCCCAATAACACTGAAATTGACAGAAACACATGAAAATGCAGGTACGGTGTGCGCCGTGACTCTGCCAGTGCAGCCGAGCGTTTTGGGTGAGTCTGCATCGGTTCTGATGAAAAGCCACTATTTTGGGCCCAATAACACTGAAATTGACAGAAACACATGAAAATGCAGGTACGGTGTGCGCCGTGACTCTGCCAGTGCAGCCGAGCGTTTTGGGTGAGTCTGCATCGGTTCTGATGAAAAGCCACTAGTTTGGGCCCAATAACACTGAAATTGACAGAAACACATGAAAATGCAGGTACGGTGTGCGCCGTGACTCTGCCAGTGCAGCCGAGCGTTTTGGGTGAGTCTGCATCGGTTCTGATGAAAAGCCAGTAGTTTGGGCCCAATAACACTGAAATTGACAGAAACACATGAAAATGCAGGTACGGTGTGCGCCGTGACTCTGCCAGTGCAGCCGAGCGTTTTGGGTGAGTCTTCATCGGTTCTGATGAAAAGCCACTAGTTTGGGCCCAATAACACTGAAATTGACAGAAACACATGAAAATGCAGGTACGGTGTGCGCCGTGACTCTGCCAGTGCAGCCGAGCGTTTTGGGTGAGTCTGCATCGGTTCTGATGAAAAGCCACTAGTTTGGGCCCAATAACACTGAAATTGACAGAAACACATGAAAATGCAGGTACGGTGTGCGCCGTGACTCTGCCAGTGCAGCCGAGCGTTTTGGGTGAGTCTGCATCGGTTCTGATGAAAAGCCACTAGTTTGGGCCCAATAACACTGAAATTGACAGAAACACATGAAAATGCAGGTACGGTGTGCGCCGTGACTCTGCCAGTGCAGCCGAGCGTTTTGGGTGAGTCTTCATCGGTTCTGATGAAAAGCCACTAGTTTGGGCCCAATAACACTGAAATTGACAGAAACACATGAAAATGCAGGTACGGTGTGCGCCGTGACTCTGCCAGTGCAGCCGAGCGTTTTGGGTGAGTCTGCATCGGTTCTGATGAAAAGCCACTAGTTTGGGCCCAATAACACTGAAATTGACAGAAACACATGAAAATGCAGGTACGGGTGTGCGCCGTGACTCTGCCAGTGCAGCCGAGCGTTTTGGGTGAGTCTGCATCGGTTCTGATGAAAAGCCACTAGTTTGGGCCCAATAACACTGAAATTGACAGAAACACATGAAAATGCAGGTACGGTGTGCGCCGTGACTCTGCCAGTGCAGCCGAGCGTTTTGGGTGAGTCTGCATCGGTTCTGATGAAAAGCCACTAGTTTGGGCCCAATAACACTGAAATTGACAGAAACACATGAAAATGCAGGTACGGTGTGCGCCGTGACTCTGCCAGTGCAGCCGAGCGTTTTGGGTGAGTCTGCATCGGTTCTGATGAAAAGCCACTAGTTTGGGCCCAATAACACTGAAATTGACAGAAACACATGAAAATGCAGGTACGGTGTGCGCCGTGACTCTGCCAGTGCAGCCGAGCGTTTTGGGTGAGTCTGCATCGGTTCTGATGAAAAGCCACTAGTTTGGGCCCAATAACACTGAAATTGACAGAAACACATGAAAATGCAGGTACGGTGTGCGCCGTGACTCTGCCAGTGCAGCCGAGCGTTTTGGGTGAGTCTGCATCGGTTCTGATGAAAAGCCACTAGTTTGGGCCCAATAACACTGAAATTGACAGAAACACATGAAAATGCAGGTACGGTGTGCGCCGTGACTCTGCCAGTGCAGCCGAGCGTTTTGGGTGAGTCTGCATCGGTTCTGATGAAAAGCCACTAGTTTGGGCCCAATAACACTGAAATTGACAGAAACACATGAAAATGCAGGTACGGTGTGCGCCGTGACTCTGCCAGTGCAGCCGAGCGTTTTGGGTGAGTCTGCATCGGTTCTGATGAAAAGCCACTATTTTGGGCCCAATAACACTGAAATTGACAGAAACACATGAAAATGCAGGTACGGTGTGCGCCGTGACTCTGCCAGTGCAGCCGAGCGTTTTGGGTGAGTCTGCATCGGTTCTGATGAAAAGCCACTAGTTTGGGCCCAATAACACTGAAATTGACAGAAACACATGAAAATGCAGGTACGGTGTGCGCCGTGACTCTGCCAGTGCAGCCGAGCGTTTTGGGTGAGTCTGCATCGGTTCTGATGAAAAGCCACTAGTTTGGGCCCAATAACACTGAAATTGACAGAAACACATGAAAATGCAGGTACGGTGTGCGCCGTGACTCTGCCAGTGCAGCCGAGCGTTTTGGGTGAGTCTGCATCGGTTCTGATGAAAAGCCACTAGTTTGGGCCCAATAACACTGAAATTGACAGAAACACATGAAAATGCAGGTACGGTGTGCGCCGTGACTCTGCCAGTGCAGCCGAGCGTTTTGGGTGAGTCTGCATCGGTTCTGATGAAAAGCCACTAGTTTGGGCCCAATAACACTGAAATTGACAGAAACACATGAAAATGCAGGTACGGTGTGCGCCGTGACTCTGCCAGTGCAGCCGAGCGTTTTGGGTGAGTCTGCATCGGTTCTGATGAAAAGCCACTAGTTTGGGCCCAATAACACTGAAATTGACAGAAACACATGAAAATGCAGGTACGGTGTGCGCCGTGACTCTGCCAGTGCAGCCGAGCGTTTTGGGTGAGTCTGCATCGGTTCTGATGAAAAGCCACTAGTTTGGGCCCAATAACACTGAAATTGACAGAAACACATGAAAATGCAGGTACGGTGTGCGCCGTGACTCTGCCAGTGCAGCCGAGCGTTTTGGGTGAGTCTGCATCGGTTCTGATGAAAAGCCACTAGTTTGGGCCCAATAACACTGAAATTGACAGAAACACATGAAAATGCAGGTACGGTGTGCGCCGTGACTCTGCCAGTGCAGCCGAGCGTTTTGGGTGAGTCTGCATCGGTTCTGATGAAAAGCCACTAGTTTGGGCCCAATAACACTGAAATTGACAGAAACACATGAAAATGCAGGTACGGTGTGCGCCGTGACTCTGCCAGTGCAGCCGAGCGTTTTGGGTGAGTCTGCATCGGTTCTGATGAAAAGCCACTAGTTTGGGCCCAATAACACTGAAATTGACAGAAACACATGAAAATGCAGGTACGGTGTGCGCCGTGACTCTGCCAGTGCAGCCGAGCGTTTTGGGTGAGTCTGCATCGGTTCTGATGAAAAGCCACTAGTTTGGGCCCAATAACACTGAAATTGACAGAAACACATGAAAATGCAGGTACGGTGTGCGCCGTGACTCTGCCAGTGCAGCCGAGCGTTTTGGGTGAGTCTGCATCGGTTCTGATGAAAAGCCACTAGTTTGGGCCCAATAACACTGAAATTGACAGAAACACATGAAAATGCAGGTACGGTGTGCGCCGTGACTCTGCCAGTGCAGCCGAGCGTTTTGGGTGAGTCTGCATCGGTTCTGATGAAAAGCCACTAGTTTGGGCCCAATAACACTGAAATTGACAGAAACACATGAAAATGCAGGTACGGTGTGCGCCGTGACTCTGCCAGTGCAGCCGAGCGTTTTGGGTGAGTCTGCATCGGTTCTGATGAAAAGCCACTAGTTTGGGCCCAATAACACCGAAATTGACAGAAACACATGAAAATGCAGGTACGGTGTGCGCCGTGACTCTGCCAGTGCAGCCGAGCGTTTTGGGTGAGTCTGCATCGGTTCTGATGAAAAGCCACTAGTTTGGGCCCAATAACACTGAAATTGACAGAAACACATGAAAATGCAGGTACGGTGTGCGCCGTGACTCTGCCAGTGCAGCCGAGCGTTTTGGGTGAGTCTGCATCGGTTCTGATGAAAAGCCACTAGTTTGGGCCCAATAACACTGAAATTGACAGAAACACATGAAAATGCAGGTACGGTGTGCGCCGTGACTCTGCCAGTGCAGCCGAGCGTTTTGGGTGAGTCTGCATCGGTTCTGATGAAAAGCCACTAGTTTGGGCCCAATAACACTGAAATTGACAGAAACACATGAAAATGCAGGTACGGTGTGCGCCGTGACTCTGCCAGTGCAGCCGAGCGTTTTGGGTGAGTCTGCATCGGTTCTGATGAAAAGCCACTAGTTTGGGCCCAATAACACTGAAATTGACAGAAACACATGAAAATGCAGGTACGGTGTGCGCCGTGACTCTGCCAGTGCAGCCGAGCGTTTTGGGTGAGTCTGCATCGGTTCTGATGAAAAGCCACTAGTTTGGGCCCAATAACACCGAAATTGACAGAAACACATGAAAATGCAGGTACGGTGTGCGCCGTGACTCTGCCAGTGCAGCCGAGCGTTTTGGGTGAGTCTGCATCGGTTCTGATGAAAAGCCACTAGTTTGGGCCCAATAACACCGAAATTGACAGAAACACATGAAAATGCAGGTACGGTGTGCGCCGTGACTCTGCCAGTGCAGCCGAGCGTTTTGGGTGAGTCTGCATCGGTTCTGATGAAAAGCCACTAGTTTGGGCCCAATAACACCGAAATTGACAGAAACACATGAAAATGCAGGTACGGTGTGCGCCGTGACTCTGCCAGTGCAGCCGAGCGTTTTGGGTGAGTCTGCATCGGTTCTGATGAAAAGCCACTAGTTTGGGCCCAATAACACCGAAATTGACAGAAACACATGAAAATGCAGGTACGGTGTGCGCCGTGACTCTGCCAGTGCAGCCGAGCGTTTTGGGTGAGTCTTCATCGGTTCTGATGAAAAGCCACTAGTTTGGGCCCAATAACACTGAAATTGACAGAAAC
Organism: Thunnus thynnus; assembly: GCF_963924715.1. Lineage (NCBI taxonomy): Eukaryota > Metazoa > Chordata > Actinopteri > Scombriformes > Scombridae > Thunnus > Thunnus thynnus. Next base: position 31,054,077 of record NC_089532.1, on the reverse strand, counting down.
ACATGAAAATGCAGGTACGGTGTGCGCCGTGACTCTGCCAGTGCAGCCGAGCGTTTTGGGTGAGTCTGCATCGGTTCTGATGAAAAGCCACTAGTTTGGGCCCAATAACACTGAAATTGACAGAAACACATGAAAATGCAGGTAGGGTGTGCGCCGTGACTCTGCCAGTGCAGCCGAGCGTTTTGGGTGAGTCTGCATCGGTTCTGATGAAAAGCCACTAGTTTGGGCCCAATAACACTGAAATTGACAGAAACACATGAAAATGCAGGTAGGGTGTGCGCCGTGACTCTGCCAGTGCAGCCGAGCGTTTTGGGTGAGTCTGCATCGGTTCTGATGAAAAGCCACTAGTTTGGGCCCAATAACACCGAAATTGACAGAAACACATGAAAATGCAGGTACGGTGTGCGCCGTGACTCTGCCAGTGCAGCCGAGCGTTTTGGGTGAGTCTTCATCGGTTCTGATGAAAAGCCACTAGTTTGGGCCCAATAACACTGAAATTGACAGAAACACATGAAAATGCAGGTACGGTGTGCGCCGTGACTCTGCCAGTGCAGCCGAGCGTTTTGGGTGAGTCTGCATCGGTTCTGATGAAAAGCCACTAGTTTGGGCCCAATAACACTGAAATTGACAGAAACACATGAAAATGCAGGTAGGGTGTGCGCCGTGACTCTGCCAGTGCAGCCGAGCGTTTTGGGTGAGTCTGCATCGGTTCTGATGAAAAGCCACTAGTTTGGGCCCAATAACACTGAAATTGACAGAAACACATGAAAATGCAGGTACGGTGTGCGCCGTGACTCTGCCAGTGCAGCCGAGCGTTTTGGGTGAGTCTGCATCGGTTCTGATGAAAAGCCACTAGTTTGGGCCCAATAACACTGAAATTGACAGAAACACATGAAAATGCAGGTACGGTGTGCGCCGTGACTCTGCCAGTGCAGCTGAGCGTTTTGGGTGAGTCTGCATCGGTTCTGATGAAAAGCCACTAGTTTGGGCCCAATAACACTGAAATTGACAGAAACACATGAAAATGCATGTACGGTGTGCGCCGTGACTCTGCCAGTGCAGCCGAGCGTTTTGGGTGAGTCTTCATCGGTTCTGATGAAAAGCCACTAGTTTGGGCCCAATAACACTGAAATTGACAGAAACACATGAAAATGCAGGTACGGTGTGCGCCGTGACTCTGCCAGTGCAGCCGAGCGTTTTGGGTGAGTCTGCATCGGTTCTGATGAAAAGCCACTAGTTTGGGCCCAATAACACCGAAATTGACAGAAACACATGAAAATGCAGGTACGGTGTGCGCCGTGACTCTGCCAGTGCAGCCGAGCGTTTTGGGTGAGTCTGCATCGGTTCTGATGAAAAGCCACTAGTTTGGGCCCAATAACACCGAAATTGACAGAAACACATGAAAATGCAGGTACGGTGTGCGCCGTGACTCTGCCAGTGCAGCCGAGCGTTTTGGGTGAGTCTGCATCGGTTCTGATGAAAAGCCACTAGTTTGGGTCCAATAACACCGAAATTGACAGAAACACATGAAAATGCAGGTACGGTGTGCGCCGTGACTCTGCCAGTGCAGCCGAGCGTTTTGGGTGAGTCTGCATCGGTTCTGATGAAAAGCCACTAGTTTGGGCCCAATAACACTGAAATTGACAGAAACACATGAAAATGCATGTACGGTGTGCGCCGTGACTCTGCCAGTGCAGCCGAGCGTTTTGGGTGAGTCTTCATCGGTTCTGATGAAAAGCCACTAGTTTGGGCCCAATAACACTGAAATTGACAGAAACACATGAAAATGCAGGTACGGTGTGCGCCGTGACTCTGCCAGTGCAGCCGAGCGTTTTGGGTGAGTCTGCATCGGTTCTGATGAAAAGCCACTAGTTTGGGCCCAATAACACTGAAATTGACAGAAACACATGAAAATGCAGGTAGGGTGTGCGCCGTGACTCTGCCAGTGCAGCCGAGCGTTTTGGGTGAGTCTGCATCGGTTCTGATGAAAAGCCACTAGTTTGGGCCCAATAACACTGAAATTGACAGAAACACATGAAAATGCATGAGCCTGCACTGGCAGAGTCACGACACACACAGGACATGCATTTTCAAATGTTTTTGTCAGTTTCAGTGTTATTGGACCCAAAGTAGTCACTTTTCATCAGAATCGATGCAGACTCACCCAAAACACTCTGCTGTACTGGCAGAGTCACGGCACACACAGCATATGCTTTTTTATATGTTTTTATCAATTTCAATGTTATTCCACTCAAACTAGTCACTTTTCATCATATCCAGACATCGATCCTGACTCACACCGAATGCATGAGTCGTGACCGAATGCCGCTGTCCACGGCAACCTGTAGGCCTATCCAAACGCCACTATCTCGGTTAAGAAAAGGTGTTTTATAGCCTGTGATTGAGTGAAGTTTCTCATTTAAGTATATATTGCCATGAATATGTGGCTGAGTATATTTAATATAAAATCATCTTTCTTTGAAAAGTCATCCTCAATTAATATTGAGTCACGGCATCCTATAAAGCACTCCAGCGTTGTGCATGCGTGTAAACAGGATGAAGACGGGGTTATGAAACTGAACTTTACGTTTCACATCCCTCATTTAAACCCTACACTTTCACTTCCGTAATATTCATCAAACTGGACTTAAGATTGTGCATTTTATTCAACCTCCATTCTTATATAATGTAATTATTTATCAATTTTATTCATTAATTATTTATGTTAAATTTATTCTCTTATCACTTTTATATATTTCATACACTTCGTTTCTTTGTCCATAGCACAGTCCATATTTCCTTTGTACAGTCAATATTTCATTTCAACTTTATAGCCCATTTCAAAGCTATGCTATTCTGTAAACAGATTTTGAATTTCAGTTTAATTTTAATACTACTTTATTTCATTATTTTTAATATTATGATAGAGATTATTATTATTATCATTATAAATGTATATGATATTTAGTTTGTCAGTTATTACGGAGATTCTTGCAGGCTTTCTATCGTTGCTATGGTGGTTGCTACCCGTAGCCCCACCGCAGCATCATTTGAAATCTTTCACAGCTGATTGGCTCGCTGTCTGATAGATAGCCAATCAGATAGCTCTCTGTCTGACAGATAGCCATTCAAACGGTGAAATATTTCAAATGATGCTGCAGTGGGGCTACAGCGCGGGCTTGGAATTTACAGTCGGCAAAAGAGGGAAGACTTTCTTAGCTAACACCAGCTAACTTGGAAAAATTAAGGTGGATTTCATACTTGAGCACACGTCATAAACCCTTTATTTGGAGGAGAAACTGGAAATAAAGCGCCTCGGAGCCCACCAGCCACGGAATACTGTCATCACTCAAACTGCTGCTCAAACTGGTAAAATTAACCGCGGGTTCAACGTGGTGAAGTTTGCCAAGAGGAAAAACCGCCATGCTGTCCTTTTCTGAGCCGTCTGCTGGTGAGTGAAAGCATTTTTTATCATCCTGCCTTGGTCGTTCTGGTCCGTGCATTAGCCATATTGTTGAGCTTGATCGATTGAGGTTGTTGTCATAAAGTTGTCACAGAATGGGCTAGTATCCTTAAAAAAATGTCTGTGCACTTCGTTGTGGTGTTGAGCTCTTTGATGTTCGCTTATGGCCCTGTAGGCTTATTTGTTCTGAGCTTTGTTGTGTCGGCTTATGACGATAGAATATCACATTCTTAATTAAACAATATTACAGAGAGGGTGTGCTTCAGTGATGCAGTCGAGCGTCCAACTTGGGCTAATGCTTTCTAGAAATCATGGCGTTTCCCAGACTGAATAAATACCTCACATATAAACACAAAACTGCTTTGCTAGCTCAATCTTGTTGTAACTAAGACATCGTTGATTGAATCCGTTAATTTTTCCACGGACAGACTTAGCTATTACGTCCGCAAACTTCACATATATTTTTACGCTAGCTGCGCCGTGTCACCAGCACCGCTGATGGAGAATGCAGCGGGAGCTGAGATATGATCTCAACTGAAGGGTGGTTAAGTTTTGCTGTGTATGGGTGTGTAACGATTAAGAGTGGAAAAGGGTTCGGGTTTTTCAGTGTGTGTGAGGGTGAAACCCCTGGGACACACCGGATGCGTGAACCTCAGCAGTGCCTGTGCATCGCTGAACTGCTGCGTCGCGCAGGCTTGTAGCGTCCACACTGGAAGCGTGTCTGCTGCGGCGTTTCTGCCACTGGCAGCCCGATCTTTCTATCATGTTCCCTGTCTATTTCTGCTGAGAACCGCGGTCACGCGGCGAAAATAGGCGAGACCTCGAATCTCTAGATGAAGCGACGCAGCAGCCACGCGCATCTCAAGCTTCATTTATACAAAACAAACCACAGACACTAGCAAAGCAACACAGTACATACAATAAAGCCAGCAGAAACGTCAGACAGGTCGGACCACCGTGATTAAATATTTATTTCTAGTATAGAATCTCATAATAATGACTTATTATCTCATAATAATGACTTACTATCTCATAATAATGACTAAGTGGCATAACGCCTGTGGATGGCGGAATTAAGTCATTTTCAAGCTAATTCATGAACTGAAAAGCATTAATAGGGGAAGACGAAATGAGAATGAATCATAGAATGAAGTGGTCTTTAATTGATTTACAATCCTAAATTTTGATTATTTTAACAGTAGCATTTTTTTTTCTCATTACCCTTACTCGTGGAAAACTGATTTTCAGTCTTGTTGCTATTCCTGCCGATTGCCTGCCATAGAATCAGTGATTTTGGATGATTTTCACTCAGAGGTGATGAAAATCCACTCATATTTTATTAATGACAGTGGAAAGGCTCTGTGGGATGAATATGGTCATAAAATTACTGATTTGGGATGATTCTGGCTCAAATCTAATGAAAAATTACTAGTTTGTGTGGAACAGCAGTGAAATTGATTTTCCTGCAACTGTTGTGTGTGCCATCACTAGTAGAATTAAGCATTTGGGATGAGTCTGCATCGATTCTGGTGAAAAGTGACTAGTTTGTGTGGCATAGCAGCAAAATTGACAGAGACACATGAAAAAACACATGTTGTTGTGTGCCATGACTCTGCTAATACAATCACGCATTCGGTGTGAGTCTGGATCGAATATGATGAAAAGTGACTAGTTTGAGTGGAATAACATTGAAATTAATAGAAACATATAAAAAATCATATGCTGTGTGTGCCATGACTCTGCTAGCAGAATCACGCATTCGGTGTGAGTCTGGATCGAATATGATGAAAAGTGACTAGTTTGAGTGGAATAACATTGAAATTGATAGAAACATATAAAAAAGCATATGCTGTGTGTGCCTTGACTCTGCTAATACAATCACGCATTCGGTGTGAGTCTGGATCGAATATGATGAAAAGTGACAAGTTTGAGTGGAATAACATTGAAATTGACAGAAACATATAAAAAAGCATATGCTGTGTGTGCCGTGAAGGAATCTGTAAACAACTAGAGGTGCCTCCCCAGGGCATCAAGGCCGTCAATATATACTAGTGACTTTCCTTTGTCTTGTCAGAATTCTCCATGGAGACTCTGCGTACTCTCAGTGTCTACAATATATGTTTGGTTTGGATTAAAGAGACGCTTGACTTTAACCAACCTCAGTCTATTTGGTAATTTTTACGCATGAAAAGACACATTTCGTTGTGTGCCATGACTCTGCTAATACAATCAAGCATTAGGTGTGAGTCTGGATCGTATATGATGAAAAGTGACTAGTTTGAGTGGAATAACATTGAAATTGATAGAAACATATAACAAAGCATATGCTGTGTGTGCCGTGACTCCGCTAGCAGAATCAAGCATTCGGTGTGAGTCTGGATCAAATATGATGAAAAGTGACTAGTTTGAGTGGAATAACATTGGAATTAATAGAAACTGAAAAATTCATGTATTAGTTAAGTAGGTATGGTCATATGTATGTATATGTTTGGCGGCAGGGCCTTGAGGGGAACACTATTATAGACATATGGACATCATGGTCATCATGTGAACCGAGAGCTCTGTAAAGCTTTGTCTAGGTCTGTTAGAAGGAATCTGTAAACAACTAGAGGTGCCTCCCCAGGGCATCAAGGCTTTCAATATATACTAGTGACTTTCCTTTGTCTTGTCAGAATTCTCCACGGAGACTCTGCGTACTCTCCGTGTCTACAATATATGTTTGGTTTGGATTAAAGAGACGCTTGACTTCAGCTAACCTCAGTCTATTTGGTAATTTTTACCTATCATTTTGGTCCTTCGAGCCGGATTCCTGGATGTGTTTCTCGGCCCTCTTTCCAAGCCGGAGCGGAGTAGAGTGCACAACATAGGTTACAAAATCCTTTTCCTGCTACGTTCAGAGATAAAGGCGCTTGCGGGCTGGAGAGGGTCGGGAGCCCCACGGATTCCTTTGTGAGGTGAGAAGAACGGGGAAGAAATGACTAACTGTCTCATGCAAAGTTTGACTACTGATTGGGCGAGTGTAAATGTTGTTTGGAGACCTATGGGGCAAAACGGTGAGCCGCTCCTGTGGGACCGAGATAGAACACTCGGGCTCGGTCCACAGCTGAACCAAATGGCAGATACTCTTCGGGAAACATTTGGCCGGAGAAATGATTGGGCTGAAATTGATACTGTGGTACAAGAGGAGAAAGAGACAGTAGCACAATATGCTGCCAGGCTCACGGAAGCATTTAATGGACACAGTGGGCTGGAGCCGTGAATCGGAGATGGGGTTAATCCACGCTACGAGTCGCAGTTAACATCCTGCCTTCTGAGGGGTTTAAAACCACAGATTGCAAATTGGATAAAAAAACATTTGGTCGGATGGGAAGGAGAGCAGAGAAGGGTTATTCTTGCACATGCTAAACACGCTGAAAAAGTTCTGGAAAATGTAGATAAGAAACATAAAAAAGTAGAGGTGTTTTATAATGACGGTGAGAATGATGATGGTTGCTCTTTCTCTTCTGAGTCCCGCAGGAAGGAAATTATTTGCTATCGCTGTGGGAAAAGAGGCCACATCGCCAGAGAATGCAGAAGTCTCATTCCAACTGCGGACACCAGGCGGGGCGGAGGTCAAGGCGGTGGACGGGGCAGGAGAGGACGCGGGGGCCGTGGAGGCGGTCGTAGAGAGAAAAGAGAACATGATGACAGAGAGAAGGATGAGGAGCAGGACTTCTGACTAGCTTCCCCTGCAGAATCAGGTCATGCAATCACACACACACATACAGAACAGAAAACAAAAACTGAAGATGCTGACTATGATTCTGAGGAAGTGGAGGGATCAGAGGTTCTATCGCAAGGAGAAGTGCTAAATTTGGAATCTGTTGAAGTAATGTTAGCTGAGTGGGATGACAAACCTTTTGTGACTCTGCTGGTGAGGGGAGAAAAGTGTACCTTTTTGTGTGATTCAGGAGCTTGCAAAACTGTGTTGAAGAAAAAAGAGTTGCCTGACAGTAGTCGGTTGACAAAACAAGAACTATCAGTAGTGTCAGCTTCAGGACATCATGTGTCAGAGAGATTGACAGAAAAAACAAAACTAACTGATCCAGTAACTGGTTTTTCAGTAATGTTGAAAATGGTGGCCTCCTAGGTCGAGATGGCATGGCAGCATTGCAACTTGGAATCATGCCAACTGACAAAGGGGTTGTGTTTTTCCGAAAAGCTCAGTCTGATTGTATCTTTGTGATTGAAGATAAAAACAGGCCACGGTTTTGGTATAGCATTGACCCTGTTACAAAAGGCCCAGCACCTATCACTGCCGAACTGAGGAGAGAAGCAGCTAGTATAACTAGGCCAGGTAATGAAGTTCAAGGGGAGGGTGACATGCGCGTGTTTACACACTCAAATTTCGAAGCAGGGCCAGACCCTGCATATGAGGAAACTTTTTTTCGGTATCCCAATTACCGACTGACTTTGACCTCACTGTACTGGGATAAATTGGGAAATGTGGGGGTCGCAGTAAAAGGGGATGAGCAACTGGACAGAGTGTACAGAGGTCATTCCCTGCCCCATATTGGTCTTGCTAAGGCCCCTAAGATGCACTGGACGGACGTCGGTGCGTTAGTGGAGTTGGGGGAGAGGGCCTTAAAAGGTTGGGTGCAGAATGAGTCGGGGGGGACGGTGTGTTTTTCCACCAGAGACACGGTCTGTACAAGAAGGCGCTGAATTGGGTAACAGTGGGAGCAGCCACAACTCATTTGCAGCCCTCTTTGTGATCATTGCAGGACAAAGTGTGTTTGCTGACAGAGGAGCAGGAAAAAGAGTTAGAAGAGTTACCTTCTGAACTTTGGAGTACAGGGAAAGATGGTGATATCGGGTTGTTACGTACTGCCACACCTGTTACCATTAAACCTAAAAGCTCTTATAGACGTTTGTCAAACAATATCCTTTGAAGCCGGAAGCTGAGGAAGGTATTTCAGAAGTGATAGACAGTTTGATAAAACAAGGGGTTTTAGTTGATTGTCCTGTCTCACCCTGCAACACACCAATTCTGCCTGTGAAAAAAGCTACTTCCGGGTGGCAGTTAGTAAATGATTTACAAGCTGTGAACCGAGTTGTGATTCCACGAGCTCCAAACGTGCCAGATCCCTACACTCTTTTGAACAACATAAAACCCACTAATGTCTGGTACTCAGTGATTGATTTGACGAACGCATTTGTTACCATTCCTTTGAGCCCTGAGTCACAGTTTTGGTTTGCGTTCACGTTTAAACACAGACGATTGACGTATTCAAGACTTCCTCAAGGGTTTCAAGATAGCCCTACTATCTTTTCACAAGAAATTAAAAAATGTATTGACCTTTTTGAACCTCCTGAGGAGGAGTCACAGATTTTGACTTATGTTGATGATATTCTTGTGACTTCTAGCTCGCAGCAAAAGTGCAAAAACATGACTTTGGCCTTGTTGAGATATCTAGCTGCAGCTGGTGTTAAAGTCTCTAAGTCTAAACTCCAGCTGTGGAGTCAGGAGGTGAAATATTTAGGCTACACGCTAACTCCTGAAGGCCGTGTGTTGGATGAGCAGAGAAAAACAACTATTCTGCAGTTACCACAGCCTACAACAAAGCGAGAGATGATGTCTTTTCTTGGTACTTGCAAGTTCTGCAGGTTATGGATTGCTAATTATGCCGAAATTGCACAACCATTACAGAATATGATTTATGGTAAAGCAATGGCTGCTTCAGATAAGGTGGTGTGGACTGAGGAGGGCGAGCAGGCTTTCACAAAGTTAAAGCAGTGGATAGCTTCTTCATCTGTACTTGCCTTACCTAACATGAAAAAGGATTTCATACAAACAGTGGATTGCAAAAATGGTTTTATGACATCTGTCCTGTTACAGGAGTATGGGGATAAATTAAGACCTGTTGCTTTCTATTCCTCCAGACTTGACCCAGTAAGCAGAGCCCTGCCCGGATGCCTGCAGGCGGTGATGGCAGCGGCTATGGCAGTGCAGACCTCAGCTGCCTTAGTTTTGTTTAGGCCACTGACTCTTAGAGTGCCACATGCTGTCTCTTTGCTATTGCTGGAATACAAACATTCACACATGTCACCAGAAAGACACTTATCTTGCATAGCCACATTGTTAGGCCAGCCAAACTTGACCATTGAGAGATGTACGGCTTTGAATCCAGCTATGCTCCTTCCAACACATGTAGAAGGGATTCCTCATGATTGTATGGCAATTACCGATGAATTAACCCTACCTCGCACTGATTTGATTGACACACCTTTACCTGATGCAGACATTGTGATGTTTGTAGATAGTTCTGCAAGCAAACATTTAGATGGGATTAACAGAGTTGGTTATGCTGTAGTTACACTGCATGAAGTATTAGAGTCTGGAGCTTTGCCTTCTAATTTCTCTGCCCAGGCAGCAGAATTAGTTGCATTGTCAGCGGCGTGCAGGTTAGGGAAAGATAAGAAGGTCACGATCTGGACAGACAGTATGCCTTTTCCACTTTGTTTACCTTTGCACAGCAGTGGGAAAAAAAGCATATGCTGTGTGTGCCGTGACTCTGCTAGCGGAACCAAGCATTAGGTGTGAGTCTGGATCAAATACACACACATCTAATGCTTTATTGTACTAGTAAAGTCACGGCACACACAGTATATGCATTTTCATTTGTTTCTATCAATTTCAGTGTTATACGACAGAAACTAGTCACTTTTCATCAGAATCGATGCAGAATCGTCCAAAACGCTCTGTTGTAGTAGCAGAGTGAAGGTACACACAGTATATGCATTTTCATATGTTTCTATCAATTTCAGTGTTATCAGACAGAAACTAGTCACTTTTCATCATATTCGATGCAGACTCACTTCTAATGCTTGGTTCTGCTAGCAGAGTGAAGGTACACACAGTATATGCATTTTCATGTGTTTCTATCAATTTCAGTGTTATCGGACACAAAACAGTCACTTTTCACCGGAATTGATGCAGACTCGTCCAAAACGCTCTGTTGAAGTAGCAGAGTCACGGAACACAAAGTATAAGCATTTTCATATGTTTCTATCAATTTCAGTGCTATCAGATAGAAACTAGTCACTTTTCATCATATTCGATCCAGACTCACTTCTAATGCTTGGTTCTGCTAGCAGAGTGAAGGTACACACAGTCTATGCATTTCCATGTGTTTCTATCAATTTCAGTGTGATACGACATAAACTAGTCACTTTTCATCAGAATCGATGCAGACTCGTCCAAAACGCTCAGTTGAAGTAGCAGAGTCACGGCACACAAAGTATCCGCATTTTCATATGTTTCTATCAATTTCAGTGTTATCAGACAAAAACTAGTCACTTTTCATCGGAATTGATGCAGACTCGTCCACGACGCTCTGTTGCAGAAGAAGAGTCACGGCGCACACAGTATATGCATTTTCATGTGTCTCTCTCAATTTCACTGTTATTAGACAGAAACTAGTCACTTTTCATCGGAATTGATGCAGACTCACACCTAATGCTTGGTACTGCTAGCAGAGTGAAGACACACAGAGAATATGCATTTTCATGTGTTTCTGTCAATTTCAGTGTTGTACGACACAAACTAGTCACTTTTCATCAGAATCGATGCAGACTCGTCCAAAATGCTCTGTTTTAGTAGCAGAGTGAAGGTATACACAGTATATGCATTTTCATGTGTTTCTATCAATTTCAGTGTGATACGACATAAACTAGTCACTTTTCATCAGAATCGATGCAGACTCGTCCAAAACGCTCTGTTGTAGTAGCAGAGTGAAGGTACACACAGCATATGCATTTTTATGTTTTTCTCTCAATTTCAGTGTTATCGGACACAAAATAGTCACTTTTCATCGGAATTGATGCAGACTCTACCAAAACGCTCTGTTGCAGAAAAAGAGTCACGGCGCATACAGTATATGCATTTTCATGTGTTTCTGTCAATTTCAGTGTTGTACGACACAAACTAGTCACTTTTCATCAGAATCGATGCAGAATCGTCCAAAACGCTCTGTTGTAGTAGCAGAGTGAAGGTACACACAGTATATGCATTTTCATGTGTTTCTATCAATTTCAGTGTTATCGGACACAAAAAGTCACTTTTCATCGGAATTGATATAGACTCGTCCAAAACGCTCTGTTGAAGAAGCAGAGTCACGGCATACAAAGTATATGCATTTTCATATGTTTCTATCAATTTCAGTGTGATACGACATGAACTAGTCACTTTTCATCATATTCGATCCAGACTCACATCTAATGCTTGGTTCTGCTAGCAGAGTGAAGGTATACACAGTATATGCGTTTTCATGTGTTTCTATCAATTTTAGTGTTATCGGACACAAAATAGTCACTTTTCATCGGAATTGATGCAGACTCGTCCAAAACGCTCTGTTGAAGAAGCAGAGTCACGGCACACAAAGTATATGCATTTTCATATGTTTCTATCAATTTCAGTGTGATACGACATAAACTAGTCACTTTTCATCATACTCGATCCAGACTCACTTTTAATGCTTGGTTCTGCTAGCAGAGTGAAGGTACACAGTCTATGCATTTCCATGTGTTTCTATCAATTTCAGTGTGATACGACATAAACTAGTCACTTTTCATCAGAAACGATGCAGACTCGTCCAAAACGCTCTGTTGTAGTAGCAGAGTGAAGGTACACACAGTATATGCATTTTCATATGTTTCTATCAATTTCAGTGTTATCAGACAGAAACTAGTCACTTTTCATCATATTCGATCCAGACTCACTTCTAATGCTTGGTTCTGCTAGCAGAGTGAAGGTACAAACAGTATATACATTTTCATGTGTTTCTATCAATTTCAGTGTTATCGGACACAAAATAGTCACTTTTCATCGGAATTGATGCAGACTCGTCCAAAACGCTCTGTTGAAGTAGCAGAGTCACGGAACACAGAGTATAAGCATTTTCATATGTTTCTATCAATTTCAGTGTTATCAGACAGAAACTAGTCACTTTTCATCATATTCGATCCAGACTCACTTCTAATGCTTGGTTCTGCTAGCAGAGTCACGGCACACAAAGTATATGCATTTTCATATGTTTCTATCAATTTCAGTGTGATACGACATAAACTAGTCACTTTTCATCATATTCGATCCAGACTCACATCTAATGCTTGGTTCTGCTAGCAGAGTGAAGGTATACACAGTATATGCATTTTCATGTGTTTCTATCAATTTTAGTGTTATCGGACACAAAATAGTCACTTTTCATCGTAATTGATGCAGACTCGTCCAAAACGCTCTGTTGAAGAAGCAGAGGCACGGCACACAAAGCATATGCATTTTCATATGTTTCTATCAATTTCAGTGTTATCAGACAAAAACTAGTCACTTTTCATCGGAATTGATGCAGACTCGTCCACGACGCTCTGTTGCAGAAGAAGAGTCACGGCGCACACAGTATATGCATTTTCATGTGTCTCTCTCAATTTCAGTGTTATTAGACAGAAACTAGTCACTTTTCATCGGAATTGATGCAGACTCACACCTAATGCTTGGTACTGCTAGCAGAGTGAAGACACACAGAGAATATGCATTTTCATGTGTTTCTGTCAATTTCAGTGTTGTACGACACAAACTAGTCACTTTTCATCAGAATCGATGCAGACTCGTCCAAAATGCTCTGTATTAGTAGCAGAGTGAAGGTATACACAGTATATGCATTTTCATGTGTTTCTGTCAATTTCAGTGTTGTACGACACAAACTAGTCACTTTTCATCAGAATCGATGCAGACTCGTCCAAAACGCTCTGTTGTAGTAGCAGAGTGAAGGTACACACAGCATATGCATTTTTATGTTTTTCTCTCAATTTCAGTGTTATCGGACACAAAATAGTCACTTTTCATCGGAATTGATGCAGACTCTACCAAAACGCTCTGTTGCAGAAAAAGAGTCACGGCGCATACAGTATATGCATTTTCATGTGTTTCTGTCAATTTCAGTGTTGTACGACACAAACTAGTCACTTTTCATCAGAATCGATGCAGAATCGTCCAAAACGCTCTGTTGTAGTAGCAGAGTGAAGGTACACACAGTATATGCATTTTCATGTCTTTCTATCAATTTCAGTGTTATCGGACACAAAAAGTCACTTTTCATCGGAATTGATATAGACTCGTCCAAAACGCTCTGTTGAAGAAGCAGAGTCACGGCATACAAAGTATATGCATTTTCATATGTTTCTATCAATTTCAGTGTGATACGACATAAACTAGTCACTTTTCATCATACTCGATCCAGACTCACTTTTAATGCTTGGTTCTGCTAGCAGAGTGAAGGTACACAGTCTATGCATTTCCATGTGTTTCTATCAATTTCAGTGTGATACGACATAAACTAGTCACTTTTCATCAGAAACGATGCAGACTCGTCCAAAACGCTCTGTTGTAGTAGCAGAGTGAAGGTACACACAGTATATGCATTTTCACATGTTTCTATCAATTTCAGTGTTATCAGACAGAAACTAGTCACTTTTCATCATATTCGATCCAGACTCACTTCTAATGCTTGGTTCTGCTAGCAGAGTGAAGGTACACACAGTATATACATTTTCATGTGTTTCTATCAATTTCAGTGTTATCGGACACAAAATAGTCACTTTTCATCGGAATTGATGCAGACTCGTCCAAAACGCTCTGTTGAAGTAGCAGAGTCACGGAACACAGAGTATAAGCATTTTCATATGTTTCTATCAATTTCAGTGTTATCAGACAGAAACTAGTCACTTTTCATCATATTCGATCCAGACTCACTTCTAATGCTTGGTTCTGCTAGCAGAGTGAAGGTACAAACAGTATATACATTTTCATGTGTTTCTATCAATTTCAGTGTTATCGGACACAAAATAGTCACTTTTCATCGGAATTGATGCAGACTCGTCCAAAACGCTCTGTTGAAGTAGCAGAGTCACGGAACACAGAGTATAAGCATTTTCATATGTTTCTATCAATTTCAGTGTTATCAGACAGAAACTAGTCACTTTTCATCATATTCGATCCAGACTCACTTCTAATGCTTGGTTCTGCTAGCAGAGTCACGGCACACAAAGTATATGCATTTTCATATGTTTCTATCAATTTCAGTGTGATACGACATAAACTAGTCACTTTTCATCATATTCGATCCAGACTCACATCTAATGCTTGGTTCTGCTAGCAGAGTGAAGGTATACACAGTATATGCATTTTCATGTGTTTCTATCAATTTTAGTGTTATCGGACACAAAATAGTCACTTTTCATCGTAATTGATGCAGACTCGTCCAAAACGCTCTGTTGAAGAAGCAGAGGCACGGCACACAAAGCATATGCATTTTCATATGTTTCTATCAATTTCAGTGTGATACGACATAAACTAGTCACTTTTCATCATATTCGATCCAGACTCACTTCTAATGCTTGGTTCTGCTAGCAGAGTGAAGGTACACAGTCTATGCATTTCCATGTGTTTCTATCAATTTCAGTGTGATACGACAAAAACTAGTCACTTTTCATCAGAAATGATGCAGACTCGTCCAAAACGCTCTGTTGTAGTAGCAGAGTGAAGGTACACACATTATATGCATTTTCATGTGTTTCTATCAATTTCAGTGTTATCGGACACAAAAAGTCACTTTTCATCGGAATTGATATAGACTCGTCCAAAACGCTCTGTTGAAGAAGCAGAGTCACGGCATACAAAGTATATGCATTTTCATATGTTTCTATCAATTTCAGTGTGATACGACATGAACTAGTCACTTTTCATCATATTCGATCCAGACTCACATCTAATGCTTGGTTCTGCTAGCAGAGTGAAGGTATACACAGTATATGCGTTTTCATGTGTTTCTATCAATTTTAGTGTTATCGGACACAAAATAGTCACTTTTCATCGGAATTGATGCAGACTCGTCCAAAACGCTCTGTTGAAGAAGCAGAGTCACGGCGCACAAAGTATATGCATTTCCATGTGTTTCTATCAATTTCAGTGTGATACGACATAAACTAGTCACTTTTCACCAGAAACGATGCAGACTCGTCCAAAACGCTCTGTTGTAGTAGCAGAGTGAAGGTACACACAGTATATGCATTTTCATATGTTTCTATCAATTTCAGTGTTATCAGACAGAAACTAGTCACTTTTCATCATATTCGATCCAGACTCACTTCTAATGCTTGGTTCTGCTAGCAGAGTCACGGCACACAAAGTATATGCATTTTCATATGTTTCTATCAATTTCAGTGTGATACGACATAAACTAGTCACTTTTCATCATACTCGATCCAGACTCACTTTTAATGCTTGGTTCTGCTAGCAGAGTGAAGGTACACAGTCTATGCATTTCCATGTGTTTCTATCAATTTCAGTGTGATACGACATAAACTAGTCACTTTTCATCAGAAACGATGCAGACTCGTCCAAAACGCTCTGTTGTAGTAGCAGAGTGAAGGTACACACAGTATATGCATTTTCATATGTTTCTATCAATTTCAGTGTTATCAGACAGAAACTAGTCACTTTTCATCATATTCGATCCAGACTCACTTCTAATGCTTGGTTCTGCTAGCAGAGTGAAGGTACACACAGTATATACATTTTCATGTGTTTCTATCAATTTCAGTGTTATCGGACACAAAATAGTCACTTTTCATCGGAATTGATGCAGACTCGTCCAAAACGCTCTGTTGAAGTAGCAGAGTCACGGAACACAGAGTATAAGCATTTTCATATGTTTCTATCAATTTCAGTGTTATCAGACAGAAACTAGTCACTTTTCATCATATTCGATCCAGACTCACTTCTAATGCTTGGTTCTGCTAGCAGAGTGAAGGTACAAACAGTATATCCATTTTCATGTGTTTCTATCAATTTCAGTGTTATCGGACACAAAATAGTCACTTTTCGTCGGAATTGATGCAGACTCGTCCAAAACGCTCTGTTGAAGTAGCAGAGTCACGGAACACAGAGTATAAGCATTTTCATATGTTTCTATCAATTTCAGTGTTATCAGACAGAAACTAGTCACTTTTCATCATATTCGATCCAGACTCACATCTAATGCTTGGTTCTGCTAGCAGAGTGAAGGTATACACAGTATATGCATTTTCATGTGTTTCTATCAATTTTAGTGTTATCGGACACAAAATAGTCACTTTTCATCGGAATTGATGCAGACTCGTCCAAAACGCTCTGTTGAAGTAGCAGAGTCACGGAACACAAAGTATAAGCATTTTCATATGTTTCTATCAATTTCAGTGTTATCAGACGGAAACCAGTCACTTTTCATCATATTCGATCCAGACTCACTTCTAATGCTTGGTTCTGCTAGCAGAGTGAAGGTACACAGTCTATGCATTTCCATGTGTTTCTTTCAATTTCAGTGTTGTACGACACAAAATAGTCACTTTTCATCGGAATTGATGCAGACTCGTCCAAAACGCTCTGTTGTAGTAGCAGAGTGAAGGTACACACATTATATGCATTTTTATGTTTTTCTCTCAATTTCAGTGTTATATGACACAAACTAGTCACTTTTCATCAGAATCGATGCAGACTCATTCAAAACGCTCTGTTTTAGTAGCAGAGTGAAGGTACACAAAGTATCCGCATTTTCATGTGTTTCTATCAATTTCAGTGTTATCGGACACAAAAAGTCACTTTTCATCGGAATTGATATAGACTCGTCCAAAACGCTCTGTTGAAGAAGCAGAGTCACGGCACACAAAGTATATGCATTTTCATATGTTTCTATCAATTTCAGTGTGATACGACATAAACTAGTCACTTTTCATCATATTCGATCCAGACTCACATCTAATGCTTGGTTCTGCTAGCAGAGTGAAGGTATACACAGTATATGCATTTTCATGTGTTTCTATCAATTTTAGTGTTATCGGACACAAAATAGTCACTTTTCATCGGAATTGATGCAGACTCGTCCAAAACGCTCTGTTGAAGAAGCAGAGGCACGGCACACAAAGCATATGCATTTTCATATGTTTCTATCAATTTCAGTGTGATACGACATAAACTAGTCACTTTTCATCATATTCGATCCAGACTCACTTCTAATGCTTGGTTCTGCTAGCAGAGTGAAGGTACACAGTCTATGCATTTCCATGTGTTTCTATCAATTTCAGTGTGATACGACAAAAACTAGTCACTTTTCATCAGAAATGATGCAGACTCGTCCAAAACGCTCTGTTGTAGTAGCAGAGTGAAGGTACACACATTATATGCATTTTCATGTGTTTCTATCAATTTCAGTGTTATCGGACACAAAAAGTCACTTTTCATCGGAATTGATATAGACTCGTCCAAAACGCTCTGTTGAAGAAGCAGAGTCACGGCATACAAAGTATATGCATTTTCATATGTTTCTATCAATTTCAGTGTGATACGACATGAACTAGTCACTTTTCATCATATTCGATCCAGACTCACATCTAATGCTTGGTTCTGCTAGCAGAGTGAAGGTATACACAGTATATGCGTTTTCATGTGTTTCTATCAATTTTAGTGTTATCGGACACAAAATAGTCACTTTTCATCGGAATTGATGCAGACTCGTCCAAAACGCTCTGTTGAAGAAGCAGAGTCACGGCGCACAAAGTATATGCATTTCCATGTGTTTCTATCAATTTCAGTGTGATACGACATAAACTAGTCACTTTTCACCAGAAACGATGCAGACTCGTCCAAAATGCTCTGTTTTAGTAGCAGAGTGAAGGTATACACAGTATATGCATTTTCATGTGTTTCTGTCAATTTCAGTGTTGTACGACACAAACTAGTCACTTTTCATCAGAATCGATGCAGACTCGTCCAAAACGCTCTGTTGTAGTAGCAGAGTGAAGGTACACACAGCATATGCATTTTTATGTTTTTCTCTCAATTTCAGTGTTATCGGACACAAAATAGTCACTTTTCATCGGAATTGATGCAGACTCTACCAAAACGCTCTGTTGCAGAAAAAGAGTCACGGCGCATACAGTATATGCATTTTCATGTGTTTCTGTCAATTTCAGTGTTGTACGACACAAACTAGTCACTTTTCATCAGAATCGATGCAGAATCGTCCAAAACGCTCTGTTGTAGTAGCAGAGTGAAGGTACACACAGTATATGCATTTTCATGTCTTTCTATCAATTTCAGTGTTATCGGACACAAAAAGTCACTTTTCATCGGAATTGATATAGACTCGTCCAAAACGCTCTGTTGAAGAAGCAGAGTCACGGCATACAAAGTATATGCATTTTCATATGTTTCTATCAATTTCAGTGTGATACGACATAAACTAGTCACTTTTCATCATACTCGATCCAGACTCACTTTTAATGCTTGGTTCTGCTAGCAGAGTGAAGGTACACAGTCTATGCATTTCCATGTGTTTCTATCAATTTCAGTGTGATACGACATAAACTAGTCACTTTTCATCAGAAACGATGCAGACTCGTCCAAAACGCTCTGTTGTAGTAGCAGAGTGAAGGTACACACAGTATATGCATTTTCACATGTTTCTATCAATTTCAGTGTTATCAGACAGAAACTAGTCACTTTTCATCATATTCGATCCAGACTCACTTCTAATGCTTGGTTCTGCTAGCAGAGTGAAGGTACACACAGTATATACATTTTCATGTGTTTCTATCAATTTCAGTGTTATCGGACACAAAATAGTCACTTTTCATCGGAATTGATGCAGACTCGTCCAAAACGCTCTGTTGAAGTAGCAGAGTCACGGAACACAGAGTATAAGCATTTTCATATGTTTCTATCAATTTCAGTGTTATCAGACAGAAACTAGTCACTTTTCATCATATTCGATCCAGACTCACATCTAATGCTTGGTTCTGCTAGCAGAGTGAAGGTATACACAGTATATGCATTTCCATGTGTTTCTATCAATTTCAGTGTGATACGACATAAACTAGTCACTTTTCATCAGAAACGATGCAGACTCGTCCAAAACGCTCTGTTGTAGTAGCAGAGTGAAGGTACACACAGTATATGCATTTTCATATGTTTCTATCAATTTCAGTGTTATCAGACAGAAACTAGTCACTTTTCATCATATTCGATCCAGACTCACTTCTAATGCTTGGTTCTGCTAGCAGAGTGAAGGTACAAACAGTATATACATTTTCATGTGTTTCTATCAATTTCAGTGTTATCGGACACAAAATAGTCACTTTTCATCGGAATTGATGCAGACTCGTCCAAAACGCTCTGTTGAAGTAGCAGAGTCACGGAACACAGAGTATAAGCATTTTCATATGTTTCTATCAATTTCAGTGTTATCAGACAGAAACTAGTCACTTTTCATCATATTCGATCCAGACTCACTTCTAATGCTTGGTTCTGCTAGCAGAGTCACGGCACACAAAGTATATGCATTTTCATATGTTTCTATCAATTTCAGTGTGATACGACATAAACTAGTCACTTTTCATCATATTCGATCCAGACTCACATCTAATGCTTGGTTCTGCTAGCAGAGTGAAGGTATACACAGTATATGCATTTTCATGTGTTTCTATCAATTTTAGTGTTATCGGACACAAAATAGTCACTTTTCATCGTAATTGATGCAGACTCGTCCAAAACGCTCTGTTGAAGAAGCAGAGGCACGGCACACAAAGCATATGCATTTTCATATGTTTCTATCAATTTCAGTGTTATCAGACAAAAACTAGTCACTTTTCATCGGAATTGATGCAGACTCGTCCACGACGCTCTGTTGCAGAAGAAGAGTCACGGCGCACACAGTATATGCATTTTCATGTGTCTCTCTCAATTTCAGTGTTATTAGACAGAAACTAGTCACTTTTCATCGGAATTGATGCAGACTCACACCTAATGCTTGGTACTGCTAGCAGAGTGAAGACACACAGAGAATATGCATTTTCATGTGTTTCTGTCAATTTCAGTGTTGTACGACACAAACTAGTCACTTTTCATCAGAATCGATGCAGACTCGTCCAAAATGCTCTGTATTAGTAGCAGAGTGAAGGTATACACAGTATATGCATTTTCATGTGTTTCTGTCAATTTCAGTGTTGTACGACACAAACTAGTCACTTTTCATCAGAATCGATGCAGACTCGTCCAAAACGCTCTGTTGTAGTAGCAGAGTGAAGGTACACACAGCATATGCATTTTTATGTTTTTCTCTCAATTTCAGTGTTATCGGACACAAAATAGTCACTTTTCATCGGAATTGATGCAGACTCTACCAAAACGCTCTGTTGCAGAAAAAGAGTCACGGCGCATACAGTATATGCATTTTCATGTGTTTCTGTCAATTTCAGTGTTGTACGACACAAACTAGTCACTTTTCATCAGAATCGATGCAGAATCGTCCAAAACGCTCTGTTGTAGTAGCAGAGTGAAGGTACACACAGTATATGCATTTTCATGTCTTTCTATCAATTTCAGTGTTATCGGACACAAAAAGTCACTTTTCATCGGAATTGATATAGACTCGTCCAAAACGCTCTGTTGAAGAAGCAGAGTCACGGCATACAAAGTATATGCATTTTCATATGTTTCTATCAATTTCAGTGTGATACGACATAAACTAGTCACTTTTCATCATACTCGATCCAGACTCACTTTTAATGCTTGGTTCTGCTAGCAGAGTGAAGGTACACAGTCTATGCATTTCCATGTGTTTCTATCAATTTCAGTGTGATACGACATAAACTAGTCACTTTTCATCAGAAACGATGCAGACTCGTCCAAAACGCTCTGTTGTAGTAGCAGAGTGAAGGTACACACAGTATATGCATTTTCACATGTTTCTATCAATTTCAGTGTTATCAGACAGAAACTAGTCACTTTTCATCATATTCGATCCAGACTCACTTCTAATGCTTGGTTCTGCTAGCAGAGTGAAGGTACACACAGTATATACATTTTCATGTGTTTCTATCAATTTCAGTGTTATCGGACACAAAATAGTCACTTTTCATCGGAATTGATGCAGACTCGTCCAAAACGCTCTGTTGAAGTAGCAGAGTCACGGAACACAGAGTATAAGCATTTTCATATGTTTCTATCAATTTCAGTGTTATCAGACAGAAACTAGTCACTTTTCATCATATTCGATCCAGACTCACTTCTAATGCTTGGTTCTGCTAGCAGAGTGAAGGTACAAACAGTATATACATTTTCATGTGTTTCTATCAATTTCAGTGTTATCGGACACAAAATAGTCACTTTTCATCGGAATTGATGCAGACTCGTCCAAAACGCTCTGTTGAAGTAGCAGAGTCACGGAACACAGAGTATAAGCATTTTCATATGTTTCTATCAATTTCAGTGTTATCAGACAGAAACTAGTCACTTTTCATCATATTCGATCCAGACTCACTTCTAATGCTTGGTTCTGCTAGCAGAGTCACGGCACACAAAGTATATGCATTTTCATATGTTTCTATCAATTTCAGTGTGATACGACATAAACTAGTCACTTTTCATCATATTCGATCCAGACTCACATCTAATGCTTGGTTCTGCTAGCAGAGTGAAGGTATACACAGTATATGCATTTTCATGTGTTTCTATCAATTTTAGTGTTATCGGACACAAAATAGTCACTTTTCATCGTAATTGATGCAGACTCGTCCAAAACGCTCTGTTGAAGAAGCAGAGGCACGGCACACAAAGCATATGCATTTTCATATGTTTCTATCAATTTCAGTGTGATACGACATAAACTAGTCACTTTTCATCATATTCGATCCAGACTCACTTCTAATGCTTGGTTCTGCTAGCAGAGTGAAGGTACACAGTCTATGCATTTCCATGTGTTTCTATCAATTTCAGTGTGATACGACAAAAACTAGTCACTTTTCATCAGAAATGATGCAGACTCGTCCAAAACGCTCTGTTGTAGTAGCAGAGTGAAGGTACACACATTATATGCATTTTCATGTGTTTCTATCAATTTCAGTGTTATCGGACACAAAAAGTCACTTTTCATCGGAATTGATATAGACTCGTCCAAAACGCTCTGTTGAAGAAGCAGAGTCACGGCATACAAAGTATATGCATTTTCATATGTTTCTATCAATTTCAGTGTGATACGACATGAACTAGTCACTTTTCATCATATTCGATCCAGACTCACATCTAATGCTTGGTTCTGCTAGCAGAGTGAAGGTATACACAGTATATGCGTTTTCATGTGTTTCTATCAATTTTAGTGTTATCGGACACAAAATAGTCACTTTTCATCGGAATTGATGCAGACTCGTCCAAAACGCTCTGTTGAAGAAGCAGAGTCACGGCGCACAAAGTATATGCATTTCCATGTGTTTCTATCAATTTCAGTGTGATACGACATAAACTAGTCACTTTTCACCAGAAACGATGCAGACTCGTCCAAAACGCTCTGTTGTAGTAGCAGAGTGAAGGTACACACAGTATATGCATTTTCATATGTTTCTATCAATTTCAGTGTTATCAGACAGAAACTAGTCACTTTTCATCATATTCGATCCAGACTCACTTCTAATGCTTGGTTCTGCTAGCAGAGTCACGGCACACAAAGTATATGCATTTTCATATGTTTCTATCAATTTCAGTGTGATACGACATAAACTAGTCACTTTTCATCATACTCGATCCAGACTCACTTTTAATGCTTGGTTCTGCTAGCAGAGTGAAGGTACACAGTCTATGCATTTCCATGTGTTTCTATCAATTTCAGTGTGATACGACATAAACTAGTCACTTTTCATCAGAAACGATGCAGACTCGTCCAAAACGCTCTGTTGTAGTAGCAGAGTGAAGGTACACACAGTATATGCATTTTCATATGTTTCTATCAATTTCAGTGTTATCAGACAGAAACTAGTCACTTTTCATCAAATTCGATCCAGACTCACTTCTAATGCTTGGTTCTGATAGCAGAGTGAAGGTCCACACAGTTTATGCATTTTCATGTGTTTCTTTCAATTTCAGTGTTGTACGACACAAAATAGTCACTTTTCATCGGAATTGATGCAGACTCGTCCAAAACGCTCTGTTGTAGTAGCAGAGTGAAGGTACACACATTATATGCATTTTTATGTTTTTCTCTCAATTTCAGTGTTATATGACACAAACTAGTCACTTTTCATCAGAATCGATGCAGACTCATCCAAAACGCTCTGTTTTAGTAGCAGAGTGAAGGTACACAAAGTATCCGCATTTTCATGTGTTTCTATCAATTTCAGTGTTATCGGACACAAAAAGTCACTTTTCATCGGAATTGATATAGACTCGTCCAAAACGCTCTGTTGAAGAAGCAGAGTCACGGCACACAAAGTATATGCATTTTCATATGTTTCTATCAATTTCAGTGTGATACGACATAAACTAGTCACTTTTCATCATATTCGATCCAGACTCACATCTAATGCTTGGTTCTGCTAGCAGAGTGAAGGTATACACAGTATATGCATTTTCATGTGTTTCTATCAATTTTAGTGTTATCGGACACAAAATAGTCACTTTTCATCGGAATTGATGCAGACTCGTCCAAAACGCTCTGTTGAAGAAGCAGAGGCACGGCACACAAAGCATATGCATTTTCATATGTTTCTATCAATTTCAGTGTGATACGACATAAACTAGTCACTTTTCATCATATTCGATCCAGACTCACTTCTAATGCTTGGTTCTGCTAGCAGAGTGAAGGTACACAGTCTATGCATTTCCATGTGTTTCTATCAATTTCAGTGTGATACGACAAAAACTAGTCACTTTTCATCAGAAATGATGCAGACTCGTCCAAAACGCTCTGTTGTAGTAGCAGAGTGAAGGTACACACATTATATGCATTTTCATGTGTTTCTATCAATTTCAGTGTTATCGGACACAAAAAGTCACTTTTCATCGGAATTGATATAGACTCGTCCAAAACGCTCTGTTGAAGAAGCAGAGTCACGGCATACAAAGTATATGCATTTTCATATGTTTCTATCAATTTCAGTGTGATACGACATGAACTAGTCACTTTTCATCATATTCGATCCAGACTCACATCTAATGCTTGGTTCTGCTAGCAGAGTGAAGGTATACACAGTATATGCGTTTTCATGTGTTTCTATCAATTTTAGTGTTATCGGACACAAAATAGTCACTTTTCATCGGAATTGATGCAGACTCGTCCAAAACGCTCTGTTGAAGAAGCAGAGTCACGGCGCACAAAGTATATGCATTTCCATGTGTTTCTATCAATTTCAGTGTGATACGACATAAACTAGTCACTTTTCACCAGAAACGATGCAGACTCGTCCAAAACGCTCTGTTGTAGTAGCAGAGTGAAGGTACACACAGTATATGCATTCTCATATGTTTCTATCAATTTCAGTGTTATCAGACAGAAACTAGTCACTTTTCATCATATTCGATCCAGACTCACTTCTAATGCTTGGTTCTGCTAGCAGAGTCACGGCACACAAAGTATATGCATTTTCATATGTTTCTATCAATTTCAGTGTGATACGACATAAACTAGTCACTTTTCATCATACTCGATCCAGACTCACTTTTAATGCTTGGTTCTGCTAGCAGAGTGAAGGTACACAGTCTATGCATTTCCATGTGTTTCTATCAATTTCAGTGTGATACGACATAAACTAGTCACTTTTCATCAGAAACGATGCAGACTCGTCCAAAACGCTCTGTTGTAGTAGCAGAGTGAAGGTACACACAGTATATGCATTTTCATATGTTTCTATCAATTTCAGTGTTATCAGACAGAAACTAGTCACTTTTCATCATATTCGATCCAGACTCACTTCTAATGCTTGGTTCTGCTAGCAGAGTGAAGGTACACACAGTATATACATTTTCATGTGTTTCTATCAATTTCAGTGTTATCGGACACAAAATAGTCACTTTTCATCGGAATTGATGCAGACTCGTCCAAAACGCTCTGTTGAAGTAGCAGAGTCACGGAACACAGAGTATAAGCATTTTCATATGTTTCTATCAATTTCAGTGTTATCAGACAGAAACTAGTCACTTTTCATCATATTCGATCCAGACTCACTTCTAATGCTTGGTTCTGCTAGCAGAGTCACGGCACACAAAGTATATGCATTTTCATATGTTTCTATCAATTTCAGTGTGATACGACATAAACTAGTCACTTTTCATCATATTCGATCCAGACTCACATCTAATGCTTGGTTCTGCTAGCAGAGTGAAGGTATACACAGTATATGCATTTTCATGTGTTTCTATCAATTTTAGTGTTATCGGACACAAAATAGTCACTTTTCATCGTAATTGATGCAGACTCGTCCAAAACGCTCTGTTGAAGAAGCAGAGGCACGGCACACAAAGCATATGCATTTTCATATGTTTCTATCAATTTCAGTGTGATACGACATAAACTAGTCACTTTTCATCATATTCGATCCAGACTCACATCTAATGCTTGGTTCTGCTAGCAGAGTGAAGGTATACACAGTATATGCATTTTCATGTGTTTCTATCAATTTTAGTGTTATCGGACACAAAATAGTCACTTTTCATCGGAATTGATGCAGACTCGTCCAAAACGCTCTGTTGAAGTAGCAGAGTCACGGAACACAAAGTATAAGCATTTTCATATGTTTCTATCAATTTCAGTGTTATCAGACAGAAACCAGTCACTTTTCATCATATTCGATCCAGACTCACTTCTAATGCTTGGTTCTGCTAGCAGAGTGAAGGTACACAGTCTATGCATTTCCATGTGTTTCTATCAATTTCAGTGTGATACGACATAAACTAGTCACTTTTCATCAGAAATGATGCAGACTCGTCCAAAACGCTCTGTTGTAGTAGCAGAGTGAAGGTACACACAGTATATGCATTTTCATATGTTTCTATCAATTTCAGTGTTATCAGACACAAAATAGTCACTTTTCATCGGAATTGATGCAGACTCTTCCAAAACGCTCAGTTGCAGAAAAAGAGTCACGGCGCATAAAGTATATGCATTTTCTATGTGTTTCTTTCAATTTCAGTGTTATCAGACAGAAACTAGTCACTTTTCATCAAATTCGATCCAGACTCACTTCTAATGCTTGGTTCTGATAGCAGAGTGAAGGTCCACACAGTTTATGCATTTTCATGTGTTTCTTTCAATTTCAGTGTTGTACGACACAAACTAGTCACTTTTCATCAGAATCGATGCAGAATCGTCCAAAACGCTCTGTTGTAGTAGCAGAGTGAAGGAACACACAGTATATGCATTTTCATGTGTTTCTATCAATTTCAGTGTTATCAGACAGAAACTAGTCACTTTTCATCAAATTCGATCCAGACTCACTTCTAATGCTTGGTTCTGATAGCAGAGTGAAGGTCCACACAGTTTATGCATTTTCATGTGTTTCTTTCAATTTCAGTGTTGTACGACACAAAATAGTCACTTTTCATCGGAATTGATGCAGACTCGTCCAAAACGCTCTGTTGTAGTAGCAGAGTGAAGGTACACACATTATATGCATTTTTATGTTTTTCTCTCAATTTCAGTGTTATATGACACAAACTAGTCACTTTTCATCAGAATCGATGCAGACTCGTCCAAAACGCTCTGTTTTAGTAGCAGAGTGAAGGTACACAAAGTATCCGCATTTTCATGTGTTTCTATCAATTTCAGTGTTATCGGACACAAAAAGTCACTTTTCATCGGAATTGATATAGACTCGTCCAAAACGCTCTGTTGAAGAAGCAGAGTCACGGCACACAAAGTATATGCATTTTCATATGTTTCTATCAATTTCAGTGTGATACGACATAAACTAGTCACTTTTCATCATATTCGATCCAGACTCACATCTAATGCTTGGTTCTGCTAGCAGAGTGAAGGTATACACAGTATATGCATTTTCATGTGTTTCTATCAATTTTAGTGTTATCGGACACAAAATAGTCACTTTTCATCGGAATTGATGCAGACTCGTCCAAAACGCTCTGTTGAAGTAGCAGAGTCACGGAACACAAAGTATAAGCATTTTCATATGTTTCTATCAATTTCAGTGTTATCAGACAGAAACTAGTCACTTTTCATCATATTCGATCCAGACTCACTTCTAATGCTTGGTTCTGCTAGCAGAGTGAAGGTACACAGTCTATGCATTTCCATGTGTTTCTATCAATTTCAGTGTGATACGACATAAACTAGTCACTTTTCATCAGAAATGATGCAGACTCGTCCAAAACGCTCTGTTGTAGTAGCAGAGTGAAGGTACACACAGTATATGCATTTTCATATGTTTCTATCAATTTCAGTGTTATCAGACACAAAATAGTCACTTTTCATCGGAATTGATGCAGACTCTTCCAAAACGCTCAGTTGCAGAAAAAGAGTCACGGCGCATACAGTATATGCATTTTCATGTGTTTCTTTCAATTTCAGTGTTGTACGACACAAACTAGTCACTTTTCATCAGAATCGATGCAGAATCGTCCAAAACGCTCTGTTGTAGTAGCAGAGTGAAGGAACACACATTATATGCATTTTCATGTGTTTCTATCAATTTCAGTGTTATCAGACAGAAACTAGTCACTTTTCATCAAATTCGATCCAGACTCACTTCTAATGCTTGGTTCTGATAGCAGAGTGAAGGTCCACACAGTTTATGCATTTTCATGTGTTTCTTTCAATATCAGTGTTGTACGACACAAAATAGTCACTTTTCATCGGAATTGATGCAGACTCGTCCAAAACGCTCTGTTGTAGTAGCAGAGTGAAGGTACACACATTATATGCATTTTTATGTTTTTCTCTCAATTTCAGTGTTATATGACACAAACTAGTCACTTTTCATCAGAATCGATGCAGACTCGTCCAAAACGCTCTGTTTTAGTAGCAGAGTGAAGGTACACAAAGTATCCGCATTTTCATGTGTTTCTATCAATTTCAGTGTTATCGGACACAAAAAGTCACTTTTCATCGGAATTGATGCAGACTCGTCCAAAACGCTTAGTTGAAGTAGCAGAGTCACGGCACACAAAGTATATGCATTTTCATGTGTCTCTCTCAATTTCAGTGTTATTAGACAAAAACTAGTCACTTTTCATCGGAATTGATGCAGACTCACACCTAATGCTTGGTACTGCTAGCAGAGTGAAGACACACAGAGAATATGCATTTTCATGTGTTTCTGTCAATTTCAGTGTTGTACGACACAAACTAGTCACTTTTCATCAGAATCGATGCAGACTCGTCCAAAATGCTCTGTTTTAGTAGCAGAGTGAAGGTATACACAGTATATGCATTTTCATGTGTTTCTATCAATTTCAGTGTGATACGACATAAACTAGTCACTTTTCATCATATTCGATCCAGACTCACATCTAATGCTTGGTTCTGCTAGCAGAGTGAAGGTATACACAGTATATGCATTTTCATGTGTTTTTATCAATTTCAGTGTTATCAGACAGAAACCAGTCATTTTTCATCAAATTCGATCCAGACTCACTTCTAATGCTTGGTTCTGCTAGCAGAGTGAAGGTCCACATAGTTTATGCATTTTCATGTGTTTCTATCAATTTCAGTGTTGTACGACACAAAATAGTCACTTTTCATCGGAATTGATGCAGACTCTTCCTAAACGCTCTGTTGCAGAAAAAGAGTCACGGCGCACACAGTATATGCATTTTCATGTGTTTCTGTCAATTTCAGTGTTGTACGACACAAACTAGTCACTTTTCATCAGAATCGATGCAGACTCGTCCAAAACGCTCTGTTTTAGTAGCAGAGTGAAGGTATACACAGTATATGCATTTTCATGTGTTTCTATCAATTTTAGTGTTATCGGACACAAAATAGTCACTTTTCATCGGAATTGATGCAGACTCTTCCAAAACGCTCTGTTGCAGAAAAAGCTTCACGGCGCACACATTATATGCATTTTCATGTGTTTCTGTCAATTTCAGTGTTGTACGACACAAACTAGTCACTTTTCATCAGAATCGATGTAGAATAGTCCAAAACGCGCTGTTGTAGTAGCAGAGTGAAGGTACACACAGTATATGCATTTTCATATGTTTCTATCAATTTCAGTGTTATCAGACAGAAACTAGTCACTTTTCATCATATTCGATCCAGACTCACTTCTAATGCTTGGTTCTGCTAGCAGAGTGAAGGTACACACAGTATATACATTTTCATGTGTTTCTATCAATTTCAGTGTTATCGGACACAAAATAGTCACTTTTCATCGGAATTGATGCAGACTCGTCCAAAACGCTCAGATGAAGTACCAAAGTCATGGCACACAAAGTATCCGCATTTTCATATGTTTCTATCGATTTCAGTGTTATCAGACAGAAACTAGTCACTTTTCATCGGAATTGATGCAGACTCGTCCAAAACGCTCTGTTCCAGAAGAAGAGTCACGGCGCACACATCATATGCATTTTCATGTGTTTCTATCAATTTTAGTGTTATCAGACAGAAACTAGTCACTTTTCATCGGAATTGATGCAGACTCTTCCAAAACGCTCTGTTGCAGAAAAAGAGTCACGGCGCACAAATTATATGCATTTTCATGTGTTTCTGTCAATTTCAGTGTTGTACGACACAAACTAGTCACTTTTCGTCATATTCGATCCAGACTCACTTCTAATGCTTGGTTCTGCTAGCAGAATGAAGGTATACACAGTATATGCATTTTCATGTGTTTCGATCAATTTCAGTGTTATCAGACAGAAACTAGTCACTTTTCATCAGAATCGATGCAGAATCGTCCAAAACGCTCTGTTGTAGTATCAGAGTGAAGGTACACACAGTATATGCATTTTCATGTGTTTCTATCAATTTCAGTGTTATCAGACAGAAACTAGTCACTTTTCATCATATTCGATCCAGACTCACATCTAATGCTTGGTTCTGCTAGCAGAGTGAAGGTATACACAGTATATGCATTTTCATGTGTTTCTATCAATTTTAGTGTTATCGGACACAAAATAGTCACTTTTCATCGGAATTGATGCAGACTCGTCCAAAACGCTCTCTTGTAGTAGCAGAGTGAAGTTACACACAGTATATGCATTATCATGTGTTTCTATCAATTTCAGTGTTATCAGACAGAAACTAGTCACTTTTCATCATATTCGATCCAGACTCACATCTAATGCTTGGTTCTGCTAGCAGAATGAAGGTATACAAAGTATATGCATTTTCATGTGTTTCTATCAATTTCAGTGTTATCAGACAGAAACTAGTCACTTTTTATCATATTCGATCCAGACTCACCTCTAATGCTTGGTTCTGCTAGCAGAGTGAAGGTACACACAGTCTATGCATTTTCATGTGTTTCTATCAATTTCAGTGTTGTACGACACAAACTAGTCACTTTTCATCAGAATCGATGCAGAATCGTCCAAAACGCTCTGTTGTAGTATCAGAGTGAAGGTACACACAGTATATGCATTTTCATATGTTTCTATCAATTTCAGTGTTATCGGACACAAAATAGTCACTTTTCATCGAAATTGATGCAGACTCTTCCTAAACTCTCTGTTGCAGAAAAAGAGTCACGGCGCACACAGTATATGCATTTTCATGTCTTTCTGTCAATTTCAGTGTTGTACGACACAAACTAGTCACTTTTCATCAGAATCGATGCAGACTCGTCCAAAACGCTCTATTGTAGTAGCAGAGTGAAGGTATACACAATATATGCATTTTCATGTGTTTCTATCAATTTTAGTGTTATCGGACACAAAATAGTCACTTTTCATCGGAATTGATGCAGACTCGTCCAAAACGCTCAGATGAAGTACCAAAGTCATGGCACACAAAGTATCCGCATTTTCATATGTTTCTATCGATTTCAGTGTTATCAGACAGAAACTAGTCACTTTTCATCGGAATTGATGCAGACTCGTCCAAAACGCTCTGTTCCAGAAGAAGAGTCACGGCGCACACATCATATGCATTTTCATGTGTTTCTATCAATTTCAGTGTTATCAGACAGAAACTAGTCACTTTTCATCGGAATTGATGCAGACTCTTCCAAAACGCTCTGTTGCAGAAAAATAGTCACGGCGCACAAATTATATGCATTTTCATGTGTTTCTGTCAATTTCAGTGTTGTACGACACAAACTAGTCACTTTTCGTCATATTCGATCCAGACTCACATCTAATGCTTGGTTCTGCTAGCAGAATGAAGGTATACACAGTATATGCATTTTCATGTGTTTCGATCAATTTCAGTGTTATCAGACAGAAACTAGTCACTTTTCATCAGAATCGATGCAGAATCGTCCAAAACGCTCTGTTGTAGTATCAGAGTGAAGGTACACACAGTATATGCATTTTCATGTGTTTCTATCAATTTCAGTGTTATCAGACAGAAACTAGTCACTTTTCATCATATTCGATCCAGACTCACATCTAATGCTTGGTTCTGCTAGCAGAGTGAAGGTATACACAGTATATGCATTTTCATGTGTTTCTATCAATTTTAGTGTTATCGGACACAAAATAGTCACTTTTCATCGGAATTGATGCAGACTCGTCCAAAACGCTCTCTTGTAGTAGCAGAGTGAAGTTACACACAGTATATGCATTATCATGTGTTTCTATCAATTTCAGTGTTATCAGACAGAAACTAGTCACTTTTCATCATATTCGATCCAGACTCACATCTAATGCTTGGTTCTGCTAGCAGAATGAAGGTATACAAAGTATATGCATTTTCATGTGTTTCTATCAATTTCAGTGTTATCAGACAGAAACTAGTCACTTTTCATCATATTCGATCCAGACTCACCTCTAATGCTTGGTTCTGCTAGCAGAGTGAAGGTACACACAGTCTATGCATTTTCATGTGTTTCTATCAATTTCAGTGTTGTACGACACAAACTAGTCACTTTTCATCAGAATCGATGCAGAATCGTCCAAAACGCTCTGTTGTAGTATCAGAGTGAAGGTACACACAGTATATGCATTTTCATGTGTTTCTATCAATTTCAGTGTTATCGGACACAAAATAGTCACTTTTCAGACTCGTCCAAAACGCTCTGTTGCAGAAGAAGAGTCACGGCGCACACAGTACATGCATTTTAATGTGTCTCTCTCAATTTCAGTGTTATTAGACAGAAACTATTCACTTTTCATCATATTCGATCCAGACTCACATCTAATGCTTGTTTCTGCTAGCAGAATGAAGGTATATACAGTATATGCATTTTCATGTGTTTCTATCAATTTCAGTGTTATCAGACAGAAACTAGTCACTTTTCATCAGAATCGATGCAGAATCGTCCAAAACGCTCTGTTGTAGTATCAGAGTGAAGGTACACACAGTATATGCATTTTCATGTGTTTCTATCAATTTCAGTGTTATCAGACAGAAACTAGTCACTTTTCATCATATTCGATCCAGACTCACATCTAATGCTTGGTTCTGCTAGCAGAGTGAAGGTATACACAGTATATGCATTTTCATGTGTTTCTATCAATTTTAGTGTTATCGGACAGAAACTAGTCACTTTTCATCGGAATTGATGCAGACTCTTCCAAAACGCTCTGTTGAAGTAGCAGAGTCACGGAACACAAAGTATAAGCATTTTCATATGTTTCTATCAATTTCAGTGTTATCAGACAGAAACTAGTCACTTTTCATCATATTCGATCCAGACTCACATCTAATGCTTGGTTCTGCTAGCAGAATGAAGGTATACACAGTATATGCATTTTCATGTGTTTCTATCAATTTCAGTGTTATCAGACAGAAACTAGTCACTTTTCATCATATTCGATCCAGACTCACCTCTAATGCTTGGTTCTGCTAGCAGAGTGAAGGTACACACAGTCTATGCATATTCATGTGTTTCTATCAATTTCAGTGTTGTACGACACAAACTAGTCACTTTTCATCAGAATCGATGCAGAATAGTCCAAAACGCGCTGTTGTAGTAGCAGAGTGAAGGTACACACAGTATATGCATTTTCATATGTTTCTATCAATTTCAGTGTTATCAGACAGAAACTAGTCACTTTTCATCATATTCGATCCAGACTCACTTCTAATGCTTGGTTCTGCTAGCAGAGTGAAGGTACACACAGTATATACATTTTCATGTGTTTCTATCAATTTCAGTGTTATCGGACACAAAATAGTCACTTTTCATCGGAATTGATGCAGACTCGTCCAAAACGCTCTGTTGAAGTAGCAGAGTCACGGAACACAGAGTATAAGCATTTTCATATGTTTCTATCAATTTCAGTGTTATCAGACAGAAACTAGTCACTTTTCATCATATTCGATCCAGACTCACTTCTAATGCTTGGTTCTGCTAGCAGAGTCACGGCACACAAAGTATATGCATTTTCATATGTTTCTATCAATTTCAGTGTGATACGACATAAACTAGTCACTTTTCATCATATTCGATCCAGACTCACATCTAATGCTTGGTTCTGCTAGCAGAGTGAAGGTATACACAGTATATGCATTTTCATGTGTTTCTATCAATTTTAGTGTTATCGGACACAAAATAGTCACTTTTCATCGTAATTGATGCAGACTCGTCCAAAACGCTCTCTTGTAGTAGCAGAGTGAAGTTACACACAGTATATGCATTATCATGTGTTTCTATCAATTTCAGTGTTATCAGACAGAAACTAGTCACTTTTCATCATATTCGATCCAGACTCACATCTAATGCTTGGTTCTGCTAGCAGAGTGAAGGTATACACAGTATATGCATTTTCATGTGTTTCTATCAATTTCAGTGTTATCGGACACAAAATAGTCACTTTTCATCGGAATTGATGCAGACTCGTCCAAAACGCTCTGTTGCAGAAGAAGAGTCACGGCGCACACAGTACATGCATTTTAATGTGTCTCTCTCAATTTCAGTGTTATTAGACAGAAACTATTCACTTTTCATCATATTCGATCCAGACTCACATCTAATGCTTGTTTCTGCTAGCAGAATGAAGGTATATACAGTATATGCATTTTCATGTGTTTCTATCAATTTCAGTGTTATCAGACAGAAACTAGTCACTTTTCATCGGAATCGATGCAGAATCGTCCAAAACGCTCTGTTGTAGTATCAGAGTGAAGGTACACACAGTATATGCATTTTCATGTGTTTCTATCAATTTCAGTGTTATCAGACAGAAACTAGTCACTTTTCATCATATTCGATCCAGACTCACATCTAATGCTTGGTTCTGCTAGCAGAGTGAAGGTATACACAGTATATGCATTTTCATGTGTTTCTATCAATTTTAGTGTTATCGGACAGAAACTAGTCACTTTTCATCGGAATTGATGCAGACTCGTCCAAAACGCTCTGTTGAAGTAGCAGAGTCACGGAACACAAAGTATAAGCATTTTCATATGTTTCTATCAATTTCAGTGTTATCAGACAGAAACTAGTCACTTTTCATCATATTCGATCCAGACTCACATCTAATGCTTGGTTCTGCTAGCAGAATGAAGGTATACACAGTATATGCATTTTCATGTGTTTCTATCAATTTCAGTGTTATCAGACAGAAACTAGTCACTTTTTATCATATTCGATCCAGACTCACCTCTAATGCTTGGTTCTGCTAGCAGAGTGAAGGTACACACAGTCTATGCATTTTCATGTGTTTCTATCAATTTCAGTGTTGTACGACACAAACTAGTCACTTTTCATCAGAATCGATGCAGAATCGTCCAAAACGCTCTGTTGTAGTATCAGAGTGAAGGTACACACAGTATATGCATTTTCATATGTTTCTATCAATTTCAGTGTTATCGGACACAAAATAGTCACTTTTCATCGAAATTGATGCAGACTCTTCCTAAACTCTCTGTTGCAGAAAAAGAGTCACGGCGCACACAGTATATGCATTTTCATGTCTTTCGATCAATTTCAGTGTTATCAGACAGAAACTAGTCACTTTTCATCAGAATCGATGCAGAATCGTCCAAAACGCTCTGTTGTAGTATCAGAGTGAAGGTACACACAGTATATGCATTTTCATGTGTTTCTATCAATTTCAGTGTTATCAGACAGAAACTAGTCACTTTTCATCATATTCGATCCAGACTCACATCTAATGCTTGGTTCTGCTAGCAGAATGAAGGTATACACAGTATATGCATTTTCATGTGTTTCTATCAATTTCAGTGTTATCGGACACAAAATAGTCACTTTTCATCGAAATTGATGCAGACTCTTCCTAAACTCTCTGTTGCAGAAAAAGAGTCACGGCGCACACAGTATATGCATTTTCATGTCTTTCTGTCAATTTCAGTGTTGTACGACACAAACTAGTCACTTTTCATCAGAATCGATGCAGACTCGTCCAAAACGCTCTATTGTAGTAGCAGAGTGAAGGTATACACAATATATGCATTTTCATGTGTTTCTATCAATTTTAGTGTTATCGGACACAAAATAGTCACTTTTCATCGGAATTGATGCAGACTCGTCCAAAACGCTCAGATGAAGTACCAAAGTCATGGCACACAAAGTATCCGCATTTTCATATGTTTCTATCGATTTCAGTGTTATCAGACAGAAACTAGTCACTTTTCATCGGAATTGATGCAGACTCGTCCAAAACGCTCTGTTGCAGAAGAAGAGTCACGGCGCACACATCATATGCATTTTCATGTGTTTCTATCAATTTTAGTGTTATCAGACAGAAACTAGTCACTTTTCATCGGAATTGATGCAGACTCTTCCAAAACGCTCTGTTGCAGAAAAAGAGTCACGGCGCACAAATTATATGCATTTTCATGTGTTTCTGTCAATTTCAGTGTTGTACGACACAAACTAGTCACTTTTCGTCATATTCGATCCAGACTCACATCTAATGCTTGGTTCTGCTAGCAGAATGAAGGTATACACAGTATATGCATTTTCATGTGTTTCTATCAATTTCAGTGTTATCAGACAGTAACTAGTCACTTTTCATCAGAATCGATGCAGAATCGTCCAAAACGCTCTGTTGTAGTATCAGAGTGAAGGTACACACAGTATATGCATTTTCATGTGTTTCTATCAATTTCAGTGTTATCAGACAGAAACTAGTCACTTTTCATCATATTCGATCCAGACTCACATCTAATGCTTGGTTCTGCTAGCAGAGTGAAGGTATACACAGTATATGCATTTTCATGTGTTTCTATCAATTTTAGTGTTATCGGACACAAAATAGTCACTTTTCATCGGAATTGATGCAGACTCGTCCAAAACGCTCTCTTGTAGTAGCAGAGTGAAGTTACACACAGTATATGCATTATCATGTGTTTCTATCAATTTCAGTGTTATCAGACAGAAACTAGTCACTTTTCATCATATTCGATCCAGACTCACATCTAATGCTTGGTTCTGCTAGCAGAATGAAGGTATACAAAGTATATGCATTTTCATGTGTTTCTATCAATTTCAGTG
The DNA here is from genome assembly GCF_963924715.1 of Thunnus thynnus. Classification (NCBI taxonomy): domain Eukaryota; kingdom Metazoa; phylum Chordata; class Actinopteri; order Scombriformes; family Scombridae; genus Thunnus; species Thunnus thynnus. Next base: position 31,017,188 of record NC_089532.1, on the reverse strand, counting down.
TTATCAGACAGAAACTAGTCACTTTTCATCATATTCGATCCAGACTCACCTCTAATGCTTGGTTCTGCTAGCAGAGTGAAGGTACACACAGTCTATGCATTTTCATGTGTTTCTATCAATTTCAGTGTTGTACGACACAAACTAGTCACTTTTCATCAGAATCGATGCAGAATCGTCCAAAACGCTCTGTTGTAGTATCAGAGTGAAGGTACACACAGTATATGCATTTTCATATGTTTCTATCAATTTCAGTGTTATCAGACAGAAACTAGTCACTTTTCATCATATTCGATCAAGACTCACTTCTAATGCTTGGTCCTGCTAGCAGAGTGAAGGTATACACAGTATATGCATTTTCATGTGTTTCTATCAATTTCAGTGTTATCGGACACAAAATAGTCACTTTTCATCGGAATTAATGCAGACTCGTCCAATACGCTCTGTTGCAGAAGAAGAGTCACGGCGCACACAGTACATGCATTTTCATGTGTCTCTCTCAATTTCAGTGTTATTAGACAGAAACTATTCACTTTTCATCATATTCGATCCAGACTCACATCTAATGCTTGGTTCTGCTAGCAGAATGAAGGTATACACAGTATATGCATTTTCATGTGTTTCTATCAATTTCAGTGTTATCGGACACAAAATAGTCACTTTTCATAGAAATTGATGCAGACTCTTCCTAAACTCTCTGTTGCAGAAAAAGAGTCACGGCGCACACAGTATATGCATTTTCATGTCTTTCTGTCAATTTCAGTGTTGTACGACACAAACTAGTCACTTTTCATCAGAATCGATGCAGACTCGTCCAAAACGCTCTATTGTAGTAGCAGAGTGAAGGTATACACAATATATGCATTTTCATGTGTTTCTATCAATTTTAGTGTTATCGGACACAAAATAGTCACTTTTCATCGGAATTGATGCAGACTCGTCCAAAACGCTCAGATGAAGTACCAAAGTCATGGCACACAAAGTATCCGCATTTTCATATGTTTCTATCGATTTCAGTGTTATCAGACAGAAACTAGTCACTTTTCATCGGAATTGATGCAGACTCGTCCAAAACGCTCTGTTGCAGAAGAAGAGTCACGGCGCACACATCATATGCATTTTCATGTGTTTCTATCAATTTTAGTGTTATCAGACAGAAACTAGTCACTTTTCATCGGAATTGATGCAGAATCTTCCAAAACGCTCTGTTGCAGAAAAAGAGTCACGGCGCACAAATTATATGCATTTTCATGTGTTTCTGTCAATTTCAGTGTTGTACGACACAAACTAGTCACTTTTCGTCATATTCGATCCAGACTCACATCTAATGCTTGGTTCTGCTAGCAGAATGAAGGTATACACAGTATATGCATTTTCATGTGTTTCTATCAATTTCAGTGTTATCAGACAGAAACTAGTCACTTTTCATCAGAATCGATGCAGAATCGTCCAAAACGCTCTGTTGTAGTATCAGAGTGAAGGTACACACAGTATATGCATTTTCATGTGTTTCTATCAATTTCAGTGTTATCAGACAGAAACTAGTCACTTTTCATCATATTCGATCCAGACTCACATCTAATGCTTGGTTCTGCTAGCAGAGTGAAGGTATACACAGTATATGCATTTTCATGTGTTTCTATCAATTTTAGTGTTATCGGACACAAAATAGTCACTTTTAATCGGAATTGATGCAGACTCGTCCAAAACGCTCTGTTGCAGAAGAAGAGTCACGGCGCACACATCATATGCATTTTCATGTGTTTCTATCAATTTCAGTGTTATCAGACAGAAACTAGTCACTTTTCATCATATTCGATCCAGACTCACATCTAATGCTTGGTTCTGCTAGCAGAGTGAAGGTATACACAGTATATGCATTTTCATGTGTTTCTATCAATTTTAGTGTTATCGGACACAAAATAGTCACTTTTCATCGGAATTGATGCAGACTCGTCCAAAACGCTCAGATGAAGTACCAAAGTCATGGCACACAAAGTATCCGCATTTTCATATGTTTCTATCGATTTCAGTGTTATCAGACAGAAACTAGTCACTTTTCATCGGAATTGATGCAGACTCGTCCAAAACGCTCTGTTGCAGAAGAAGAGTCACGGCGCACACATCATATGCATTTTCATGTGTTTCTATCAATTTTAGTGTTATCAGACAGAAACTAGTCACTTTTCATCGGAATTGATGCAGACTCTTCCAAAACGCTCTGTTGCAGAAAAAGAGTCACGGCGCACAAATTATATGCATTTTCATGTGTTTCTGTCAATTTCAGTGTTGTACGACACAAACTAGTCACTTTTCGTCATATTCGATCCAGACTCACATCTAATGCTTGGTTCTGCTAGCAGAATGAAGGTATACACAGTATATGCATTTTCATGTGTTTTTCTCAATTTCAGTGTTATCTGACAGAAACTAGTCATTTTGCATCATATTCGATCCAGACTCACACCTAATGCTTGGTTCTGCTAGTAGAGTGAAGACACACAGAGAATATGCATTTTCATGTGTTTCTATCAATTTCAGTGTTATCGGACACAAAATAATCGTTTTTCATCAGAATCGATGCAGACTTCAAAAACGCTCTGTTGCAGAAAAAGAGTCACGGCGCACACAGTATATGCATTTTCATGTGTTTCTGTCAATTTCAGTGTTATTGGGCCCAAACTAGTCGTTTTTCATCAGAATCGATGCAGACTCGTCCAAAACGCTCTGTTGAAGTAGCAAAGTCACGGCACACAAATTATATACATTTTCATGTGTTTTTTCTCAATTTCAGAGTTATCTGACAGAAACTAGTCACTTTTCATCGGAATTGATGCAGAGTCGTCCAACACGCTCTGTTGCAGAAGAAAAGTCACGGCGCACACAGTATATGCATTTTCATGTGTTTCTATCACTTTCAGTGTTATTGGGCTCAAACTAGTCACTTTTCATCAGAATCGATGCAGACTCGTGCAAAATCCTTTGTTGTAGTAGCAGAGTTACGGCACACACAGTATTTGCATTTTCATATGTTTCTTTCAATTTCAGTGTTATCAAACAGAAACTAGTCACTTTTCATCATATTCGATCGAGACTCACACCTAATGCTTGGTTCTGCTAGCAGAGTGAGGGTACACACAGTATATGCATTTTCATATGTTTCTATCAATTTCAATGTTATCAGACAGAAACTAGTCACTTTTCATCATATCCGATCCAGACTCACACCTGATGCTTGGTTCTGCTAGCAGAGTGAGGGTACACACAATATATGCATTTTTATATGTTTCCATCAATGTCAGTGTTATCGGACACATACCAGTCACTTTTTGTCATATTCGATCCATACTCACACCTAATGCTCGGTTCTGCTAGCAGAGTGAAGACACACAGAGAATATGCATTTTCATGTGTTTCTATCAATTTCAGTGTTATTGGGCTCAAACTAGTCACTTTTCATCAGAATCGATGCAGACTTGTGCAAAATGCTTTGTTGTAGTAGCAGAGTTACGGCACACACAGTATCTGCATTTTCATATGTTTCTTTCAATTTCAGTGTTATCAGACACAAAATAGTCACTTTTCATCAGAATCGATGCAGACTCGTCCAAAACGCTCTGTTGAAGTAACACAGTCACGGCACACAAAGTATATGCATTTTCATATTTGTCCATCAATTTCAGTGTTATCGGACACATACCAGTCACTTTTCGTCATATTCGATCCATACTCACACCTAATGCTTGGTTATGCAAGCAGAGTGAAGTCACACACAGTATATGCATTTTCATATGTTTCCATCAATTTCAGTGTTATCATGTGTTTCTATCAATTTCAGTGTCATCAGACAAAAACTATTCACTTTTCATCATATCCGATCCAGACTCACTCCTAATGCTTGGTTCTGCTAGCAGAGTAAAGGTACACACAATATATGCATTTTCATATGTTTCCATCAATTTCAGTGTTATCGGACACATACCAGTCACTTTTTGTCATATTCGATCCATACACACACAAAATGCTTGGTTCTGCAAGCAGAGTGAAGTGACACACAGTATATGCATTTTCATGTGTTTGTATCAATTTCAGTGTTATCGGACACAAAATAGTCACTTTTCGTCGGAATTGATGCAGACTCGTCCAAAACGCTCTGTTGCAGAAAAAGAGTCACGGCACACACATTATGTGCATTTTCATGTGTTTCTGTCAATTTCAGTGTTATTGGGCCCAAACTAGTCGTTTTTCATCAGAATCGATGCAGAATCGTCCAAAACGCTCTGTTGTAGTATCAGAGTGAAGGTACACACAGTATATGCATTTTCATGTGTTTCTATCAATTTCAGTGTTATCAGACAGAAACTAGTCACTTTTCATCATATTCGATCCAGACTCACATCTAATGCTTGGTTCTGCTAGCAGAGTGAAGGTATACACAGTATATGCATTTTCATGTGTTTCTATCAATTTTAGTGTTATCGGACACAAAATAGTCACTTTTAATCGGAATTGATGCAGACTCGTCCAAAACGCTCTGTTGCAGAAGAAGAGTCACGGCCCACACATCATATGCATTTTCATGTGTTTCTATCAATTTCAGTGTTATCAGACAGAAACTAGTCACTTTTCATCATATTCGATCCAGACTCACATCTAATGCTTGGTTCTGCTAGCAGAGTGAAGGTATACACAGTATATGCATTTTCATGTGTTTCTATCAATTTTAGTGTTATCGGACACAAAATAGTCACTTTTCATCGGAATTGATGCAGACTCGTCCAAAACGCTCAGATGAAGTACCAAAGTCATGGCACACAAAGTATCCGCATTTTCATATGTTTCTATCGATTTCAGTGTTATCAGACAGAAACTAGTCACTTTTCATCGGAATTGATGCAGACTCGTCCAAAACGCTCTGTTGCAGAAGAAGAGTCACGGCGCACACATCATATGCATTTTCATGTGTTTCTATCAATTTTAGTGTTATCAGACAGAAACTAGTCACTTTTCATCGGAATTGATGCAGACTCTTCCAAAACGCTCTGTTGCAGAAAAAGAGTCACGGCGCACAAATTATATGCATTTTCATGTGTTTCTGTCAATTTCAGTGTTGTACGACACAAACTAGTCACTTTTCGTCATATTCGATCCAGACTCACATCTAATGCTTGGTTCTGCTAGCAGAATGAAGGTATACACAGTATATGCATTTTCATGTGTTTCTATCAATTTCAGTGTTATCAGATAGAAACTAGTCACTTTTCATCATATTCGATCCAGACTCACACCTAATGCTTGGTTCTGCTAGTAGAGTGAAGACACACAGAGAATATGCATTTTCATGTGTTTCTATCAATTTCAGTGTTATCGGACACAAAATAATCGTTTTTCATCAGAATCGATGCAGACTTCAAAAACGCTCTGTTGCAGAAAAAGAGTCACGGCGCACACAGTATATGCATTTTCATGTGTTTCTGTCAATTTCAGTGTTATTGGGCCCAAACTAGTCGTTTTTCATCAGAATCGATGCAGACTCGTCCAAAACGCTCTGTTGAAGTAGCAAAGTCACGGCACACAAATTATATACATTTTCATGTGTTTTTTCTCAATTTCAGAGTTATCTGACAGAAACTAGTCACTTTTCATCGGAATTGATGCAGAGTCGTCCAACACGCTCTGTTGCAGAAGAAAAGTCACGGCGCACACAGTATATGCATTTTCATGTGTTTCTATCACTTTCAGTGTTATTGGGCTCAAACTAGTCACTTTTCATCAGAATCGATGCAGACTCGTGCAAAATCCTTTGTTGTAGTAGCAGAGTTACGGCACACACAGTATTTGCATTTTCATATGTTTCTTTCAATTTCAGTGTTATCAAACAGAAACTAGTCACTTTTCATCATATTCGATCGAGACTCACACCTAATGCTTGGTTCTGCTAGCAGAGTGAGGGTACACACAGTATATGCATTTTCATATGTTTCTATCAATTTCAATGTTATCAGACAGAAACTAGTCACTTTTCATCATATCCGATCCAGACTCACACCTGATGCTTGGTTCTGCTAGCAGAGTGAGGGTACACACAATATATGCATTTTTATATGTTTCCATCAATGTCAGTGTTATCGGACACATACCAGTCACTTTTTGTCATATTCGATCCATACTCACACCTAATGCTCGGTTCTGCTAGCAGAGTGAAGACACACAGAGAATATGCATTTTCATGTGTTTCTATCAATTTCAGTGTTATTGGGCTCAAACTAGTCACTTTTCATCAGAATCGATGCAGACTTGTGCAAAATGCTTTGTTGTAGTAGCAGAGTTACGGCACACACAGTATCTGCATTTTCATATGTTTCTTTCAATTTCAGTGTTATCAGACACAAAATAGTCACTTTTCATCAGAATCGATGCAGACTCGTCCAAAACGCTCTGTTGAAGTAACACAGTCACGGCACACAAAGTATATGCATTTTCATATTTGTCCATCAATTTCAGTGTTATCGGACACATACCAGTCACTTTTCGTCATATTCGATCCATACTCACACCTAATGCTTGGTTATGCAAGCAGAGTGAAGTCACACACAGTATATGCATTTTCATATGTTTCCATCAATTTCAGTGTTATCATGTGTTTCTATCAATTTCAGTGTCATCAGACAAAAACTATTCACTTTTCATCATATCCGATCCAGACTCACTCCTAATGCTTGGTTCTGCTAGCAGAGTAAAGGTACACACAATATATGCATTTTCATATGTTTCCATCAATTTCAGTGTTATCGGACACATACCAGTCACTTTTTGTCATATTCGATCCATACACACACAAAATGCTTGGTTCTGCAAGCAGAGTGAAGTGACACACAGTATATGCATTTTCATGTGTTTGTATCAATTTCAGTGTTATCGGACACAAAATAGTCACTTTTCGTCGGAATTGATGCAGACTCGTCCAAAACGCTCTGTTGCAGAAAAAGAGTCACGGCACACACATTATGTGCATTTTCATGTGTTTCTGTCAATTTCAGTGTTATTGGGCCCAAACTAGTCGTTTTTCATCAGAATCGATGCAGAATCGTCCAAAACGCTCTGTTGTAGTATCAGAGTGAAGGTACACACAGTATATGCATTTTCATGTGTTTCTATCAATTTCAGTGTTATCAGACAGAAACTAGTCACTTTTCATCATATTCGATCCAGACTCACATCTAATGCTTGGTTCTGCTAGCAGAGTGAAGGTATACATAGTATATGCATTTTCATGTGTTTCTATCAATTTTAGTGTTATCGGACACAAAATAGTCACTTTTAATCGGAATTGATGCAGACTCGTCCAAAACGCTCTGTTGCAGAAGAAGAGTCACGGCGCACACATCATATGCATTTTCATGTGTTTCTATCAATTTCAGTGTTATCAGACAGAAACTAGTCACTTTTCATCATATTCGATCCAGACTCACATCTAATGCTTGGTTCTGCTAGCAGAGTGAAGGTATACACAGTATATGCATTTTCATGTGTTTTTATCAATTTCAGTGTTATCGGACACGAAATAGTCGTTTTTCATCTGAATCGATGCAGACTCGTCCAAAACGCTCTGTTGAAGTAGCAAAGTCACGGCACACAAAGTATATGCATTTTCATGTGTTTCTCTCAATTTCAGTTTTATCTGACAGAAACTAGTCATTTTGCATCATATTCGATCCAGACTCACTCCTAATGCTTGGTTCTGCTAGCAGAGTGAAGGTACACATAGTTTATGCATTTTCATGTGTTTCTATCAATTTCAGTGTTGTACGACACAAACTAGTCACTTTTCATCAGAATCGATCCAGACTCACTCCTAATACTTGGTTCTGATAGCAGAGTGAAGGTACACACAGTCTATGCATTTTCATGTGTTTCTATCAATTTCAGTGTTGTACGACACAAACTAGTCACTTTTCATCAGAATCGATGCAGACTCGTCCAAAGCGCTCTGTTGTAGTAGCAGGGTGAAGGTATACACAGTCTATGCATTTTCATGTGTTTCTATCAATTTCAGTGTTATCTGACAGAAACTAGTCATTTTGCATCATATTCCATCCAGACTGACTCCTAATGCTTGGTTCTGCTAGCAGAGTGAAGGTACACATAGTTTATGCATTTTCATGTGTTTCTATCAATTTCAGTGTTGTACGACACAAACTAGTCACTTTTCATCAGAATCGATGCAGACTCGTCCAAAACGCTCTGTTTTAGTAGCAGAGTGAAGGGACACACAGTATATGCATTGTCATGTGTTTCTATCAATTTCAGTGTTATCGGACACAAAATAGTCGTTTTTCATCAGAATCGATGCAGACTCGTCCAAAACGCTCTGTTGAAGTAGCAAAGTCACGGCACAAAAAGTATATGCATTTTCATGTGTTTCTAGCAATTTCAGTGTTATACGACACAAACTAGTCACTTTTCATCAGAATCGATCCAGACTCACTCCTAATGCTTGGTTCTGATAGCAGAGTGAAGGTACACACAGTCAATGCATTTTCATGTGTTTTTCTCAATTTCAGTGTTATCTGACAGAAACTAGTCATTTTGCATCATATTCGATCCAGACTCACACCTAATGCTTGGTTCTGCTAGTAGAGTGAAGACACACAGAGAATATGCATTTTCATGTGTTTCTATCAATTTCAGTGTTATCGGACACAAAATAATCGTTTTTCATCAGAATCGATGCAGACTTCAAAAACGCTCTGTTGCAGAAAAAGAGTCACGGCGCACACAGTATATGCATTTTCATGTGTTTCTGTCAATTTCAGTGTTATTGGGCCCAAACTAGTCGTTTTTCATCAGAATCGATGCAGACTCGTCCAAAACGCTCTGTTGAAGTAGCAAAGTCACGGCACACAAATTATATACATTTTCATGTGTTTTTTCTCAATTTCAGAGTTATCTGACAGAAACTAGTCACTTTTCATCGGAATTGATGCAGAGTCGTCCAACACGCTCTGTTGCAGAAGAAAAGTCACGGCGCACACAATATATGCATTTTCATGTGTTTCTATCACTTTCAGTGTTATTGGGCTCAAACTAGTCACTTTTCATCAGAATCGATGCAGACTCGTGCAAAATCCTTTGTTGTAGTAGCAGAGTTACGGCACACACAGTATTTGCATTTTCATATGTTTCTTTCAATTTCAGTGTTATCAAACAGAAACTAGTCACTTTTCATCATATTCGATCGAGACTCACACCTAATGCTTGGTTCTGCTAGCAGAGTGAGGGTACACACAGTATATGCATTTTCATATGTTTCTATCAATTTCAATGTTATCAGACAGAAACTAGTCACTTTTCATCATATCCGATCCAGACTCACACCTGATGCTTGGTTCTGCTAGCAGAGTGAGGGTACACACAATATATGCATTTTTATATGTTTCCATCAATGTCAGTGTTATCGGACACATACCAGTCACTTTTTGTCATATTCGATCCATACTCACACCTAATGCTCGGTTCTGCTAGCAGAGTGAAGACACACAGAGAATATGCATTTTCATGTGTTTCTATCAATTTCAGTGTTATTGGGCTCAAACTAGTCACTTTTCATCAGAATCGATGCAGACTTGTGCAAAATGCTTTGTTGTAGTAGCAGAGTTACGGCACACACAGTATCTGCATTTTCATATGTTTCTTTCAATTTCAGTGTTATCAGACACAAAATAGTCACTTTTCATCAGAATCGATGCAGACTCGTCCAAAACGCTCTGTTGAAGTAACACAGTCACGGCACACAAAGTATATGCATTTTCATATTTTTCCATCAATTTCAGTGTTATCGGACACATACCAGTCACTTTTCGTCATATTCGATCCATACTCACACCTAATGCTTGGTTATGCAAGCAGAGTGAAGTCACACACAGTATATGCATTTTCATATGTTTCCATCAATTTCAGTGTTATCATGTGTTTCTATCAATTTCAGTGTCATCAGACAAAAACTATTCACTTTTCATCATATCCGATCCAGACTCACTCCTAATGCTTGGTTCTGCTAGCAGAGTAAAGGTACACACATTATATGCATTTTCATATGTTTCCATCAATTTCAGTGTTATCGGACACATACCAGTCACTTTTTGTCATATTCGATCCATACTCACACAAAATGCTTGGTTCTGCAAGCAGAGTGAAGTGACACACAGTATATGCATTTTCATGTGTTTGTATCAATTTCAGTGTTATCGGACACAAAATAGTCACTTTTCGTCGGAATTGATGCAGACTCGTCCAAAACGCTCTGTTGCAGAAAAAGAGTCACGGCACACACATTATGTGCATTTTCATGTGTTTCTGTCAATTTCAGTGTTATTGGGCCCAAACTAGTCGTTTTTCATCAGAATCGATGCAGACTCGTCCAAAACGCTCTGTTGAAGTAGCACAGTCACGGCACACAAAGTATATGCATTTTCATATGTTTCTATCAATTTCAGTGTTGTACGACACAAACTAGTCGGTTTTCATCAGAATTGATGCAGACTCGTCCAAAACGCTCTGTTGAAGTAGCAGAGTCACGGAACACAAAGTATATGCATTTTCATGTGTTTCTATCAATTTCAGTGTTATCAGACAGAAACTAGTCACTTTTCATCATATTCGATCCAGACTCAGTCCTAATGCTTGGTTCTGCTAGCAGAGTGAAGACACACAGAAAATATGCATTTTCATGTGTTTCTATCAATTTCAGTGTTATCAGACACAAACTATTTACTTTTCATCATATCCGATCCAGACTCACACTGAATGCTTGGTTCTTCTAGCAGAGTGAGGGTACACACAGTATATGCATTTTCATATGTTTTTATCAATTTCAGTGTTATCGGACACATACCAGTCACTTTTCGTCATATTCGATCCATACTCACACCTAATGCTTGGTGCTGCTAGCAGAGTGAAGGCACAGACCGTATATGCATTTTCATATGTTTCCATCAATTTCAGTGTTATCATGTGTTTCTATCAATTTCAGTGTCATCAGACACAAACTATTCACTTTTCATCATATCCGATCCAGACTCACTCCTAATGCTTGGTTCTGCTAGCAGAGTAAAGGTACACACAATATATGCATTTTCATATGTTTCCATCAATTTCAGTGTTATCGGACACATACCAGTCACTTTTTGTCATATTCGATCCATACTCACACAAAATGCTTGGTTCTGCAAGCAGAGTGAAGTGACACACAGTATATGCATTTTCATGTGTTTCTATCAATTTCAGTGTTATCGGACACAAAATAGTCACTTTTCGTCGGAATTGATGCAGACTCGTCCAAAACGCTCTGTTGCAGAAAAAGAGTCACGGCACACACATTATGTGCATTTTCATGTGTTTCTGTCAATTTCAGTGTTATTGGGCCCAAACTAGTCGTTTTTCATCAGAATCGATGCAGACTCGTCCAAAACGCTCTGTTGAAGTAGCAGAGTCACGGAACACAAAGTATATGCATTTTCATGTGTTTCTATCAATTTCAGTGTTATCAGACAGAAACTAGTCACTTTTCATCATATTCGATCCAGACTCAGTCCTAATGCTTGGTTCTGCTAGCAGAGTGAAGACACACAGAAAATATGCATTTTCATGTGTTTCTATCAATTTCAGTGTTATCAGACACAAACTATTTACTTTTCATCATATCCGATCCAGACTCACACTGAATGCTTGGTTCTTCTAGCAGAGTGAGGGTACACACAGTATATGCATTTTCATATGTTTTTATCAATTTCAGTGTTATCGGACACATACCAGTCACTTTTCGTCATATTCGATCCATACTCACACCTAATGCTTGGTGCTGCTAGCAGAGTGAAGGCACAGACCGTATATGCATTTTCATGTGTTTCTATCAATTTCAGTGTTATCAGACACAAACTATTCACTTTTCATTATATCCGATCCAGACTCACACCTAATGCTTGGTTCTGCTAGCAGAGTGAGTGTACACACAGTATATGCATTTTCATATGTTTTTATCAATTTCAGTGTTATCGGACACATACCAGTCACTTTTCGTCATATTCGATCCAGACTCACACCTAATGCTTGGTTCTGCTAGCAGAGTCACGGCACACACAATATATGCATTTTCATATGTTTCCATCAATTTCAGTGTTATCATGTGTTTCTATCAATTTCAGTGTTATCAGACACAAACTATTCACTTTTCATCATATCCGATCCAGACTCACACCTAATGCTTGGTTCTGCTAGCAGAGTGAGGGTACACACAGTATATGCATTTTCATATGTTTCCATCAATTTCAGTGTTATCGGACACATACCAGTCACTTTTCATCATATTCGATCCAGACTCAGTCCTAATGCTTGGTTCTGCTAGCAGAGTGAAGACACACAGAAAATATGCATTTTCATGTGTTTCTATCAATTTCAGTGTTATCGGAAACAAAATAGTCACTTTTCATCAGAATCGATGCAGATTCGTCCAAAACGCTTTTTTGTAGTAGCAGAGTTACGGCACACACAGTACATTTATTTTCATAAGTTTCTGTCAATATCAGTGTTATTGGGCCCAAACTAGTCGTCTTTCATCAGAATCGATACAGACTCACCAGAAACGCGCATACCTAGCTAGCCTGCTAGCAGAGTGAAGGCACAGACCGTATATGCATTTTCATGTGTTTCTATCAATTTCAGTGTTATCAGACACAAACTATTTACTTTTCATCATATCCGATCCAGACTCACACCTAATGCTTGGTTCTGCTAGCAGAGTGAGGGTACACACAGTATATGCATTTTCATATGTTTTTATCAATTTCAGTGTTATCGGACACATACCAGTCACGTTTCGTCAAATTCGATCCATACTCACACCTAATGCTTGGTTCTGCTAGCAGAGTCACAGCACACACAATATATGCATTTTAATATGTTTCCATCAATTTCAGTGTTATCATGTGTTTCTATTAATTTCAGTGTTATCAGACACAAACTATTCACTTTTCATCATATCCGATCCAGACTCACACCTAATGCTTGGTTCTGCTAGCAGAGTGAGGGTACACACAGTATATGCATTTTCATATGTTTTTATCAATTTCAGTGTTATCGGACACATACCAGTCACTTTTCTTCATATTCGAGCCATACTCACTCCTAATGCTTGGTTATGCTAGCAGAGTCACGGCACATACAATATATGCATTTTCATATGTTTCTTTCAATTTCAGTGTTATCGGACACATACCAGTCACTTTTTGTCATATTCGATCCAGACTCACACCTGATGCTTGGTTCTGCTAGCAGAGTGAGGGTACACACAATATATGCATTTTCATATGTTTCCATCAATTTCAGTGTTATCGGACACATACCAGTCACTTTTTGTCATATTCGATCCATACTCACACATAATGCCTGGTTCTGCAAGCACAGTGAAGTGACACACAGTATATGCATTTTCATGTGTTTCTGTCAATTTCAGTGTTATTGGGCCCAAACTAGTCGTTTTTCATCAGAATCGATGCAGACTCGTCCAAAACGCTCTGTTGAAGTAGCACAGTCACGGCACACAAAATATATGCATTTTCATATGTTTCTATCAATTTCAGTGTTATCGGACACATACCAGTCACTTTTCGTCATATTCGATCCATACTCACACCTAATGCTTGGTGCTGCTAGCAGAGTCACGACACACACAATATATGCATTTTCATATGTTTCTTTCAATTTCAGTGTTATCGGACACATACCAGTCACTTCTTGTCATATTCGATCCATACTCACACCTAATGCTTGGTGCTGCTAGCAGAGTGAAGGCACAGACCGTATATGCATTTTCATGTGTTTCTATCAATTTCAGTGTTATCGGACATATACGAGTCACTTTTTGTCATATTCGATCCATACTATCACCTAATGCTTGGTGCTGCTAGCAGAGTGAAGGCACAGACCGTATATGCATTTTCATGTGTTTCTATCAATTTCAGTGTTATCAGACACAAACTATTTACTTTTCATCATATCCGATCTAGACTCACACCTAATGCTTGGTTCTGCTAGCAGAGTGAGGGTACACACAGTATATGCATTTTCATATGTTTTTATCAATTTCAGTGTTATCGGACACATACCAGTCACGTTTCGTCAAATTCGATCCATACTCACACCTAATGCTTGGTTATGCTAACAGAATCACAGCACACACAATATATGCATTTTCATATGTTTCCATCAATTTCAGTGTTATCATGTGTTTCTATCAATTTCAGTGTTATCAGACACAAACTATTCACTTTTCATCATATCCGATCCAGACTCACACCTAATGCTTGGTTCTGCTAGCAGAGTGAGGGTACACACAGTATATGCATTTTCATATGTTTTTATCAATTTCAGTGTTATCGGACACATACCAGTCACTTTTCCTCATATTCGAGCCATACTCACTCCTAATGCTTGGTTCTGCTAGCAGAGTCACGGCACACACAGTACATGCATTTTCATGTGTTTCGTTCAATTTCAGCGTTATTGGGCCCAAACTAGTCACTTTTCATCAAGTTCATTAGGTGTGAGTATGGATCAAATATGACGTAAAGTGACTGGTATGTGTCCGACAACACTGAAATTGATGGAATCATATGAAAATGCATATACTGTGTTTGCCGTGACTCTGCTACTACAACAGAGCGTTTTGCACGAGTCTGCATCGATTCTGGTGAAAAGTGACTATTTTGTGTCCGATAACACTGAAATTGATAGAAACACATGAAAATGCATATACTGTGTGTGACTTCACTCTGCCAGCAGAACCAAGCATTAGGTGTGACTATGGATCGAAAATGACGAAAAGTGACTGGTATGTGTCCGATAACACTGAAATTGAAAGAAACATATGAAAATGTATGTACTGTGTGTGCTATAACTCTGCTACTACAACAGAGCATTTTGCACGAGTCTGCATCGATTCTGATGAAAAGTGACTAATTTGAGCCCATTAACACTGAAATTGATAGAAACACATGAAAATGCATATACTGTGTGTGCCTTCCTCTGCTAGCAGAACCAAGCATTAGGTGTGAGTCTGGATCAGATATGATGAAAAGTGACTAGTTTGTGTCTGATAACACTGAAATTCATAGGAACATATGAAAATGCGTATACTGTGTGTGACTTCACTCTGCTAGCAGAACCACGCATTAGGTGTGAGTATGGTTCAAATATGATGAAAAGTGACTGGTATGTGTCCGATAACACTGAAATTGAAAGAAATATATGAAAATGCATGTACTGTGTGTGCCGTAACTCTGCTACTACAACAGAGCGTTGTGGACGAGTCTGCATCGATTCTGATAAAAAGTGACTATTTTGTGTCCGATAACACTGAAATTGATAGAAACACATGAAAATGCATAAACAGTGTGTGACTTCACTCTGCCAGCAGAACCAAGCATTAGGTGTGACTATGGATCGAAAATGACGAAAAGTGACTGGTATGTGTCCGATAACACTGAAATTGAAAGAAACATATGAAAATGTATGTACTGTGTGTGCTGTAACTCTGTTACTAAAACAGAGCATTTTGCACGAGTCTGCATCGATTCTGATGAAAAGTGACTAATTTGAGCCCATTAACACTGAAATTGATAGAAACACATGAAAATGCATATACTGTGTGTACCCTCACTCTGCTTGCAGAACCAAGCATTAGGTGTGAGTATGGTTCAAATATGATGAAAAGTGACTGGTATGTGTCCGATAACACTGAAATTGATGGAAACATATGAAAATGCATGAACTGTGTGTGCCGTAACTCTGCTACTACAACAGAGCATTTTGCATGAGTCTGCATCGATTCTGATGAAAAGTGACTAATTTGAGCCCAATAACACTGAAATTGATAGAAACACATGAAAATGCATACACTGTGTGTACCCTCACTCTGCTAGCAGAACCAAGCATTAGGTGTGAGTCTGGATCGAATATGACGAAAAGTGACTGGTATATGTCCGATCACACTGAAATTGATGGAAACATATGAAAATGCATGTACTGTGTGTGCCGTAACTCTGCTACTACAACAGAGCGTTGTGGACGAGTCTGCATCGATTCTGATGAAAAGTGACTATTTTGTGTCCGATAACACTGAAATTGATAAAAACATATGAAAATGCATATACTGTGTGTACCCTCACTCTGCTAGCAGAACCAAGCATAAGATGTGAGTCTGGATCGGATATGATGAAAAATGACTAGTTTGTGTCTGATAACACTGAAATTGATAGGAACACATGAAAATGCATATACGGTGTGTGCTTTCACTCTGCTAGCTGCACCAAGCATTAGGTGTGAGTATGGATCGAATATGATGAAAAGTGACTGGTATATGTCCGATAACACTGAAATTGAAAGAAACATATGAAAATGTATGTACTGTGTGTGCCGTAACTCCGCTACTACAAAAGAGCATTTTGCACAAGTCTGGATCGAATATGATGAAAAGTGACTAATTTGAGCCCAATAACACTGAAATTGATAGAAACACATGAAAATGCATATACTGTGTGTACCCTCACTCTGCTTGCAGAACCAAGCATTAGGTGTGAGTATGGTTCAAATATGACGAAAAGTGACTGGTATGTGTCCGATAACACTGAAATTGATGGAAACATATGAAAATGCATATATTGTGTTTATCATGACTCTGCTAGCAGAACCAACCATTAGGTGTGAGTATGGATCGAATATGACGAAAAGTTACTGGTATGTGTCCGATAACATTGAAATTGAAAGAAACATATGAAAATGCATGTATTGTGTGTGCCGTAACTCTGCTACTACAACAGAGCATTTTGCACGAGTCTGCATTAATTCTGATGAAAAGTGACTAATTTGAGCACAATAACACTGAAATTGATAGAAACACATGAAAATGCATATACTGTGTGTACCCTCACTCTGCTAGCAGAACCAAGCATTAGGTGTGAGTCTGGATCGGATATGACGAAAAGTGACTGGTATGTGTCCGATGACACTGAAATTGATGGAAACACATGAAAATGCATATATTGTGTGTACCGTGACTCTGCTAGCAGAACTAAGCATTAGGTGTGAGTATGGATCGAATATGACGAAAAGTGACTAATTTGGGCCCAATAACACTGAAATTGATAGAAACACATGAAAATGCATATACTGTGTGTGACTTCACTCTGCTTGCAGAACCAAGCATTAGGTGTGAGTATGGATCGAATATGATGAAAAGTGACTGGTATGTCTCCGATAACACTGAAATTGATAGTAACACATGAAAATGCATATACTGTGTGTACCCTCACTCTGCTTGCAGAACCAAGCATTAGGTGTGAGTATGGATCGAATATAACGAAAAGTGACTGGTATGTGTCCGATAACACTGAAATTGATGGAAACATATGGAAATGCATATATTGTGTGTGCCGTGACTCTGCTATCACAACCAAGCATTAGGTGTAAGTATGGTTCAAATATGACGAAAAGTGACTGGTATGTGTCCGATAACACTGAAATTGATAAAAACATGAAAATGCATATACTGTGTGTACCCTCACTCTGCTAGCAGAAAAAATCATTAGGTGTGAGTCTGGATAGGATATGATGAAAAGTGACTAGTTTGCGTCTGATAACACTGAAATTGATAGAAACACATGAAAATGCATATACTGTGTGTGCCTTCACTGTGCTAGCAGAACCAAGCATTAGGTGTGAGTCTGGATCGGATATGATGAAAAGTGACTAGTTTGCGTCTGATAACACTGAAATTGATAGAAACACATGAAAATGCATATACGGTGTGTGCCTTCACTCTGCTAGCAGCACCAAGCATTAGGTGTGAGTATGGATTGAATATGACGAAAAGTGACTGGTATAAGTCCGAAAACATTGAAATTGAAAGACACATATGAAAATGCATGTACTGTGTGTGCTGTAACTCTGCTTCTACAACAGAGCGTTGTGGAGGAGTCTGCATCGATTCTGATGAAAAGTGACTATTTTGTGTCCCATAACACTGAAATTGATAGAAACACATGAAAATGCATATACTGTGTGTACCCTCACTCTGCTAGCAGAACCAAGCATTAGGTGTGAGTATGGATCGAATATGACGAAAAGTGACTGGTATATGTCCGAAAACATTGAAATTGAAAGACACATATGAAAATGCATGTACTGTGTGTGCTGTAACTCAGCTTCTACAACAGAGCGTTGTGGAGGAGTCTGCATCGATTCTGATGAAAAGTGACTATTTTGTGTCCCATAACACTGAAATTGATAGAAACACATGAAAATGCATATACTGTGTGTGACTTCACTCTGCTTGCAGAACCAAGCATTAGGTGTGAGTATAGATCGAATATGACCAAAAAGTGATTGGTATATGTCCGAAAACACTGAAATTGAAAGAAACATATGAAAATGCTTGTACTGTGTGTGCTGTAACTCTGCTCCTACAACAGAGCATTTTGCACGAGTCTGCATCGATTCTGATGAAAAGTGACTAATTTGAGCCCAATAACACTGAAATTGATAGAAACACATGAAAATGCATATACTGTGTGTGCCTTCACTCTGCCAGCAGATCCAAGCATTAGGTGTGAGTCTGGATCGGATATGATGAAAAGTGACTAGTTTGTGTCTGATAACACTGAAATTGATAGGAACACATGAAAATGCATATACGGTGTGTGCCTTCACTCTGCTGGCAGCACCAAGCATTAGGTGTGAGTATGGATCGAATATGATGAAAAGTGACTGGTATATGTCCGAAAACATTGAAATTGAAAGAAACATATGAAAATGCATGTACTGTGTGTGCTGTAACTCTGCTACTACAACAGAGCGTTGTGGACGAGTCTGCATCGATTCTGATGAAAAGTGACTATTTTGTGTCCCATAACACTGAAATTGATGTAAACATATGAAAATGCATATACTTTGTTTGCCGTGACTCTGCTAGCAGAACCAAGCATTAGGTGTGAGTCTGGATCGGATATGACGAAAAGTGACTATTTTGTGTCCGATAACACTGATATTGATAAAAACATATGAAAATGCATATACTGTGTGTACCCTCACTCTGCTAGCAGAACCAAGCATTAGGTGTTTGTCTGGATCGGATATGATGAAAAGTGACTGGTATATGTCCGAAAACACTGAAATTGATGTAAACATATGAAAATGCATATACTGTGTGTGTCGTGACTCTGCTAGCAGAACCAAGCATTAGGTGTGAGTATGGATCGAATATGACGAAAAGTGACTGGTATGTGTCTGATAACACTGACATTGATAAAAACATATGAAAATGCTTGTACTGTGTGTGTTGTAAGTCTGCTACTACAACAGAGAATTTTGCACAAGTCTGCATCGATTCTGATGAAAAGTAACTAATTTGAGCTCAATAACACTGAAATTGACAGAAACACATGAAAATACATATACTGTGTGTGCCTTCACTCTGCTACCAGAACCAAGCATTAGGTGTGAGTCTGGATCGGATATGATGAAAAGTGACTAGTTTGTGTCTGATAACACTGAAATTGATAGGAACACATGAAAATGCGTATACTGTGTGTGACTTCACTCTGCTTGCAGAACGAAGCATTAGGTGTGAGTATGGATCGAATATGTCGAAAAGTGACTGGTATGTGTCCGATAACACTGAAATTGATAAAAACTTATGAAAATGCATATACTGTGTGTACCCTCACTCTGCTAGCAGAACCAAGCATTAGGTGTGAGTCTGGATCGGATATGACGAAAAGTGACTATTTTGTGTCCGATAACACTGATATTGATAAAAACATATGAAAATGCATATACTGTGTGTACCCTCACTCTGCTAGCAGAACCAAGGATTAGGTGTTTGTCTGGATCGGATATGATGAAAAGGGACTGGTATATGTCCGAAAACACTGAAATTGATGTAAACATATGAAAATGCATATACTGTGTGTGCCGTGACTCTGCTAGCAGAACCAAGCATTAGGTGTGAGTATTGATCGAATATGACGAAAAGTGACTGGTATGTGTCCGATAACACTGACATTGATAAAAACATATGAAAATGCTTGTACTGTGTGTGTTGTAAGTCTGCTACTACAACAGAGAATTTTGCACAAGTCTGCATCGATTCTGATGAAAAGTAACTAATTTGAGCTCAATAACACTGAAATTGACAGAAACACATGAAAATACATATACTGTGTGTGCCTTCACTCTGCTACCAGAACCAAGCATTAGGTGTGAGTCTGGATCGGATATGATGAAAAGTGACTAGTTTGTGTCTGATAACACTGAAATTGATAGGAACACATGAAAATGCGTATACTGTGTGTGACTTCACTCTGCTTGCAGAACCAAGCATTAGGTGTGAGTATGGATCGAATATGACAAAAAGTGACTGGTATATGTGTCCGATAACACTGAAATTGATGGAAACATATGAAAATGCATATACTGTGTGTGCCTTCACTGTGCTAGCAGAACCAAACATTAGGTGTGAGTCTGGATCGGATATGATGAAAAGTGACTAGTTTGCGTCTAATAACACTGAAATTGATAGAAACACATGAAAATGCATATACGGTGTGTGCCTTCACTCTGCTAGCAACACCAAGCATTAGGTGTGAGTATGGATTGAATATGACGAAAAGTGACTGGTATAAGTCCGAAAACATTGAAATTGACAGACACATATGAAAATGCATGTACTGTGTGTGCTGTAACTCTGCTTCTACAACAGAGCGTTGTGGAGGAGTCTGCATCGATTCTGATGAAAAGTGACTATTTTGTGTCCCATAACACTGAAATTGATAGAAACACATGAAAATGCATATACTGTGTGTACCTTCACTCTGCTAGCAGAACCAAGCATTAGGTGTGAGTATGGATCGAATATGACGAAAAGTGACTGGTATGTGTCCGATAACACTGACATTGATAAAAACATATGAAAATGCTTGTACTGTGTGTGTTGTAAGTCTGCTACTACAACAGAGAATTTTGCACAAGTCTGCATCGATTCTGATGAAAAGTAACTAATTTGAGCTCAATAACATTGAAATTGACAGAAACACATGAAAATACATATACTGTGTGTGCCTTCACTCTGCTACCAGAACCAAGCATTAGGTGTGAGTCTGGATCGGATATGATGAAAAGTGACTAGTTTGTGTCTGATAATACTGAAATTGATAGGAACACATGAAAATGCGTATACTGTGTGTGACTTCACTCTGCTTGCAGAACGAAGCATTAGGTGTGAGTATGGATCGAATATGTCGAAAAGTGACTGGTATGTGTCCGATAACACTGAAATTGATAAAAACTTATGAAAATGCATATACTGTGTGTACCCTCACTCTGCTAGCAGAACCAAGCATTAGGTGTGAGTCTGGATCGGATATGACGAAAAGTGACTATTTTGTGTCCGATAACACTGATATTGATAAAAACATATGAAAATGCATATACTGTGTGTACCCTCACTCTGCTAGCAGAACCAAGCATTAGGAGTTTGTGTGGATCGGATATGATGAAAAGTGACTAGTTTGTGTCTGATAACACTGAAATTGATAGGAACACATGAAAATGCGTATACTGTGTGTGACTTCACTCTGCTTGCAGAACGAAGCATTAGGTGTGAGTATGGATCGAATATATCGAAAAGTGACTGGTATGTGTCCGATAACACTGAAATTGATAAAAACATATGAAAATGCATATACTGTGTGTACCCTCACTCTGCTAGCAGAACCAAGCATTAGGTGTGAGTCTGGATCAGATATGATGATAAGTGACTAGTTTGTGTCTGATAGCACTGAAATTGATGGAAACATATGAAAATGCTTGTACTGTGTGTGCTGTAAGTCTGCTACTACAACAGAGAATTTTTGCACGAGTCTGCATCAATTCTTGGTGCTGCTAGCAGACTGAAGACACACAGAGAATATGCATTTTCATGTGTTTATGTCAATTTCAGTGTTATTGGGCCCAAACTAGTCACTTTTCATCAGAGTCGATGCAGACTCACACCTAATGCTCGGTTCTGCTAGCAGAGTGAAGGCACACACAGAATATGCATTTTCATGTGTTTCTGTCAATTTCAGCGTTATTGGGCCCAAACTAGTCACTTTTCATCAAATTCGATCCAGACCCACACCTAATGCTTGTTTCTGCTAGCAGAGTGAAGATACACACAGTATATGCATTTTCATGTGTTTCAGTCAATTTCAGTGTTATATGACACCAACTAGTCACTTTTCATCAGAATTGATAAAGACTCACCCAAAACGCTCTCTTGTAGTAGAAGAGTCGCGGCACACACAGAATATGCATTTCCATGTGTTTCAGTCAATTTCAGTGTTATATGAAACAAACTAGTCACTTTTCATCATATTCGATCCAGACTCACACCTAATGCTTGATTCTGCTAGTAGAGTGAAGGAACACATAGTATATGCATTTTCATGTGTTTCTATATATTTCAGTGTTATATGAAACAAACTAGTCACTTTTCATCAGACTCGATCCAGACTCACACCGAATGCTTGGTTCTGCTAGTAGAGTGAAGGAACACACAGTATATGCATTTTCCTGTGTTTCTATGAATTTCAGTGTTATACGACACAAAATAGTTACTTTTCATCAGAATTGATAAAGACTCACCCAAAACGCTCTGCTGAACTGGCAGAATTACGGCACACACCGAACATGCCTTTTCATGTGTTTTTGTCAATTTCAGCGTTATTGGGCCCAAACTAGTCACTTTTCATCAAATTCGATGCAGACTCACACCTAATGCTTGTTTCTGCTAGCAGAGTGAAGATACACACAGTATATGCATTTTCCTGTGTTTCTATCAATTTCAGTGTTATACAACACAAAATAGTTACTTTTCTTCAGAATTGATGCAAACTCGTCCAAAACGCTCTGTTGTAGAAGAAGAGTCGCGGCACACACAGAATATGCATTTTCATGTGTTTCAGTCAATTTCACTGTTATATGACACCAACTAGTCACTTTTCATAATATTCGATCCAGACTCACACCGAATGCTTGGTTCTGCTAGTAGAGTGAAGGAACACACAGTATATGCATTTTCATGTGTTTTTACATATTTCAGTGTTATATGACACAAACTAGTCACTTTTCATCAGAATCGATCCAGACTCACTCAGAACGCTCTGCTGCACTTTCAGAATCACGGCACACACCGAACATGCATTTTAATACGTTTTTGTCAATTTCAGCGTTATTGGGCCCAAACTAGTCACTTTTCATCATATTCGATCCAGACTCACACCTAATGGTATGTGTCCGATAACACTGAAATTGATAAAAACTTATGAAAATGCATATACTGTGTGTACCCTCACTCTGCTAGCAGAACCAAGCATTAGGTGTGAGTCTGGATCGGATATGACGAAAAGTGACTATTTTGTGTCCGATAACACTGATATTGATAAAAACATATGAAAATGCATATACTGTGTGTACCCTCACTCTGCTAGCAGAACCAAGCATTAGGAGTTTGTGTGGATCGGATATGATGAAAAGTGACTAGTTTGTGTCTGATAACACTGAAATTGATAGGAACACATGAAAATGCGTATACTGTGTGTGACTTCACTCTGCTTGCAGAACGAAGCATTAGGTGTGAGTATGGATCGAATATATCGAAAAGTGACTGGTATGTGTCCGATAACACTGAAATTGATAAAAACATATGAAAATGCATATACTGTGTGTACCCTCACTCTGCTAGCAGAACCAAGCATTAGGTGTGAGTCTGGATCAGATATGATGATAAGTGACTAGTTTGTGTCTGATAGCACTGAAATTGATGGAAACATATGAAAATGCTTGTACTGTGTGTGCTGTAAGTCTGCTACTACAACAGAGAATTTTTGCACGAGTCTGCATCAATTCTTGGTGCTGCTAGCAGACTGAAGACACACAGAGAATATGCATTTTCATGTGTTTATGTCAATTTCAGTGTTATTGGGCCCAAACTAGTCACTTTTCATCAGAGTCGATGCAGACTCACACCTAATGCTCGGTTCTGCTAGCAGAGTGAAGGCACACACAGAATATGCATTTTCATGTGTTTCTGTCAATTTCAGCGTTATTGGGCCCAAACTAGTCACTTTTCATCAAATTCGATCCAGACCCACACCTAATGCTTGTTTCTGCTAGCAGAGTGAAGATACACACAGTATATGCATTTTCATGTGTTTCAGTCAATTTCAGTGTTATATGACACCAACTAGTCACTTTTCATCAGAATTGATAAAGACTCACCCAAAACGCTCTCTTGTAGTAGAAGAGTCGCGGCACACACAGAATATGCATTTCCATGTGTTTCAGTCAATTTCAGTGTTATATGAAACAAACTAGTCACTTTTCATCATATTCGATCCAGACTCACACCTAATGCTTGATTCTGCTAGTAGAGTGAAGGAACACATAGTATATGCATTTTCATGTGTTTCTATATATTTCAGTGTTATATGAAACAAACTAGTCACTTTTCATCAGACTCGATCCAGACTCACACCGAATGCTTGGTTCTGCTAGTAGAGTGAAGGAACACACAGTATATGCATTTTCCTGTGTTTCTATGAATTTCAGTGTTATACGACACAAAATAGTTACTTTTCATCAGAATTGATAAAGACTCACCCAAAACGCTCTGCTGAACTGGCAGAATTACGGCACACACCGAACATGCCTTTTCATGTGTTTTTGTCAATTTCAGCGTTATTGGGCCCAAACTAGTCACTTTTCATCAAATTCGATGCAGACTCACACCTAATGCTTGTTTCTGCTAGCAGAGTGAAGATACACACAGTATATGCATTTTCCTGTGTTTCTATCAATTTCAGTGTTATACAACACAAAATAGTTACTTTTCTTCAGAATTGATGCAAACTCGTCCAAAACGCTCTGTTGTAGAAGAAGAGTCGCGGCACACACAGAATATGCATTTTCATGTGTTTCAGTCAATTTCACTGTTATATGACACCAACTAGTCACTTTTCATAATATTCGATCCAGACTCACACCGAATGCTTGGTTCTGCTAGCAGAGTGAAGGTACACACAGTATATAGATTTTGATGTGTTTCTATCAATTTCAATGTTATATGACACAAAATAGTTACTTTTCATCAGAATTGATGCAGACTCACCCAAAGCGCTCTGCTGCACTGGCAGAATCACGACACACACCGAACATGCCTTTTCATGTGTTTTTGTCAATTTCAGCGTTATTGGGCCCAAACTAGTCACTTTTCATCATATTCGATCCAGACTCACACCTAATGCTTATTTCTGCTAGCAGAGTGAAGATACACGCAGTATATGCATTTTCATGTGTTTCTATCAATATCAGTGTTATACGACACAAAATAGTTACTTTTGATCAGAATTGATGCAGACTCACTCAAAACGCTCTGCTGCACTTTCAGAATCACGGCACACACCGAACATGCATTTTAATGTGTTTTTGTCAATTTCAGTGTTATCGGACACAAGCTAGTCACTTTTCATCATATTCGATCCAGACTCACACCTAATACTTGTTTCTGCTAGCAGAGTGAAGACACACAGAGTATATGCATTTTCCTTTGTTTTGTAAATTCCAGTGTTATTGGGCCCAGGCTAGTCGCTTTTCATCAGAATCGATGCAGACTCGTCCAAAACGCTCGGCTGCACTGGCAGAGTCACGGCGCACTCCGTACATGCATTTTCATTTGTTTCTATCAATTTCAGTGTTATACGACACAAACTAGTTACTTTTCTTCAGAATTGATGCAAACTCGTCCAAAACGCTCTGTTGTAGTAGATGAGTCGCGGCACACACAGAATATGCATTTCCATGTATTTCAGTCAATTTCAGTGTTATATGACACAAAATAGTTACTTTTCATCAGAATTGATGCAGATTCACCCAAAACGCTCTGCTGCACTGGCAAAATCACGGCACACATCGAACATGCCTTTTCATGTGTTTTTGTCAATTACAGCGTTATTGGGCCCAAACTAGTCACTTTTCATCAGAATCGATCCAGACTCACACCTAATGCTTGTTTCTGCTAGCAGAGTGAAGATACACACAGTATATGCATTTTCCTGTGTTTCTATCAATTTCAGTGTTATACGACACAAAATAGTTACTTTTCTTCAGAATTGATGCAAACTCGTCCAAAACGCTCTGTTGTAGTAGAAGAGTCGCGGCACACACAGAATATGCATTTTGATGCGTTTCTATCAATTTCAGTGTTATAAGACACAAAATAGTTACTTTTCTTCAGAATTGATGCAAACTCGTCCAAAACGCTCTGTTGTAGTAGAAGAGTCGCGGCACACACAGAATATGCATTTCCATGTGTTTCAGTCAATTTCAGTGTTATATGACACAAAATAGTTACTTTTCTTCAGAATTGATGCAGACTCACCCAAAACGCTCTGCTGCACTGGCAGAATCACGGCACAAACCGAACATGCATTTTAATATGTTTTTGTCAATTTCAGCGTTATTGGGCCCAAACTAGTCACTTTTCATCATATTCGATCCAGACTCACACCGAATGCTCGGTTCTGCTAGCAGAGTGAAGGCACACACAAAATATGCATTTTCATGTGTTTCTATCAATTTCAGTGTTATCGGACAGAAACTAGTCACTTTTCATCATATTCGATCCAGACTCACACCT
Source organism: Thunnus thynnus (assembly GCF_963924715.1). Taxonomy (NCBI): domain Eukaryota; kingdom Metazoa; phylum Chordata; class Actinopteri; order Scombriformes; family Scombridae; genus Thunnus; species Thunnus thynnus. The sequence goes on along the minus strand of NC_089532.1, from coordinate 30,990,403 downwards.
AATGCTTGTTTCTTCTAGCAGAGTGAAGATACACAGAGTATATGCATTTTCATGTGTTTCTATCAATTTCAGTGTTATACGACACAAAATAGTTACTTTTCATCAGAATTGATGCAGACTCACCCAAAGCGCTCTGCTGCACTTTCAGAATCACGGCACACACCGAACATGCATTTTAATGTGTTTTTGTCAATTTCAGCGTTATTGGGCCCAAACTAGTCACTTTTTATCATAATCGATCCAGATTCACACCTAATGCTCGGTTCTGCTAGCAAAGTGAAGACACACACATTATATACTTTTTCATGTGTTTCTATCAATTTCAGCGTTATTGGGCCCAAACTAGTCACTTTTCATCATATTTGTTCCAGACTCACACCTAATGCTCGGTTCTGCTAGCAGACTGAAGGCACACACAGAATATGCATTTTCATGTGTTTCTGTCAATTTCAGTGTTATCGGACACAAACTAGTCACTTTTCATCATATTCGATCCAGACTCACACCGAATGCTTGGTTCTGCTAGTAGAGTGAAGGAACACACAGTATATGCATCTTCATGTGTTTTTACATATTTCAGTGTTATATGACACAAACTAGTCACTTTTCATCAGAATCGATCCAGACTCACTCAGAACGCTCTGCTGCACTTTCAGAATCACGGCACACACCGAACATGCATTTTAATACGTTTTTGTCAATTTCAGCGTTATTGGGCCCAAACTAGTCACTTTTCATCATATTCGATCCAGACTCACACCTAATGCTCGGTTCTGCTAGCAGAGTGAAGGCACACACAGAATATGCATTTTCATGTGTTTCTATCAATTTCAGTGTTATTGGACACAAACTATTCACTTTTCATCATATTCGATCCAGACTCACACCTAATGCTTGGTTCTGCTAGCAGAGTGAAGATACACACAGTATATGCATTTTCATGTGTTTCTATCAATTTCAGTGTTATACGACACAAAATAGTTACTTTTCATCAGAATTGATGCAGACTCACTCAAAAGGCTCTGCTGCACTTTCAGAATCACGGCACACACCGAACATGCATTTTAATGTTTTTTTGTCAATTTCAGCGTTATTGGGCCAAAACTAGTCACTTTTTATCATAATCGATCCAGATTCACACCTAATGCTCGGTTCTGCTAGCAAAGTGAACACACACACATTATATACTTTTTCATGTGTTTCTATCAATTTCAGCGTTATTGGGCCCAAACTAGTTACTTTTCATCATAATCGATGCAGACTCGTCCAAAATGCTCGTCTACACTGGCAGAGTCATGGCGCACTCCGTACATACATTTTCATGTGTTTTTATCAATTTCAGTGTTATCGGACACAAGCTAGTCACTTTTCATCATATTCGATCCAGACTCACACCTAATACTTGTTTCTGCTAGCAGAGTGAATACACACAGAGTATATGCATTTTCCTTTGTTTTGTAAATTCCAGTGTTATTGGGCCCAGGCTAGTCGCTTTTCATCAGAATCGATGCAGACTCGTCCAAAACGCTCGGCTGCACTGGCAGAGTCACGGCGCACTCCGTACATGCATTTTCATGTGTTTCTGTCAATTTCAGTGTTATACGACACAAAATAGTTACTTTTCTTCAGAATTGATGCAAACTCGTCCAAAACGCTCTGTTGTAGTAGAAGAGTCGCGGCACACACAGAATATGCATTTTCATGTGTTTCAGTCAATTTCAGCGTTATTGGGGCCAAACTAGTCACTTTTCATCATATTCCATCCAGACTCACACCTAATGCTCGGTTCTGCTAGCAGAGTGAAGGAATACACAGTATATGCATTTTCATGTGTTTCTATCAGTTTCAGTGTTATACGACACAAAATAGTTACTTTTCTTCAGAATTGATGCAGACTCACACAAAACGCTCTGCTGCACTGGCAGAATCACGGCACAAACCGAACATGCCTTTTCATGTGTTTTTGTCAATTTCAGCGTTATTTGGCCCAAATTAGTCACTTTTCATCAGAATCGATCCAGACTCACACCGAATGCTTGGTTCTGCTAGCAGAATTAAGGTACACACAGTATATGCATTTTGATGTGTTCCTATCAATTTCAGTGTTATAAGACACAAAATAGTTACTTTTCATCAGAATTGATAAAGACTCACCCAAAACGCTCTCTTGTAGTAGAAGAGTCGCGGCACACACAGAATATGCATTTCCATGTGTTTCAGTCAATTTCAGTGTTATATGAAACAAACTAGTCACTTTTCATCATATTCGATCCAGACTCACACCTAATGCTTGATTCTGCTAGTAGAGTGAAGGAACACATAGTATATGCATTTTCATGTGTTTCTATATATTTCAGTGTTATATGAAACAAACTAGTCACTTTTCATCAGAATCGATCCAGACTCACACCGAATGCTTGGTTCTGCTAGTAGAGTGAAGGAACACACAGTATATGCATTTTCCTGTGTTTCTATGAATTTCAGTGTTATACGACACAAAATAGTTACTTTTCTTCAGAATTGATGCAAACTCGTCCAAAACGCTCTGTTGAAGTAGAAGAGTCGCGGCCCACACAGAATATGCATTTCCATGTGTTTCAGTCAATTTCAGTGTTATATGACACAAAATAGTTACTTTTCTTCAGAATTGATGCAGACTCACCCAAAACGCTCTGCTGCACTGGCAGAATCACGGCACAAACCGAACATGCCTTTTCATGTGTTTTTGTCAATTTCAGCGTTATTTGGCCCAAACTAGTCACTTTTCATCAGAATCGATCCAGACTGACACCGAATGCTTGGTTCTGCTAGCAGAATTAAGGTACACACAGTATATGCATTTTGATGTGTTCCTATCAATTTCAGTGTTATAAGACACAAAATAGTAACTTTTCATCAGAATTGATAAAGACTCACCCAAAACGCTTTCTTGTAGTAGAAGAGTCGCGGCACACACAGAATATGCATTTCCATGTGTTTCAGTCAATTTCAGTGTTATATGAAACAAACTAGTCACTTTTCATCATATTCGATCCAGACTCACACCGAATGCTTGGTTCTGCTAGTAGAGTGAAGGAACACACAGTATATGCATTTTCATGTGTTTTTATATATTTCAGTGTTATATGACACAAACTAGTCACTTTTCATCAGAATCGATCCAGACTCACTCAGAACGCTCTGCTGCACTTTCAGAATCACGGCACACACCGAACATTTTTTTGAAATGTTTTTGTCAATTTCAGCGTTATTGGGCCCAAACTAGTCACTTTTCATCATATTCGATCCAGACTCACACCTAATGCTCGGTTCTGCTAGCAGAGTGAAGGCACACACAAAATATGCATTTTCATGTGTTTCTATCAATTTCAGTGTTATCGGACAGAAACTAGTCACTTTTCATCATATTCGATCCAGACTCACACCTAATGCTTATTTCTTCTAGCAGAGTGAAGATACACACAGTATATGCATTTTCATGTGTTTCTATCAATTTCAGTGTTATACGACACAAAATAGTTACTTTTCATCAGAATTGATGCAGACTCACCCAAAGCGCTCTGCTGCACTTTCAGAATCACGGCACACACCGAACATGCATTTTAATGTGTTTTTGTCAATTTCAGCGTTATTGGGCCCAAACTAGTCACTTTTTATCATAATCGATCCAGATTCACACCTAATTCTCGGTTCTGCTAGCAAAGTGAACACACACACATTATATACTTTTTCATGTGTTTCTATCAATTTCAGCGTTATTGGGCCCAAACTAGTCACTTTTCATCATAATCGATGCAGACTCGTCCAAAATGCTCGGCTGCACTGGCAGAGTCATGGCCCACTCCGTACATGCATTTTCATGTGTTTTTATCAATTTCAGTGTTATCGGACACAAGCTAGTCACTTTTCATCATATTCGATCCAGACTCACACCTAATACTTGTTTCTGCTAGCAGAGTGAATACACACAGAGTATATGCATTTTCCTTTGTTTTGTAAATTCCAGTGTTATTGGGCCCAGGCTAGTCGCTTTTCATCAGAATCGATGCAGAGTCGTCCAAAACGCTCGGCTGCACTGGCAGAGTCACGGCGCACTCCGTACATGCATTTTCATGTGTTTCTATCAATTTCAGTGTTATACGACACAAACTAGTTACTTTTCATCAGAATCGATCCAGACTCACACCGAATGCTTGGTTCTGCTAGCAGAGTGAAGGTACACACAGTATATCGATTTTGATGTGTTTCTATCAATTTCAGTGTTATACGACACAAAATAGTTACTTTTCTTCAGAATTGATGCAAACTCGTCCAAAACGCTCTGTTGTAGTAGAAGAGTCGCGGCACACACAGAATATGCATTTTGATGCGTTTCTATCAATTTCAGTGTTATAAGACACAAAATAGTTACTTTTCTTCAGAATTGATGCAAACTCGTCCAAAACGCTCTGTTGTAGTAGAAGAGTCGCGGCACACACAGAATATGCATTTCCATGTGTTTCAGTCAATTTCAGTGTTATATGACACCAACTAGTCACTTTTCATCATATTCGATCCAAACTCACACCGAATGCTTGGTTCTGCTAGTAGAGTGAATGAACACACAGTATATGCATTTTGATGCGTTTCTATCAATTTCAGTGTTATAAGACACAAAATAGTTACTTTTCATCAGAATTGATAAAGACTCACCCAAAACGTTCTCTTGTAGTAGAAGAGTCGCGGCACACACAGAATATGCATTTCCATGTGTTTCAGTCAATTTCAGTGTTATATGAAACAAACTAGTCACTTTTCATCAGAATTGATGCAGACTCACCCAAAGCGCTCTGCTGCACTTTCAGAATCACGGCACACACCGAACATGCATTTTAATGTGTTTTTGTCAATTTCAGCGTTATTGGGCCCAATCTAGTCACTTTTTATCATAATCGATCCAGATTCACACCTAATGCTCGGTTCTGCTAGCAAAGTGAAGACACACACATTATATACTTTTTCATGTGTTTCTATCAATTTCAGCGTTATTGGGCCCAAACTAGTCACTTTTCATCATATTTGTTCCAGACTCACACCTAATGCTCGGTTCTGCTAGGAGACTGAAGGCACACACAGAATATGCATTTTCATGTGTTTCTGTCAATTTCAGTGTTATCGGACACAAACTAGTCACTTTTCATCATATTCGATCCAGACTCACACCGAATGCTTGGTTCTGCTAGTAGAGTGAAGGAACACACAGTATATGCATTTTCATGTGTTTTTACATATTTCAGTGTTATATGACACAAACTAGTCACTTTTCATCAGAATCGATCCAGACTCACTCAGAACGCTCTGCTGCACTTTCAGAATCACGGCACACACCGAACATGCATTTTAATATGTTTTTGTCAATTTCAGCGTTATTGGGCCCAAACTAGTCACTTTTCATCATATTCGATCCAGACTCACACCTAATGCTCGGTTCTGCTAGCAGAGTGAAGGCACACACAAAATATGCATTTTCATGTGTTTCTATCAATTTCAGTGTTATCGGACAGAAACTAGTCACTTTTCATCATATTCGATCCAGACTCACACCTAATGCTTGTTTCTTCTAGCAGAGAGAAGATACACACAGTATATGCATTTTCATGTGTTTCAGTCAATTTCAGTGTTATATGACACCACCTAGTCACTTTTCATCATATTCGATCCAAACTCACACCGAATGCTTGGTTCTGCTAGTAGAGTGAATGAACACACAGTATATGCATTTTGATGCGTTTCTATCAATTTCAGTGTTATAAGACACAAAATAGTTACTTTTCATCAGAATTGATAAAGACTCACCCAAAACGTTCTCTTGTAGTAGAAGAGTCGCGGCACACACAGAATATGCATTTCCATGTGTTTCAGTCAATTTCAGTGTTATATGAAACAAACTAGTCACTTTTCATCAGAATTGATGCAGACTCACCCAAAGCGCTCTGCTGCACTTTCAGAATCACGGCACACACCGAACATGCATTTTAATGTGTTTTTGTCAATTTCAGCGTTATTGGGCCCAATCTAGTCACTTTTTATCATAATCGATCCAGATTCACACCTAATGCTCGGTTCTGCTAGCAAAGTGAAGACACACACATTATATACTTTTTCATGTGTTTCTATCAATTTCAGCGTTATTGGGCCCAAACTAGTCACTTTTCATCATATTTGTTCCAGACTCACACCTAATGCTCGGTTCTGCTAGCAGACTGAAGGCACACACAGAATATGCATTTTCATGTGTTTCTGTCAATTTCAGTGTTATCGGACACAAACTAGTCACTTTTCATCATATTCGATCCAGACTCACACCGAATGCTTGGTTCTGCTAGTAGAGTGAAGGAACACACAGTATATGCATTTTCATGTGTTTTTACATATTTCAGTGTTATATGACACAAACTAGTCACTTTTCATCAGAATCGATCCAGACTCACTCAGAACGCTCTGCTGCACTTTCAGAATCACGGCACACACCGAACATGCATTTTAATATGTTTTTGTCAATTTCAGCGTTATTGGGCCCAAACTAGTCACTTTTCATCATATTCGATCCAGACTCACACCTAATGCTCGGTTCTGCTAGCAGAGTGAAGGCACACACAAAATATGCATTTTCATGTGTTTCTATCAATTTCAGTGTTATCGGACAGAAACTAGTCACTTTTCATCATATTCGATCCAGACTCACACCTAATGCTTGTTTCTTCTAGCAGAGAGAAGATACACACAGTATATGCATTTTCATGTGTTTCTATCAATTTCAGTGTTATACGACACAAAATAGTTACTTTTCATCAGAATTGATGCAGACTCACCCAAAGCGCTCTGCTGCACTTTCAGAATCACGGCACACACCGAACATGCATTTTAATGTGTTTTTGTCAATTTCAGCGTTATTGGGCCCAAACTAGTCACTTTTCATCATAATCGATGCAGACTCGTCCAAAATGCTCGGCTGCACTGGCAGAGTCATGGCGCACTCCGTACATGCATTTTCATGTGTTTTTATCAATTTCAGTGTTATCGGACACAAGCTAGTCACTTTTCATCATATTCGATCCAGACTCACACCTAATACTTGTTTCTGCTAGCAGAGTGAATACACACAGAGTATATGCATTTTCCTTTGTTTTGTAAATTCCAGTGTTATTGGGCCCAGGCTAGTCGCTTTTCATCAGAATCGATGCAGACTCGTCCAAAACGCTCGGCTGCACTGGCAGAGTCACGGCGCACTCCGTACATGCATTTTCATGTGTTTCTATCAATTTCAGTGTTATACGACACAAACTAGTTACTTTTCATCAGAATTGAAGCAGACTCGTCCAAAACGCTCTATTTTAGTGGAAGAGTCACGGCACACACAGAATATGCATTTCCATGTGTTTCAGTCAATTTCAGTGTTATATGAAACAAACTAGTCACTTTTTATCATATTCGATCCAGACTCACACCGAATGCTTGGTTCTGCTAGCAGAGTGAAGGCACACACAGAATATGCATTTTCATGTGTTTCTATGAATTTAAGTGTTATACGACACAAAATACTTACTTTTCATCAGAATTGATGCAGCCTCACCCAAAACGCTCTACTGCAGTGGCACAATCACGGCACACACCGAACATGCCTTTTCATGTGTTTTTGTCAATTTCAGCGTTATTGGGCCCAAAGTAGTCACTTTTCATCAGAATCGATCCAGACTCACACCGAATGCTTGGTTCTGCTAGCAGAATTAAGGTACACACAGTATATGCATTTTGATGTGTTCCTATCAATTTCAGTGTTATAAGACACAAAATAGTTACTTTTCATCAGAATTGATAAAGACTCACCCAAAACGCTCTCTTGTAGTAGAAGAGTCGCGGCACACACAGAATATGCATTTCCATGTGTTTCAGTCAATTTCAGTGTTATATGAAACAAACTAGTCACTTTTCATCAGAATCGATCCAGACTCACACCGAATGCTTGGTTCTGCTAGCAGAGTGAAGGTTCACACAGTATATAGATTTTGATGTGTTTCTGTCAATTTCAGTGTTATACGACACAAAATAGTTACTTTTCATCAGAATTGATGCAGACTCACCCAAATCGCTCTGCTGCACTGGCAGAATCACGGCACACATCGAACATGCCTTTTCATGTGTTTTTGTCAATTTCAGCGTTATTTGGCCCAAACTAGTCACTTTTCATCAGAATCGATCCAGACTCACACCGAATGCTTGGTTCTGCTAGCAGAGTGAAGGCACACACAGAATATGCATTTTCATGTGTTTCTATGAATTTAAGTGTTATACGACACAAAATACTTACTTTTCATCAGAATTGATGCAGACTCACCCAAAACGCTCTACTGCAGTGGCACAATCACGGCACACACCGAACATGCCTTTTCATGTGTTTTTGTCAATTTCAGCGTTATTGGGCCCAAAGTAGTCACTTTTCATCAGAATCGATCCAGACTCACACCGAATGCTTGGTTCTGCTAGCAGAGTGAAGGTACACACAGTATATCGATTTTGATGTGTTTCTATCAATTTCAGTGTTATACGACACAAAATAGTTACTTTTCTTCAGAATTGATGCAAACTCGTCCAAAACGCTCTGTTGTAGTAGAAGAGTCGCGGCACACACAGAATATGCATTTTCATGTGTTTCAGTCAATTTCAGTGTTATATGACACCAACTAGTCACTTTTCATCATATTCGATCCAAACTCACACCGAATGCTTGGTTCTGCTAGTAGAGTGAATGAACACACAGTATATGCATTTTGATGCGTTTCTATCAATTTCAGTGTTATAAGACACAAAATAGTTACTTTTCATCAGAATTGATAAAGACTCACCCAAAACGTTCTCTTGTAGTAGAAGAGTCGCGGCACACACAGAATATGCATTTCCATGTGTTTCAGTCAATTTCAGTGTTATATGAAACAAACTAGTCACTTTTCATCATATTCGATCCAGACTCACACCGAATGCTTGGTTCTGCTAGCAGAGTGAAGGTACACACAGTATATGCATTTTGATGTGTTTCTATCAATTTCAGTGTTATACGACACAAAATAGTTACTTTTCATCAGAATTGATGCAGACTCACCCAAAACGCTCTGCTGCAGAGGCAGAATCACGGCACACACCGAACATGCCTTTTCATGTGTTTTTGTCAATTTCAGCGTTATTGGGCCCAAAGTTCCTTTTCATCATATTTGTTCCAGACTCACACCTAATGCTCGGTTCTGCTAGCAGACTGAAGGCACACACAGAATATGCATTTCCATGTGTTTCAGTCAATTTCAGTGTTATATGAAACAAACTAGTCACTTTTCATCATATTCGATCCAGACTCACACCGAATGCTTGGTTTTGCTAGCAGAGTGAAGGCACACACAGAATATGCATTTTCATGTGTTTCTATGAATTTAAGTGTTATACGACACAAAATACTTACTTTTCATCAGAATTGATGCAGCCTCACCCAAAACGCTCTACTGCAGTGGCACAATCACGGCACACACCGAACATGCCTTTTCATGTGTTTTTGTCAATTTCAGCGTTATTGGGCCCAAAGTAGTCACTTTTCATCAGAATCGATCCAGACTCACACCGAATGCTTGGTTCTGCTAGCAGAATTAAGGTACACACAGTATATGCATTTTGATGTGTTCCTATCAATTTCAGTGTTATAAGACACAAAATAGTTACTTTTCATCAGAATTGATAAAGACTCACCCAAAACGCTCTCTTGTAGTAGAAGAGTCGCGGCACACACAGAATATGCATTTCCATGTGTTTCAGTCAATTTCAGTGTTATATGAAACAAACTAGTCACTTTTCATCAGAATCGATCCAGACTCACACCGAATGCTTGGTTCTGCTAGCAGAGTGAAGGTTCACACAGTATATAGATTTTGATGTGTTTCTGTCAATTTCAGTGTTATACGACACAAAATAGTTACTTTTCATCAGAATTGATGCAGACTCACCCAAATCGCTCTGCTGCACTGGCAGAATCACGGCACACATCGAACATGCCTTTTCATGTGTTTTTGTCAATTTCAGCGTTATTTGGCCCAAACTAGTCACTTTTCATCAGAATCGATCCAGACTCACACCGAATGCTTGGTTCTGCTAGCAGAGTGAAGGCACACACAGAATATGCATTTTCATGTGTTTCTATGAATTTAAGTGTTATACGACACAAAATACTTACTTTTCATCAGAATTGATGCAGACTCACCCAAAACGCTCTACTGCAGTGGCACAATCACGGCACACACCGAACATGCCTTTTCATGTGTTTTTGTCAATTTCAGCGTTATTGGGCCCAAAGTAGTCACTTTTCATCAGAATCGATCCAGACTCACACCGAATGCTTGGTTCTGCTAGCAGAGTGAAGGTACACACAGTATATCGATTTTGATGTGTTTCTATCAATTTCAGTGTTATACGACACAAAATAGTTACTTTTCTTCAGAATTGATGCAAACTCGTCCAAAACGCTCTGTTGTAGTAGAAGAGTCGCGGCACACACAGAATATGCATTTTCATGTGTTTCAGTCAATTTCAGTGTTATATGACACCAACTAGTCACTTTTCATCATATTCGATCCAAACTCACACCGAATGCTTGGTTCTGCTAGTAGAGTGAAGGAACACACAGTATATGCATTTTCATGTGTTTTTATATATTTCAGTGTTATATGACACAAACTAGTCACTTTTCATCAGAATCGATCCAGACTCACTCAGAACGCTCTGCTGCACTTTCAGAATCACGGCACACACCGAACATGCATTTTAATATGTTTTTGTCAATTTCAGCGTTATTGGGCCCAAACTAGTCACTTTTCATCATATTCGATCCAGACTCACACCTAATGCTCGGTTCTGCTAGCAGAGTGAAGGCACACACAAAATATGCATTTTCATGTGTTTCTATCAATTGCAGTGTTATCGGACAGAAACTAGTCACTTTTCATCATATTCGATCCAGACTCACACCTAATGCTTGTTTCTTCTAGCAGAGTGAAGATACACACAGTATATGCATTTTCCTGTGTTTCTATCAATTTCAGTGTTATACAACACAAAATAGTTACTTTTCATCAGAATTGATGCAGACTCACCCAAAGCGCTCTGCTGCACTGGCAGAATCACGGCACACATCGAACATGCCTTTTCATGTGTTTTTGTCAATTTCAGTGTTATACGACACAAAAAAGTTACTTTTCTTCAGAATTGATGCAAACTCGTCCAAAACGCTCTGTTGTAGTAGAAGAGTCGCGGCACACACAGAATATGCATTTTCATGTGTTTCTGTCAATTTCAGTGTTATATGACACCAACTAGTCACTTTTCATCATATTCGATCCAGATTCACGCAAAATGCTTGGTTCTGCTAGTAGAGTGAAGGAACACATAGTATATGCATTTTCATGTGTTTCTATCAATTTCAGTGTTATATGACACAAAGTAGTCACTTTTCATCAGAATTGGTGCAGACTCACACCTAATGCTCGGTTCTGCTAGCAAAGTGAAGACACACACAGTATATACATTTTCATGTGTTTCTATCAATTTCAGTGTTATCAGACACAAACTAGTCACTTTTCATCATATTCGATCTAGACTCACACCTAATGCTTGTTTCTGCTAGCAGAGTGAAGATACACAGAGTATATGCATTTTCCTTTGTTTCTGTCAATTCCAGTGTTATTGGGCCCAGGCTACTCGCTTTTCATCAGAATCGATGCAGACTCGTCCAAAACGCTCGGCTGCACTGGCAGAGTCACGGCGCACTCCGTACATGCATTTTCATGTGTTTCTATCAATTTCAGTGTTATCGGACACAAACTAGTCACTTTTCATTATATTCGATCCAGACTCACACCTAATGCTTGGTTCTGCTAGCAGAGTCACGGCACACACAGTATATGCATTTTCATGTGTTTCTATCAATTTCAGTGTTATCGGACACAAACTAGTCACTTTTCATCAGAATCCATGCAGACTCGTCCAAAACGCTCTGTTGTAGTAGCAGAGTCACCGCACACACACTGTATGCATTTTCATATTTTTCTATCAATTTCAGTGTTATCGGACATAAACTAGTCACTTTTTCTTGAAATCGATGCAGACTCGTCCAAAACGCTCTGTTGTAGTAGCAGAGTCACGGCACACACCGTACATGCATTTTCATGTGTTTCGGTCAATTTCAGTGTCACTGGGCCCAAACTAGTCACCTTTCATCATATTACATCCAGACTCATACTGAATGCATGATTCTGCTAGCAGAGTCAAGGCACATACAGCATATGCTTTTTTATATGTTTCTATCAATTTCAATGTTATTCGAAACAAACTAGTCACTTTTCATCAGAATCCATGCAGACTCGTCCAAAACACTCTGTTGTAGTAGCAGAGTCACGGCACACACATTATATGCATTTTCATATGTTTCTATCAGTTTCAGTGTTATCGGACACAAACTAGTCACTTTTCATCATATTAGATCCAGACTCACACTGAATGCATGATTCTCCTAGCAGAGTCATGGCACACACAGTATATACATTTTCATATGTTTCTATCAATTTCAGTGTTATCAGACACAAACTAGGCACTTTTCATCAGAATCCATGCAGACTCGTCCAAAACGCTCTGTTGTAGTAGCAGAGTCGCGGCACACACAGGAGATGCATTTTCATATATTTCTATCAATTTCAGTGTTATTGGACACAAACTAGTCACTTTTCATCATATTAGATCCAGACTCACACCAGATGAATGATTCTGCTAGCAGAGTCACGGCACAGAAAGTACCTGCCTTTTCAGATGTTTCTATCAATTTCAGTGTTATCAGACACAAACTAGTCACTTTTCATCAGAATCAATGCAGACGCATCCGAAACGCTTGATTGTACCAGCAGAGTCATGGCACACAGCAACATTTGTCTTTTCATGTGTTTCTGTCAATTTCGCTGTTATGCCACACAAACTAGTCACTTTTCATCATATTCGATCCAGACTCACACCTAATGCTTGGTTCTGCTAGCAGAGTCAAGGCACACACAGCATATGGTTTTTTTATATGTTTCTATCAATTTCAATGTTATTTGAAACAAACTAGTCAGTTGTCATCAGAATCGATGCAGACTCATCCCAAACGCTCAATTCTACTTGCAGAGTCCTGGCATACACAACAGTTGCAGGAAAAGCAATTTCACTGCTGTTCCACACAAAGTAGTAATTTTTCATTAGATTTGAGCCAAAATCATCCCAAATCAGTAATTTTATGACCATATTCATCCTACAGAGAATATGTTATTGTGTCATTTCTGTCCGTTTCTCAAAAATCGATGTTTTGCAGAATTAATGCTTTGAAAGCCTCTCCACTGTCATTAATAAAATATGAGTGGATTTTCACAACCTCTGAGTGAAAATCATCCAAAATCACTGACTCTATGAACAGTGTCCTCATAGTGTCATCAGTGGCCTTTCTATATGTAAAAAATTGGTGGGGCACCAACTACTTCAATAGATAGGCTACATACCAGGATAAGTATAAGTATTTAAGTGTTTTTTTAAAAAAAATGTTCCGTGCATGGCTCCAAATAACACTTTTAACAACAAAGTGTCTGCTTCTAGCAGGCCTTGTACACATCTACAGAGGAAGAGAGAGAAATTGTGTGTGTGAGTGAGTGCGTGCATGAGTGAGTGAGCGAAATAGAGAGTGTGTGTGTGAGTGTGTGAGTGAGAGAGAAAGAGTGTGTGTGAGTCAATAAGACAATAAGTCAAGGTCAATAAGAAAAGAATGCTCCCGTAAAAATGAATAAAACTCAGAATTATGATACCCTGTGATGCCCCTGTCATATTAGAGTATTGGTTTCTTAAGACTTTTTAATACTGAGCAGGCAGAAAATAGGCAGGAACATAGTGCTGTACGTGTGTGCGTCTGCCCGGGAGTATAAATGAAGCTTGAGATGCGCGTGGCTGCTGCGTCGCTTCATCTAGAGATTCGAGGTCTCGCCTATTTTCGCCGCGTGACCGCTGTTCTCAGCAGAAACAGACAGGGAACATGATAGAAAGATAGGGCTGCCAGTGGCAGAAGCGCCGCAGCAGACACGCTTCCAGTGTGGACGCTACAAGCGTGAGAGACGCAGCAGTTCAGCGACGCACACGCACTGCTGAGGATCATGCATCCAGTGTGTCCCAGGGGTTACACCCTCACACACACTAAAAAACCCTTCTCCACTCTTTATCGTTACCCGGCACACCCATACACAGCAAAACTTAACCAACCTTCAGTTGAGATCATATCTCAGCTCCCACTCCGGCATTCTCCATCAGCGGTGCCGGTGACACGGCGCAGCTAGCGTAAAAATATATGTGAAGTTTGCGGACGTAGTAGCTAAGTCTGTCCGTGGAAAAATTAATGGATCAAATCAACGGATGTCTTAGTTACAACACGATTGAGCTAGCAAAGCAGCTTTGTGTTTATATGTGAGGTATTTATTCAGTTTGGGAAACGCCATGATTACTAGAAAGCATTAGCCCAAGTTGGGCGCTGGACTGCATCACTGAAGCACACCCTCTCTGTAATATTGTTTAATTAAGAATGTGATATTCTATCGTCATAAGCCGACACAACAAAGCTCAGAACAAATGAGCCTACAGGGCCATAAGCGAACATCAAAGAGCTCAACACCACAACGAAGTGCACAGACAACTTTTTAAGGATACTAGCCCATTCTGTGACAACTTTATGACAACAACCTCAATAGATAAGCATGGACACACTGACACTCGTCACCATCTATATCAATCGATCAAGCACAACAATATGGCCAATGCGCGGACCAGAACCACCAAGGCAGGATGATAAAATATGCTTTCACTCACCAGCTGACGGCTCAGAAAAGGACAGCATGGCGTTTTTTCCTCTGGGCAAATTTCACCACGTTCAACCCGCGGTTAATTTTACCAGCAGTTTGAATGATGACAGTATTCCGTGGCTGGTGGGCTCCGAGCCGCTTTAAGTCCAGTTTCTCCTCCAAATAAAGGGTTTAGAACGTGTGCTCCAGTATGAAATCCACTTTATTTTTTCCAAGTTAGCTGGTGTTAGCTAAGAAAGTCTCCCCTCTTTTGCCGACTGTAAATTCCAAGCCCGCGCTGTAGCTCCTGTGCAGCATCATTTGAAATATTTCACAGTTTGAATGGCTATCTGTCAGACAGAGAGCTATCTGATTGGCTATCTATCAGACAGAGAGCCAATCAACTGTGAAATATTTCAAATGATGCTGCAGTGGGGCTACAGGGTCCGGGTATCATCGGATAATTCATAATTCATTTGTGATTCAAAAACTAAACAAGCGGTAAATCTGTTATTTGTTTCAAAACAAAAAACAAAAAACGTTTTTGGTGTCAGAATCGAATAACGAAAAACCAATCAAATCCGGCCCGTTTTTGGTTTTGCCGATTCGTTTTATCGTTATTCCTTTTTGGATTGAGTATCGAACAGGTCTGCGGACATTAAGACAGCGACTACATTAGCCTACCCATGATCCTCAGCGACCGTTGCTATGGTGAAGACGCCAGCGACAGCCGCACGTGTGTGTAAACGGGATGAAGACGTGGTTATAAAACTGAACTTTACATTTCACATTCCTCATTTAAGCCCTACATTTCATGAGCAGTTTCAGCACACACAGAGATGGTAGTTTATGTTTCACCCCTGGCTGTTTCCCACTTATTTTGCCTCAAAAAAGACTGTTTTCCGAGAAAAGGTACTTCCCATGTAATGGAGCAGAAATTAGTGTTTTTTTGATGACAGCAGGTGAGGCTGTGGCCTTTTCCCACTTATAAACAAAAAAGCTTGGGATTTCAAATTCACTTCATCCCTGGGGCGCCTAAAACCTGTTTTTTTCATTGAAAGAACATCATCAATCAGTTACAACTACGTGGTTTTATGATAGCAGCGTTCATAGCAACCACCATAGCATAGCGATAGAAAACCTGCAAGAATCTCCGTAATAACTGACAAACTAAACATCATATACATTTATAATGATAATAATAATAATAATCTTTATCATAATAATAAAAATAATGAAATAAACTGAAAACACTTCCGGCCGGCAGGTATTCCGGTCAACCAATCGCAGAGCTTCAAATTCTGTTTACTGCACAGTTTATGGCTGATCGAGTTTACTATACATACACACGTTATTTTCCTTACAATTCAATGTACAGTACAGTACGTTGATCCCGATCATGACCAATAATCTGCAGTACTACATAATGTTATACTGACTATATGTTGACACACGCGCGGCTGTCGCTGGCGTCTTCACCATAGCAACGGTCGCTGAGGATCATGGGTAGGCTAATGTAGCCGCTTCCGCTATCGTACAAAACTGACAAAATACTTGATTTCTCAGAATCGAAGGTGAAATAATTAAAACGAATTTCCATAAAATCGACAGTGAGGAAAATACTCATATGTATCCTCTTCGGTCCACCCACCGGACTGGTAAAATTAAAATAAAGAAATAAAAACAAGGATAACATCTTGTGAGTAAATGTTGAGTGACGTAGCGGTTATAGTTAAAAATGAATAACAAATGAGAAAAACTGCTGCAGGCGCGAAACTACTTCCAACTGAAATACAATAGTTTGAAAGTCGTGCAGAGTGTCGTGGAAAATATGGAAAAAATCGTGTCCGTCTATACGAATACATATAAAAATAAATTAAATTTCATGACTAATTCACAGAAGCTATGGGACAGACTGGCTTTTCACTGTTGCTGAATATGAACACAAACGAGACGCTACAGGTTTTCTGTGAAATATACACATTCAGAGCGTTTTGGAGTCAGTTTAACTCTGAATATCGAGATGAACAAATCAGCTTTCTTTCGGCTTCTGGGGTGATCTGATTGATCTGATGTTCAGTCAGTTACAGTTATTGGGGGGGACATATTTCCATGTTTCATATATTGAGGTCTAAACTGTGTTGACGGATGGTTAGTTTATATATCATAATATAAATGTCCTTTATGAAATTAAGACTGTGTAACGTGTTAGTATACTGTACAGGTCCGGCAGAAAATATAACAGTGCTGCTAATTCTCGAACAGTTTCACAGGGTTTCTCTGTTCCTCCGCCGCGTCTGCTTGCTGAGCATGGTGAGAGACAGACAGACGCTGCATCTCAACTGCTCACATGTGTCATCTGGTGCTTATTGTTGCGCACTGCAGCTACTCCTGGATAAATTATTTCACCCCTTTTAATGTGGACGTGGCATTGAAATGAGTGACATCTGTATGTGAAATGGTAACAACAGTTTGGTAACACGTGGGCACTTCCGCTTGTCACTTCTGTGACTGTTTGGGAAGGACGACACAGGCTATTTCCACACATGTAATTAATTAGGCTATTAATTCACACCACACAAGTATTTCATATGAATAGCATATGTAGGCCTATTTATTTATTTTATTGGGTCCTGTGCTTGCATGATGTTGGGTGTAACATTTTTAATAGAATGGCCATTCTATCCTAACCTGGATTTTATTTTGACGTTTTTACATTTCACGTCCGCCTCCAGTCTTTCCACTTTCTAATTGTATGAGCAGTTTCGTTATACACAGAATGGTATCTGGATCTGTCATCTCTGGCCTTTTCCCACGTATTGGGGCTCCAAAAGCAGTGCTTTGCGAGGATAACAGCAGAAAAAGCACTTTCCATGTCATGGTGCAGAAATGAGTGGTTTTTCATTATATGTGAGCCAGATCATCCAAAATCACTCATTTTGCATCAAAGAAGAGTGTTTTGCCAGGATAAAAGCAGAAAAGGTACTTCCCATGTCATTGAGCAGAAATTAGTGGTTTTTCATCAGATCAGAACCAGAATCATCCAAAATCACAAATTGTATGAGCAGTTTCATTATACACAGAATGGTATCTGGATCTGTCATTTCTGGCCTTTTCCCACGTGCTGGGCCTCCAAAAGCAGTGTTTTACAAGGATAACAGCAGAAAAGGAACTTCCCATGTCATAGTGGAGAAATGAGTGGTATTTCATCATATGTCAGCCAGATCATCCAAAATCACTCATTTTGCAACAAAGAAGAGTGTTTTGCCAGGATAACAGCAGAAAAGGTACTTCCCATGTCATTGAGCAGAAAATAGGGGTTTTTCATCAGATCTGAACCAGAATCATCCAAAATCACTACTTTCATGAGCATTTTCACCTTACACAGAATAATAGTTCATAATCTCTCTTTTGGCTTTTGTCCATTTATTCTGCATCAAAAAAGAGTGTTTTGCCAGGATAACAGCAGAAAAGGTAATTCACATGTCATTGTCCAGAATCTACTGGTTTTTCATCATATATGAACCAGAATCATACAAAATCACTAATTGTATGAGCAGTTTCATCATACACAGAATGGTATCTGGATCTGTCATTTCTGGCCTTGGATTTTGTCCATTTATTCTGCATCAAAGAAGAGTCTTTTGCCAGGATAACAGCAGAAAAGTCACTTCCCATGTCATAGTGTAGAAATGAGTGGTTTTTCATCAGATCTGAACCAGTATCATCCAAAATCACTACTTTCATGAGCACTTTCAACTTACACAGAATAGTAGTTCATAATTTCTCTTTTGGCTGTTGTCCATTTATTCTGCATCAAAAGAGAGTGTTTTGCCAGGATAACAGCAGAAATGGCACTTCCCATATCATGATGCAGAAATGAGTGGTTTTTCATCATATCTGAGCCAGATCATCCAAATTCACTCATTCTTCATCAAAAAAGAATGTTTTGCCAGGATAACAGCAGAAGAGGTACTCCCCATGTCATTGAGCAGAAATGAGTGGTTTTTCATCAGATCTGAAACAGAATCATCCAAAATCACTCACTGTGCATCAAACAAGGGTGTTTTGCCAGGATAACAGCAGAAAAGATACTTCCCATGTCATTGAGCAGAAAATAATGGTTTTTCATCAGATCTGAACCAGAATCATCCAAAATCACTACTTTCACCTTACACAGAATAATAGTTCATAATCTCTCTTTTGGCTTTTGTCCATTTATTCTGCATCGAAGAACAGTGTTTTGCCAGGATAACAGCAGAAAAGGTAATTCCCATGTCACTGAGCAGAAAATAGTGGTTTTTCATCATATATGAACCAGAATCATACAAAATCACTCATTCTATATCAAAAAAAAGAGTGTTTTGCAAGGACACCAGCAGAAAAGGTACTTCCCATGTCATGGTGCAGAAATGACTGTTTTTTTTTTTTATTAGATCTGAACCGGAATCATCCAAAATCACTAATTGTATGAGCAGTTTCATCATACACAGAATGGTATCTGGATCTGTCTTCTCTGGCCTTTTCCCACGTATTGGGGCTCCTACAGCAGTGCTTTGCGAGGATAACAGCAGAAAAAGCACTTTCCATGTCATGGTGCAGAAATGAGTGGTTTTTCATTATATGTGAGCCAGAACATCCAAAATCACTCATTTTGCATCAAAAAAGAGTGTTTTGCCAGGATAACAGCAGAAAAGGTACTTCCCATGTCATTGAGCAGAAATTAGTGGTTTTTCATCACATCAGAACCAGAATCATCCAAAATCACAAATTGTATGAGCAGTTTCATTATACACAGAATGGTATCTGGATCTGTCATTTCTGGCCTTTTCCCACGTGCTGGGCCTCCAAAAGCAGTGTTTTACAAGGATAACAGCAGAAAAGGAACTTCCCATGTCATAGTGGAGAAATGAGTGGTTTTTCATCATCTGTGAGCCAAATCATCCAAAATCACTCATTCTGCATCAAAAAAGATTGTTTTGCAAGGATAACAGAAGAAAAGGCACTTCCCATGTAATGGTGCAGAAATGAGTGGTTTTTCGTCATATGTCAGCCAGATCATCCAAAATCACTCATTCTGCATCAAAAAAGATTGTTTTGCGAGGATGACAGCAAAAAAGGCATTTCCCATGTCATGGTGTAGAAATGAGTGGTTTTTCATCAGATGTGAACCAGTATCATCAAAAATCACTACTTTCATGAGCACTTTCAACTTACACAGAATAGTAGTTCATAATTTCTCTTTTGGCTGTTGTCCATTTATTCTGCATCAAAAGAGAGTGTTTTGCCAGGATAACAGCAGAAATGGCACTTCCCATATCATGATGCAGAAATGAGTGGTTTTTCATCATATCTGAGCCAGATCATCCAAATTCACTCATTCTTCATCAAAAAAGAATGTTTTGCCAGGATAACAGCAGAAGAGGTACTCCCCATGTCATTGAGCAGAAATGAGTGGTTTTTCATCAGATCTGAAACAGAATCATCCAAAATCACTCACTGTGCATCAAACAAGGGTGTTTTGCCAGGATAACAGCAGAAAAGATACTTCCCATGTCATTGAGCAGAAAATAATGGTTTTTCATCAGATCTGAACCAGAATCATCCAAAATCACTACTTTCACCTTACACAGAATAATAGTTCATAATCTCTCTTTTGGCTTTTGTCCATTTATTCTGCATCGAAGAAGAGTGTTTTGCCAGGATAACAGCAGAAAAGGTAATTCCCATGTCACTGAGCAGAAAATAGTGGTTTTTCATCATATATGAACCAGAATCATACAAAATCACTCATTCTATATCAAAAAAAAGAATGTTTTGCAAGGACACCAGCAGAAAAGGTACTTCCCATGTCATGGTGCAGAAATGACTGTTTTTTTTTTTTATTAGATCTGAACCGGAATCATCCAAAATCACTAATTGTATGAGCAGTTTCATCATACACAGAATGGTATCTGGATCTGTCTTCTCTGGCCTTTTCCCACGTATTGGGGCTCCTACAGCAGTGCTTTGCGAGGATAACAGCAGAAAAAGCACTTTCCATGTCATGGTGCAGAAATGAGTGGTTTTTCATTATATGTGAGCCAGAACATCCAAACTCACTCATTTTGCATCAAAAAAGAGTGTTTTGCCAGGATAACAGCAGAAAAGGTACTTCCCATGTCATTGAGCAGAAAATAGGGGTTTTTCATCACATCAGAACCAGAATCATCCAAAATCACAAATTGTATGAGCAGTTTCATTATACACAGAATGGTATCTGGATCTGTCATTTCTGGCCTTTTCCCACGTGCTGGGCCTCCAAAAGCAGTGTTTTACAAGGATAACAGCAGAAAAGGAACTTCCCATGTCATAGTGGAGAAATGAGTGGTTTTTCATCATATGTGAGCCACATCATCCAAAATCACTCATTCTGCATCAAAAAAGATTGTTTTGCGAGGATGACAGCAAAAAAGGCATTTCCCATGTCATGGTGTAGAAATGAGTGGTTTTTCATCAGATGTGAACCAGTACCATCCAAAAAATCACTACTTTCATGAGCACTTTCAACTTACACAGAATAATAGTTCATAATTTTTCTTTTGGATTTTGTCCATTTATTCTGCATCAAAGAAGAGTGTTTTGCCAGGATAACAGCAGAAAAGTCACTCCCCATGTTATTGTCCAGAATCTACTGGTTTTTCATCATATATGAACCAGAATCATACAAAATCACTCATTGTATATCAAAAAATAGAGTGTTTTGCAAGGACACCAGCAGAAAAGGTACTTCCCATGTCATGGTGCAGAAATGAGTGGGTTTTTTTTTTTTATCAGATCTGAAACAGAATAATTCAAAATCACTAACTGTATGAGCAGTTTCATTATACACAGAATGGTATCTGGATCTGTCATATCTGGCCTTTTCCCACGTATTTGAGCTCCAAAAGCAGTGTTTTGCAAGGATAACAGCAGAAAAGGCACTTCCCATGTCATAGTGGAGAAATGAGTGGTTTTTCATCATATGTGAGCAACATCATCCAAAATCACTCATTGTGCATCAAAAAGATTGTTTTGCAAGGATAACAGAAGAAAAGGCACTTCCCATGTCATGGTGCAGAAATGAATGGTTTTTCATGAGATCTGAACCAGAATCATCCAAAATCACTACTTTCACCTTACACAGAATAATAGTTCATAATCTCTCTTTTGGCTTTTGTCCATTTATTCTGCATCAGAAAAGAGTGTTTTGCCAGGTTAACAGCAGAAAAGGTACTTCCCATGTCATTGAGCAGAAATTAGTGGTGTTTCATCATATATGAACCAGAATCATCCAAAATCACTAATTGTATGAGCAGTTTCATCATACACAGAATGGTATCTGGATCTGTCATTTCTGGCCTCTTCCCACGTGCTGGGCCTCCAAAAGCAGTGTTTTGCAAGGATAACAGCAGAAAAGGCACTTCCCATGTCATAATTGAGAAATGAGTGGTTTTTCATCATATGTGAGCCAGATCATCCAAAATCACTCATTCTTCATCAAAAAAGGTTGTTTTCCGAGGATAACAGCAGAAAGGGCACTTCCCATTTCATGGTGCAGAAATGAATGTTTTTTTTTCTGGAGAAATGAGTGGTTTTTCATCATATGTGAGCCACATCATCCGAAATCACTCATTGTGCATCAAAAAAGATTGTTTTGCCAGGATAACAGCAGAGATGGCACTTCCCATATCATGGTGCAGAAATGAGTGGTTTTTCATCATATGTGAGCCAGATCATTCAAAATCACTCATTCTGCATCAAAAAAGAGTGTTTTGCCAGGATAACAGCAGAAATGGCACTTCCCATATCATGGTGCAGAAATTAGTGGTTTTTCATCATATATGAACCAGATTCATACAAAATCACTCATTCTGCATCAAAAAAGAGTGTTTTGCCAGGATAACAGCAGAAAAGGTACTTCCCATGTCATTGAGCAGAAAATAATGGTTTTTCATCAGATCTGAATCAGGATCATCCAAAATCACTAATTGTATGAGCAGTTTCATCATACACAGAATGGTATCTGGATCTTTCATTTCTGGCCTTTTCCCACGTGCTGGGCCTCCAAAAGCAGTGTTTTGCAAGGACAACAGCAGAAAAGGTACTTCCCATGTCACTGAGCAGAAAATCGTGGTTTTTCATCATACATGAACCAGAATCATACAAAATCACTCATTCTATCTCAAAAAAAGAGTGTTTTGCAAGGACACCAGCAGAAAAGGTACTTCCCATGTCATGGTGCAGAAATGAGTGTTTTTTTTTTTTTATCAGATCTGAACCTGAATCATCCAAAATCACTAATTGTATGAGCAGTTTCATCATACACAGAATGGTATCTGGATCTGTCATTTCTGGCCTTTTCCCATGTATTGGGGCTCCAAAAGAAGTGCTTTGCGAGGATAACAACAGAAAAAGCACTTTCCATGTCATGGTGCAGAAATGAGTGGTTTTTCATCATATGTGAGCCAGATCATTCGAAATCACTCATTCTGCATCAAAAAAGAGTGTTTTGCAAGGATAACAGCAGAGATGGCACTTCCCATATCATGGTGCAGAAATGAATGGTTTTTCATCATATGTGAGCCAGATCATTGAAAATCACTCATTCTGCATCAAGAAAGAGTGTTTTGCCAGGATAACAGCAGAAATGGCACTTCCCATATCATGGTGCAGAAATGAGTGGTTTTTCATCATATATGAACCAGAATCGTACAAAATCACTCATTCCGCGTCAAAAAAGAGTGTTTTGCCAGGATAACAGCAGAAAAGGTACTTCCCATGTCATTGAGCAGAAATGAGTGGTTTTTCATCAGATCTGAACCAGAATCATCCAAAATCACTAATTGTATGAGCAGTTTCATCATACACAGAATGGTATCTGGATCTGTCATTTCTGGCCTTTTCCCACGTGCTGGGCCTCCAAAAGCAGTGTTTTGCAAGGATAACAGCAGAAAAGGCACTTCCCATGTCATAATTGAGAAATGAGTGGTTTTTCATCATATGTGAGCCAGATCATCCAAAATGACCAGAATTGTACAAAATCACTCATTCCGCGTCAAAGAAGAGTGTTTTGGCAGGATAACAGCAGAAAAGGTTCTTCCCATGTCATGTTGCAGAAATGAGTGGGGTTTTTTTTCCATCAGATCTGAACCAGAATCATCCAAAATCAGTAATTGTATGAGCTGTTTCATCATACACAGAATGGTATCTGGATCTGTCATTTCTGGCCTTTTCCCACAAGCTGGGCCTCCAAAAGCAGTGTTTTTCAAGGATAACAGCAGAAAAAGCACTTCCCATGTCATAGTTGAGAAATGAGTGGTTTTTCATCATATGTGAGCCAGATCATCCAAAATCACTCATTCTTCATCAAAAAAGATTGTTTTCCGAGGATAACAGCAGAAAAGGCACTTTCCCTGTCATGGTGCAGAAATGAATTTTTTTTTTTTCAGATCTGAACCAGAATCATCCAAAATCACTAATTGTATGAGCAGTTTTATCATACATAGAATGATATCTGGATCTGTCATTTCTGGCCTTTTCCCACGTGCTCGGCCTCCAAATGCAGTGTTTTGCCAGGATAACAGCAGAAGAGGTCCTCCCCATGTCACTGAGCAGAAATGAATGGTTTTTCATCAGATCTGAACCAGAATCATCCAAAATCAGTCACTGTGCATCAAAGAAGAGTGTTTTGCCAGGATAACAGCAGAAAAGGTACTTCCCATGTCATTGAGCAGAAAATCATGGTTTTTCATCAAATCTGAACCAGAATAATACAAAATCACTCATTCTATATCAAAAAAGAGTGTTTTGCAAGGACACCAGCAGAAAAGGTACTTCCCATGTCACGGTGCAGAAATGAGTGGGTGTTTTGTTTATATCAGATCTGAGCCCGTATCATCCAAAATCACTACTTTTATCAGCACTTTCAACTTACACAGAATAGTAGTTCATAATTTCTCTTTTGACTGTTGTCCATTTAGTCTGCATCAAAAAAGAATGTTTTGCCAGGATAACAGCAGAAAAGGTACTTCCCTTGTCACTGAGCAGAAAATAGTGGTTTTTCATCAGATCTGAACCAGAATCATCCAAAATCACTACTTTCACCTTACACAGAATAATAGTTCATAATCTCTCTTTTGGCTGTTGTCCATTAATTCTGCATCAAAAAAGAGTGTTTTGCCAGGATAACAGCAGAAAAGGTAATTCCCATGTCATTGTCCAGAATCTACTGGTTTTTCATCATATATGAACCAGAATCATACAAAATCACTCATTGTATATCAAAAATATAAAAATAAAAAAAAGAGTGTTTTGCAAGGACACCAGCAGAAAAGATACTTCCCATGTCATGGTGCAGAAATTAGTGGATTTTATTTATCAGATCTGAACCAGAATCATCCAAAATCACTAATTGTATGAGCAGTTTCATCATACACAGAATGGTATCTGGATCTGTCATTTCCGGCCTTTTCCCACGTATTGGGAAAGCAGTGCTTTGCGAGGATAACAGCAGAAAAAGCACTTTCCATGTCATGATGCAGAAATGAGTGGTATTTCATCATATGTGAGCCAGAATCATCCAAAATCACTAATTGTATGAGCAGTTTCATCATACACAGAATGGTATCTGGATCTGTCATTTCTGGCCTTTTCCCACGTGCTGGGCCTCCAAAAGCAGTGTTTTGCAAGGACAACAGCAGAAAAGGTACTTCCCATGTCACTGAGCAGAAAATTGTGGTTTTTCATCATACATGAACCAGAATCATACAAAATCACTCATTCTATATCAAAAAAAGAATGTTTTGCAAGGACACCAGCAGAAAAGGCACTTCCCATGTCATAGTGGAGAAATGAGTGGTTTGTCATCATATGTGAGCCAGATCATCCAAAATCACTCATTCTGCATCAAAAAAGATTGTTTTGCCAGGATAACAGCAGAAATGGCACTTCCCATATCATGGTGCAGAGATGAGTGGTTTTTCATCATATATGAACCAGAATCATCCAAAATCACTAATTGTATGAGCAGTTTCATCATACACAGAATGGTATCTGGATCTGTCATTTCTGGCCTTTTCCCACGTGCTGGGCCTCCAAAAGCAGTGTTTTGCAAGGACAACAGCAGAAAAGGTACTTCCCATGTCACTGAGCAGAAAATTGTGGTTTTTCATCATACATGAACCAGAATCATACAAAATCACTCATTCTATATCAAAAAAAGAATGTTTTGCAAGGACACCAGCAGAAAAGGCACTTCCCATGTCATAGTGGAGAAATGAGTGGTTTGTCATCATATGTGAGCCAGCTCATCCAAAATCACTCATTCTGCATCAAAAAAGATTGTTTTGCAAGGATAACAGAAGAAAAGGCACTTCCCATGTCATGGTGCAGAAATGAATGGTTTTTCATCAGATCTGAACCAGAATCATCCAAAATCACTACTTTCACCTTACACAGAATAATAGTTCATAATCTCTCTTTTGGCTTTTGTCCATTTATTCTGCATCAAAAAAGAGTGTTTTGCCAGGATAACAGCAGAAAAGGTAATTCACATGTCATTGTCCAGAATCTACTGGTTTTTCATCATATATGAACCAGAATCATACAAAATCACTAATTGTATGAGCAGTTTCATCATACACAGAATGGTATCTGGATCTGTCATTTCTGGCCTTTTCCCACGTGCTGGGCCTCCAAAAGCAGTGTTTTGCAAGGACAACAGCAGAAAAGGTACTTCCCATGTCACTGAGCAGAAAATCGTGGTTTTTCATCATACATGAACCAGAATCATACAAAATCACTCATTCTATATCAAAAAAAGAGTGTTTTGCAAGGACACGAGCAGAAAAGTTACTTCCCATGTCATGGTGTAGAAATGAGTGGGTTTTTTTTTATCAGATCTGAACCAGAATCATCCAAAATCACTCACTGTGCATCAAAGAAGAGTGTTTTGCCAGGATAACAGCAGAAAAGGTACTTCTCATGTCATTGAGCAGAAAATAATGGTTTTTCATCAGATCTGAACCAGAATCATACAAAATCACTCATTCTATATCAAAAAAAGAGGGTTTTGCAAGGACACCAGCAGAAAAGGTAATTCCCATGTCATGGTGCAGAAATGACTGTTTTTTTTTTATCAGATCTGAACCGGAATCATCCAAAATCACTAATTGTATGAGCAGTTTCATCATACACAGAATGGTATCTGGATCTGTCTTCTCTGGCCTTTTCCCACATATTGGGGCTCCAACAGCAGTGCTTTGCGAGGATAACAGCAGAAAAAGCACTTTCCATGTCATGGTGCAGAAATGAGTGGTTTTTCATTATATGTGAGCCAGAACATCCAAAATCACTCATTTTGCATCAAAGAAGAGTGTTTTGCCAGGATAACAGCAGAAAAGGTAATTCCCATGTCATTGAGCAGAAATTAGTGGTTTTTCATCATATATGAACCAGAATCATCCAAAATCACTAATTGTATGAGCAGTTTCATCATACACAGAATGGTATCTGGATCTGTCATTTCTGGCCTTTTCCCACGTGCTGGGCCTCCAAAAGCAGTGTTTTGCAAGGATAACAGCAGAAAAGGCACTTCCCATGTCATAATTGAGAAATGAGTGGTTTTTCATCATATGTGAGCCAGATCATCCAAAATCAGTCATTCTTCATCAAAAAAGATTGTTTTCCGAGGATAACAGCAGAAAGGGCACTTCCCATGTCATGGTGCAGAAATGAGTGGGTTTTTTTTTTTATCAGATCTGAACCAGAATTATCCAAAATAACTACTTTCACCTTACACAGAATAATAGTTCATAATCTCTCCTTTGGCTGTTGTCCATTTATTCTGCATCAAAGAACAGTGTTTTGCCAGGATAACAGCAGAAAAGGTAATTCACATGTCACTGAGTAGAAAATAGTGGTTTTTCATCATATATTAACCAGAATCATACAAAATCACTCATTCTATATCAAAAAAAGAGTGTTTCGCAAGGACACCAGCAGAAAAGGTACTTCCCATGTCATGGTGCAGAAATGAGTGTTTTGTTTATCAGATCTGAACCAGAATCAACCAAAATCACTAATTGTATGAGCAGTTTCATCATACACAGAATGGTATCTGGATCTGTCATTTCTGGCCTTTTCCCACGAATTGGGGCTCCAGATGCAGTGCTTTGCGAGGATAACAACAGAAAAGCACTTCCCATGTCATGATGCAGAAATGAGTGGGGTTTTTTTTTATCAGATCTGAACCAGAATCATCCAAAATCACTAATTGTATGAGCAGTTTCATCATACACAGAATGGTATCTGGATCTGTCATTTCTGGCCTTTTCCCACGTGCTGGGCCTGCAAAAGCAGTGTTTTGCAAGGATAACAGCAGAAAATGCACTTCCCATTTCATAGTGGAGAAATGAGTGGTTTTTCATCATATGTGAGCCACATCATCCAAAATCACTAATTGTATGAGCAGTTTCATCATACACAGAATGGTATCTGGATCTGTCATTTCTGGCCTTTTCCCACGAATTGGGGCTCCAGATGCAGTGCTTTGCGAGGATAACAGCAGAAAAAGCACTTCCCATGTCATGATGCAGAAATGAGTGGGGTTTTTTTTTATCAGATCTGAACCAGAATCATCCAAAATCACTACTTTCATGAGCATTTTCACCTTACACAGAATAATAGTTCATAATCTCTTTTTTGGCTTTTGTCCATTTATTCTGCATCAAAAAAGAGTGTTTTGCCAGGATAACAGCAGAAAAGGTAATTCCCATGTCATTGTCCAGAATCTACTGGTTTTTCATCATATTTAAACCAGAATCATACAAAATCACTCATTTTATACATAAAAAAAGAGTGTTTTGCAAGGATAACAACAGAAAAGGTACTTCCCATATCATGGTGCAGAAATGAGTGGGGTTTTTTTTTATCAGATCTGAACCAGAATCATCCAAAATCACTAATTGTATGAGCAGTTTCATCATACACAGAATGGTATCTGGATCTGTCATTTCTGGCCTTTTCCCACTTGCTGGGCCTCCAAAAGCAGTGTTTTGCAAGGATAACAGCAGAAAAGGCACTTCCCATTTCATAGTGGAGAAATGAGTGGTTTTTCATCATATGTGAGACATATCATCCAAAATCACTCATTGTGCATCAAAAAAGATTGTTTTGCCAGGATAACAGCAGAAAAGGTACTTCCCATGTCATAGTGGAGAAATGAGTGTTTTTTTTTATCAGATCTGAACCAGAATCATCCAAAATAACTACTTTCACCTTACACAGAATAATAGTTCATAATCTCTCCTTTGGCTTTTGTCCATTTATTCTGCATCAAAGAACAGTGTTTTGCCAGGATAACAGCAGAAAAGGTAATTCACATGTCACTGAGTAGAAAATAGTGGTTTTTCATCATATATGAACCAGAATCATACAAAATCACTCATTCTATATCAAAAAAAGAGTGTTTCGCAAGGACACCAGCAGAAAAGGTACTTCCCATGTCATGGTGCAGAAATGAGTGTTTTGTTTATCAGATCTGAACCAGAATCATCCAAAATCACTAATTGTATGAGCAGTTTCATCATACACAGAATGGTATCTGGAACTGTCATTTCTGGCCTTTTCCCACGAATTGGGGATCCAAATGCAGTGCTTTGCGAGGATAACAGCAGAAAAAGCACTTCCCATGTCATGATGCAGAAATGAGTGGTATTTCATCATATGTCAGCCAGATCATCCAAAATCACTCATTTTGCAACAAAGAAGAGTGTTTTGCCAGGATAACAGCAGAAAAGGTACTTCCCATGTCATTGAGCAGAAAATAGGGGTTTTTCATCAGATCTGAACCAGAATCATCCAAAATCACTACTTTCATGAGCATTTTCACCTTACACAGAATAATAGTTCATAATCTCTCTTTTGGCTTTTGTCCATTTATTCTGCATCAAAAAAGAGTGTTTTGCCAGGATAACAGCAGAAAAGGTAATTCACATGTCATTGTCCAGAATCTACTGGTTTTTCATCATATATGAACCAGAATCATACAAAATCACTAATTGTATGAGCAGTTTCATCATACACACAATGGTATCTGGATCTGTCATTTCTGGCCTTTTCCCACGTGCTGGGCCTCCAAAAGCAGTGTTTTGCAAGGACAACAGCAGAAAAGGTACTTCCCATGTCACTGAGCAGAAAATCGTGGTTTTTCATCATACATGAACCAGAATCATACAAAATCACTCATTCTATATCAAAAAAAGAATGTTTTGCAAGGACACGAGCAGAAAAGTTACTTCCCATGTCATGGTGTAGAAATGAGTGGGTTTTTTTTTATCAGATCTGAACCAGAATCATCCAAAATCACTCACTGTGCATCAAAGAAGAGTGTTTTGCCAGGATAACAGCAGAAAAGGTAATTCACATGTCACTGAGTAGAAAATAGTGATTTTTCATCATATATGAACCAGAATCATACAAAATCACTCATTCTATATCAAAAAAAGAGTGTTTCGCAAGTACACCAGCAGAAAAGGTACTTCCCATGTCATGGTGCAGAAATGAGTGTTTTGTTTATCAGATCTGAACCAGAATCATCCAAAATCACTAATTGTATGAGCAGTTTCATCATACACAGAATGGTATCTGGAACTGTCATTTCTGGCCTTTTCCCACGAATTGGGGATCCAAATGCAGTGCTTTGCGAGGATAACAGCAGAAAAAGCACTTCCCATGTCATGATGCAGAAATGAGTGGTATTTCATCATATGTCAGCCAGATCATCCAAAATCACTCATTTTGCAACAAAGAAGAGTGTTTTGCCAGGATAACAGCAGAAAAGGTACTTCCCATGTCATTGAGCAGAAAATAGGGGTTTTTCATCAGATCTGAACCAGAATCATCCAAAATCACTACTTTCATGAGCATTTTCACCTTACACAGAATAATAGTTCATAATCTCTCTTTTGGCTTTTGTCCATTTATTCTGCATCAAAAAAGAGTGTTTTGCCAGGATAACAGCAGAAAAGGTAATTCACATGTCATTGTCCAGAATCTACTGGTTTTTCATCATATATGAACCAGAATCATACAAAATCACTAATTGTATGAGCAGTTTCATCATACACACAATGGTATCTGGATCTGTCATTTCTGGCCTTTTCCCACGTGCTGGGCCTCCAAAAGCAGTGTTTTGCAAGGACAACAGCAGAAAAGGTACTTCCCATGTCACTGAGCAGAAAATCGTGGTTTTTCATCATACATGAACCAGAATCATACAAAATCACTCATTCTATATCAAAAAAAGAGTGTTTTGCAAGGACACGAGCAGAAAAGTTACTTCCCATGTCATGGTGTAGAAATGAGTGGGTTTTTTTTTATCAGATCTGAACCAGAATCATCCAAAATCACTCACTGTGCATCAAAGAAGAGTGTTTTGCCAGGATAACAGCAGAAAAGGTAATTCACATGTCACTGAGTAGAAAATAGTGGTTTTTCATCATATATGAACCAGAATCATACAAAATCACTCATTCTATATCAAAAAAAGAGTGTTTCGCAAGTACACCAGCAGAAAAGGTACTTCCCATGTCATGGTGCAGAAATGAGTGTTTTGTTTATCAGATCTGAACCAGAATCATCCAAAATCACTAATTGTATGAGCAGTTTCATCATACACAGAATGGTATCTGGAACTGTCATTTCTGGCCTTTTCCCACGAATTGGGGATCCAAATGCAGTGCTTTGCGAGGATAACAGCAGAAAAAGCACTTCCCATGTCATGATGCAGAAATGAGTGGTATTTCATCATATGTCAGCCAGATCATCCAAAATCACTCATTTTGCAACAAAGAAGAGTGTTTTGCCAGGATAACAGCAGAAAAGGTACTTCCCATGTCATTGAGCAGAAAATAGGGGTTTTTCATCAGATCTGAACCAGAATCATCCAAAGTCACTACTTTCATGAGCATTTTCACCTTACACAGAATAATAGTTCATAATCTCTTTTTTGGCTTTTGTCCATTTATTCTGCATCAAAAAAGAGTGTTTTGCCAGGATAACAACAGAAAAGGTAATTCCCATGTCATTGTCCAGAATCTACTGGTTTTTCATCATATATGAACCAGAATCGTACAAAATCACTCATTTTATATATAAAAAAAGAGTGTTTTGCAAGGACACCAGCAGAAAAGGTACTTCCCATATCATGGTGCAGAAATGAGTGGGTTTTTTTTTTTATCAGATCTGAACCAGAATCATCCAAAATCACTAATTGTATGAGCAGTTTCATCATACACAGAATGGTATCTGGATCTGTCATTTCTGGCCTTTTCCCACGTGCTGGGCCTCCAAAAGCAGTGTTTTGCAAGGATAACAGCAGAAAAGGCACTTCCCATTTCATAGTGGAGAAATGAGTGGTTTTTCATCATATGTGAGCCACATCATCCAAAATCACTCATTGTGCATCAAAAAAGATTGTTTTGCCAGGATAACAGCAGAAAAGGCACTTCCCATGTCATGGTGCAGAAATGAGTGTTTTTTTTTTTTATCAGATCTGAACCAGAATCATCCAAAATAACTACTTTCACCTTACACAGAATAATAATTCATAATCTCTCCTTTGGCTTTTGTCCATTTATTCTGAATCAAAGAACAGTGTTTTGCCAGGATAACAGCAGAAAAGGTACTTCCCATGTCATTGTCCAGAATCTACTGGTTTTTCATCATATATGAACCAGAATCATACAAAATCACTCATTCTATATAAAAAAAAGAGTGTTTTGCAAGAACACCGGCAGAAAAGGTACTTCCCATGTCATGGTGCAGAAATGAGTGTTTTTTTTTTATCAGATCTGAACCAGAATCATCCAAAATCACTAATTGTATGAGCAGGTTCATCATACACAGCATAGTATCTGGATCTGTCATTTCTGGCATTTTCCCACGTGCTGGGCCTCCAAAAGCAGTGTTTTGCGAGGATAACAGCAGAAAAGGCACTTCCCATGTCATGGTGCAGAGATGAGTGGTTTTCTATTAGATCTCAACCAGAATCATCCAAAATCACTCACTGTGCATCAAAGAAGAGTGTTTTGCCAAGATAACAGCAGAAAAGGTACTTCCCATGTCATTGAGCTGAAATTAGTGGTTTTTCATCAGATCCGAACCAGAATTATCCAAAATCACTAATTGTAAGAAATAATAGACTTATATGGAGCTATTTGGAGTTATTTGTTCAGAGGATCAGTTAGAAATAACACAGGGAGGAAGAGTACAAGCAGAAAGAGGCACAGTGAGATGTTTAATGAAGAGCTGCAGACAACCAGCACACAAACTGAACACCTCCAACAAACTACTCATTTTACTTTGCTGGCGTCATGGCTTGGCGTAACTACTCCCGGAGCAGAGCAGCGAACTCACGCGCTGTGCACGTGTCCATATAAAGAAATCCGTCACAAACTGACGTCAGCTTGGGCCAAAAGTAGAAAAAACCGTTGGAAACTGAGTGTTCAGAGCAGTCTGAAGCTGCTGCATTTTGCTCCCAGGGATTACTGCTACATACATTTACCTCGTTTTTTGACACATCGGCCATTTTTAACATGAACATCTGACATTGTGATATTATATATATATGTCTGAAAACAAGGAAAAGCATAATACATCCCCTTTAAAAATATCTTATATGTTATGATTACTTGAATGTATGTTATCTTATTTGAGTGAATAGTTGTTTGATTTTATTATATTTTATTGTATTTACATTTTATGAATTGCACTTAATTCCTCTATTGCACACACTTTTTTATAGCACTTATAAAACCAGACAGTTATAACCTGCATAAACTTGGCACCTTAAAGGGTTGGCGTACACATATCTTATATACACATCCCCTCTTTTTAAATGAATTACTCTATTAATAAGGATACTCACCTGCTGAAAGTACTTCTTTCAAATAAACAAATCATAATTATCTCAGAGCAAATGTTTTAAGAGCAGTTTATCTCCCATGTAAATAATTCCCCTCCCCATGGTATGAATTTACTAATCCACTACAGTATTAAATGTGGTTTGAAATAACTAAATATTTATTCCTAGTACTTAAAATTATTTTTTAATACTAACCCATGGTGTGTTCTCTTTTGTGTGTATGTGTTTTAAACAATTTTAGCACTTATTTTGACTTACACCTCTTGTATATTCCTATTTTAATGAAATCTCTTCTCTATTTATATATATGTATATTTTTTTAAAACTGCCATTTTAACATTGCTCGTTTTTATTTAATGAGCTGAATAAAAGATGAATTATGGGAAGCCAGCAGCTTCTCCTCTGTCCCTCCAGAGTAAGTGTACCAAATGAATCTTGTGGATTTTAATAAGTAGTAAAACTGAAAAGCTACATCAATTGTCATACAACAAGGTGAAAAACACAAAATACAAACTACATCTACATGCTTGTGACAGAATCCCTTGGACTGTGCCACGCCCCGAACAGCAAAGGATAGAAACCACATGTAAATTCAAGATTTATATGTCAAAGTCTTGTGACTCATTTAAAGTTCAAATGAAGTTTGTATCTAAAACTATGTGGGAACAGTAAATGTTCAAAAAGGTGTGGGTTCGCTCACACTCTCCATTCAAATATATGAATATTTTTCTGTGTCCAACTGCAGTTACTTATTGTCTCTACACACCTGACAGTACACATTTCAATCAAACTTTGACCAGGTCATGTGCGTTAAAAGTCTTTCCTTTTCTAAAAATAGACGATGAAAATTAGGAAGTGAATTTCTTTTACACACAAACTCATAAAATTTTAATTTAGTTATTGAAATTAAAGTGAATGGGCCCAAAACTTGCATAATTTTGATGACACAGGGATGAGCAAGACAGACATGTCACACCCTGCAGAAAATTGTCATCCTCACACCGTTGAGATTTGATGTTTTGCCATGACAGAGGAAATTGCTATAACTTTATTGTACATGCTCCACTCTGCACCAAACTTCACATGTTTGTAAAGTCAGACCTGTCAGCCCAGGTCTGGAGACATCTACATGCCCGTGACAGAAGCCCTTGGACTGCACCGTGCCCCGACGTGCGCAAGGGTGTGAAGTCCCGTTCAACACTGCTTGCAGCTTTAATTGGAACCTGAATTTAATTGTTACTCTCTGTTGGGGGTCAGTGGAGGGAAGGAGACACCATTTTCTCGCTTTAGTTTTCCTTTTTATTTCTTTGATTTTCCTTGATTTCCTTTAGAAGACTTACGATTTCAAGTAACATACAATGCCACCAGGTTTGTTCAGTATATCCCAACTTCATGAAATATTGGACCTTGGTATATATGGGCTTTAACATATATATATTTATTTTTTGATGTATAGCTGTGCCTGTTGACTAACATTCTGTTTCTTTTTTCCGCCATTTCCACATATGTATATCTAATATGTATATCTAATATATATATATATATATATATATATATATATACACACACACACACACACACACACACACACACACACACACACACACACATATATATATATATATATATGTATATGTGTGTGTGTAAGTTTATTTGTTTGTATACTGTTAACATGTCAAATGCCAGTATAATTAAGAATTATTTTGTGATGATTATTCAGACTTATTTGCCTTACTTTTCCTGCTGTCATGCTACCATGTTAGTCATGTCATGCTTGCTATTTCAGTTGTATCAAGATATTTTGATGTTATATGAGACTTACAGTTTTGAACCTGATCCTGTCTTGGGTCCTTTATGGGACAGTTTTAGCTTTCTTCATAACTACATATACAAACATGAAGTGTTTGTATATGTAGCTTTCTACATATACAAACAATATCCTCTAACAATAAGGATATTGTTAGAGGAAGGAATACACAAAAGTTTGTCGCTGGTTTTGACAAGTTATCACATTACCAAGCAGTCACTGCATTATGAGTTGGGAGAAAAATTTGAAGAAGAAAAGCCCTCTAGCGGCAGCAGTAATTATGATCGGAACAAAGGAGGAAATCAGGTGACATTATTATAGGGTGACAAAGTCCATGTACAGAAGAGGTTGGCGTGGATCGATGGGTAAACAAACTATCAGACTTTAATACAGAAGACATGGGTTAACATTGTGTTTAACCTTAACCATGCTGTTATTGCCGTAACTTAACCCTAAATTTAAAACAAAGTACTTATTTTGACCTAAATCATGATCTTTCCCTAAACCCATACAAGTTGTTTTTGTGCCTAGACCTAACCAAACATTGTCACATCATAAAAGGTTTTCAGAACAGTCCCCAGCAATGAAACGTTTATAGCACATTACTGTTTAAATAAGAAATTATTCACACTGACACTGATCAATAAATGATCATCTCATATCTCTCATGGTATGATCGCTCACACTGAGGGAACATTCCTATCATACTTATATCATACTGGGCTACTGGTTATGTGAACATTCCTGAACCTTAAAACTGATGCATTGTGTTGTAGCTGAGAGATGATCTCTGCTTTTAGCAGATGATGTAGTTCTGCTGCCTTTATTGGACTGTGACTTTAAGCTTCCCAGTGGATGGAGTGAAATAGGGTTTAACCTCAACAAAGAGATTAGTGCATAATGACAATTATGTGATTGTACCAGACTGTCATGGTAAAGACAGAGCTTTTGTGCTGAATGAGCCCAGTTTTTTTGGGTGCTTCCCTGTGGACCTTTTCTTCCAGAGCCACCTGAGAAGTCCATGGAATCCCCCAGAAGGAACTGGAGAAGGTGGCTGGGGTGAAGGTCATGAGAATGACCTTGGTCTCTCCGACGTCCACTGGATGCAGTCACGCCAAATCATAGCCACTACGAGATTGCATGCCAACAGATTAAAAGCAAGAACAAAGCTGACCTTTTTTACCAGGAAATGTAGGCAGGATTTTAAGTAGAACAATGTCACCCCAAATCAAACATTCTGCCAAAAGAACAGAGAACTGTGACAGAGCTCACCATTCTATAGGCGGACAAAGGAAGGGTCCTATTGGATCGAGAGGCATATCAAACAAAGGTACAAATACTTAGTAACAACAACACCCACATTAAAATCTTATTGGATCCTATACAACAATACATAGCTAAAGCAGTAACAACAGTTAGACGTCTGGAAGAAGTTTTACCCAGCAGCAGAGGACATGCTGTATTTTCATGGCTTACCAAAGATAAATCAAACTGAGCTGTTGTAGCTGTCGCAACTTCACATATTAGTCAGCTAAATTCCTTTGTTGGCCTTGGGGGAAAATATATGAACACATGCATTAAGGAAGTATGAGAACATTCATACTTATTATCACCTGCATTTCTTTAACTGTATGCAATAATAAGTATTTTTTCAATTAAATTTTATAGACATCCATCTTAATTTTCTGGTGTCTCACTCTGTGTGAAGCCTTGGTTGTGAAACAGAGATGGGTCTAACATTTATGAACTCTGCTTTTATAGTTAACACAGTATATTTGCAGGACTTCATGTTACTCTCTCCTGTTTCTTGCATCCACCCCATTCAACCCTACATTTCTCAAAATGCTGTTCATGCTATAGTTCACTTGTTGAAGAAATGTCTAATTGTTTAAGGAGCAAGAATATGTGTTTTTTGTGTGTTTGCTCTGGAGCAGTGAAACTTACATAACTGCCTCTCAGACCAGATTGTGGACTCCGGTGTTCCTCACTTCCTGGTCCTCAGCATCATTAAGAAAAACCCTACTCCATCAGGTTCCTTTTACCCCTTTAGACCATAAAATGTTCCAGTGTCCATTATTGCCAGTGAGTAATGTGACGGTCCACCCGCTTGTGCTTATATTCTGTTTCTATAATGCAGCAGGCACCCAGAGGGTGGAGAGCTGATCAAGGTAGTTGGAAGCACCTGGACCCGGTACTCTCATCCCATAAGACCCTGGCTTTCTAGCTGCAAGGTTCTCCTCCTCCCGGTGCATTGTTATTTTGTTTTCAGCCATTCAACATCTTTTCCTCACATGACACTTTGCATTCATGCATACACGCACCCTCACTACTGATGACCACATCCCATTATATTCTTAGTCAGTTTTGTGTTTACTGTTGTACTTCTTAGTTAAATAAATGTCTCATTATTTGCCCTCAGCCTGTGTCCCCCTCTCTTTTGTCTTGACTTCATAGTCAGGCCGTGACAGTTAAAAGTAAATAGCAAAAACATTGACTAAGTGCATTATTTTACATCATAATGCATCTCCATCATTGAGCATGGTATCACCCTAACAAGTAGCCTTACTGCACCAATCAGAATTTAGCAACATTTGAAACAAAATCTAAAGCAGATTGGTGTTCTTGACTGTCAAACCATTTTTTTTAAAACAAAACTTGAAATTTGATCTCTGGTAATTAGGTATATTGAGTTGGGGAGAAAAAACAAGCTTTCAGGGGCATAAAGCTGCCTCATTTGTTCTTTCCTGTTGAATCTGAATGACTCCATGCTGAGAAAGAGGGAAAATGTTAAAGCGGTGTTGTATTTCCATAAGTAAATGCATAATTGGATTTCGATTGTAGTCCAAGGACTACAGTGTACTTTCAGAGAAAAATAAAAAGATATTTTAGAATTTGTTTTATTTGTTATCAAAGTAATGAAAAAAGGTTATGAAAAGTACCAATTATAACACAAAAATCTGAATTTCAGGCAAGAAAAAGACTTCACCTCCACATCATTAAATAACAAAGTATTAAATGACAATGGCAGAGAATGGGAACATAATTGGACAGTAAAATATTGTCAAAACAAGATGTTAACTAATGATAAGAAAGATGACAAGACAATGATTTGAAGTGACCAGTCCGATTAAAAAAAACAAAGAAAACAACAAACAACAACAAAAATACCACAATTTCAGCTCTTCTTAACTGTGAACCCCCAACCATTACAGCCTTTTTGATTTTTCTCTCTGTCATAACTCTGACTTTATTCTCTTCCAAAAAGAAATAACACTAGTGTAACCCAGAACAAGAAAGCCATGATACAGAAGGAAGGGCACCTTGTATTTGTTGGACAACTGCAAGTAGTTAAATATTCATGCAACTTTAGAAACATCTCTGGTTAGATCTCTAGGCTAACAATACATTTTTATTTTATATGAAATATCAATATGATTCTCCACATTCTGACTAAAGTTTTTCTCCATGTAAATTAACAGTTAATAGATTTTGTCATGAAATATGCTGATAAACCATATGTCCAGTCTGTACAATAGAGGTACTAAAAAATTACAACTGTCATGGTATATGTACAATATCCTACCTACAAATTACAACAGCTAGCATGTAATAAAATATGTAAACAAATTTCTTGTTTTTGACACAGTCGACTGTGACAGCAGATAGAACTCACACTTTCACCATTTGATTTATTTCTGTATACACATTTGTTAACAATGTTGTAGTACTGCATTTGTCTCTCTCCTGACACCTCCATAGAAAAACGGAATGATAGGCAATGAACCAACATACAGTTTTGCAAAAAGATAAGACCACCACTTGCTGTGCATCATTAATAGACTTTTTCTTTAAGAGAATCATTTTTTTCCATGATTAATATCTTTGAGGGCTTCAAAAAGAGGGGAGGGGCTAAGTTCTGATCAGATGATGAACTGTCTTGGCATTAGATAGAACATGGTCCAAGTGTAACACTGTATACTGGACTTTTACTGTACTGTACTTTACTGTAAAATTAGGATGGCATGCATTTTACAATCAGTTGGTTTTTACCAAGACAACCACCACATGTTTCCACAAAGTGAGTCACTGTCTGTCAGACAATGAGAATAACTGTGGTACATCAGATCCCAGAATGAACAGATTCAATTAGATCTGCCCATGGCAATTTGCTCACTTGCTTTCATTTTATACACAGAAAATTTCTTGCTGTTCTTTTTGGTTTTTTTTTCATTTGCTGAAAGCAAAAATAAGTAAGATACCACACTTTTATGTATAAACCATACAAATTTTGTCGTATTCTGATACAAGAGTCCTTTTTTACTTTGACAACGATCGTGTGTCTGACACCCTCTTGTTAAGCACTACATGTCGTTTACATGCTGAAAATGGTCAAGATTATGAGCCTTTTGTGATTTTACAAAAAAGTTTTTTGTTTAATGCCAAGGATCACATTGCTCTAAAAGTCACTTAGGAGAATGATGTAGCTGTGAAATATTTCTATACTGATAACGTCTCTGACCAGATAGAAGAGGAAGGTCTCTAAAGTTGCTATTTAGCCTTCTCGTTATGCTTACAATAGTAAGTGTGCTTTATATTACAGTACATGTCATCAGTTCAACTACTCAGCGCATCCATGTTATACCATCATTTGTCATAGCTCCTTGCGGAAAGTAAATGTTCTCTTAGTGCTTTCTTTCTTTAATGTCTCATGTTGACATAAGTCTCACAGTCACACATAATATTCCTTATCCTTATTTTTCTGTTTTTTGTTGCTGCCTTTCAAGCTCTGCTGTTTGTCCTTCATGACAGCGCCATTGCTCTGCACAGCTGAGTTGGTGATGTAGTTCCTGCTCTCGTCCACCTGGTAGGACCCTTCATCCCTGTTCCTGTACTTATACATGGCATAAAGAAGGATGAGGATGCACAGGGCAGCGGCTGCCACTATTCCGATGACCATCCCGGTGGTGCTGCTAGATTCACGAACCACTTCTGAGGGCCCTGGAACACGCCTGACGCCCGGTTCTGTGGGGAGTGCTGTGGGTATATTACGGAACATGGGGGAGGTTATTAATGGGCCCCTCAGCTTGGTGCTGTCTACCTCAAAGGATGTGGGCAATGGAAGCAACACTAGGTCGGGCTGGGGTTTTAGCTCGCGGTTATTCATTTTGCCAGCCAGCTGTTTGGCGGGAGCATTGTGGAGGGTGGCAGTGAAGGCAGAGGTGGCGGTGGTGCGGCTCTGGTCGGCGGTAAGTGGTATGGCGGTAGTGGTAGTCCTACCGCGTCTGGAGACTGAATGTTTGTTTTGTCTAAAAGTCTTGGGCGCGTGAGCTTTGTAGCCACCTTCAAAGCCCGACGTGGACAAGGTCTTATCTGTTATCAAGGAGAAGGTCGTGTAAAAATCTTCATCATCGGTAGGGGGCAGGTTAGACTTGAACGCTTCCCCAGAGCCATACCCCGATATCACCAAGCCATCATCATCACAATCATCGCTGCCTCGGTCCGACAAGCAAGGTACCCCCGCCTCAGTGGCCTTGGACAGGGACTCTTTGGTGGTCTCAATAATGGTGAGGAGTGGGTGGTGTGTTGAGGGAGTGTGAATGAAGGGTGCACGAGGAGCTACAGGGGGGTGCGCTAATGGATCCTCAAGTACTGAGATGACTAATTCAGCTCCTGGGGTTGGAGAAAGACAGGTAGTAATGTTAGAGGGCAGCATAGGGGTTTTATGAAATATAATTAATTATATATATATATATATATATATATGGACAGAAAAACGAAACAGGCAATGACTTAATCCAAATCCATGAAAATAAACTTGGCATATCAATTTAAGAAATCAAGATTTAAGCAATTTGAAAAAATAGGTATGTCACAGATTTAATTTCTGATATAATCTGATATAATTGTCAAAAGGCTTAAGAGGTGTGCAAGGGTGAGCCAGAGAGATCAAAGGTTTTTTTTTTTGATATGCATATATTTTTTTTATATCAAAGTGGTCACTTTAGTTAGGTATATTTCATTCTCTCTCAACATCATTTAAGAAACTTTTAAAGGAGAGTAAAATCTTCAAATGTAAACTAATAAACTTTATGTGCTAAATACAAATTATCCCATTATTGAGTAGGAAGGAAAACTTTGAATAAACTCCTAATATGTAACAAACTTCTTTCTATTTCGCAGCACATTCAGTAACATTAATTTAGATAAAATTAAACTTATTATCCAAAATACAGATTGCTATGATAATAGAAATGATTGATGTGTGTGTTACTTCTTACTGGCTCTCTGATCATCTTAAACCTCTTGCTTTTTTATGATAACACCAAAAAATGTAGTTATAGTTTTAC
Organism: Thunnus thynnus; assembly: GCF_963924715.1. Classification (NCBI taxonomy): domain Eukaryota; kingdom Metazoa; phylum Chordata; class Actinopteri; order Scombriformes; family Scombridae; genus Thunnus; species Thunnus thynnus. Next base: position 30,948,391 of record NC_089532.1, on the reverse strand, counting down.
AAACATTTCTCAGATGCAGAGCTGTTCTGGAGGTAAAAGTGATCTCAATCTTAAAGTTAACGTCAGTGAGAGGAGACAAACATCCAGTTTGTTTTGGCACAAGTTGGCTACCACCTTGAATAGTGAAGATGGAACTATTTTTAAAAACTGAGTAAGAGGAAAAATGAGAAAACCCTCTATAAAATAATTAGGATGCAAATTACTGTTTTCTTTAAACCCAAAAGAAAATCTTGGTGAATCAGGGCTGACATGAAATTGGATGTGAATGCCAGGTAATTTGTCATTAGAGTGATTAAACATCCAAATAATTCTATGTAAAAACAGCAGTTCTAATTATCATGTGCAAATCATCTCTGGAAAAAGGTATAGTCTGGAGTCCTCTTTTTTTTCACCGTACTGTTTCTTGGCAATTAGAAAAAAATGCCTGTTCAGTTTTTACTCAACAAGGGACAATGATTCTGCCGTATGATCAGCTCCGTAACCGAGAAAAAAGCTGTTTAACTATAACTTTGATTTTAAGTTGACACAATGTTAATGGCAGAGCAAAGTCACCTGAATGCTCACCCTTTGTGAAATATTGGTTTGTGTGAAAGATGTCATGAAGGACATTCTTTATCCCAATGTGTGTTTAACAGCTTCATTTTGCTAGCCCTTCTAGAGTCAAATTTCTAAGCCCTTGCTCACCAGATCAGGTTTCCTAACAAATCCACTTACATACATGCTCCTACTACACAGTTTAAAACAATTTTTCTTTTTAACCACGGTTAAAAAGGTAAAAAAAAAAAGAAAAAAAGAAAAAAAAAGATAACATAAGAACAGTTCTTTCAAACTGCAAATAATCGAATCTCTGTGATGTATTTGCCACCATAGAAAGCTACTACAGTCTGCTGTGCTATAAGTTTACCACATCACTTTTTGCTAGGCCTGTTATAGATGAGTTTTTGTCCACATCATAAACTTGAAATAAAATTTTGTTCCATTTGACCATCTTGGTATGACTACAGAACAACAGACATCTATCTTTCCAACAATTTAAACAATTTAAACATGGGTCTTGGTAAAATTACTTATTACAGTTAGTAAAATTGCTGTTGGTAATTCCTTATAACCAACATTTAGCAAATCATTCAACACTGTCAGGTGTAACATATTATACACATTACTGTAACATGTACAGTGGATTCTTAAATAGTTTACCAGTTATTGACTGCACTCAAAATTTTAAATTCAGTAATTGCATTACACTAATCAGGGTTGGTCTGTTGGCTCTGTTACCAGGAGTTGGATGGGAGGAGCAATACCCATGTGTCTTCAGTGGGCAGACTGGTCTGGGACTTGTTAGCTCTGTGCAGGGGCTGGAGGTGGGGCGTGGGAACCAGCTAGGGGTTGCAATTTCAGGTAACTACATTTGTCTTATTTAAATGGTGTGTCTTCTTAGCTACAGGTACATCTGGGGATGTCCTAGGTTTTGTTTAGAGTTGGAAGGTGTATGAATCCTGTGGCTTATCTGTTGGAACACATCCATACCATTATTATAGCTAAGCTAACTGTTGGTGATAAGTCAATACTGTCAACCTCTGCACTAGCTGCTTGTTAAGCTATGAGGTCTCATTGTTTTTTTCCTGCATTTGGTACAGGCTATGTAATGTGGGGAAGTGGCTGAATGGGTTTTGATTGAGCTGGGTTGAGTAACTTTTACCCAACACTACAGTTTAATAATAACAAACAGCTTCAAACCACAACCTTTTGAGCAATGTAACTAAAGTATGTTGCTCTATATTCCCCTCCATCTACAAACTCCATCTGTATCTCTTCAGTCTTTGTAGATTCTGAATGAAGTGTGAAAGAACAAATTATAATATGCAATTGAACAGCTTTTAAAATTGTTCTTGTTCAGTAAAACAGCACATTAAAGCAAAAAAAAAAAAAAACAACCCAAAAAACAAGAGCAACAGTTATGACTAGCTTTTTTAAAGACTGCACATAACAATATGGCACTGTAAACCTTCTGGTGACAAGGGTTGACAGATGCTACAACTGATTTTAAGGTGAAGTTCAAAAAAGTTGGTTTTCCTTATCATGGAAATGTAATCTCAGGGAGGTATTAATGGTGTGAACATTCAAACTGCCATTGACATGAAAAACATCCACTGTGCATGCCCATACTGAATATTTGACGCATAGTCCAAGTTATATTCTGCGACTCACACGTTACCACAAACACCAACATATACATTCACAAGCACACAAATTGTTAGATCAAACAAATGCCATTTTATTCTATAATTGAACTGAAGACTTATTCAGTTGTCAATGTCCACAGCTTGATCAGAGATGCAGTTTGCAAGCTTTTAGAAAATGCTGCTTCAAACAGATGATATTATGATCATAGTGTTGCTGATGTAGTCAGTATTTCTTAAAGGTACTACATGTAGCAATCTGTGTTCATGTAGAGTATTATTAAATACTAAATAGTGAGTCAGCTTATATTCAGTTTAAAAATATTCCCAACAATCAGCAGGGTTTCCCTTGATCCAATTTAATCCTATGGTACAGCCAGAACATTTGTGAGGTGCTTTGTGTTGAGCAACTGTAGCATCTGTGGCTGAAGAGTAAAGAGAATTAGTGGGGCAGCTAAGTGCAAATTTTGCTAGAATTGAACATTTTGTGATACAAGCACCAAATCAAGGGTTAGTTGATATAAAGCCACTTGAAAATCCACCTGTGATGGTAATGAGTGAAGGGTACACTGGTGACATCACTGCTGTGAAACTCTGTGAAACTACTGAAATAGGACTTCCATCTTTTCTCTCAACTTTTCATTTCTTGTCAAAGAAGGGCATATGACGTAATACAATTCTTTCAGCATGAAAACACTCCATTCCCTGTCTCTCTGAGTGACAATGGACAGCTACATGTAACCAAGAGATCTTTGAATCCAAAATCGAGATGCCAGATCTTGAACTAGTGGCAGATGCTACTGTCATCGATGGCTCAACATCGGTGAATATCCTGGCAACCCTAGCAACAAAATCTTTACGTCAGTATGCCATGCAAAATGGTATTCCTGCAGTAGAGGCTTATGTGACAAAGTACAAGCACTCAGATACAGTTTTTGATGTTTACGTTGCATCTAGTCTGAGGGCTGAGGCAAGAACAAAGCAAGGGAAGGGAATGAGAAGGAGGGTGACAGACCTCACCAAAACACCCATTAATTGGCTCAACTTTTTGCAAGACAACACAAACAAATCAGAGCTCTTTCATTTTCTAGCAGACACAATTGTTGGCATCCAAATAATAAATACAATCATTGTGACCAAAGTGGGCAATGCACAGTCCAATCAAGCAATGTGTCTGAACAATGTATCTCCTTGTACTCATGAAGAGGCAGATAAATAAATGTTTGTGTATGCAAAAGATTCAGTCCTAAGTGGTAACAGGGTATTGATGATTAAAGCCAATGACACAATGTGACTGTAATAGCAGTATTGTGTCTTCCATCCTTGAAAGAGCTGGGTCTTGCAAAACTGCTGAATGCCTTTGGTCAAGGATGAAGCCTGAAATGAAGCCATTCATGAGATCTGCTCCGTACTTGGGAGAGGAATTCTGTTCTGCCTTTAGTGGTTGTGATGTGGTGTCGGCATTATGAGGCAAAGGAAATACGTCTGCTTGAAACACTTGGAATGGGTATGATCAGGCCACACTTGTCTTCTCGAAACCTAGCCAACATCCACCAGTCATTGATGACACTGATATGCAGACTTCAGAGAAGTACTCCATGTAGGCCACAGTACCTAAATCCCAGTGAATAGGGTTGGACAAAAGCATGGTGATGATGGAAGGTTTGCTGGATGAGTCTCTAACCTATGGCAAGGTGTTGCCAATAGCTGAGGAAATGCAGATGTAAGATGAATGCCATGGAAGATGCAAATGCTACTGGTCTGGCCTGAGCTGTACTGCATTTTGTAGCTGTGTGTGCCAGTTCTAAAGTTCAATAAATACACTATAATACATCCAGATGTCTACTTACCATGAAAACAGAATCATCAAGTAAAATATTAGGCAACTTAACAACATAAAATGTCTTAAACCTTCCAAAAAGTATGAACAAATCCATCCTACAAACCCAGATGTTGGGAAACAGATTCTCCATGACCCCTCAAATATTAATTTTGGACAGTTTGTTTTGATTATATGACGATAATTGCATCCAGTAACCATAATTTGGTGGCCATCTTGACAAATGGTGGCCATATTGGATTTTTATTTGGCTAATATTAATTTTTTAATAAGCACCTTGAAGGTGAGCCACATGTAAAATTTCATGCTTGTATCACCATCTGAATGATTTTGCACTTAGCTGCCCCACTAAAAAGTTCAATATGCAGAAATCTAAATGCTTCAAAAGTCCAGGGAGGAGCAGCCGGAGCAGCAATTCATATTAGGAAACTCTCCACCTGTAATGCAACAGTTTACAACTGTTGAATTGGTGGTGTTACCTATGGCTTTGAAGCATAAAGATATACAGGGTTTACTTGTGACCACATTTATTTATATCTTAATATTGTCTGAATCAATGATGCAGTAACAATTCAGTGATGTGACATAGCTAAAATTGCTACATGTAACACCTACCATGTTCATTAGCTTCCTTGCTTTTACAGTGAGACACACCAAGAATACAATTTTTGAGATCCACTTCTCACAATTTACAAACTGCATCTTTAAGAACCGTTTCAAAGAGAATGAAAACATACATATATTGTCAACTTACATCAACATATTGCCCGCATGATTTAGGCAGGAAGAAAAGAATTTACAAAGGAAAAGTTGTATAACAATGTTGGAGAGCTGCTTGGTACCGTTAAAGATCATTTTTATCCATTGGAGAGTGTGTTCTATCTTTAAACATGACGGTACAGGGAGGCAACAACACATACATCCACACCACATAACATAAAAAATAAACACCATAACTCTGTTTTTTTATGTTTTTTTCCCTGTTTTTTGTATGTTTGTTTGTTTGTTTGTTTTTACAAAAAATGTGTATCTACATTTTTTTCATTGCAATAGACTTCAATAGTATCTAAAATCTATTCATGTTATAGTTTTTGCTTAAATTGTTATTTGTTCTTTAGTGTAGAATGGATGGATGAATTTATATTTTAATATTTCTAAAGACAAGGGAGAAGGTGAAGTAGGGGTGGGACCTATGAACATACTACACAGGAAATGAGGGTGATGAAGGTGACAGTGTAAGTCAGTTGCCATGTCCATGTAAAGGCAGTACGAAGCGGTCGGGCGGCATTAGAGCTTTTGGCTGTAAGGAAGGGATGGGGATATACAAACAATGAGCATATACATGCCCATCTACAGAAAAGAACAGAAGAACTCTAACACTGACAAGTCTGACAAGCCCTAAACTGCAACTTCTTAGCCATGCAGTTCATTTGTTTTTTTGTCTTACAGTCAAAATATTATTCAGTAAAGATTTATTTGTTTTGTCAAAATAGGAAAATAGAAGATATGTAAGAAGTGGATCTGGAACTGCTTCACCTACTAATTTGTGGGCTTGGGCATATGCTTATAAAATTCCTAAAATAAAGCTGATGTGCAACTGTTGTTGTTTTAAATGTTTACTTTTTAAATTCAATATTTATCAAGAAAGTATATAGTAAGAAAAAAAAACAAACAAACACACAAGTTAGTTACTGAAGTAGTTCCAAATCCAAAAATGTCAAATTATATCAAAAAATGTTTCACACTGTGATTTAAGTATTATCTGATTGACAAAAACAAAAACAAAAAACTAAACAAATAAAACCAAACATATCTTATAAGCCAAAAACCATAATAAGAACCAAAATGTCATTGATTAATTGGATTAATACAAAAATATGACCTGTTAAAACTATCAAATAATAAATGTGAAGATGAAAGAACAAAGCCATTTAAAATTTTGCACACACTACAACCAGATGCACACAATAGAAAACAGATACTGTTGAGAGAGGCACTCGACTGGAGGACGGGCTCCTCTCTCATGTGTTTCTTGATGACAAATCTATCTGTAATGTTAATCTTTAGACATGGACCGGCCGTGCAGTCTGGGTGTACATCAGAGAAAGACGGTACTGGCTGAGAATGGGTTATCATTATTATTTTTTGGTTTTATTTTAGTTGTACTGCAGGATGTTCATGCATGCTTAAAGTAAGTTGCATTTAGGTAGAGTAGAAAAGAAACAACACAGAAAACTGGGGGCAGGTAAGACTGACCAAAATGGCAGACGCTGTGTCCCAATCCCTTACTATAAACTAATATTTAATGAATTTAATGTAACGGATTGTAACGGCAAGAAAGAACATGTGATACTCATGATACAACATGTGTACAGAAGGACATCAATCAGACTGCAACTTTAGAAGGCTACAGCCAGCTATCTTCTAGTGCTGTTGAGCATCACATTGTGACACAATAGTATCAATGTCACGACAATATCAAGTCAATTCAGCATGCAAACTGAGTATACATGTATACTCAGTATGTGTGTGTGTGTACTTAATTACAAACACACACACACACACACACACACACACACACACACACACACACACACAACAACAACAACTGGTTTAATAAGAATTATTGTATAGTATGCAATTGGGACACAGGTCAAATTTAACTAATAGCAGTGGGGAAAAAGAACAACAACAACAACAATAACAAAAAAACACGAAACGTATGTTTGCAATATTGTGTCAAGTTCTATATGTGAAATGCAATTGATTCAGGACTCAAGTATGATAAAGAGTCAAATCACAAGCTTAAAGCTGATATCTATAACATTGTGCATATTGTTGCCCTGTGTTGCAGGTGCTCCAAGGTGTGCTCCAAAGATAACAGTTGAATGGAGGCTGCAGTTTGTCTGAACCTGCCAAAGGAAAACTTACTCCAACTGATGAAATTAGATACTGATGGACTTATGCGTTGAATTTGAATTGCATGAAAATACAAGCATTTTATATTTAACGTCTCACTTGTTGGCACCATGACAACCATGACAAGGTATGACTGAACCTGCCAAAACAAAACTTACTTTAACTTACTATATTTCTCAGCAGCAGTTTATAGTGGGTCCAGTGGTGTTTTCACAGTAATGTTTAGGTTCAAATCATTAGAGGTCTGCCCCATAGAAATACCTTTTCAAATTCAGGGTGCAGACCAAAAAACATAGGCTGTGACTGGTTCCACTTGAACTGCGATATGGCTTGTGTGTTGTCAGAACACCATATTACCACTAGAGGAAGATAAATAAAATCCCTCATTGATGTAAAACTGAAGTCCAATTTGATGCCACATAATATTTTTTACCTGGACAGGTAATGAAAAAGGGGCACTTGCTTTACAAGTCTTTGGACCATGGGGTAATTGCACCTCCCTCAAGTGTGCTCACATTGCTTTGCCCACATACTATACATATGCCGAAACAGACACCAATTTTGTTTCTTAGCAATGGTAGTTAACATCTGCACTTTGACAAAGAAAACACTATCCAAATGTACCTTCAGAACACCAATTAACCAGTGTGATGGCAGCAGCTATCCCAGGGGAAGACTGGCAGTCAGACTCAGGTTTAGACTCAAACAAACAATCCTAGTGTAAAAACAGTGCCACAGTCAAACCACAGCTGTGGTCTGTATGTTTTATGATATCTCCACCACTCAGAAGGATATATATAAACATGTATTGACTGAAAAACATTATGGATATCAGCTTTAATCCTCTTTTGACACATGATTCAATATTTTGTCTAATGCATCCCACATGAACCATGTGGACTGCACATGTAGGTAAAAATATAATCAGAGAGGAATTGCATAAGATGGCACTTGTCTTTCTATGCTCTAGTGGAAATGAAAGGAGACCAATGTTTGCCTAACTTATGGTATGCTTTAGAAAATGCTCAATAGAACTGTGTGATTTGTAGTTCATTGCAGTTCCCATATATGGTCTTCAAGGTTCTGTTCCTGGGTATACCAAATTACTGAAACACACCAGTTGTCTGCAAGAGGAGAGTTCCCCATTGTGGCAGCGGTGGCCTAAAGGTTAGAGAAGCAAGCTTGTGACCGGAGGGTTGCCAGTTCAGTCCCCCAGACTGGCAGGATCTGGGTGGGGAAAGTGAAGAAGCAGCGCTTGCCCCTACCTCATTACCACTGAGGTGCCCTTGAGCAAGGCCCTTAACCCCAACTGCTCCAGTGGAGCCCCTCAGTAGCTGGCAGATCACATCGTGTTTGTACTGAGCAGCTATCAGGTGTGAATGTGTAAGTGTGTATGTGATCAGGGCTTTCCTGAGAAAGAGAGCATTGCTCTCAGTGAAATTACCTGAATAAATGAAGGTTTAAATACATTTTTTAAAAAAGTGTTATTGAATAGAGAGGCACTGTTGTTACTTGATTTAATTTTGTTTTATTTCTGTTAACAACCCAGTCTCACATCAAAATGTGTAATAGCTACATTGGTCCACAAAAATCTACATTTTTTTGGCCTATTCTGTTCTATTGGCATGCTAACTTTGGTGTGTTAACTTCATACTCCACACTCTCTCTCTCTTTCTCTACTGTTACATCACCTAATGATACCCCAAACTGTGCAAACATGGACAGAAAGAATATATTTATTCCAACCAGAGAGAAGTGATCGGATTATGCATTTACATGGTAATTGGGCGCTAATATTTTCCTGTTGAACAGATTATCAAAGGTTTACACGACCCCTCTCAAAACGATTGAAAATTCCTTCCAATCAGGCCGGATCAGACCAGTCTCTTCCAATTCAGGTGGTTACATGAGGTATTTTTATTCTGATTATTTATTACCATTGTTTTGATTTTTGGTGGAATATTAGGGTCTATGTAAATGTAGCCATTGTCTTTGTGTTGTGTGGTGAGCTGTTATGTTATTTGTGTTATTTTTTGTAATTGTTGATGATGTTCTTTCAATAAAAAACATAGATTTTAGACTGCCCCAGGGATGATGTATTTCTTCTTCTTTGGATTTCTGAGAGACCATATCAGTCCGGTGAGTGGACCAGAGGACCAGCTGCCAGGAAGTAGCCCATTTTCCTCATTGTCGATTTTAATGATATCCTCAACATTTCTCAACATTAAAACACAAAAGTGTCCTTGATAACGTAACAATATGACAAGTTAATGTTAAGGCCATCAGTTTTAATTATTTCACCTTCAATCCTGAGAAATCAAGTTTTTTTTGTCAGTTGATGGCTGACATCTACATCACCCATTGGCTACATCACCCATGAGCAAAACTTTTGTTAGGGTTCAAACCCCGAAGGGTTAGAACCCTTCTAAGTTTGTCCAGGTTTATTATTAGGATTTCAAACCCCAAAGGGGTTGCTGTGGCTCAAATTGCTGTGAGCTGGAACAAGCTAAAACCTTGGCACAATAACTGGAAATGATATGCATGTGCAAGAAATATTTCAGTTTCAATTTTTATTTGTATAACGCCAAATCATAACAAAAGTTATCTCAGAGCACTTTTCACATAGAGCAGGTCTTGACCATACTCTTTAATATGAGCCCAATTGGCCAGACTGTGGGGTTGTAATTAAGGCCCAAAAATTAAATTTTGGAAAGACCATACCCCTCACACCATAAGTCCAATTGACCTGAAATTTGACACACAAGTCCAGCCCAATGTGCTATACAAAAAAGCCTCCAGGACCATATAAGTCTGTCATAATGTATTTTTTGCTAATGCGCATACACTGAAAAGCAGTAAAATTAATAGACATAGCACAAAAAGTAAGGAAATTTGTGTTTGGTAGATTACTTCTTTGTTGTAACAATGCATCTTGGCAATAAATCTTATACCATTGGAAAGCCTGTTTATTTCCCTTTTAAATGGTGCCACATTTGTAAGGAACATGCATTTGTGGGATGAGAAGCAGAGCTGAGTATGTGGCTTGCGCCAATGGAAAATCTGTAGCCACAGTAATACAAATCCTCATGAAAAAAAAACCAATGTCATTTCTTGAGCCCATTACAAGTAAAAAAAAAGTTGAATCACTGAACTTGACAATATACTAGACACTGCAATTGCCTTGAAACAAAACACTCTTGGGTAATCTAAACATGGATACTGTGGGAGATGTCAAGTCACCAGGTAGACAGGTGTTCTTAGAGTCTTCAAAATGGTGTTTGTGGATGCGTACTGGTCTGTAAAGAGTCCAAAAGCCCACCTCAGTCCACTTTGCAACACAAGTCCGCTGGTTCAAAAGGCTTTGGATCCTTGCAGGTCAGGAGTGGGTGATTTCACTATGATCCTCCACTGCTGCTTTGTGTTCTTCAGCAAATTGAATGACAGCCACTGTTGATGACAGAAAAACTTTACCATTACTACGTGTAATAGCCAAGCTATGATCAAAGAAAAAAGTTTTTAAGACAGTCAAACACAGAAGTAAGATTTTGTAGAATAGGTTATACATAACAAGATTTGAATTACCTATTGTAACAAACTTTTAAAGACATCTTAATGGCAAGCTTATCAATCACAGGGAAAACATATACAGAATGTAAAGGAAATAGGATATGATGTAAAAATGTTGATGAGCAGTACCTTTTGAACAGACTCCCGCAATGTCATTGTTTCCTTCTGATATTCAACTGTGAACATATAGTAAAATGTGAAGAGGACAGCCAAGGTGGCGGCATACAGGATCTCAGGTTCAGGTTCTCCTGAATAGTAATGATCAAACACTGAATTTACAACAATTCTGTTACCTTAAAGTACTGTTTCCTCTGTGAAAACTAAGAAATTTACACAACAGAGAAAGCATTGCTTGTTTGAGTTAGTACACAAGAACAGATCTAAGCAGATGACTGCTGAGGTGCTTGTGTCTAAGCCAAAATAAATATAAAATATAAATATGAATTGTCTGAAAACAGGTGCATAATATAACAAGCACACCTGCCACAAGTGCTGACTAAATTGGCTTTGTCTGTGGATTTTAAATCTTACCTTGCACAGTTAGACCTGTGATGATGGGGAGAGACTGGGCTCAGGCATCGGCAGGAGTGGTCACCACCTGTGAGGAGAAGAAATAAGATGAAGAAAGTAATCAGGATTAAGAGCCATGCATGACTTTAGAAAACATTATTTTTACTGAGAGTGATTACTTTTTAATTAACTGTCCTTTCCTGGGGCTCTCACATGCCCTTTGAACGCAGAAGATACAAAGCTAACATCTGTAAGGCATATTAAGGCATATTGACAAGTTAGATTTGTAATATGAAGCTGTTTGAGTTTAACATAAAGCACAGTCAGGTTAACTATGGATTTCTGTTAGCACTAGCTAACAAAATAATGTTAGCACAGCACAATTCTGAGCAGCTAGAGATTGATGTCAATAATTTAACTACAAAAACTAGCTTAGTGTAATGTCTGGTGTAAGTCAGGACCGAGTGTTTTAATGTTGAGGACACTTACTAATCAGCTGCTGATGTCGGTGACTCCTGTTGCTGTTCCAGACTGACTGCTAACGTTACTCCTCACCACAATCACCACTGCAAGAAGTGCACCATCCACAAGGCAAAATATATATTCAAGTATTCAAGTATCTGTTGAGCAGATGTCTCAGGCTCTTGGGGAGTTGTGGTCTTCCATATCTTCTAGCGCTCATTTATGAATATTCCAAGTTTGTTGCGTCCTTTCAGAGTATTCTGTAGTCAAATGTTACAGGTAGCAAGCTGTAGGATGTCAGAAAGTCCATATAATCCATCTATGATACCGTCTGACAACTTAACACTGAACAAAAACAGACAAGAACATGAGTACTCTTAAAAGAAAATCCTTTAAGGTAAAAAAAAAAAAAGAAAATCTAGTTAATCCAAAAATTCCCAAACCGGCTGCAGTGAAGAACTTTGGTGCCTAGACTGACAGTAATGGTATTCAAATTTGAGATCACGTGACGCATTTCTTTGGCTCAACCAATCAGCTCACAACTTCACAGACAGCCTGTCATGACCTGATAAACATTAAGACAAATTTAAAAACTGAAAAGTAACAGCCTACAGAAGTGTGAAGATACAAGGCCATCTTGGAGTATTTGAATTCATATGAAAAAAATAATTATTTCTAACTAATGTTTGAATTCTTTAATTTGCACCATGAATTTGAGGATTTTCTACAGTAGTATGGATATTACTGTGATTTTCTACAGTAATATAATGGTTACTGTCATTTTCTACAGTAAAATTATGGTTACTGTGATATTCTACAGTAGTATAATGTTTACTGTGATTTTCTACAGTAGTGGGATTATTACTGTGATTTTCTACAGTAGTGTGCTCACTGCTGTGATCATGTTGATTACTGTGTTTTTAGGCCAATATGCAGTTCTATACTGTAAAATATTCACAGTTCACGGTAATTAACTCTGTAGACACACAGTATTATTGTGGATTTCACAGCCATTTTTACAGTGTGCACTTGTCACTTTCATATATTTCATCAAACTGGACTTTAGATTGTGCATTGCATTCAACTGTCTATGACATAATTTAATTATTTATACACATGTCACATGTAATTTTTGCTTGTCACCTTCATATATTTCATCAACTTTATTTCTTTGTCCGCACAGTCCATTTTTCCTTTGTACAGTGAATATTTCATTTCAGGTTTAATATCCCATTTCAAAATGGATATAAATTACTACTATTCCGTTCTGTAAATAGATTTTAAAATTTCAATTTAATTTTAATATAACCTAACTATAACCCAAGCACTTCAGGCCTTCCCACAAGCCTGTAGTAATGCCCTAGATTGTCAGCAGTATTGAAATCTCTGAAGATGACTCATTTTGGTCACTATTTCCACTAAAAAGAAAAAACAACAGACGAAGAAAAAGCTTAATTTTATACATTGGGCTTTCAAAGTGCTCTCTGAAACTAGGCCCGGGATTACTTGTGTCCATGCAATGAAAAAATTAAGACTTTGTCGTAGAACTAAACTGAATACATTGTTGGAAAAGTCTCGACCTTGAGAGTAACATATATCAGTATGAAGATTCTACATGGCTCCTGCTCTGAAATACTAACCTTTGAACCTTGACCTTGTTGCATGTTTGAAGGACCAACTGTTACAGAGAGGGCTTGACCTCAGCTATCATGTGAGTATAGTCAAAAACTAAGGGTGCTGTCAAATATGGGTAAAATATGGTTAAAAATAATTTACACCCATTTAACAATTAGATATTTAAAATCTGATTTATGTGTTTACTACCCCCAAAACTCCTCAGTGTACTCTCAACTCAGTATTTACAACTTCCATTTTTTAAAAACTACAATTTCCTAGAGTTGTGCCATGCAGCTTGATACAAATCAGCACCACAGTTGCATTTCTTTGCAAACTTTTTAGTTTGCAAAGTAAACTACAAAGTTTGCAAACTTTATAGTTTGCAGAGTAGAGTTGGTCGTAAAAATATATATCTACTGTATATATCAAATATCTAGTGCAGCTGAACAAGTAATTAGACTGCATCTAGATGATCTATGTTAAGAAAAAGTAAGTGTTGGTTTATTTCAGATATTCTAGCTAGTATTCTAGAAATGTGGTTTTGAGTTGGTATTCAGTGTCTCTGGGAGTTATGCAGCGCTTCAAATTGTGTTTAAGGAGCTTCTTTGTTCTGGATTCAAAATGTTTGTTCAGCCAACGTTGTGTGTGTGTGTGTGTGTGTGTGTGTGTGTGAATCGGGGGAGACTGAACCAGTTGCACACAAAAATCTTAATCAGTTTGGAATAAATCCAGTATTTAAAAGTAAATACAAGATATAATAGTAAGTAAAAATTTTGTAATGCAAAGCAGACTGCTTCATCTGAAGCTCATAGGTGATGAAGCTATCAAAGACTGACAAAAAACTTGATTTCTGAGAATCGAAGGTGAAATAGTTAAAATGGATGTCCTTAACATTAATGTAACATATTGTTGAGTTATCAAGGGCACTTTAGTCTTTTAGTGTCGAGAAATGTTGAGGATATCATTAAAATTGACGGTGGGCTATCGAAAATAGGCTACTTCCTGGCAGCGGGTCCTCCGGTCCACCCACCAGATTGATGCTTTCTGTCAGAAATCCAAAGAAGAAATACATCATCCCTGGGGCAGTCTAAAATCTATGTTTTTTTTTTTTATTGAAAGAACATCATCAAATAGTTACATAAAATAACACAAATGAAATAATAGCTGAGATAACTACACATTTTTTCAAACAACATGCAAGCTATGTATTTTCAGCGATTGTGTCCGTAGCAACCACCATAACAAACAATTTTTGGCGGGACGTGAAAGAATCTTTGTAATAACTAACAAATTAAACATCATGTACTTTCACTGAATGAAGATTATAAAAGTAAAATACACATTTCTCGCTAGAAATGATATCTAAACGCATTGCTGAAAGTATCTTTACAAATGTCAGCCATTTTGTTTGTGTGACAGAAACTTGACAGTCACTTGATGTGGACGCAGGCCAATAAAAAAGAATAGGCCACAAAAAAATGTAGACATCTCACAATTTTAGAGCCGTTATTGTGAAACTAAGATGTTTTGTGCTGTGGACCAACATGGCTATTACTTTTTTTGGACTTTTTTTTTCAGGTACATTTGGCATGAAAACAACCTTAAAAATTAAATGTGGATGTGCTTTTCACATTTAGCTCATTTAGTGTGGAAAAAGTCTAAGCCAGAGTTTGATCTTCCTGTTTTTCACTTTCCTGTCACCTGTTGACTAACTTTTAAGATTGCTGACCTTTGATTTTGCACTGTATTGTATGCCTTGTTATGGTTTCTGTATGTATTGTATGGTCTCCAAGAAAAATTAGAGAACCTGATTACTTGCTCATCAGATATCTAATGGTATTAACTATTTAAGAACCCTTCTTGATTGCCATCTTATGAAATTAATTGAAAAGAAGACACGACAGACTTACGACAGAGAACAGAATCACTTGACAAATTTTTCAGACAAACCAGACAGACAACAGCCACACTGACAAAATAAAGACAGTGCGGGGTAAGATAGATGACATTCGATCTCGCTGCGACCGCAAAAATGGTTTCCAAATTATACATGAATGCAGACAAAGCAATCAAGTTAGTCTAAATGCAGGGGCATGGAGTCAAAGATCAAAAATCACACCAATCAAAAAGCATGCAAAGAAACGATCAAACATCACCCTGAGGACAACGATTTAAATAGTTTGCTAAATCATGGTACCAATGATTGCTTAAGAGGAAATTAAGTGGAAAAAATTTAATTTTTGGCAAAAAGATCTTTTCATGCCATCTATGCAAAAATATTATTTTTTTTAAATTAATATTAAAATGCATTAGGGCGGAAATTGGTAGGGGATGTACAGGGCCCAGAAGACTGAAGAATTAGGAGAGTGCAAGGTTTTCAAATACAACTGTCATCAGTTACATAAGGCACTTTCCCTGTTCAGAACAAAAATGTTGATGATGAGATTTTGTTTTTGCCTTCTTTTTGCGTAGAAAAAAGGGGATGTTTTCATTAAAAGTTGTGTGGCACAAATGCTCCAGAGATTATGTGGAAACAAAGAACACGCACCAAAATGCCATGCCACACATGATGAGGCCAAAATACAAGAATATGTTTTTGGATAATTGGCTGGTAGATGGAAATGACGGCTCGATTATAAAATTTAGAACAGACTAAATGAAACTGGAAATACCATTGACTCCTAAAATAATACAACAAAGGAAATTTCAACTCAACAGAGCATGCCGCTGTCAATATCAAAGTGATGTCAGTGTTAGAATGGTGTGAATTTCTGTGTAAACGCATGATTGGATGACTGGAGCCCTGTCTTTGTCTTTCTTCACAAATCCTAATGAATCTCAGAATACAAAGCACACCTTTAAACCCATTTACACCATGACATCTTGCATACTCTGAAAAAATTTGGGAATGACCTTCCAAAGGGAGAACCAACTGATGGTCACCAGAACAGCAGTATAGCAGTATATATATACCGCTTTTTATTTGCAGAATACTTCATCATCATTTTAGATACAAATATTCACATGCTTAAAGTCTGGTTGTATGGTGAATGTGGCCTCATTCGGAAAATATAGTTTTATAGTTTTTAAGTGTCAGAGAATGTGGATTTACTATAGCAGGAATGTTTTTTACTGGAATTTGACAGCTTGTCTTCATCCCCAACATGAACAAAATATTGAAGAAATAGCAGCACTTTGAAGGCATTCTGTTTAATGTCTGGGTGGATATTGTTAATTGAATTACGTATTGTGGTATTAAAATAAGCATTATTTTGAAATTTTATGTTGTATTTTTCAAAATGGGCTATAGAAACTAAAAAATGTTATGAACATGTTAAAAATAGCAGTTTCCTGGATGTAACTCCAGTTCTATGAGTAGGTGCATAGCCTTCTAATGGGCTTCGTTATTGGTTTACCCCATCAAGGCCACGTCTCAGCACCTTGAGACAAATCTCTGCACTCACCGCCCAATTAGGAGGTAGCTGTACAGGTTGGCTGTAGGCCGACCCAAAACACTGTCAGATTAATGCAAAACATGTACAGGAGGAGGATCAGCCTGCTCCTTACCTGCCAACAAAGAAAAAAAACAAGAGATTTTTCTGGTGGTGGTCTTGGGGGGGTGGGGGGGACATTGGTCCAAGTCCACGAATTTATAGTGTCAGCTAATAGCACTGTGAATTCCACATTTGCATTGCACCCACAATCTGCCCCATTTTAAGCTTCTATTCACAAAAGATTTTGCGCTAATGATTTGTTTTGTTGAGCAGTTTGAGTGAGCAGTTTCCAGTGTTTTAGGCTTTTCTTCACATTTCATGACACAGACTCGTCTATAATGAAAAATGCTGAGCACAAAATCCTCAAATTCTGTGTCTTTAATTAGCAGAGGTTCACACACAGAGCTCTCCACAATCACAAACCAACTTGTTGGTTTCTCTAGTATTTCACTAGATGTTCTATAACATAATTACTGAAATGTCAAATGGCAAAATACAGCTATTAATGTGACTCAGGCAGGTCTCATATGTGTTAGATGATTGTCTGAATCTTACAATAATGTCATTTAGGTGTCATTTAGTGTATGCGGGATTTCGCAGAAACATCAGTACTGATGTTATTTGTTGCCCACAGCTAGCTGTGTGTCACAGCTGGCTGCAGCATCACACAGCAGCTAAAATGATAAGTGCAACTCCAAACTGAGAAAGACGCTAAGTGCATTTATGCACGCTGCACAGCAGCGGCAACTTCATTAACACCAGATCGGTCACGATCTGACTGTAATTAATGTTCTGTGTTCTGCAACATATCTATACAGGTCAGCTGTTACACACAGATTCCAGGTTTATATGATGGAATTGTCTGTCAGGACATTTTTATTTTTAAGTAGATGAAAGTCCAAGATAAGCTTACCACCCCATACCCACTTGATCCCCCCAATGTCTGACTGAGGATTTTGCCCTTGATATCAATCAGTATCAATTCAATATCATTCATTGCCTCACAACCTTGAAGATTTGAAGAGAGAGAGACAGAGAGAGAGAGTGAATGAGGAGTGAGTGTGCGCGCAGTTGACACCAACTATCTGAAGATGCTAATAACTCCACCCTTATTATGTGTGGCAATTAGCGCTGGTCTTTGTGAATTAGACTGTTTTCGCAACAAGGCTTATTTGCATAGAAAGGGGCCAATTTTGCACTGAATGCATGAACATTACCTAATTTGCATACATGCAAAATGGCACAGACACACTATGAAACTATTTGCAGATGCTTTGAATTACATGCCATCTTTTTGTCTCATTTGCACAGGTTTAGCAGCTGTAAAATTGCAATCCCTTTGTGGATTTGGTTCATCGCCTTCCCTTTATTCATCTTACCTAAGTGAGGGAGATAGAAGCAACCTGATCCCCGGCGGGGTGCCTCTTACCAACATGAAATGCATCTGAAACAGTCTAGAAATGTGGAGGTGCATAGGTTGCTCTTTACTGGTGAAGAGAAGTATGTGGGGAAGGGAGATAGAGTCTAGGGGAGACATGCAAGAATCTGACACTGACAACTCCTCAATCACCTTGCCTGAGATAGGAGAGGAAGCAACACCACCCTAGGTGGGGTGCCTCTAATCTAGTTTATAATCTAGTTTTACAGTTTATCTCAGCGACACTGGATGATGAAGAAGCCTTTGCTGAATGCTATGTACTGAATTCAAGGTGGCTGAGAGAAAAAGGGAGATGAACAATGGATGTACTGGCGCTTTAAAGTTTGTGGTTGCTACCTCCTGATTGGGCAGTGAGTGCAAAGATCTGTCTCAAGGTGCTGAGGCTGAGCCTCGATGGGTTAAACCAATACCAAAGCCTGTTAGAGGGCATGGCATGTACAATATAAAACTGTAATCCTTCAGAAAGAGAATCTGTCAGCAGTTTGATTCTTTAGTATGAAAGTCACAAAATGGCTATTTGTTGTTTCCTACAAAAGTTAACTTTGCTAAAATATGGAAATTCCCAAATTCTTTCAAACTGATTCTCTATGTTATAACAATGCTTTATTGTTTTAGATTTTTTAATATTTAGATACAAAAAAGACAGAATAACAAGTACACCTAGAAGCAAAAGTATGACCCAAAAAAAGGAAAACTTATACACAGAAATTCAATGATATCTGTTCTCTATTATATGAACCAACAATGCAAGCCTCTAAATATGGAGAAACACAAATAAAAACAAAAAGTAGAAAACATCACTGTACTACTAAAAACAAAAACAGTCAAAATGTATTGTTTCACAATGAAAATCAGAGCAGTGAATGGCGGTAGCAGTGACTTAAACACAATGCAATACATACTGCAGCATCATTGGTTGATGATGGTTCACCATTCATCATACAAATTTTGTGATGATATGTACTAACTCTTATTTTTCCTCTCACCAGTCAAAATTTGCGAGTATATTGGTGACCATGTTAACCACTTTGGATGACCCCATGTGTAAGTGTAGCTCATGACATTAATGGCCTTCTGTGTTACTGTTATCAACTGGCAACATAATAAATTAACTTTCTGTATTACTGTTGTACTGTTCAGGAATATTCAATTGAAATTGATCTTTGCATTTAACAATCCAGCTGTCCTTGGATTGGGTCATGTGTAGTGCAGCTTGCTATGTATTGTTACTATGTTGACTGTTTTATGAAGTTACACTTTGTCTAACCATGGGGTATGATGCTTTGAGGATACCTTGATCCGCTGGTACAGATGAGTGAAAGCACAAAGAAAGCAAGCAAATTCAAACTAACCTAGCCCACCTGCATGACTAGTTTCACACTCCTCCAGGTCTTCGTCATCACTCGAACACTCTGCAGATGAGCCCATGTCATCTGGCGTATGCTTCATGGGCAGAGCGTTGGTCATCAGCCAGAGCGAAGACACCCAAACACAGACCCACCAGAAAAAAAACAAAGATACACAAAGACAAGTGAAAACATACAAAACAAGTTAGAAGGTGAACATGAACAAGTTCATTATTGACCTTGGCAACAGTAGCTTGACAAAAAGATCTTAAGGTTCACTTGCCAGCTTTTTTCAAAGCTTTTCAACTGCGTCTCACAGTCTCCCTTAGCTGATGAGAGTTTGCTTCGTTGTCATGGATAGTCTTTTTTGTCCCAGAGAGAGATTTGTTTTGACAGCTTCTACATATTCCACACATACAGATACACATCTACACAATAACATACTGATAGACACAATAGATGAAATACACACTTGTTCACATCTACACACATACATTCATGCCCCTGTCTGTATCCCAACTCATACTGACATAGACATGTATACACTCACACAGATGAGTCTAAATCTATACAACAATATCAAACAGGCAGTTTGTTCAGGGCTGCTGTGGTAGAAGGGAAAAAACTCTGAGCTCCTCTCCATTTTGAAGTCCTGTATCTGTTACCAGAGGGCAGCAGTGTGAAGTGTGGATTTAGGTGGTTATCACTGTCATTTGCTATTATGAGTGTAAGGCATGTGAGAGCTCTGTTGTTCAAGTCTAAGAGATTGGGGATAAGGGGGCAGAAGATTTTAGGTTTAAGTTTATTTTTGTCAGAGATAGTTAACATGATAAAGAAGAAAAGTGAACTCTGACAGTCTAGCCATGTAAGGGAGTCCCACCCTGATTTAGCAGTGTCCAGTCCTTGTCTTAAATTGGGATTCTTATCATCCACTCATTGTTCCTCTTGGCCCTGAATGCCCCCTTGTGGCACCATCCTCTCTCTGTCCTCCTCCTCACTGATAAAATCCTCACTACTGACCTTTTGTGCTGTAAGTTAGAGGTGGTTAGAGTTCAAACTGAGATATTGGTTTGTGTGAGTGGGTTTCCTTTATGCTTCTGTCAGCCCACACCTTAATACAGGTGTCTGACGAAGACTGTGAGACTGGGTTGAAAGTTCAAGGAAACACTAGTAATTGCACATTGAATCAAGTTTTTTTTGTCAACAAATACCAAAACTCCACTGACTCAATGTCAAACATGTTGCATTTAATTTCAGTGTTTAATTATAGGCTTCCAATTGGTTCACTGGTGGACACTTTTTAATGTAAAACAACAGAAGGAAAAGTTCAGTTTGCATTGCAATCAATGCAGCTCAAACATAACTACAATACAGCTGTGAGAGCAATCATCAAACAATAAGAAGACTGGTACCTGGAAGTATGAACAGGAATTTAATACAAATATTAATACATATAATAAAATAACCAAATTGGAATATCACGCAGTTCAAATGTCCATTTTCACTTCATTTGGTATAAGCCTGGAAGGCAGGCAACATCAACTTTAATTAAGGTTTTGCTTTACTTGTCATTTTTTTGTATTGCAAATTATGTATTTTATAAAAAAAATAATCCAGGTAAATACAAAAAAAACACAAAATCTGTGTTCATCTTAATTGAAACTGGCCATCAAACAAAAATGTTTGGCTGTCAATAGACCAGATTATATTCATATGAATGAGGCTTTAATGAGGCCAGACTTTCCTGGTCACAACAATATACTCAGCAAAACAGCTGACAGTATTTCCGAGCAAAATAACATGTGGTGCAGGGGAATGCAATTTTTATGCACTGACCAAAGGACCATGTCGACAGGCACCATGATCCACTCATATAGACTGCATGCATGATTGCATCATTGATCTGATTGGTTGCTTAGTTTAATGCGTCAACTTCAAGCAGGCCAGCTTCAATTTCCCAATAAGATATTTGATTTTCTGTAACACTAATAAGAAGGAGCTCAAACCATCCCACAGTTTTCTGACTATTATGTATGTACTACATGTCCCACGCACAGTATATTGTTTCTTTGTTTACATGTTTTAATGTGTTATTATGGAAGTCTGTCCAAACCTGTACAGTTGAGGAGGATCTGTGTTTCCGTGTGGTGGTGGTGGACATCATGGTAGTAGTCTCAATGAAGGTAGTGGACATCTCTGGAGGCATGGCCGTGGTCCTGGCTGAGCCTGCCACACTGGGCACATCACCTACCAATCTCACACTGCCGTTAATCTTGATGTTAGGGTTGCCCTCAGCGGCCATGTTCAACACCTTGAGGCCATTGTAATAAAGACCAGATAGTTGACCCTGAAATGGCCGGCCTCGATCACTACCACCAATTGCAACTGTTGCTTGAGTGTTGAAAATTGTTAGCTGCCGTCCTAGAGGAGACATCCAGATGTAAGATATTTTCAACAAAGAAAAGCACCTTTTCATATACCTTTTTATAGCTGCATGATTTAAGATTAAGGGCCCTATTGTCGTGGTGGAGCAACGACCAGTGCAAGCAGTGCTTCAACAGTATTATGCTGACCTTGAAGTTTGTTGTGCCCTTTTGTGCGGCAAATGCGCAGCAATAATGGAATGATGCTTAAAATTATATTTTTAAAATAAACTGTTTTAATTTATCATTCTTCACCCAGTAGATGCATTCAAATCAACATAAAAAAATTACTTTTAATGTGGTTAAGGCAGTTTGCATTTATCTATGAACGAAAAGGGGGTGATTCTTACAGTCTCTGTTGTCCACAGCTGCTTTATACTGTATGAAAAACTTCTCATTCAGTTCATTAAATCCCTGCAGCATCTGAAGGCAGCAAGACAGGTATGTTGATAAATCTGCAGCCACCAACACGGCTGCAACAAAATAACCACATGCACTCTACACACATTTTAACAGTATCGTGAGCAAAGTCAGATTATCAGTAGCGGTTTTATGTTTTGTTGTTCTTCTGTTTTTACTCTATTGCAATTGATCGCAAATTTCTGATTACATTTTACATTGTTCGCATTGTTTCATACACATATTTAGACTTAGTTCAGATGGTGTTATACCTAAAATAATACATTATGGTTTAATTAAAAATAATATATAACTACAGTTATAACTGATTGCCAATACATTTCTAGTAATGCAGAAAATATGAGTGGTTTGCATTCTTTTCACCAAAACACAGGGACTTAATCCTTATTCTTAATTTAGTAGTATAAAGAATATAATGTACATTTTCCATGAAAACTGAGAATGAGAAAGTATTTTTGAGTTTGTTGTTTTATTTATTTCTTTATGTACATTCTCCTAATCACTCTCATTTATAACGGACCCTCTTGTTCCGAGTTCCATTGTAGCTTAATTGTGTCCTGTGTTTTGGTGTGCTTTTCTAAAATTCTGTTTATGTTCAAGAGGAGGTTGTTAGTGTTCATATTATAGTATAGTATCATACATAATGCAAACATAATGGTACTCTGAAACCCCCTCTCTTTTTTCGGCATTTTGAAGATAATTTCTCACTTGTAGATATTTATAGAAGTCCAACTCTACAGGGTTATATTTGATTGATATGGCTTCAAAAGAATTCATAACATTTTAGTTAACATTTGTGAGTATATCTTTAATATTATATATATTTGTATATTTGTAATAGTTTTGGAACCCAGACCTTTATGGATACATTATGCGTTATCCATTGTTAGGTTTGGTCCCATGCCATTTATCTTGGATAGTTACTTTTTTCAGGGGTTTTTCCTTACTCAAATCAAGGGCCTAAGGACAGAGGATGTTATATTGCTATACAGATTGTGAATCCCCCTGAGGCTAATTTGTGATATTGTGATATTGGTCTATACAAATAAAATACAATTGACAAAAATTGACCTGACTTTACAACATTTTTTTGGCCAGTTATGTAAGATGTTATTGATCCATTCTTTTACTATAAAGAAGCCCTTAGCTTCAGTTTTGCCACTGGACCATTTCATTATTGTGCTGACCTGTGAAGTTAAAATAATTCTGCAGGTCTGGTAGTGCCAATCAACTTCAATCTTTAGATTTTACTAATGTTTTCAATTTTACTTTTTTCCTGTTGTTATTCAAGATGAAATTTGTTACCATTCTATTCCATCTTGAAGCTTGCTGGATGGATTGGGATTGGTAAACTGAATATTATTATAATTGTATTCACTCCAATCCAATATAGAATCAGGTCTCAGTTTTGAACCGTTCAGGTCTTGTTTGATTTTGTTTTCTGGATTTTGATAATTGAGATCACAGATTTTTAGGTCATTGTGGATTGTGATTCTAAATATTTTATTTTACTCTGTTTTTTATCATTTAAATATAAAATTCCCTTTAAAATAATCTGTAAATTGGTTAGCTCTACATGTGGATTTACATTTGATGTGGTTTATTTTTTCTTAATTTTTTGAGAAAACTCAATTATGTTTGAAGTATGTCTGATGTTGTTAAACATAAGGCTGTTCGGAGTGAATCCACACTAATCCCTATCTCTTATGTCTGGAAAGATTTCCTTGAGCTTGTTTGTCATGACAACTGGTAGGATTTTTTCAGTTGTATTCAATAACGATATTGGTCTATCAGAGGAACATTCTGTTGCATCTTTTCCATCCTCATAAATGCCTGTAACTATGGATGAATTCCATGTGGATGCCCAAGCACCTGACTCTAAAGTATAGTTGTAAAGTTTTTGTAAAAGAGGTATCAGACCTTCTTGGAACTTATAGAATTCATTAGTGCACCCATTGTCTTCCAGGGTTTTTTTTTTTTTTTAACTTTTTAAAACTTTGGATCAATCATCCCTTCTGAATATACCATGACCTGGATGACTGAGAATCTTCACAGACATTTTTTTTTACTTAATTTAATTGAAATCCTCTATTGTTATAGTTGTAATGAGCATTTTCTCAAGTTTCTCAAGGTATGTTTCAATTTCTTCTGTCTCTACTCTCCATTTCATTCTTACATAATTTCACACAATATTTTACAAATGATTCTTTCTGCAATGTCAACTTTTCTGTCATGATTTTGTTCTCATGTCATCTTTTAGCTTGGTGACATAAGACTTACCTTCTTTGGTGCTTAAGCCTGTCCACTAGGAGTTAAATAGATTTTGGTCCTTCTTCCTAATATTTTGGTTTTGTAAATATTAGAAATTTCTCACCCTCTTCTGTGAAAAGGCCTGCACATTTATTTTTGAGTTGTGTAGTTACATCCATATTACATGTTATTTTATGTTTATCTACTAGTTCTTTGATGTGTAGCTCAAGCTGGTTTTTAGTCTGTTCCCACTATCTTTTTCCTCATGAACTGGCTATTACGTCTCCCCGTAACACAGCTTTTGCTTTGTCCCATACCATGATACTGTTAATTTCTTCTGTATCATAAATATCAGTCACTGACGCAATTTTTTAGCTGTTTCTTTAAACCTACATCTAGAAAGAAGGATGTCCTCTGTAAGCGTTTCCCTCTCCTAGAGCTTAACTTTACCACTAGGATAACCATAGCGTGGTCTGACAAAGTAATTGTCTCAATAGTACTTTTTTAATGGTTGAGATAGTAGTAGTGTAGAACATATGAAAACAATATAACCTATTATAAGCAGACTGTCAAAAAGACAAGTATGTATAGCCTTTGGCTTTTGGGTGAAATGTTCTCCATACATCCATTATTCCTAACCCCTTGCATGTTCTTCAAATTAAAGCAGTTTTCTCAGCCTTGTGTATAGTTCCTGCTGTTGAGTCGAACTTAGGTTTGAGAACAAGATTGCAGTTACCTCTAGTAATAACTGTTCCTTACGTGCTACCATTAGATCAATAATTTTATTCATAACTCACTCATAATTCACTCTCATCTGGTGGATAGTAAACATTCATTAGAGTAACAAAATGTTTTGCTCTGTCCATCACCATAATATACCTTCCTTCCTTGTCCTTGTCTTGGAATTTAAGTTATTTATAATCGTGGCTACAGCGCTCCTTGATGAACGACACGAGGAGGAGAATGACTGGAGAATGTCCTTATGTTTGTCTTGTGTTAAATGTGTCTCTTGGAGAAACGATATAACTCCCTTTTCTTTTTTGTTGTAAAACCTTAAAACAGTTATGGACTCCATTTACATTTAAATAAATGCTATTTAAATGACTCATGGCTTGAAAGAACAATAGCAATGGTAATTAACTGAGAATTCATTTTCACATAACTTTAGGCAGAATTACAAATGCTCAACATATATATCCAGCCTTGAGAATAGCAAATCATCTAGAAGCAAAAAACAAAACAAAAAACCCCCAAAAACATAAACATGAGAAATAAAAACATAAACATCATATAATCAAAATTATACTTGGCCTGCTACCTTGTGTAGGCTGTTATTGTATCCATGCATTCCCCATTGCAAGGATAGACAAAAACATGTAATAATAATAATAATAATAATAATAATAATAATAATGATAGGGATGCAAAAAAGGGTGGAGTCAGTAACTTTACAATCTAACCTGCAGCCTATCTAGCATTATGAGTCAGAATTAGGTTTCCCTGCATTATCTCTGTCATCCAAATTCACTCTCTATTGTTTGGTAGACTTTGTACGGTTCTTACTAGCTGCCTTACCAAGCTTTGTTGTATCTCCCTGATAAGAGATTTATTCCCTGCCGATTATCAACTGATAATTTACACCTTCAGATTTAATTACACATTTCTGATTATTAAACATCTTTTACAGCATGCTTTATTCTTGAGTTACAGTGCAAACGCTATTGTGTCGCATCAGTTACAATATGATCTCAATATGAGAGTCGTAACAGTGACCATTTATGACATGAGATACATTGGAATTGTGACTGAAATAGTGTTGGATTGATGCAATCATACAGTATAAACGGCTTCAACAAACTGTTGTACAATTCATTACTTTTCTTGTTTTTGTACAGATTAGGTGTTATAAAACCCACACCATCTGCCTCTGGCTGCAGATTTGTGGTGCTGCACTCACGTCCTGCCACCAACAGTATGATTTCCTGGAAGCATCTCTCCATTTGATGAGATATTGCCTTACTGTGATTGGCTCAGCTGTGTCAGAGCTATAAGACCAGGGATGTGACTGGCTGAGAGTTTAATTATCAATGACCACACCCAGCCCTTTTGCACTTAGTCTTTGCACCCAAGCCCTACCACTTTGCGCTGGTTGTTGCACTTGCACGATCAAAACAGGAAAGTCTACAGCCACGCCAGCTGCTCAGTGAATATGTGTAATAACATTTTTAAAAAATGAGCTGGGATTTTTTTCTCAACTCATTACTATTACTCATTAATTTTGACTATATATTGAATTATTTACAGTTTATTGGTTCATTTATTTACATTTATTTAGTTAATTAATTAGTTATGGATTTATCATTTTTAGCCCACATGAAATTCCATATACAATTACTACATGCATGGGTTTACATTCATGTTCATTCTATTGACACTACGTTTAATGGTACTTTGTTAGAAATAGGAAAGTATCATTTTGGCCTAATAACAAAGAAATTATGATATGCATTAAAATACCTTAAGGGTTGACTATCACTGAAAAAAAAAATCAAATGACATTTTTCATTGTTTTTGAATCTCTAAACTCACACAATCCATTTAAGCTTTAAATAGAGACCATGCACATAGATTTCATGTTCTCATCAGAGAAATGCAGATGAGTCTTTTCACATTATATCAGTATAGTGAACACACATAAGCATAGAAACATGTTTGTTTGAAATTACCTTTTTCTTGTAGCCACTCCTCTACTGGTCTGGCGTATTTGAAAGGAATTTTCTTATTGGCCATTTGATAGCGTTCAATGTCACTGTTCCCTTTAAAGTTTAAGAAGACATTTATAAAGACATTTATTGATTATCAGCATCATGTCATCAGTAGGAAATATCACTTTCCCTCTAACATTTACAATATGTTTAAATTATTTTAGCTGAAGATTACATTCTTATTAAACTTGTTTTAGTTACAGTATATCTGAGGCTCATCATCTTTGGGGCTTGTCTGTGTATTCAGCCGATCTTTCCTTTTCACTTTGTATAGAGTATGCACTGACATCACGTTTTGTGAGATACTACCTGGCTCACCACTGAGTGGCAAAACAAACTCCCTACAGCTGCTATAATTGGTGGGGCTGTTATACTATGTGTAAAACACACATGTAAAACATATATATAAGATACCCACAGTACAATTGCTCTTTGATTGTTAATGCACAAATTACAGGTGTAAATATTCCAGGGGCCAGATGTATAAATGATGTGTACGCACAAAAACCATGCACACGCCATTTCTCATAGATGAACTGGCATTTATAAAAACATAATATACAGTGAAAATGTGCACACCTCATGCATACTTCAGATCAGCCATACACATGTTTATCAAGAGCCAGCAATGGGTTATATAATAAGGTGGAAATGGAGAAATAAGTTAATCATTGGTTACATTTCTGATGTTTAAAAATGATGATGCAATATCACTGATGATGATGGTTTACAGGTCCATGTGATGAATTAATGAGATGGATGCTATACAGAGCCACAGCCGTGTGTAATGACAGCCACTCTGGGACCTCGTAGTCATACATCTACACAGAGTTTTATGCATTTGTCCTCTGTTGTCTGAAACCACTGCAGTTTTTTTCTGTCAGTATGAGGACAATGAAATGCATTTTGAAACTAAAATTGTGTAGTTTTGTGTCAAATGTATTCATTGTTTGTTGTTGCAGTTTTATTTGCGGAGGGGGGTCTTTCATTTTGAACAATTTAAGGTTTTCACATTCCTTTAGAAAATATCTTTTCACAGTTCTTCTATTCTGTTTAACCTTTGGCAGTCCATTAGGCCATTTGCCTGAAATGTTTGGTTTTCATGTTTATTTCCATGTGAATGCACAAAGGAAGATACTGATTGCTGAGTGTTTTCCACCCCTGGGTAGTGACTGGTGACTACACATGCGGTAACATCACATGCACACTCTCTGTTAATGGATAAACCTTATTTACTGTAATCAATGGTAAACTATGGGCTCTTCTCAATTCTCTATTTTGTGCCTCCTTGTCTCCTCTCTCCCCCGTCCCGGAAATTGATCTCAGCATGTCATGTTTAGGGATGTCTCAATTCCTAAACTGCATCTGGAGGAGAGAGGAGCAAGGAGAGAGGATGCTTGCCGGAGGAGCTATGAGCGAGGATACACAAGTGTATCCTTTGCGGAAGTCTTTTTGGCACCCGTGACGTATAAAAGAGCCGTGACACATAGCTGGTTTGTAAACCATTTGTAGTGCTAGGATATATATATATGTATGCGTGTGTGTGTGTGTGTGTGGTGTGTGTGTGTGTGTGTGTACACGCGTTAAGTAAAATATAACAATGTATGTCATCCGTACATTCTTGTTATATCATATATATATTATCACGTTGTGATTTGAATTAAAAGTAAATATATAAGTTGCCCTGAACACTGTTCTGCTCATCTGTCAGAGATCATAAAATACAGCGGTAGGCTGTAACAAAACAATGGACAGATGATGCAGCTCTGCTGCACATTATATTTAATTTTACATGACGGCTCCGAAGCAAGGATGTCTCATTTTGTTAAATGCCTGTTGTTTCGACTCCTCTCTTCTCGTGTCTCTTCCTCGCCTCCTCCGCTCGCATCTCAGGTAGGAGGGACTAAAATGCGGGGAGAGGAGGCGAGGAAAGGAACCAAGGATGTACAAACTGAGAAATGAGAAGAGGGGAATGTCCTCCTGAAAGTGTGGTGTAATTAAATCTAGGTAAAATCAGAAAAAAATTAAAAGGATGAGCCCTGATCATAACTGAAAGGTTATAAAAATGGTAAAAACATACATTGAAAATAGCATTTTTTACTGTGCCGTAGTTTCCATGATATCACAATGGATTATCAGCTACATTTTTCTGGGCTTTGGTTATTTTAATATGACAGAGGCATAACAGAGGCATAACAGGACATGGTCCCACATAAGTCACAGCATGTAAGGGCATAGCTTAACATAATTTGAAGTTCAATGGGCAGCATGTGCATTTATGGAACTGACTTTTTAAACTATACAGAGGTACAAATCAGGATTTGAAATGAGGATTCTCCAGAGTAAATATAGCTGATGTCAGTGAGGGCTCATAGCTCACACATAATAGCAAACTGGTATGCAATGACCACTGTTTCAAAAATTTTACAAATCACTGTTAAAAAATAATGATGTTTTATGATGTGATAATGCTATGGTTAAGGTCTGGTTAGGTTTAGGCATAAAAGCCATTTGGTAAGGTTTAGGGAAAGATCTTGGTCTGGGTTAAAATGACCACTTTGTTAAGGTTAGAGCATGTGGTGTGGGTTAAACTTAGACAATCTTCTTCATCATGGCAAGAATAATAACTACGCAGTTAAGTTTAGGGGATGATCATAGTAACAATTTTTAAAAAACTGTCCTGACTCACAGTTGGAAATGTGGGACGCATGACAATGCTCCTTCAGTTGTTTTCAACAACAATTTAATCAATCAACAGATTGATTAAAATAGAGTACAATTACAGATACTCCTCTCCTACTAAACAAAATATACAGCTTTGTAGTTAACAATTAAAATATAAACAGAACAAAAATAACAACAGGCCTACTTGCTTTGACAAAGTTTTCGACTGAGGTAGACAGTTCTTTATTGGACAAAGTATTTCCTCCTACGTAGCTCTGTACATGTCACATGGGTTTTGGGTTTTCTGTGTTACACTTAAGTTGCTTGGTCATTTGGTTGAGGTCATTTATATTATTTTACTTTGGGGGACTTTCTTGCATTTTTGGTTGGATTGTGTTGTGTGTTCTGGGATTTGGTTTTCTGTGGGTACGTCTCAAGTCTCTTATTTTATGGCTCCTCGCTCCTTGCCTGAACCGGAAGTTGTTCCTGATGCGCCATTTTGACAGGCATCCCAAGTCTCTTATTTTGCTCGGAGGGGCAAGGAGTGAGGAAACATGAGAGCAGACTTCACAGAAGTCTTTTACTGGCCGACACGCCCCCTTATTGGATATCAGTTATTGATTGGACGCTGCAGCTGATCAGACTGATCTGACACATCACTGCAGTTTCATGCCGAAGTGGAGACAAATTACAGATTAAATTTAAGTGTATCATTCCCAAGTTTTATGTTTATTTATATATTCATCCTATAGTCTGTTAATTGTCGGTCTGACCAACAAAAGAACCATAAACAACTTTCTTCATTTATTAGAAAGATTTTTTTTTTCATGATGTTATTTTCTCCATTAAACTGTTTCTTGCTGACAGACAGACTCTTCCTGACTTTAACTTTATCCATAATAACAGTTTAACACATTTATATTTTACATCATTTATCGTCATTTCCATTCAGTCACATGTGAGGCTGAAAATTCCTGAGTGTCGGGTTTGATATGAGTTATATCATTTCCATTTGCCCTGAAACATTTAGCCAAATACATATTTTCCAGTGTTCAGAAGACACCCTGGTCATATTCTGGGTTATTGAATGATGAATTCACTATCAGGGTTATCAAAAAATACAGATGGAAATGATCAATAAATAGTATAAACGCATTCTGCGAGTAGAAATGGTTTCTACAGCTGTTAAAGCTGACTGACAGCTGATCCAGCTGTGATCAGCTGTCGCCGTCATCAGAAACGGACGTCGCTTCACATGACGCTTCAGAGGAGAGGACGTCTCATGTCTCTTAAAACAAATTTCCTCGTTTCCTCTCTCCTCGCTTGGTTTCCTTGTGTCTCTCCTTGCATCCATGGTGGGAGGAACTAAGACGCAAGGAAAAGACGCAAGTGAGGGAAACGTGGATGCACCCTTTGTGTTTCCCTTGTGTGTTCCTTCACTCCTCCTGTGTTCATGTGCTCCTCCTCTCACCTGCCCGGCATTACCCTTGTTAGTCCTTCCTGTTCCTAGTGTCTTCCCCACTCTATCAGCTCCCAGTCTGCCCTTGTGTTGTGTCACCTGTTCCTTGTTGTCTGATTACTTTAGTTCCTGTTTTATTTTGATATGTTTTCTCCTTGTGTTTTGTTACCTTTACTTCCTGTGTTTGCCTGCTTTTGTTGATTGCCTCATGTGTTTCACCTGTGTCTTGTTTCACTCACCTGTGTTCAGTTTGTAACCAGACCCTGTGTATTTAAGTCCTGTTCTCTAGTTTTTGTTGAAGCGTCTGCGTATCTGGTCAGTGTTCCTTGTTCCTGTGTCTCAGTCTTGTGTTATTCAATAAATATTCCACTTCTGATCCTGCCTGCCATCTTCTGTGTTTGGGTCCACCTGCTCCACTCCATGACAGAACATCTCTTACAGGTTTTGTGCTTATACTACATACTTAAGACAGGAAGTGAGTGTGAAGAGAAACAGTCTGGTAAAACAGTTAAACACCTTTCTGTGTTTGACTTGGCTGCCGGTGTTTATGAGCGGACCCAGTCTAGCTGGCTACAAGCTAGTTAGCTAGTGTGGCTCCATTCACAAGTAACGCCACTGTTTATCATAACCTATCTATCCGCATGTGAACTCGTGCCTTGTGCTTAACACGTTGCTGCTGATTCGTTTTGACACTTTATTCACTGTTGTCGCTGAACCTGATAGCCTCGCTGTCTGACACTGGCAGGTGTCTCTCTCCTATTACAGGAGAAGTTGTGAGGGGGTGGGGTTGCGCGGAGAGTGTGAAGAGAGGAGAGATGCAAACACTGGCACGGCTTTACAGAAAAGACGGGCTATGTATTTTGATGCAACATCAAACTAATTGATACAAATGGTATTGTCTCATCCTGTCTTTCAGAGGGGGCTGGGGAGTCCAGTTGGGGGGTTCGGCTGCCCCTCCGAGGCAATGGTAGGGGAAATGGTGATTTTTTTTTGGTGAAAAGTTCACCTTCATGTTACCAACTGTGTTCAGAAGTACTTGAACAAAACACACATACAAAATATACACACATATAAACATAGCACAAAAAGTAAGGGAATTTGTTTGGTAGATTATTTCTTTGTTGTAACAATGCTTCTTGGCAATAAATCTTATACTGTTGGAAAGCCTGTTTATTTCCCTTTTAAATGGTGCCACATTTGTAAGGAAATGCATGTTCCTTACAAATGTGGCACCATTTAAAAGGAAAATAAACAGGCTTTTCAACGGTATAAGATTTATTACCACGATGCATTGTTACAACAAAGAAATAATCTACCAAACACAAATTTCCTTACTTTTTGTGCTATGTTTATGCAGTACCAGTCAAAAGTTTGGACACACCTACTCACTTACTCACTCACTGAAGGTACCAAATCTATAAAATAACACATATAGACTCATGTAGTTTACAAAAAAGTGTTAAACCAAAATATCTTTCATATTTTAGATTTCTCAAAGTAGCCACCTTTTACTTTGATGACAGCTTTACACACTATTTGCAATGTCTCAACCAGCTTCATGGGGTAGTCATCTGGAATGGTTTTCCAACAGTCTTGATGAGTTCCCACATATGCTGAGCACTTGTTGGCTACTTTCCCTTCACTCTTTGGTCCAATTCACCCCAAACCACCTCATTTGGGTTTAGGTCTGGTGATTATGGAGGCTAGGCCATCTGATGCAGCACTCCATCACTCTCTTTTTTGGTCAAATTGCCCTTACATAACCTGGAGGTATGTTTTGGGTCATTGTCCTGTTGAAAAACAAATGAAGGTCCCACTAAACACAAACCAGATTGGATGGCATGTCGCTGCAGGATGTTGTGGTAGCCATATTGGTTAAGTGCGCCTTGAATTCTGAATAAATTGCCAGTGCTGTTAATTGGCAATTTCTGTGGCTGGTAACTCTAATGAACTGCATTCTTGGGCCCTGTCTTAACATCTGTCTTAAGTGATCTGATCACAAGTGGACAGCTCTAAGTACAGGAGTGAATGCACTCAAGACACATGAGATCCGATCACTCAGACCACATTTGGAGGTGGTCTGGGCCGCATGTGGCCACATTCATTTAGCAGTGCAAACGCAATGCATCCTGGGCCACACTGAAGGACCGCCTACTAAACTGACGTCCTCTGTTTTCCTGCAGACCAGGCACCACCTGTTTTCCCCGTTCCCCTACCCCTTTTTCATCTTCAAAGTTTTTTGCTTGTCTAAAAAAATATTTCAGAAGCTAAACGTTGCTGGATAGTTTCCTGTGTCTTGTCAAGTTGATAACTAGTTGAAATAGTTTTTAGTTTTGCTGCGCTGCTTGACATAATGAGCTCAGGATTTATCAGGAGGACGGCTGCTTTACTCCAAAGAGTTTCACTGTATGAACCTGGACTACGTGTATGTAACAGCTGACCTTCATGTCTTAAAGTAATGATGGACTGTCATTTCTGTTTACTTAGCTGAGCACTTCCTGCCATTATTGGGTCTCACTGGCCGACCACATGTTTCAAGACTCTAAGAAACAAACGGTGTCCTCAAGAAACTCAATCCTCTAGAAACTCAATCTCTCCAGAGTCTGTGGTTGTTCGCACCTAAGTCTGCTCACAGCAGACACACACAGAAGTCTTTTCTTTACAGCAGAAGACGTGAGAGCCTGCCTAAGACTCAGTAACTAAGTTATCTAGTGTCAGCAGCTACTACACAAGTCTGCTGGCTGGTTTAACAAGCACAGGAGCCACAAAGCAGAGTTAGCTTGCCACTAAGTCTGTAAGGACTGGACAAAGGAGTGACCTGGGCCCTCTGACCTGCACAACTGGAGCACCAACCTCCCAGCAAGCCCTGCATCCTTCAGTCTTGGAGCCAAACTCTTATCAGCCTGACTCATCCACGGATTCGCCAGCTAAGAAGCAGCACACCACAAAGCATCTCTCTCCCTCCATGGACTCAGTAACAACTGGGCATAGCCTAGCAACATATAGTGTAGCATAGCATGGCTAAGCAAGAGCATTTAACTCAATCAATGTACTGTACATGTATTGATTTGCCTAAGGTTATTCATTGAACTGTTGTTGTGATGTCCTTGTTGTGATGGTCAGGTTATTGCATTGTCAAACTGCCAAGTTAATGTTAGCATGCTTAACACACGTTACATCCAGTAACTAGGCCTTGCATGCAACTAACCTCTTCCTAACCTGGCACCTTTAGCCTACACCAACTGGCCTTAAACAGAGAACTACACAGTTAAGAGTTTTAAAACTAGCTTTGCACACTTTGCCCAGTTGTTACCAGTCCATGAAGAAAGAGATGCTTTGTGGTGCGCTGCTTCTTAGCGAGTGAATCCGTGGAAGAGAAAGGCTGTGAAGGGTTTGGCTCCAAAGCTGAAAGGATGCAGGATTTGCTATGTAGGTCTGGTGCTCCAGTCTGCAGGTCAGAGGGCCCAGGTCCAGTCCTTTGTGTAGAGTTAGTGGCAAGTTAACTCTGTTTCGTGGCTCCTGTACTTGTTAAACCAGTCAGCATACTTGTGTGGCCACTTCAACCCTAAATTTGACCCCCTAAACATGCTCAAAAACTCACCAAATTTGGCACACACATCAGGGCTGGTGAAAATTTGATAAAACATAAAAATTAACCCCCAAAGTGCCAAAATGTGCTTGAGAGTGCCACCTATGTATCTAAAACGGCCGCCACGGCCTGTAAGAATGTTGTAGAAAGATCGAACCAAAACTCAATTATTCGTCTCATCAAGACCTACAAATCATATGCTGGCACCCCTGACCTAAATCCAACAGGAAGTCCGCAGTGTGCTCATCAAAGTACGACTTTGTGCCAATTTTGGACCTTAAATAAATGCTATCTCCTCCTAGGGCGTTAATGGTATCGGCTTCAAACTTTAATACATGACTTATCACACGGTGCTGAACAAAAGTTATTAAAAACTTTGTAATGACTGGAATGGTTTAGATCTAGTAAGCCCTGAAAGTTGGAGTGCGACATCACACCTTACAATGTAAACCAATGGGGAGGCAATCTCTGGGCATGGACTTTGTGCCAAACTGGGGCGTCTGACGTCTAAACTATAAGTCCGACCACTTTCAAACCTGTATCAAGGGATTCACGACGAAAATTCCTACAAAAAAATGTGATTTTTAATGTACGATTTGGCCAAAGTCATGGGATTTATGAGGATATTTCACAAGAAGAGTACTCTGAAATCCTTCTCTCCAGCTGAGAGGGAGAGAGAGAGAATGGGAGGGGGGGGTGGGTAAAGTAAGACCTGTCAGCCCAGGTCTGAAGACATCTACATGCCTGTGACAGAAGCCCTTGGACTGCGCCACACTCCAGTTACTTAGTGTTTCTACACATCTGACAGCAGTGTTCAATCCTTACTTTTTTTTCAAGGAGTACATGTGCTCCTAAATGAAAAAAATTAGGAGCACACATATAACTTTAGGAGCACACTGAAATCTGAAATCATAATCACGATTATTTTTGTTCAATATTGAGATCATGATTATTTAACATAATCACTTTTTGACATTTTTGCCAGTTGCCGATGTTGATATATGCACATATTTTTTCCCACTTGGCTGAGGAGACTATTACACATGTAATCATATATTGTACTAAGGATCAAGAAAGACTTTAGCCTTTATAGGGAAGAACCTAGGAAGACTTGAGTTCCGGAGCTCAGCATTAAAACTTTAATGGACCTGCCATGAGGGTGGAGCAGTTTTTTTTTTTAGTTTATTAGACAGACAGGATTAATGTGTAGGATTTAATCATTGGTTATTAGTCTGAAGCGGAGGGTGGCAGTAATGCACCTAATATGCTGGTTGCTGTTGGGCCTCAAACCACGAGGTCACATAGAGAAGGCCTACATGTAACCTGTGAGGCCTGACCATGAGATGCTTTTTCTTTTGTTTCCCCCTAGACAAAGGAATAGCGCCAAAATGCTGCTTACAGACAATGGGAGTCCATTGCAAACTCCATTTCCAAGGATGCTTTGCGATTTTCACACTCAGCAGGAAACAGTCAACATACAGTCCCTCATTGGCGGGGACGCTCCTGCGCAGCGGAACGTCCTGATGACGCAGCCATGACATCACCGCCCCGTTAAAAACTGAGCACGCCCTGAAACACACGCCTTTCCCATGTCACTGAGCTAGGGGTAACCTCTGTTCCTCTGTGAGTCAAGCCGACTCACAGAGGAACAGAGGTTACACATGTTTTCCCCTCATCGAAGTCTCCCCTCGCTGGACGAGACGAGACTTTGCCCATGTGCACCCGAACACATTCCTGGATCCGAGAGAGACCGCTGCTGCAACCAGCGTCCTCAAATTCCCTCGAGAAGGAAGAAACAAAGTTACTTCAGGAAAACGTGGAACTTCTCTGCCCCGCTCGTCTTCACCGAGTCGACTCTGCTGTTCTCTCCGCCACGCCACTCAGAGCCAGCTGCCGTGATTTTCGGCGACCGTGCGAGAACGGCCACCGTCTGCATCTGAGCCAAGGACAAAGTTGGACATTAAGATGGACTACACACACCCTGCTCGTTTCTGAAGTGACCAAGTAAGAGGCATAAGTCAGGGCAGAGGCAGTGTTAGTTGTGTGTTCTTTTCAGCATCAGTTGCTGTTGTTTAGCATTTAGCTTTTTAGCTTTAATTCTATTGTTCTTGTTGTGTGAGTTGACGGACCGCCAAGTCCATTTTTCTCTGCTTACTCGTAGGAGTATTTTAAGTTTGCTGCCTGTTAGTTGTGTTCAGCACGCTAGACTGTTTTGGGTTTGTCCGGCTCGGGACTACTGCTGTGTTTGTGCCACAGTGAGTGAGAAAGTACACTGCTTTGTTGATCAGAAACCAGACAACATGCGTCACAGACTGCCGTCCGTACGTGCGCTCTCTGTGGACAAAGGAACCGCTTCTCTCCCTCTCACAATCGCTTTCCCTCCTCCCTCTCTTGCAACTAACACAAACAAGCGCGTACGCACAGATACACGCACTGACATCTTTTTGCACATCTGATGGTCAGATAACGTTGGAAAAAGCTTTGCTTTGTCTTTCCTTATCCGTCATCAGACACGTGTTTTTCACGGAACTGGGTGAGTGCAAGACGCCGACCACCAGGCGGCGCCATCTTGCTTTTGTCTAGCCAAGACACCGCCGTACTTCTGCCATTTGGGTTTAGCGTGACGTGACTTCCTCCCATAGTCATGTCCACGTCGCAGACCAACGACGTCATCATGTCAGGCCCAGTCGCCATCTTGTCGCGCGCACACACACACACACACACACACACACACACACACACACACACACACACACACACACTTGCATTCCCCTTCATGTGTCCAACCCTGTACATAGTTGTTGTGTTTTGTTTGGTAGAATTAGAGTTCAGAAAAGTTGTTTATTGAATGGAGCATTTGTTAATTTTGTTAATTTTGCTAAGTTTAATAAACACTGTTATATCTATTAAAGAGAAGGTCTTTTGTCATTATTATGTGTAACATATTGTGAAAAGTGACTGATTGAAGGAGTCAGAGCTCGAGTTCAACCCTTTGTTCACCCTTGAATGTTTATCTCTCAGATATTAACATTCTAGGTGAACTCCCATTTATGAGACTAACTTGTTTGGTTATTGGTCCCGGTTTCTGGGTGGTGCCCTGTATTTGTTAATTCATATTAATAGTTCTATTAATTGTTATAATTAGTTAATTATCTTTGATAATTGATAATTATTGCAAATAATCAACTGTGTTCCTCACAGATCCAACAGTTGGTGCCCGAATTATTGATTAAGGTTAACAATATCTTATATATGATAATTATGAATTATTGCTAATAACCAAACGCACTACTGCCCGTCCCAACATTGCCAACTGCTGTTATAAACCAAAAAGAGGAGAGTAAAATATTTTTCCAAACAGAGTGGTACAACCTGTCAGCTGCGGGATTTCTTATCTGTGCAGTTTAACACAGCAGCTCCTCTACTGACTGTTTCTCCATGATGGTCCCGGTGTTTCTTCCGCAGGTTTCACTTCACTCAGCTGGCTGACAGACCCGCTGGTTTTTCCCACTTTAACCTGAATAACTAAC
Source organism: Thunnus thynnus (assembly GCF_963924715.1). Classification (NCBI taxonomy): domain Eukaryota; kingdom Metazoa; phylum Chordata; class Actinopteri; order Scombriformes; family Scombridae; genus Thunnus; species Thunnus thynnus. The sequence continues at coordinate 30,909,918 of NC_089532.1, read as the reverse complement.
TGGGGCTCGGTGGTCCGGTTGCATCAAAACAGAGAGCCGGGGCTAGCTGAGAGCCGAGCGGAGGCTAACTGGTTGTGCTTCTTTCCGGACATGCTGCAGCTTACGCTCCAATAGCCTTAGGAGCGTCACCACTTTCTGTATCTGTTGTTTCAACTTTAAATCCCTCTAGCGTTTCATATAGTGTTATGGTTGTAATTTGTAGTCGCACAGTGTGCGAGTAACTTATTTCTCCACTTCACTCATATCTATTTTTAGGGGCAAATGCGAGTGAAATACTCACACTGTAGAGCCCAGTGACAGTACACATTTCAATCAAACTCTGTGGGTTAAAAGTGTTTACTTTTCTAAAAATAGACGATGAAATATAGGAAATTAATTTGTTTTACACACAAACTCATCAAGACTTTTCAATTTACTAATTGAAATTCACATGATCGGGCTCAAAACTTGCACAGTTTTGATGACACAGGTGTGAGCAACTCAGCCTTATATGACAAACATCATCTGATTCACATGAAATTTTCAAGGTGTGCTCTACAGTTGTTATACAGCAACATGAAGTTCACTTAATGGATGTTTTCTTGCACCATATAGTGGACTCAGGAAGTGATATTTAACTCCTTCATGCAATGTTAGATAACAGTGAAAAACTAAAGTTACATGTCTTTGTCCAGCAAGTACTCGTAACAATGTACATTTAAACGTATGCCACATAGAAGTGCAATCAAACTGACTGAATAGCACCCCCTACAAAATTGCAGCAAAGCAGCCCCAGCAGCAGGTAAGATAGTGGACAAAGGAAGTGATGTTTATCTCCTTCTTGCACTGTCTGAAAACAGCCCGGGTCTGAAGACATCTACATGCCCGTGACAGAAACCCTTCGACTGCGCCGCGGCCCAACGTGCGCAAAGGCGCGAGGGCCCGTTCAACGCTGCTTGCAGCTTTAATTAGGGCCTGAGCCTCAAAGGGGCTCAAGCCACTTCAACCCTTAATTTGACCCCCTAAACATGCTCAAAAACTTACCAAATTTGGCACGCACATCAGGTCTGGTGAAAAATCTGATAAAATGTAAAAATTATCCCCCAAAGTGCCAAAATGTGCTCTATAGCGCCACCTATGTATCTAATATGGCTGCCACGGCCCGTAGGAATGTTCTAGAGAGATAGAACCAAAACTCAATTATTTGTCTCATCAAGACCTACAAATCATACACTGACACCCCTGACCTAAATCCAACAAGGAAGTCCGCAATATGCTCTTTAAAGTACGACTTTGCGCCTATTTTGGACCCCCAAGAAACGCTATCTCCTCCTAGGGTGTTAATGGTATCAGCTTCAAACTTTGATACATGACTTATCACACTGTGCTGAACAAAAATTATTAAAAACTTTGTAATAACTCGAACGGTTTAGGTATAATAAGCCCTGAAAGTTGTAGTGCCACATCACACCTTACAATGTAAACCAATGGAGAGGCAATCTCTAGGCATGGACTTTGCGTCAAACAAATGGTTCTGATGTCTAAAATATAAGTCCGACCACTTTGAAACCTGTATCAATGGATTAGAGACGAAATTTCCTACAAAAAAATGTGATTTTTAATGTAGGATTTGGCCAAAGTCATGGGATTTATGAGGATATTTCACAAGAAGAGTGACATTCTCCTCTCCAACTGAGAGGGAGAGAGAGAGAATGGGAGGGGGGGATGAGTAAAGAAAGACCTGTCAGCCCAGGTCTGAAAACATCTATATGCCCATGACAGAAGCCCTTGGACTGCGCCACACTCCAGTTACTTAGTGTTTCTACACATCTGACAGCAGTGTTTAATCCTTACTTTTTTTCAAGGAGTACATGTGCTCCTAAATGAAAAAAATTAGGAGCACACATATAACTTTAGGAGCACACTGAAATCTGAAATCATAATCACGATTATTTTTGTTCAATATTGAGATCATGATTATTTAACATGATCACTTTTTGACATTTTTGCCAGTTGCCGATGTTGATATATGCACATATTTTTTCCCACTTGGCTGAGGAGACTATTACACATGCAATCATATATTGTACTAATGATCAAGAAAGACTATAGCCTATATGAGGGAAGAACCCAGGAAGACTGGAGTTCCGGAGCACAACATTAAAACTTTAATGGACCTGCCAAGAGGGTGGAGCAGCAGTTTTGTTCTGTAGTTTATTAGACAGACAGGAATAATGTGTAGGATTTAATCATTGGTTATTAATCTGAAGCGGAGGGTGGCAGTAATGCACCTAATATGTTGGTTGCCAACCGCTGCTATAAACAAAAAAGAGGAGAGTAAAATGGGTTTCCAAACAGAATGGTAAATCCTGTCAGCCGAGGGATTTCCTATCTGTGCAGCTGAACACAGCAGCTCCTCTACAGACTGTTTCTCCGTGATGGTCCCGGTGTTCCTTCTGCAGGTTTCACTTAACTCAGCTGGCCGACAGACCCGCTGCAGCCAACGCTCCGCTAGCCTCCCAGCTAAGGTTAGCCCTGGCTCTCCAGGTGGATCCAACCGGAGCACCGAACCCAAGTTAGTTATTCAGGTTAAAGTGGGAAGAAGCAGCGGGTCTGTCGGGCAGCTGAGTGAAGTGGAGCCTGCGGAGGAAACACCGGGACCATCGGCGTGAAACAGTCCGCGGACGAGCTGCTGTGTTCAGCTGCACAGTTAGGGAATACTTTGGCTGCCAGGATGTACCACTCTGTTTGGAAAAAAAAAAAACTTCTCCTTTTTGGTTTATGCTGGCGGTTGGCAACCAGCGTATTAGGTGCATTAACGCCACCTTCTGCTCCGGAGTGTGGACCAGAGATTAAATCCTACACATTTATCCTGTCTGTCTAATAAACTGAAAGAAAACTCTACTGCTCCACTCACTTGGCAGGAAGTTTTAATGCTGAGCTACTGAACTTCAGTCTTCCTAGGTTCTTCCTTCATATTTTGTCTTTCTTGGTCATAGTATAATCTATGCGTGCATGCATAATAGCCTCCTCAGCCAGATGGTAAAAATATGTGCATATATCGGCATCGGCAATTGGCCACAATGAGTTGGAAATATCAGCATATCGGATATCGGCAAAAATCCAATGTTGTGCATCCCTAGTTAAAAATATTTACTTTCCTAGAAATAGACTTGATGAAATTAATTTGTTTTACACACAAACTCATCGAGGGTTTTCAATTTACTAATTGAAATTCAAGTGAATGGGCGCAAAACTTGCATGATTTTGATGACACAGGTGTGAGCAAGGCAGCCATGTCCCACCCTGCAGAAAATTCTCATTCTCACACTGTTGAGATTTAATGTTTTGCCATGACAGAGGAAGTTGCTAGAACTTTATTGTAAATGCTCCAGTCTGCACCAAACTTTACATGTTTGATAAGACTCCCGGCCTGAACATGTGTACATGACAATATTCCATCAGTGATGCAAACTGGCTGAATAGTGCCCCCTACGAAATTTCAGTAAAGCAGCCCCAACAGCGGGCAAAATAGTGGACAAAGGAAGTGATGTTTATCTCCTTCCTGAATTGAAATTATTAATTCTTATTAATAATTTCTATTGATTTGATTCAGTAATTGTCTTTGATAATCATTAATTATTGCTGATAGCCAAATTTGTAGTCAAGGCCCAACACCATAATATGGATTACTACAGTAGTTTAATAGGACTATTTGCTGTATACCAATACTACCTCAGCAGGACACAAATGATGGTCTCAAATGCATTAAGAAGGCAAGAAATTTCACCAGTTAACTTTTGACAAGGCACATCTGTTAACTGAAAACCATTTCAGGTGACTACCTCATGAAGCTGGTTAAGACATTGCCAATAGTGTGCAAAGCTCTCACCAATGCAGACGGTGGCTACTTTGAGGAATCTAAAATATGAAAATATGAACCAGTTTTTGTTTGTTATATATATATATATATATATATATATATATATATATATATGCACACATATGTAGTATATATCAGGGCTGGATTGATACTGGATTTTTGAGGCTGATACCAATATTAGGGAGTAAAAAAAATTCCGATATCAATATATTGGCCGACAATCGTATATATACATAAAAATGCATATTTTGCAATGATCCCTCAAATGTCAAACACTTGTGATGAAGATATGTAATGGAGGCAGGATATTTTACAGTTTAGCATTAACTTTATTGCCCAAAATGACATAAGCGCACTGAAACAGTAAACTTCACTAGGAATATAATAATTATAAATTACTATAAATAAAAAAACAGAACAAAAAAACATATGTATATGCTAAACTTGAATTAATCAAATATACATGAAATGCTGCCTATATAACTATATATATAAAAAATAAAAAAATATATCGGTGCATATTGGACAACATATACGCCGATACCCATATATCTGTGATAGGCCAATATCGGCTGATAATATCAGCTGACCGATATATACAAATACAGAAATGGTAAATGATATGCCTTTCTAGTCCTCTGACCACTTAAAGCGCTTTTTACACTATGAGTCACATTCACCCATATTCATACGCTGAATGGGTACAGGAGCTACCATGCATGGTCCCAACCTGCCCATCAGAGGGAATCTAATCATGCACACACTGATGGCACAGCCATCAGGAGCAATTTGGGGTTCAGTATCTTGCCCTTGACATGCGGAATGGAGGAGCCGGGAATCGAACCGCTGATCTCCCAATTAGTGCATGACCTGCTCTACCTCCTGAGCCACAGCCGCCACCTTGCCGGGGGGACAAATTAAAGGAAAAATCTGAATAAAAGAATGGAAAAACATTTAAAATGCAGATGTGTCTGTGCACCAGGGCTCACTGAATGGTTTGCTGTGTATGAAAATGATGTGAATAAAATTAGGGCTTTTACAGTCACCAGATCTCAACCCAGTTGAACACCTATGGAAGATTTGCTCTCCACCACCATCTCCATAAGACCAAATGATATAATATAAACTTTCATTTTCAAATCTATTTGTGATGTCTGTGATTGTCTCTGATGCTGTATGTCCTTTTGTTATGTCCGGATGTTTGTTTTTCTTTCTATCTGCTGCGCTCAGGTGTCTCTTGCAAAAGAGATTTTGATCTTAATGAGATTACCTGATTAAATAAAAATTGTATATATGATTGAGGAATGGTGTTCCTCCCTCCAATAGAGTTCCACAGATGTGGCAAGGACCACTGAAGCTGTTCTGGAGGCTTGTGGCAGCCTGACTACATCCTAAGACACTTCATGTTTGTTTGTTTCTTCAGGTTTGTCCTATAATTTGTCAACCATCTGTATATATTAGGAATGTGCAAAAAGCCCAGTATTTGTATATTTGTTGAGGCAGCAAAATTATTTGTATTTCTATTTCAATAAAAGTGGAAAGAGGCTCAAAAATCCTGTTTTTGTTTTTGTTTTTAATACACTTTTAATTTTAGAAAATTGAAGTGTTACAATAAGTGTTCATGAATAAACTACCTTACAAAGGAGGTCCCCACACTGGGTCTCGAACTGGAGTCTTCCAGATCATAGATGACTGTGCTGACTACTGAGCTAAAACTTTACCTAGTGCCTCAATGCAGACAGACCTCGACCTATTTATATACCCATAACACAGAGACAGCACAGCATGTAGGGAGGAACTTCAAAGGGAATTCTTGCTATGCACATTTCATTTATTGCCTATTTTTTACAACCTAGTCGCCTTGTGGAAAGGAGAAGGGGAACAACAGGTCATTTTTCTGCTGATATTCTTGTTTTTCTTCTGTGATAAATTATGAGCAGCAGCTCCTAGATACTTATAAATCACCGTGACTGTAATTTTTGTAGATATAGTAGGCTATTGCCATATTGCAACATTTTTATGACCTCCTCAGCACTATGTGAGTGTGGCCTACCAACAGCACAAGCCTGTACTGCAGTGACTTGAAATGGCACTTAGCTAAGCTAATTAGCAGCAAGATACCCCCCTTCTCCGTGGACAACTACCACAAACTTCTACAGAAGACTGCAGTGCTGGAAACCAAAATTCAGAGGTTAGAAGTGAACATGGAAGTGAATGGACTACGTGGGAATGACGGCGCTTTACCATGGACTCAAAACAGTGAACAAGAGCATGCTAACACATGGCTAATTAGCACCAACAAGACTACCAAGAAACAGGAGGGCTGTGTACCAGATAATAAATCTACAAGTAGTAGTTCTCCTTGGCGCAAAGCCTAAGAGTAAATCATTTCCCTGGGAAATGGGAGGACAAGTAACAGGCAGAGCCCAGTGCCCTGGGATTTGTGATGCGACTGGATGGCCTGCATTATCATCCAGGCAGAGCGCCTTATCAACCCCTGTTCTTAGTAGGACACAGCCGTGGACAGCTGCAAAATGGAGAACAACAAGCTTCCCCAGCAACCAAGTGTGCAACTGGAAAACAGATTTGCTCCACTGTTGTAGGACCCTGGATCTCTGTCTGATGATCTGGATAACCTCTCATCTTCCCACAGCAGGGTAAGAACTGAGAGTAAATCAGAAAATAAAGGCTACAGGAAAATCTAACAACCAGGCCTCAAACTCTGATTGTGGGTGACTATGCTGTAAAAGATTTAAAAAGCATGTGCAGTAAAAACACCCAAATATTCTGTTTTCCCAAGGATATGGTTTCTGACATGACTGAAAGGATCCTGCATATTGTGGCTGTACATCCAACTGTGAAAAATATCACAGTGCACATAGGGACCAATGATGTGGTGAAACAACAGTCTGAAGTACTGAAATGAGACTTTATTAATCTGTTTAACACAATCAGCTCTCTGAATGCTGAGGTGTTTATCAGTGGTCCTGAGGAGCTGAGAGATTCAGCAGATTGTTTGCACTGAACATATGGCTTTCAACTGCATATACCTATTTTACTTCCCTCTGCCAAGGACAAGAGAGGAGGAATCAAAACAATAAGAAGACATAACAAAACATGACAGTCATCAGAGCCAAAAGGAAGAGTCTCCAACCCCCTCACCAACTTCCACCTTTGAGGATTCACCCCCTTAACCCCCCCCCCACCCCCCCCCCCCCCACCCCCCCCACCCCCCTCCAAATCCCACTCACCCTTCTTGGAGTTTACTGACCAGATGAAAGAGCTGGTTGCTGCTTGGCCCAAACTTATAACCTGCCTTACTCCCATTTTCTCTCCACATCCACCAATGGCTTTAAGTCTTCTGCCAGTTTTGATTGATTGATTTGATTTATTGATTGGGACAGTGTGCAGTTTTAAACATTAAGATGCACTGCACCGGAATTAGCTTATTTAGCTAATTTAATTAGCTAATTTACATCCGTAGTCCCCCACAATCAAAACATAAAACAGCACAACAACAAACAGTACAAAGCAAAAGAAACCCACACAGAACACACCATACAAAATACAAAGCTACACACAACAGCACATCCACAATTTCAATTAGAAATTAATAATGTAAACTTGTCAAATTAAAAGCAAGACTACCTGTGCTAATGGGAAGACCATAGATGGAGGTTAGACTCAGTACTCACACAGCTGATGGGTCTTTAGTAGACTTTTTAATTTGGCCTTGAATGTATTGATTGAACTACAATTCTTCATATCATCAGGTAGGGCACTCCGCTGAGTTATGGCTTTCACAGAGAAAGCTGACTGCCCAAATGCAGTGCGACGAAATGGTATGGTACAATCTTGTATAGAGGATAATAGAACTTTGTGAGCAAGTGCACACAAAGTCCCATAGTGGAAGAGGGGCCAAACCATTTAAAATTGTATAAACTAGGCACAAATTTGAGAATAATCTAAAATTCTCAAAGCTCAGTAAATTGTATTTCTCTAGTACCCTACAGTGATGGAAATGCATTGGCTTTTTGTCCAGAGTTTTTAGAGTTTGTTTGTATAAGGACTCAAGAGGTTTTATGGCTGCTTCTCCAGCCTGCACCCAACATGTGATGTAATAAGACATATGGGAAAGAATCATAGCATGCATAAATATCTTGGCTGCGTCCAAAGAGAGATAGTTTCTAATATGTCTAAAATTTGCTAAGTTGTACTTTATGGTTTTAACTGTTTTTTTAAACATGTTTCTTAAACTTCAAATTTGCATCCAGTGTCACCAAGATATTTAAAATCAGTAACTATGTCAATTTTTTCAACTTTGATGAAAATATCAGCGTTAGGAGGTTGTACCATAGTTTTAGAGAAAAACATACCTTTTGTCTTGTTTACATTTAGACTCAGACATGATTGATCAAGCCAATGTGTGATCCTTTCCAATGCAATTATTAGCTTAGCAGCAGCTAACTCAGATGTTTTTGCATGTTTGTACACAGCGGTTTCATCTGCATACATTTGTAGTTATACATCATGACACTATTGAGGGAGATCATTAATATATAGGCTAAATAATAAGGGACCTAACACTGACCCTTGTGGAACATCCATTGTGCACAAGTTACTGGACAATATGTCACCAACTTTAACACACTGTATCCTATTAGATAAATATGAAGACATCCATGCCAGTGCTCTAGATGAGAAGTTAAATTTAGAGAGTTTCAATATTAAAACATCATGATTGACTGTATCAAATGCTTTACGCAGATCTAAAAATACAGCACCAACTACTCCTCCTTTGTCAAGTTTTGATTTAACTTGCTCTATTAAGTGCAAGGTAGGAGCTTTGGTGGAATGAAAGCCAAATTGCATACAATATAGACCAAAATTGCTTGTATTAAGAAATGTTGTCAGTTGTTTAATGATAACTTTCTCAGCAACCTTTGAGAGTATTGGCAGTATATTTATTGGTCTGTAGTTACTGGCTTCAAGGCAGTCTCCATATTTAAAAATAGGCATGACAAAGGCACATTTTCAGTCATCAGGAAAGGAGCTGAGTTTAAAAAACAAGTTAATTAAATGAGCAATGGGGGGAGTTAAAATATCTTTGTGTGATTTGACAAACATGGTGTCAAATTGGAAAGCACCTCTACTTTTGGAGCTTTTTAAGGAGCTGATGATTTTGTTTACGTGTAACTCATTAGTCTTCCTATAGTCCTGTAGCACCTGTAAGAACAATATCCAGTTTCCTTTTCATATTTTTTTTTCTCGAGACTCAAGAAAAAAATGATTAAAGACAGAAGCCACCGTAAGATGATCTTCAATTAACTTTCCCTGCACTTTGAGTTTAAATTCTCCTAAAGATTTTGGATCCCTCCTTGTGAGATTATCGATGATTTTCCAGATCAATTTACTGTTGCCTTTTGCCTCATTCAACATATTGAGATAAAAATGAGATTTAGCTTCTCTTAGCTCTTGGATAGCTATAAATCAGTATGTCAGAGTCTCTTCTAGTTTTAATTGCCTTACTTAGTGCAGCATCTCTAGATTTCATTAGTTCCCAGAAATTTTCATTAAACCACGATAAATTGTTTTTATTTTTAGGTTTGGTCTGTATCCTCACATTAAATCTTTCCCTCACAGAGTAGATTCTGCGAGTAAAAGTATCATAGCCATAGTCCAGATTATCAGAGGACAGTACATCAAGCAATATAACATAACATAACAATCTACTTTTAGTCAGTTTTCTCGCACATAGGTTCTGATCTGATAAGCCAGTGATTAAATTATTGACAAATTAATCACAGTTACAGCATCTGGCCCCTCCTCCCCCTCCATGACGGTTTCAGAATCATCCTCTGTCTCCCCAGCCTGATAAAAGCACAGCACGTCTAGTTATTTGTGTACAAAATACAGCAAGCTCTAACTGATAAATGCTGGGTCCAGGCTGCAAGGCTGATGGCACTCATGACTCTTCCCAGGAAAAGCTGGGGCCTAGTGTGCAGGTAGCTTGCTCATTTCCTGTCTTAATAGAATAGGAAAAAGAATGGTTCCGGTTCTGCATATTTATCAAATTTAGCATCTGTTCTTCATCATCCACAGCCTGTCTGAAAAAAATGGGCAGGTAATGCTTTTAACAATATATTTAGCTTTATTAAAAGGCAGGTCTTTGGCAGGAAAAACATTTTTAATCAATGACTTTCTTGTCAAGCACAATCTTGATTTTATGTTTTTAACTGAAAGTTGGTTAGACCAAGATAACAGTGCAGCTGTTCCTATCAAGTCAATCCCTTCAGTTTTATGAGTGAAGCTAGAGTGCATAAGAAAAAAGGTGGAGTTGGCATTTTGATTAATGGTTCCCTCCAATGCAAGCAGATGTCTTGTGGAAATTTTGCTTCTTTTGAATATGTGGCTCTTCAGTTGAATTCCTCTTCTTGAGGTATATTTCTAAATATCTACAGGCCACATAAATACTGTGCAAATTTTGCTGAGATGCTGTCTATAATGTGTATTGACTTTGTGTAGTTATTATTGGTGTTTTTAACATCCATGTTGACAACCCCCATGACAGCAGCACTAAAGAACTGTGTTGTGTTCTTGATAACTATGGACAGACTCAGCATGTGACGGAGCCCACACACAACAACAAAGGGCACACTCTGGACTTAACCATCTCCAAGGGTCTGAACATTTCTAATGTTGTGATGACTGATGTTGCTCTCTGATCATTCATGTGTTCTCTTTGAGAAGTAACAGAAGTAATCACAAAATGGTATATCACTGAAAACGCTAGTTAAATATCGATTTGGGCTTTTTCTTCCACATCTGCCCTCTCTTTTTCAGCGTGAGAAATGCCACGCTGATAGGAACAGAAACAAATCTCCAGGTTCATTACGACATCTATAAAGAGAGACTTTGCATTTATAATTTGGAACTGAGAAATGCAACGTGGTCCTTCTTCTCTGACATCATCACCAAATACAATAATAATGCATGTGCATTGTTTGCCTCTGTTGACAGGCTAACAAACCCTCCTGTGTCAGTAGCCCCTTAACCTCTATCCACCAGGGTGAATTTGCCTTATTCTTTACTGACAAAATTCAGAAAATTAGACAAGCAGTAAGTGCCTCTATATCAGGTACAGGATATGTGTTGTTTCTGTGTCCACTTAAAATCAGTTCAAGTAGTATGACAATTTTATCCAAACAACTATAAAAGCTTGGAGGACATTATACAACATCTGAAATCCTCCTCCTGCTGCCTCGATATTCTTCCAACAAGCTTTTTCAAAATTGTTTCAAATTGCATGGCCTCAGATCTTCCACAAATTTTCAACGTGTCTCTTGTCTCAGGTGTCTTTTCACAGGCCCTGAAAACACCCGTCATCAAGCCACTCTTAAAAAAAACAATCTAGACAACTAATGAACAATTATAGGCCCATATCAAACCTCCCATTTTTAAGTAAAATAATTGAAAAAGCTGTTTTCAACAGCTTTTTCAACTTGACACTTAACAACTGTTTTGATGTCTTTCAGTCAGGATTTCGACCACGCCACAGCTGAGACTGCTCTTGCTAAGGTCTTCAATGACAATACAGACAGTGTCAAAATTTCAGTAATAGTATTACTGGATATCAGTGCTGCATTTGACATGGTCGACCACAACATATTACTAGACAGACTGGAAAACTGGGTGGGACTTTCTGGCACAGCACTAAACTGGTTTGAATCCTATTTAAAGGACAGGGACTACTTTGTGTCTATAGGTAATTATACATCTGAGTGGACAAAAATCACATGCAGAGTTCCCCCAGGCCTCTTCTGTTCAACATCTACATGCCTCCACCGGCTCAGATTATGGAAAACCACAAACAAATATGTTACCATAATTATGCAGACGACATACAAATTTACATAACCATATCACCAGGGGACTATGGACCATTACAAGCATTGATTAAGTGCACTGAACAAATCAATGATTGGATGTGCCAAAATTTTCTTCAATCAAACAAAGATAGAACTAAAGTAATTGTTTTTGGAGCCAAGGAAGAATGATTAAAAGTCAGTGCCCAGCTTCAATCAATAATGTTAAAAACCACAAACCAAGCCAGAAATCTTTGTGGACTCAGACCTGAATTTCAACAGCCACATTAGACAATTACAAAGTCAGCCTACTATCACCTGAAGAGTTAGTTATATCAAGAATTAAAGGACTTGTTTCAGCAGGATTTGGAAAAACTTGTCCATGCATTTATATTCAGTAGACTCAACTACTGTGACGGTGTCTTTACAGGTCTTCCTAAAAAATCGACCAGACAGTTGCAGCTGAATCAGAATCCTGCTGCTTGAGCCCTCACTAAGTGGATCACATCACTCTAGTTGTCAGTTCCCTACACTGTTATTCAGGTTAAAGTGGGAAGAAGCAGCGGGTCTGATGGGCAGCTGAGTGAAGTGGAGCCTGTGGAGGAAGCACCGGGACTGTCGGGATGACACAGTCCGTCGAGGGAAGCACAGTCAGGCGGCGGAGGAGAAGGCGACATATCGGCCTCTCATAATCAGCAGAATTGGCCGATGCCAATATTTTGTTTTAGAGCTTTTAACGGCCAATACCAATGACGTGCCGATAATATCGTGCAACCCTAGTATAGGGCCAAAATACATTTCTGATCTGCTGCTATGTTATACAACCATCTAGACCTCTCAGGTCATCTGGGACAAGTCTGCTTTCTGTCACCAGAGTCAAAACTAAATATGGAGAAGCAGCGTTCAGTTTTTATGCTCCACATATCTGGAACAAACTCCCAGAAAACTGCAGGTCTGCTGCAACTCTCAGTTCTTTTACATTGCAGCTGAAGACTTTTCTGTTTGCCACTGCCTTTTATTAAATCAAATTTGAAGCATGGTTCATGCCATATCCAATAGCACCAATTACAATAAGCACCCTAAAATTAGTTCTGAAGAACCATTCATCATTCACTGCTTATTGCCCTCCACACGACCCCTTGCCCTCACCCTTGCCCTCACCCTCCTTCATCCCACCCCTCAATCCTGCTATATCCCACCCCTTGATCCTCCTTCATCCCAGCCTTCAACTCTGCTTCATCCCTACCCTCTTTCATCCCGCCCCTTGACCCCAATTTCTCCTACCCCTTGACTCACCTTCATCCCACCCCTCAACCCTTTGAGAGAAAATACATTGCATCACTGTGCCTCTGTCAAACTATCTCCAAGCAGATAGATGCACCAAATGCTAGCTACTTGCCCTTGTCAGCCACTTCAGTTGTGCCATTCGGTGAATTATATACATTATTCCTCAACCAGGGGGTGTTAGGGTTAGGGTTAGACTGTATAATAATAAACAATTTAGGAACTATGTAATTGTCCCATCCTTCCAACAACAAGCCCACCACCTGGCTCATCAGCTATCCCAAAAGAGTCCACAAAGTTGCATAGTAATATAATAGCAGATGTAGTCTATACCACAACATAAATGACAAAAAATATGTGATAGTGATAATAATAAAAATTGGTAGAAAAACATCCAAATCTTGAAAGACATAGGAAGAGAGGATTATGTAGGCTCTCATAGTATACAATAAAGCAGGTCTAGATCCTCATAAATTATTAATCAGTATTTTAACCAAATATAGCACATAAAGGGTTGGGAGGGATTGTTCTATGAAATATCCTTGTGTAAGCATCAAATATAGCAGACCAGAATATGACACGGTTAGGGCAGGACCAAAACATATGTTCTATGTATGGTCTGCATGTTGCCCTTTACATTGAGGGCATGAGTGGTCTACATCAGGATACATTTCTGGCAGTCTTGCCTTGCCTAAACAATCTTAATGAATATGATTAGCAATTTTCTATATTTTTCTTATTGTCAACAAATCTCATGTTCTCATGTTCCAAACCAACAATGAACTGATCCACCAACAAGTATTGTGTGTGTATCCAAAACCTGTTATATCTTATTCCTCTGTGCAGTAGACCTCAATTGTTGTCCAGAAACTATTATTGTCAATGAGCCACACTAGGTGATATGTTCCTTCATTACAAAGAAACAAACAGCAACCATGTTTTCGGTCTTTGGAGAGTAATTCTGTACAATGCAGATGCCACTGTGCCTCAAAAGAGGTTGGTCCGTCAGGAGTAGAAAATAGCAGTACTCACCAACTTCATGGTGATTTGTTTGGCCCATGCAACCTGTTAATGAGTTCCAAGATTACTTTTTGGGCCCATGTCTTAAAGACATGAGGACACCTCTCATGGAGAAAGACAGGTTTGTTTCTGGCTGTTCTTGTCAGTGAAGCTTGGCAGAGAAAAACATCTGGCAGGACAATCTGGCGTTTCTCATCTGAGACTTAGCAGCAGAGAATGCAGCTCTCTGCTAGCACACCTCTATTGGGGTGTTGGAGAAACATTTCATTTCTGACCCACGGAAGATGAGGGGGAGCTGCTTCTCTTGCATGCTTCAGGATGCACTCCTTATTCTAGTAGTGATGGATTTGTGTGATGAACAGATGAGTGTGGTCACCCTGTCTGCATCTTTTGGTGGCCCATCTGTGTGCCCTATCCACCACCAGAGGAATGGGCATGGTGTTCAAGATTACCTTCAAGTATATCTCTGTAATTATGGTGGGATGCAGACCTTCAGCTTTCTCGGGTATGCCAGTTATGCAAAGGTTATTCTGCCTCGTCCTGTTTTCCAAATCATCTGTCTTCAGTTGTGTTTGCTTAACGATATGCAAGCCAAGCTAATAAATTATGAATCCACCCATGCCACTCTAACCAGAGACACATTGCCACGCTATCTCTGGTGAGAGTGGCATGGGTGGATTCCAAATTTATTAGCTTGTTTTGCATATCATTAAGCAATGTTTCCATTTGTTGAATTGCATGGCCATGTTCTTCTTTCATGGTATGGTCAGCAGAGAGTTGGTCCAAAAGTTTGGAAATGATTCACTCTTCCATGCCGAACAAAAACTTCTCCATATCAGGCATGGTCTCGGGGAGCCCACTATCGCCAGAGGCACGTCTAGCACCGTGGCTAGCATCAGTCCTTAGGGCAAGACTGAGGTTTGGGTTAAACGTCAACATTAGGGATGTGCCCGAATACAAATATGTTATTTGGCAAAGCACAAATAGTTGTTTTTTTTAATGAATATTTGTTTCATACAAATATTTTAAAAATTATTTGTTTTTGTGAAGAAAAAAAACAAACGTGTAAAATACCAGCACACAGGTCGGTTACATCGCTATCTCAGTCTCTCTCCTCTGCTCCACTGTTCATATCTATCAGCAGGTCTCAATGAGGGGAGTCACATCTACCTGCTACATGATGCACATTTCGTAATTTAGACATCATTTCCGGAGTTAGGGATGTTTCCGAGAAATAAAGCTAAGCTACTGACACACGCAAAGTGCTCCCAAGTGCTCCATGACCTTATGTTCCCTTTCTCCTTTTCACAAAGTTAGGTTGTAAAAAATAGACAATAAATGAAAAGTGCAAAGCTAGAATTGCCTTTGAAGTTCCACATTACACTCTGTGCTGTCTGTGTTATGGGTATATAAATAGGTAGAGATCTGTCTGCAATGAGGCGATGAGTAAAGTTTTAGCTCAGTAGGCAGCACAGTTGTCTATGATCTGGGAGACTCCAGTTTGAGACCCATTGTGGGGATGTATTCATGAACACTTAACAATTTAATGTAACACTTTAATTTTCTAAAATTAAAAGCGCAATAAAAACAAAAACAGAATTTTTAAGCCTCTTTGCACTTTTATTCAAATACAAATATAAATAATTTTGCTGCCTTTGCAGCTTTGAGTGCCTCAAATATACCCATAAAAAGGATTAAAAAGCTCTCTGAAATATCAGTGACTATTTACACACACAATATCAACATTTTTGAAAAACATATCGTTTGCCTCCAATTATGTTTGCCACCACATATGCTCTCTCTTTCTCTCTCTCTATCTCTCTCTCTCTCTCTCACACACACACTATAAATACTGTAAAAACATAATACTATTACTTTTAATAATAGAATTAATATTACTTTTATTAATTTATTTTGTATTCATTATTTCCCCTATACTTCACCTATATAACATATATACATATACAGAATATCTATAGCTACATCTACCACAATTACTTCTGCACATATTTTGCATAATTTTTCTATTTTTAGAACCCACAAGTCAGGTCATGAAGCCTGAGTATTGTAATGTGAATAATGTTTACAATGTATATAGATTGAATTCCATTTACTTGACATTTTATTTTGTTGTGTTAACTACTCCTAGTTACTACTTATCTGTTATCTTGTTTTCTGCACTGCTGTAACATGTAAATTTCTCCTCTGGGGATCAATAAAGTCTTGCTTATCTAATGTAAACTAAAATCTCTTTGAAGTAACAGTACTTTTACTTGAGTAAAATATTTTCGTCATTTCTACCCATCATCTCAAACTACTTTGAATGCTTTCAGTTTATGTATGCCTATGCCACTGCAATCTAGCTGTCAGACCTGAAAACTTCTTACTAAATTTCCAAAGATCAGAGCAGACTATCCCCCAATCACCCATCCAGTGTGAGAATGTAAAAGGCATATTGTCCTTTGAGGTTTGCCTGAGTGTGTTTCTCAACAGCTCAACAAATAGAACAGAGAGGGGAAATAATAGGGACACAACCAAACTTTTTTTCCACAGAGAAATTAGAGTAAATTAAATTCTGTAATCTGTGAGGAGATGCAAACTTTTCCTCTATTGTCCTGCTGGATGCAGCTGTATTTGGATTAAGCCACAGATAAAGTGTTTGTAAAATGAAAGCCCAATAGTATAATTTGAAATTAGGTAGTGAGAGGCCTTATTATACTGCATATTTGAAAATTTGGTACAGGTTTGCTTCCCCTTCCATATAAAATTTGAGACCAATGAGTGACCTTTGTCCCAATAATCTAAAGTTGGAGACAGAGGTAGCACTTAAGAATAAAAGTTAGCATGAAGTAATACATCCATTTTAATAATGGCAATATGGGCATGAAGTGAGATGGACAGGTTTGACATCCAATGACAAGTTGTGCTTAATGCTACTTCTGATAAGGATGAGTTCTGGTGTTTCATAGGCAATTTGCAGAAACCTTTTCCTTTTCCCACACATACTCTTCCTCTAAGGACCCATGTTCAAAACACATCAGACATCAGTTGTCAAGTTGTTACTCAAGATTCAGTCATGGGACACTGGTCAGCCAGTATGTCATCATCTTCAGCATACCAACTTCTAACATTAATTGTTGTAGAGGAATATCTGAATCTGAATTTCAACCTCTCTCAAAGGAAATTAAAGTTTGGCCTATAAGTGGCCTATAAATTAAAGTTTGCGCTTCTGTTTCTTTGAAAATGCTTCACTGTAACCTACATGGCTAGTTGGATAACACAATGCTCTGATAATGATCTGATAGCTTACTTTAGATGAGTAAATGTATGAATGAGATGAGCTCCACCTATCAGTTACCTTGGAGATCAAACTGGTGCCTCAACAGAGAGAACATTACATCAGAATCTGGAGTGATGAGGTCTTGAGCACATGGGTATAATAAGAGCTTTTATTACCCTGTAAGGTCTTGACCCTTTTACTTTATT
The DNA here is from genome assembly GCF_963924715.1 of Thunnus thynnus. Taxonomy (NCBI): domain Eukaryota; kingdom Metazoa; phylum Chordata; class Actinopteri; order Scombriformes; family Scombridae; genus Thunnus; species Thunnus thynnus. The sequence goes on along the minus strand of NC_089532.1, from coordinate 30,892,401 downwards.
AGTGCTGCCTCAGATCTCTTACTATGTATGTTTGTATAAATTCATGACTGTAAGGTACTCGCAAGTAATTGATTTTTTTTTTTTCACATTCTGGGCTATTTGATCACGCAGTAATGTCACTTGACACTATGTGTATTTATAAGACCAACATTTTATTAATTTTCCATCATAAAAAACTATGCATGTGTTTGTTGTATTCAAATTTGTAGCCCAAGGCTGCAGGTCAAAAACAAACACACAAGCAACAACAACAACAAAATAAAGTCTCTATTGCACAGCAAAATTGAACTAAGTATGTACATTTTTAGCACAAGTTGAAGGTTGCTTTTGTGCTGCAGTAGATTTCTAAATATTCTGGACAAAGGAAACACCTCTGCAAGCCTTTCTGTAAAATGATAATATGCCATTTTGGCCATCTGGTTCGGCTCTTGGTGCAGCTTTTGCAGTTTGTTTTAGACAATTAAAAATGTCAAAATGGCTGCAGGCAATCCTCACAAAAACAGTAAAGAGGTTTTTTAATTTTGCACGGTCAATAATAGAGATATACGTTCAGCTCTTGGTGCAGCTTTTACAGTTTGTTTTAGAGAGTCAAAAATGTCAAAATGGCTGCAAGCAATCTTCACAAAAACAGTAAAGAGGTTTTTTCTTTTTGCATGGTTGGTAATAGAGATATAAGTACACAAACCATTTATTTGTTTATTTAATTAGTTTTTGAAAGTGTTCTAACAATGGTTACTTGATGGATTATTAACAATAGAACCACCACAGGGTAAAATTTACTAGGGGTGTTTTTCCAATTGTATGCTTTTAATAAAATATTCGTGTCCCCCAGTTTTTGGGGGACATTTATTTCCTAAAATAAAGTTGTGTAGCACCCCCTATTGTTAAAAATAGTGAAGATGATTAAAAACACAGGCATTTATACCTATAACCGCCACCGGGTAAAAATTACCCATAAATGAATTGCATTTGTTTCCACATGATTTATGTTTAAACATTCTAAAATGCTAAGCAACGGCATTTGTTGGAGTGTATGATCTAATAACTATGTCAAGTCATAATTAAATTATAAAAAGAGCAGAGAAGAATGACCCGCTGAAAAACCTTTGTCAAGTGCCTGAAGTGCAGGAAAGCTATTTGTGGAAAATGCAGAGTCAAGGTGTTGAATGTCTGCTCAGAGTGTTTGAGGGACACGTATAATCAGATATGTTCAAATGAGGATGATTTAGCCTACTCACAAACGTTCATTGTGTGTGAAACTTATTTTTACTTAATGTATTATTCATTCATTTTTGTTTTGCCACATTATCCCTTATTGTTTATAGACTATATAGCCTAATTTGCCAATTGTCTTTCTCTGTTTTCATGAATGGAACACCAAAAGAAAAATATATATTTGCATTATGATATTATAAATTTAAAAAAGCTCTAATGGTTACCTCAACTTTCTTGGTGATGTTCTCTTATTCACACATTGTTGAAATGCCTAGATTAATAACTGATTAGGTGAAATTGTGTGCTTCACTTTGCCAAATAAAGACTTTGTCAACTAATGACTTTGACCTTAAATCACCTATAAGCGTGGAGGTTGTTTATTGTTATTATTACAGATCATTATTTTCTATTTGGGGTATTTAGGCTACTTGGTAATTTAAATACCATGGGTTATCTCATTATGTGATGAATGTCATTTTATAATAATATCACACCACCCAAATATGCAAATATTTCCTTTTAATACCCATTTTCAGTGTCATTTTAGACTGAGGTATACTGACGGCCATGCAAAGCAATTAGTGTTCTTAAAGGTACTTGGATTATAAAACAAGAGGACCAAAACACAGCTGATGATTAAACAAACTCATTTTTTGACCTTAGACATTCCTTTGTGAAGAGAACGCTTTAAAATAACGACAGAGTACATTTTTTAGCATTAGAAACGCGGTAGCCCGTTGGCGGTTTTAGGTATGTAGTGACCCTTGGCACTTTCTACAAACAGCAAAACTGAAGGACATGCTGTTTGATGAAATGTTTATTCCAGACCTCATCACTCCAAATGAGTAAATTTAGAATTTACATGCAGATCTGACACAATGATCTTAAAGTTAACATGATATATCTTAATTACTATGCTTCAGTTGTAATTTTATTCATTATATTTAATGCAACCAGATAATAGCTTTATTTTTGTTGATGAAGGTGAAAGATTGTTAAATTGTAGATTAAAAGTGGGGGGTTCCCAAAATAAACGTCTGCTTAGAGCTAAGGCAGCCCTGTATTTATTAGATGCACCTGCTTTATGTTTCACCAAGCATTTAAGGCATGCTTCTTGAACAAAAGTGAAATAACTCTGTTTTTCTCACTGATAAACAACCACCCTTAATATTAGAACTGCATGTAATATAACTATCTATGTATTTTAATAATCATTTGCTGCTATTTCAATGAACGTGACATATCAGTGTGTTTTTTAGATCTCTGCTCTAATAAGGTAGTTGGCTTTGACCACCAAAGTCATGGGGAGCTATGCCACTAGAATAGCTCAGGAAAACAAAGAGTACAAGAAAACAGTAGTAAATACCTTGTACTGACAGGGTTTTTGGCTTGTTACTCCCTCAATCTGATACTGCACTGACAGATATACTCCATCATGAGCTAACTCAAAGTATGTGCAGAATGTTTAAAAGCTTAAAAGCAATAGTCACATATAGAATGTGAGAACAAACACAAGAGTTGAGCAGACGATTTAATAATGCTACTCTTCTGTTGGAAGCAAATGCTGCCCAGTGACCTTTTCAACTTTGTCATATTGACGTAATCCCGTTGCCTTATTGCAGCTTGTTGATACTAATTGTTATACTTTTCCTTACAATGAGCAGTAGTTGTTCATTGATAACTGATAATGTCAGATTTGCTAACAATTATGATTGTCAACATGTCTGTACAATAAAGACGGTTGTCTGAAAGACTAATTAGTTTTAGATTCGATTGATTAATTTGTGTTGTACCTGTAGGGAAGTGTTCATTGATGGACCAGTTATCCACTTGCAGTGTAGCATTACCACCATTCCTGGTGAAGCGGACCACATGATACTTCCCATCATTCACTGGGATACTGCTCTCCTGCACACTGATATCCACTGTGCCAATGTTGAATGTCACTCCAATTTTGCCTTGTTGCTGAAATGAGAAAACAGAATTTTTCATTCATTATAAACACTGAGCCATTTGTTTGTTTGGTTTTTGTTCTTGTGGAATAATACCTATAATAATAGCTGTACTCTCATAGAGACAACCATACAGAGACGCTAACTGTATGGCATGACAACAATTTGTTTTCTTTGGTGGCGGTGACTTGTCCCATTCTGTAATGAAATATTGATACAATGCATGACATTGTGGCTTTTTTAGACTGAACCCTATTGTTTGCACTTGAAAGCCAAGTGCACCACACTATGCCTTTTTGTGTCCAATTTTGCACTGGTTTAACTGTGTTATGACTTTATTATTGAACTATGATTAGGACAAATTTTGACTGTGTTGAACTCTGATGTTTTTGCAACGTACATCATGCCAGTAAAGACATTAAAACATGAGTGTGTTCTGTAGGTGAGCAAGACTGTAGTGTAACTGTAACATTACACTACGATGTGCTTATTGTTATTGTTATGATTGTTGTTCTTCTGTCCCACCTCTCCCTTTCCCTCTCTCTTTCTCTCTCTCTCTCTCAACCCAACCGGTCAAAGCAGATGGCCGCCCACCAAGAGCCGGGTTCTGCTTGAGGTTTCTACCCGTTAAAGGGGAGTTTTTCCTTACCGCTGTCGCCAAGTGCTTGCTCATGGGGGAATTGTTGGGTCTCCGTAAATTAAAGAGTACAGTCTTGACCTGCTCTATGTGAAAAGTGCCTTGAGATTACTTTTGTTGTGATATGGCGCTATATGAATAAAAATTGATTGATTGATTGATTGATTGATAACGTGTATTAATGATATAAAAGTATATAAGCATATATAAGTAGCGTATAAAAGTATTATTTTAAAAAAGGAAGTAATATCTGTGTAATCAACAAAAATCAGGAAGTTTCTAACTATTATGAAGAGCTGTTGTGACTCACATAAGACAATGTAATATATTTTTCATTTTTTCTCAAGTTTTCTTTATTTCTCTCATACTATATTTTATACAATGTGGCTGGTAATGGTGCTGGTAATGGCAAAATGCAACAGCAGTTGTGTGGTGTGCTGTGTGTGCTGTGGTTTTTAACTTGTTTGACTTGTCTTGTCATTACTACTAATTTATTTTTTAACTGATCTGCGTGGGACAGGAGCAACAATGACTCACCTTAGTTTGATAGGCTTTCCCCTCATTTTAATTCTTTTATGCCACTTTTTGTGACGATTTTGTGAAAACCAGGAGCCTCTCCAGTATAGCCCTGAGTTCCTCCTGCTTCTCCGCAAGTCCCTCAGCAGCCCTTCCCACAGAGATCATCCGGCTGGATCCTGCTGTGGGGCACCGGAGCTGGGCATTCAAGCCGACGGATGTGAGGAAAAGGGAGAGACGTGGTGGCTTGCACCAGAGGCTCAAGAGACAAGGCCACTGTCGGATACCCCTTTCCACAGTGATCCTTGCCAATGTCCAGTTACTCCGCAACAAAGTTGATGAGCTTCGGGCAAACAGAAACATGGCTCAAAGAACAAGCCTCACAGTCCGATTTGGGAATTGAGGGCTTTGGAGTACCATTTCACCTTGACAGAGACACCGCAGTGACCAGTAAATCACTTGGTGGAGGCTTGTGTCCCTATGTTAACAAAAACTGGTGTAACACTGTGGTTGTTAAGAAGACATTTTGCACCTCCGACATTGAATTTTTGTCTGTGTTACTACGTCCCTTTTACCAGTACCAGAATTTTTACCAGTATGTTACTTGTACGACACGACTCATGAAATGCTTAGACCTCTGTTATGGATCTGTGAAGGGAGTTTACAAATCCCGTCGTAGAGCTCCACTCGGTATGTCAGATCACAAGGTTATTTATTTAGTTCTGTCCTACAAACTGGTCCTGAAGAGAAACAAGCCAGAATGGCGTTTAGTTCCGGTCTGGTCTGAGGAGTCTATCAATGCCTCTAGGACTGTTACAGCTATACCAACTGGGACTTGTTTAAGAATGTTTTTGTTGATTTGGATGAACTGACAGAGACTACGTCTTCATATATTACTTTTTGTGAGGGCTTGGTCATTCCCCAGAAATCAATTTCCATTTATCAAACACAATTATCCAGTGGAATATTAGTTTTAACCAGGGTGATGTGTTTCAGTACAGGGAACTTCTGTCAAGAAGGAACCTAAGATCGCGAGAGTATAATTACAAAGATAAGGTAGAGAGGTTGCTAAGCAATTGAAATTCACACCCTACTTGGGATGGAGTGAAAACCATGATGGGGATGCAGTCCAAGAAGTGTCTCATCTCCCTTAATGGCAAGCCTAATTGTGACCTTTCAAATGAACTGGACATTTTTTATAATCGTTTTAATGTCCAAAATGCTGTTTCCGAGCAGAACAGTGTGCTCTTTCACAGGGGTAGGGTCCTGAAACTTTTCTGAGCTGTAAAGGAAAGGAAAAGTCCTGGCCCTGATGGTATTGGAGGTCATATTCTTATAAGTTGTGCCAAACGGTTGGCAGATATATTCTGTTTTATTTTTAAGTTGTCTCTCCAACTCCATAGGGTTCCTTGTGTTTGGAAGTATTCAATTATTGTACCTGCGCCACAAAACAATTCTCCAGAGTCACTGAATGACTACAGGCCTGTGACGCTGACATCTTTGATTATGAAATTACTTGAGAAGATTGTGAAGGATGACCTTCTCAAACACAGTGCAGGAAAATTTGGATCCGCTTCAGTTTGCCTATAGGTCTGGCAGGGGTGCTGATGATGCCATGAGCACCCTACTGAACATGATTCTGTCACACCTTGAGGGTGCAAAAACTTTTGTATGGCTAGTTTTTATTGATTTCCTCACAGCTTTTAATTGTATCCAACCACATATTTTAGCAGAAAGGTTAAGGAGCATCCAGAGCATTAATCCTGACCTGATATGTTGGTTGATGGACTTTTTAACTGAGAGGTTGCAACATGTGAAAGTTAACAGTGTTTCATCTGATGTTCTTTTTTCCTCCACTAGATCGCCCCAGGGGTGCGTCCTTTCACCTCTTTTATTAGTGTTGTACACAAACAATTGCCAAAGCCAGTATTTAAGGCGTTATATCCTCAAGTTCTCTGATAATTTGGTGATCGTGTCTCTCCTCAGCAGTGATGACCCTGATCATGGCCATGTAGTGGCAGAATTCACAGACTGGTGCGGGACATCCTTCTTAAACATCAATGTGTCCAAAACTAAAAAGATGACAATAGATTTCAGGAATAATCCTACCGTCATCCTCCCTTTGTTAATTAATGATCAGGCTGTTGAGTTTGTGCAGCAGTACAAATATCTTGGCACTGTATTTGATAATGAGCTGACCTTCGAGCTACAGGTAGATGCTGTACGCAAAAAAGCCCACCAGTGGATGTATTTTTATCAATAACTTCATAGTTTTAAGGTGGACAACACTTTTATGAAAAAGCTTTATTCTTGTTTTATGAAATCTGTCTTGATTCTCTCATCAGCTTTTATGGGTCACTTACCCTAAAAAACAGAAACAGGCTGCATGGTATAGTCAAAGTGTGCAGCAAAATTGCAGGCACAACTCTTAATGATTTGACTCTATTGTATCAGGTTAGGACCTTGACGAAGGCCCAGTCAGTCCTGGCTGAATCTAGCCATGCCCTGCCCAGTAAGTTTAAGTTGCTCCCGTCTGGCCACAGATACAGTCTGCCTACATGCAGGATCAATAGGCTTAAGAATTATTTTGTTCAGGCTGCTAATGGCCTTTTAAATAACACATTGTAATTATCATGTTGTATGTTATGTTGTATTTATTGTTTGGTGTGATGGTTGTGTGGTACTGCTGACTGTACAACAAATTGCCCCTTGGGGATAATAAAGATTTCTTTGAACCTTGAATGATGTTTCTATGCACATTTATGAACCTTTTAAGTGGCTGGTGAATGATGTGTCAATATTTGATACATGTCAAAAACAAAGACGTGCCCTTCTCCTTGACAATTCAATAATTTTGCAATATATGTGAAAATATTTTGCTTCAACCTGTAGACTATGACAACATTCATCATTTTATTTTTTAAGACAAAGTAAAATCAGTTTCAAACAATCATATTAAACTCCAGCAGCTCTAAAAGGATGAGTTTGGATGCTTCTAAAACCTGTACATAAAAATAGTGTAAGTTTTAAAATATGTCACAAATTTAAACTACAGTGATAAATGTCTTCATGTAATATTTAATGAACACAGACTGTGTGATAAGTATGGAAGATTTTAAATGCCTAAATGAAAAGAAATCAAAGAAAGAAATACACATTGTTATTCATATTTCAATATGTCTACATTTACTTTCATATAATTAAATTAAAAGCATATGTTAAATGAAAATTATCTAACGTTTTAGGTCTTTAATAACCTAATTGATTGTTTTTCATTGTGAATTGTCTGTGCCATATTGAAATCAAATCACAACACAGAAAACAAAGTGAAGAGGGGTGCTGCATTTCAGTGTTCAGCAGAGAGCAGCACAGACCTGCCAACACTAAATACAAAACACTGTCATTAGTTTGCAATAGGAGGTGGAGGGGAGCTGGAGAAGCACTGGACATGCCAAAATAAAAAACAATCAAATGTCCAATCACAGGTTTGGGGGGTGGGGCCATGGGCGGAGTTTAGTGGCACTGACGATAGCAGCCATGACAGACAACCTTTCACATGATAACAGTTTCCTGTGGACCAATGCTGGAGGGATGCTACTGTTGACTGTATATTCAAGCCTGTCCTCCCAAGAATGACACAACAAGTCGTAATATCAGCCAGCCAAAAATGACCAACAGTTATGTTTGAGTGACAGACGCCATCTAGCAGCTGTAGTAATTATGACCCAGAGAAATAGTACAGTTCAGATGACGCTGATATAAGGTGACAAATTTCCTCATTTGGAGGTGGCAGGTTGAGAGGATAGATTAAGCCTAACTTGCAAAAAGTGGACTTTGGACTGCAGGAGACCGTTGTTTGTTTCCCGTGTCCAACCGCAAATGTCACGTTTCCAAACTCGAGTCGGGACAGTTTTTTAAAAACCATATCTACGACCTTAACCCCGTGGTGTTTACTTTCGCCATGACGAAACCATATTTCTCCAATCTTGAAAAAGGGATCATTTGAACCCAAACCATGATATTTCCCTAACCTTAACCACAGTATTGTTACATCAGAAAACATCATTTCTGTTTAACAGTCATGTGTAATGGTTTTGGAAAGCACAGACAAATGACATTGTCCTGCTGATTACTGCTAATTTTGTAGTGCATGGTGCAAATGAACTATATGGTTGTTTAATATGAATGATTTGTTGGTACATTCAGTTACACTTGTGATTAACTGTATGCCATTTTAACTGATGAATTGTGCTGCAAGAAGTTGTACAGACACCTAGAGGGATCATCTTGGCACAATTCTTGGTAATTGTTGACAGCTGAGCTAATTAGTGTTAGTTAGCTAGGATTAGCTTACAGTAAACGGCTGGTTTATTGGAGGACGAATAGCTAATGCTAACAGATGTCTACAAGGTAGAGATCTAGAGTTGCCTGAAGGGCTGAATGTGACACTATAGGATGGATGAATTTTGCAGTGCATAATGTTACTAAACATAGCACAAAAAGTAAGGAAATTTGTGTCTGGTAGATTATTTCTTTGTTCTAACAATGCTTCTTGGCAATAAATCTTATACCACTGGAAAGCCTGTTTATTTCCCTTTTAAATGGTGCCACATTTGTAAGGAACATGCACTTGTGGGATGAGCAGCAGAGCTGAGTATGTGACTTGTGCCCATGAAAAATTTGCCAAATCTTCTCTGCCAATGCAAAACAGCTTATTTTGCTGTTGCTGTTAACTCTTGTTTTGAGCTTCTGGTACCCCCAAGTGCTGCATAGGGCTGCCAGGAGGCCTGCCATGAATGCCCTTTACCATTAGGCCCATTTGCCCTGGTGTCGGCAAAACGTGCACTGGAACCTGAATATGTGGAGGAACGTTATGTTCAGCGATGAGTCCAGATTCTGCCTACGGCAGTTGGATCATAGGGTCAAAGTATGGAGAAGACACGGACAACGCTATGCTGATTGCTGCACCAATAGAGTAACATCTTTTGGTGGAGGCAGTGTGATGCTGTGGGGTGGCATCTCCCTCACTGGAAAAACGAGGCTTGTCATCATTGGAGGCAATCTCGATGCAGAGAGATATCGAAATGAGATTCTGCAACCACTGGCAATTCCATATCTCCACAGTCTGGGACCGAACTCTATCCTCCAAGATGACACCACTCGCCCCCACAGGGCGGGGTTTATCAGAGACTACCTCCAGAATTTGGAAGTGGAGAGGATGGAATGGCCTGCCAGCAGTCCTGACATCAACCCCATTGAACACTTGTGGGATCACCTTGGGCATACTGGTCATGCCAGAGTGACCAACACAACCACGTTGGCTGACTTGCGACAAATACTGGTTGAAGAATGGGATGCTATCCCACAGCAGTGTGCGACCAGGCTGGTAACCAGCATGAGGAGGAGGTGCCAGGCTGTTGTGGCTGTGTATGGTTCTTCCACATGCTACTGAGGCTCCTGTTTGTTATATGCATAAATTGTTAAATTGCCAATATGTCTTGTTTCTTCAAACTTCAATCATCCAATCTACCAAACACCAAACAATGTCAATGGCAGAATAAGCTGTTTGGCATTGGCAGAGAAGATTCGGTGAATTTTTCATAGGCGCAAGCCACATGCTCAGCTCTGCTGCTCATCTCATAAATGCATGTTCCTTACAAATGTGGCACCATTAAAAGGGAAATAAACAGGCTTTCCAACGGTATAAGATTTATTGCCAAGAAACATTGTTACAACAAAGAAATAATCTACCAAACACCCATTTCCTTACTTTTTGTGCTATGTTTATTAATGATGAAAGCATAGAATCTAGAAGGCTAACTTTTAGACAGCTAAATAAATAACTTACAGCGAAAGGACACTCACAGTATGTCTCCCCTTAAAGCAATTTTCTGGAATTCAGCACTTTGTTGTGTTGTAAGAACAAAAGTAATAGTTCAAAATTCCAAAATCTTTTTAGTATCAGTCTGTCTCTCTAGATTTAAAGGTAGCTGTAAAGGTAAATTTTTACTTTTCAAACAAAAGCAACTGTAGTCAGTTTGGATTCACTAACGATGAATCCCAAGTGTCCAGTTTTTCAAAGCAGAACAAGAATCTAAATTTCCATTTAAACTTGTAGTCATTTAGTGATATTCAGGTAAAAATATACTGAGCATTCAAGAAATGAATTATGTGAATCAAGCATAGACCTATGCATATCAACAGAAGGTGTATTCAGCAGTTTTATTGAAATACTGATAACTACACTAATGTACAATTAGCCCAGCCCTGTCTACATAAAAGATGAAAGCTAATTTAAAAAACATAATTTGGCGGATAATTTCAAATATGATTTAATAAAACATGCTCTTTCAGTCAAGTGGGTGGAAAATCTAGATGTTGGAAAAGTGAGCAATTGTGACCATCAAGTTCAAAGATATTGTGAGAAAGTTCTCCCCTTCTCTCTCAGCTACAGCAGAAACAAAAACCTGGGGCACCTGAATAATAAGCTTGTTGCATAGAATGAAGCAGACGCTGCAGGACCTCCACCAGCAGTTTCCTCAGATGAACTTCCTCTTCTCTTCAGTCACCATATTGAAATACCATGCTGTCTGCCTATACAGAGGAGACTGACCAAACATAAAAGTGGGTGAACAGTGTGGTGGCTACCTGTGTTTGCACTGATAGTAGCATTGTACACTATTCCTTTATGACGTCTGGCAATCAAATCTAAAACAGAGCCAGTTTGCACTTATGGAAACTTCATTTTTAATGATATTTAACAGTGCCTGATAATTCAATTCCAATAGGGATGATGTTGGATTTAGATTTTTTTTATATTAATTTGGAAATGTATCTCACAGCATCAGCATCTTTTTTCTGCTTTTTTCTTTTTCTGACCGCTGCTTTCTTCTAGAAAAGCAATTGATTGAGCAGAATGTGTAACTGTTACACTGTAACTACTTGCACAAACTGATGATATAACCTACTGTATACATAATTTATGTAAATAGTGTGGGAAATGTGGGAAATATTAAAACAGAATTGTGAAGCATGTTGCACATGCATTGACAATTGACAATTTTTAGTAGTAGTTACATTTACTATTTAAATAAATGTAAAAACATACTTGTTTTTTTTAAATCATCACTGAAGTCATATTACAACACATTCTATAGGTCCAGCTGCTTTGGATATCCTGGCTATGATGTCGGCATCAACCCTGTCATCAGCTATGATAATACAGCCTGGGTAGGTGAAGTCGGTGATAAACTTGGCTGGCTCACTATGAATGACCAGAGTCTCTGGGATGGTGTTGCTAGGGCTGATGAGCATGGCCTTGGTCTTGGACCACCTGATCTTAATACCATCTTTGCAAGCCTTGATATTCAGGATCTCAAGGACTTTGGCAAGGTCTCTAACAGTAGGGGCTGCAAGAGTAATGTTGTCCACATAGTCCATGTCCATGAGTGTGCTGTCACCCAGGGGCATGCCCAGCAAGGGTCCCGCCTTGGCAGCAAGGGGTAACATGATATCACACAGTTGAAAAGATCTTGGGCTATGACACAAATTTGTTGTACACCAGAGACAACGAAAATCTGTCCAACTCTGTCCCTCAGATGGACACGGCTTTCATAAAGCTAAAGCTGCTTGAAGAGTTGGCACTGCTTGTGTGGGACTCCGGAGGCCTGGGTGGCACCCTGAATGCGCTGTCAAATGCTGCCTTGAAATCCAAAAAAGCAATGTAGACAGTCCTGTCAGACTCCTTGGTCCTCTCTACCAGTTGTCTAATCCTTGCCTGCTCCTGTCTGCATCTAGATCCAGTGGTGGCCAGAGACCTCTGCAGCAGGATCCTGGCAAAGAGGTTCCCAAGAGCCAAAAGTAGGGTTATGCCATAACCCAGTTAGGAATATTCATGGTACAGAAATTTCTGCATGTTTGCACTGATTAAATATCACAGACTGAGGCATTCTATCTGATAACATGTGACAAAGCAAATCACTTACTAAAGAGATACTAAAAACATAGATTTGGGGTGGCATATCAGGTATGCTTGACATATGAAATAGTTACACTGACAGCAGAAACAACTGTAATTTGCTCTTACAACACAACAAAGTGCTGAATTCCAGAAAATAGCTTTAAGGGGAAACATAATTTATCAATCTAACATATAAACCAGTGCAGATCTGAGCACTGAAACCATCTTACAATAGGGTTCACATGTGATTCATGAAAGGTTCATATCTCGCCAGTCACAGTATAAGAATGATCGGGCGTTGATAAATGTGACGGCTGAAAACAATCGTAATTTAAAGCCCCTTTATATTCTCAGTTTAGAGGCCTCACCCCTAGATTTTACGACATGGAGATGCGGAATACGGCCAAGAAGAGAAACTTCTCAGACCTTGAAATAGAATCCATAACATTGCAGTGCAACTGAACAAGTTAGTTCTATCTTGCAGCCTGAAAAGTGGCATCAAAGGAAGTCAGAAAAATGCAGTATAGAAAGAAATAGCACTGGTATCGACAACTGAACTCCAGCTGAGGTTTGAATATCTAATTAATTAATCCGTGATATATATATATATATATATATATATATATATATATATATATATATATATATATATATATATATATATAATCCTCCTCTCACCCCTCTCTCATGGGGGGTGGTGGTGGTGGTGGTGGTGGTGTGTCTTCCTCAAGCTTGGGTCCTCTACTTCCTAGGACTGTGCTCTTCTGGACAGAGACCTCAGATGTTGTAACTGGGATCTGCTGGAGCCACTCTCCCAGTTTGTGGGTCACAGCCCCCAGTGCTCCCATTACCACCGGCACCACTGTTGCCTTTACTCTTCACATCTTTTCTAGCTCCTCTTCAGCCCTTGGTATTTTTCGAGCTTCTCGTGTTCCTTCTTCATGATGTTGCTGTCGCTTGGGATTGCTACGTCTATCACCACTGCCTTCTTCTGTTTGTCGATCAACACGATGTCCGTTTGGTTAGCCATCACCAGCTTGTCAGTCTGGATCTGGAAGTCCCACAGGATCTTGCCTTGGTCATTCTCAACCACCTTAGGAGGTGTCTTCCATTTTGACCTTGGGACTTCCAGCCCATACTCAGTGCAGATGTTCCTGTACACTATGCCAGCCACTTGGTTATGGCATTCCATGTACACTGTTCCTACCTGCATCTTACACCCTGCTATTATGTGCTGAACTGTCTCAGGAGCATCTTTGCACAGCCTGCACCTAGGGTCTTGTCTGGTGTGGTAGATCCCTGCCTCTATTGATCTTGTATTAAGTGCCTGTTCTTGTGCTTCCATGATTAGTGCTTCTGTGTTGTCTTTCAGTCCAGCCTTTTCTAGCCACTGGTAGGATTTCTTGATATCAGCCACTTCTTCTATCTATCGGTGGTACATGCCGTGTAGTGGGTTTCTGCTGCCTGAGGTATTCACTTAGCAGCTCATCTTTGGGGGCCATCTTCCTGATGTATTCCTGGACCTTGGTTGTTTCATCCTGGACAGTGGCTCTGATGCTCACCAGTCCTAAGCCTCCCTCGTTCTGCTTAGTGCACAGTCTCAGGGTGCTTGACTTGGGATGAAACCCTCCATGCATTGCGGGGAGCTACCTTGCCTTGATATCATTGGCCTCTATCTCCTCCTTTGGCCAGCTTATTATACTAGTGGGTTATCTGATGACTGGCAGGGCGTACGTGTTAATGGCTCGTATCTTGTTCTTCCCATTCAGCCGACTTTTCAGGACCTGCCTTACTCTGTGTAGGTATTTGGCTGTGGCTGACCTCCTTGTGGCCACCTCATGGTTCCCATTTGCCTGTGCAAGGTATTTGTAGCTGTCCTGAACACCTGCAATGCTGCATTCTGGTAGTTCAACCCCCTTGGTTCTGATCATCTTCCCTCTATTCGATACCATCCAACCACACTTATCTAGTCCGAATGACATTCTGATGTCGTTGCTGTAAATCCTGGTGATGTGGATCAGTGAGTCGATGTCTCTCTCATTTCTGGCATACAGCTTGATGTCATCCATGTAGAGGAGGTGACTGATGGTTGTTCCACTTCAGAACAGGTATTCATAGCCACTCTTCGAGATGATCTGGTTGAGGGGGTTCAGGCCTATGCAGAACAGCAGCGGGGATAATGCATCACCTTGGTATATACCGCACTTGATGGTAACTTGTGCAACTGGCTTTGAGTTGGCCTTTAGAGTTGTTTTCCACAGCCCCATTGAGTTCGTGATGAAGGCTCTTAGCGTCCTGTTGATGTTGTACATTTCCAAACATTCCAGTATCCATGTGTGTGATATTGAGTTGTAGGCTTTCCTGCACTCAATCCAGGAGGTGCACAGGTTGGTCTGCCTGGTCTTGCAGTCTTGGGTGACTGCTCTGTTGACTGGTAGCTGGTGCTTGGCTCCCCTGGTATTACTACGAATTTCTTTCTGGGCCCTGCTCATGTATTGGGCCATGTACCTATTCATCTTAGCTGCTAAGATGTCTGACTGGAGCTTCCATGTTGTACAGAGGCAGGTTATTGGCCAGTAGTTGGATGAAATCATTCACCAGGCTTTCATGGAGTGCAGTTAGAAATGGACTGAGAGGGGGATTTTTGTTTTTTATACACACATACACAGACACACACATATATATGTGTGTATATGTATATGTATCTATATGTATATATGTGTATATATATTTGCTTATATCGCAATTCTGTACATTTAGGTGAAGAAAAAATGGTCAGCCCTCAAAATTGCCACCAAAAAGAGTGTTGCTGCCCATGGGTGCAGCACCATGCAGAAAGGAGGAGGCCAGCCAGATCCCATCCTTGCATTGACGCAGACTGAGGAGCGTGTGGCTGCGCTCATCAGATTTGCTTCAATTTCAGGCATAAGTGGCAGAGGAGACAAAGATGCACCACCTGTGTCCGAGCCAGATAATTGTAAATATTTAATAGCCTAGGCAACTAGTATTTTTGTAGCCTATATTCAAATTTGCTCTGTCCATATCAAAGAAAGAAAGAGAATTACACAGTTGCAGAGTTTATTTATTTCCTCATTTTAATGATGTTTCAGATCAATCAGAGCCAGGCACCAGTGGAGTTGTTCAGCCCTAGGCTACACAAACCAGTCTGGAGCCAGCCCCACTGAGCCAGGCAACCGCCAGCTGTGAGAGAGGGCGTGTGTCCTCTGCTCCCCGTGCTGGCCCACCACCACGGTCCTGGATTCTGACAGCAGAGGTCCTGGGAAAACAAACCGAAATTTGTCGATCAGTGGCGGAGATAAATTGCTCACTTCTGGCCATCAACAAAACTTAGACATAAACAGAAACCTGAAACATGCATGACATACATAAAATGTTTGACTAAACATGCATCACACAAATAAAATGTCTGACTAAATGTTGTGCAGTTTCTGTTGTATTGAGTAACCTACTTGGCAAACATAAGTATTTAATACTTTACATTTAAGAGGCGATGAATGAGGTCCTGTCTCCTCCGTATAGCCCCCTGATGGGGCTGTGCTGGCAACAGCTCTCTGGGCATAGGCTCATCTGGCTGCATTAGAACATCAAATGGCATCCTGTTATCCTGTGCAATATTGTGCAGAATCCCACAGGCCAAAATGATGTCATAAACTT
Organism: Thunnus thynnus; assembly: GCF_963924715.1. Taxonomy (NCBI): domain Eukaryota; kingdom Metazoa; phylum Chordata; class Actinopteri; order Scombriformes; family Scombridae; genus Thunnus; species Thunnus thynnus. Next base: position 30,876,446 of record NC_089532.1, on the reverse strand, counting down.
TCTCTGGCATATACAGTAGAGTTCCCCCTGCTGATCCTAGACAGAGCCATCTGCCCTTAAGCAACCCGATGCAGCACTCCACCGTGGCCCGTGTGCGTATTTGCTCATTATTGAATCGGTGCTCCTGTTCTGTTGCAGGGTTGGCCAGTGGTGTTACCAGGTATTCCATGAGGGGAAAGCCTTTGTAATCTAATACACAAATCACACCAAAATGTTAGTCATTCAAATACTTTTAGAATATTACTTTAACACAGTAGTTACTCACCAAGGAGATGACTCTGGCCCTGCAGTGTGCCCTCCTGTAGCCGTGTCCCTATGCTGCTCTTTTGAAAAATGAAGGAGTCCTGTGTCCCCCAGGCCACCAAGTTACCACGATTAGGAGAGAGAGCCTGGCATCACAAATGACCTGAACATTTATGTAGTGATAGTTTTTACGATTGATGAATATGTAATCATTCATGGAAGGTGGCTTCAGATGCACATGGGTACAATAAATTGCACCAATCACATTAGGAAACCCAGAAATCTCATAAAATCCTCTCTTAATCATGGTTTGCTGAGCATCATTGTATGGAAATGTGATGTATTGACGAGAGAGGGACTTGATAGCAGCCAACACTGCTGGCATTGTTCTGCTAATGATGGGCTGTGACATACCAAACCTATCCCCGATCTCTCACTGAAAGGTCCTGTTGGATAAAAACCCCAATGTGGAGAGCACCTGCACTGGCACAGGTATGGCATTCAAACATCAGGTTTCTCTCCTTCACTGAGGTTCCAAATTGTGGCATAATTCCAGAAGGAGATGCCTTGGGAGATAAAAGCGACTTAATGGCCACTCGTTAGTCTCCATGAAAAGATCATTGCAGTCCCGAAATACCCTGTTGCATCTTATGGGCGTGTAGAGGTCTTATAACAGAGCCAGATCTGCCATGGCTGAGATTTGATGACTGTCAAGGCTCTTGTTTAAGTAGGTGAATAAGCATCTAACCTATCACAATGCAAATCAGTTAGGCTACCCATTGCTGTCAATTAATTTTAGTTGTGTGTAATTATGTCACCTGTAACCTGGCCTACCAAGTAGGTTATCTCAAAATGGCATATGACACATAGTTAATGTATGCCTTTACAAAATAGAATATTTTGCCATAGGCTACATATTTTTAAGTGATGAATATGTGGCCGCATATGGTTAGATGATAATAATAATAATAATAATAATAATAATACCAATAATAATAGTAATTATAATAATAATAATAGAATACATATCATTCATAAAATTTAACATTTTAGATGTAATATCTAATCTGGGAACCTCTGTCTGTCTGAACGGACACTGCACTAGCATGGTCTAATAACCATTATCCGACACAGCCAGATTTATTATGCTGCACTGCAAGTCCATGCTGACTTAAAAACTTGCAAACATGAGTGGAGACTTGACATGAGATTTGATCGTAGCCTCCACTCATGTCCAAATTGATAAATGCCGAGCTTTGCATGGAAATGACCGTACGCCCCTATTCTGTTGTACGTTCATTTGATAAATGAGGGCCACTGTGAGTGCCTTTTTGTAGCTGTAAGTTATTTATTTAACTTGCTAAAAGTTAGCCTTCTAGACTCTCTGCTTTTATCAGTAATAGTAACACAGTGCACAGCAAAATTCATCCATCCTGTAGTCTCACATTCACCATTACCTCATGGGGTGAGGGTTAGGGTTAGCTAATTAGATAACGCTTACTAACAACTGTACCAAGAAGATCCCTCTAAGTGTCGATACAACTTCCTGCGGCACAATCCGTCAATTAAAACAGCAGACAGTTAATCATAAGTGTAAGTGGATGTATAGTCAATAGAAGTGTCCCTCCAGCATTGGCCCACAGGAAACCACTTTAATGTGAAAGTTTGTCTGTCATGCCTGCTATCAACTCTCGTCTGATGCCGATAAGCTTGGTCCATGGTAATGACCCCAAAGCTGTAACTGAACAGTTGTATTCTTTTTTCATTTTGGCATTGCAATGCATCCCCCTCTCAAAAAAGAAAAAGCTCCCAGCACTTTAGTGAATAATTTAGTGTTGACAGGTCTATGCTGCTCTCTCTTGAACACTGAAATGCAATACTCCTATTCACTTTGTTTGTGTTGGGATTTGATTTCAATATGGCACTGAAAATTCATGTCACAGTGAAAAACAAATAATTCAATTATTAAAGACCAAGGTTAAACATTTGTCACTTAATATATGTTTTTCATTTAATTATGACACAGTAGATGCACACATAAAAATACATAAAAAGAAAACAAAAATAACAATGTGTACATAAAAGGCCAAACTTGAGCTCAATAGTCAGGACTACTGAAAACATTCTTGTTTTCATGAGTCTTTTTGTCTGTAAATAGCTTTTTGCTACATTAAAGAAGAGGTATTGTCGTAATTAGTGACATACTGGTACAGAATGGTGACTATATGTCTATGAAGTATATTGATAATGTTTTGTCCAACAATTGTTCTGTTTCACCAAAATATATGTGGGTGCAGGCAAAGAATGAGATACCATGTGTGACTTAATCTCTATCAGTTGATAATCAAACAGTGGAAGATAGTGAAGATGCTGTAGGAAAACTTGTTATTAAGGATGCTGAACTACAAACAGGTTAGCATAAAGAAGCACAATATAAACCTTTAAATATGTTAAATTGCTGCAGTCTGCAAGGGCATATGCATCCTCTGCAACTAAAACCTTGCAAATTCAAACAGGATGAAAAAAGTTAATATTTTTATACATGTAACATGTAAACGAAGAATTCAGGTGCACCCTGAGATGAAAACAGATAGAGAACATAAATATTATGGGTTTTTTTTTTTTTTTTTTTTAAATTATAGCTGCCAACCATGGTATAAATGCCAGAAGAATGTGACAGTAGTATATCCCCAACCTTTTTGGCCTAAACGAGGATTTCAAGTGCTTCTTTCTCGCCACTTTCTTGACCATGTCTTTCTGCTGCACTTTAGAGTGGCTGGCAGTGGAACTTTCTCCTATTAGTCTAACATACACTGACCGCTTTGTGTTGTGTCAATTCACCTGAAGCACACACCAGGCACACCATATGGTAAAGGTACAGTAGTAAGAAAACCAAACAAAGGAAAGCTGAGACACTACCAAACATATATGAGACAAGCAGGATGTGTGTGACAACTTACTATGTGCAGCATGAGATAGTCCCCCAGACCAGGAGCACTGTCAATCCTGACAAGGATACCATCTTTCAGGGAGGTACTGAAGCCAACGGTCAGCCTGTCTGTCCTCGTGCTTGGTCTCTCATTGGCTGGCCACTTGAATGTGATGAGGCCACCTCCTTTGCCAAAAATGTATGTTGTCCCAGCTGAAGAAAGCAGGAGGAGGAAGTATAAATAGAGGAAGTCAAATCTAAACAAAAAACAAGGACCACATCCTATGTATGTGTGTGTGTGTGTGTGTGTGTATATATATATATATATATATATATATATATATATATATATATATATATATATATATATATATATATATATATATATATATATATATGTGTGTGTATATGTAACAGGTATGTAAATGTAAAAGAACATCAGATATATACATACATACACACACACACACACACACACACACACACACATATACATACGCACTGTATATACACAGTACTGTGGAAAAGTTTTAAGCACTAAAATAAAGTGAGGATGCTTTCTAAATAATGCCATGAAAAGTTTTTATTTTCAATTAACTTCAAACAAAGTTCAGCAAAGAGGAGAAACCTAAATTAATCAACATTTGGTGTGAGCACACTTTGCCTTTAAAACAGCAGCAGTTCTCCTTGGTACACCTGCACAGTTTTTCAGGTACTTGGCAAGTCGGTTGTTCCAGCATCTTGGAAAAGTTGCCACAGTTCTTCTGTGGATTTAGGCATCTCAGTTGCTTCTGTCTCTTCATGTAATCTCAGACTGACTCCATGATGTTGAGATCATACAACACACATGCTTACATACATTAGTAATTTTTTCTTTATTTATTTTAAAAACAGCACACATGCAGCATCAATACAATTATCACAATAATTTAAGTAAAACATGTTGCTTTTATAAGCTATCAGCTTTATGCAGCCTACAGCCTATTTTTTTGGAGGATAATGAGGCGTTTTTCTTTACTTCCACTGGATCTGCATATCCTGTTATCCTGGCCTGAAAGATCCACAACACAAACTCTAAAACCCAAAATACTCAGAAGGATTTTAGACATTCAGACACAGGCATACTAAGACAACATAAGACTCGTCTTTCCAGGGATTGGAGGTATATACTGTATGTCCCATCACAAGGTTAATGCTAGCAAAAGGGAGGTCCTGCACTTCAGCAATATGTACATATCCTGACACTACTTCAGATATCACTGTTCTTATATTCCTTGCACGGCTGAAAATTGTCCACTGAAACTGGAGTGTCCCTTTCACGCTCATTTCCTCCACTAAGGGATGTTTAAAAGGGAATATCATAATTTCAGATCATGCCCAGGTGTGCTAAGATTGTTGCCTCAGTGTGAAAGAAGACGTTCTTGTAGATGGCATCTTAATTAATCTCTTTTACAGGAACCATAAATATAGAGTGGTTGTGGACAGAGCTAAAAGATTATTTAGAGACTAATTGGTCCTCTGTGGCCTTAAGGGCCTCCCATGCCACACCCAGAGATGATACAGCTCTGGATGCATTATCCAACCAGATGCATTTCAGTGGCACAAGCAAAGTAACAGATACCTAGGCATCCTATTCCCCCCTCAGTTTAAAGACCTGGTTAAAGTTATTTTGATACATAAAATCTCTTGAAATGTTAATAGATGGGCAGCTCTTAATTTGTCTAAGGCTGGGAAGATTAATGTTGTAAATATGAAGTGCATTCCCAAACTCAATTTCCTCATGTACTCTCTTCCACTGGAGGTTCCCCTTTCATATTTCAGATGGTTTGACAGGATAACAAAGACATTTATTTTGAATCGTAAACTACCCTGATTACACTTCAGTAAACTACAAAGGACAGACAGAGGAGGTTTGGGACTACCCAAGATGTCATTTTACTACTATGCTTTTTAATCTAAGACACCTGGCCCACTGGTCACTTCCTCCTGAGAGGGTCCCTCCCTGGTATTGTATTAAGCAATCTGTTCTTGCCCCATTGTCACCTTTGCAAAGTCTGTCTATCAAATTGGTTAGAGAAGCAAAAGCACATCCAATAATTGCTCACCTAAAATTAATGTGGACTTAAGTTGCCTGAATGTTTGATTTGGATCTGTGTCTAAATGTCTCTTCGAGTATTTGGCTGAATCTAAAGTTATGTATTGATAAATCCTGTTTTTGTTGGAAGGATTGGCTGGAAAAGGGCCTTGTTACAATGGGATCTCTGTCACAATTCTATCTTGAAATCTTGTTTTTTTAATTTGAAATGTTTATATTTGAGCATGTTGACATATATACATATACATGAGCACATATATCCGCACAAATAAACATGCAATTAGATGACACTTTGCTCTTTTTCATTGTCTTTGAACAAATGTATGTAAAGTAATGGTGATAGCTGAAGATATTTTTTAAAAAAAGAAAACAAGAACAAAAGCAAAAAACAATATATCTATATAATAAAATACAAAGTACAAAGTACAAGAGAGAAGGAAAATAAATAGAATGCCGTCCCCTAAACTCTATCCCTGCCCCCCAGCCCTACCCTTCCATCTGTACACTACTTTGTTGGTGTAAAGGGGAGAATGCCATTTTTACATCACGGGTGAAAGATAATGAGTGAGAGGTGACCAAACCTTGTCAAAATGTGGTAGCTTGTCTATAAGAGTGTACCTTGTTCTTTCTAAATGGAGTGTGTTTGTGAGGTTGCTACACCACATCTTTGTAGTGGACACTTCTTTCTTTTTCCAATGTGTGAGAAGCAACTTCTTTGCAATGATAAGACTATAGGATAGGAAACATTGCTGGGTGGTGCTTGATTTTATAGCGTCATCAGAAGTTCCTAAAATAATAGTGAGTGGATCTGGTTCTAACTGGTTTTGAAGTATCTTAGATATTAAAAATACTGATCATAACTCTGGGGCACAGAGCAAAGCTGTGGAGCAGTGTGTCATCTGCTGAAAGGCATCTGTCACATGTTGGGGAAATCTTGAGGTATATTCTATGTGACCTCTCTTTAGAATAATGAAGATGGTGTATAATTTTAAAGTGGATTAAACAGTACCTTTCATTATTAGAACACCAATGGGTGTGCTCCAAGCTTCTTTACCACAGAGTGTCCAAGATCTCTATGCTCATTTCTTCCTCCCATTTTGCTTTTATTAAGGTAAAATCAACTGAGCTGATAGTTTGTTTTTCTGAGAATGATGAAGGTCAGACACATCCATCGAGACTGTAGCCTCTAAAAGTCGTAAGATTTTGCAGGTGTGGTCTTACATAATCTCTTATTTGCAGATATCTAAAGAAGTTGCTTCCTGGTCATTTGTATTTACTCTGTATTTGTGTAAAAGAAGCAAAGGTGCCCTCAATGTACATATAACTGACCGCTTATTCATACAGTCTATAAGTCCGAAGGTGCTTTCCATGGTGCATGAGATGATGACTGATAATGAGAAATAAAACAAACCGTGAAGCATCAGTTTGGGGACTCTCTGTGTCTTGCTCAATTAAGCCAAGGGCTGTTACAGTACAAGTCTCCTATTGTATGGATTCCTGCCTTTTTCCAGAGTTTAAAAGTATTATCTAGATTAGATGGGGCAAAAGTAGGGTTTCCAGCGATAGGTAAAGCATAAAATATGGGTCATAATGTGATCTAATTTGTTTCCAAATGCGCAGAGGAATATGTATGCTCAAAAAACAATTAATGAGGACTAATGCAAAACTTCATTGTATCACAACAAAGTTAATGTATGGAACCACTGTAGTGAAGAAATGAAAACATATACAACATTATACAAAAGGATCCTTTCTGGTAATGTAATCCACACATGCTGGAGCCTCTCTGTGCACCCTGGACTCAAGAAGTGATGGCATATGACTGGGGGTCATTCATCGGGATGGGGAGATGGTCAGCTCATCCCCCTGCCGACTCTGCTACCAGGCCAGTCCAGGTTTTCAAACATAAACATCAGATTAAACATCAAGTAAGACCATCTGTACATCCATCTCAACATCGCAGGAAACGGTCCTGGCCACATGGATCTTCTGGGCTGGAGCTGAGAGGCTCAAGAGGAGCTTCTACCCTCTGGCCACCGGGATCCTGGATGAGATTGCTATATAGGACTGTCCTCTGAGGCAGTTCATCATAACACAGAGCATGCCTGTCAAAACCTGCGTCAAGTTCAAAGCAGTGTTTCATCAGCAAAAACACCTGGGCTGTGTTTCATGGTGTACTCTTTGGACTACTGTTGGTACTCATTGCTGTATTTCCTGTATGTGTCTGTCTGGCCAGAGCAATCAACACGATGGAAAACAACTGGTACAATGAGTGATTGAGCTTGGGACAAATGCTGGCTCATGGCCAGCTGACACTCCTAAAGTGAGTTTTCATCATAACTTACTGGGATATTTTACAATCTATTCCTCTGTCCTGCGGCACAGGCGAGCCCAGGTACCAGAGCGAATCACTGATCCAGTGGACCGGTCATCTGCCACCCCATTTCGGAGAATAGCAGGTCTCCTCTTCATGCTGATCCTGCTCTCCGGAGATGTTCAGCTAAATCTTGGACAAGTGACCCCTGGAGTGCTGCAGAACTTCGATGCTGATTTGTGCCTGAGTGTATCTGGGACTCCTCTGGTGCCAGTGACGAATGAGCAGCAACTTTCTGAGCCGGGCTTCTTCCTTAACAGACTAAACTTTGTTAACACAAGGCATGATGTCTCAATGAATAACTTTTCGCTACTGGGCTGTGGAAACCTTGATAGGTCCAGTGTCTCTCTCACAAAACCTGCTGCTGACACCACTGTGTGTCGAAACGCTGCAGTGAAGAGGCAGAGGTTATTCAAAACCTTCCAAACTGTCAATCATGCAAAAGTCTTATGGGACCCGAAGCTGAAACCGAGGGCGCTATTCGATGGACATTTTAACATCAGAAGCATTACTGCAAAGAGCAATCAGCTCTCTCATCTTGTGTCTGACTCAAATCTGGACTTTCTCTGTCTGACTGAAACATGGTTGAAACAAACAACTCCTGCAAGTGTGTTCACAGTGCCCGGATACCAATGTTTCAGAAGAGACAGACCTGATGGAAGAGGAGCAGGGGTGCTTTTTTATGTGAGAGACAACATCAAATGTCAATGTGTGGTTTATAATGTGAGTAACACGTTAGAATATGTTGGGATAAAGATAATATTATCCCAACAAATGTCTTTTAACATCATAGGTGTCTGTAGGCCCCCTTCTGCAGATGACACTTTCTATGATCAAATCACAGAAGTCTTGAAAGAGTGCAATCTTAACAAAGAATCATTACCTATGGGTGATTTTAATGTGAACTGGAAGGATAAAACTAAGAGGAAAAAACTAAAAATGATCACAGAGAAATTCCAACTAGAACAACTAGGAAAAGGCTCAACTAGGATTGCAAAATGCTCCAGCACACAAGTTGATCTGATATTATGATATACATTACATACAAACTTTGTATGAAGTTTGGTGTTATTCTAATTTATTTTACAATAATTATAGGTCTTACATGTATAATTCAGTAGTGGCGATGACCTATGAGGGGAAGGAAAAAATGGAGTGAGGGTGACAGGTGATAAAGTGCTGTAGAAAAATAAAATCAAAACTAAAATTTATAGCTCTGTACTGCAGTTTTTCCTTTATTAGGAAGCCCGGGTCTGAAGACATCTACATGCCCGTGACAGAAGCCTTTCGATTGCGCTGCAGCCCGACATGCGCGGAGGTGCGACGGCCCGTTCAACACTGCTTGCAGCTTTAATTATCACAACTCTTTGAGTGCCTATATCTCAGACACACATACCCCAAAACTCACCAAAGTTGACGGGCACATCAGTTCTGGCTAAAAATTTGATATTTTAAGGCCAGGCGGCGAATTTCGATCCTTCGCCATGAAAATTGAAATGGCCATAACTCCAGCATACATGATCCTAAGAGACCCAAACCTTTTGTGCTTAAAAAGAGTCCTGCCCTGAACAGATCCATGTGTCAATACTGGATCTGAGTCATAGCGCCACCTACTGACAACAGGAAGTTACATGTTTTACACTTTGACGCCCTGTGGGTAGCAAGGTGATTGGATCCACCTCAAATTTACTCAGAATAGCCTCAAGACCTTGGAGATTCTGAAGTTGGTGACTCTATGTGGAAAGATGTTGCCATGACGATATGGCGAATGTCGATGTCTCGCCATGAAATTTCAAAACCTTATAACTTGACTCCACATGGTCCGATTTTTTCCAAAACTCTTATTCTTGTTCTGTTCTGAAGATATGTACAGGCCCATATTTAGTGACAGTCATAGCGCCACCTACTGTCGACATGAAGTAACATGCGTCATACTTTGTATAATTACTCCAAGTAAATTTGGCCAATGCACCTGAAATTGACTCAGCTAAGATATAAGATGATAACTCCTGAAGCTCTTGAGTTTTCACCAAAAGCTGTTGCCGTAGCGATGCATTGTTCTCCATGAAACAGGAAGCTGTTTTTAAGTGGCTAGAGATGCTTAAAAACTCACGAAACTTGGCATGTGTCTGAAGTAGGAAAATATGATATCTGATATGGGACTTGGGGTTGGGCATGGCAAAATGGCTCAACAGCGCCCCCTTGAAAATTTCAAAATTGAAGCCCCGCCTTCCAGTTTAACGTAGAAAAATGAAATTTACAGGGCATATGTATCATGTCCAGACACACCAAAAACTTTCTTGGAGCTATACCCTAGGTCCAACAGGAAGTCAGCCATTTTGGATCAAAGTTGCGATTTTGACGCTGATTTTGCCATTTCCAGCTTGCATACTTTAACAAACTCCTCCTAGAGATTTCACCTCAGCAAATTTAAATTCAGTCAGTATCATCTACAGACCTTGGAGATGAAAAGTTATCAAAACGGTGAGTTTTTGACCTTCTCAGGGGGGCGTGGTTGGGCGATGAATTCCGATCCTTCGCCATGAAAATTGAAATGGCCATAACTCCGGCATACATGATCCTATGAGACCCAAACCTTTTGTGCTTGTAAAGAGTCCCGCCCTGAACAGATCCATGTGTCAATACTGGATCTGAATAATAGCGCCACCTACTGGCAACAGGAAGTTACATGTTTTACACTTTGAAGTCCTGTGAGTAGCATGGTGATTGGATCCACCTCAAATTTACTCAGAATAGCCTCAAGACCTTGGAGATTGTATATTCTGAAGTTGCTGACTGTTTGTTGAAAGGTGTTGCCATGACGACGTGGCGAATTTGATGTCTCGCCATGAAATTTGAAAGCCTTATAACTTAACTCCACATGGTCTGATCTTTTCCAAATTTCATATGCTTGTTAAGAGTCCCGGTCTGAAGACATGTACAGGCCCATATTTAGTGACAGTCATAGCACCACCTACTGTCGACATGAAGTAACATGCATCATACTTTGTCTAATTACTATTTACTTTGCCTAAGACCTTGGTGATGCTACATTCGGCAGGTCATGACCCATAATCAAACGCCGTTGCCATGGCGAAACATTCTTTGCCATGAAATACAATGCTGTTTTTGAGGGATGGTTGTACAGTTACAAAACATGACACACATGTCAATCAATCAATCAATCAATCAATCAATTTTTATTTATATAGCGCCATATCACAACAGAAGTCATCTCAAGGCACTTTTCACATAGAGCAGGTCAAGACCGTACTCTTTAATATACAGAGACCCAACAATTCCCCCATGAGCAAGCACTTGGCGACAGCGGTAAGGAAAAACTCCCCTTTAACGGGTAGAAACCTCAAGCAGACCCCGGCTCTTGGTGGGCGGCCATCTGCTTTGACCGGTTGGGTTGTGTCTGGAGTAACACCAATTAAAATCCTGTATAGGTCATTGACATGGACGTGACAAAATGGCTCAACAGCGCCCCCTTGAAAATTTCAAAATTGAAGCCCTGCCTTCCAGATTAACATAGAAAAATGAAATTCACATTTACCACATGTAAATGGTAAATGGACTGTACTTGTATAACGCCTTTCTAGTCTTCCGAACACTCACAGCGCTTTTACACTACAAATCACATTCACCCTTTCACACGCATTCATACACTGAATGGGTACAGGGGCTACCATGCAAGGTCCCAACCTGCCCATCAGAGGAAATCTAATCATTCACACACATTCTCACACTGATGGCACAGCCATCGGGAGCAATTTGGGGTTAAGTATCTTGCCCAAGGACACATCGCCATGTGGACTGGCCACCGATATTCCGATTAGTGGACGATCCACTCTACCTCCTGAGCCACAGCCGGCCATTTTGAATTAAGCAATCATGTTTGGCGATTTGCATGCTTTGTATTTTTTTATTTTTTATTTATTATTTTGTACAGATTTAATCAGATTGACTTCAAAATTTGTGTGTATCATCTAGACCAGGGGTTTCAACTGGTCTCACTCTGGGACCCATATTTTCCCATGGTCATTAAGTCGGAACCCACTTTTATAGAATTCAAAGCAAGCAAATTTATTTTTCAAAAATATCCTTTGAAAACACACGTATGTCACCTTTTTTTTTAAACATAAATACATATATTTACATGTGCAAAGTGCATTTCAGAGCACATTATTAAGAAACTGAAGAGGACCATGACAACTGCATGTACACTAAAATAAATATCAAAACTGCACAAAATAAATAAGGCCACAAAATGAGATATTATGGCAAAGATCATAATCACAATTATTTTGGTCAATATTGAGATCACGATTATTTAACACAATTACTTTTTGACTCTCATTTTTGCCGATTGCCAATGCCGATATACACACATATTTTTTTCCACCTGGCTGAGGAGACTATTACACATGCAATCATAGATTGTACTAATGATCAAGAAAGAAAATATATAAGAGAAGAACTTAGGAAGACTGGAGTTCAGCATTAAGACTTAAATGAACGTGCCAAGTGGGTGGAGCAGTAGTTTTCTTTGAGTTTATTAGACAGACAGGATTAATACATCCATGTGTCAATATTGAGACATAATCATATCGCCACCTACTAGCGTCAGGAAGTTACATGTTCTGTACTTTTATGAGCTGTACCAAGCAGGATGAACAGATCCATCTGAAATTTGGCAGACACATGAATCATGTCCAAACGCACAAAAAAAGCCTCTTGGAACCATATCCTAATTCCAACAGGAAGTCATCCATCTTGAATTCATTTACAATTTTCGCTCCGTTTTTGCCATTTGCAGGCGCTATATTTTAACGAACTCCTCCCAGAGATTTCAACCAACCTACTTCATCTTAAGACCTTATGATGAAAAGTTATCAAAATCACGAGTTTTCGTGGAACACCCCTGATGTGGCATGCCGGTCAATATGCATGTCTTGCCATGAAACAGGAAATTGTTGTAACTCCACTGGACTACATGTCAATATCGAGTTATAGTCATAGCACCACCTACAGAGAACAGGAAGTCAGCGTTATAACAAACAACATCTGATCTACATGGAATTTACAAGGTGTGGTCTACACATGATATCTCAGGCAAATTGACATATAATTAGTGCTCTCTAATATCACATAGTGGACACAGGAAGTGGTATTTAACTACTTTGTGCAACATCAGATATTCATCAAACTGCATATGCATGTCAGGCGACCTTCACTACTACTACTGTCTGCTGGCAACAGGAAACAAGCCTTATGTGACAAAGTTCCTTTGATTTACATGAAATTTAAAGTGTGTGGTGTACATTTGATATACAGCAAAATATAGGCTTGGGGTCACATGATGACGCAGAGCAAGATGGCTGCTTAGGCTGAGGGCTGCAGTGCCATCAGTTCACATTTTGCGTGAATATACTGGCATTTGCAATTTTTTTTGCAGTTCCTCCACAAGTTGCCGAATGTAAGTTTCTCCTGCTACCGATATGCCAAATTCCCGGAAAAACGAGGCAAATGTGCCTAAACAACAGCCAGGCACCAAGGCTACCACTAGCCCTCAAGCTAAACAGGCCTCCCCTGGATTGCCAGCTCAGGAGGCCGTGGATGAACCCACCCCCACTGCTAAAATATATGTGCTTCTTCAGAAACTATCAGATGACGAAAATCTTGACTGACCAAGCCAAACACTTTGCGGACATCCGTAAGGATGTGTCTGAAATGAAAATAGCCGTTGAAGCGATTGAGGCCAAACTAGCCGACATGCTAACTAGGATGACCAGCATGGAGGTCCGTCTGGACATGCTGGAGGAGGCCAAGAGGCAGCGGTGTGACTCGCCCTTGGCTCTGGCTTCTGAGGTTGATAAGCTGAACGCCAAGCTGACAGAATACGAGGACCGGGAAAGGTGAGTGAATCTACGCTTTTATGGTTTTCCAGAATTTGCTGAAAATAAAGATGCTATATCGTTTTTGAGGACCACTCTCCCCGAGATCCTCCAGGCTGATTTCCAGGGGGGCCTGGATTTGGAGCATGCTCATCGCTACTACCAGCTAAGCCCGGAGCCCCCCCTAGACCCTTCATCGTGCGTTTCCTGAGGTACCAGCAGAAGGAGCAGGTGAGACAACTTGCTAAAGATATCGGGGCTGTCCGCTGGCACAATCACAAGATAAGCTTCTATCAAGACTTCTCCAAAGCCACGCAGGAGCAGGAAAAATATAGATTTTGCTTTGATTCAGGAATCACATTTATTCCTTCAATAAACTTTATCATCCCATTGCAACTTCATCTGCAGCTAGAAAGTGTAGAGGGGTAATGGTACTATGCAAACGCAAACTAAAATTTGACTTTACTGACTCTTGGTCGGCTGATGCTGGTCGGATAGCCATTGCTAAGATCCGTATGGATGGGAAAAATATTGCACTTATTTCTGCTTATGCTCCCAATGCGTTTATGTTGCTTTCTACCATTTATTAACCAAAACTCTGCTTGATCTAACAGGATTTCATTTAGTTCTAGGGGCGGACTTCAACGCAGTGTGAGATAGCAGCATGGACAAAACAGGTGGCATTGAATCTAGAGACCAATGTCTTGCATCTGAGGCGCTGCGCCAGTGGGCATCTAATACGGGTGTGGTTGACATTTGGCATATGTTAAACCCCTCTTTGAAAGATTTTTCATTTTACTCAGGGAGACATAAATCCTTTTCGAGACTAGATTTTATCTTTGCTTCAAAAGATTTATTTCAGAATATTCAAGATGCGCAGTATATTCCGGTTACCTGGTCTGATCATAAGCCAATACATTGTTCAGTCACTGTTCGCCCATCTCCCACTAGAGCTCCTAGGTAGCAGTTTAACTCATCTTTATTACGAGATGAAATATTCAAGACTCAGTTTGAAAGTAATTTCAGAGAGTTTTTGGAGTTTAATGCTGGCTCTGTTTCTGATCCAAGGATACTTTGGGAGGAAGCGAAGGGCTTTCTTTATAAGAAGTAATACCACTTTATACGTCTCAACACGAAAGAGGGAACGTGCAGCCAAATTAGAAGCTTTAGAATTAAAATATGCAACCCTTGATGCTATCCTGCAACATAACTTTAACATCCATACAGCCTTACAGAAGGAACTGGTTAAAAAAGAGATTAACTCTCTTCTGAAGCGCCGCTCAGAATTTCTTATGCAGAAAACAAGGCAAACTTATTACTTTAATTCCTCAAAACCCAGTCATCTACTAGCAATGAAGCTTCGGACAGACGAGCATTTTGCTGTTATTTTCTGCATTAAAGACAAAGATGGCATTATACAGTCTGACCCAAAAAAAGTAAATGCTTCCTTTGCCTCCTTTTATCAGGAATTATATGAGTCGGAAAGTAATTTCGATAAAAATGACAATAAAAAATGCAATAATTTCTTAAATAGCATTGAACTATCTTCCCTTAGTAGCGATGACTCCGCAGAACTAGATGGTCCTGTCACATTACAGGAATGTGAGGCAGTTGTTAAGGACATGTGTAAATCTCCAGGGCCAGATGGTATACCACCCGAATTTTATATCACATTTTGGCCTTTGATCGGCCCGCTGTTAGTGGACATGATCCAATATTCAATCAAGGAGGGTTCATTTTCTAGGGATGTTAATTCAGCACTAATCTCACTACTTCTTAAGAAAGGAAAGGATCCAACAGAGTGCTCCAGGCCGCTCTCAGTATAAAATGCTGATTTAAAGATTTACTCGAAACCATTAGCTTGACGGCTTCAAAGTCATATGACAGAGTTGGTTCATAGTGACCAGACAGGGTTCATAAAATCTAGACTGGCTATAGATAATGTTAGAAGATTATTGCATGTTATAGATGGCGCTCAAATCTTAAGTTCCCCTGCTGCCGTCCTCTCACTAGATGCAATGAAGGCCTTTGACCGCCTGGAGTAGCCTTTTTTGTGGTCAGTGCTTGACTTTATGGGGTTCGGCTTGCCGTTCATTAATATGATTAAAGTGCTGTATAATAATCCAACAGCCGTAGTGCTCACAGACAAAACTAGCTCACTTCCCTTCGCTATCTCTAGAGGCTTAAGACAAGGTTGTCCTCTCAGCCCTTTGTTATTCACCCTCTCTCTTGAACCACTGGCACAAGCCATTCACAGCTCACCTACAATCTCTCCAATTTCTATCAGCGGTACACACCATCACATCTCGCTATATGCTGATGATGTTTTATTGTACTTAAACAACCCAGCCCAATGTATCCCACGTTCTGTCAACTTTTGAACACTATGGCAAGCTGGTTTTAAAATAAATTGGCAGAAATCTGCTTTGCCGCCTTTAAATCAGGCCATGTGTAATGCTTCCATCCCTGCATATATTCCAGTCACTAAAAACTTTACTTATCTGGGGATATTTATTCTTCTATACAGACAGTAACAAAAAAAATTTTGTAATACACTCAACAAAGCTGCGGCAGATCTCGACAGGTGGTCTAGCCTCCCAAATTCACTTTGCGGTAGGATAGCTATAATTAAAATGAATATCCTGCACAGAGTCAATTTTGTTAGCTCAGTGCTCCCTCATCCCCCGCCTCCTTAATATTGGTGCAAATTACAATCAGCAATAACCAAATTTCTTTGGCGTGGTAAATGACCCCGTATTAAACTTACCACAATGCAGCGAGAAAGGCAGGCTGGCTCTCTCCCAAACTTCAAATTTTATAACTGGGCCTTTACACTGAGTCCTCTTTTAACCTGGTTTCAACCTGATGCACAGGTGTCATGGCGAGCTATGGAGAAGCGGACGTTAGCCCCATATTCTTTTGTTAATATCTTGCAGTCTAACTTCAGTCAACCAATGCAGTTTGAGATTCGGTCCTATAATTGCATATTTGCTATTCATGTGGAGGAGGGTGGAGAAATTAGCTGGTTGCTCTTCTGGGTGAGGCCCACATTCTCCAATATTTAATAATGATAAATTGTGGATTGGCAGTTGTCCTACTTGTTTTCCTGACTGGGAAAGAAAAAACATTTGCACACTTAGTGATATCTATGGGGAGGGGGGGTTACTCACTTTGCAGGACATATGTAATAAGTATGGTACACCTCGTACATCCTTTTTCTTTTACCTACAGCTGAGATCGTCTTTAAAAAACAATGGTGTTCCTTTACAGGGCACTCTCATACCACACCCACTTCATAAATTGTTTCACTCTGCTAGAAGCACAAGTGGTTTTGTCTCAAGACTCTATTGGTTCTTGTTGCAGCACTCTTACAGACCCCTGGCACTTGATGAAATGTGGAGGAGAGATGTTCCAGATCTGAAGCCCGCATTTGATTGGGATAAAGTGTGGGTTACTATGCGCTTAGCATCCAGAAATCCTGATCATCAGCAAATACGTTATAACTTTATACATAGGGTATACTTAACCCCTAGTAAGCTTCATTTGATGAAGATTATAAATGACCCTATATGTACTTTTTGCTCTTCCAAAGTGATTGGCAGTTTTTTTCATATGTTTTGGGAGTGTGCCCCAGTGGCTGAATTTTGGAGGATGGTTGCTTCTAACCTTTCCAAGCTGTTCAAGATCAGGTTGCCCTGCTTGCCTGCTACACTTATTTTGAATGATCTGTCGGATCTGGGTTTGTCTCTGGACAAGAAAAGAGCACTGTTGGCTGGACTCACCACCGGGAAAAAACTAGTGGCCACACGCTGGAAACCTCCACACTCACTTTCTTGGGTTTTGATGTATCTGGACATTGTTTATCTGGAGTTGTCAACAGCTAGAGTCCAGGGTGCTAAAGAGTTGGCCATTAACGCTTGGTATACACTTCTAACTACCCCCCATGGATTTCAGGTGTAATTTGCGATTGAGGGATGGAGTCCTGGGTCCAGGGAGGGGGTGGGTCATATCTGGGGTTTTGATACTTTTTTTTTATTTATTCATTTACTTTTTTATTTAATTAATTTAATTCATTTATTTATTTATCTATTTTTACTTTATTTTAGTTGATTACTCATGTGTATTTGAATATTGCTGTATGTACAGGTATATGATGTATATTTTTTTAATTATTCTGTAACGTGCATATGCCTTTCTGTACTTTATTGTGTAATAAAATACAAATTTGATCACAAAAAAACCCAAAATATAGGGTTTTTCCATTGGCACTTTTGGCTACACTGACTCAAACCATGCCACGTTTCCATATGGTTTTACTCCGCGGAGTTGTGCCCAAGATTGGCCATCTCCGGAGGCGAGCGCCCGACCTGACTCCAGGCAGAAGTGATGACCCCTCTTCTCCCCACTTCTCCCCCTAAAACAAGCTGTGTTGCGAGACTCAAGACGTCTGTGTTGGAGATGAGAGAAAGATGTTTTTAAAAGCCATTACTTTTGTAGCTTCCAACTGAATTTGTCATGATTGCAAATGTAACTGTAGTGTGTATTTCTGGATTAAGGGCTTATCACTTTGTTCTTTTGAAGATACTGATGGTTTGATAAGCCAGGCACTGCTGGTCGGTAACTCTGAGGGAGCTGTGGATCTGTGTATAACCAATGGTTGCTATGCTGAGGCCATCAAAGTTTCTATCAGTGGAGGAGAGGAGCTGCTCAGCAAAAATACCTATGGGACTGTTTGTTATTTATGATAGGGAGGGGATGGTGCAAAACGGGGGAAGCACGTCAAATAAGTATTTAAGCACTGAGAAAGGACTTGTGTTTTTGTTTTGGCTTAGGGAAGGGAGATACAATTTTAAATGGTTGCATTTTGTATTTATTTTAAATAAATTTTTTCTTTTCAAAAATACATGTTTTACAGCTGTATGGTGATGGGACTCTGGGGAAATAAAAAAATAAAAAATGATGGAAAGAGGAAAGTATGGGGAAAAAAAATGAACAGCTCAGGAGCCAAAGCATAGCACTTCATCTGTCAAACATGGTGGTGCTCCTGTTATGGCTTGGGCATTTATGACTGCCAATGGAGGTGGCACACTGGCACACACTGATGATATACAATAATATACAGGAGCATTGTATGTGCTCGCATTCAGACAAATGCATCAAAACTCATCGGAGCACACTTCATCATTCAGCAGGACAACCATCGCGAACACATGGCCAAAACAACCAAGAAGCTTCTCAGAGTGAAGAGGTGGAATATCCTCCACTGGCCGAGTCAATCACCTGATCTCAATCCCACTGAGCTGCATTCTACCTGCTGAAGACCAGTCTGGAGACAGAGAGAGCCAACTACAAGCAAAAGCTTATGTCTGAGCCATAGACATCAGCAGACACAGTATCTTCCCTGGTGAAGCAAGACTTAAGCTAGTCATTGACTGCAAAGGATTTTCCATAAAATATTAAATATAATGATTTTGTGTGTCTTCTTTTGTTGTGTATCTGTCCAACTACATTTGAAACCCTAAACTTTGGGCACTATGTGTTAAAAGTGCTCCTATCTTCAACACAGCCCTTTCTATATCTACTGAAAATAAAGCTGAGACTTGGCACTTCAATGCAGTAAACAATATTTTATTTATAATTGAACGTACTGAAGCACAGAGCCTCAAGAACAAAAAATGTGTAGCTGTCCAAATACTTACTGTCTGGATTGTATGTGCTTATTAGGGGGTTGTTCTAACAGCAGAATCCACATTGCTACTCTGATTTTTTGACAACACCTTCATGCAGTATAGTGTTTTCCACCAAATTTAACTGTATACTCATTTGCTATAAATGGTCGATTCAAATTTTATTTATCACATACAGTCATACACAATATGATGTGCAGTGAAATGCCTTGTGTCTGGCTCAGATGAGTGATTAAAACAAAAATTTAAAAGAGTGATTAAAATTTGAGACATACACTAAATTTAATGTGTAAGTTACAATTAAATAAATAAAATAAGAATAAAAATGTAGACTATTTACACACATGTACTATACACAGAACTGTGCAAATAATAATGCAAACTAACAGTTCTCATTGAGAAGCTCCTCCTCATCCTCTCTGAGACAGGATGTTCTCTGTGGTTCAAGTGTGAAAGTTCCTAAGCACCCTGAGGGGAGCTTAAAGTCCCTCAGGTGTCTAAGGTGGTAGGGATGCTGACGGGCTTTCTTCATCAGGGTGTTGATGTGGCAGGACCATAACAGGTCCTGTGTGATGTGGACACCAAGATATTTAAAGCTGTCCACCCTCTCCACCTGAGCTCCGTTGATCCTTAGTGGGTGGTAGTTTGCTTCCTGCCAAAGTTCAGTATCAGTCCCTCAGTTTTACTGACATTCAGCATGAGGTTATTCTTTTGGCACAGTTATTCAGGTGGTTAATCTCCATCAGGTAGGCCTTCTCATCATTATTGGAGATCAGGCTCACCACAGCTGTGTTGTCAGCTAACTTGACAATGGTGTTAGAGTCTGAAGTGGCTACACAGTCCTATGTGGGGCTCAGCACGTAGCCTCGGGGGATCCGTTGTTGAGGGTGAGAAGAGATGACACATGGTGGCCCACTTTTCAACCTGTGGTCTGCTGGTCAGGAAGTTGAAGACCCACCTGCACAGGGAGGAGTGTAATCCTAGGTCTCTCAGTTTAGTGACCTGTCTGGAGGGGATTATTGTGTTAAATACGGAACCGTAATCAACAAACAGCATTCTAACATAATTTATCCCTCCTGGTGCCCAAGTGGCCTAGGGCTGTGGGGAACATGTAGGCTCTGTGGATCTGTTGGGGTGATATGTGAATTGCAGAGGGTCCAGGGTGAAAGATAAGGAGGAGGTGATGAAGCCTTTCATCAGCCCTTCTTCACCACAGAGGTCAGGGCTATTGGGCGATAGTCATTTAAACAGCTGGGCTTGGATTTCTCTGGGACAAGTAGTAAGAATTACTGTCTTGCAATATAAATGGTGAGAAGTCAGTGTATAACAGGCATGTTTGGACAGGATTTTTATAGCCTCTCTTCATCTTCAGCAAGTTCAAATATAATTTTCAAGCAACAGCAACAACCTCTGAGGACTGGTGCAACAGAAAAAGTGTGACTAAAAAAAATAAAAAAAAAAAAAACCCAAAATGAGTATTTTAACCCAAATTGGCTCTGCTCACATTACTCACAGGAGAAAATCACCACCACAAAACCTGCACAAAGGAAAAGCAAGAAGCCAAGTGTGTCAACTGTGCTGGTGAACACCTCCAAGACTTGTCCAGTCTATCTCTCATACATGACCCCATCAACCAAAAAGCCACCACACAGCCCACCATCACCAACCCCCCAAGCCTGCACCCTAATGATGGCACCCACCTCAATCATCTGCATGATGACCTCAAAAAACTCCCCATGGATGACAAGAAAACAAGAAGTACGTAAAAGCATCAGGAAACACACACACTTCAGTATATAAAAATCCCCCTATCATTCTCACCAAGAGTAATATATACAAATGTGTCCAAAAATATTGGTATCCTTCCACCTTTCTTTAAAAAAAACTAAATTTTCTCTGTATTAAGTTGAAACTGACCGCCAACTTCAGTTTGCTAAATCCCGCCAAAACCAGTCAGCCAGCTCTATGAAGGATTTAACAGCCTGCCTTTGTTTTGCCTCCTCTCCTGGACATCTGGCAGTGCACCCAATCATCATGGAAGGAGCTGCTGAAAACAAAGTCACCAGTGGTGGGACTGGTTTCCTTCCTGAGAGTGCAGGGCCACATGTAGACAGGCTGTCCTAGTGTGCCCTCCCTGGAAGAGGCCCTTGCAGCCCTCCTGATTCCCCACTCAGCTGGCTGGGCAGCAGCCAGAAGGTTGCAGCCTCCACTGATGCAGGACAGAGACACGCTAGAATATTCTGAGAAAGTAGTGTTGGGTGCGGTAGTGAACAATCTGGGTGTGTTGGACATTGCAGTGGCAAATACATCACTGCACGCCTCCTCCACGGCTGAATAGGTTGAATTACTGGGTCGCGCCATCGGTCAGATTAACAACCTCATTCTGGGTGTTGCAACTGCCACAGGGTGAGTGATGTTGCTTGCCACAGCAGGCTTACGTCGTGTGTGGCTGGGACTCAGCGCTCTACAAAGGAAGGACAGAGAGGACCTTCTGAGAGCTCCCATTTCTCCGAATGTTCTTCTCAGATCCATCTCCTCTGTGACTCAGCACTTCAAGAGGCTGGAAGGAGAGAAGGTGCAGCTGAGGTGTCATCTGTCACTTGTGCCTTCTTCGAACCAGAGAGAAGACAAGGCGCACTGCCACAATGCCATGGCAAGGAGGAGAGTGCGCAGGCAGGGCAGAGCACTGTCTGCCCCCACTGCTTCAGCCACCTCCCACACCACCTCGATGGAGACACCACAGTAACGACACACCTGGGACCACAGAGCGGCCCAAGCTGCAGCAAGGAGCACAGACAGACCCCTGCTGAAGCTGGGTTATGCTTGGGGAAAGTCAGCGGCACCAAAACAACCGTCAACGGAAGGGAGCATCACATCAGCGTGGGCTACATTCAACTGCGCCCCCCCCCACCATGTGCCAGCTGAGTTCACCGCCCCTTCCCACCACTGTTCAAGTCCATTGTGTGTCTGTTCACATGTTAAAAATGTTTTAATAAAAACATGTTACATTCAGAGGCTGCGTAATGCAGAAAGCACTTGCTCTGCTGGTGCCCCTGCCTCTCTTCTCTCTGTCAGAGAAGCAGACGACAGGAGGCTTTATTCAGCTGCAGACGGTGCTAGCCAAAAAAAGCTTAGCACTGAGCACATCCATGAGCGCTATGTTAGATGCAATGTGGTGAGAAAAACACACATCCTGCCTGTCATAGTGACACATAAAAGCAGATCTGTGCCTCACTGCGCTCGCTGATAACGTTATTTCTCGAACCAGCCAGTGCAGCAGTAATCTCAGCAGACTGAACAGAATTCATAAGAGGTCATTAACTCTCTTCCAATATACAGTGTGTTGATTATTTACTGTGGTGACTTGCATACACCAGCAAATTGGTCATCTTAAATGCAGGGAAAGTGTTTGATCTCATAGAATGCACTTCTGCTTTGGAAAAGTTTGGTTTTGGTACTAAGTTTATTTCTTGGATAAAATTGTTTTCTTTGTACTCTCTAATGTCCCCACAGGCCTCAATAGTTGTACTTTTTCTGCCATTTTAGTTTTTATTGGTTTTGTAAAGAAAGGGTTGATCCAATCTCCTTTGTCTTCTGCCATTTTCCAATATTTGGCCAGTTTAGCCATTTCGAATGATACAGTAGGTGTAATCTAGGATTGGGTAGACCTTAGTCTTCCTTCTCTTTAGGGACACACAGTTAACTTTGTTCAATCCTGGGTCTTTTTGCTCCCCATAAAAATTTTTGACAGTTATCACTAAAAGATGGCAGATGGTACTGTGATTCGCGACATAATGACGATGTAATTAACTTTGGGGTAGTAACAGTTGGTTAAAGTCTGATTCCAAGATACTTCATGTCCTTAGGAATCCACTTAAATTAAAAAAATGTCCACTATATTTGTGTAACATGATGTAGGATGGAGCCTTTTTCCTATCTTTAGTCAAGAGCGTGGTATATCAATTTGAGAGCATGATTGACTGATTTCACTTTCAAATTTTGTAGTATTGTCCCTCAAAACCCTGCCCTTGCACTCCATTAGCCTCTGGTTGCGCTTAGATTTGCTCTGTTTCTGCTCAAACTGTGTGCTTGCACTCAGATATATTGTTGCTTGCACAGATTTCCTGCACTCCAGCTTCAGCTCTTCTCTGAGACCGACTCTTGGTGTGAATGTGACAGTTAAACAACCACAGCTGCAGGATTAAAATCAGTTTTTATGACGGTTTTATGAGCTGATGAGTGTTGAGTGAATCAGGCTAATAAACATTAGCCATGTAATGCTTATCACTTCAATTTCACATATAAAAAATGAGTTCAAGCGGCTATCTTGCCATTCTAACACAGGCTTAACCATAGAAACGTTGATGACGTATGATGAAGGTGACATTGTTTTCTCCTCCAGTACACCGACGGGCAGGCGCTGTGCCATATGCAGCTACTATAATATTGTATGTAGCTATTATAGTAAAAAGTATGCGTGCTGGTGTATAAATTAACTGTCCTTTCATTCTAAAAGTCATAAAGAAAGGAAGGAAAGTACATTAATAAAGCCCTGGAGGGTGGGAGTGGATGAACCCAATTAAAGAGTACTGGCATGTATAGGACGCTCTAAGAAGTAAAGCGAACATGCCCACAAGGAGGCAGGGATCATTTCATTGGTCAACACTATACCTGGCCTTCTATTGGTTGGGGCATTTTTACAGGGTTGTTGAACAAAAAATCCGAGAGCAGAGCAGAAGCAGAGCCTGAGTGTGAGGAGAAGAGCTGAAGCTGGAGCGCTAGAAATCTGTGCAAGCAACAGTATATCTGAGTGCAAGCACACAGTTTGAGCAGAAACAGAGCAAATCAAAGTGCAAGCAGAGGCTATTTGAGTGCAAGGGCAGGGTTTTTAGGGACAATATTACAAAAATTGAACATGAAATCAATAAATCATGCCCTCAAATTGATATACCACACTCCTGAATAAAGATAGGAAAAAAGCTCCATAATGTAGAGAGTGGCATGGCCTCTGACTTAATCATTCATTGTGTAGTCTGATCATGAATAGTGACCATCAAATGTGGCAGAGATATCAAAGGGTCAGATGTCATCTGTATAAAGCAGTAATTTATGTTCCTTCCAACCATCCTCAACCCTCCTGATGCCAGCATTTGCCCTAATATGGATACCCAAGGTTTATGAAAAATATCAACAATAAAGGACTTAAGGAACAGCCCTGACAGGTCCATCCAGGGAAAGGGGAAAGAAGGGTTATATGTTCCTTTAGTTATTGCAGCAGCCTTCAGTTCTTTATATTTTATCTTGACTTACTGAGAAAAGCGAGACCAAACACATAATGGGATTAAATGGAAAAAAAAAAAGCCCTATTCCCTTATTAAAAGCCTTTTCAGCAACTAAGGAAATGGCAGCTATTGGTATAATATTGGTTTGGCCCAACCACATTAAGTGTAACAATTTTCTTATATTGTCAGTAGAGGTTCTGTTCTTCATAAAACCCACTTGGCTGGGATGTGTAACACCAGGTAAAACTTGTTGCAGACCAGTGGCGGCTGGTGACTCAAAACATTGTGGAGGACAGGAGAAAAACCAACACAGAATCTTACAACAAACTGCATCATACTATATGATTGTCCCCCACCTGATGAAATTGGAGGTGTGGGGGGCAATTTTATATGCCAATAAAACAATTTGCTTTCAAAAACAAAGACCCCTGAGTGGAAAGCTTGCTTCTTTAAAGACATTTAGCATACACATATTTTTTCTAAACAAAGAAGTGTTCATTTTAGCTGTGGAGTGATTCAGATGTGTCATTTTACCAACAAAGTTACTTTCAAATTTATAGTATTGTTCTACTGTGACAACAGATTTATGTTCTCATCAAAAACAGCCAACATATCACGATTTACACGTGTTTCCTATGTATTTTCTTAGTATTCAGAAATATATAAAGTACCACATAGCTTATAATTTTATACAGGCACAGATCAGTGATGTATACTAGAAAGACTGAACACTAAAAACATTCACAGATCTAAAAGTGTAGGTTAACATCAAAAAGTAATGCATGTATCGAATATATGATTTACACACTCTTATCTATATGCACGACATACAGAATATAGTCTACAAAGCTGACATGTTAACACTTGTTATTTTAATTACTTTCAGCTTATTATTCAATATACGGCTCAGCTTAAAAACGAACTGAAGAAACTGTCAAAAGCAAGCAGCCAGACCTCCTACATACTCATTTACAAATCACACATCAACAGGTGACTGCACAACCACTCAAATGAAAACTGGATCAATTCCAAATGAATGAGTGAGTCCAGACAGCTCACTGTAACTTCAACAAGCAAACTACCCACTGCACATTTGCTGCATTCTTGTTAAGGAGATAAATTCATTCAGCCACACAGAGAGACATTTAAGAAAATTAGCGACCAAAGAGAAAGAAAGAGAGAGAGAGGGTGTTTCTGACTCACGTTATCTGATGTCTTCTTTCTTTCATGGAGATGAAGTATCCATGTCATAACATCCATTTGTGGCTGCTGGTCATCTTGTTTGTTAGTTAACAGAACTTTGTGGCTGCTGTTAACCAGCTTGATATCATTAGCAACAATGACAAACAAGCTAACTCTCCAGAGGGGTGTCCCATCAAGCTGGCTAACGGGATAGCCTGGCTTATTTCGATAAGCCTCGTTAATTTAAATCAGAGTTCCGTTCCATCACTGCGGCTTGTATGAGTCCCAACTCAGTAACCATGGTAACTTAGTCAGCAGAACTAGCCTGCTCCGTGGCAGGCTGACGGTCAAGCTTAATTTAGCTGTGTGTCAAAGAATGTCTGATGGACGGAAACAGACTCTCAAAAGACGGTTCCATCAAGTGTCTTTTTGCACTCCCAACCCTTTTAATTAAAAGCTTAGCATTCATAATTTAAGAAATAAATGTGTGCCAGCGTTATTCTGAAGTTATTTATTCATTCATTCACTCATTTTGTTCAAGCTGTGAGGACAAAAAGGAAATTAAATAGCCTAAAGTCCAAACCATGTCCTTCTGCTGTCTTTAAATGTATACAGTGGTAACTGCTTATAGTGATCATTGTTATAATGATCAGCTGCTTATATGGATCAAAAAGCTCTGAGACAGAATCATTCCTTTACAACATTTATGCTGTTTAAATATGTTGCCTATAGAAATCAAGTAGTCTGCCTACAGTGTTCATTTGGGTCTCTTCATACATGACAACATATGGAAAAACATTTTAAACCACATAAATCTATTTTTGTACTTTACTCCCATGATAAGCGGCTGCTGCTGGGTGAAAGACGTGCTGCTCATTTCTTTCTGTCCTTGAGGTTTGAATAACTTAATTTTATTAAGGTTTGAGAGTATATTGAGAGAATAAGGGCAGAATTGTCTAAATGGTGTAACCATAAAAATGTAGCACCAAGAATTTAAGTTGCTGAAAAAAATGTGTAATTTAGTTCTAAATGGCCTCTGAAATACATTGGCATAATCTTAAACAAGTATTTTTAATACCTAATAATAGTAGAGAAACATGGCAGTTCTGAATATTTTTATTAATATGGGGAATCATGTCTGCCAAGTCAAACTTCTGGTATGTCAAGTGGTGTAACCACCATTTTTGAAGCCATTTTGAAAATTTTGAGCCAGAAGATCATGTGACAGGATATGATGTCAAACAGAAGGACCCCTGAAGACCATGGATGTATAAAGAGAACTGGATACAGCATTGGAGGTGGGGCCCCGTTCATTCCTATGAAAGTTGCTCAGTGGTGCATGAAGCCAAAAAAGTTCAACAACTTCTGCATTGCTTCCTCATCTGTGCGGCCCTTAGAACAAGCGCAGTGGTGACGTTTGCCGGCCGAGTCAGCTACTTCCGGTTTAGCCCTCCAGCTAACTTGAATGGGGATGAAACAATTCAATTGTGCGGCTCTTCAAGGCTTTTGAAATATGATTGGACCAAATGGATCAAATTCTGATAGTGAGACAACTCATTTCGTTGGGAAAAAGTCTTTTTGGGCCAGTGTGCATCACGTGACGTTGTAATTACACGGTTTGGCCGCTATGTCAAATTTGCTACAAAGCCCGGTGCTCTCCCTGTATCCAGTTCTCTTTATACATCCATGCTGAAGACCCCAACTGCCACAAGTCAAGGTTAGTAACTCTCTCTAAAATTTGACAAAATAAGCATTTTCAGGCCATGGTCAGGTATGATTAGATTACATGTCAAATGGTATGACCTCAGTAAAATGTTAATAAATCATAATCATCATAAAATATTCAATTTAATGTGAAAAATAGTTTTAAATATTCACACCAAGGTCAGGTGTTTACATAGCCATCCACAATAACGCCTGCAAATTTTGGTTTCAATTTGAAATGTCAAGTGGTGTAACTGGGTTACACCATTGGACATCTTCCCTTATGAGACTTATTTGATCAATTTATGAACAATAGTTCTATTTTTGTAATGTTTATTATTATAATTATTATGTATTGTTATTATTATTTATTATTATTATTAATATTATTAATAATGATAATAATAAAATAATAATATACTATAATGTGCAGCTTGAAATGTGATCTAAAAAGAACTTTAAAATCTATAAATGAAATCTGATTTTAATATCACATTTCTATAGGATAATGTATATAAGCAAGCAGTATGTAGGTTGAAACTTGTTTATGCATGCAAACAATAAACTCTCTCCTCTTCTCCTGATAGATGCCTCTTACAAGGAAAAAGTGGCTCACCCCCCCCCCCCCACTGTGCTTCATGTGAAAGTAAAATCAGTGATGTAGATCTCCTGAAAGGGTAATGTAAGTGAGAGATGTGACGTTGAAATGGAAGATGAATTAAGGCTCTAGACATAAGACTAACTTTTGTATTCATCTTTTTTACTCTTAGCTATCAAAGGAGAAAGAGACAGGGAAAGATCACAAACATCCCAGTTGCAGATCTGCCCAGGCAAAAACAGGAGAAGATGAAGGAAAAGTGGAGGCAGTATCAGAGGCAGTACAGAGAGAAGAAAAGGGTGCTTGCTGATGTTTTGAACCTTACTCCTCCCTCACTGAATTCAACAGCAAATGACCAACTTAAATGGCCCTCCAGAGCCCATAGTAAACCTTGCTGATCATGACTATGTGCAGCCAAGTTTAGAGACACCACAGGCATCATCAACTCCTGTAAGGGCAGTGCAGAAAAGTACCAGCAAACATAGAGCAATGCTGAAGGAAAAGGAAAGGCTAAGGTTTGAGCTCATCAAAATAAAGAAAGAACTTAAGAGTAAAAGAATGTAGGCAAAAAAGCTGCAACGGAAACTCGAGAAACTCAAAGAGAAGAAAGGACAGAAAGTAAATGTGTGAAACAAGAAGAGAGACAAAAAGGAAATTGCAGAGGAGAAAAGGGAGAGGGTAGTCAGCTTTCTCTGTAGGGACGAAAATAGCCGCATGCTGTCGGGTAAAAAAGACACCATTACAAAAAACACTAAAACACCAAAGGAGAGTGCTGCTTCAGTCTCTGAAAGACCTCCACGCCAACTACAATACAACTGCCCTGAAACACTATGCAGTCTCATACAGACAGTTCCTCAGATACTGCCCTTTTTATGTTGCTCCAGCAAGAGTCCGACTGAAACACCTGTGCCTGCTATGACCATGACAACAAAATGATTGTTGACAAGCTCTGTCAGAAAGGCATTTTGTTGACTAACAGCATTTCGGATCTCCTGGAAGCAATTGTTTGTGACCCAGCCAACCATAAGTGTATGTACCGCTTGTGTACTAGGTGTTGCCACAATGAAGTGGAGTTTGAGGGCCCACTACATAATAGCATCGTCACATGGGAGCAATGGGAGAGGACTGTTGTTACAGAGGAGGAGAAAACATCTGCAAAATATCAATAGATTGAGAAGAGTGGCAGGATGGCAGACCTTCTCAGTCTCCTGAACAAGCAGCTGGACACCTTCATGCGCCATCAGTTTAACTGGCTGCACCAGACCAGGTCCCTGGGAGAATTAAAACATTCTCTGCTTACAGATGAACTGTGTGTTCATATTGATTTCTCGGAAAATTATGGCTACAAATTAAATCGCGAGATCCAGCCCTTTCACTTTGCTGGCAGCTGGAAGCAGGCAACTATCCACACCTGTGTGGTATACACAGGTAATGCAACTCACACCTATGCCACCATCTCTGGCTGTCTTCGCCATGATGAATGTGCTGTGTGGGCACTTTTAGAACCTGTTGTGAGAGATGCCATGACGAAATGTGAAACGCCACCTTCCTCCCTCCACATTATAAGTGATGGGCCTGTAACACAGACACGAAATAACTTTTACCTCTTGAGTACTGTACCTTTTCTTCTTCAGTTTCAAGAGTGGGACTTGGAACTTCAGTGAGAAGGCACACGGGAAAGGCGCACCTGATGGAGTTGGGGCAGCTGTGAAATGTCTTGCCAATACAGCAGTGCAGAGAGAAAAGATTTGCAGACCCCTGAGGATCTTTACAATTTCCTGATTAAACAGACTTCTACTATTCAATACTATTGGATATCTGAGGAGGATGTAGCAAAGTTTGATGAGAAAGTCCCAGCAGATGTACCAGCTGTGAAAGGCACAATGAAACTCCATCAAGTGATCTGCGAAGAGCCAGCCAAGATTCAGTACTGAGACATATCATGCCTCTGCTCAAGACCAGCCATTTGCAAATTTTACAATCCATCAACAGTAGACTTCAGAAATTTGTCAGAAGTCCAAGAAACACCCAGCCTGGAAGATCAGAGAGGCAAATTCATTGTGGTGAGATATGAGAGTAAGCCTTTTGTGGGCAGATCGTTCAGGTGGTGGGCGATGAGATAGAAGTGAGCTGCATGAAACAGCTGAATGCAAAGAATGTTTTCACCTGGCCTCACCCACCCAACCTCCTCTTCTACTATGAATCTGATGTGCTCTTCATGATCTCTGAGCCAGAGCCCGTTAACTCCCGTCATTCCAAACTCATAACAGAAGACTGGAAACAATTCCAGACTCAAAGCCAGGAAGTGTGATGTTTGTGAAGTTTTCTCATTGGGATTGGGATGTTTGAAATGTTTTATAATAATAATAATCACTTTATTGTCCACAGATGTGGAAATTTATCTTTGGGTTCACATGTAGGTTTTAAAAACACTAGTAGACAAAGTAGAAACACAATAAATACAATAAATAGCATGGACGAAACACAGACAGCAGAGAAAGATATTGGCCTGTTATGGTTGGCCTAGTGTGAGTTAAGTAGTGTTATTGCACTTGGTATGAATTAATTTTTATAGATGTTTTTGGTTACTGTGGCAGCTCTGTATCGCCTTCCTGATGGCAGTTTTATGAATTCATTAAATAAGGGATGCATTGGGTCAGACACAATGTGTTGGGCTTTCTGTCTTATTTGAGTCTTATATATATCTATGTGTGTTAAAACATTAATTATAATATCAAAATAATTTTACTCCATGACTTTTCATTCAATTTCAAGTGGAAATTGCTTGTCGTTTTGCTGTACAGATAGTATGGTCAGTTGGTGTAACCAATAAATGTCAATTGGCGTAACCAATGTTTCTCATAAAGTCTGATATTGTGCAAAAAAGTTACTATGGATAAGATTTTAGCATTCTACTGCACTGTAAAAATGAAATTCAAAATGATTTTAAACCAACTGACCCAAGAATAGAGAGAAAACATTAATGTTTACGGCATACTGACTTGCTCAGTACAATAAAAACCCATATTATCTGAGTTCAGAAATAAAATATTTTAAATATACTTTGAGGTGATATTTCATAATAAATAACTTATTTTCATGAGTACTCTTGCATAACATCTAGGAGGGTGAATTATTTAATACTTGTCATGCTTTTGTGGTTACACCATTTGACAATTTAATGGGCCTGTAGTTTTGGTATTTGGTTAAAAATGGAAGAAATGTCATATCAAATAATATGAAACCAACAGAAATGCAAACTATACATTTAAACAAACATCAGACATGTTGTTTTAAAATGTTTAAAGCATATTTTTGATTTGGACATCATTCTAACCCTTATTTGTCACTGACCCTGCTGCGTGCACATGACGGAGACAGAAGGTCATTTTCTATCAATGACAAACGTAGTCTTCCCGAAACTTATGACAATAAAAGGGGGGGGGGAGAAATTTAAGTAAATTTCACCGCTATCTTTACCTATAATAAGGAACTTGTCATAGGCAAAAGTCAGAACCTGCGGCTTCAAAAATGTGCACACTGCGTTTGAAACAGCTGAACCGTATTATGAAACAGTTATTAAAATTCATTAACTTATATTCAGGTAGGCTAATAAATATACAAATGTCAATTAGATGGTATTCTCCATGACAAATAAAGAAAAAGAAAAGGCTATAATAATCATCTGCTTATAGTGATATTCGACCCAGACAGACGTGATCACTATAAGCGGTTTCCACTGTACTTATATCCTTCTCCAGTTTCCAGTTAATTTAAGTTTCAGTGATGCTTGTAAATGGACATCCTGTGAAAGAGAAAATGTGTCAAAGAGTATGATAATGTTGGTAAGTCGGTTCTCTTGAGTTGCCTACACCATAGTTTTAAATATACATCTGATATTATCTAGCCTAGTGATAATTTAACCACAGTCACTGATCTGAATGCTCATTTATTAACAAATAAAGATAAAACCATGAACAGGAACAAGCGCTGCTCTTCATTTCACGATACAAACTCATTAAGCTGGATGCGGGGATTGAACCATCAACCTTCTAGTAATAAGTTCACACCTTTAGGCTATCACTAAACACCTAAAGGTAAACATTTGATCTGTCATCAATTTTGTGCCAAGTCATCTCCTTCACCTCGTTAATTGCAGTAGTTTTGCCCTTTTTGGTGAAAAACCCTCTATATTCTTCATACAGTTTCATAAGCAGCTTTGTTCTGCTGTGGAGAAGAACACCACTCTAGTTTTCTCTTCTTTTTGCGACATAGTATCGTCTTTTTGACAATCAACTGTACTGGGCTGTTTATGTACTCCGTTCACGCGCACACTTCAAGCTGCGTTGATGGAACAGCCTTCTGGTTGTTTTATTTATGTTGTTCACTTCAGAGCAGTGGTATGTCGGGCTGCAGCACGTCACTGTAGTCCTGCTGAGGATCCAGCCCAGATAACTGAGGCAGCGTAGCCCAAGGCTGCGCCAGCAGAGCGGAGCTCTCCAGACGCTCCCCGGCGGCCGTGTGCCGCCGAGTCCAAATCCATTCTCCCATTAGCTTAACAACAGTCCTTGACAGTCCTTCTGGGCTGCTACAACAAGCCAACTGTTGCATTGGCTAACAGAAGCAGCTATCTACTGCTTGATAAAAGAAGTGAAACGTAACCTCTAAATCTGAAAAAAGCAAATTTGGTTGTTGAAAGGGTCTAAATAAGATTGAATGTTTTACTGGTGTGTTTAAAAATATTAGTTTGCAATTTGCAGAGTAACCTCCTCTGCGTCTATGGATGAGTCTCCTCTGTTGCAGACATAAGGCCAAAACTATTGTTCAGATTGTGCAATCCAGTTTATTCAGGCTAAATGGGTCTAAAATAAGATGTATCTGTTATATCCCTGTTTGTCTTAGGAATTAAAGGATATGTTTGGTGATGATGATGATGATGATGATGATGATGATGATAATTTTGTTTCTGAGTGGCCACAAATACATTTTGTAAAACTGTCAGGACCTCATCTGTCCATCATCCTAAGCTGTCACTCAAGTGTGCAGCAGAGCAACACACAGGGAAGGGATCCTCTCTACCAAGCAGCTTTGAATTAGCCTCATGTTTGTATAACAACAGAACAAAGCAGTTTGCTTAACTTTATCCCACCACAACGCAACCAGGGAAGAAATGTCTAAATTCAGCCATTATTCTCAAAGATAGCTGCTTGGTGACCCACACAATTTCCTGGGCAGAATTAATTCAGCTCTTAAACGACCAGTGAGCACCATAGACTGTAAAAAATATGGATGTAGCCACCATGATGTCACCCACTGGTTTGTGAAGAGCAGTTTTGAAGCTCAAAATGGGCGGCTCTGGCCGTCACCATCTTGGCAGTGCCTGACTCCGCCTAACTCCCTGCTAATCCAAAATGGACGAAGAAGTAGAGCTGAGGTGGGTTGAATGAAACCTGGTTACTGAAACATGCAACCTAGCTGCTAACGACCTGTCACTTGAAGCAGCCACTTACTTAATTATGCCTTTACAGCTTAATAACATTTAAACAGGTGAATTATAAAAAAAGTTCTCCCCCTGTACGATTGTCATGAAAGGGGAAATTAGCTATAGAGACCAAAACCGTTTTTTGTACAAGGCTGTAAACATTTTTATTTCTGCTGTAAAACTGGGCATTTTAACATAGGGGTCTATGGGAATTGACTCACTTTTGGACCCAGCCTCAAGTGGCCATTCAAGGAACTGCAGTTTTAGGCACTTCTGCATTGGCTTCATTTTCCAGCCCTGGAGGTTGCCGCTTGGTCAGCACCATCTTTTCACCGTTGGTGGATCCAGTACTTGATGAAGTACTGGATTTAATGTTAAGCCCCTGTGACCTATTAACCTTACGCGTTTCAGCAACAAGGAGGTACTCCATCTCCACAATTTTGTCTTTCAACTTCTTGTCTACACCAGAAGGATTTATTGTGTTGTGTACATTGACATCTGCTGCTTGTGATCACCTTGCACCCGCATTTTAGCAAATAACTGACCTGTTTTATAATCTCTTTTGTAAATAATTTATTCAATGCAATTCAATTCAATTTTATTTATATAGTGCCAAATCATAACAGAAGTTAGGGGCACTTTTCACATAGAGCAGGTCTAGACCATACTCTTTAATTTACAGAGACCCAACATTCCCCCATGAGCAATCACATGGCGACAGCAGCAAGGAAAAACTCCCCTTTAACAGGAAGAAACCTCAAGCTGAACTGGGCTCTAGGTGGGTGGCCATCTGCCTTGAACGGTTGGGTTGAGAGAGACAGAAGGAGGGAGGGGGAGAGAGACACAGAGAAGCATAATAACAACAATAATAACAAACAGCGTCCCTGCAGCCATGGTCCTCAGAGGCCCACTGCCCATAACCAGGGGGTCCATGTCCTAAGGGACATTATCCTGTGAGACGAGAAAGCACAGAAACTCTGGGGAAGAAGCTAAGTTAGTAACATGCATGAATGGTACATGAATACATACAGATGGAGAGGGGGAGGAGGAGAGAAGGTGCGTCACGGGAAGTCCCCCGGCAGGACTATAACAGCATTTATAATTTTATTATCATATGGTATTGTTAGCATCAAAGCTCTTGATGTTTTTCACCATAGAAACAGCTACAGCAACACAAAGTAAGCTAGCTGTAAGCTAGTTCATGCCAAAGGTATCTTTGCACCATCGTCCGTTTAATCCGATGGATATGCTTGATGTGGTCATGTAAGGGCATATGACAAGGAATGGAACAAGCGAAAAATGGATGGGCTGCATAAGGTAAATACACAGACCCGTACCTCCAAAGATGACTAGTGTCCTAGGCCGTGATCAGCCTACATGACAATCTGTACCGTGATTACTCTTCTCATCTGTCAATCAGATCAACAGTGGTGACACACAGACTGAACTTTCTCCATATTTTCCCTGAAACAGAACTCTGGACTATACTGAAATTATTTCAGTGTTGACATGCAGTCATCACAGGTAAGCTATTTGAATTCTCTATCCCTGCGGTGTTGCTGAACATGGCAAGGAGTGGATATGCTGCTGCTATGTGACTGTATGGTTATTTGACCACTGTGCCAAATTACTGTTGTGTCTGGTAGGCTCCATCATTTAGTTTTTACTGCTTGGGTTTTGTTGCCTGTGTGTCTGTATGAATAGTTGAGATTAATGTTGCTGCGGTTGTCTGCTAGCTGTCTGTGTGCATGTGTGTGTGCAGGCTATGTTGCCGTGCCCTCGATCAGGTGTAATGAATTGTTTCAGTTTGTTTGCATTGCTCCCTTTGATGTTACTTAGGTGATATAACGTGTATTCAGTTGTATAACGGGTAATCAGTTGCAAAAATACTGTACCTCATGGGACATAACAAAGGTGCAGGACAAGATGTTTGTTCATGTTAGAGAGTTAGATAAGAAAGTGACCTCAGCAGGAAAGCTAATGTGGTTTGTTGATCAGTCTGTGGCTCTTAGTCTGTAGCAGGATGCTATCAGGCTCAGTGTGAACATCTGCTCTGCCTATGATAAAATGCCATGTCACTGCTTTATGCAAGATTTAATTTGCTGTACCAAAATATGGTCTCCATCTATGTAGAAGGATAAAGGATTGGTTTTTCATTGAATTTATGCAAACACATTTTTCTCAGAGGAGAACACAGAGCAGATATGTATGCTGTAGCAGACAAAGAATGAAACAGAATCTCAGTTGGACTTTAACAGCAGGTGTCAGGAGAGTCCATCAATCACAATACATACACCTACATCATTGTAATGTCATATACTATATACAAAAGCCCAACTTTTCAAATACTGGATCCATGTACATAAGTGCTTCAAGCCCGGCATGTGGACAGGAGGAGTTGGGGATCAAACCACCAACCTCCTGATTAGTGGACAACCACTTCTATCTCCTGAGCCACAGCTACTCAGGAGGTACACATGTGCCCAGTGTACATCCATTTATGTTCAGTCCTGAAGATGACCCAAATTTCTTAGCCTCAGTAAAAGAAAACAGAGAGCGACAGAGGAAGAAAAGTTAAAAAAGGATGTTGTCCTTTTAGGTAAATTTGTTCAGACTCAAAAAAGCCACTGGGGCTCATCAATGTCCAGCAGAGGTAGATATTCTAGGCCTGACTGAGAGTCTGAGGAGCATATCCTTCTTTTCTTCAACCAGAGAATGAATAAAAATATTAATTACATGCAAAGATATATATATATCTTTGCTGAGCTACGGACCTGACACTCACAAGACCTCTGTTCTTATTAGGGGTGTGCCCGAATACAAATACATTATTCGGCAAAGCACAAATAGTTGTTTTTTTTTTTTGTTTTTTTTTACAAATATTTGTTTCATCCAAATATTTAAAAAATTATTTGTTTTCAGGAAGAAAAAAAAGCCCATGTCAAATACCAGCATGCAGGTCGGTTACATCGCTATCTCAGTCTCTCTCCTCTGCTATCAGCACGTCTATCAGCAGGTCTCAACAAAGGGAGTCACATCCTCCTGCTACATGATGCACATTTCCTAATTTGGACATCACTCCCGGAGTTGGGGGTGTTCCCCAGAGATAAAGCTGAGCTACTGACACAAACGAAATGCTCCCAAGGGACTCTCCAT
This sequence comes from Thunnus thynnus, assembly GCF_963924715.1. Lineage (NCBI taxonomy): Eukaryota > Metazoa > Chordata > Actinopteri > Scombriformes > Scombridae > Thunnus > Thunnus thynnus. The sequence goes on along the minus strand of NC_089532.1, from coordinate 30,839,814 downwards.
AACCTGTTGTTCCCCTTCTCCTTTCCACAAAGTTAGGTTGTAAAAAATAGGCAATAAATTAAAAGTGCAAAGCAAGAATTGCCTTTGAAGTTCCTTTGAAGTTGCTGTCTCTGTATAATGGGTGTATAAATAGGTACAGGTCTATCTGCAATGAGGTGATGAGTAAAGTTTTAGCTCAGTAGTCAGCACAGTCATCTATGACCTGGTAGACTCCAGTTAGAGACCCGGTGTGGGGGTCTCCTTTGTAAGGTAGTTTACACTTTAATTTTCTAAACTTAAAGTGTAATAAAAACAAAAACAGGATTTGTAACCCTCCACTTATATATAATTTTGCTGCCTCAACAAATACAGATACAAATACAAGTACTGGGCTCTCTGCACTTCCCTAGTCCTTATTCAATTAAAGTTGCTTTAATAGAGAGCTTAGTGAGTGTCAAGGAAGGTGATAAGAGGCAGACTCAGACTTGTTCTGTGACTAAAAAAAGTGATGTATTCCAACCTGTGTAACAACAAAACAAGTGTCTCAAAAAAATGAAATAAAAAAATACATATCCCCCCCCCATATTTGGTCCAACCGATGACATCACTGGTGATCATATACTGGTTTAACAAGTATGGAAAGAAAGTCAAAGTATGATGGGGACAAATGGTGTGGTCTCACCCAGTTTGTCACAATTTGCTTTTGGCTTTGGATTTTGGAAGGTGTGGAAATATTTTTCTATGTGTCAGAAGCTGAAAGGCAGTAGAGGAGAGTAGACAAAACAAAGCTATCTTTACTGCCAGCACCGAGTCTGTGTACAAGAAAGACAATTTATGTTATGACAAAGCAAGAAACAAGTAGACAAAAGAATTCTAGAATAAAGAGTAAAGAATAAACCTTTCCTAACTGTATTTTCTGAATTAATCTAAAAATTTCAGTTGATGAGTTGTTGAAAGCACACTTATCTAACGAGTGTACTCCATTGGGATGTGATTCTAACTGTACATCTCTACATCTGTGTGTAGTTTGATTGACTTCCAAAGTGATTTCTTTAAATGAAGTGCTAGCATGATGTGTTTCACCAGAGCAGCTTCAAGACCCTTGAGTCTTCATGATGTGATATAGTGGCATTTTTGCATTTATTATGTTTCCAGGTGGACTGATTTAGACAGTGGAAAAAGCTTTTGTACGCAACGCATCACAGTTTCACATGAGTTGAGAACTGTTGACTAAACACCAACTGATCAGGTTTACATCACTCCCTTGGTTAGACCCTCCATCAAGTGTGTGTGTGTGTGTAATTATTTTACACAGAAATGTGATGTCATGCTGACTGAGTGTGAGGGTATACTCACTGGTACTCTCTAAGGCCCCGAAACTTGCTTTCAAGTGTGGTAAAGGATGAAACTCATTAAGACACAAGCAACAGCACTTATTTTTGATGGAGAGATCACATGTAAAATCAAACATAAATTGTAATCAACTTTTGGCATATTGTGTCTTTGGAGGAGCAAAATGTGAAGAGCTAGGTTTACCAAAGATTTATTTTCTGACAAATTTCCTCTCATTGCATGGAGCTGTAGGTGTACAGCTGTGGGAGCAGGCTGTAGAAAAGTATGAGCCTAAAGTTGCAGCCACATATAATGCAAAGTGAATATTTGTCATGCTGGATTCATGCAGGTTTAACCTTTGGAGTATTTTTTGAAGCTTGTGCTTAGCCACAAACTGCTGTCAGTACAGACATTTGCTGTAACAACACACAACATCCATGTATGTGGTGTTTTTCTGTGCATGTGGGATAACTCAAAGAGAGCGAGAGCAAAATAAAATTTTCACTCTGGTAGAAATATTGTAACTTATCTTCATAGTCTCCACCATCATTCTGAGCAATCACTAATGGCACAAAAGAGGTGTTTAGGTGGTGTGCTTCATACTGCAATTTGGTCCACTTTCAGTCATACATGTGTGATATTAAGTGACATCAGCACTCACGGTCATTGCACTGTGTGCCGGTGTAGGAGGTCATGGAGCAGTCGCAGGTGTAGTTCTCCCACTGCTGGATACAAATACCCATGTTGGCGCAGGAGTCCTCCTGACAGGTGGTACTGGGACCTGTTGAAGTCCAGCAATCCCCACAGCCATACACACAAACACACAGATCTGGGTTTAATATATAAATGAATTCACTGAGGGCTTAACCATAATCAGTTCATGACCAAACCTAACCCACAGCCTACTTTAAAGGGACACTTGTTTGGTTTAGAATTCTGATAGCACTAGTTTCACCCATTTGCTCCCACCACCTGTTGAGTGATTCTCTAAAATAATTAATACTAAAACTTTTCAAAACAAAAAATACAGCATTATTTTCTTCTTTCTCTCAGCATCTTTTTTTGTTTGTGAGCAAAATTGTGCTTCATACTGAAAAGAGCAATTAAGTGAGAAAGCAGGTTTTTCCAGTTTAGAAAGCAAATGTTTTTATTTTTACTGAGACTACTATATTGTTAGATTACTCTAACAATATAGTTAGAGTAATCTAACAATATAGTCTATTTGTCTAGTTAATTGTGAGAATGAGAAAAATTTACCCACAGAGTAGACTTATAAATATAATATAGTATAATTATGCACTGGTATTGTTGCCTCGAACTCCCAAAGTTATCCTGTCAAATCTTTTAATACTTTTAAACTAATGTTTAAAAATGACAGATAGTAATCTGTCATTACTTCAACATTTCTCAACTAATGACATGCATATTTGAAAAATATGTCTCTTCATCTGCTGCTGGGCAGTTTGTGGATTGTAAAATGTCTGAATAAAATAGTGTTGCAATGGCTTCCACTCCTCAAGAATAAAAATGGCACATAGAAAAAAACACAATGTATCTGGCAAACAGCCACGTGTTGTGTTATACAGACATGGCCGAAATTATTGGTACAATCACATTTTATTACAATAATGCACCATTAGCCCTGAACAGTGTTGAAATTAAAATATTTTATTATCAATGTATGTCTATGTTTGGTTTGCAGTGGAAAAAAACAAAACATCATGAAAATAACTGAAATTCATATTTATTCTACAAAGACATTCTAAAATAGCCTGGACAAAATTATTGGTACCATTTAGAAGTTGTAAGAAATAATGAATTGTAGTGACACTTTAAGCAGACTATTGTGTTTTAATTAGTATCACAGGTGTTTTCAATCTTATAATAACTCATGCAACCACTTGAAAAGGAAAAAATTACTCACTCTGTTGTATTGTGCGACTGTGTGCATCACACTGAACATGGAAAACATAAAGAAAACTAGAGTGGTCTAAGGACATTAGAAAAAAGGTAATAACTAAGCATGGTTAACATAAAGGTTACAAGACCAAAGAGCTTGATGTTCCTCTGACCACTGTTGCCAATATTATTAAGAAGTTTAAGGCCCATGGAACTGTAGCCAACATCTCTGGACATGGTTGCAAGAGGAAAATTGGCCCGAGATTGAACAGATGGATTGCTTAAATGGTCGAGAAAGAACTAAGGAAAACTACAATAGAGATCCAAGCTGATCTTCAAGTTCAAGGTACAATAGTTTCAAGTCGCACCATCTGTCGCTATCTGAATGAAAATGGGCTTCATGGTAGAAGACCCAGGAAGACCCCACTTCTAAGAGGGAGACACAAAAAAGCCAGGCTGGACTTTGCTAAAATGCATGTTGACAAGCCACAGTCCCTCTGGGAGAATGTGCTTTTGACAGATGAAACAAAATTAGAGCTTTTTGGTAAATCACACCAGCCCTTTGTTTACAGAAGAAAAAAATGAAGCCTTCAATGAACAGAACACAATGCCACCTCTGTAACATGGAGGAGACTCAGTGATGGTTTGAGGTTGCTTTGCTGCCTCAGGAACTGGGTGCGTTGTATCTGTGCAGGGCACAAAGAAATCAGAAGACTATCAAGGCATTTTGGAGCGAAACATACAGCCCAGTGTCAGAAAGCTGTGTCCTAGTCACAGGTCATGGGTCTTCCAGCAGGATAATGACCCCAAACATACATCAAAAAGCACCCAAGAATAGATGAGAAGAAAACGTGGGACCGTTCTGGAGTGGTCTGCTATGAGTCCTGATCTGACTCCCTTTGAACATCTGTGGAAAGAGCTGAAACTTGCAGTTGGGGGATGGCACCCATCAAACCTGAGAGGACTGGAGTAGAACTACTAGTGGAGAAGTGTAGAAACCTTATTCAGAGTTAGAGAAGGTGCTTGACTGCAGTTATTGCCTCCAAAGGCTGTGCTACAAAATATAAGGTTGAGGGTACCAATATTTTGGCCATGCCATTTTCATTTGTTTTATTGTATTAAATAATATGTTAAGTTGTAAAACAAAAGCAAAGTTTCAAAGTTTTCTAAAGACAGACATTTTTATGTTTTCTGTTATAAAACTTTGAAAATAGACTGGTCTTCTCCTTACACACTTGTATACACTTGCTTGAGCTTGACTGGGTCATATAAGAGGGCAGACACTGAAGTCATATTTAGGCAAAAATGTGAAATTGATATCTCCAAAACATCTGCTTACACATGCACGTACGTTAATTGAGTCAGTCTACATCAATCTATCCAGCTAAAGTGTGCTGAGTGGAGACTTACCTGATGAAATGATGCAAGTTGCTCTGTTAATCTTAAATTAGAGGAGCTGTTCAGGACCAAGTGAATTTATGACGAGTTAGAGGAGGGGATAGAATTTTGGATTTACAATGCAGGAATATCCTGCTGTGGATACTCCATCTATCGCTGGTGACTGATCCACTGATGTGATTCAGGATTAAATGTGAGATGTAACATCAGTGAAATGCTTACTCATGTTACTTCAACTGATGCTATTCTGTTAAGAGTTTGCTAGCAGTGCAGTATCACCATCTAGTGACTGTACAATGTACTGCTGCAATCTGAGCTACCAGTTTAATAACCATTAATGGGCTTTGATAAGGGCTTACTGGCTGAAGAAACACATCCATTTTATGTGATGAAAACATGTGATGAAATGCAGGCAGTACATGGCAATACAGTTTGATCAATTGATCATGATACATAAGCAAAAAAAAAAAAAAAGAAAGACATACAAGCACACAAAAAAATGAGACATGAGAAAGCCATGGGCATGACACAAGACCGACAAACTGTGATTGATGAGATTTTATTTTGAAAAATCAATCAATCAATCTTTACTTTCTTGCAGTACAGTGAATAACATTGATATCAACCCCATTCAAAATGTCACAGAGAGGAGGACATACAGTATAGATAACATTATTTTTTGTTTTGATTAAACTGACTTTTTGACTAACACATTAATTTGTCTTACATGGGGCTCTGTAAGTAATATTAAAAAAAAACAGTACAGTATACTCAATGTCCAACTGAATGATACGGCAGACATAAAAGAAAGACAAGAACAGGTTGTGAAAGCTGACCCAAAACCTAAGAGGATGACAAAAACAACCACAAAAAAATGCACAACTTGCATAGGAAGATGGAAACATTTTGTCCACACTGATATTTGCTTGCTCGTGCAAAATGTTTCAACAGCCCATTTTGATAAAGCTACATAATATGCAAGAAAAATAGGAAATCGACATAAAATGAATGAAAACCTTTGGCAATTTTTGCATTGTACACAAACTGTATGGGCTAGACTCTGGGTATGACCTGATGCTGCTTTGATGTCATGTCACGTGTAATACTACACATGAAAATTCATAGAATTTTTTTAGTTTTTACATTCTATATTTTCTTTGTACTCCCCCTGTAATTGACCATTTGTTAAGCCCCGATCCCAAACAGCAATTGTCCAAGTAGTTACTTCCAAGGCCAGATGTTAAGTTTGTCTACACAGGAGGCATTACAGATGGAACTTAACTAACTGGAATGTAACTTTTGAAGTACTTGTACTTATACTTCTACTCCACTGCATTTCTGAAGGAAATATTGTACTTTTTAGTCATTATCATCCCATCATTACATTTATTTTAGGCACTTTAGCCACTAATTTAAAGTATTTTCAAGTAAAACATATCATGATCTTAAAACACATGAAGTATTGTTATAAGTAAAAAATAAATAAAATTCTCTGAATATTGCCATTTTGCATAATGAGAACTTTTACTTTTGATACATATTGCTGGTAATAGTTCCAGCCATGTTTTTCTGTCATCCATCTCCAACATGTCTGATGGAACAGATAACACTTCTAATTACAATCAATACAGCTGTCTACACAGGCCATGTAATGGCTCACATTTCACCTGTGCAATGGGTGTGTAACTGCAACACAAAATTTATTTTTCTGCTTCAAATCTATTTTCCTCTGTTTTATGCACATAACTACAGTGATTGTGTATTGGGCCTGGGTGACCTACACTCAATGCTGAGCCTGAACACTCATGTCCCATTTAGGGACTCCCTGATGCTACTATATCAGAGTTTAGGCTAACGTGAGCCGCACTGCCTTGCTCTGTGGCAACTTTGCCATACTCATTAGTAAGCCCTCATCCTCAAACCATCTGTCATGTAAAAGTGAAACAAATTGCTTAAAAATACTAACAATAAAACATAAAAATATTGACATTGCATCTTATAATACTACACTACAATATAGGACTAACCCTGTAATACAAGAACAATCCTTTATTTCCGTGTAATCTTGGATTATTAACTGCCAGTGATGCACATGCAGTCTTCCTGGGACTGGTTAGTGTTTTTTGGGTCATCACACAGCACTGACTTAGCATGACATTATATATGTAGCAATCAAAAGTTTTCAACCAACTCACAGAGTTTATGTTAGCAAGCTGGAGCTAATAGAAGACACAGTTTTCATTTCAACCCTTGCAAACCAAAAATGGGAACCTTGTCTTTTCCTGACTTTGTTCTGGAGAGAACATAGACTGCTTTTGTCTACTTCTTTCTGAAATCAAGGATCTATTGTTTCAAAATGACTACAGACCTCCAGTGTTGTATCTGCCACTGTTATCACTGTAAACTACATATAGTGTGCAGTGCTAAAATGGAAACTTGACAGGCATAGCAACAATAACTAAGGGGGGTGGGGCTTAGTGAAGGGTCAATTAGAATATCTTATAGATTCACTGAAGGGCAAATGTTTTCCTCTGCTGTCTCTGAATGTGAATGTATCTCTGTACAATCAAAGTAATAAATGAAGTGGCTTTGTACCAACACACCTAAACCAGCCATGTGTTGGGAGTTCTGTTGTACCCTCTCATATGAGAAAATTGTATAAGACTCTAAACATGCACAGAAATTTGGAAAAAAAAAAAAAAAACTTTACAAAAGGACATGAAATTAAAAATGGAACACCTGGCAGTGTTTTGTGTTACTGCACTGGCATAAACTGCTCTGATGGTGATGGTGACTGTCAGTGGGCGACCAGTGTAGCCGATAGCATGTTGTGTTTTAGGTGAGGAGGTGTTTGATGTTTGGCCTGATTCTAGCAGTGGGTAAATGAAGCAACAAGTACAGTTAATAGGATGGAGGGACTTCCGTATGGATGCAGGGCTGTGGAGCTACTGTTTGCATTGAGCAGGAAGAATGGGCTGCTGGAGCTGGAGTTGAAGTTTGTGTTGTAGTAGTCTAAATCAGGCTTGGATTTGAGGGACGGAGTACCTTCGCATCCACGTTCAATCTGCCCGCTGCGAAACAAGGCGTCACTAAGGAGATCTGGCAGGCGACCATTGAGATCCATGGACGCCAAGCAGCCCTGGAAGCCTTCTCTGGAAGCCACCAGTTTAGGCAGGTTGCCATACATGCCTGGACCCAGTCCTGCGATGAACAGATCACCTGGGTTGTGGGAAACAAAGACACACTGTAGGAGGAGAAGTACAAGAGGATCTTCATTTGTGTGGGTAAAGTAAAGTCTGAGGTATTTTATCAAGTAAATAGTAAATGTATTTAGTGACTTTACACAACTGCAAAACCATTTGTGATTCTAGGAACTCATTGCTGTGTAGTGGCGCACTGTTACTTTTCACCACTGCTAACCCTCCAGTGTTGGTTATGTAAGTTATGCTGTACAATGCAACACAGTGTAAACAGTGGGCAGTTCAACACTGCCAAAAACACTAACATAACAACAAGAGGAACACTTTCACATCCAACAATGTGGTGGTTCTTTGGTGAGAAGTAGCAGCACACACAACAGTTCAACAGGCTATTCTCATACTCACTTTGGAGTGTGAAGCTCAAATGTCATAAGGTAGAATGATTTACTATTTTTTAGTTTTTCGTAAATGACACCATTTGCTACTGATTACTTCTCTCTGGGTAGCTTATATATAAACATAGCACAAAAAGTAAGGAAATTTGTGTGTGGTAGATTATTTCTTTGTTGTAACGATGCTTCTTGGCAATAAATCTTGCCACTGACTCTTGTTTTTGGATGACTGAAGTTTGAAGAAACAAGACATATTGGCAACTTAACAATTTATTCATTTAACAAACCGGAGCCTCAGTAGTATGTGGAAGAACCATACACAGCCACAACAGCCTGGCACCTCCTCCTCATGCTGGTCACCAGCCTGGTCGCACACTGCTGTGGGATGGCATCCCATTCATGGCATCTCCATGAGGAGGAGGTGCCAGGCTGTTGTGGCTGTGTATGGTTCTTCCACACGCTACTGAGGCTCCTGTTTATTAAATGAATAAATTGTTAAATTGCAAATATGTCTTGTTTCTTCAAACTTCAAACATCCAATCCACCAAACACCAAACAAGAGTCAATGGCAGAATGAGCTGATTGGCATTGGCAGAGAAGATTTGGCATATTTTTCATGGGTGTAACCCAAATACTCAGCTCTGCTGCTCATCCCACAGATGCATGTTCTTTACAAATGTGGCACCATTTAAAAGGGAAATAAACAGGCTTTCCAACAGTATAAGATTTATTGCCAAGAAGCACTGTTACAACAAAAAATAATCTACAAAACACAAATTTCCTTACTTTTTGTGCTATGTTTACATATATCTTACTCCACTTGATTGTTTCCAAGATAAATAATATTGTAGGGAAACTGACCTTAGAGAATGACTGAATGACTTGTGCAGTCAAATGGACATGTTAGCGGAGTGAGAGTCATTGCAGGTGTTTAAGTAGTTCACCAACTTAAACCAGTGTAGCTCAATGAGAACTGAACACACAAGGAAATATAAACATGTAACAGGTGTCATGTTCTTTGCATACCTTTCAGGTCCAGGTTCTTGGCTCCATTGATACTCTGACTAGTGGCTGTAGCATCTACTTTCAGTGTGTGGGTGTTGCTGTTGTCTCGGGTGATTGCCACATTGTGCCACTGGTTGTCATTTAGTGCCCTTTCACTTTTACCCTTGATGAGGTTGGGCCCATTTCCAAGGTCAAAAACATAGTGGATGTATCTGCAAAAGAGAAAAGTTATTCTGCCTCACATTTTTATATTCTTAGCCCAAACCTCTCTCAACTCTTTTCTGTCTTGTGTGACAGAAATAAAGAGTTAGTCTTGGGCAGATGTTTTCAAATGCTGAGGCATGCCTGCCCAGTTGAGAGAGACACCATTGTCCATTTCTGGCCACTCTCTGCATTAGAGAATACCAGACTTTTGTGCTGCATTTAGATGTTCTAATGAAAGAAACACCAAAACCAAGAAACAAGGAATAATTTCATGGGCGAGTAGTTATTACATAACACTCTACTGTCACCAACATGTTGAATTTAATATACTGTTATCACTGTAAGCAATGTTAAGTGGCTAACCAGCAAACCTGGATACAACCACATACACACATTGATGCATTGATCCATCATCCCATTTTTAAATTGCCAACCAGTGTCCAAGCAGCTACCTGATTGTCTTCTTCAAAGAATAAATGCTGTTTTCATATTGATTACACTTTACATCGATCATGTTTCTCATACATAAACATGAAGCCTACAACTCAGTTTCATTTTCCTGCTGCTTTGAGTTTTGCTTTTACAATTTCAGAAGAATCTGTAACTGTTCCACTGGAACTACTTGAACAAACAGATGATAGGCCCACAACTTATTGTATGCATCAATTATGTAAATCATGTTGGAAATGTAAGTAGATTGTGTGTAGAAATACGAATACCATTAAAATAGAATTGTGAAGCATATTGACATTAACATTTTTAATTTTAGTAATAACTATTAAAAAATGTATTGAGTTTCTATTCTATATTTTTTAAGTCATCATAGTAGCCATATAACAATGCTATATGAACACTGAATATGCTTCTAAAATAATGCAGACTCAGTGTTAATTTATTTTAGTAATATTAGCCTGCTGTTACTATATGTATTTTGGTATGACACATATCCAGCTCTCTTAATACATCCATGATTCAGAGGGACAACTGCCCGTTTCAATATGGCAGCCGCGTTGATGCATTGATCCATCATCCCATTTTTAAATTGTCTTCAGGATTACAGTAACCCAGTACTAGTTGTCTGTACATCCATGAGTACATAGCAAACAGGAACTGATGATAGTGAAGTTGGCATATTTTTAAGAGGGCCAAATTGGAATAGGATAGGATACTGTAAATATAGGGCTCTGTGCAATGCAACAGGGAATCTGCAATTACAATTGCTGGATGCTGCTTTTCTTGAACAAACAAGGATTTGCATGATTAAAGTGAGAGAGCAACAAATCAGGAAAACTTTCTGGAATAGTGTTAATGGTATTCCCCGCATGATGAGGCTTTCAAATTGAGGTGGAATTTCTCCCTCAATCTAACAAGCCACAATAACACAGAACTAACTGTTGGAAATCACAACCAAAATCGTAAAATGAAATGCATAATGAGACATTAGAAATGCAACATCATTCAAAGCATTGAGGATAACGGATTCAATGGCTACGCTCATTGTGAATGAAGTGTGCAGTTTTTAAGCAGGAGCAGTTGACATTATGTGTGAGATATGCAGAAATACAGGAAATAAAAGAGTGGTTTCTTGGATTTGTAGATTGCTCTAAAAAGATGGATGCTAAGGGTCTCTATGGTCATATTTGGCAGTTTGTGGAGCAATGTGGACTGTACAAGTTGTTGCACATAGGGTTGGGATGGGGCTGCCCTGATGTCTGACCATGTGAATGGCATTCAGCAAAAAACTGCGTCAGGATCATATCTCCGCTGTCTACATCCATTGCATGGCACACACACTTCATTTGGTTTTGGTGGTTGTCTGCAAAATTAATCACACAGCAGTGAACCCACAATGTATACAATATCCAGAAGGAGCTAGGTGCTAAAGCTGAGCTTACAGCACAGTAATACACTCATAAATGGATCTAATCACCTCTTTGTCTAAATTGGCAATTCCACTTAACCATAAGTTTGATCTGGTTTGGTCTGCTGAATATTTTTAGAAATGAAGATTTCTGTGTGTGCCTAATAACTTTTAATCAACTGGTGAGCACTGTCCACTTTGCACATACAGGACTCCCAGAGTAAGACACAACACTGTCTATTGCTGCAAGCATTCTGGAATCCTTGAGGAAATACATTGAAAACTTGAAGAAGAGGGAGGATGGGAGAGCAAGCAAGCGCGTGAGAAAAAACATCTGCACTGGACTGTGCATCAGCACCCTTGTCCAGACGGCCAGTGAAGAAAGCATGAAACGGAAATGGACCAGGCAGCTTAACATCCCTGTTTTAGACACTATTGTGAGTGAGTGTTCAGATCTTCGGCGCAGTACATGGCAATAGTGCACAGGGTAGATGCCTGATCGTGATCAGCCAATACTCCGCTATACTCTCCATCAGTCCAAAGCTCACACTAACTGAGATGACAGTGAGGACAGCAAAGTTACCACAGCTGTCCATTGAGATAACTGTGGTACTTATTAAGAGGTGTATTAAGTATTAAGAAGGAACTCACTTGTGGACATTATCCAAACTATGAGAAACTTTTTTACACTAGCCCTCTTGTTACCAGTTCGCACAGTGATTTGTGAGAGGTCATTCTCAGTGATGGACCATATTAGAAACTGGTATCGGCCAACTATGCATCAGGAGAGGCTGTCAGTATGTTCTATGATTATGTTGATTAATGTTTAAAAGTCTGCTTTATGATGAAATATAGTATCTTAGAATGACTAAATGTAAAAGTTGAATTGTTGTTCTGTCTAACCATTCAAGTGAACTTAAAGGAGAAGTGAAACTGTTAAAGATGGGAAAAATTTATTATTTCTGTTTTACTGAAATTGTAACTTTTAATCAGTTTTACCGTTCATTGCTGTTAAGTAAACTATATAATCAGTAGTTAAAGTAAATGTATTTTTTGTTATCATTACATTCTATTAAGGATCTCTTTATAGAACTATTAGTCCCGCCTCAGTGATGTAAAATTACAGATTGTGTGTGACAATCAGTCCATAGATGAAGAATCTTTTCAGTTGGTCTAGACTCTGGAAATGGACATTTCCTGAGCAGCAAAAGTAAACTTGCTTAAACTTAAACAATAAAACAAGTATTTTTACTCTGTATCTTCAGGTCAGGTCAATAGGGAAGAAAGGAAACAGGTAGTGGGGAAGACTTTAGGAAAAAGACAGTTAGGAGGTGGATGAGTCTTTTCCACACCAGCCTAAATTGTGACTAGAAACCTTGACAAGCTAGATATTACCACATTAATGTGAGGGCTGGTCTGGACTCCTGTACTGGAGTGCCAGAGTAGCACAAGTGGTCCATATTAGAGGGCAGTCAAGGGATGTGACAGTCACAGAGAATATTATAGCCTACCGTAGGTGATGTTACACTGTCAGCTACAACACAAGATGATACTGGACAGAGAAATGGGCAGCCATGAAGATGATATGGTGAATGGAATATTAATTTACTTAAATATTTTATTTAAGTTAATTTCAGCACCATATTTAGCACAAGAAAACAAATTCTCTTAAATCCCTCGTACATGCCATTTTGTGTTGTGTGTGCCTACTAAGACATTCTGCACATACAACAATGACAAGTTTACAGCTAAACTCAGGCAGCTTTGTTGGACCAAGGAGCAGTGGAGACTTAACCCACTGCAACACGAACAAGCCAAAAAACACTGACAAAGGAGATAAGAGTAGCAAAGAGAAGCTACACACAAAAGTTGAAACACAGGTTATCAGCTAATGACTTAGCATCAGTGTGTTTTATTTCAGCCAAGTTGGGTTCATTTACATCTCATCTCATTTATTTTTCTGTTGTCACACTATTGAGTCAGTATAAAATAGTGATTTAGCTGTGACCCATAAACTACCTAGCAGTGTTAACCAGCATTCATTCCGAAGCTGTTGCACTGCAGTGCTGACAAAATCAACATAAATCCAGTCTGATGACAACAGCTCTGCTGAAGAGGGTGTGTGTCGCCTCTTCTGAGACAGAAGCTCTGGAAGGCACTAGGCTCAGATGGTGTGTCACCCTCCAGCCTGTGCTGACCAGCTGACCCCCATATTCACACAGATCACTGGAGTTGTGTGATGTTCCCTCCTATTTCAAATGTTCCATAATCATTCTGGTCATAAAGAAACTCTCCATCACAGCACTAAACAACTACAGGACCATCAGTTAAACTTACAGTAAGTTTGAAGACGACATAACAGTTATCGGTCTCATCAGAGATGGTGATGGCTGCAAACAGACAGGAGGTTGAACAGCTGGCCCTGTGGTGCAGTAGAAACAACATGAAGCTGAACACACTCAAAACTACGGAGATGACAGTGGACTTCAGGAGAAGCCCCCAGCACTGCCCCCCCTCACCATACTCAACAGACTATGTCAGTCATGGAGACCTTCAAGTTTCTGTGATCTCCAATCTCCCATGTCCAACATGAGAAACCAACATTGATCATCAAGAAGGCTCAGCAGAGGATATGCTTCCTGTGCCAGGAGCTGATGATCCAGTTTTACATTGCAGTCATTGAGTCTGCTCTCTGTACATCCATCACTGACTGGTTTGGATTGACCACAACAGAACAGGAACAGACTACAACAGACAGTCAGACAGATAGGATCAGTCCCCACCATTCAAGACTTGGACACCCCCAGAGTGAGAAAACAGGCCGGGACCCCTCAAGGTCTGGACATAACCTGTTCCAACTCCAATATATCATTGATCATTGTTCTCAGAACTATGTGTAAGTACCCTCAGAACCACAGTCAAATTCCTTGTATGCGTAAGTATACTTGGCCAATAATGCTGATTCTGATTAAGAACAAATCTGTTCCTACAAATTGCATGAGGCCAATTGTCTTGTTAAATTATCTGGATATGCATCAGATCCTGGAGATGCACTAGACACATGCAATTTCACAATCATATACTGTATACTAAGAAAATAAAATACATTTTATCGTATCCTACAATCTGTCTGTTATTATGTAGATCACAAGTTGCTCTAAGGCTGTGTGCTGGTCATTATGATTCCACTGTCAAAATAAAGCTCCTAAAAACATCAGAGAAACTCAAAATAACATTCTGTAAACAAATTTTATGTTACTACTAAAACTTCAAGGTTTCAGTGTGAAAAGGTTAACAAGTAATCCTTTCAAATTAAAACCTACCCCTTAACCAGTTCTACAGCGATAAAATCATTTCCATCTCCAGAGTTGAAGAGTATGAAGCCGTCTGGGGAGGTGGTCTTGAATTGGAAGAAGAGGTGCATGGATGTGTAGGCCTGTAGGGTTGCCAGGCTCAGATAGCTGCTCTTGGATTTGAAGGTGACTGGGTCAGCAATAATGGAACGAATCCCAAAGCGGGCGTTGAGCTCACAATAATCAATGTCACCATTCTTGCAAAGGTCGATGTAGAGCATGCCATTAAATCTGGGAAAGGAAAGGAACAGGCACTTAGTGAAATTATTGTCCTAAAAATAAGGTCCTACTTGTTCTTCAAAGTCTGGAAAATAGAGCTGTAAAGACTCCAGAGTTTAAATATGACAAACCCTTAGCTAAATAAGTCTCCACGTGCATTGTTTGCTTCCTGAGAAAATAAAGCTGAATTCACTAACTTTTTTTCATGTGGGGGCAGAACTCTACAATATACTACACAAAATCCACAATGTATTATATGAAGTTATAAGGCATATTAAAACATTTATATTTACACATTCAGTAAACACAAAGCAACGTTTGCAATAATTTTTGTTGTGTTTGCGTTCACTAGATGAATGTAAGTCTAATACTGACTCTCTTTTTAGCTCTGCTTTGGTCTATAGGGTTTATCAGAGCTTGTTAAACTTGCTAAAAACAGCTACCTGCTGCTGGAAACAGGTTGATGAAAGCATTAAGACTCAACCAAACTGTAAATGTGCCATAAAAACATAAAACCAAAGTAACTGTAAAGATGCAGAATTTGGGTGATATTTATTTGTGAGTTGGTTCCTTGTTATTTGATTCCTGCTAATAAGACAAAATGATTAGAGAAACTTATATATAAATAAAAAAAAGTTAATGTTCTGTGTACCTGAGGCTCTGTAGATGACCAATGAAGCTGGATGGGATACTGGAAACAAATCGGCGGTCTGTCATGATGCCTGTTTCGATGCTGTGGAACTCCAGACGAGTGTGGTCGCCCACCATTTGGCCTGAAGATGGGGAGGGTGGAGGGGATGGGTTGAAAAGAAAGACAAAAAACGAAAAGAAAAGAGAACACTGTCTGACACTAACACAAAAGGGCTGATTTAAGGAGAAAATTACATTAACAGTATTAGATGTATGTAAACATGTCTACAGACTCTCTTTGTAGCAGAATTATGTACTAGTTCTATCAGTCTCTACGGCAACACAGCATGGTATAATACCAATAACAAGGCAATACTAAGAACATTTCTTCAAGAATGAACCTGGGTTGATGCAAGTAAGTACCTTCTGCTACATCATCGTCAACTGTTAGCTTGTAGGTTTTGCCACGACGCACCACACGCACTGTATGCCATTCATTATCATTGAGCTTTTGCCCAGCATACAGCGTCTCCGGTCCCTTGCCTGAGAACAATGGTCAATCACAAAGTTAAAGACATCCTGAGCCTAAAACCAAACCTTTGTTTTCCCATCAGTCCGTCTGGAATCTGTGGCAGAAATTCTACAAGCAGCTTAGTGGCTTGAAAATGCCTATAAATGTAGTTTTCAAACTTATTCTTATACCTTTGGGAAACAAAGGTTTGGTTTAGTCAGTGAAATACACAATGAAAAAATACAAAATACTTAACATATGTGACATTTGTAATTCTCATTGAATACATCTGATCACTATGCTGCAGAACAGAGTCATGATTCTCAAAGGGCAACTACAACATTGCTTTTCCTCATCATCATAGCTTTATAGACATCCTTCTTTACTTCTTCCCTTCCTTCCATCCTCTCCATCATTTTGTTTCTCTCTTCATTATTTTTTCATACCATGAAATGCAAGCCAAAAACCAGTAAGCTGAGCCACATAGGACACCAGTCTAGTATAAGGAGAGCTTTGCTGTCACACACACATTTTGATAACTGAGATACTAACAAGTCCTCAAAACTAAACAATAAAATATGTCCAAAACCCATATGGATTTGGCCAAAAAAAAAAAAAAAAATCGAACCTGAATGTCCACCAAGCTTTTTTAAATCACAGTTGAAAGCTCTGAAAACTATTGACAAACTACTTTTTCACAGGTTAGAAAATGAGTCCATACTAGCATTTTCTGATCTGATGGAACAAAGCTGAGGCTGTTTATCACCATTCTTAGCACCTTTGTCCTTTCTGTGTCTGAGAGCACATATTCTGAAGTGAATCACTAATCACTTGATCTCCTCTACTCCACAAAGCTGCATTAACTTGGAGGTATATTTCTAGTGGTAAAAGACACAAAATTACTAATATTTATCTACTGGGGGTTTCAGCCTCTTGATTTGTAATTATTTATTATATAACATAACTGATTTATATGACATAACTGATCTAACTGATATATATATATATATATGTATGTGTGTGTGTATATATATATATATATATATATATATATATGTGTGTGTGTGTGTGTGTGTGTGTGTGTGTGTGTGTGTGTGTGTGTGTATTCCATAGTGATTTGTGAAAGTCTAACAACTGATATGCAACTGAGACACTATAAACAACTTTAGGATTGTAAAAGCAGCAAACAGACCTCACTGAATCGCCATTCCTAAACATATTATGTATAGAATGTTACCTGATATAAAATGTTGGATATTGAATTTCCCTAACAGAACTAGCCTATATACTCTGCATATTTGAGTACAATGTTGATACTGAGTCTCCTATCATGACCAAACTAACTACTTTTTTCATTAAACAGTCTGATTCAAAAATATCAAATTGTGTGTTATTATTATGTATTATATTATAGTGTGACTTTTCAGTATTTTGATTTGGATCAGTCTTTTATCTGTCATGAACATGCATGTTGCTCAAGGTTAACAATCAAGAATTGTAGTTAATGACATTCTAACATTGTGCCTCTGTTACAGAAAATGTTGTGACTAGAAATGTCCAGCAGATGGAAGTGTTTAATCTCTTAAACTATTTTCTTGGGTTTAAATCCCTGTTAGTTACATTCATTTTGAAAAACCCTTTTCACCGCATGACAGCATATGATGTTTATCAGCTTGTTCCTGTGTGTTTTAACATATATATTCAATAATGACATAATGATTCAATAGTGAATAACATATTTATGGCTGCACCATTAAATCAAATTGTCAATCCATTTGTCTTAGGCTATGCATCATTTTATAGACATTCTCTAAAATTTAGCCAGAGGCATTTGGTGTACTTGGAAATTGTTGGATCTCCATCAATATAAGATAGAAATCAAAATAACGTTCCATAGGTTAGAACAATGGACACACTGGCGGTCAAAGGTTAATAAACTAGTGACAGGTCAGCTATATTCATATTCAATATATAAATATATTAAGTGGTGATATTGAACTGCTCAGACAGGCGTGTAAGATCCAGTCAATTAAGGTCTGCATAGGATCATTGCATGATGCCGATAAAAATGTGGAATTTTCCTTTAATTTAATTCATTTATGCTGTTTATTTCTGTTGGGACTACATCTGTGTTACCTTCATGGTGATGCTGCTGCATCTGTTTTGGGTGTTGGCAAATTTCAGCAATGTTGGTGAGGTTACAGCAAAGTTTTACAGCTGGGATGAAATTTTATTTCATACATTACATTGCACAGAGACTGTGTACTGACCTCCATGTGTGCTGTTCTGATAGAGGATTTAATGCCATACTCAGCCAGAGGGACAATATGTTACATTTAAACCATGTTAATATTGTATGTTGCCTTTTCATCTAAATTTAGCAGCCTTCTAAACTGTGTTCCATACTCTTACATTGTGGTTGATGTTTTGGTCTAATGGAATGTAGGTTCTTGAAGCATGGGGTCAGGACAAGTACTGTCTCACCAATTTTACTGGTGTGCTATGATGGAATTTACTTGTTATTCATACCAGTTATTCATTCTTAGTATGACTGTCTGCTCTGCCAATGGAAGAACGCAACATTATTGCTTTATGCATGATTTCATTTGCAGTAGTGAAATTTTTATCTACATGGAGGTCTCCATCTACATGGACAGATAACAGAACAGCATTTCATCAAAGTAATGCAAAACTAGAGGGCGACATCATGAAACCAAAGAATTTAAAATATATATGTCTTTGTTTTGTTTTCTGATTTTTTTTTAAAGGAGAACACAGGATAAGTAATTTATAGAGCAGATATGTATGCTGTTGTAGAAAAAAAGCTATTTAATTTCTGTTGGACTTGGATAAAAGGAATTTAGAAATAGGATAAGGGAATTCTGCAGTTAAGATTAAAATGTGGTAAGGGTTAAGGTTATTTAGTCTATCGTGATCCACCAAATAGGAAAACAGAGTTGAATATCTACATCTGCAGTACCAACATAATTATAAACTATCCAAATTAAGTGTTAATCCCAGCTACTGGGAACAAAGGTGTCACAGTATGAAATATATTTATTAACAGTCTCTCTTTAGGTTAGATAATGCACTCAAGTAGCACTCAGCTACAATTAAACTCTGTTTGCAAAAAAACACCTCAGATTGTTGTCACTTCTAATACAAGGCAATAAGTGGTGATTTCCTACTCTTATCTTGAAAATTGCAGCAAAGTGAAATATATACTTTAAGAGTTATTTCAAATGTATATTGTGACAACTGGATACAGAGCAAAATGGTGTGAAAATGGTTTTATTTTTGATAGCAAACAGAGAGTGAGACAGCAGATCCCTCAGCAGAAAATGGAGGAAAGTAATTGATTTAAAAATAAGTTAAAGCATGTCTAATATTGAAAAGAAATCACCACTCATTCCCTTTGACTGAGAGTATTTCTGTAGGATTATGGGTAGTCAGACCAACTGAGCAAACTCATCTTCCACATGATAAGCTCAAGAGTAAGTGGTGGGTGGTGCTTGAATATTTAAAAACACATTTCCTTTTAAAAAAACAACAATCAACACATCATCAACATAGAAAGCAAAATGAAACTTGAGTGTTAACTTACTGGAGTTACAGTTTATCCTGATACAGTCTAGATGGGGAAGAATAAATGACAGATGAAATTGCATCCTTCAAGGTAACTGCTGCAGACATCCAAAAACAAAAGGTCCACCCTTCCGGGGACGTACACATGTAGGAGGGCAGCCATTTTAATCCTTTGGTATTTGTATTTAACTTTATGACAAATTTCTTTGATAGATTTTAAAGATTCCCAACATCATTCAATGGTAAATAAAACAATGCCTGGATCTGTCAGTCACAGAAATATGCTAGTTGATAAAAGATGCTTTTCTAGAGCTTGTGCTCTTTACCCATAGTACCAGAGTTCAAATGAGTTAGTTGTTTAGTGACAATATCAACAGTAAAATGGCCACTTGTAGTACCAGCTACATGAGATTTCCAACCCAAAATAGACGTTTTGACTTAAGGTTTAAAATATTCAGATTAGAAAAGTCAAAGCTTCCACACCAACTAGGTGGAAGCAGCCATCCATTTTAGAGCCAGAGATGTGTGAAAAGTCAAGAAATATAGACTGATATACTTTGATTTTCTATTCAAACAGCAAAAAAGTTTACTTTGTAAGACAGTAGTGTGATATAAAATGAAAATCTGAAGTATCTCAACAGTCCCACTGAGGCCAGAGTAACTGCTATATGCAGCTGTGAGGACATTGAGGGTTGGTCACCATGTGGCTAGTGGTTTCATGTGTCGTCAACCGCAACAGAAAAGTGGGAGCAAACAGCCGCGATCCAATCAGCACCAGCACCATGCAGAGGCACAGGAACCCCAACCATCAGATTTGGAGTACTATCCTATGCCTACATGTGTCACAGAAAAGAAGCTAAATCTATATAAGCAAGATATATAAATATTTAGATATTTACAAAAAATCTGTGGAAAATCACACACATTAACATAGGCTAAGAAATCAGCATCACTGACCAATTACAGCTGCAAAGCTTTGACTGAAATGTAGATTATGACATGCATGAACTAATAATATGTTATATGATGAAAGAAGGATTTATCTAAATGTGGCTTGACAAACCAACTAACATCTGCAAACATTACTATCACTCTTACGACTTATAATTTTTAGTAGGCATACCATATATGCAAGATGTAAATTGATGTGTGTGACTCATTTTTCATTAGGGTTTACATATTAGGACTGGAAGTGTTTGGAGGTACTTGGGGTCGCAGCCAGCTGTAGGTTTTGCTGGGCTCTGTTCTCGGGCTGTTCGCCTGACGGGCCGCAGGCTTAAGGCCTTTGAAGGGGTGAATACCATCTTTTGACTAAGCATGATGGAAGATGGAGTTGACAGCTAAACATAAAAACAAAACACGGAAAAAGCATAGACTCCCATAGAGACACCACTGTAAGCAAAGAAAACAACTACCCAGAAGAACAGGAAGGTGACAGAGAGATGTCTTGATGTCAGACTGAGAAATGAGATTAGGTAGAAAGAAAAACAAAGTATATTTTAATGTCCTGTTGAATGATGGGCACACTTGGTGGAGGTCACCTCTTAGAAAGTCTCAGCACACTTTGTTCTTTAAAAAGATTTTATTAGACTAAACTTTAAAAGCAAGAGTCTCTACATCACTTCATAATATGTGTTCTGCTTATTGTGCTGTGACTGTCTCAAAAGTTCTGTAGGAACAGGAATGTGGATATGACTATGGTTTGTCTCTTTCAAAGATGGGCCAAACATGTTTACCACTGGAATTAAATAAGTTGACATTTTCCACTAAATAGTTGAATTCAGTAAGTTCTCCATAGTTATCTGTGTACACAAACTGCATTGACACCCATGCAGACAAGATAAAATCTGTATTATCTATCTTCCAAAGCTGATAGAAACCTTAAAGGGATTATAGTGATGATAACTGATGGAAAGACTGTGCACAAAAAAACAGAAAGAGAGTGAGAGGAGAGAAGAAGTTACCACTCAATGGCAAACCATCTCATGGAGAAGGTGGCGGTGTGGAGGCAGATGGGTGGGGGGGAGCATACGATACCTAGGTTGACCGTGAGTTTGACACGACCCCCATCCAACTCCAGCCTGAGCGTGTCAGCTGAGTCTCGGGAGGTGGTGGCCATGAGGAGGCCATAAGCCCGCTGGGAGCGAAAACGCAGGGAGACATCCTCAGCCTCAGTGTGCATAATGGTCGGCATCACCACCTTCATATACATGCTGCCATCATAGGAGAGGATGGAAGCCTCTGTATGACAAAGACAGGAGCACAGAGAGATGTTAGTCATATTACATGTAAGGATGTGGTGAATATTATAAGCTGGAACCTGATACTTTGTACAAATATTCAAATAGTTGTGCTAGTGGTGTGGCTCTAAGGCTGGCATTGTTGGTTGGATGGTCCTGCACTTTGGTCCAGATCATGGCTGGATTAACCTGCTGGGAAGGTCCAGGGTGTAATACCACAGTGAATGCGCACAGACAGTGATGGATATCCATCTTCCATGAATATGGAATCAAATAATGGTCATAAATATTTTGGGCCTGTGAAATGTTTTTTATGCACATAGATAGAATTTGCACATGTGTAAAAAGTTTTTGTAGCTGTAGAAATGTTTTGTGTATGTGTAATTAAAATTTGTGCAGTGAAGTTTCACAAAGCCTGAGAGATGGACACACAAATTTCCCATCTTTTTATGCAACAGTGAAGGTACATGAGAGACAGACACACAAATTTCCTACCTGTGTGTGCAACACTGAAGTTACTAGGGATGTGCAGAGAGCCCAGTATTTGTATTTGTATCTATATTTGTTGAGACAGCAAAATTGTTTATATTTGTATTCAAATAAAAGTGGAAATAGGGGTAAGAATCTGTTTTTTATTTTTTATAATGCTTTTAATTTTAGGATATTAAAGTGTTAAAATAAGTGTTTATGAATAAACTACCTTATGAAGGAGGTCCCCACACTGGATCTCGAACTCAAGTCTCCCAGATCATAGATGACTGCGCTGACTACTGAGCTAAAACCAAGTGCATTGCCAACATGCAGACAGACCTCTACATTATTTATACACCCATAACATAGAGACAGTTGAACATGTAACGTATGGAGAAGAACTTCAAAGGTGATTCTCGCTTTGCACTTTTCATTTATTGCCTATTGTTTACAACCTAACTTTGTGGAAAGGAGAAGGGGAACAACAGGTATGGAGAGTCCCTTGTAAGCACTTTGCTTGTGTCGTTAGCTCAACTTAATCTCTGGGGAACACCCCCAACTCCGAGAATGATGTCCAAATAAGGAAATGTGTAGCAACATTTAGCAGGTTGATGTGACTCGCCTTGTTGAGACCTACCGATAGACGTAGCAGCAGAGAAGAGGAAAGAGACTGAGATAGCGATGTAACCGACCTGCACACTGGTATTTGATGTTTTAAAAATTTTTGTACGAAATAAATGTTTGTAAAAAACCCACTATTTGTGCTTTGCCAAATAATGTATTTGTATTTGGGCACAGATATAATTTACACATGTGTAAAAAGGTTTTATAGCTATAGAAGTATTTTTGTGTATGTGTAATTAAAATTTGTGCAGGATTTTTTTCAACAGTGAGGTTTCACAAAGTCTGAGAGATGGACACACAAAGTTCCCACCTGTGTGTGCAACACTGAAGTTACAACTACAAACTGCAGGTTACGAGTATGAATTTTGACCCAGTCTTCCCTTGTGCCAACATGGGTTGTCATTCTCATATATCAGATGCTGAAGGAGGCCAAAGACTACAGCTCCATCCCAAAAGTTCAGAGGGCCATGGTAATAAAATGAGTGTTATCAGGATCTAGGATGCCACAGCTTTGATCCAGAAGGCCTTGACCACTCAGGAGGCATTGCAGGAAGCATGACATGCATGAAAATCTATCACTGACTCCACTGTTGTGCAAGAGGTGGTTGTTACACTTAAGTCATACATACAAATTATGAATATCGTTCATCCAGTTAATCTATTTGGAATAAGTGTCAGTTCTGATCAAACTGTCTGTGCTGCTTTATGAACACATCTGTGTATGATACATGTTTCCAAACGGTAACTTTTTTCTTAGCATGTAAGGATTCAATATGTGGATTCTTTGAGATTTTTAATTGTATTTTTTCCAGACTCCACAGAGACAGAGGATGCCCCTGCATCAGATGAAGACCACCTGTGAAGTATCCACAGTCACCACATCAAACTTCATATCTGCCATATTAAATTGCCCTTTATATAGCTGTTCATTTATATTTGTGACTTGTAATCCAACCTTCTGTATATATTTATTCTTGAGCCAAATAAATTCGTACAACTGTAAAAAGTCATAATTAATTTTGTTTAGCTTGTTAAGACTACATACTGTTAATTGATTTATCCATGCCATTAGTCTAAATGAAGGTGAGAGTCTATTAAAACTAGATTATTGTACAATGATGTAACAAACATGTATTTGTTCAGAAACAATTCACTGTTGTCACTTTATTGTAAAAGAAACAATAGCACAAGAAATATTACATGACAAATAAAATGTACATAAGTAACCTATTTACAGTATAAAGCACCTCAAACTATTTACAATTGAATGAGTGTGCAGGAGGTCTGGCTGCTTGCTTGTGACAATTTCTTCAGTTTGTTTCGAAGCTGAGCCGTATATTGAGTAATAAGCTTTAAGTAACTTGAATAACAAGTGTTAACATGTCAGCTTTGTAGAATATGTTTTGTATGTAGTGCATATAGATAAGAGTGTGTAAGTCATGTATTTGATACATGCATTAATACTTTTTTATGTGAACCTACACTTTTAGATCTGTGAATGTTTTTAGTGTTCAGTCTTTCTAGTATTCATCACTGATCTGTACCTGTATCAGATTATAAGCTTTGTGGTACTTTATATATCTCTGAATACTAAGAAAATACATAGGAAACACGTGTAAATCATGTGATATGTTATCTGTTTTTGATGAGAACATGAATCTGTTGTAACAATAGAACAATACTATAAATTTGAAATGAACTTTGTTGGTAAAATGACACATCTAAATCACTCCACGGCTAAAATGAACACTTCTCTGTTTAAAAATAATATGTATATGCTAAATGTCTTACGGCCCTAAAATTTAAACGGATGAGTTATAGAAAAATTCAGCCCGTACAGTTGTCATGAAAGGGGAAATTAGCTATAGAGACCAAAACCATTTTTTGCACCAGGCTGTAAACATGTTTATTTCTGCTGTAAAGTTGGGCATTTTAACATGGGGGTCTATGGGGATTGACTCACTTTTGGAGCCAGCCTCAAGTGGCCATTTGAGGAACTGCAGCCTGGTACAAAAAAGGTTTTGGTCTATATAGCTAATTTCCCCATTCATGACAACTGTACAGGGGGTGAATTTTTATGTAACACTATTATAATGGCTTAAAGTTATGCATAATTAAGGGTGTGGCCGCTTTGAGTGACAGTTGGGTGCCATTGGTTAGGTAACATAACCATTGCATAACCCCAGATTCATCCCCAGTTCATGCCACCATTCAAACCACTTCCTCTTATCATCTATTGTTCCATTTTGATAGATGTTAAGAGGTTTAGATTAGATTTGGGTGTGAGACCTGATGAGATTGGTGCAATGGCAGCTACCCTCTGCTAGATATAAATAC
Source organism: Thunnus thynnus (assembly GCF_963924715.1). Lineage (NCBI taxonomy): Eukaryota > Metazoa > Chordata > Actinopteri > Scombriformes > Scombridae > Thunnus > Thunnus thynnus. The sequence goes on along the minus strand of NC_089532.1, from coordinate 30,814,574 downwards.
AACTTCTACTTTCCTTTATCCAACAAAATAAACCCTTTCTGGACCTAACACCTGGAATAACACAACCGTTCGATCTGGAAGGCCTTCCATTCACAGCTCCCCGGATAAATCATACTGTACTGAGATCATTTACATCTTATTTTCAATTGACAATAAACTCTCTGGACTAGATGCAAGAATCACTCTTGTTGAAGTGCTTCACAAGGAATTCCAGAAGCTACGCGAAAGCCTGGAATTCACTTAGGAATAACTCACCATACTGGCTAAAAAAAACAAATCCCTCTGTTACCTCCCTCACAACTCAGCTTGCCTCCGTTGCTAAAGAAAAGAAAGACATGAAAGAAACCATACTCAATCTACAATCATGCAGCATGAGAGACAACCTTGTTTTTTCCGGTATGCCGGAACGAACGCATGACAACAACCCAGAACAGCTGATAAAGGAATTTATGATCACTCACCTCCAAATCTCCCCGGACACAGTAAACAACATTACATTCCACTGAGTACACCACTTAGGAGCAAAAAACCCTGCAAACAAACGCCCACGTCCCATAGTTGCAAAATTTGAACATTTCAAACAAAAACAGTAGGTACAGCGTCACAGCAGACAGACAGAAGACAGCAAACAGAAAGGCATGGACTATGGACTCAATGACCAATTCCCCCGAGAAATCCTGGACAGATGAAAAATATTACTCCCAATCAGAAAACAGAACATGCAAGAAGGAAATGCATGTTATTAGCAGTTATTTCAGTTGATAAGTTGTACATTGAAGGCAAACTCTTCAGTGACAAGAAAATAACCCCTGGCTAATCATTTTGGCTTCACTAGGCACCTTAGCACTTGGGAAAAACCAGTTCATGTGAAATTTTAATTAATGTCTTTGTATTTTATGTATTCATTTTTTGTTTTCAATCTATTCTTTGCTTTCTCTGTCTCTCTTGCTTTTTTCATACCAGACCCCCCCCCCATACAAAACACACCCATGTACCATGTCTCTGAGAAGACCCATATCTCCTATTCTCCCACACACACACACACACACACACACACACACACACACACACACGCTCTACAGCTATGGAAGAACACTTGCTCACCCATCTACACATAAACATACTCAGACATCAGATTCCCACATCATGTCATGCACATCCTGATTTTGCCAAGTGCTTGTGGTTCTCAGACCAACATTTTGGATGATAGCCCTAGGACAACAACTGCCTCAGCCAATTAATGTTTGTGATGTCATCAGAAAGCTCTGCTGCCTGCAAAATTTAAAGAAAAAAAAATGAGGAGGAGGAGGTCAAAACGGCTGTACAAAGATGAGCAAATTACAAGGTGAGACCAACATGAAAGTTTTAAAATGTATTTGTTTACACTAGTCTGTTACTACAGCTTTATTATTATGATGGTATTAAAATGCATATTTGCTTTTTACATTAGCATTTTTACACCATGGAAGTAAAGTAACATTAGGTTGCATAGGTGAGCTAACAGTTAGCTAGGTTGCTACTAGCCAAAACCGATAAGCATTGCTATATTTCTAGCTCAAATTGAAACAATCTGAAAGTAATATTTAGATGTTGATATTTTTATAGCGTGCCCAGCTATCCTCGGGTTAGGGATACTCTGGGCAATTTTTGGGCAACTGACTATCATAAATTAAGAACACCACAATGTAATGAAATTTCTCTGCCCATTTCATCTCCAGGCAAAGAGGGGTGGCCATTTTAATATCTATATTTATATTTATTTATTCATAACAACACCATCACAGATCTTGAAGAATGATTTAACATAATCAATATCACAATACACAACAGCCCAATCACTATTGCAAGTATTTACGGCCCAAATAATGGCGACTCATCCTTTTTTTTTTAAACAATTCATGAGTGATTTTGGTCTTGGTGATGGTTGGCGATTAGAAGAATTTTCATTCTTTTCACCGTTTCATCACTCCTACTCTCGCGTTGACTTCTTTTTAACCAGTAACTTTATTATTCCCAAATCTCAGACATACTAATACACCCCATCACCATCAGTGATCATGCTCCTTTCTCCCTCACCTGCAACCATTCTTGCAAACCATCCAACAGATGGTGATTTAATACATCCTTACGTGATGACCCCAACCTCTATAATGATATTAAAAGAGTAGGATTCCTGCCTTGAAATAAATGATTCACCAGAAATAGCACCATCACTACTTCGGGAAACAGGGAAAGCGACATTAAGAGGAAAATTATATCATATTCCACACAATAAAAAAAGACAACGAACAGGAAATGCACTTAGAACAAAAGATTAAAGAAGTAGCTAATATCAATGCAGATAACCCCACAGCACAAATCCAGAATGATTTACGGAAATACAAATTACAACTGAGTGAACACACAAATAGCTTGGGTCCTCCTACACAGACTCAGACATGAAAATTTTGATTACAGTAATAAATCTCAAAAGGGTTAGGGGGTCAAATCAAGCAAAACAAAGAAAAAACAACAATCTCAATGATTATGAACTCAGCAGTGAAGAATGTGCAGACAACTGAGGAAGAAAATAAGACCTTTCAAGATTTTTAAACCAACCTATACTCATCAATACATAAACCAAGCCAAGAAGACACTGACATATTCCTGAGCAATATTGATTTACTGCAGTTTACTGAGGACCGAGCAAATGCACTTGAGAAACCGTTTACAACAACAGAATTCCACAATGCACTCAAACTCATGCCTAACAATAAATCATCAAGACTTGATGGCTTCCCTGCTGAGTTCTATAAACACCTAGAATAAGCTAGCCCCGTTTTCAACAGATTAACAGCTGAAATTAAACAAAAATTCAAACTCCCCATACACATGAACACTGCTACAATCTCTCTTTTACTAAAACCCGATAAAGACCCTACCTCCCCATCAAGCTATTGCCCCCATCTCTCATCAACACAATCACAAAAATCATTAGCAAGGCCCTAACATCACAAATCTGAACAGTCATTCAATCTATAATCCCCTCAGAGCAAACTGGCTTTATCAAAGGAAGACATTCATCTAACAACCTATGCAGACTATTTAACTTAATCCATTACACATCTCACACTAACTCACCAACACCATTCTCCCACTCAGCCCTAATAGCTGGGATGTGGCAGTCCAAACACCACCTCTTCCTCTGTGCACTGATAATATCACATATTTAGGAATCAACATCTGCCCTAGACTTTCAGAGTTAGTCAATCTCAACTTCAGCCCACTTCTCAAAACAGTAGAGCAGTGGTCCCCAACCCCCGGGCCGCGGACCAGTACCGGTCCATAGATCATTTGGTACCGGGCTGCACAGAAAGAATAAATAACTTACATCAGTGGTCCCCATCCCCGGGTCGCAGACCGGTACCAGTCCGTAGGTCATTTCGTACCGGGCCGCACACAAAGAATAAATAACTTACATTATTTCCGTTTTATTTATTATCTAAGTCTGAACAATGTTTTATTTTGAAAAATGACCGGATTCTCTCCATTACATCTGTCTATGATTTACTCTTGATGCATGTCAAGATGCTTGTCTCGGTCACATGATACGTTACCGTAAAATTAAACCCACAAGCTAGCAAAATGAGTAAAAAACAAATGTCTCTGGAAAACTTCTTTGTGAAGGGGAAAAGGCCCAGTGAGGTGACAGAAGAAGAGCCTACGACTTCCAAGAAAAATAAAGTTGCATTTAACAGACAATACCAGGAGTCCTACTTAAAGTATGGATTTATCGCGACAGGTGATTCCTCCGCACCAAGCCCGCTCTGCATAATATGCGGCAACTGGCTCTCTAATGAGGCGATGAAGCCCTCAAAATTGCATCGCCAGTTGGAGACCAAGCACCCTGCATTAAAAGACAAGCCTTTGGAGTATTTTGAAAGAAAAAAGCGTGAACAAGAAGGACAGATCAATTACTGAGGGCCACCACATGAACAAATGCAAGTGCACTGAGAGCATCATACTTGGTGGCTAACCGTATTGTTAAGGCTAAGAAGCCATTCACTATTGGTGAAGAATTGATCCTTCCTGCCACTAAAGACATTTGCCGTGAACTTCTAGGAGAGGCTGGTTTGACTGTTCGGATTAAGGCGGTTGCACCTGAATGTGAGTCTACGCATTGTACCATTCACAGGGAAATGCTGGCTAGCCGAAAAATGCCACCAGAACTTAACTGCGTATTGAATAATGTTGTTAAAGTTATTAATCACATCAAAGTACATGTCCTTAACTCACGCCTGTTCGAGCAGCTTTGTGAGGAGATGAACGCGGAGCACAGACACCTTCTCTTATACACAGAAATAGAAGAAAAATTGGAAAAAAGGTTGGGAACCTCTGCAGTAGAGGACAACCTTCAGCATTGGATGAATCTATCAATATTCCTCATGAGCAGAATTTTCACAATTTAAATGACCATACTACCCATGATAAACTACCTCTTCTCAATGATCCCCAGCAAGCCCCCACCCTCCTCCTGGTTCAAATCCCTAGACTCTGTCATCTCAAAATTCTACTGGAAAAGCAAGACACCCAGAATCAAGCTAATGACAACAATCCAAAACCCAAGGAGGTCTGGAAGCACCAAAGTTTCTCCATTACTTCATTGAACCAAATCCAATACATTCACAAATGGACCAACCCCAATCAATCTGACAACTCCTGGACAGACATAGAAGAAACATTATGTAAAGAAATCCATATTTGAGACCTACCATTCATAAGCTGCTCCATTGAACACCATCCTTGTTTCAAAAACCCTTCTTGCTGACTTAACAACCCATTTACTCAACTATATCTTTCCTCCATTTTTTTGGTCTTTATTATTATGATGATTATAATTATGATTTAATTATTTATCTTTCCTTTATTCATTTATAACTGCTCTTATTTATTTATTTACTTACTTATTTTATTTACTGATTTAGATATTTATCTATCTATCTTCTGTTAAGTTTCATTTCCTTAAACCAACAGATGGCTCTTTATAATGGGTCCATCTCATACTGGGCCCACGTAGCTGTGGGGACTTGGGGGTTCTGACTGGTTTGGACAGCTTGGTGTCTGAGGGCTTACTCCCTGTTAAACACCCCTTCAAATAGAAAGATGCTCCTCAGACCCAAATGAAAATATTAATTACCTTATTTTCCAAATAAAGAAGGAAATGCACAACCTCAGAAATAAAAATTTACCATTCATCTTTTATTGCATGGTTGACACTACAGTTGGTTTGCGTAAGTAAGGAAGTAAGTAAATTTTATTTGTACAGTGCTTATCATAGACATTAGTCATAAAGTCAAAAGGCATAATACAACATACAAAAAAGAAAGAAAACATAGTAGATGAAGTGACCAACCAAGACACATAATTAAAAAGTGCAAAACTAAAACACACAATACACAATGAAAATACACAATACACAATAAAAATACATAACAAAAAACATAAAATGATGACCCAGTGCATACTGGTTACCCAAACACCTGTTTAGCTACTTTTTAAAAGAATACAAAATCAGCAGACCATAAGAGTGCTGGCAGAGCATTCCATAGTGTAGGTGCTACAACCTCAAAAGCTTGATCACCATGGGTCTTAAGGCGGGTGTGTGGGACAGACAGCAAATGTAGCATATTTAACCTAAGAGAGTGAGCTGATGAGTAAGGGGTCAGCCACATATGCAGGAGCCTGACCGTGCAAAGTAAGGAGAAGTAAGTGAGAATGAGAATGAGAATTTTAAAATGGATTCTGTACCCAACAGGGAGCCAGTAAAGAGATTTAAGTATAGGGATAATATTGAGATTGTCTGCAGACGATCAAGAGCAGACATAGTAAGTGAGGGAGTAGTGTGTTACAGTAGTCAGTGTGAGATGATATAAAAGCATGTATAAGCGTCTCTAGTTCAGCAGTTGAAACTACAGATCTGAGTTTACTAATATTTCTTAAGCGGAAAAAACGAGATCTGGTCAGCTGCTTAACATGGGTGTCGAATGACGAAAGATTGTCGAAAGATTGATCAGATATTAACCCTATTTTATGCAGGCTGGTTTGGGCAGCAAAAGGAAGTGGTCCAAAACTTTGCACAATCATGGGGGCAACCTTTTCTGGGGCAACAACCAGAACCTCTGTCTCATCAACAAAATTGTTCTGACATCCAGTCCCTAATAGCTCTAAGTCGATGAGCCTAGATAACTTAAAAGCCTCACTAGGTTTGAATGAAAGGTGGAGTTGGTTATCCTCCGCAAATAAATGATAAGCAATGTTAAATCTGTTTATGATCCTACAGTTCTTAGACAAAGCAGGATCTAATTTAGTTTTCTTTAATATGGGCTGCATATCATACTTAAAATAGGAAGGGACACATCCTGAAGACATGGAAAAGTTACTAATAGTTGATACAGCAGGGCAGATTATAAACTTTAAAAAAAATGGAGATGGCGGTATCACATATAGAGGGCTAGAAGATAGCCTCAACTTCCTAATCAAATCCATCAGGTCTTGTAAGCTGATAGGTTGGAAAGAGTCCAGAACAGTAGGAGATTCAGAGGGGCTAGAGCTAGGTGAGCAAGTCCCAGGATGAATACTGGACCTATTAGCCATTACTTTATCAACAAAGAAGGGAAGGAATTTGTTACAATCATCAATAGATGAATATGGTAGTGTAGAGAGCAGTGGTGAAACAATGAGATTTATAGTGTCAAATAAAATCTTGGGGTTTCTTTTTGAAGAAGAAATTAAGTTAGCAAAGAAAGCAGTCCGGACATTCTTTACTAGTGCATTAAAAGAGTGTCGGAGATTTGTTCAGTCCTGCAACACTTCTTCTCAGGCAGCAGACAGCGTTGGTCATCCATGGAGAAGTGTTACAAATAGCTTTAGTCCTAACCTTTAAAGGTGCCACTCTGTCCAACAACATGGAGCAATGCTCATTAAAAGACTGCATTAAAAACTCTACATCGTTAAGATTAGTATTAATATCACAGCAAAAGTGCACTGAGAACTGATCAACTGTAATCTCAAGTAATGATACGAGGACACAATGTTCTTTTAGGACACAAAGGGTCAGCATTTATAGAGACAGCAAAGAAAATACATTTATGATCAATGATCAGTAAGTCCTCACAACAGATATGATCAGTATCTAGTCGTAAAGTAAAAACAAGGTCCAAAGTAAAGTAACATGTTGCTTGAAATTAAAGAATCAGTAATATTAAGAAATTCAGTGGCTACACAATTAGTGGTATCATTGATGTGCAGGCTAAAATCATAAATTAATAACACTTTGCTCAGCTTAATAATAGAAGTCAGAAAGTCAGTAAATTCAGATAAAAACTGACCTGCTGGACCAGGAGGTTTATAAATTAAAACAATAAAATGGCTTTTGCCAACCAACTTTAGTTAGTTGTAATTCAAAAGTAGTCAAAGGTTCTATGTTCACCAATTGGCAAGAAAACCAATTCTAGTCAGGGTGAATGGGAGTTCCAGATAGTGTAAAATAAGTTGTCGATTAAGGTGCGTAAAGGTATGAAAATTAAGATGACCCATGTGGTGGTTGGTTGGGAGGAGGGGACCAGAGATGAAGATTCGTCTATTATGGACCACAAGGGAGTTGGGGAGCTTGCTGAAGTCACGTTTTAAAATTTCAGAGGACTGACTGGGAATATCATCATAGCCTACATGAAGTACCAACGTTTTGGGCAAGTGGGTGTTTAGCAAGGGTGCTGGGGATTTTTTCCAGGACATCACACACCCTAGCACCTGGAAAGCAAAATGTAGACGAAGATTGTGAGAGGAGTGTCCAGGTGGAGGGACTAGAGGTAACAGAGAGTCGTGGGACCCATGAAATGGCAGAGGAGATGGAGGAGGAGGCCGTGATTCTGCAGCTGAAGGATGGAAGTCATGAAGATGCAGGATGTTGTATTTTCTTGTATTTGTTCTCCAGCTGGATGTTGTAATGAGGAGGTGCATGAGGTGAGCGCCTCCCTCTCCTGCCACGGGCACCAACCAGGGACCCAGGCTCATGACGGGATAGAGTGAAGCTGATCAGGGCTTTAGGTCTAGCCCCAAGCCATATCCAGGAGTCATTCAAGATGGTGACTGGAGAAGAAGTAGCAGCAGCAGGACAGTGAGCAATGACAGGCTCTGGAGGAGAGACAGCTTCAGTATTCTCAGCGGCAGGACAAGGAGCAGTGGTATCAGGCACTTGGACACAGGCTGTGTCGGTTTGTGCTGGACTGAAAGTGATAGTTTCCATGAACTTCTTGGCTTCATGGATCTGGTAGAGTGTGGAGATTCTTCATTCCAGCTCTACAATCTTCTCGGCCAGGTGAGCACAGCCGACACAGCCAGAAAAGGGGGTGGTGCCATGGATTGAAGATGAGGTGGCTAGGGAGTAGAGATAAAAAGGAGCTCTCCCAACCAAGAATGTGAAACTTAAAATCTCAGTGCCCGATAACTAAAACCTTTTGCCTTGTTAAAATGTATAGATAAAAACAGCTGAATGTGCGCACATTCTCAAGCACAAGAAAAAAAATCAGATTCTATGCATAGAAATGAGCGTATGCATGGTTTATGCACAAAACGCAGTAATGCAGCTGGTGCGCAGACACAGTACTTCAACTGGACTTACATGGCCTGATCATGACTGTATGGCATCTGCTTCAATATGTGGAGGCAGCCACAGTTTGTACAGCTGAGGCAACAATTCTCAATCTCTCTGCTCTATGAAAAGTACATTCTTTTTAAAAAAAAACAAAAGATTTCAAAGCAATGCATCACACTCACCCCAAGTTATATTATGACCCACTACAGCCTGTCTTTCTTGGCAGAAAGTACCGTCGTAAGGAGTGAGGCCGAGAAGATTGTAGAGCTGGAATGAAGAATCTCCACACTCTACCAGATCCATGAAGCCAAGAAGTTCATGGAAACTATCACTTTCGGTCCAGCACCCAGATGGTGTACAGTGTGCACATGTTCGAGTCATCTTGTAGTTCATCTTCAAAAAAGGTAAGCGTTTGGGCGAAAGCTTGGTTTAACAGCTTTGTGAGACAAAGGTGTAGTATTCTGTAAATACTCAACACTCCGTCACCCAGAGACTAATGTACAGGCAGAATACTTTAAGATTTTAAGATGCTTTCAAATGAATGCAGTTCACTTCTCTAAAACAGAGAGCTGCATATTTACACACACTTTTGTCTACCTTTTCCTGTTAGTCAGACAGTGACCATCATCAAAACCATTGCATTTCAGTGGACCAAGGACGCGAGCACCCTGGATGGGGGGAGGGGGGAGGTGTATGATCCAATCGCAAATCGGTACAAGCCTAGTAGTGAGTCACTTCATAGTTTGCCAACCACCATGGAACAAAAAAACAACAAGAAGGAAGGTGACCATGACAAACATGTTGGAGAAAATACAACAGCCACCACCAACCGGAGTGTTGAAAGTTACAAGTGAGAAGAAGAGTAAAATTGGCATGTCAGCAGACCAAAAAAGAAAGTAACAAATGGCAGAGTCGGACAACATTAAACTTTCATGGTCCTCGCATTATTCAAATAATTTGATCTCTAGAGTGTATTACAGTCTGTCAGTTTGACTATTTGGAATAAACACTTTTTGGTGTTTATTCACCCCAAACTATGGGGGTCAACAAGGGCCAACACGCTGCAACTTAAGAAAACACATGCAAACAGACAAAACACAAACAAATTAAGAAAACATCATCGATCTGACAACACATGCGCAGCATTTGGAAAACGTGCTGCAAATACCACAACAAGTAGCTGGGATACAACATTAACAAAAATGCTGAAAATAAACCACACATCAGATGTGACAATGATAGTGTTTCCAGAGGACACTTAAGAGTGATGAACATGTCGATAACTCATAAGCGAAATGTTGTTAAAACACAAATGAGGCCTGTGTTGTAAAACTATTCAGAAAAACAGTTGAGCATTATATATTCATTTCATAAAAGTCAATCCTTCCATATGACATTTCTGGTTAATTGGACTATCAAGGATATGATGTTTAATACTATAGTGAAATAAAAGTTAAAGCAACAGTTATGACTGTAACCAACATTTGTAGTGACTAGATAATCGTTCAGAAACAGTTTCAAATATTCAACATAACTTTTACTTCATAATAAAACATTCAACCTGAAATTCTTCACACATTATATCTTTACGTTTCTATTACTTCAATCACTTCATACTTTCAACGTGACTTCTTATCTACTTTAACTACTAAAATATGATTGTCTATCAGGTTACTAAAGCAATAGTGAATCACTAGGTGATTTTAAAGGAGGCCTATTATGCTTTTCCTTAATTTCATTCCTATATATAATGTTACAATGTCAGATGTTGATGTTAAAAGTGGCCTATGTGTCAAATAATGAGGTAAACATATGTAGAAGTAATGCCTGTAATGCAAAAAGCACCCGCTTCAGACTGCTCTGAAAGCTTGGCTCAGAGCTCGGCTCTGAAAGAAAGGTTTTCTTAGAGGGTTTTTGCCAAATATGACCAGTGATGACATGTATAGCCACATGACATCATTCAACCACTGGCTGTCAAGGTGGTGTCCAGCAAACAACGTGGGCTTCATAGACAACTGGCAAATTTTCTGGGGAAGACCTGGTCTGATTAAGAGAGACAGCATACATCCCACTTTGGATGGAGCTGCTCTCATATCTAGAAACACGGCTGAGTTTATTAGCAGACCAAAACAATGACAACCCAGAGTTGAGACCAGGTGGCAGAGCTGCAGTCTTACACACTTCTCTGTGCTTCCATTAGAGCAGTTACCCACCTAAAACCACATAGAAACGGTGTCTGTTCCCTGACCACTTAAATTTAAATAAATTAAATATAAAATAATCAAAAGAGGAGTCATTTATAAATATCTAATAAAAATTAACATCACCTCTGCGATAGTACAACAAAATAGGAGAATTAAATGTGGACTCTTAAACATGAGATCACTATCATCTAAAGCCGTATTAGTAAATGATCTAGTCTCAGATTCTAGTATTGATTTATTTTGTTTTACTAAAACCTGGCTGTCATGAAGAGTATGTCAGCCTAAATGAATCCACTCCCCCCAGTCATATTAATACTAATATTCCTCGAGACACTGGCCGAGGAGGTGGAGTTTCAGCCATCTTCAACTTAAGCCTAATTATCAACCCTAGACCTAAATTTAATTACAACTCATTCGAAAGCCCTGTTCTTAGTCTCTCACCCAACCTGGAAAACTTAACAGCCAGTTCTATTTGTTATAATGTACTGTCCTCCTGGCCCATACTCTGAATTTTTATTTGAATTCTCAGAGTTTTTATCAAACTTTGTCCTTAGTACAGATAAAGTAATTATAGTAGGTGATTTCAATATTCATGTGGACATCAATAATGAGAATTAACACTGCATTTATTTCATTATTAGACTCAATTGGCTTCTCTCAGAGTGTAAATAATCCCACTCACTGTCTTAAGCACACCCTCGATCTTGTTCTGACTTACGGCATTGAAATTGAACATTTAATAGTTTTTCCTCAAAATCCTATTTTATCAGACAATCACTTAATAACTGTAGCTAAATTTAAGGAAACAATTCCGTAAGCACTGAATTCAATGCCATGTCTCAATACTACGGAGGACGCCTACACCAATTTTAGTCCCTCCCAAACTGATAATCTTGTTGCTAGTGCCGCAGGCTCACTGCTGATATCACTGGACTCCATCGCCCCTTTGAAAATGAAGATAATAAAACAAAAGGGGTTAGCCCCATGGTATAACTCCCAAACCTGCAAATAAAAGCAAACATCACGAAAATTTGAAAGGATTTGGCGTTCCACCAAACTAGAAGAATCTGGCTTTGTCTGGCAAGATAGTCTCAAAACATATAGGAAGGCCCTCTGTCATGCCAGAGCAGCCCATTACTCATCATTAATAGAGGAGAATAAAAACAACCCTAGGTTCCTTTTCAGCACTTTGGCCAGGCTGACAAAGAGTCATAACTCTATTGATCCATGTATTCCTAGTGCTCTCAGTAGTGATGATTTCATGAGCTTCTTTACTGATAAAATTCTAACTATTAGAGACAAAATTCATGACCTCCTGCCCTCAACAGGCACCGATTTATCCATAAACACAGGAACCTTAGAAACAGCTGTAAAACCTGATATATATTTAGGCTGTTTTTCTCCAATTGACAGGCCACAAAAACCTTACACTTGTTCATTCATTGTTTATTGAGGAAAATGATCCAATGTTTCATATTTTTTGCGTGGCAAAAGTATGTGAACCTCTAGGATTATATATTAATTTGAAGGGGAAATTAGAGTCAGCTGTTTCAATCAATGGGACTAGAGTCAAGTGTGAGTCTGGGAGGCCCTGCCTTATTCAAAGAAAAGAAATCAGGTTCTTCACTGTCTAAGTCTGAGCTTAGTGGAAGTATGTCATGGCTCAAACAAAGGATATTTCTGAGGACCTTAGAAGAAGAGTTGTTGATGCTCACCAGGCTAAAAAAGGGTTACAAAACCATTTCTAAAGAGTTTGGACTCCACCAGTCGATTGTCAGGCAGATCATGAACAAATGCAAGACATCCAACACTATTGTTACCCTCCCCAGGAGTGGTTGAACAAAGATCACACCAAGAGCAGGCATGTAATACTCTGGGAGGTCACAAAGTACCCCCGGGTAACGTCTAGGAAACTAAAGGTCTCTCTTGCAGTGGCGACAGTCAATGCTCATGAGTCCACCATCAGGAGAGCATTGAACATCAATGGTGTGCATGGCAGAGTTGCAAGGAAAAAACACTTCTCTCCAAAAAGAACATTGCTGCCATCTAGGGTTCGCCGAAGACCATGCAAATAAGCCAGAAGGTGATTGGAAAAATATTCTGTGGATGGATGATACCAAAATCGAACTTTTTGGCTTGAATGAGAAGCATTATGTTTGGCAATTAGCAAACACTGCATTCCTGCATAAGAACCTTAAACCATCTGTGAAACATGGTGGTGGCATTATCATGGTTTGGGCCTGCTAAACACACAAGTCATTCTACCAAAGAATGGTTGGAGCAGAGGAAAGATAATGTTTTGGAATGGTCAAGTCAAAGTCCTGACCTTAATTCTATAGAAATGCTGCATAAGGACCTGAAGCAGGCAGTTCATGAAAAGAAGCCCACCAACATCCCTGAGTTGAGACTGTTCTGTAAGGAGGATTGGGCTGAAATTCCTCCAAGCCAGTGTACAGGACTGATAAACAGTTACCGGAAGCGTTTGGTTGAAGTTATTGCTGCAAACACCAGTTACTGAAAACAAGGGTCCACGTACTTTTGCCTCACACAAATGTGTAAGATTGGATAATTTTCCTCAATTAATAAATGAAAAAGTTTATTTTTTGTCTCATTTGTTTAAATGGGCTCACTTTATCTAGTTTTAGGACTTGTGTATATATCTGATCATGTTTTGGGTCATATTTATGATATATATATCATAATATATATGATATAGTATATCTATATAACAGAGGGTTTAAGGGTTCACAGACTTTCAAGCAGCACTGTATATTCCTCAGTTCCGTCTTTTAGTCATCAAAGCACTCAGCAGTTGGAATAATGCCTAAAATTTAACACTTTTATGAAATACTGTGTAAGGTTACTTATTAGGAAGAAGAACCAGAGGTGCTAAATCACACAGCAAAAGTCAAATATTTAACGTGTAAAGCAGTTGCTTTGAGTGTCATCTACTAACTATATTCAATCACAAGACAATAAGCAATCTATGTCTGATCCAGTTAAAAAGGTAACAGTGGTTGACAATTTATTCACTTAACAGTTATTAAGCAGAGCTGCAAGTCACAATGTCCGAGAAAAAGAAAGCCCTCTAAGGTTTTACAAGTTGGCAAAAGTAAGGGTAAACAGCCCAATCAGTCACAGCCAGGTTGAAAGTGCTGCAAGTCAAGCAATAGGCTAAAGACAGTTTGATAGTCACCACTTTGGCACATGTGTTACCCGGCATAAGACCAGGGAACCCTGACAGCTCATCAGTTGATGAAAATGCATCTTTAGAGCTCTGCCTGAAGTAACGCAATACTACATGCATTCAGGATGTTCAGAGATAAAAAGATCCCGACCCCCCCCAAAAAAATTCTTAAGCAAAATGAACACTGAAACAATCTGAAGAGCTTTACTCAGCATTGAAAAATGAAAACTACTACTAGTCCTACGTTAAAAGGTACCCTGAGGAGTTTGTGACAACTAGTAGTCCTATGGAGCAATTTTTTCACGAGTGGGTCCCTGTTTTGTCTGTATTGTTCACATGCACTGGGACGCACATGCCCAAACAGGCAGGCAACACAAAAGTTATTAATTGCCACTGAATATATGCTATTTCACTGATCGACAAATTAAGGGAACCCAAAACAATTCTTAAATAGTAATACACAATTCTAAAATAGTAATACACTGCCAATAACATCATAATCAGCAGCGCTGTACAGTGACAGAAATAAAGAGGGAAATGTTTAGATAAAAGTTGGATGTAATAAATTGTCTTGCAAAAGCAAAGCATTACATGACTGTCATGGGAAGGGGCTACAGTAACTGTAGCCTATAAGATGCCATGCCAAAATATGCCAATTAAACCATAATATTACAAAAAGTCTGGTGGAGACAATATTAATTTTGAGAGAGATTATTATTATTATCGTTGTGATGAATTATGATTTTGATTCTTGAGCCTTCTTGAGTGTTTTTCCCCATATGGAGAAAGACAGAACATCTTTACATGCTTGTAAGACGGGTCTGGACCACTCATTAATTTCATTCAAACCCATTAGAAACAGAAAAGTACAAGAAAATTGATGACTGTCACAACTTCTCCTATATCACTTTTATGAGCCACTTAGGAACAAATCTGTTCATTGATAATCTGTTCAAGACTCCTTTGAATCATACTTGTATGTTTATTCATATTTTTACTCATTTTATATCTTGACACATATGAATGTGATTATACACATATATATATGTATATATATATATATATATATATATATATATATATATATATATATAGTTTCCTTCCTTTGGATATTTGCCTGAAGAAGACCTGTAGTTGGCCAAAGCATCACAAATAAAATGAGAGGGACATTTACCTCTCTCACAGGTGCGTGACCAGAAGCCAGTGCCAGTGCAGTCACAGATGAATCGATTCCAGCCTTCTTTGCAGACACCTCGGTTCTTGCATGGGTAGCTCTCACACTGCTTGCCAGGTTGCTTGTTACATGAGGGTTTGATGCCAGCGCCATTTTGTGCCTCAGCAATCTGACGGATGTCCTTGCTTCGACCGTCAATGAAAAGGTCACGGATACAGCCCACGTAGCCGTAGTTGAGCATCGCTGTCCAGAGCTCAGTAGGCAGGATGAGGTTGGTACGGTCAGTGGGAAGCCCCCCCAAATACATGTCGCCTTCTAGGTCCAGGATCTCACTCTCACCACTGGCTGTGAATGGGGTCCTTCTGCTGTTCACAGAGATGGTGCCTGTGGTGTGTATGGAGGGAGTAGAGATCAGGTACAGGAAATAGAAATCATATACATAATGATGGAGGGAATGAACTTATATTTACTCTGTTCAGAACAAAAGAAAGCTTTTGGTATACTTTTGTTATTTTTTGGAGTCAGTTCTTGCACTGTATTACTTTAATGTTCTTTAAAAATTATATAAAATTTTATTAACTTTAATGTTTACTATTAAAGGAAAGTCAGCAAATCTCTGACAGAACAAGTTGTCCATTACTTGTTATCACTGATTAAAGCTTTTGGTTTACTTTTCATAGTATTTTGTAAAGACAATTCTTGAACTTGAAAGGATAAAAGGTTATTCAATTTCCATGAGACCTAGAACACTTCACTATTTCACTGACCTGAGCGTCCATCTCTCTGGATGTCCACATGATACCAGGCACCATCATTGACCTTTGTCTGGGTGGCCTTCACCTTGATAGTCCCTGAGCCCATGTCCAACAGCAGGTACAGACTGCCATCCAGCAGCTCTACTGCAAAGAAATCCACCTGAACATGGGCAGAAACAGAAATTACCATTCAATCAAAGTTCTCTTTCTTAAAAAAAGAATGCAACGTGTGGATTGTTTGATTTGCTGTAATGCTGCAGTTATTTGCAGAATTGTGTTGTAGCCCTATGTACCCCTCTAAGGGTACATAGGCTCTCTCTCTCTCTCTGTGGTTAAACTGCTTGCAGCTCACCCCTCAATGTGATCAGGGGTCATGGGTAAACATTGCTTCACTTTACTGGGTCACAA
Organism: Thunnus thynnus; assembly: GCF_963924715.1. NCBI lineage: Eukaryota > Metazoa > Chordata > Actinopteri > Scombriformes > Scombridae > Thunnus > Thunnus thynnus. The sequence continues at coordinate 30,798,214 of NC_089532.1, read as the reverse complement.
GCCAAAAAGCCAAAGAACAACAAATTCTTAATGACATATTTGCCATGCCTATGAAGATTCTCAGTCATCCAGGTCATAGGATGTACAAGTGTTAAATAAAATGCTGTCTGATATTGTTAGGAAGGCATTTTTAAAGCAGAGTGTACATTAGAAAGTGTCCTTAGGGATTGTGGACTGACCTTGGTGTTCTTCTGGCTACGGGCAGCATCTTTGCGCTCCTGGGGTTTGCCATGGGTGAAGAGGATGAGGCCATTGGGCTCGGTAGTGCGGAAATCAAAGGAAATGGATCCCATCCGCTTGGTGTTCCACTTGGGCAAGCTGATGTAGGCCTCTGGAGTCTCGAAAGAAATGGGGTCCAAGGTGGCCACATTCTCACACTTGTAGGACACTTCACCTTGGATTTTCATCTTAGGGTCCACAATTCGAGCAAGGCGGGACAATTCAAGACGGATGTCATTGTTCTTATACACCACCTGCGAAGAGATAGCATTACAGTTATTATTCTCTTTAAGTATTGTCAAAGATGGATAGCTTTAATCTTCTGACTCAACCAGGTACTGTGGTAACACTTTACAACAAAGTTACAATGATTAACATTGGTTTGTAACCAAGCTGCATTGTCATTCTTCTCATTAAACAAGGAAATACTTCAAAATATTAAGAAGGTTATCTATATTAGTGTTTTAAAGATGGATGCAGTGCACTTCTGTAGATATGAATTTAGATTCACGGTCACATATTTACAAGATGTTCTATTCAGACTGAAATGTATGATGGGTGTGTGACTGATGATACTGTACAGATGAATCAAACTTAAAAACGAGTCACCTTAAATGCACAATGCAAATATAAACAAGTGGTACATCTCATCACCAAAGTTGGAACCTGCTGTCACTCACTGTAATGTAATGTGAGCAGTACAAATGAAATAAAACTAAAAGTAAATGAATAAATAAAATAACAATCACAATATACTAGCAATTTAGAGAGCACCTCAGCTGTGGTAGAAAGTAACGTGGTACATTTACGAAATTATTGTGATTACATTCAATATATTTCGGAGGAAAATGCTGTACTTTTCACTTCACTACATTTATCTGACAGCTGACAGAGTTAATGGTTATTTTACTGACTATCATTACAAAAGATTAGATTATTTTTAAAATATGATACATTGTGATTAAACAAACTAAGTAATAAGTACTTAATGAGTATTGGTGGTCAAATAATACAATATACAGTATTTAATAATCTCAGGGGCCATTCTTCATAATGAACATAATGGTATTTAAGTATACTTTGGTAATACCCCTTGTCCACCCCCATGGTTGGAGCGTTTGGTTCTCAGCTTTGATTGACAGGCCAGGTGCACAGCACATGTCAAATAACAGATCACGCATGGAACAACGAATGGCAGTAATAAAAATAATGAAGGCCCAAGTTGAAAAATGAAATTGTGACATCTAGTGGTGTCAACTAGACATAGACCTTAAAATAAAAAAGATGGAGCTATATTTACAGTAGTTTGTATGGGGGTTCTTTTATGGACTTCATCTTTTCTTATATAATGACTCACTTCTCACTACTTACTATTCTACCTCTGTATTCATTATTTGATGTGTTGTCGTTAATTGTTTGAGCTTTATTTTTATAATGGTTGGCTTGTCATTAATTGCAATGTGTATTTGTAATTGATGTTCGGCTTTTCATTATTAGGTATGCATATTTATGATTTGAGGGTTGGATTTTACATTTATTTCCCATGAATATTCATTATTTACTGTGGTAATTTGCTACTTGAAGATTAGTTGCTGTAATCTGACATTTCAAGAAGGCTTCTATAGAAATACTCCATAAACAAAAATATAAAAAAGAAAATGTATGAAAAGAAAATACTAAATATTCTAGAAGAAGAACAACCTGGGGAGATAAAGCTTGGTAAGGCAGACTGTTTAATGTTGCGCTACTCTGTGTTAATATGCCTCTACAAAATACCAACACAATAGCTGACTGAGACTGAGGTAATTGACTCTCTGTGAGCTGACATGTTCTGCTCTGCCTCTTACTAAGACTAGTAGCTCAACAAAAAAGCTGGACATACACACACACACACAAACACAAACAAACACACACACACACACACACACACACACACACACAGCTCTTGTGTGTGGTTTCCTTCAGCTAATTTAGGAGGCTGACATCAAGCACAAAATCTGTCTGCCATAGTGTATGCATACTTAGACACAAACACACACACACACAGGTCGTTTCAGCACTCAAGCAATATTGCAACAACAGAGCACAGCTCACTTGGCAGGCCCCACACCTTAGTGTTGTTGATACCTCCATGCAGCACAATACTGACAGTGCTGCTGTGGCAGTCCATGCAGGTGACATATGTAAGTCATTGATCGTTATGCATTCAGTTTAGCAAAATATCGTTTTTTACGGACAGCACAAAACTACAGTTGTATTTTGTTATGACATATTATGTCACATTCTGTATATGGCTCCAGTCGTACTGTGGTGGTGAACCAGAATGGTTTCATGGCTTATAGACCTGTTGCTGTTTTATTACAGACTGTGATGACCACTCATCTGATCGGATGTCTGTCGCCCTCTTGCACTAACAGTTTTTTCTATTTTTTTTTTTCTTTTTTTCTATTTTTGATTCATACATCATAGCCACAGATACCACACCAGTCATCACCGGTTAATGCTGCAAAGCCATTCCTAGCCCCAGTGCCTCTTTCAATTGCGGCTGTAATGCAGCTCCAGTGGTCGCTTCTTCTTCCATACTCTGTGTCCCATTCTACAGCATGACATTTGGCCTTGTAACAGTAACACTGCATCTCCGATGCCAACATTATATCATGAAACTAGTTTTTGTACAAATATACTCATCTCTTAGTTTTGGCTTTTCCCTATTGCTAGTGAGAAAACAACATGGTGGACGGATTTCAATTTTTTTTTAAATACTTAATTTGTGTTTGTGATCAGCCATTATATATGTTCTATTTTGTGTTCAGTTTGTGAGGTTAGTTTGGCCTGTTCAGTTCTATTCAGTGTAAATTATGTTGTCATAGCCTGGGTTTAGCTCTGTTTAGTTGACCTCTTTTATTGTCCTAGAACTTTTTGTTGCACGTATTTGAGAATTATTTCTTTTTGGGTTAAATAAAACCCTTTTTTAATGTTGGGTGATGTAGGGATGCAAATGCATCCAGAGGTACTTGTGTTTGTTTTAATGGGTCTTGCCATAATTTTAGGTGTGACCAAGAAAAGGAAGAAAGATAGTCTTTTAAATTACCTGGCTCAAAGTAAGCGCATTTTACAGGCAGCAATGGCTACTGTTTATTTTAGGTTTAAGTTTACGTTTTTAAGCGAGCAGCATTTATTTACTGTTTTTAGAATAGGTTGTTCACTCTTTTTTTTCTTTTTCCTTCTAGTTTCCTTTCTAGGTGGTGGCCTCCAGTCACAGGAGTATTTGATTCCCTGGGAGTTCATTCACCTTTGATAGTGTGGGGTATGTTCTGGCATTATTTAGTTGGTGTTTTTTGTTTGTGGTGTTTTCTATTTTGTTTTCACAGATAGCATACTTGTTGTCCCTCACACTGTGGTTGGTGGACGCCAGACTGCAGTACATCAGCTCCCCCTTTTAAGCCTTCATTTTATTGTTTTTTAGATCTTTAATTGGTTTTAAAAACTCATTATGGCATGACTCACACTGACTGATACTGAAGATGCTGCACTTTCAACTGTTACATACTGAATTAATTACACCGACAAACCACAGATCTGTCTGTGCTGCACTCATACCCATATACAGTTAACACCCCTTGCCATAAAGCTGGATTGCACCGGACACCTGTATTGCAACAGTCTACTGTATGAGCGAGTGTCCATCCAATGATGGAACACAAAAGAGTGAAAAACACTAAGTGGCCAATCTTTTATCACAGCAGCCATAAATGCTGTCAATAACAATGGAAGGATGGAGTCATGGAGGGGGATGTGTGTGTAAATTGAAATCTGCTCAAGTGGAAAATTGAAGGCCTTTTTTCCTCTAATTCCCTAGGGAGAGAAACACCCTGTCTGGCTATATTTCAGGCACATACATACACAAAACAAACACACACTCCTTCATTCCACTCTCTTTTATATTAATGTCTCTATTTCCTGTCCTCGCCCAGAGTTCTGTCTAAGAGGGTAGATTGAGGAGCCTCGCTGAGATTACCGATAATCCACCAGCAGATTTGACAGTAAATCAACTCATCCCTTAAGGTGCTCAGGGACTGGGTGGAAAATTGTCTTTTCCTCATCTCTCTCTCTCTCTCTCACTCTTTTTTTGCCTTTCCTTCTCTTTTTGTTACAGCCATCCTCCTCTCTCTCCTTTCATCCATCACTCTCATTCCCCCACCTCTCTAAAAGAAGAAGCCATTCCTTCTGCTGTTCTGAGTGAACATAAATACCCTGAGTCTCTTAAAAAGCTCCACTCTTTCCTTCAAAATAATAGCCTAAATAAAAATGATAATGTTGTTTCTTTAGACTTAACAACAACACAGGAGGGAAAGCAAAATGAAATTTCACTTGCCCCAGTGACCAACTGGCTTTGAAACAATTAATAAAGTAATATCTACAACATTTTCACTGAAATAAATCTGCTTTGCTCTCTCTATTGCTGACTGTTATGATTTTATAATACTGAGTCAACTTGATTTGTATTTGTTACACAAAACACTTTTTCTTTGGATTTAATATTGGGACACATGTAGACTCTAGAGTTTAAATACTGAAAAACAGTAGTCATTAAGGCCCCATGTAAACCTGGTATTATCATGCAATTTGTATACGTTACCTGGATAATGACATCTGATCCATAGGTCTTTGCATTTACACCTGTAAAATATGTTCTTGTTGTCTTAGCTGTGCCTGTATTGTTTTCAGATCTCAATATGTAATTTTTAGCTGGGTGGTGCTGGTGGACTTAGCAGCTAACTTAGCTTAGCAGTTAGCAATGGCTTCTCTCTCTCTCTCCCTCTCACTCTCCTTCTCTGTCTTGCTCAGTGTGTCATATGTTTAGCCACTCCTCTGCCTCCTTTAGTGATAGTGGTACATGTAATAAATGTGGTTGATTTGCAGTGTTGGAGGCAAGGCTCAGTGAATTGGAAGTGCAGCTCTGTACCATGGAAAACCAATGGTTAACTACTGTAGTTAGCCAGCCCCCAGTAGCCGGTGCGGGCCGACCTAGCATAGCTCCCATTCCCCTGGTAGTTCCCAAGCAGCCAGGAAACCAGGGTGGCTGGGTGACTGTCTGAAGGAAGCATAGCCCTAAGCAGAAGCCCATGGTTCACCACCAACCAGTTCATGTTTTTAACAGGTTCTCTCCACTCAGCAACACACCTGCTGAGAAATGATTATTGGCAGCTCTATAGTGAGAAATGTTTCTCACTAGAGCCATAGTCAGATGTATTCCAGGGGCCAGAGTGGACGACATGAAACTCCTGGCTAAGGATAAGCGTAAATATGATATGATTGTAATTCATGTCTGCGGGAATGACTCCCAATTATGCCAATTGGAGGTCAGTAAAATTAAGTAGGAGTCAGTGTTTACATATGAGGGATGTGCAGAGGGCACAGTATTTGTATTCATATCTGTATTTGTTGAGGCAGCAAATTATTTGTATTTGTATTTGTATTTGTATGTGAATAAAAGTGGAAAGAGGCTTAAAAATTCAGTTTTTGTCTTAATTATGCTTTTTATTTTAGAAAATGAAAGTGTTACATTAAGTGTTCATGAATAAACTAACTTACGAAGGAGGTCCCCACACCTGGTCTTGAACTGGAGTCTTCCAGGTCATAGATGACTGCGCTGACTACTGAGCTAAAACTTTACTCATTGCCTCATTGCAGACAGACCTCTACCTATTCATACAACCATAACACAGAGACAGCACATTGTATAACATATAGGGAAGAACCTCAGAGGCAATTCTTGCTTTGCACTTTTCATTTTTTACAACCTAACTTTGTGGAAAGGAGAACGGGAACAACAGGTTATGAAGAGTCCCTTGGGAGGTCTTCGCTTGTGTCAGTTGCTCAGCTTTCTCTGGAGAACAACCCCAGCTGATGTCCAAATTAGGAAATGCATCATGCAGCAGGTGGATGTGACTCCCCTCATTGAGACCTGATGATAGATGTAACAGTGGAGCAGAGGACAGAGACTGAGATAGCGATGAAACTGACCTGCGTGCTGGTATTTGACATGTTTTTTTTGTTCTTCCCAAAAACAATTAATTTTTAAAATATTTGTATGAAACAAATATTTGTTACCCCCCCCCCCCCCATTTGCGGTTGCCAAATAATGTATTTGTATTCAGGCACATGCCAGTACATATGCAAAGACAATGTTGGACTGTACTTGTATAGTGCCTTTCTAGTCTTCTGACCACTCAAAGCACTTTTATACTACAAGTCACATTCACCAAGGTCCCAACCTGCCCATTAGAGGGAACTAAGCATTCACACACATTTGGGGTTCAGTATCTTGCCCAAGGACACTTCAACATGCAGACTGGAAGAGCCGGGAATCGAACCGCTAATCTTCCGATTTGTGGATGACCTGCTCTACCTCCTGAGCCAGTGATGACATGCATGTCATCATTCAACTGCTGACTGTCGAAGTGGTGTCCAGCAAACAATGTGGACTTTATGGACAATTGGCAGACTTTCTGGGGAAGACGTGGTCTGATTAGGAGAGACGGCATACATCCCACTTTGGATGGAGCTGCTCTCATATCTAGAGTTTATTAGCAGACCAAAACCATGACAACCCAGAGTTGAGACTGGGATGCAGAGCTGCGGTCCTACACACTTCACTGCACTTTCATGAGAGCAGTTACCCACCCAAAACCCCATAGAAACTGTGTCTGTCCCCCAACCACTTAAATCAATTAAATCTAAAGTAAACAGAAGAGGATTCATTCAAAAAATTTTTAAGAAAAATCAACACCACCACTACAATAGTACAACAAAATAGGAGAATTTAATGTGGCCTCTCAAACATTAGATCTCTGTCACCTAAAGCCGTATTAGTAAACGATCTAATCTCAGATTATCATATTGATTTATTTTGTCTTACTGAAACCTGGCTGTGAAGAATATGTTAGCCTAAACGAATCCACTCCCCTCAGTCATATTAATACTCACGTTTGAGACACCGTTTGAGACACTGGCCGAGAAGGTGGAGTTGCAGCCATTTTTAATCAATCCCTTTCTCAGCCCTTAATCAACCCTAAATTTAATTATAACTCATTCAAAAGCCTTGTTCTTAGTCTTTCACACCCAACTAGGAAAACTTTATGGCCAATTCTATTTGTTATAGTGTACTGTCCTCCTGGCCCGTACTCTCCACTCACTGTCTTAACCACACCCTCAAACTTGTTCTGACATATGGCATCAAAACTGAAAATTTACAATTTACAATTTACAATTTCATTTAGCAGACGCTTTTATCCAAAATGACGTACATCTGAGACTGATACAACACAAGCAGGGGAACAACACGGGTAACTACCATAAAGCTTAAATTTGAGTCCGATAGAATGTAGGTGCCAACAGGCAGTGCACTGAGGCAATGCATAGAGTGCATAGATTGCATAGATGCAGATTTCTTTTTTTTAAATAATCGTCTTTTTGTTTTTTCTCCACCTTTAGTCCATCAAGTGCAGAGGTGTTCATGAGAGAGCTGGGTCTTTAGTCTTTTCATAAAGATTGAGAGGGACTCTGCAGATTGAACAGAGTTTGGTTACTTGTTCCACCACTGGGGAACTACAGAGGAGAAGAGTCTAGCTAGCAACTTAGGGCCCTGTTGTGGTGGTGGTGCCAGGCAGAACGTAGTGAGTGGGAGGGAGTGTAGACCTGAATGAGGGAGTCCAGGTAGGCAGGAGCTGTTTTAGTTGCTGTTTTATAAGCAAGTGTCAGGGTTTTGAATTTGATGCGGGCAGCAACTGGGAGCCAGTGGAGGGATATCAATAGTGGGGTGACATGTACTGTTTTCGGCTGGTTGAAGACCAGACATGCTGCCGCGTTCTGGATCATCTGCAGAGGTTTGAATGTACATGCGGGGAGTCCTGCCAGTTAGGAGTTGCAGTAGTCAATGCATGATATTGTGAGAGCCTGTACCGGGAGTTGTGCTGCATGCTCAGACAGGTAGGGACTGATCTTCCTGACGTTGTAAAGGGCAAACCCACATGACCGAGCAACTGAGGCCATGTGAACCTTAGTTGGTCATCCGTCATGACACCCAAGTTCTGGGCAGACTTTGTGAGTATGAGTTGGGTTGATTCAAGCCAGATGCTGATGTTTTGCTGTATGGAGGGACTAACTGGGATGACGAGGAGTTCGGTCTTAGTGAGGTTGAGTTGAAGGTGGCGTTCTTTCATCCATGCTGATATATCGGCAAGGCATGACAAGATCCTAGCCAAGACTGTGTGGTCTTCCGGCAGGAATGACAGGAAGAGCTGGGTTTTGTCAGCATAGCAATGGTATGAGAAACCATGGGAGTGGATGATTGCACCAAGTGAGGTGGTGTATAATGAGAAAAGAAGGGGACCAAGCACTGACCCTTGAGGAACCCCTGTGGACAAGCTGTGTGTCATGAATCATCCTGTCTTTAGGTTATGTTTTGCTTTTTCTCTCTCATTTAGTCCTGTTTTATTTTGGTTTCTAACTAAGCGTACTCACTTGGTTAGATAGCAAGGTGTGAAGCCCCTCACAATGGGAGTTAAGTTCCCGGAGGCCGCAGCAGACCGAGCTCAGCTGACGCACACCCTGAGAGTGCAGAGCAGCTTCTTGTGTGGTTGAGTCGGCTGGGTCCATGGTGTGGCCAGTTTGTACTGACAAGGGATGGCTGGTACACCAGGGCTAGATCCAAACGCACGACTTGAACAACAGTTCCAAAAAACAATGTCTTTTAATTGCAGGTTCTGTACACGGGCAGGCAGTCAGAGAAGGCAACAAGACCAAAAGGGCTAGGCAGAGGCAGAGTCAAAAAAGCAGATCCGCGGTCAAAAACACTAGAGACTATAACAAAGAAGATAATGCTGAAACGCTTGCGACAAAGGGCTAAGACGAACTGGCACAGGGAGCAGGGGTCACACAGACTAAATACACAAGGGGAATGAGGGTAATGAGACACAGGCGGAGGACATTAGGGGATGATGATGAGGACAGGAGCGAGAAACACACAAGGGCAAGAAGTGGATCTGAAATGAGAGGAGAGAAAAAGCAAAACATAACCTAAAGACAGGATGATTCATGACACTGTGTAGTTTGGACACTTCTCCCCCCCAAGATACTCTAAAATATCTCCCTGATAGGTAAGATATGAACCAGTGGAGGGCGGATTCTGAGATACCAAGCTTGGTGAGTGTGGAGAGGAGGATTTGGTGGTTAACTGGACCAAAGGCAGCTGACAGGTCCAGCAGCAAAAGGGCTGCAGACTGACCAGCAGCTCTAGCTGGGCATAGTAAATCCATAACTGACAGGAGTGCAGTCTCGGTAACTCTACCGAGACTGCCCTCAACCCCGCTTAAAGCTGGACTGATTCGGGTCATACAGGTTGTTCTCAAAAAGGAATTCAGAGACTTGGTTAAAGACTGTGCGCTAAAGTATTTTTGATAGGAAGGGCAGGAGTGAAGCCGGTCTGTAGTTTTCAATCTGGGTTGGGTTGAGTGTAGGTTTTTTGAGCAGCATGGTGACTTGGACTTGCTTAAATGCGGCATTCATTGTAAGTGAGGAGTTGATGATGTGTGTGACCGCAGGGTTAAGTGTGGTAGAAATGTTCTGTAGCAGGTTGGATGGTATTATGTCCAGTGCACAGGTAGTGGGACGAGAGTCTGGCAGAATTTTGGAGACTTCCTCCTTGGTCAGAGGGGAGACACAGTGGAAGGCGGAGGAGGAGGCTGATTGAGGAGTGAGTGAGCAGAATTTAAACTGGAGGAGAATGATGCAAGAAGACCCTGATAGTCAGAGGTCAGTGGACTCTCTGAATTTACACCACTTTCTCTCTTCTGCTCTGAGTTCTGCCCTTTACTCTCTGATGACTTCAGTGAGCCATGGACTAGGGTGGGTGAATATTTAATAGTTTCTCCACAAAATCCTATTTTATCAGACCATTACTTAATAACTTTTGAATTCCTATTACTGGACTACGCACCTTTAGACAAAAATGTCTTCACTAGATGCCTATCTGATAGCGCTGTAGCTAAATTTAAGGAAGGAATTCCATCAGCACTGAATTCAATGCCATGTCTCAATACTACGGAGGACTCTTATGCTAACTTTAGTCCCTCCAAAATTGATAATCTTGTTGATAGTGCTGCAGGCTCACTGCGAATGACACTCGACTCCATCACCCCTAGATAAGAGGTTATTTCCATGGTATAACTCCCAAACCATCAAATCAAAGCAAACATTGTGAAAATTTGAAAGGATATGGCATTCCACCAAACTGGAAGAATCTTGCTTCGTCTGACAAGATAGTCTTAAAACATATAGCAAGGCCCTCTGTAATGCCGGAGCCACCTATTGCTCATCATTAATAGAGGAGAATAAAAACAGCTCTAGGTTACTTTTCAGCACTTTGGCCAGACTGACAAAGAATCATAACTCTATTGATCCATATATTCCTGTAACTCTCAGTAGTAACAACTTCATGAGCTTCTTTAATGACAAAGTTATAACTATTAGAGACTAAATTCATCACCTCCTGCCCTCAACAGGCACTGATTTATCCCCAAACATAGGAACCTTAGAAACAGCTGTAAAACCTGATATATACTGTTTTTCTCCAATCAACCTTCCTTAACTAACTTCAACGATTTCTTCATCTAAAACATCAACCTGTCTCTTAGACCCCATCCCAACTAGGCTGCTTAAGGAAGTCTTACCCTTAGTGGCATTTCAGTCTGTCTAAAGCAATAATAGATATCTGTTCTGAGTTTTTCACACCACAAAATATGTGTTATTAAGCACCCAGCCAAATTGTCTGATTAAAAAAATAACCAAGTATATAAAATTAGGTTTCAAAATCATGGAAAAACAAGCAGTATTCTGAACTCTAAAACGCTGGGAGCATGTCTGCTCACCTAACTGAACAGCCATTGACCCTCTGAACTTAACAACACTCATGATGAACTCCATTAAAAAAATATACAATTTAAAATAGGCCTTGTTTGTAGGTGTGAGACAAGCAACATGGATGGTATTTCAAAAATAAAGCAATGCTAGGAGCCACTATTTAATTTGTCACCTCTTTTGTAGGTAAATGTGGACTTATTTCAGTAAAAATGTAACTCATATGAGTAGTTGACAAGCAATCCATCACCAATCATCGTCATGTTAAATTATTGTTATTTTCAATTAAGTTCGGTGTCTATGTTACTCGCTTCTTTGAAAAGCGCTGGCAGGGGACTGGAGCCACAGCCGAAGGAGTATATCTGTTGTGACGGCAAAGGCACTGGAGTAGCAACACAGCCTGAGACAGTGAGGGTGAGACTGGACAGAGAGACAAAGAGGGCCACTTCACAGGCATGGCTCCTGGCAGAAGTGCTGCACCTGCAGCAAGATATAGATATAGCCTCTCATTGGACTGTAGCTTTAACACTGACTCAACAGATGCTTCAGCAGGGTTTGAAATAACTCCTTGAGCACTACCGTTGACTGACCCCAAAGACCCTAACCCCATTCACCAGCAACAGCTAATACTATGACACTAGTGTTTATCAGCTTGGCTCCGCCAGCTGGGAGAGAGCTTACAGCTAAGCTAAGGCTAACTCTTCATCGGCCATCTCTACCCAGCAATTTCCTCACCAATGTACAGTCTCTGGTGAACAAAATGGATGAACTGTCACTGTGGATCACCACTCATAAAAGGATTATGGATTGCAACTTAATGATTTTTATGGAAACATGGCTTAACAGCAGCAACCCCGATAGCACCATTGAGCTACAGGGGTGCTACATCCTCAGGGTGGATACAACAGCTAATGACTCCAGTAAGACCAGAGGGGCGTGGGGGACTGTGCATTTATGTTAACAAAGCATGGTGCATGGACAGTACCAGCCGAGAGGCACGACTCTGCTAACATAGAATATCTCATAGTTAAGTGTAGATCCTTCTATTTGCCCAGAGAGTTTACATGTACTGTTGTGACTGCAGCATACCTCAGGTTGCTAATGCTAAGCTTGCAATGAAAGTATTGCATGCTACCTTTAGCAGACAACAGACTACACACCCAGCCAAAGCCAAGGCACTTTAGTTCTTATATAGTATTGAGGGGGGGTTGTGTCATGCTAGTATCAGCTCTACAACATGTTGCAGCTGTTTTAGGCACACCCAACAAAACCGGAAACAGAAATGGTGAAAAACTTTTTAACAGCCTAACTCCACAATTCAGTACTACATAGTTCACAGTCTTTTCACAAGTTTTCAGCAATTATTTTTTAACATGTATAATGTGTTTCAAAAGAAATCTCTGATTTTCCTTTACACAGACTTCAAAGGAACTGCATCAAGATGGTTTAAGTCCTATTCATCAGATTGATTTCAGTTTTTACATGTTAATGAATCCTCCATGCACACAAAAGTTAGACATGGAGCTCCACAAGGTCCTGTGCTTGGACAAATTCTAGTCACCTTATATATGCTTTCTTCAGGTAATATTACTAGGAAACACTCCATAAATTTTCATTGTCGTACAGATGATACCCAATTATATTTATCAATGAAGCCAGTTGAATCCAATCAGTTAACTAAACTCCAAGCATGCGTTAAGGACATAAAGACCTGGATGACCTGCAATTTTCTGCTATTAAACTCGGACAAAACTGACATCGTGCTGGGCCCTAGACACCTTAGAAACACATTATCTAATGACATAGCTACTCTAGATGGCATTACCCTGGCCTCCAGCACCACCGTAAAGTTATCTTTGATCAGGATGTGTCCTTTAACTTTCACATAATCAAATTTCAAGAACTGCGTACGTAATATTGCAAAAATCAGGCACATCCTGTCTCAAAAAGATGCAGAAACACTAGCCCACGCATTTGTTACGTGTAGGCTGCATTATTATCAGGCTGCCCTAATAAGTCAATAAAGACTCTCCAGCTGGTCCAGAATGCAACTACACTTATACTAACAAAAGAGGGAGAGGAAGAGAGATCATATTTCTCCCATTATATCTTCACTGCATTGGCTCCCTGTAAAATCCAGAACAGAATTTAAAATTCTTCTCCTCACCTACAAAGCCCTTAATTGTCAGGCACCATCATATCTTAAAGAGCTCATAGTACCCTACCCCACTAGAACATCGTACTGCCAGAGTGCAGGCTTATTTTTGGTTCCTAAAAGGGAGAAGCCCCCAAATGAAGATATTTTAACTCAAAAACATTACATTATTGTGGCACATGAGTAAAGCATTGAATCAAAATAAAGGTGGCATTAGAAATCAATAAGTTGTTTAATTTCCAAATCTGCAGACATTTTTCCATATACATGTCTTTTTTCCTGCAGTAGGCAGTCCTCAGACTGCAGTGGGGAGTGGCAGTGACAGCTCTGACTGTCATGCAGGCATTAGGGCTTATGGTGGTGGGCCATCTAGTCATTCCGCTGGGGCTCCTGCACATGCGATGCTTGCAACAGTGGTTCACTAGCCTACGCTTGGATCCACAGAGGCACAAGAATCACTTGGTGAACATCCCCCTATCAGTGCAGGAGGGCCTGCACTACTGGGGTCCCAACAGCATCTGCTGGTAGGGACACTGCTAGGCCAAGTGACCTCCTACATAGGGGTGTTCACAGATATGTCCCTGACAGGGTGGGGGGGCTCCTGTCTGGGGAGAGCGGTAGGTGTTGTTTGGCCTTCAGGAGAAAACAGATGCATCAACCTCCTGGAACTTCAGGTGGTGCTCCTGGTTTTCCAACACTTCATGTGGTGGAGTCAGGTCTGCAGCCCTGATGTCGCACGACGATCCACCCGTGGGGGTGGACTCGTTTGCACATGTGCCATGGCCAAGAAGGCTGCTTTACACCTTTCCCTCTCTTTGTCTCATTCCCCCACTACTGGAGAGAGTGAGACAAGAGCAGTTGTTGGTCATCCTGATAGCCCCAGACCACCGTTCGGCACGTGGTATGCAGAGACGACTCAAATATTGGTGGCCCAGCCCTGGTCCATTCTCCAGGTGTGTGGAGCTGTGTCCCATGAGGCAGGCTCAACAGGCACACTGCCATGTTAGGCCAACCTCCTCAGGCTTGTTCTCCTGAGAGGGATAGGCTGATGAGGGCTGGACCATCTGCATAGGTCATACAGACTATCCAGAAGATGAGAGCGGGATCCAACATTGCTTGCTACAAGGCAAAGTGGTTGGGATTCCAATGCTGGTGCGAGGAGACGAGGTTGTACCCCCTGACATGTGAAGTGGGGGAGGTCCTCTCCTTTCTACAATATCTAGTGGATAACAGGCTGTCTCCTGGCCGATGAGGCGTGTCCCTACCCCCCCGCTGGAACTGCCTGTGATGCTCAAGGCTCTAGTGAGTGATCCCTATGAGCCTCTGGAGCACTCCTCTTTTAAGGCGTTGTCATTCAAGACAACTTTGCTGCTCGCTCTCCCAAGCCTACAAGCAGGTGGGTAAGGACCCCCCCACTGTGGTACAAACACATTCCATGCATGGTGTGGCACCGTCTATGGCCTTGTTCAGTGGTGTGAGTGTTGAGGACATATGCATGGTGACGTCCAGGCCTATGCCTTGATGTTCATAAGGTTCTATCTCTTGGACATGATGGGCTCCTTTTCAAGGTCTGTGCTAGGCTCAGTGAGAGAGTCTGATGATATGGTGTGGCAGCGTAAATTCATTCACTGTACCCTTAGAGTCCAGTAGAGGGCAGAGCCTGTGTGAGATAGAACAAAGGTTATGATATTGTAATTCTAGTTCTATAAGCACAGGCGGAGCCCTCTACCGATGGACCCTTCCGCTCCCACACTGTCCACTGAAGTGGTTTTGGATGGTGAGCGGCAGCAAGACGCTGCATATATAGGGTGCAGGATGCACGTTATCAGTAGGCGCATCCTGATTGGCCGGCTACACATGCGCAAATTTTAGTTAGCGATTGTGTGTGTGTGATTGAAGAGGAGTATTACCCATAGAGTCCAGTAGAGGGCTCCACCTGCGCTTATAGAACTAGAGTTAGGGTTAATTTTGACCATGGATGTGGCTTTGCGCAACCAAAACAGCTGATCGTATAAATACTATTTTAGGCATCATATTGCTTGTTTATGCTGCCAAAATGCCAAAATGTAGTGGACATAATGGAATACCATGTAGGTGGCTTTGTTTGTGGCCATACTGTAAGTTGTGTTCACAGCTATGTTTTTTAATTGAGGGCCTCTGTCTAATTGAGACTCTTCAACACCCTGCTGCCCCCCAGCACCCAATGGACACTTTTAGAGAGACTCTCTGTCCCACACTCAACTCCCCCATGCCCCTAACCCTCCCTACACATACTCACACACACAAAATCCAATTGCATAAACCTCAACAAAGTTGTATGGTCAATTACTGGATAACCTGATCCTCTTGGACTACTGCACTTGGTCTATTCTGTATTTCTGTATTGTAGAAAATTAGCTAATTGTAGTGTATATCTTTTGCACAACCCATGTTCATGAACGTTGCTACAGTTTTTCAATACCTGTACTAATTCAACCTTGCACACTATATTCTTACATTCTCTATTTTCTCTATTCTTTATTTATTTTAAAATACATTTTTAAACCTTAATTTTATTCTTCTAAAGTTTTAATACCTGTTGCATTTACACCACCTTTTCACCAAGCCTGACAAATGCAATTTTATTTCATCATAAGTAGCATTTGAAACTGAAAAGTATAAATGTAACTGTGGTGATATGACAGTAAAAGTCCTTGAATCCTTGAATCCTAATGGTCACAACGTGCAAATGATAACAGATAGCAGATTCCCAGCGCCAGTCCAGTATTCAAAGACCCAGATCAATTCTCCATGTTGAAATTATCCAGGCTTTTACAGTTCTGAAAGAACTCTAACGCTCTTTTGAATCGTTCTTTCTCAAGAAATCTCACAGTGTTAAAAGGTTAAATTTTCATCCTTTGGGGAGCATAAATGTTTTTAGTAAATATCAGTACATGTTAATATTTATAAATGCATCTGGTGGTGGCATTTGAGAGGAGGTCAGGGTTCACCAGAATCAATAGGAATTAATTTAGGAATCATTCAGATTTCATGGTTATCTTCAGTGTTCAGTGCTCTGTTCGGGAAAAAACTGGACTATGTGGACTCCAGCGTTGTTTTTATATTTTTTTAGTTGTTACCAGAATCTTACCCGATCTTGCCCACATTATACTGTTTCCAAATAACTGAGCCAAAATTGAACTGATTGGCTGCAAACTTTCTCCAGCTAAATGAGAATAAAACTGATGTTATTTTATTTGGACCACAGCATTTGACCAACATTATTTCTCCTCATCTTGGCCCATTGGCTCCCTCTGTTAAATCACATGCAAAAAATCTAATCTCTTATTTTCGATTCAGGATTGAAGTTTGACAAACAAGTCAATCAGGTTGTAAAATCAAGCTTCATGCAGCTCTGTAGCATCTCCAAACTCAGATCAATTCTCTGTGCCTATGACCTGGAGAAAGTCATCCATGCCTTCATATCCTGCGCTCCCAGAATGCAGGCTTACTTGTGGTTCCTATAGTATCCAAAAGTAGAAGGCAGAGCCTTCAGCTATCAGGCTCCTCTCCTGTGGAACCAGGAGAGGAGGTTCCCCCTGCCCCCCCTTCTTTCTCTCTCAACCCAAATGGTCAAAGCAGATGGCTGCCCACCTAGAGCCAGGTTCTGCTTGAGGTTTCTTCCCGTTAAAGGGGAATTTTTCCCTACTGCTGTCGCCAAGTGCTTGCTGATGGGGGAATTGTTGGGACAATTAACGAGTATGGTCTAGACCTGCTCTATGTGAAAAGTGCCCTGAGACGACTTTTGTTATGATTTGGCACTATATAAATAAAATTGAATTGAATTGAATCCTCCTGTCTTGATTATTGCAACTTGTTATACTTTGGTATCACTCAGTCTTGTTTATTACATCTCCAACTAGTTCAAAATGCAGCGGCAAGAGGTTTGACAAAGTCAAAAAAGAGGGGACAAGTCACATTCTTGCCTCCCTACACTTGCTGCCTGTTAGCTAACTAGAATTGATTTTAAAATCCTGATGTTTGTTTACAAGGTGTTAAGTGGCTTTGCCTCCTCTTACATTGCAGAACTACTGTCCCCATATCACATTGTCAGAGAACTGAGATCGTCTGACCAAAGACTTCTGTCTGTCCTGAGATCCAGGACAAAGTGTTATGGCGACAAGGCTTTCTTTATTGCTGCCCCAAAACTATGGAATTCTCTTCCTCCCACCATCTGATTCTCCTTCACTGAGATTTTCAAGTATCATCTCAAAACATACTTCCTATCATTAGCCTTTAACTGTGACTAACTTAATCCAGCACAGACATTTCTCCTGAAGTATATGTAGGTCTCTGTTGCCCCTATGGGCTCTGTGTGACCATGTGCCTTTACTTGTATTATTTTTTTTTTTTTTCTGTTGTTTTGTGTTGTTTTGTCTTCCTCCCTGTGTGCTGTGAAGCACTTTGGATCAACTGTGTGTTAAGTGCTATATAAATAAAGTTGATTTGTTTTTATGTGTGTGTGTGTGTGTGTGTATGTGTGTGTATGTGTGTGTGTGTGTGTGTGTGTATGTGTGTGTGTGTGTGTGTGTGTGTGTGTGTGTGTGTGTGTGTGTGTGTGTGTGTGTGAGTCTGAATAAGTGAGAATTTCAGCAACAGAAAGTTATTGAAAATGTGTGTGTGAAAATGACCAGAGGATAGAAATTGATCACTGCATTATCTCATCAGCTATTCCATCATGCAGATCGCATAAAGTAGTGGTCGTGTCATGTCTTCACCAACAGTCCACAACCCAGAGA
The DNA here is from genome assembly GCF_963924715.1 of Thunnus thynnus. Taxonomy (NCBI): domain Eukaryota; kingdom Metazoa; phylum Chordata; class Actinopteri; order Scombriformes; family Scombridae; genus Thunnus; species Thunnus thynnus. The sequence goes on along the minus strand of NC_089532.1, from coordinate 30,780,142 downwards.
TACTGTAATACTTTACTGTCATGGAAGACTAAAGAAATCAGAAAATATTCACATCTGAGAATCTGGATTCAGAGAATTAAGGCCTTTTTTTAAATGACTCAAAATAATTAATTGATTATCAAAAATAGCTGGCAATTAATTTAATGATTTTATGGAAAAAAAATACTATACTGTATATTCATATTGGTGTAACCCTCATGTAGTCACACATGTGATGAGCACTTGACTTTTACTGTTGGTGTTGTAGTATTATCAGTCACATGGTCTTGCCATGAGACACTCCATGAAGTGTTTTACCAGAATGGAGCTTTTGCAGAGTGTCATCCTGTCTACAGGGTGGCATCATTTCCTCATCAGAAAACAATATGAGCTGGCATCCTCCTTAGTCCTTAAGTTATGACTTTTAGAAAGTAGCCCAAAAATAAAGAAAGTAGTATTGATGTTAGGTAAAAACATGTATAATAACTTCCAGACAAACTGGCACGACGCAGCAAAGAATTCATTTCATAGCAGACATTTTGGCAACATTATGCTTTGTTTAGAGCTGAAAGAAGAAAGCATAACATCATGCTACAGCTCCCAGGGCAACCAGGTATGAAAGATTGAATCACTGAATCAAAATGAATAAATATAGTTATACGGTGTATGAAATAGCTAATATAGTTTTAAAATAATTTTAAAATAGAACAGTATACATTCAAAATTTTCATAAGGTAACCACAACAAAAAAAGTGAATATGCAAAAAAGCCACATGATAACAGAAAAAAAAAACATAGGTTACCCTGGGATACACAGCAACTTCAATATGAAGGTCTAAATAATAATATTTTCACCTGACCTATAACAGAGTGTGAATAAGTGAAATATAATTATAGTAAACATATTCTCTCTCAGTATACAGCTAGCAATAGTATTGTGTTTACTTTCCTCATTTAGTCCTCTCAGTGCCACAGCAAAATGCCATTTACCTCCACTGTACTGGCATGGTGACATACAGCAAATCAAAATGTCTGTGAACTTATCTGCACAGTGGTGAGAATAGTATTCAGATCATTAACTTAACTAAATACAACAAAGCAATACCACAGTGTACAAACAGTCCATTTTAAGTAACAGTCTTTCATCCAAACCTTTACAAAAAGCTGCACTATGCAGTTTTATATTCACAATGGAAGTTACTACATGTAATGTGAAAGGTGGTACTTGTAATGGCAAACCCAAAGACTGTCCACTCTGCAGTTTCCCTCATCAGAAACATCTGTTTTCAGTGAAGAAGTAAGTGCTGTGTTTACAGCCCCAGAGAGACAAAATGCAGCTTTAAGTAAAATGTATTATCAGTAAAATGTACATAAAGTATTAAAAGTAAAACTACTCATTATGCAGTAGAATGATCCTTAGTAGTGTTATAGGATTACAATGTATATACAGTATATTGGATTATTTTTACTGATTCATGACTGTGTAGGCAGTGCTTCACTGTTGTAGGTGGTTTAAGTGAAGCTAAATTTAACTACTAACTACTTATACTGTTAAACTCATGTCTTTTTTAAAAAAAATGTACACTGTAAAACATGTAACTAGTTATTATAGCTGTAAATAATATAGTGGAGTTAATGTTCATGAAATGCAATTGCTATTGGCCTGACTTTTGAGCTCATTTTGCAGCAAGTAACATCTAAGAAACTTACTAGAGTAAAAAGTATATATTTTTTAAATGTAGTGGAAGAGACTATGCTATACTAATGAATGCAATACAAATACTGAATTACAGTAAAATACTGTTACTACTGGAGAACAGCAGTCATTTCTATTTTGCTCGTCCTCAGTGTTCAGACTGTGAACTCGTCCTTTGTGTTTCCTTGTTAGATACAGTATACAGGCACAGCCAGAGGGCTCCATTTGAGTGGTTGATGGGGGTGCAATGACAATCACAATTATAGCAATTACGTGTTATTGTAGGCCATTATGTGTTTTGTAGGCTCTGAGATGTAGGCTTTCTCTGTAATTGCTGGCTTATGAAAAGCATAATAATCATGGGCCAGCCAGCCACAGGGGCTACCAAGGGCGACCAGTACCTGATGCCATGGTAACAAAACATTTATCCATAATGCCACTCTGTAGATGGTGAGGACAAGAGTATTGGCAGCAGGCAAATTAGCTCTAATAGCAGGGAGTGGAGGACAAGAGGGTGCTGGACAGCAGACATAGGGAGAGCTGGTGGGTGCTGCAGATGTGTGGGTGGGTGGGCCTCTGATGGGCAGAATGTATGTGACTGTATGGTGGAGAAAGTATGATGACAATGTTTCAGACAGTGTGTTTTTGACCAATGTGCATATATTAATGTTTGTTTATGTGTGCATTATATCATGCTGTGCAGAATGAAAAGCAGTCGGTTTTCAGATTTTGACGCTTTGAAAATGGCTTTACATAAAATAACTTAGACTAACCTGTGTGTAACAGAATAATTAGGATGTGAACAGATCAGCTCTGAACAGATATGAATGCCATCTGCATTTTTGCAGTAATATCAGTTTATTTTTTCCACTAATTGAACCTGTCATTTGACAGAATTTGCCTTAAAACTAGCATCCTTTCTTCTTAGTCATAGATACCGCTCGTTCCAGTTAGAGTCTAAGTCCATCCAGGATAAAGTTCAGAATTCTGCTTTGAAGCTATATAAAAGTACTCTTTGTGTAAGCTTCATAAAAGTAGAATTTGGATTGCAATTGGATTGCATTAGATTACACAGGTGTACCTAATAAAGTGCTTGATGAGAGTACATACTGTTTTCACATCTGAACCTTGAAGGGGACATTGACAGATGTTACATATCAGATTCTGTCTACATGTGTTGGCGAGCACTACTGCATATGCTGTAAAGACTTTTGTGGCACCAGAGGGATCTGCGTGACATTTGATAAATTGCCTTCAAGGTGCAGTGCATAGGATTTAGTGGCATCTAGCGGTGAGTACCTGACTATGACTATTGTATTATTATTATTATTATTATTATTATTATTATTATTGTATTGTTGACTATTGTATATAATGTAATGTACATAAATTAGGGCCCAGTACAACTAAATGTAAACACCTTAATCATTAAAGCTGCAAGCAGCATTGAATGGGCCTTCGCACCCTTGTGCATGTTGGGGTGCAGTGCAGTCCAAGGGCTTCTGTCACAGGCATGTAGATGTCTCCAGACCTGGGCTGACAGGTCTGACTTTACAAACATGTTTCACTAACCAAGACCACTCCTTATAGAATATGGATTTAATGGTTTATTGGGAGTGTGATGGAAGGCAGGGTGAAAAGGAGGAAGGATAGTTAGAGGGATGGTTGGAGAGGGAAGGATGGATGGGGGAAGGGAGAGGGTCGGGGGGTGTGAGGATGCGGGGGTGAGGGTCGAGGTCGTGGGATGCGGGATGAGGGGGTAGGGGTCGAAGGGATGAGGGTCGAGGGATGGGGAGAAAGAAGAGCAGGCGGGAAAGAGGGGAAGGAGGGAGTGGATAGGAGAGTGATAGATGAAAGGAGGGGATGCGTCGACGTCGGGGAGGTAAGTGGGAACAGGGGTTGAGACTCAGGGTGGGGGTGCTGTCTCGATGATCTGGCATCTGTACGAGGCCCCCCTGTTCCTGTGTTTGAGCAGAGAAGAGAGGAAAGTTAGCGGAGGGGTCAGGTGGGAGGGACTTGCAAGCTGAGACAGAGGGGAGAGGAGCGGATATGGTGTGTCTAAATACCCTGTGGTGCGGAAATGGGTTGCGTACAAGGCGTGGTCTTTGGTTCCCGAACTTTGTTTATAAGTCTATAAACTTCATTTCACTAACCAAGACCACTCCTTATAGAATATGGATTTAATGGTTTATTGGGAGTGTGATGGAAGGCAGGGTGAAAAGGAGGAAGGATAGTTAGAGGGATGGTTGGAGAGGGAAGGATGGATGGGGGAAGGGAGAGGGTCGGGGGGTGTGAGGATGCGGGGGTGAGGGTCGAGGTCGTGGGATGCGGGATGAGGGGGTAGGGGTCGAAGGGATGAGGGTCGAGGGATGGGGAGAAAGAAGAGCAGGCGGGAAAGAGGGGAAGGAGGGAGTGGATAGGAGAGTGATAGATGAAAGGAGGGGATGCGTCGACGTCGGGGAGGTAAGTGGGAACAGGGGTTGAGACTCAGGGTGGGGGTGCTGTCTCGATGATCTGGCATCTGTACGAGGCCCCCAAAGAGACTTCAACCAGAGAGGCGAGAATGGGATTTCTTAACGTTATCCGGGTCGTGATGGATGTAGGTATGAGAGTGGGACGAGGCTGGGCATGGTGCTCCGGGAATCCGGGAATTGATTCCGCTGAGGTAGGTCTGTATGGTGGAAGACTTGATCTTGAGTTGAGTGTGGGAGAATGTAATGAAGCAGGAGAGGGTAAGAATGTCCGGTGAAGGGAATGGGAGTCCGTGGGAGACGTGAAAGGTTTTAAAGGAATTCCAGCCGGTGAAGTATGGAGATAGTGTTCAAGGGGTGACACTGTTGATGATGTTGTCCCGTGAATTGGTGACCAGTTGTTCCAGTTGTGGGTTCAGTTGTAGATTGTGGCTGAAAACGGTGGGACTGGAGTTGGAAGAGGGTTGGAGGCTGGAGCTAATTGTCTGAATTTCTGAAACATGAAACGAGAGAGTGAATCGGCGATTGCGTTTTTGTGGCCTGGAATGTGGAGTGCACGGATGATGAACTGGTGCTGGGCTGAAACCAATGTGAGCTTGCGCACGAACTGCATGATGTCCAGATTGTGTGACCGGCCTTTGTTGAGGATGTCGACGATGGCACTGTTGTCAGAGTGGATGGCGATGGTCTTTTTGGACCATTCATGCCCCCAAAGAATGGCAGCGATGACAATCGGGTACATTTCCGAAATGGTGGAGGAAGGGGCCAGGGAAGAGAAGTCGGGTGGCCATTCGGCAGAGAACCATCTGCCACCATAGTAACCACCGAAGCCGACTGAAGGGGTGGCGTCGGTGTATAGCTGGATGTCATTGGCGTCTGTAACGTGGACGTCGTAAAAGAAGGAGATGCCGTTCCAGGAAGAGAGGAACTGGTGCCACATTTTTAGTTCCATCTTGCACGCGCTGTCTAGCGTGACGTGGTCGTGGATGGATGGGACGGCGGTGGCTATGGAGAGAAGGTGTGACAAGAAAGATTGGCCCTGAGGGATGATGCGGGTGGCGTAGTTGAAATGGCCCAGCAGAGAGAGTAATTGACGTTTGGTGCATGTGTTGGCCATGAGAAAGTTTTGAATGAGTAGAGAAATGCGGTGGAGTTTCTCAGTAGGCAGAGATGCTTGGAGTGTAATGGAGTTGAGGGTGATGCCGAGGAATTCCAAGGATGTGCTTGGGCCTTCTGTTTTCTCTGGAGACAGGGGAACGCCGAGATCAGTGAATGCGGAAATCATTGTGGTGAGACCGTATGACGGGGGCGAAGACGGTGGCGTGACCGTGAGGAAGTCGTCAAGTAGGTGGATGACGTATGGGAGTTTATAATTGTTGGAAAGAATCCAGCAGAGGGCTTCGGACAATGAGTCGAAAATTTTTGGGCTGCTCTTGCAGCCGAAGGTTAGACGCACGGCAAAATAGTATGCGCCCTTCCAGGAGACCCCGAAGAGGTGCCAGTAGTCGGGGTGGATGGGGAGGACTTTGAAAGCGCTTGTGATGTCCGCCTTGGACAACCATGCTCCCTGGCCCGCGAGTCGGATGAGGGAAATGGCGTGGTCTATGGTGGCGTATTGCATGGAAAAGTCCAGGCTGGGAATCAGGCTGTTAATGCTTGGAACAGTGGAACCGTGGGGGGACGAGAGGTCGATGATGAGCCTCTTTTTCCCAGAGTACTTCCTGGTTGCCACTCCGATTGGGCTGACTCTGAAAGACGGGAAAGGGGGGCTGGAGAAAGGGCCAATCATGAAGGCGTCATCAACTTCTTTTTGCAGTAGTCTGTCAACTGTGGTGGGTTCAGACAGGGCTGATTGCAAGTTGTTGCATATGTGAGTGGACTCAGGCATGGCCTGCAGACCCGGATGGAAACCGTAAGTGAAGCCCTGAATGAGGAAGTTGACGAACTGGGTGTCTGGATGGTTTTGTAGGGCGGTGGCTAAGGCGTTGATGTTAACGGGGGTATTGAGATGCTTACACAGCTGTTGCTTTGTCGGGTTGTGTGGGCATGTGGCTCTGGCGTGGGCTCCCCCGCAGAATGAACAAGTGTGGAGGAATTTGCAGCTGGAGGAGCTGCAACTGAGGTCGTTGAAGTTATTGCAGATCATCCGTCCTCCCTGGTAGAGGACAGGTCTCCCTCTCCTGTCTGTGCCTTTGGGGAGGGGGCCGAGGATGGACGGGTGATTTAAGGCAGGTTTGGGGGTGATGGATGGTGGGGGAGCCACCGATGGCAAGTAGTGTGGCGTGGCTGGGCTTCGCTTGTCTGTTACCGAGGCGCGGGGCAGGGGGGCGGAGAGGGTGCATGCTGCGGCGGGATGGGAAGGGGCGCCGCACGTTTCGCAGTGCAGAGAAGCGCGAGCTGCGAAAACTTGGCAGTATAGCTCGTGGTCCAATGTTCCCCAGTACGTGCCCTGGTTGAACTGTTGGAGGCGACCGGCGGCTTGGGAGGCGAAGAGGATGTGATAGGTATAGAAACCGTTGCCGCCGAAACGCAAGGCCAGGTCGAGAATTAATGACAAGTAATCATCGAGCTCGGACCTGCGGTCGGGGAAGGCTGAACAAATTATGTCTCTATACAATGAGAACGCGAAAGCGAACTCGGCGACTGTGAGGTCCTTGGAGCGAGCAGGAAGTGGCTGTTTAAGTTCCGAGGGGCCGAATGAGGTGAGCAGTTCCCTGGGGATGTGAGGATTAATTGATGTAGGGTGAATGAGTTGAGCGAGATCAATGTAATTACCGGTTAGGATCTGCTGCCTGAGGGTGGGAGACACGGGGGAGGGCCGGGCGGATGCTAGGGGGCGCACTGGTGGCTGGGCGGTGGCCAGGGTGTAGCTGCTGGATGGAGGTGTGGGAGCCAGGAAAAGGCAGAGGCTGGCCGTGTGTAAGGCTGTAGGATAAGGAGGTGCAGGTGCTGTAGTACGGGTAATGCTAGAGTGCGGGTCGTGGGGAGCCGGGGGGTAGGGGAGGAGACAGGGAGGGTGAAAAGAAGAAAGAGGAGGAACAGGTTGGGTGTAACTCATGGAGCTGCTGGGGCCCGCTGTTGTTTGTGCTGTCTGAGCGGCTGCCGTGGTTGGTGCGGGTGGAGGAGCAGCTGGGATGGCCGGGAGGGAAGGAGCAGCAGGGATAGGAGCCGAAGAGGAGGAAGGGATGCTGGGTTGATGGAATGTATATGCATGGGATGTAAGTGCAGCTGAAGAGAAAGTGGGAGGAGGAAATGGCTGTGGAGCAGAGAGAGCCTGCATAGGGTTAGATGCGGACTGTACTAGGGAGGCTGAGGTTGCTGAGGAGGAAGGTGTGCGTGTGGCGGAGCGACGTGCCGTGACGTCATGGACGTCGTCGCGCGCGCGACGTCGGGAACCCGGAAGATCGTGGGAAGATGGACGGGAGAGAGTGCTGTCCTTCAGGGAGTTTGTGTATAATTGAAACAGTCTTGCCTTGTTGTCGGTGCAGAGGAAGGGAATGTTATTTTGGCTGAGGGAATGCTTTAAGCGAGCGACGGTCCACTCGGACATGTTTGGGGCCGAGGAGCGGTCCGTACACCGGAGGCGAGGAGAGCGCTGCGCGCGGTGGCTGCTCCTCTTGGGCGGGCTCCGGGATCTCGAGCGAGGCTGGAGTGAGCGTCGGGAATAAGTAGCTTCCTTCGGACGCCGAGTCCGGGACTTTCCCCTGGAGCCGCTGGGGATCGAGGGCTCGACGATACCGTCGTCGACGGAGGATGAGGGCCGAGAGGCCGGGATGAGGGAAACCGAGGAGCGCAGGCGAGGCTGCCGGAAAGATCGGACGCCGGGGGACTCCGGGACTTTGAACGAGTCCTCGTCCGAAGCGTTGAGGAGCAGTTCGAGGTCCATGATGTGAGTAAGAAGTTTTAAGTTTATGCTGGTGTGTCACAGGGTGCTTGCAAGCTGAGACAGAGGGGAGAGGAGCGGATATGGTGTGTCTAAATACCCTGTGGTGCGGAAATGGGTTGCGTACAAGGCGTGGTCTTTGGTTCCCGAACTTTGTTTATAAGTCTATAAACTTCATAAAGTGTGGTGCAACCAGAGCATGTACAATAAAGTTATAGCAATTTCCTCTGTCATGGCGAAACATCAAATCTCAACAGTGAGAGGATAACAATTTTTGTGTGTTTGTGTGTGTGTGTGTGTGTGTGTGTGTGTATGTAAATCAAAATTTATGTTGTCTTTAGGGATGCATGATTGTGGCAAAAATCATAATCCTCAATATTGAGATCACGCTTATTTAACATGATTGGTTTTTGACTCTCATTTTTTCTGATTGGTTATGGTGATATAGCACACATATTCCCATTTCGCTGAGGACACTATTACAACTGCAATCATATATTGCACTAATGGTAAAGAAAGACAATATAGGAGGGAAGAACTCAGGAAGACTAGAGTTTTTGGGCTTAACATTATAACTTTAATGAACATGCCAAGTGGGTGGAGCAGCAGTGTTTTTGTCTTTTTGAGTTCATTATATGGACAGGATTAAAGTGTAGGATTTAATTTTTGGTCCACAGTACAGCGTGTAGGGTGACTATAATGTACCTAATATGCTGGTTGTCAACCGCTGTTATAAACCAAAAAGATGAGAAGAAAAGGTATTTTCAAACAGAATGATACATCCTGTCAGCCGACGGATTTCCTATCTGTGCAGCCGAACACAGCAACTCCTCCACGGACTGTTTCACCCTGATGGTCCCGTTGTTTCTTCCGCAGGCTTCATTTCACTTAACTGACCGACAGACCCCCTGGTTCTTCCCACTTTAACCTAAATAACAAACCGGGGCTCGGTGGTCCGGTTGGATCCAAACAGAGAGCGGGGGCTAGCTGAGAGCCGAGTAGAGGCTAACTGGTTATGCTTCCTTCCCGTCATGCTGCAGCTAATGCTCCGTTAGCCTTATTAGCGTCATCACTTTCTGTATCCATCATTTCAACTTTAAATCCCTCTAGCGTTTCATATAGTGTTATGGTTGTAATTTGCAGTCGCACAGTGTGCGAGTAAATTATTTTTCCACTTTGCACATATCTATTTTTAGGAACAAATGCGAATGAAATACTCGCACTGTAGAGCCCTGTGACAGTACATATTTCAGTCAAACTTTGACCAGGTCATGTGGGTTAAAAGTGTTAAAAGTGCACAATTTTGATGACACAGCTGTGAGCAAGTTAGCCTTATATGACAAACATCATCTGATACACATGAGGTTTTCAAGGTGTACACTACAGTTGATATACAGCGAAATTATGTTTATTTAAGGCGTGTTTTCTAGCACCATATTGTGGACACAGGAAATGATATTTAACTCCTTCATGCAGTGTTAGACAACTAAAGTTACACTTCTTTGTCCAGCAAGTACTTGTGGCACCGTACATTTAAATGTATGACAGACATGAAGTGCAATCAGGCAGATTCCCAGAGCCATGGAGATAAGCTTTGTGATTCATCAGCTCCTAGAAAGTCCCAGAAAATGCCATTTTATTGACGTGATTGGTGCTATTAGTGGCTCAATTACTGGGCGTCGTGATGGCCTGATGACGTGTCATCATGCAAGCTTACAAAAACAGCCTGCTTGAGCTTGGCTCTTCCTATTTGGTCGTACTGACATCGTGGTAAGATGTGTTTTCATTTCTGTTGCCGTTGAGATTTGATGTTTCATCATGACAGAGGAAGTTGCTATAACTTTATTGTACATGCTCCAGTCTGCACCAAACTTTGCATGTTTGATAAGAGTCCCGGTCTGAACACGTCTACATGACAATATTTTATCAGTGATGCAAACTGGCTGAATAGCGTGCCCTACAAAATTGCAGCAAAGAAGCCCCAGCAGCAGGCAAAATAGTGGACAAAGGAAGTGATGTTTATCTCCTTCTAGCACTGTCTGAAAACAGCCCGGGTCTGAAGACATCTACATGCCTGTGACAGAAGCCCTTCGACTGCGCCGCGGCCCGATGTTGCAAAGGCACGAGGGCCCGTTCAACGCTGCTTGCAGCTTTAATTATTACTATTACTTTATTATTTAATGATAGTAGCAAATATTTCATTTGAATGATAGCTCCATATGCTGCAGCACTGTTTTCATTTCACTGTGCTGCTTGATTTGCAGATTTCTGAGTTAATAAATCAACAGTGACATATTGCATTGGGCAATGTGTGTGACAATGACATTATGAATGAACTGTATGCATGTGTGCATGTTAGCCCACACATGAAAATGCATTTCTTGTTTGTTATGTGACACCACCATGATATCTCTATGTTTCATCATGCAGAAATAAAGAACTCGGACGTGTGTGTAAGTGTTTGGGTGTGTGAGGGGCGGGTGGTACAAGGAATGACAAACCTGTCCAGCATGGCAAAAAGCAGGAAGTAGGCCAGAGGGGGATTAAATGGTTACTGTGCCACTTCCTCCCTCTCCCTGTGTCCCATCTGACACCGTGTGTGTGTGTGTGTGTGTGTGTGTGTGTGTGTGTGTGTGTGTGTGTGTGTGTGTGCATGTGCGTCTCTGTGGAACAGTGACAGAAAACTGCAGCTACTGGCTCCAGTCAATATGACATCATGTGCTTAAGGGAACAAGATGTGTGTGTGTGTGTGTGTGTGTGTGTGTGTGTGTGTGTGTGTGTGTGTGTGTGTGTGTGTATGTACATTTGTAGGCATGTGGGTGTGTGTCTGTGTGTGTGTTGCAGTGTGTATAGGGCAAATGTTACACCTTGAAAACAAAGTCCCTTAAAACCCAAAATTCATCTGTCATAATCTACTGTTCTGTTGCAGCTCTACTGAGATCCATTGGCATGAATTACGACAGTATTTGTAGCTGAAGCAAAATTAAATAAGCAAATAATAATTGTTGACCCTTTAATAAAGGTTATGATATAATTTCCCAGTCTTCTGTCTGTTCTTGAAACTTTTATAGTTATATATGTTGTGTATGCATGTAAACATATCAATGTCGGTATATGATCTATAATATCTGGGGTTTATTGTGGAGATCTGTTTGCAGTGTTTCTCCTATATGCTTGCAACAGCAGCGCAGTGCCACTGCTAAATGTTGAATGCCACAGCTGGAATTTTACATTGTAATGTAATAGTCACAACAAATGCAAACCACACACACACACACACACACACATACACACACACACACACACACACACACAGCGAACAGTAGCAGAGAGGCCGTGGTGGAGACAGTGAACCAACTGAAGTGAAACATAACATTTTACTCGAGTTGACGAGAACTATGCTCATTACTGTAAGTGAAGTAAAACATTTGCGACTGAAAAGCCAATATGTATTTTATCAAACCACCTGTTAAACAAGTATAAACATGTAGAAAAGCAATATTTTCAACTGCTTTGCCCACAGTCTCCTTAAAGTCCCCAAAACTTAACTATTGGCTGAAATGGCAGCCCTCCTTCCCAAACCAGCCCCTCCTGTCTCTACCAGTGGCACCTGCAGGGACAGGATGAATGACTGATGTCTGTGTTCTTCATTCCTTCTAAACACACTCAGTATTTTGATGTCAGAATATTATTTATTTTACTGACATTTTAGATTTGTTTCCAGTGAGATATTGAGTTTATATAGTTACTTTGCTGTTGTAAACATTACTGCTCTGGAAACAATATTTAGTTATTTTTAAAATATAAATCAATTCTAATCCTGTTCTGAATTAGGATTACTTCAGGATATAGTGCTTAGTTCATTAGTGAGCATATTTGTTTCACTTTTCTATTTGCTAATGTTTGAGTGTACTGTGAAAAACTACAACCAGCAATTTTTTAAAATACATATTGTAAAGTCAAAAATAATGTGAAAGTGCATAGTTTTTAGTCAAATAACATCAAATATTCTTGGGGGAGAACCCCTAAACTACCCAACTGTGTTGAAGCATTTCATTCTTTGACATTTATTACAACAGCTATAGCTATCTAGGCCTCCAGAGTCCTTCTGGTGTCAAAAGCACCTGTAAATTATCACATACATGGCTCGATGAACATGTATGTCCTGTGAACACTCTTGACATATTCCGTTTCTTCCCTTTTTTAAATCAATCACCAGTAATCAACACCCAGGTGAAGACATTCATTCACCCTGAAATCTCATTTTATGACTTCACCTGAGCCATAGAATCTAGGCTACTGCAACACACACAAGCAAAAAAAATCATCATCTTATCATTTATTGACTGCACAAACAAAATCAAATATCCTGCAGACCTATTCTGCATCTGCTAAGAATGTACAAGTGTGGTGAATTTCATTAAAGGTTAGAAATATGCTCCCTCTGATTTGGGCATTTTGTGGGAGTTGCTGCAGTGGACTACCCGAGACCCAATGGAAGGGACTGATCTTAGGGTTAGGGTTAACCCTAACCCTAACCCTAACTCTAACCCACCAACTGCGGGAGTGATGTCCAGTTAGAAAATGTGAATCATGTAGCAGGTGGATGTGACTCCCTTCGTTGAGACCTGCTGATAGATGTAGCAGTGGAGCAGAGGAGAGAGACTGAGATAGCGATGTAACCGACCTGCACGCTATTTGACATGTTTTTTTTTTCTTCCCAGAAACAAATAATTTAAAAAATATTTGCATGAAACAAATATTCGTAAAAAACGTATTTGTATTCAGACACACCTAGTAGATATAATATATGATCTACTGGAAAGACTGGTGCAGTGTGAGTTAAAACTTGTGTTTCAGTACTTGATTAAAAACTCCATATCCTTGAGTTCATTGTCAGAGGGAATTATGAGCTTTAATTATGGATATACACAGAGAAAAACCAGGCCAAGTGGGCTGAAACTGGATGACAATAGCAATGATCTTGGCCTTAATGCTGTTCAGTCACGGTGCTTCTTATGCAATAACCCATTGATGTTTGGAGATTTAGTTTGCAGGAATGATAGCTGTTGGAACTTAATACGCTTAATTCACATCATAAACATAGTGTTTTCACCAATTGTAACCTATGGTATGACTTACTATTTGAAACATCTGAGTTTTGGTCATCAAAAGCTTTTTAAATCTCTCTTTCCAGAGCTAAATTTGATTCCAAAGCACCATGATCCATTACCCAAGCTGCATTAGGGAAAATTGGGCCACTCATACACATGTGATGAATGAGGTTTGAAGGAAAGCACAACTTCAAAAAGTCTGTAAAGAACTTTAAAAAACATCACAAAAACACTGTTAAAGAAACATTAGAATCAGCTGGCTTTTCATTTTGAAGATTTAAAAAAAAAAAATTACAATTTGGCAATTTTGGTTTTGCTCAGCAGTTTAGAGGGCAGTGAAGCACTGAATGAAACTTTTGATGTGTCCTTTAATGTTTCCACAACTTCTTGGGTCAAAAGCTATGGCACGGAGTATCAGGTTGGGATGTATTTATGTTCTGGTGCTGAAAATGAGATGCCTTTGTTCAAAAGGATTGTCAGTGTAATTGTTAGAGATGACAGCACTTATCTTCTAACTTGTTAAGTCTCAACAAAGTATTTTGTTGACCACTTAAATACATTTGGCATTGAGGAGAAAACATATGTCTTCACACTGATCTGTGTAGATGACTTAATGTACTACAGACCTTATGATAGGCAATTTTCATATGACACCGATGACAAAATGTGTATCTTCCCGTACTGTAATTTTGTATGACTTTAATGAATTATGTTTGTAGTGTACCTGCCTTTAAATAGACAATACTTTTATGTAAGTTGTTGTCTTGTATTTTTGTAATTGATAGGTATGTGGGGTAGGTGGTTGTGGTGGAGGGGGAATTGGTTGTCCAACATTCATAACATTGTATATTAGGGATGCACGATATTATCGGCATGTCATCGGTATTGGCCGATAAAAGCTCTAAAATGAAATATGTCGCCTTCTCCTCTGCCTCCTGACGGTGCTTCCCTCGATGGACTGTGTCACCTTGACAGTCCCGGTGCTTCTTCCACAGGCTCCACTTCACTCAAGCTGCCCGTCAGACCTGCTTCTTCTTCCCATTTTAACCTAAATAACAAACCGGGGCTCAGTGCTCCAGTTGGATCCACATGGAGAGCCAGGGCTAATGTTAGCTGGGAGGCTAGCTGGCTGTGCTCCCTCTGGTCATGCTGCGGCTAGCGGAGCATTAGCGGTTAGTTATTTAGGTTAAAGTGGGAAGAAGCAGCGGGTCTGACGGGCACCTTGAGTGAAGTGGAGCCTGCGGAGGAAGCATCGGGACCGTGGGGTGAAACAGTCTGTCGAGGAGATGTAATGTTCAGCTGCACAGATAGGAAACACTTCGGCTGACAGGATGTACCACTCTGTTTGGGGGGGGAAAAAAACTTCTTCCTTTTGGTTTATAACAGCGGTTGGCAACCAGCGTATTAGGTGCATTACTGCCACCTTCTGCTCCAGAGTGTGGACCACAGATTAAATTCTACACATTAATCTTGTCTGTCTTATAAACTCAAAGAAAACTCTACTGCTCAATCCACTTGGCAAGTGCATTAAAGTTTTAATGCTGAGCTCCTGAACTCCAATCTTCCTAAGTTCTTCCTTCATATATTGTCTTTCTTGATCATACTTAGTACAATCTATGCTTGCATGCATAATAGTCTCCTCAACCAGCTGGAAAAAAATATGTGCATATATCGGTATCGACATCGGCAATAGGCCACAATGAGTTGGAAATATCGGCATATTGGATATCGGCAAAAAAATCCAATATCGTGCATCCCTATTCTATACCCTCACCTGTTAGTGTTACTATATTGGAGTCAAGTGTAGTCTGGTAGAGTAGTGCTAACATGATTCAATGTTAGCCAGTGTTAATTTCCAACTTACAGTGTTGAAATAAGTCTGGGTGCGTATTAAAAAGTCAACCCTTTCAGAAGTGTTAATTTAACACATAAAAGAGTGGACACATACAGACACTTTTCTGGTGTTAAATTTAACTCTTTCAGAGTTAATTTAACACTGGTGATTTTGCTGTATACAAGCATGTTTCACTCCAACATACTATAAACAGTCAGTCAGGCACTTTACCTCCTTGAGACAGCCCATGAAGTTGTTGCTGACTGGAGATCCAGGCAGGTCAGCGGTGCTGGGGCTTCCACCCACGTAGAAGAAGTCATCAGAGCCCAACATAGTGTAGTCTTCCTGGGTGTAACCCGTAGTGGTCAGAATCCCATCCACTGATATTGTAACCTGACAATAAGGGATGAATAGTGAGGTTGGAAATAAAATGTTTTTCTTGGATTATAAAGATAGGAGGAAGTCTACGGTATTGATTTGGAATTCACTCAGGTCTGTATGAATTCAAAATCTCTGGTAGGATGCGTTTACCTCTGTTATGGATCAGACAAGACAGATAAAGAAAATCTGACATCCCATCATTTTCTTTACCTTTGATGTGAGTTAGCAGATGCTCTTTGTGAGAGTTTAAACTATTGATAGGCATGAAGGGTTAAGTAGAACGTCAAAATGAAGACGTTAACTGAATTTAACTCCAGACACTGACAAAGATGCGTTAATATTACTCTGTGGTATTTGCTGTTTTATTTTATCTTCTTTTGTGTCTAAATAAGTGAGGGAAGAAAGAAACTAAAAAAGACATTGTAACAGAAGTAACATAAAGGAGCAAATGAAAAACACTCACAAACCAATGGAAAGGAGGGAAAAGGGAGTGTGTCACACCACACTAAATCAAATGCAAACATATAGGACACACAGAATGGCAGGTGCAGACCCACACTGCAGGATGTCTAGGAATAACTTATTGTCAAAAAAATATTTGATCTTTGACAGCATTTGTTTTTAGAATTGAAAGTCTGAAGAGCAGTGGTGGAAAGTAACTAAGTACATTCATTCAAATATTGTATTTTTGTACCATACTGTACATAATTAGTGCTTAAGTACAACATTAGGTACTTGTGCTTGACTTGAGTGTATATGCTTCTTTATACTTCTTCACCACTGCATGTATTTGACAGCTACAGTTAGTGGTTACTTTGCAGATTAAGACTTCAAAACATATGATCAGTTTATAAAATAGGATGCATTGTCGTAGATTAAACTACCCTACATAAAGTAGTTCAAATTTGCTGCATCTCGACTAGCCTCAACATTGAAATGTCGTTTACATGTTAATACAACAATAATAATGATCCACTAATACGCAGTATATAACAGTATAACATTCTGCATAATAAGTACTTTTATTTTAAATACCTTAAGTACATTTTATTCATACTACTTCTGAAATATATGCCATATATGTCATACTATTCACTGAATTCCAAGACCAATTACAATCTGTTTCTTTTTCACAGATGTTCATTTGAATACCACTGTGTGCCATCAGAGGTGAATATAAAGACAAGCAAAAGGGTGAGTAGCCTCAGCTAAGGGCGGAGAATCATTTAACAAAGAACTGTACTGAAACCACATACCTCATGTTTTAGCATCTCAAACCATCTAAACAAGTTAGGGACATTTGATTCTACTTCATGTGCAATTCATTCCAAAGAAATACTTTTGTCCCCTATTTGCTTTGTGGATATTTTTCCAAGTGTGTCAAAAGTCAAATATTGTTATCAAGTACTATTGTACAGACTGGTGCCAAAAATGCTTGCGGTGTCACTGGAGTTATATAATTTTATAACTGTATCCCTGCAGGGTGGGTCACCTTGTATTTTCACTTGCTCAAGGATGGTAATGAAGATGAGAGTCAGGTGTAAGGTGCGCTCAATCCATTATAGGCCATGCACATCTTATATAGGACAAAATTGTCAGAGCTCCAGTGTAGATTTTTTTCATTCTCATTTTTGGTTGTAGTAAGCCTCTGATAGTTTCCACAATATTATCACCAAAAACACGTAACAGGAAAAACAGGAGCTTGAGTAGAACACTAGAGAAGCAAAAGTCATGGGTGATTAAAAAAGAGGAAGAGGTTAAGAAGGAAAGTAGGAAGTCAATGTGAAAGGATGACCCAGGTGAAAAATGCACGGACAGAAGTTATACCAACATGAAAGCTGGGAAATACAAACTCCATTTTCTTATTGTTGTGAGAACGGTATTTGATGTGCAGTAGTTAAAGAAGGAGGAAGGGGAAGAGTACAGAGCAAACCAAAAAATGACAATAATCAATGAATGATATCTACCATACAATGGAGTGTGTTTACCATAGCGTATCCAATGCCTGATTGCTTTGCAGAGAGGTGGGGTGGGTAAGAAACAAATTTAATACAGTGAGCAGTGGGGTTGTTAATACATTAAAGCAAATCAAATGAAAATCAAATTATGAAAAGTGATGTAGTGAGTTAGTACACATTAATAAAAAAAAAAATATTCTTTGAGTCACTACTAAAAGAAGAGTTGTAACAGGGAAGACATTGGTAGAGGGTAATGAAGGGAAACTCTGGCAAGGTAGAAAGGATTGCAAAAGGAAATCAGGGAAGACAGAGACTTGTTTCCCAAAAGCATCCAATGTTTGTGACTGTCATCTCATGGATTTTGGATGCTTACATTTGTGGTGTTTTAAAGGATATGTCTAGTTTATGGATGTGCCTGAGCCAATCCAGGCTTATTTTATGGCTCTGTAAAATAAACCTGATCAAATGTTTGTACTTTCTTTACTGTGTTTCTCTCCTTTATGCCTTTATGCAAGCATTTTGCTTCATTGTTAGTGACAAAGTGTTGCAAATGTGATAAAACTATACTGGGACACCAGTGAGTGTGACTGACATCCAGATGAGCAAAATACACATATTTCTTAACTCTGACACAAACAAATCTGTTATTAAATCTTTTTTTTTAATCTCTCCTCTCTCTTTCCTATCAGCAAAGATCAAACAGGTAGCAGTTTCTCATTTTTAGCCAGCACTGATTCTTGCTGATGCAGGTTAAAATGACAAACATCATGGCTAATTAATGTTAATTCAGTCAGGACACTCGTGTCATGTTTAGATTTATTTAATTGCATTTTAACTTGGCAGTGGGGCTCTAATCATGTGATCCTCTGGGAGGAATCTAAGCAGCCTGACACAGACTGTCCCTGAGCTCAAAAACCTGTGAGCTCAGAGCCCGAGATACACAACATTTGATGAACATGAACAAGTTAAAAAGAAAAATTCAGCATCATAAACAACTGAATGCTAATACAGAAGGAGGCAGGGGAGGTGGAGGGAGTTAAATTTTGAAGCAAGCAGCAGTGTAGCAGCAATGGCAGTACTGAATGAGTGACAGAGGTTGTACGGAGCATGTAACTATAAACTGACTTCCATGCCTGCCTGAACTACCACAAGTAGTTTTGGCTGTTGTTGGGTTTATGTGCTCTCTGCACACAAATCTGTGTCGGTTCTCAGCCAAAGGAACTAACACTGTCATGCTGATCTCCTCAATCTATTTCAGGAGTTGCATTCTCCAAGTTAGACTTTCATTCATATTATCAACAGTTTTAAACCAGGATCTCCAGTGTTTGGATCAAGTAGCTTGCAAAAAATAAGGTTTGCCAAATATAGTAGCTACAGCGGTTGTGTATATAGGCCTATATATTAATGTGCTAGATGCATGTTTAATCAACACTGTATCTTCTTCTTCTATGTATATATTTTTACTATGTCTATGGAGCATTTTGGCACAAACATTTGTTTAGAAATAAGTGAAGTTCTATCTGATCTTATTGTCAGAGTGTAGCTTGAGTGTGCACTGGGCAGCTGTGTCATTCAGGTAAATTAAACTATTGGATGGGACTTGATATCAGCAGATACCATATATTAAAGAACTCAGAGCCAAAAAAAAAAAACTTGATTTGGACACCCATAGTCTGGTGATATTTTTTTCTCATAGTCAACAATTCCCATGTGCAGATCAAACCAACAATGAATTGCTCTACAAACAAGTATTGTGTGTGTACTGTAGTTTATTTTGACTCAATTCCACATACAGTACATAATCCTGATGTCAGAAAGTATTAAGAGACTAACAAATTGACTTTTTTATGAGTTGACAAGAAAAATACATATTATTACCAGCCTTGTTCTTTAACTATAAAGTCAACTTTAAGTCAGTTAAGTCAGCCTGGAGTTGCGCTGGAGAGGAAACATCAAAAGCAGTGAAACAGGGAGTGGAAGCATGGAGAAGTGCAAGCTAGGCTAACTGTTAACCCATACAAACCTGCAGTTCCAACAATCATGTTGCCTAATGTTCTCTGGACAAAATTGATTATATAACTCCCATCAGTGCTGGTCACTCGTTGACATGCAAGAGCTGTCTAAATTGAACTGAGAGATGTAATTTTCTCTCTAAATGCACTTAAATGCATTGTGCTGCTAACTGCTCATCCTTTGTTATTGTTTTTTTTCCTCTTGGGATTTATATTTTTTTTTAATCATTTTTCAAAGGCAATTTTTAGATATACAGTATATCTTTATCCTTTCTATGGTTGTTGCACTGCTGTGGGCTGGGAGGAACAGCATTTTGTTTTATTTGTGTATGCAAATACACAAGAAAATTACAATAAACTAAATCTTGAATCTTGACTTTTGAATCTTTAATGTAGTTTATTTGTGTATTTATGGATCAGATTGGATTATTCTTTTTTTCAAAATCAAAACCTGTACACTTCACAGTTCTACTCAAAAGGAGGTCGGTTTAAAGGAAGTGTCTATTTACATATTTAAACATGTAGGTTAATCAGTCTTGGGTTATCATCAGAGGTCTTGGATGACTTGAGCTTATCACCATGATCACCCAATAAAATATCTATCCATAGACATATATAGAGGAAGAAAGCAGCCTTCTACAACTATGAAATGCGCAGGGATGTCTTGACTGATGGAGAAGTGCTAAGATGACAGACAGTGGGAAAATTGAAATGAACATTAGACTAAGAAAAATCCTTTTCAAGGTTAACAGTATAATACAAAAAAATCTTTTGCTAAAAGCTGCAATAATAAGATGTTATAATAAGCTGCTTTGCAAAATGGTGGTTTTAAATTTGGGTTTCGATAGCCTACCTACAAGATAAAATCCTATAAGGTGAGGTCAGTAAACTTCACACATGTTCATGTCTGGCAGCCTTATCAGTCTGTGATGCCTTAGGGCCCAGTCATATCAGCATTTATGACAACAAAATTTTAGACTACAATCACCATAATCATCATAATCATAGACATGAAGCCATTCTGCACAGAGCTTTTATCTGTAAGTTTCACTTTGAGGAACTCTGACAAACAAATTTGCACCACTGACCAACTGCAAACAAGTTTTTACAGTGCTGACCTATGAGGAAATGGAGAGCTGAAGAGTCCTAAATGAAGAACATATTTGCTGCGTCACACCATCCAATATTATAGTTTGCTCTGTTAGAGTGAAAATTGCTCCACACAGCCTGCAGTCAGTAATGAGACAATGTTCGGATGCTATTTATCACCATCAGTACCATTCAATAAGATACAATTTAAGAAAGCTTTGCAACTAACCACAACATTCACTTTTTCACATATTACACTCCACCTCAGTGCCTTACCTGCCGGAGGTTGCGGGTCACTTTGACATCATGCCATGAGTTGTCATTGAACTTCCCATTGACTGGCTCAACAATGGCCTCAAAGGCTCCAGAGCCCAGGTTAATTACAAGGGAGACAGCGCCGTCCTTCAGTGCCAGGTTGACGTAGTCGGCTGACTTGCCGGTGTGAAGGATTAGGCCGTTGCGCTGCCATGTCTTGAAGGAGAGTGTGATCTCGTCGCTGCTGCTCTGGATGGGGTTCTGGGAGAGGTCGTAGCAGAAGTACTCTGAGCCTCGGAAAGTGGCCACATTCTCTTCCCTTGCTGTGGTGAGAAGAAAAACAGGGCAAGTTGGGGACAGTATATTTGACAAGATTCAAACTAAGGATAACATTCAATCACTATTTTGAAATTCTGCTGTAGATCCAAAAGTTTCTGAGGACACCAAATATGGCAGACTGTCTTTTCGGGAAATGCAAAATAAATTATGCCAAACAAATCTAGAATATTTCCATTTGATGAACAGTGGAGCAATAAAAACATGGCATTTTTCTCCACACCATGGCTTCAGTTAAACCCAAGCTCTTCTCAAATCGTTTTAGGGCAAGTCCACATCAAGACTCTTGTCAAGGCAAGTCTCAATTCAAGTCCCTTGTCCTTGAGGGTGAGGGTCACAAGTCTTCATATGACTATTGCAAGTTTCAAGTCTGTGAATGCTTCACAATCAAAATGACATTACATTTAAACATATTTTTATTATTAGTTGTTGTTTTTTTTTACATAGCTTTCAATCCATAGTCCTGCACCACTTACCTGTATCTTATTTATTTTTGTTGTTGCTCCTTTTAACAGGAGTGTTTTGGTTTTGAAATCCTGAGTCAAGTCTTTAGGCTGTCCAAGTCTCAAGTCTATATCAAGTCTATTTCATAGCACTATATAGTGTGGAATTTTTGTTCTAATTTCAAAGTGACTTAGGTTGACATTAAAAGGAAAAAAACAGGTTAATCAGATTCACATATGAGTATTACCTTTAAGACATACCATCCATCCATCTATTAGAGCTGGGTGATATGACCAAAATCTCATCTCCTGATATAGGTAATTTCATATCCCGATAGCAATTCATATCCCAATATAGCACATTTTGATTGAATAAATAGTTGGTCTGTGCACACCCCACCCCTTGTCTATCAATTCTTTGTGCAGATTAAATTAAATTACTTTTTGGCTTTTACTCCCAAAGCTTTTATTGCACTCACAGTAACGTAATAAGTGTAGTTGTCGTCAACTCGAGTACTTCACCTGGTTCACTGTCTTTCCTGTGTGTGCAGCACACACGCAGAGGGCTCAGCCCCACCCATAGTGAACCATAGACAGCAGGGGAGAGTAGCACGACCATAAATGACAGAAAAATGCAGCAGAGACTCTCACACTGAGCTGAAATTAAAAGAGTGCAAATAAATTTGGTATATAACATAAATAAAAATTGTCTCTACTGCATTTTGCTGCCATTTTATGTCACCATCTCACTGCTTCTCTCATCTCTGCTCTTTCTCAGCATGGGTGGGGCTGAGCCCTCTGTATGTGTGTAACCCGGCAGAGAAGAGACAGACAGCCGTAGAGAGTGTTGGAGAGTTGATGACAACTAAACTCATTATGTACTGTAAGTGCAATAAAACTTTGCGAGTAAAAAGAGTAATTTATCCATGTAATCCGTGCAAAAGATGGACAGACCCTAAATGACGAAAAAAAATGCTGTATGAGTATGATTTGCGTCACAACAAAATAAACAATAGAGCAATACAACAACACACTTTTTGGTGAGTAAAAATAAGTATTAATAAAGTAATGATCAAACATGGTGAAACTGCCATTTCCTATATAAATAGCCAGCTTGGGGCACAGTAGTCAAGACAGAGAATCAAAGATGGGAGAGGAGCCACAGAGAAAAGCCAGGATAGGTTGTACTGATTGTATGTGTGACCCTGGTAAAAGAGAAACAGGAATCACAGGAGAAAAAACAGGGAATTGCTGAAAGAAAGGGAGTAAAAGGTGCAGTAGAGCTGAAGGATAACACAGATAAATGGTCCACTCAGGAGTCGTAATCAGTGAGATCATCCTCAATTAACTCACTGTCTCTTAAGCAGAAATACTAGAGACTGTGGGCTCAGCCACAACACAGCACACCATATCAGCCACCAAGACCCTAGTATCTGCATGAGTGCAGCTTTCATGAGCTATGAGCTTGACTTTTTGTCATTACTAAAACAAACATACCTCCTTAAAAGTATGATGTGAGAGACTAGTATCTTATGGTGATCTAGATTTCCAGAAAAAAACACCTGATATATTTTAAAAATATCAATATATAAACTACCAGCCGGTTCACTCCCTAACTATTGGTATCTAATTAATTTGTGACACAATTGTCAGCCTTGGTTAACCAGCAGTCAGCAGTACAGAAATGTAGATTTCAATCATGAGTTATGCCAGAAACCAGAGCTCACCCAAACTCCCTTGATAGACCTTCCACACTCCTAACAACACCCTGACATCTCATGGTGGGCACGACAACCTGACATTGCAGATAATCTTACTCCCAAAATGCCTCCGATGATAGGTCAATAATCAATTATTAATTAAGAGAAATGTTTTTTAAGTGCTCTCCCAAACCCAATCCCACCAGCTCGTTAATATCTAATGAAATGGGAAACACACTTGGTGAATGAGCTGTTTCCAGTGAGTGGGTGTGGGTATAAGCCACATGGTCAAATGTCTTGAGCTGAAGTTCATTGTTAAAGTCAAACTGAAATTTGAATTCTCTTCACTGTTGTGTAAGAAAATGTTATCTATCATGATATTGCAGCTATTATGCATTTTTTCCATGTTTCAAAAGAGAATAAAAGCATTTTTTTACATATTTGTAGAAACAGTACATAAGCCTTGAGCCTCTGAGTGGGCGTTTCCAATGGCATGGTGGGTCTAGCAGATTTGCTGTTTAGGAGTGTGCCCGAATACAAATATGTTATTCAGCAAAGCACAAATAGTGTTTTTATTTTTATTTTTTACAAATATTTGTTTCATACTTTAAAAATGAAAAAAAGATTTGTTTCCAGAAAGAAAAAAAACTTAAACCACTGGACTACACATACATGCTTTCTGTGACAGGAAAATATGTGTTTAACAAGCATATCAATGTACATTTTAGGTAATAATATTAAAGAGCACTCAAGTCAAAGTGAATTATGGTACATGATGAAGATGTAAAGCAACTTTGTACATGAGAGCAATATTATGAGGAGTACTCTAATGAGCAGGTATTGAACACAGAACCTTGTCATCTAATGGGGAAAACTGACCATGAGAATGGAAGAAAAAAGTTTTGTTGAGGAAAATTTATTAGCCTAAAACTAGAGCTTGAACACCAGAGATTGTACATCATTAGTGAAAGCAAGACTAGCTTACCATGAGAATGTATGATATTTGTACAAATTATTTATATTATATTTGTTTTTTAGTTTTTGAGATATTAGCTTTCAAACATTCCTCCCATAGACTTTTCATTAATAATTTTAATATTTAAAAAAAAAAACAAAACCCTGGAATATGATAGAAAGATGAAAAGTAATAGCATAAATGTCCTTAAAGAGCTGAACATTTTGATATTTGAGTGGTTTCTGTCGCTCAAAGTATGGAGGAGTTGAAAGCTTGAAAAAAAGACTTACGTAATACATAATAATAAAGAGTGATGATAACATAGCTGCTTCGCAGCTCTCACACTAATAGTGTGAATGCTGAAAGCACTATTGTTATCACCAACCTATTCACCATCCTCTGCTCTGCAAAAAAACTCCCAAATCCTTCAACCTAAACTAGCTATGCTAAGTTAATTATTAATCAGAGTTCCAATTGGCTATCTTTTTCCCCGACCCCGGGGCAGTGCCCTGCTATTATTAATTCTTATTAATAATGTCTATTGATTTTAGTAATTATATTTATCTTTGATAATCATTAATTATTGCTGATAGCCAAACCTGTAACCAAGGCTCAACAGGAAAGATCTATCTATCTATCTATCTATCTATCTATCTATCTATCTATCTATCTATCTATCTATCTATCTATCTATCTGTCTATCCGTCTGTCTCATTTTTTTCCTGACTTAGTGTTTTTCCTTTTCTTACTTTCTTAACAAAAAGTTACTCTTTTATGGAAACTCTTCGCTGTAACTTTTAGAGCCATTTAGGAAGACTCCAAGTGGTAAAATGAGATCCTTCATGAATAGGGCCCCTGATGTTACGGTTAGGCCTATATCACCTCAGATATTAGTTTAGAGTTCAACCCAGATGTATTTGAAACTCGAGGGCAGTTTCAACTCTGACAAGTTCAAGTGAGTGTTAAGCATATAGGTATGATAAATGACTGAAAAGCACTTATAAATAAATTATATGGATTGTTTTGTATGAATCATTAATGCTTGGACAGTCCTCAGTGGCACTAGTGTAATGCTTGTAGTCTGAATATGAATCAGCAATAAATAAGTAATTGGCTCATACATATTTTAAGTGACATCTTGATTTATGATGTGTGGATTTTCTTGCAGATTCTGCAATGCTCACTGCGATAAATCATTATGTAGAGTTAGAAGGTATAGCATGATGAGCGGCCACTTTATGTCTTTCATGCAGACTGAACCCTTGCTCACGAGGGGACAGTTAGTTGAACAGATATTTGAGAAAGGAGTATGAAGCATCTTAGAAGTGTTTATGCCGATGTTGTCTACACTAGGGGTGTGCCTGAATACATATACGTTATTAAGGAAAGCACAAATAGTGTTTTGTTTTGGGTTTTTTTTACGAATATTTGTTTCATACAAATTTATTATTTTTTCGGAAGGAAAAAAACCCATCAAATACCAGTGCACACGTCAGTTACATCGCTATCTCAGTCTCTCTTGTCTGCTCCACTGTTACGTCTATCAGCAGGTCTCAACAAGGGGAGTCACATCCACCTGCTTCATGACATACCTTTCCTAATTTGGACATCACTCCCAGAGTTGGGGGTGTTCCCAAGAGATAAAGCTTAGCTACTGACACATGCTAAGTGCTCCCAAGGGACCCTCCATAACCTGTTGTCCCCCCTCTCCTTTCCACAAAGTTAGTTTGTAAAAAGGCAATAAATGAAAAGTGCAAAGCAATAACTGCCTTTGAAGTTCTTCCCTACACGTTACACGGTGTGCTGTCACTGTGTTATGGATGTATAAATAGGTAGAGGTCTGCCTGTAATGAGGCGATGAGTAAAGTTTTAGCTCAGTAGTCAGTGCAGTCGTCTATGATCTGGGAGACTCGAGTGTGACCTGGTGTGGGAACCTCCTTTGTAAGGTAGTTTATTCATGAACATTTATTGTAACGCTAACATTTTATAAAATTAAAAGCATAATATAAACAAAAACAGGATTTGTAAGCCTATTTTCACTTTTATTCGAATACAAATACAAACAATTTTGCTGCCTCAACAAATACAAATACAAATACAAATGCTGGGCTCTCTGCATGTCCCTATTGCTGAGACCATTCAGTACTAAAAATCCATAGGCTATACTCGACTAGACTGCTGCTGATATTGACAGCAGCTCTTGTACAGACTTGCTGCCGCTGACACATTCCATACATGCTGATCTGCTGCCCGTATGCCAAAAAACACTGAACACCGCCTGAGGCTTGGGGGCTAGCCTGATTCTTTCATGTACCAGAGTCAAACAGTGTTTGTCAGCTTGTTAGCCTGTAGACAGTAGACTCAGAGCTTGTTAGCCTGTTAGCTTGTTAGCCTGTAGACAGTAGAATCAGTGCCTCTTAGCCTGTTAGCCTGTGGATACTTGGCTGCTTGCGAACTTTCTGCTGCAGTTTGGTTGATAGTTAGAATACTTTAGTGCCTGTTAATAATTGTTTTGTATTTTAATTTAAGTGTGTTTATTTTCTTCAGGTCATTGCTTTTTATTTTGTCATGACATACATACAACATACAGTAAGAGTTTATTTTATTTACTGTAAAAACCATACATGTTGCAATTATCACAGTAAGTAAATGAAAAAACTAAATGATTTCATAAGCTATAAGCTTTATTTAGCATACAGCATAAATGTAGGTTATTTACTAGCCCTTGATACACACACATCTAGTTTGAGTGCCCACCAGTGCGCAACACCCAGTACTGGACTACTCGATATATTTAGAAGTCCATATCTGAGTGTATTGAGACAACTCAAACACCCAAACTTCCCAGTGTACATGTCCCTGCTTAGAGACCAATGCAGTTACTGAAACTTCAGATGGGAATTTAGCTATCATTTTAAGAGTTTGAGGGAAGATTGTACTCTGATATGACAGCTCATGTCAGGTAAATGAATTCAGAGATCAAACTATTAGTTTGCCTGCTCCTCTTTTGCTGCTGAGGTGGATCTACTGTCCAAATAATGTTTGGAACCACTGGCTGGTGGAGTACAATGCTTACTTACAACCAGTAAATGAGACTGTACTAGATGGCCATCATTATGGAAAAATGTGCCAACAACAACATCAGTCACAAAACCCACCCTTAAAACTCTTCCATCTATTGCTGTTCATTTTCCTGTCTCAGTTTCTCTAATTGCAACCCCTACCACCTTTTTGAGACAGCCCTCTCAAGAAAATCAACAGCATGGGTCATTTGTTCAAGCAGCAGATGACCTGTGTTTCTTCTTCAAGAGTATGACCTGGATTTTCATCTTTATCCCAGCCTCCAACAGACAGTCCACTTATCACTCTTGCTTAAGACACCTCTTCATCTCCACCCACTCACTCTCTGCATTAGTCAGTGAAAACTGAGAAAAACATGACGGTAAAAAAAAAAACTTTTATGCATTTTCTTAGTATGTTAGGAAATGTGTGTATGATGCCTTTCAAATCACGGTAGGGTAGCTTTCTTTTCATTCATGTTAATAAAAGTGACATTTCACAACTATAAAAAGGCTTTGGTAACCAATGTATTTTCTCTCCAGCTTAATTTTGTCATGTTGTCCTGAGAGGGATTGTTGCTATTTTTGGCAACTCTCAGAACAATGAACAAACAATATTTTAGTCACATTAGTCTTGGTTATTTTTGATTGATATTTCACTGTCCTATTAACTCAGGAAACAGGAAAAAACACTAACCATGTCGGCATTCAGCTCCACTTCAGTGTAATGTGAAATACACTGGAATAATAAATATGAAATTCAAGGAGAAAATGGCTCAACTCATAAAACACCATGCATCAATATCACTTAAACATTTCTAACATTGTAGGATGATCACTACTTCTTTAATTAGTGGGAATTCAACAAAGCTTATGTTTACAGCACAAATATGTTTAATCTCTACAAAGATTAGATTGAGGTTAAGAACACACCTAAAGGAATCTGACCTCATACATCTGACTTTAACATAAAAAACACAAAAATGAAGACGCATACACTCACATACATACGGACACTTGATGGTGGCGTGATTTAGTATCAGCTCAGGTGAGAGCAAACGCTCCTGGGTGGACCATGTGTTGGCCTTTTTAAATAAGAGAATGATCCTATTCATATTCATCTGAACAGCCTAACACTGACAAATGGACCTGTTAGCTGGGGCTGGATAAAAATATAGTTTTCTGATTAATAACAACACTTGAATGATCCATAATCGATTCTTAAGATTGATTTTTGCATTTTCGCCTTTACTCAGTAAACATGTGTCCATGTGTGTCACATCCTGCCTGGACTGTTTGTTTTTTGGACTCTTTGTGTTTTTGTGTTCTTTGTGGTTTCCTATGTTACACTTCTGTTGTCAAGTCCTTCTGGTCATATGGTTTTACTTGTTATGATTTGGGTTGTGGGTTTAGAGGACTGCATTATTAGTTAGCTTATAGTGTTGTGTGCTTAAGTTTATGTAATTCTGGGACGGTTTGATTTATGCTGGGTTGTGATTTAAAGTATTGTGTTTTCAGGATGTTGGTTTTCTGTTATTGTGTTTCCCTTGTGTGTTCATATACTCCTCCTTACACCTGCCCTGCATTCGTTCTTGTTAGCCCTGCCCTTGTCTCAGTGTTCTTCACCAGTCTGCTGTCACCTTTACACCCACCCTGTATCAGTCTCGTCAGCCCTGCCCTGCTCTCAGTGGGTGCTTTTCATTACGCTGTCGTGTCTCCTCGTTTCCCTCACTCGCATCTCTTCCTCGCGTCTTAGCTCCTCCCAGCGAGGAGGGGAGGTCTCAACGGGACGTCCTCGCTCACTCCAGCGTCATTTTGAGGAGATGACAAGTAGTGATGACGCACATCACCCTAAATGTCAAATATGAATAAGTCAGCAATAGAAATTACTAAGTAACAGTTTAAACTCTAAAGTTTGCGTTTAAAATTCATGTACAATTAATGAAGACTTTTCACTGTTACTTAATAACTTCTATATATTTATAGCTGGAAGGAAAACAGCTGATAATTGCTCCAATGTTTTATCATTTGATTAGATGTATAGCAGGGTCTGTCTGTCACAGAATAAGACACAAATAGACAATTTAAATCTATTAATAACTGAAAGAACAGAACCGACATAAAGGAGCAATAAAACAGCTGTAGCCTGCAGAATATGTTTAAAGAAAATGTTTCTTATTTAGTTTGTGAAAGTCTGACGTGTTTTTCAGGCTCAGGATGATTTTATAGGAGACGCAGCAGTGCAGTGTCATATTTTCCTGAAGGAGCTGAGACGCACTGAAACGGAGAAGAAGAAAGGGGAAGCCTTTGGCTCATGATTGATTCATGATTCAGTAATCTTTATTTTATAAATAAATAGGCTATGATCAGCTGCTGTTGGTGCTTTCATTCCTTCTCCACGGGTAGTTTTGCTGATCTGCTGTATTACAATAAAAAGCCCGACTGTTTACTGTCCTATCAGATCAGCTGGCCAATCAATACACACTTTGGATCAAAGGGGTGTTGCCGTCCGTTAAAAAACTTCTGCATAGGATACACCTGTGTTTCCTCACTCTAAACTCCCCCAGGAGCCTCCTTGCTCCTCACTCCTTGTCTCCACCAGGTGCATTTACGGGATTGGAAGATCCGCCATGATGGCGGAGGGAGATAGGTTTCCAAGTCACAGAGGAGAGAGGATGTGAGGAAGCATAGAATTAGCAAATTGAAAAGCAGCCCCAGTGTCTTCCCAGCCTATCAGGTCCCAGCCTGCCCCTGTGTCTTGTCACCTGTTGCTCATTGTCTGATTAGTTTAGTTTGTATTTAAGGTCAGGTTTTCAGTTGAGTTTTGGTGGATCATTGTTCTGTTGAGTTTGCGCCTCTCCACTCAGCCAGCTTCTGTTTTGCCTGCCCAGTCCCAAGAATAAAGGTTTTCTTTTCTGCATTTTGGTCTCTGCATTTGGGTCCATTCCTGCTACTCCACATGACATGTGCACTAAAGGTTATGTGTATGCAGTGGTTACTTGTTGTAAGTGGTTCAATTAGGGCTGCATGCTATGTAAAACGTCTAGGTTTAAGTCACTTCCGCATTGGCTTCACTTTTTAGACCTGGAACTGCCCACTTGGTCAAGGGGCAAAAGAACAGGAACCAAGACCCATGACATTCAACTGTAACCAATGCAGGAGGCTTAGTTAGCCACAAGCAAACCTGCACCAAGCTAAGCCAAGAAGGTAACAAGTTATATCATCAGTTAATGCAAGTAGTTCCAGTGTAAGCAGCAGGAAAATGAAAATGAGTTGTGGGCTGCATGTTTGTGTATGAGAGACATGATATAATATAAATTTAGCCTAATCTCAAGTAAGCTTAATCAACATGAAAGCAGCGTTTTGTTTTGAAGATCATCAGATAGCAGTTTGGACACTAGTTGAACCTTAATGCAATATTAGTATTTGTCTGATGTAACTGGATCAAGAATCAAATCACACTGAAATGAATCAATTCAGGTCTTTGTGTATCAATCAAATTGAGAGATCAGTGCTGATACCCAGCCCTACTGTTCACCCATACCATCAAAGAAGATGGCTCAAGCAAAGCCAGAGTATAGGAAGTGGACAAACTGGAAAGGCACAAAGTGGCTGTCTTGTTTATCCATTTATAGCTCTCTGGATTACAGCTTCACTTATAATGTAAAAAACTGGTATGAATTCTGGACTGAAGTCAAGTTATACTTGAATATGACAACCCTTTGTCTAATGTTCTTTATGATCACCTGGTGTATATTATTGCAAAAATCTGTATGTTTTTTGTATCAGTTTAAAACACATTATCTGTGTGTATTTAAATATATTCTTATTTGTTTATGCCCCCAATACCCGCAGATTCATTGGTAGATTGTATATTTGGTGCAATTCAAAAAAAAGAAATAGTGCATTTGTTGGGGACTATTTTCACGGCAGATTAATACACATTTGTTGCTCTATTAAGGATTTCCAGCAGCAAGATAGTATATAAGATACTGTATTTGGAACTGTGTCAAAACAAACGGACTATTTTCAGCATCTGAAACACAATTTTGAGTGCGAAGACCAGCACATGAACCACGCTGAGGTCTTTAGCTTCTGCAATGTGATTTATTTCCACGTGAAACAAATATAAGGATGAGGTATATTTTCAAGAGGGATTTGATCCCATCATTCAGGGAGTTGATATGATTGTTCAAAAGGGGGCATTACTTAGCGGGCATGAATTATCAATCACAGAACCACAGTGATTGAGAGCAGTCGAGAACTTTTGGGATCCACCTTTACAGGACATGTTCTTTTAATCTGAGAACAAAACAGTCATTACAGGCTAGCTGCCTGTAATGTATTTTTCACACCGCAGTGTTCGCCTGCAGTTCTCTTTGACTCTTACAGTTACCAAAACATATCTATATTGTTCCAGTGTGGTCAAAGATATGGTTCCTGGAACATTGTTTTTGTTTATAATAATAATAATAATAATAATAATAATGCAGAGGTAAAACGCAATCATAAACTGAGAAAGAGAGGAAAAAGCATATATGAAAAGATTATCCATTTTTGAGCCCACTGACTCTTTCTCTCCCTTGCTGTCTCTGTCTCTCTCCTCTCCAAAATAATTCCATTTTGCCAGAGCTTCAGGTCATGCTACCAAACCCACAGAAGCCAGCAGAGTCACTGCCAAGCAGCTGTCGCGTAGAAGTAATTTCATAGCCAGCTAATTTGAATCTGCCAGATCGTTTTTCATCTTTTGGCATTAGCTATTTTCATTAATTCCCTCATCTCTTCAATTACAGGTTCATGACTACAGCAAAGGTGAAGGGGAGGTGATTGTAATATGTGGGAAGGAGTGGGTAAGACTATTATACAAACACCCAAAACATTAGTAAATATTAGTGGTGATGTAGTTCACACAGTACACAGGAGGGTTATGACCTCCAGTTACTAACTGCTGGAAGCAAAACCTGAAGAAAGCCTCATATTTCTTTCAAAAAGACATTAATTCATAAAGGATTTTCCAATTTTTCCAAGTCCATCCAAATAAAACACTCACATGTCATA
The DNA here is from genome assembly GCF_963924715.1 of Thunnus thynnus. Lineage (NCBI taxonomy): Eukaryota > Metazoa > Chordata > Actinopteri > Scombriformes > Scombridae > Thunnus > Thunnus thynnus. The sequence continues at coordinate 30,747,919 of NC_089532.1, read as the reverse complement.
AGTAAGTTTAAAGAATTATTGGTTTCTGCAAGAACACGTAATAGTATGGAGAGAAGTCCAAGAGAGACAGACAGCAGATCTGGACCAGTCCCAAACATCAACACAAGGAGAGCTGAGGAATGTGCCACTTAAACAGAAAACTTAAGCTTTAGTTGGCAAAAGCAGCTTTGCATTGGATGATGTTGATGTAGATCAATGCAGTAATATAGCCAGCATTCTGCACACACGAACATACACACAGACAAGGACACTAAAGAAGTATTTACGTGCCCCAGTGAGTACATTATGATCTCATGATTACTACATGATGGCCTCTGGTGCCCAGACATCAAAAAAGACAAGAAGCTACAAATGGAGAGATGTAAAAGATGACTGCAGGTGCCAAATTAAGCCTGTAATGTGAATGTACACATGGATGCTTCTTGCACACACACACACCCTGAAAGTCTATAACACAGAGGAAAACTTGAGAATCTAAAATAAAGCATTTTCTCTAAAACCTGATAATGACATCACTTTGATGCCAATCTTTTACATGTTTCAAATGTATAATGTTAGTTTAGAATGTTTGATGTGTGTTTTTTTTTACTTAGGAGCCATATCAAAGACACATTTCTGTCAAAGTTTTTCTGATCAAATTTACAAAACATGCCATTTAAAAAAGGAAAAACCCACACACAAAGTTTATACATGCAACGCACTGATGATGACATGAAGTGCTGATCATCTATTTCATATATTCAGTTTCTTACAGTACAGTATTCTCAGAGTTTCATTATGTAGAAATGTATTCTGATATAAATGTCAGTGTCAACAGATTCCATATCAAAATATTTTGTTTTTTGTACAACACAGTGGGAAAGTCTGAGAGTCTGGAGAGGTCAGGTGATATTTCTATCCATGAAATTTGGTATAGATATGTGTGATCTAAAGAGGATGAATTCCAGTGCTTTTGGTAGTCCCATGGCCTTTCCTTTTGCACCACCATCAGGCCAGAATTTCCACTTCTGTACAGAAAAGTTACAATCTAATGGGCAGATTGCAATCAAACTTCCTGAGAACAGTCAGGCTTCCCAGAGGATGAACTCCTGCCATATTGGCCACCACATCAGTGCATTCACGCAGTGGAGTTGCCACCACAGAGGGCTCAGTAAAAAATGCAGTGGTCCTTGTCCTAGTTCAGTTGGGTTCAGCTTGTGCCACAATGCAACGTGACGTCATCTGACAAGGCACTACATTGACCAGTCACATACAAGCAGGTGCACATTCCTGGTGGATTACTTTGTAAAGTAAATGCTGTATTAAACTATTTACTTCACAGTGGTCTCTGGTTAATAACTTTCCAGAGTTGTAAAATCCTGTCTGTGAGTTTTACAAACCACTGTGCAGTGTTTTGGCTTCTGATAAGCCTTTAAATGCATTAATCTGTAACTACAACTGGAATTCTTTGACTGTATTTTATTGTCTCACCAGTACCTTAAACAACACTGCAGTCCCTTGTACTTTTTAATGCAGGGCAGTAGGGAGGAGATGAGGATGGCCATATGGACATACAAAACACACAGATCTGACAAGGGACCACCGTTTGCCTCCCACTACCTACAATGTTATCATTTATCCATCACCATACTAACTGTAGCAGTGGCAGATCAGAAAACATTACAACGTAGTTTTATTTTATCAGTAATTTTGTGGACTGTAATAAACAATGCAGTATCTAGCTTTTTTTTCTCTTGGAATAACAGTGCATCATTTTTACATTTCTGCCAGGCAGGTTACACCCAAAGCACTACTGTATATGATTTAGTATGAGCCTCTGTGGTGAAGACCATGCATCTCTATTGTGAACAGCTGTGAATCAACATAATGGATCATCCAGCACACAGCATCTACAGTTGGAAGATAAATGGGGAGAGGGATGTGAGGAAATAAAAAAATAAAAGGGGAAAGTAAATATGAGTAAATCCTCACCCAACCAGTATCCTCCCGGGGGGGGTGGGAGGGGGGGGTGGGGGCTGAGGATACTGGTTGGTGGAGGATGGTTGAAGGAGAAAGAAGCACAAAAGAGAAGGTGCTGTTGGGAATCAGTAAAGATGTGGGGGGGTGTGGGGAGGGGGGTGGTCCAATGATGCATAACACAGATAACCATCAGCAATTTCAGCATTTAGATTTCCATTTGTTCAGCAGCTTGACCAATGGTGCATTGGGATGTCTGCAGCAAACACTGATGTAGAAGTGAAGCACAGAGTGGCGGGGTGGAGCCACTGAGGCCTCAGCTCTGGGGAAGAAAATAAGAAGTGCTGCCATTTTGATGAGCTGTTTAGACAGTGGCTTTTTTTTTTTTTACACACGTATGTTGATAAATATGATAAAGGCTAGAATTTGTCTAGATTCACAGTATGGATTCACACTATGCAGGAATTATCTGTGCAAATGAAGAGACTGACAATTGTCTCCTTCACTTAGACAACAACACTGATCCATCCTAAACCTCAAAGAAAAAGCACACAACTTGATGGGGTTCAGACGTAACTGGACTGATACACATAAAGTCAAACAAAATCATGTTTGTGGAAAATCCTTTACAGTCAATGAATGGCTGAAGTCTTGGAGCCATAGATATCAGCAGACAGTATCTTCCCTGGTGATGCTCTCCCAGGCCTTCACTGCAGACACCTTCAGCTTTTGCTTATTGTGGGCTCTCTCTGTCTTTACTCTGGTCTTCAGCAGGTGGAATGCAGCTCAGTGGGATGGAAATCAGGTGATTGACTCGGCCAGTCAAGGATATTCCACCTGAAAAGCTTTTTGGTTGCTATGGCAACATGTTCAGGATGGTTGTCCTGCTGAATGATGAAATGTGCTCCAACAGGTTTTTTTGCACTTGTTGCACTGAATGTGAGCACGCAGGATGATCCTGTATACGTCTGCGTTCATCGTGTTGCCTCTGTCAGCAGTGAAATCATCAATAAATGCCAGTGTGCTAGTTCCATTGGCAGCCATACATGGCCAAGCCATAACAGAGGCACCACCATGTTTGATGGATGAGCTGCTCTGCTTTGGGTCATAAGCTGTTTTTGTGAACTGCAGCCTGCCTGTCTCTTTATGAGGCATACCAGGGGACTGCATCTTTTGCTGAATCCTCTGAGGTTCTGGTCATGAATTCTTCTCATGATCATTGACAAGGAAACATGTCTGCCTACATCCCAGAAAGCATTCTTGCTGTGCAGTAAAAAAGGGCTTTTTCGTCACCATGCAAATGATTTTTTGGACACTTACATGCTCCTTGGTCTACCAGCTTGTTTGCCATTTTCTAGTTTTACTGTGTGCACATGCTTTTTTTAGTCTCAGCATCTTCACTTGCATGGTCACCTTTACTTGCATGCTTACTCCTCATATTGACAGACAACTCCACCTCAATCAATTCTGAGCCACATGTGGGCTCTTTTGTGCCAAACTAACATTGAAACGACACACAGCTGCCCAACAAACATTTAGTAGCAAACTGTCTAATTCCGTTTAGACAGTTATGCTTCAGGGCATCGCTATGTTGTGAATGACAAGTCGCTACTGCAGCGATATTGTTGGTTAGGTAACCGTGGCATATCCTGAGATTCACTATATAGGCGTAGACTTAGCAGTCGCTATTTAAGTATGTTTTCAGTTCATGAAAGTTAATTGTAACATTTTGGTGGCCGAAAAATATTGTTCAGTGTTAGCGCTAGGTTCAACTCCACCCTCTCATCCAAATATGGTCACTTCTCTTCACTTCTGACTGCAAAAATACGGAAAACAGACAAAATGGCAAACTCAGCTAGGTTCCAAAACATGTAGTTAACTTGTTAGCTTAGGTTAGGGAGCAGAACCATGCCTCGGCCACACCTCTAATCACCTGCCAAGCCTACTAATACCGGGTCCACCCATCCTACCCTCTCTGTTTCAGATTTCTCAAGGGCAGACAGACCATGCTTCTCGCCTAAACGCTTACACAAGAACTCTGATTAAAACAAAGACACAACCAAAAAAAAATAAAAATCTTATTACTTACCAGAACTGTGGATCTACCCAACTGATTCAGGTGGCGATCTGTATGACAATCTGTTTGACACCGGTCCACCAAACTCACAGCAGCAACCAGACTGCGGCCAAACACCCTGGCGTAGTTGCTTGCGTTCGGTGGTCAGCGTACCTCAGCCCCGCCGGTGTCTCCATCCAACCTCTGCCAACGAGACCTCTCTGACTCCGACCTCAGAGTCCCGCAGATCTCAGGCCTCCTCTCCGTCTTCAGCGAGGGCTGGATGCCACAATAATGGTCGTAGGAGCCAGCGCCAACTCTCCTGATCGGCAGCTATCCCCATAACGCAGGCTTCCAGCTCCCTGCTCTCCACCACGGCGCACTCATGGTGCGCCCTCACCTGCGTGGTGGCAGACTCCGTGTGCACAAATTGAGCTGAATATCACAGACTGGATCATTGCACGCCTCCAACGTTTCCTGCGAGGTAAAGGCATCCCATTTCACTGCAACGCACACAAAGCCGAACTTTTCAGACTGTATTCAGCCTCCACCAACGTAGCAACAGACCCCATACCTCCTGCACCTCCGGGTTCCTCACCTGAGCCACCATTTGCCACTGTTGTCAAGCGTGACATCACAGGGCCAGGGTCGTTTTTCTCGCATAGCCAACACAGCAGTTGGAGAGCCCCATTCATCAACTCAAGGGGTCCCATCACAGGCTAACCAAGTTGGTGTTCCTCAGCCTCCTCCTTCACTTCCAACTGGTCTATCCTTTCCCCCTCCCCTCCCCATCCCCAACCCGTTCCTTCCCCAACACCCAAATGTTTTTTCTCATTGTGTTACCAATTTCACCCTGGCCACCGCACTGCCACCCGTCCAAACCAGCTTAATCTGTTTACCGCCATTTTCCTGTCTCTCCTGCATTACGTCAACAGATTCTCTCCAGTAATACGTACATTTAGCCCAGCTCCTTAAGCCATCCTTCATCAAAACTAACCAGCTCAGGGAGATACAGACAAACTTCGGTTCTGTGCAACTCCGCGGCCCACTACCCTCACAGTGTAAAGATTTAACTCCCACAGAATTTGCTTTCGCTTTTTCTCTCCACCGAGATATTATCTGTTCAGCATTTCCCACGCAGAGAGCTGAGCTAGATCTTTCTATCGTGCTCAACATGGCTTTACGTTTTGGAGAGACAGGGTTTTGCAGCTACCACGTGCACTTTGCTAACCAGGCAGTTGGTGGGTTAAAGCAATTTAATCAGGGAACATACTGGGGCGCCCTCGACTCTGAACTCTACTGCTGTTTATTTGCAGCACGCACTTCCCTCTCCTGTGAGTTATGCGCAGCCCCTTCCCACTCTGCCACAGCATGCACTGTCACTGCTCCTCCAACTCATTAATCCCCCTCTTTCTCTCGCGATGCCACAGTCTTTAACCGCTGGTCACCTGCTGCACCCCCACCTCCCATCATCCCTAAGCTCACAGACATAGATCCTTCAGTCAATGTCCCCATGCCAAAGGGGGTCGACAAATAGGGAAGGTCGATCCTTAACCAGGGAGGCAGGATGGTGTGCAACAACTTCAATCACCTGGGACGCTCTCTTTCCACACCTGCAGACTAACTAGTACAGAACCTCAGCACACCTGTTAAAAAGCCCCAGGCAGGTTCCTGACTAAAAATCACAGGCTCCCTTACGTTATCCATCTTCTTGACAATTTCGTTCAAAGCATCTCTGCCTTCTGAGACATACAGCACATCTCTCTGCTCCTGTCACTACCTCCTGGCAAACAAATTCACCAAACACCAGCTACTAGCCCTCCTTGGCCATCTTAATTATGCCGGCCACATAATTCCTCAAGCAAATCTCCTTGTCCATCCTTTTGTCTAAGGCTGCTGCCATTCCCTCTCTCCAAGATAGGGTTGTTATGGATGATGCCTGCAAGATGTACATGTGGCTAAATTTCCCGTCTTCTCAGAATGGCATTTCGTTTTTCTATGATGATTTCATCACCCAGCCTGAGGACATTTAACTGCACCTCCCTCCACAGGTTTTCGGCGGCTACTATGGGGGGAGACGGTTCGCCTCTGCTTAGCCCCCAGTGTTCGAATCCCTCGGCTCCGAGTACCGCTCTCCTTCATCTGCACTCTACGAGCCGTACCCCTTCTTAATAGCCACTATTCTTTGGGGGCATGAATGGTGTAAAAAAAAATCCATACTTATCCGCTCCAATAACACCACAGTTGTAGTGATCCTAAACAAAGGTAGATCTCGTTCTCTAGCCATCGTGCAGTTCCTGCGCAGAGTCACCTTATTCTCAGCTCAACACCAGTTCATTGTCTGGGCAGCCCACATCCTGGTTTCACTGTCTCGACTTTCCAGAAAGTCAGACACTTGGCCCCAGAATCGGATCTTCACTCAGCACTTATCCATTTTCAGCCACAACATTCAGCTAGCTCCACAGCTGGCAAACCTCTCTAACGCTTCACTAGAACTCATCCTTTATAGTCTCATCCCAAGCACACTTTGTCTACCTAACTGGCTGGAATTGCTTCAGGGCATATCACTGTCCATCTGCAATTTCTTACCCATGTTCATTCCATCCAAAATCCGGTCCTCCACCATCCAGACCTACTTAGCAGGAATTGACTCCTTCATCAAACTAGTCACTGGCTTCCATTGTCCTTCAGCCCAAATGAGACGCTGAACGAATACATCAGCTCCAGGTACGCCACTAAGGCATCACCTCAACACCCATTCTTCCTCACCGAAACAGAGCTCACGTTCAAATCAGTTCTATTTAAATCTGACTCTTTTGGGGGCCAGTGATCAGCTTGGGCAGAAATATGCCTGAGACAGAACCCCCACACTGAATCTCCCACCGCCTGGTCTTCAGTACATCCTCCCAGACCAGCCAAACAGACAACATCTTCCTTCCACCTTCACCCACACCCATGCATCTATCCTCAACATTCAATACCTTCTGAATTCCATTAAATCTTTAAACAGCATATTGTTGTGGCGTGGTTCATGCTAGTGAAAGTAGTCCACAAACCAATGGCTGAAGTCACAGTGGCTACATCCATTATTTTTTTTACAGTGTATGATACACACTAAATTCAAAGCTGAGACTTAGCACTCTGCTGAAGCACAGAGCCTGAAGAACAACAAATGTGTTACCGTCCAAATACTTACTGTCTGGACTAGTCCAGGTAATATGTGCCACATTTGAGGTGACATGTTCACTTTTTCATAAAAGCATGAAACTTGGCACACTTATACAGTTTGGGGCCCTGAACATTTTCAGAAATGGAGCCATCGCAAAAACACCTCGTAGTGGCCATGGTGACCAACTGACTTTCTGCCCAACCTAGTTATATATATTGCATCATATCTCCTGAACCAAACATGATAACACAGAAAAAGTGATGTCTACCCCCATGTTTTGATGGATTATAATGATACCATATACAATATCATAAACTGTTCAGGTGAATAGTTAATGTGGAATTATCGGAATATCTAGGCTAGACTTTATAATATCATGTCTGTTGCATGCATGTTGTGTAAAGTTTTAAAAGTTTTAATGTCCAATATATGACAATTTGAACATTAATATAGCAGCAAACAAGTATTTGCTATGTAAAGATATAGTGGAGTGATGGCGTCCTGAGCAGAGAATGAAGTCACACTCTGTGTGTGTTGTTATCCGAGCTTCTCTGTTCTTTGTTTAGATAGCCGGTCCAGCTGCACATGTTATTGTATGTGAGTGTGAATGTTAGTGCATGTGAGTCCCTCCGAGTCCTCCCCATGTTCAAAATGGCAGCTGGGTTACAAACTTTCTCATATTACAGCTTTGTAAGCTGTCTGTTCAGGGGCTACTTTCTTTCTTTTTTTTCCTTGTAATTTTCCTGAGTAAGCAACATGCACATTTGTTTTGGTCTGAGATGCTGGTGTTGTAGTGCAACATCTAGTGGGGCTGAATGTCATATATTGCACCTTTAATCCTTTTGTTCATTAATCCTGACAAGAGTAGAACAATAGTCAATATGACCTTAGCAACTTAGCTTAAAAAGAATGTGTCAAACACAAAGATTTACTTTACAAAAATGTACTTCAGAAACACATTGTTTTGTTGTTGTTGTTGTTGAATCTATTCTTCACTTTCTCCTTCACAGTCTCCTCCACATTGACACAGAGCTGTGCACTTTAAGGAGGCTTTTTTGCATGTACAACGCCCCCGGCAGCCTTTCTTGCAGCCACAACCTAACGCCTGGGACACAGCCTGTGTGAACCTCAGCAGTGCGTGTCCGCCGCTGAACTGCTGTGTCTCGCACGCACAACGTTGCTGCTGTGGCACTTCTGCTGCCAGCTCTATCTTTCTACATAGAGTTTGGCATTGATAATGGCCATCAATAATAGCATGTTTCATATCATTTCATTATAAATTTCATTTATATTTATTTTAGTCAGAAAAAGATTAAGAAGCATGTGCTCAATTGTTAAAAATAAATAAATAATATGTGAGGTGAAAGTGGCTTTCTTTCTGATGGGCATGGTGGCGTCTGGTTGAGCATACTTCTGTGTCAGCCACATACACCCCTCACAAAGGACAGGTTTTTTAAAATTTATTATATTAATCATTCCTCCAGTTAAACCCTGCTGTCACCACTTCTAGTGAAGAAAATCCCTCTAGACGACACCAAGTTCCCCAAACGAGCCAAACACACTCCAACAAACAAAGCTCCAAACTGTCAGGAGGGAAACTGACAACAAATAAGGAAAATAACACCAAATCTCCATCTGGAAGCAGGTGAAACAACAGGCAGGACCTCCGGTTTGAAGTAGTATCACTGAAAGCGACAGGAGTCGGGAAAAGAAGCTCTGTGTGTCACCGACTCTCTGCACTGGAGTTCCCCGCCCGAGAGGCTCCCTGCCCCGGCGTGCACTGCACAGGCTGACCCGCAGTGGTGACACTTCATGTCTGTGACATATTCTACAGATATAGACACTGAAACCATAGTGAAAGGTGTAATGTTGTTGGTATGATGTTAATATAACTGTGAACAGATCATTTTCTCTATCTATTTTTGCTGAGAACCGCACACGTCACGCAGCCGCGCATGCGACGTGCGTCTCGCACGGGCTGTGTGGCTGTTCTAACCTGTTAACATGGACACCGAAATGAAAAGCATGAAGCACATGCACTGCTCACACAGGCTATGTGTCCCAGGTGTAAGAGTTAAAGGATGAACTGGCTTGCCTGTGGAAGAGTTGACCACAATGGTCTCCAATCGCTTGGGTCCATCCAACCCCAGTCTGTTGGAGATGGCATATTTGGTGCCCCCTCAAGTGCTTGTCCCCAACAGTGTCCTCCTTGGTACACTGCTCTTTTGAGGTGCTGCTTTGACTAAGCCATGAAGGCCTCTGTTGCCATGTCATCGGCATTCCAGGTATCCCATGCTGTCTTCTTGCCCCTGGTTGCAAATGCAGATACTGTGTCAGGGAAGGGTCTTGGATTTGTCAGGACCCAGAGACTTGGCAATCTCATGGGCAGGTATGTATCTGAAGTTCTTGCCAGTCCCAAATGCCACCCACAGCTCCTCAATGTCCAGCTCTGACACATGCACAATAGCTAGGACCACAACATATGCGTCCACAGTCCACCAGGTGATCTTTTTAAATCCTTTTCTTGCAGCATCCACCACATGGAGTAGCATCCTTGTATCTGCCTCTTCATGTGTGCAAGGGGCAATCTGGTCTGTTTCTTGTGAGTGAGATGATAGAACATTGGGTCCACAAGTGGAAACAACTTTGGTAGTCGACATTTCCACAAGTGTCCTCGCCATGAAGTGAAAGAGCTCTGTTTTGTGTTCATCCACTCTCAGGAAGCCTTTCCAATTGGTTGGTATCTTGTTTTTTCCATCCACTCTTGCTCTTGTCCCCTTTACTCGCTTCTGTCTTGTCTGGGACTTTAAGCTGTTAACGTCATAGCAGTCCCATACAACATCCACTCTGTTGACCCTTTCAAGTTTCTCTTTGATATAAAGTGTGAAGATCTCGCTGGAAAAGTAATTGAAGGTTTCAGCAAGTTTATGAGTGCTGACCCATCTAGTATTTGGACCTCATTGTCTGGGACACTGGTTATACTGTTCTCTAGGCAAGTTAACAGATCAGCCCTGTTTCCCAAGCTTAGACCACCATGAAGGGAGAGTGATGGGAGGTAGGCCTGATTTTCATGTTTGAAGAAGTTTTCTGGGTTCCCATCGCGGGTCTGACAGGCAATATGTCCCCTTTGTCGACATTAATGTAATCACTCAGAGAGTGATTATAAATTAAAGAAATATGCTTAAAATTTCATTCTGCATCTTCTCAGATACTGAGATTTCATTATAATCCTTCTCACAACATTACTGAATTCATCATTAACTATTCACCTGAACAGTTAATGATGTTGTATATAGTATTATTGTAATCCTTGACCATCAAAACATGGGGGTAGACATCACCTTTTCTGTGTTATCATGTTTGGCTCAGGTGATATGGTGCAAAATACATAATCCGGTTATGGCAGAAAGCAAAATGGCCGCCATGGCTGCCATGAAGTGTTTTTGCGATGGCTCCATTTCTGAAAATGTTCAGGGCCCCAAACTGTACAAGTGTGCCAAGTTTCATGCTTTTATGAAAAAGTGAACATAATTTTCACATATCACCTGGAATAGACTGTACATTTGCTATTTGTTTATCTTTTTGTTCAAATTTTGGACATGGTTAATGGCTGTGTATTTTTTTTCTCCTTCTGATAACACTTGCAGTGTCTAATTTAACTGCTTATTGTATTGTGCACATGTGACAAATAAATCTTTGAATCTTGACTCTAAATGTAAACCTCTACATAAGGCCTTGGCCTAATCCAATGACTCTGTGTGTGTGTGTGTGTGTGTGTGTGTGTGTGTGTGTGTGTGTGTGTGTGTGTGACAGGATGTGTGAGTGCATTCATATGCTCATGAGGCATCCATGTGTACATGTGTGTACATTGACATGTGCACATCTTCCCACATATGCAGACATGAAGGATGACCCCACCTAGACATACACACACGCACACACACAGCAATAACTCCCTGAAGCATGGCAGCAAGGTTGGCTTCATCCCTTGGGGCTTTTCATTTACTGCCCAACATAATGCCACATCCCTAAGCCCCCCATCCCCATCTCAAACACACACACAGTTCCTTATTGGCTATTATCTGGGCTGTCGGAGCCTCAGTTGATACCTAATGAAGGGCTGCATTTGCCATTTCTCAGCTGATGATCACCATGGTTACAGGAGAAAAGAGGAGGAGGAGGGGAAGAGGGAGGAGGAAGGGGGAACGAATTTATTTACCAGGAAAGCTTGAAATCTGATGGAAAGAATAGAGATGAAGAGGAGAGGTGGTTGAATGCAAAATCTGAGTTGATTTGTGTTTGTCTTTACAGGTTGTCCAAAAAAACAAACTATTTCATTCAGTGACAACATATCAATCAAGACAGGAGGTGATGGCAGAGGACTACTGAAAAGATCAAATTAATGGCCTAAGCCTGTTAAGATAAGTGTTAGAATAAAGTCATAAAAAAATAAATATTTTCTAATTCTCTTATATCAAAAAAAAAATCTTTAATTCAACAAGCTAACTTGATAATGAGATAACTTGTTTGCTTTAGAATAGGATAATTCTGATTCATTACAATATGGCTCTCTTGTTTTTTTTTTAGTTTTGACTCATTTGTAACAGTTAATTGCTGAAATCTACAACTACAAAATAAGAGCTGGGTTATTTGAACAAAAACACTGCTAAGAGGCATAGTTGCCAGATATTTGGGATTTTCTCTGGGTGACCAGCCTACCACACCAAAGGAGCTTTAGTCCTGGCCAGCATGAAATACCGGATTTGTCTTGGTTAAATATTAAAAAGGATGTGATAGAACAAGTTGACTTTTTCAGTGTTTAAATGTTAAAATGTAACCAAACCATTTTTTGAATGTTTTTGAAAGGCACAGATAAATGATATTGTCCTGCAGATAACTAAGAATAACTTGGGATCAGATCAGAAAATGCTTGTATGTGTTGTTCTGGAGTATGTGGACCATTTATGTTGGAGGACTGATCACTGACTGAGCACAACAGATTCAGACAGGCTCTCTTTGTTCTGCCTCTAAAACTTTAACTAGGTACCACAAGATTATTTTCTTCTCTTTCTCTCTCATCTGTCACTGTCACTTTTTTCTTTTGTCTTTCACTCTTTTTCTTTTTCTGTCTTTGTTTCTTTCTCTCTGCTACATTCCTGTCTCTCTTGTAAATAACAGATTTCTACCTGATCCCCCGAGCTCCTCTTGCAGTGCCAGTCACCATTTCTTTCTGATTTGTAATCAGGCTCATCTGATGGACGGTTTGTCCTTTACCTCAAAGACATAATTGCGTTTTGGGAGGGACAGATGACACAAGGGTGAGATTAAGGTTGGGAGGGGGGTCAGTGATTTGCCAGACATCGTCTCCAAGGAGGAGTATACATCTCCAAGTCTCCAACAATGAAATGTGGCAGGGCTAATACTGCATGCACACTGTGGCCTAATGAGAGGACACTCATGTTGAGATGATGAGACACCTGTCAGCTTCCACAGCAAACTGCAGCCCCTTCGAAACAGCAACAGGCTCTGCCTGTGTGTGTGTGATCTTTCTGTCTGGGTTTTGGGGTTCTCGATTAATCTGGCGGGCTTTCAAATAAATTAATTTGTAATATGTTATTAGTAAGATTATTCAGAACTAACATTATTGATAATATAAAAATAACACAAAACATCAAACATACTCCAACTCAGACATGAAATATGAAATGACATGAAATCATACTGATTTCTCAAATCTGCTCACCAGTACTCAAAACAACACCAACAAAGCCCTTTGTGTGTCTTTAACACACGGCTGTTTTTGGTCTGAATGCCCTGTAAGACCTACAGGCCAGGTAGATGGTGACAGAGTTTCCTTAACACAGGTTTGGATTCTGACATGGCAAACATGGCAAATGTATTAATTTCTAATTGACTATTTATTGAGCTATGAAAGCCAAAATAAACAGAACTAAATGATGTTAGTATTATTTCTGTCAAATTACGTAATTGTTATTGGGTGTCCTATTTTAGATTTACCTGTGTATACAAAAGAACTATACTTCTTCACAAAGTGTTTTCAGAGGTTCTTAGGAGGCTTTACCTGATCACTCTCATATGTTCATGTCAACAATTAAGTCATAATTCCACCTGGGAAACTGGAGTTTTAATAATATGGAAGTACATATATGGATATATCTTGAGTTGTCTAAAGAAATGAAAAGTCAGCATTGGAATATTTCCCATCTCTACCATCCATCCCATATGATGTGATTTTTAGAAATAGCCAAACAAAAAAAATCATCAATCTCAAAGACTGAAAAAAACCCTCCAAAAATGGTTACATGGATTGATTTCTGTTTTGGTCTCAGCAGATGTTCTTGCATCAAGAGTATATGTGTTTGCAGGTTGACAATGACTTTTAGTGACTATACACTTATAAAAATTATTGTTACTGTTTTAAAACTAAATTTGCAGTGAACTGTAGAGTCCAGTTTGGTGGCCGTTTTGTTGATTCTGACAGGAATGTGGTTTTCTCAACTTTTCACCAAAGGTGAGGGTGAACCTTCAGCATAAAGACAACTGCACTCCACTGCAAATATTTGCCTTTTTACAGCCTTGTTTATCTACACATACATGTTGGCCTTTGTATCAGCGTGAAGGTGACAGGGACGGGGGGGGGGGTTATGATGGGTTGAGGAAAATAGTAAGTGATTTTGGATTGCAGCAGGGAAGCCCATCATTCACACACACACATCCATGAGACACACACACACACACACACACACACACAAACACACACACACACACACACACACACACAATGGGCCTCAGCAGGCCTTCCTGAGGCTAAGTGGCGTTAACCTCTTTCTCTCATGGGGCCCAGACAAAAGCCCCTGAGGACTGCTAATAATCACCTCCGTCTATCTGCCCCCTCCCTTTTCCCCACAACACAAAGGCTCTGGCTCTCATGTATGGGCTCTATAGTACAGCATCTTATGGGGAAATTTTCACACAAAATTATAACAAAACACAAAATGATTCCATACATTTTGTGAAACAGGCATTAATTCTGAAAATAACAATGCTGTGGAAATAAATTATGTGGAAACCGTTTTCATCCCTCAGATATGGTGGAAATTGGATTTGCCATTTTTGGAAAAACTTCGCTGATGGATGGAGGTCTAACTCAGGCAATTAAATTAACTTAAATTCACCTCAAACATAATTGTAAATTAACACTTTGGTCAGTTTGGTTAGAGGCAGACTTTGTTTAGGGTTAAAATAGAACATTTTTATTTAAAAGTCATGTATGAAATACAAACACAAATATCATAGTACCACACACACACACACACAGTCATGTTTCCATCACTTCAGAGGACATTACATTGTCTTACATTAATTTCCACTTATCCTAACCCTTACCTTAACCTAAAACCATGTCTTTACCCTAAAATATAATGATTTATGTTATGAGGACTTGCTTTGTGTTCCCAAAAAAGGGATGTCAGTCCCCACAGTGTGACTGTGCAAACAGACTCATTTCCCCACAACATGAGTTATACTTGATACACGTGCACAAAATAAATAAATAAATTCCAAAAGGGAGCCTAAGTAGCACAGACTAGTTTAAATTTGATCTAGTTTTAAAAAATCCAATATAGATAAGTAAAATAGAAAATACAAATCATACAAAACTTGAAATTAATGATTGGTCTTGTATTTTTGACTATCATTGTCAGTTTTCAGCTTGTTTCATGCTGCCTCCATGCATGTGTTATTGCAGGAAAAGATGTTTCTCAGTTTTATGCATTAAGCTGATTTTGTAAAGTTCATAACATAAGGCTGTTCAAACTTGGTACCTGGGAAGGTACATTGCAGTTGAGAAAGACAAGGTCATCTAAATCCATTATTTTTGATTGTGAGGTTAGAGAAAGCTGGTGGTCATGGTCTGTGTGTGTAGGTGATGCTACTGTAGGTGGTAGTGCGTGTAAAAAAAAAACAAAAAGAAAAAACAAAACTGGATGATATATGAACCCTACTGTGTGTGCCCTGTGTGTGTGTGTGTGTGTGTGTGTGTAGAAGGGTATTGAACAGCTGGGGTGGGGGTGGTATTGAAGTTGGAATCACTGGCGTGTAACAGCACACACGCTCCAGCTTGAATGGCTTTTCACCACCAACCCCCAAGATCTTTTCTTTCCCACTATCCCCTATTTTCCTCTTGAAACAATGCTTTAATTTCACTCCTCCGCTCTCTGTCCTTCACTATCACTCACTCCCTCTGTAAACACAAAGGATTGCAGAAAGGAAAGAAAAACAAGAAGGAATAGATGGAGCTGGTCAAAGATAACAGATTTGGTGTGTTGACAGGCAGTTAAAATGGTGAAGAAAATATTAATTTAATCCAAAAACATTGGCAAAAAAAATGGTATCAACCACACACTTTATTGTAAACGACAAAATGTAAATTGGGATGCACTGTGTAATAATTACATAACATCTAGATAATGTAAAACTGCATCAGAAAGTAGTCAATTATTTCTCCATGTGTCAAAAATGTGATAAAGCCTAAAATATGCTTAATTGTTGTACTACAAATGGATAATAAATACAACAGAACCACTGACAGCTTACAACCGATGATGCAGTATAGGTCACCATAATATGGTGATGTATTAGTGTTCCTCCTGCTTAGCAAGACATCTTGATGTCATTGACTCCATGAGATTTAAGCAGAACCCTGTGATATAAAATATTACGCATTACAACATTTGATATAAAAAGGCATTCTCCAGTAATTTAATATTGCACTCCTAAAAATAGTTGTGGAAGACAAGAAAATTATCAAAACTGAAGGAGCAGAAGTCGAGTTACTGACTTTTAGCCTGCAGTATGGGTAAAAAATGTTGGATCCTACAATTCCCATCTTTCAGCTCAACAGCATCTGTCATTAGACCCTCCAGGCCAGGTAAATGCCAGCATTGCCACTCCATCCATTTATATGTGGCAAGTTGGTTAAGTATTCGTGCGAGGAGGGGGTA
This sequence comes from Thunnus thynnus, assembly GCF_963924715.1. NCBI lineage: Eukaryota > Metazoa > Chordata > Actinopteri > Scombriformes > Scombridae > Thunnus > Thunnus thynnus. The sequence continues at coordinate 30,731,715 of NC_089532.1, read as the reverse complement.
GGATCTGGGGGTGGTATGTCTAAAATATATCAATTGTTTGTTGTGATTAAAACACTGAGCTAAAAATCTCTAGATTAGCTGTGAAGCAATCCTGCATAAATAAAGATGACAGTGGAAAAAAAAAGACAAGGCAGACAATAGAGCGTAATGTGAAAGGGCGGGGGGGGGGGGGGGTGGTTGGGGGAAGAGGTGTGGGGGAAGGGGGGTGAGAGTGCAGGATCTGGAGGGAAAGAGATAACAGCTCTCTCTCTCCCTCTGTCTCTGATTCGTCATGTGAGTGGCGTGTCACAGTGAGCGACTGGCTGACAGAGATAGGGCCAGGGCCCACCTCTGTAATCTGCTCTGCAAACACATACACATACTCACATCCACAAAAACACACCTTATCAATAATTACATTTACTCAGGCAAGGTGTTCATCAAAACCCGTACGCTCGGTAAACCTCCACTATTAATCCAACAAAGCACCATTTGAGAATATGAGCTCTGTATATGTATGCGTGTGAATATATTTATTTTGTATGGATGTTACTGTGGGTAAATGGTTACAGAGCACGTTTCTAGTTGTGGTGTAATGAAAAATTACTGTCTGAATCTGTTTATGTCACCAAAATATCTGTATTCTGTATTTGGATTTGTGAGCTTGTCCTATATCTGAAGGTATTAAAAATAGTCTTGTCTGCTTCATTTTCCGCATTAAATTTTTTGTTTTTTTTACTGCCATTTATACTCTGCATACATAAATTTAGTTTATGTATGCTAATAATATAACAATATTTTAAGCATGTATCTGAATTACTCAAATAACCATTAATGAAAAAGATTGTTTGTATTTTAACCCCACCTTCAAAAAGAGAAAAAAAGGTGGAGATCAATGGTAAAATTAGGATAACAGGTTGGTGGAAAATAGGTCATATTGCAGCACTTTATACATATTGGGAGGATGCCCAGTTCAATGTAAAAATGGTCTGATGTGTCTATGAAAAAATAAATGAAAAGCTATTGACAAATTTCTGAATTCTGAAATTCTGAAAAACATTTCCATAAAGTTGAACATTTTCATCTTGTGAAATGGGGTGAAATTCATGTCTGTCTTATTTGATCGTGTGTCGGTGTTACACAGTACAGAATGGATACAATGTAAACAAACTGCTGTAGCTACAAGTCATTGACAGTGTGCTGCTAGCTGGCATTTTGAAGAGTAAGAACCAAACCAGCATCTAACAAGTCGAAAGTGACATTTGGAGGTATGTTTAGGCCTACATGCTGTTTAATACTGCAGCTAATTAGTTATCTGAGCTGTTTTTTTTCCCTGGTAAGTGTTTATTTGGTGGCTCGTTCAACAAGCTAAGGTGTGGGACAAGATGTGTGTTGTAGCAGCCAATAAAGTAAAAACTACCGTTACTGTAATAACTACCAGTGATGTAATAATTTTTCCATTCTTAATGTAATAAAAGTCGATAATGTAATAAAATTTCTAAACCAATAATGGAATAACTTTTTGTGCATAATGTAATGAGTTATTACATTATTGGCCAGTTATTACATTATTAGCTGGGTTAAAAAAAATACTAACTGGAGCCAATAATGTAATAATATACTTATATCACTTTATTTAAGTTTTAGCTTAAATTTGGAGCGTTATTTAGCCCCCTTCCTGACAAGCCAACGTGACATGCTTGGTACAAATGGATGCCTTAGGTCTTTCATATGATAAATGATATGACACACATCAATTCCTTACAAACTTGAATGTCTCCAAGAACCCATAGTAAACTGCATGGTTTTTGCCAAAAAAACTGCATGGGATTAGCATAAAATTGTCATGTCTGCCATTTTCATTCAGGTATTTTGAGGTGAGAGGTCAAGGGACCCCTTTGAAAATGGCCATGCCAGTTTTTCCCTTGCTCACACAAAATTTGCTCACATTTCATTTGATAGTTAAATGGTTAAGGAGTAGAAGGTAGGTCTAACCATCAAGTACTACAAACAAATATATAATAATAATTCCTAGAGAAATTTAGGTGAGATTCATGCACATAGATTAACATCTCATATACGTAGTGCAAGAGGATATACAAATTTTTGAGATCATTCTAATGAACCCTCAGAGACCTGTGGGAGCATCTGTGCCCCCAGCCAACACCTTTCAGAGGCTGTAGTGGGCTCAATTTTAAAGCTAGTGAAGATACTGATATCATATCAACTAGAAGACATAAGATGATAGATAAAATAGAACAAAAATCTGTTTCAGAAAATGTCATTGTTGGGCAGAATTCAGCCATAAATTGATTAATTTGTGAATTAACATTTTCACAATATTTATCCAAAGTAATTCTCTTGCTAACACTGATACTATTACCTGCAGATTAATGGAATTTCTTCCATTTACAGCAAAAATAAACTTGCACATATTTGACTGCGATGTATAGAAGCAAAGTTTCTCTCATAAGTACCTCTACTGCATGTACAGGTGCATAACTTATAGTTAAATTAGAAAATGTATCAAATATGAATACAGTGACTTTTAACAGAAAATAAAATCAAATACTACATTTTCAAATTCAAATTCAGTTCCAAAGCTAGAATTGAGCTGAGCCATACAGGCTACTTAATTATGACAGACAGCAACCGAGTACCTCACTGAAAATGGCCATAATATTATACAGGACCTGATATTTACAGATCAGAGTGTGTTACACAACCAGCCATAAGTAGAGCACAGTAAGACTGAGCTGTCTTACCTTAAACCAGGTGATTTCGTTCTCTGCGCAAAAATACCCATGTTAGTAAAAACCAAGGTTAATTATCTTGACCGTCAGTTTATTCTTCATACATGCCAACTTGAAAACAAACACTGTGCTTCACAGTTTGAGTGTCCAGGTATAATTTTCAAAGTCCCAGAATTAGTTGAATAAGTTTATGAGCACTGCCTGACTCATACTTTACAGGCCAGCTTATTTATTGTCTCTCCATGCTGTCTGTTGACACTGATTTTTTTTTGTGGAAAAACACCTGGAGGTCTGTTGGCTCATGGCCCATAGGCACCAGCAGATTGGGACTTTTGACTCAGATTGGCCTGCCAATACCTTTCTGCAGAGACACCACAGACACAGACTGCGTCATACTTTACAAGAGTTACATAGGAAACGGATCTGATTTCTTAAATTAACTATATTAATTTGTAGAACAATACATGAAATAATAACCCTTGTAAATTGCTCTAAGTGTTCTATGGTGATTTAATAACTAGCTCCTGAAGTTGAGAGGTGGACATAATATCAGAAACATCTTTTCATAAAATACAGTCCACTGCAACACTACAACAACAAAGTACAGTACATTTCCATAAATGACCATATATCTGAGTTGACACACAAACAATAAAGTAGTATCAACAAAAATTGAATGTTTATATGTAAGGTAAGTGGTACTTCAGTTTCATTTGCATTGTGTTACATTGAATAGGTATTTATATTTTTCACATTCCACTATTTTTGTAATATACTAACTACAAATATTAGTATGAGATTAAAATTCAACAGTGCTGCTCTGATAATCAACTATTCTGTGTTACTGCCTACTGTTTACTATTCATCATTGACAATACCCAACTGACATTTATTGTTCACAGCAAGCAATTTTTGTGACTTTCACCCAAAATGTCAATCAAAAACCACACCAGCTGACTCACTGATCAAGTTTTTGACTTTCAACTTGCGGGCCTGGTCTGCTCCTGCGGTATAGAAACATATATACCGTGTTCACAATTTGACATGCGTCTTCGCGGTTGCCATATTGGAACAGTCAAGATAAAACAAATGGTGAACAAAAACAATGTTTATTGAGAGATGCAGACTTCACTACAAAATTGACACTTAGCTTGCTTAATTCTGAACAGATTTTCGTGAAATTTGGTTTGTTAAACTGGAAGAAACTGAATATGATACTGGTTAATTGTTGGAATTAAATTCAGTTACTTGGGGGGGATCTAATCAGCTGTCAAAACATTAACCTACTGAGAAGAACGGCCAGTCAGTTCATCATACACCCCAAGAAACATGTAATAACACCACTTCTGCAGACTGGACAGTTGCCGTTACACAATGTCACAAATATTGTAAATCACTTTAGACACTGACACATAATATAATATAATATAATATAATATAATATAATATAATATAATATAATATAATGTAATATAATATAATATAATATAATATAATATAATATAATATAATATAATATAATATAATATAATATTATATAATATTATATAATATAATATAATATAATATAATATAATATAATATAACAATACTACATACATACAATGTAGTGTCAAGTGTTTGAGACCAATGTTACGATATATAGTGCAGTCATATGTAAACATAAAATAATTGGGTTCTAGAGCAACTAAGAAAAAGTCAAAGCAGTTCCCTGTCTAGAACAAACTCGGTTCCTCTCCATCTCACTCTTTTCAGCAACATGTGAACACCTTTTGTTTTAAGGATTTGCAGAGTGTGAAGTTTGGCAATGTGGTACTGCCTCAACTTATGGAAGCTGCGTGGACCGGTGGAAGATGTTAATTGATTTAGCATATTTCAAAAACTATAGAGTGACTGACTTCTGCCTTGACCATAGGTTGCAGTGAGGCAAACTTTTGTCATAATTCAGTGGATCTGCTGACAAAATTTCAGCAAAATTTCACGTTCGGGTGATTTTTTGAAGGTTGGAATATGAAATGTTTAGAAATGTAGATTTGTTGTAATGAGACATGCCTACTTTAATCAGTCATTATCAATCATCAATTATGCATCAACTGAATCGTCACCCTAAAATTGTGCAAACTGAATTTAGTCAAATGCAACCGATTACAAGATGATGTAAACTTCATCTGTATAATTTTTTTTGTCTGAGTAGTGGGTGATATATCAAACCTATCTGCCAAGTTTGGGAACTGCAGTTGTTACAGTTTTTGAGACTCAGATACTTTTATGGAACAATAAGAAGAAGAGGAAGAAGAATCCAAACAGCATTTGAGTAACTGCACACTGAAACTTGCACCATTTGTCACCCCTTCATTGGATTTAAAAGAAACTCAGTGTGTATATTCAGGAGGTAGTGTGGGATGTCTCCAGTACGGTTAATTAGGATTGCTCAAAGGCATCTTGAGTTATGAGCAAATGAGTGACAGGCCACACACACTTGCACCAATCAATATGGCTCCTCAGATTTTGGTTAATACTCAACCCCAGAGCAGTTGAGTATTTCACCCAGTGGTGAAATTCTGTCCACTGGGTTTTCAGATACACATTTGTGGCATTTGTGGCACCCTTTATGGGTCGGGCTTTGGTAGACCTGGTCCCAGTGACAGACTGAACCAATGTAACAAGATTTATAATGATTGCACAAACAGTTAATGAGTTATAGCCAATTATCTCTAAGCTCCGCCCTTTGCTAAGATATTTTGGTTGATGGCGGCCATGTTTTTCAACAAATCTTGCTGATTTATAATAGAAATGTGTATCTCAGTCCCCCACATGGGGCGTGTAGGATAAAGTCCCTGCATGTTTCGAATGCAGCACAAGCCTCAAACAACAGACCAGCTCTTTCTTCAACACCCAAGTAATGCTGGCCCATAAAGTAAGGAACCCCCATCTCCTGCATGGTGACCAAACCAGACCACTGACCCAAACCATCTTTGATCCTTCAAGCTACAAGAGCCAGCAAGATAGGAAGACCAATTCACACCCCAGTGTGAATTATTAGTACCATTTGGATAAACGACCCCCACCATTGGTTATCATAACTCACCTCTAAGAGCCAGTCACACACAGAGATGAGCTGGCACCAACTTTAATCCCACTGTGGATTTTGATGTTCAGGACTTGAGCGACCAACCCAAGAACTGATCACTGGGCAAACCAATGTAAGGCACAAGACATGCTGCACTATATGCCCCATTCACACACACACTTTACACATACACACACATGTGCGTGCGCACACACCCTCAAATGGCATGGACCCCTGCCGTTTGCAGTCAGACCAAAGACCAGAGGACTGTAAAACCCATGGATTAGTTTTAGATTTTGTCTAAGGACAATTATTGTTGTATGTTGATGTGTGTATATCATATGTGTGTTGTTATGTACTTTGGTTAGACTTTTATTCCACTACATGTTTAATACCATTCTGCTTGTTTCACTGTTAAAACGCTAAAGCTACTATCCAAATTGCAAAATTAGGAATCATGCAATTGTTAAATTGTAAATACTTTGATTAATGGAGTAACCGTATTCAGGAACTATACCCGCCTGTCCGTGGACAGGGGGAGACTGACTTTGCTCCCTCAGAACTCTGCAACCCTGGGATTCCATTGGCAGCCATACATGATCAAGCCATAACAGAAGCACCACCATGTTTGACAGATGAGGCCCTATACTTTAGGTCATGAGCTTTCCATCATTTTGATAGTGGTTGATTTTGTTTCATCAGACCATAGAACTCTGTTGATTTCTTTGTATATGTTTTTGTGTACTGCAGCCTGCCTTTCTTTTTTTTTTTCATAGTGCAATACATGTGACCATTATGAAGACACATATGACATAGGACAAGACAAGTGGGAGAGCCAGACTCAAATGAGCTGAAACAAAAGGGAAAAAAAGCAAAACAGCAACAATAATAAGAACAACAATATAACAGGCAAGCAAAATAATAGCAGTTTAACTTAGATTTTCTTCTTGTGATAAGCATGCGTGTAGGTAGATTTGTCTGTGTGTGTGTGTGTGTGTGTGTGTGTGTGTATGTGGTTTTAGAAGGGGTCCCTGACTCGGCAAGTTCTAGTCCTGTTTGTTTTTTTCTTGAAATTTATGTTTTTATCAGTTTTTTAAGGGAATTGTTAGATATACAATATCTCTTTATCCTTTTCTGTTGTTGTTGCACTGCTGTGGGCTAGGAGGAACAGCATTTTGTTTTATTAAAAATTTAAATCTTGAATCTTGCCCAGTATTTGTATTTGTATCTGTATTTGTTGAGCCAGCAAAATTATTTGTATTTGTATTCAAATAAAAGTGGAAAGAGGCTTAAAAATCCTGTTTTTGTTTTTATTACACTTTTAATTTTAGAAAATTAAAGTGTTACAATAAGTGTTGATGAATGGAGAGTCCCTTGAGAGCACTTTGCTTGTGTCAGTAGCTCAGCTTCATCTCTGGGGAACACCCCCAACTGTGGGAGTGATGTCCAAATTAGGAAATGTGCATCACATAGAAGTTGGATGTGACTCCCCTTGTTGAGACCTGCTGATAGATATAACAGCAGAGCAGAGGCAAGAGACTGAGATGTAACCAACCTGTGTGCTGTTATTTGTCATGTTTTTTTTTTCTCCCAAAAACAAATGATTTTTAAAATATTTGTATGAAACAAATATTCTCAAAAAAGAAAACACTATTTGTGCTTTGCCGAATAACGTATTTGTATGCGGGCACACCCCTACTCCAGACCCCTACAACCCTGTAAAGGATCAGTGGGTATAGATGATGGATGGCTGGATGTTTCTGGAACATCTATCAGCTAATCTATGAAAAACAAATCATATAACTGCATATATACTGACAGTGCACTTTGATGGTCATTGTGCATCCATTTAACCTGTTCACACACTGAAGCCATGTCCGTGTTCACATAGAGCAACACATCTCTATAAGGAAAAAGACAGCTTTTCACACGCCACAAAATGGGAAGAGAATACTGCCAACAATGGAGGGGAAGTAACATAAGGGCATTAGATGAGCCGTTTGTTTTTACTTCTTGAAAGGCAGCAAGCAATATGCTTAAATATGTTTCCATCACATTAAAAGATCTTTTTTTTTTTTTTAAATAAATTGTGCAGACATAAAGTCTGAAAATCCTGGCACTACATAAAAGCCTTGCAGGTTTTAAACTCTGCTCTCATCAACCTGGTTTCTAGTAGCACCAGGAAGCTATTTTAGTGAAAAGCTCTGATGAACCCATCATATACTACCTGCCCAATGGCAGATTCAGGTAGAGTCTGCTGAATCTAGCTGAATTAGCAGCTAAGAGACAACATTTTTCTCAGTTGGTGGAGACAAAACCAGAGCTAAAAGCAGAGTGAATATTGGACATTGGGTAGACACAAACACAACTCCAAATGAATGCTAGGCAACACACTGCTAACAGTGGCAACAGTTTGCAAATTGACTTCATAAGATGATAATATGTCAAACATTTTGTATAATGTTTAGCTTGATTTGATGAATGTGGCTTTAAAATATCGGGTTTTGTTTAGTTTTGGCAACTGAAACGGTGTGGTCAAGGTTAGGAAAAGATCACCTTCATGTTTAAAAGAAACCCACTTTGACTGTTGACAGTCTGCTGGTCTGTTTTAATCATCCCACCTCGACTGAAATTGTAAAAAGTTTTGATGTGGTATTATCACGCTACTTCCACCGTGTCTACTTAGTAGTACTTAGTAGGACAGTGGTTACTTTTAACTGTAATTGAGTAAATTGTTAAAATAGAAATGAAATAGTCTTATTAATGTATTATATAGTATTGCAAAATGTGTGAGAAGTTTCCTCCAACAGAGAGGACACACAGATAAGGAAACTTAAGAAGGCAAAATCCTGTCCCGTTCTTGTTAACTTTTACATAGGAACAATAGAAAGCATCCTGACTCGAAACATCACAAATTGGCATTGGGATGTGCACAGCCCAAGACAGGAAGGCTCTGCAGCAGGTGATTAAAACCGCCCAGAACATTATCGGTACCCGTCTACTGAGCATCAGTGATATCAGTGAGGTGAGGAGCCTGCACAGAGCCCAAAGGATACTAAAAGACAATACCCACCCCAACCACAACCTGTTTACCCTGCTGAGATACAGAAGTATCCACTGTCATACCACCAGACTACAGAGCAGCTTCTTTCCTCAGGCTATGAGACTCCTCAATTCATCCTTTGCACTCCAATATAAAAATAGTTTTATTTTTATGACTTATTATTTATTAATCCATTTATATAATGCCTGTTTTTGTGGGTAGCATTAAGGGACTACAAACTACATTTAGTTATACATTCTTGTGTTGTAAAATGATAATGAATTAATCTTGAATACTGGAAGCACTCTAATTTTACACTGACTTCTGAGAAAAATACGCCTTCACAGCTTTTGATGCATCAAAGCAAGTCTGTCACTGTAATAAGCATTCTTGCACAAGACATAATAGACTTCTCTTATCATAGCCTATAAATGGTAAAATGCTCAGGGTCTGGTGCACAACCTTTAGGTGTGTCACATAAAAGCAAACTAATTTCCAATAACAATACACAGCATAAATGTTTTCCATTCGTCTTCCTCTCAGGAAATTTGCATTAATTTAATGGCTAAAGGGAATATTTAGTGGGTTGAATTATGCTGATGGGTAATTACATGACAAAAGATAATCTGGGAGGGAGATCAATCAGTGATAGGCATTCACCTCTTATGTATGTCCAGCCAGTCTGACATGCTGTGTATATCCCCTTTGCCTTTCTCCACCTGATAGCGCCAATATTCTAATTTGCTGAGCTGTAATGCTGAAAGATCAGTCACCTTCGACACTGAAGCACAGTTTCACCAGTTTTTCTCATTTCACAATTTTAGAACTGATAATTCCTCTCTGGGATTGAATGCAGCCAGCCAGACTTTAAGACTATCAAAAGGCCAGGCAACACTTAAGCATTTCTGTCTTCAAGAAGGCCAGTATTTCTCTGTCATAACTTTATGATTGCTGCAGTTATAGCTAAGTAAAAGTGATCAGATGATCATTGGAACTCATGTGGAACAATTAAAAGCTGAAAAAGATGGGGAAAGCACACTCTGTCTGTCAGGCATTGAGCAAAGATGAAAATGTGTGCAAACCTTGTTTTGGTGCATTGGCAGTGAATGAGGCAGCTGTCACTCTTTGCTGACCACACACTCAGTAGAAATTAACTATAGCTTAAAGATCTCAGCAAATTCCCTTTTTTCACTCTCAGTGACAGATGAAAACGCCAAGAGCACAGAGAATTGATACAGTCTTTCATCTCTTCACTCATCATCTCTTGGAAAACATATTCCTATATCTCTATCCAGACAGGTATGGCAGCCATATTAAAGAAAAGTGCATTTTGAACTGAGGACTACACTGGGACACTTGCAAAATGCTGAGGTCCAGTACAGTACTCATCAAACTGAGTTTTACATAATTCCATGCTGCTTATGTAACAAGCCTCCGACAAATTCATAATAGATGTCAGGCAAATGTGTGCATGAATTATGAAATGATAATGAATTAATTTCTCAGAACACATCCAAGCTTTTCCAATTGGAGCTGTTAACGACCAGTAACTTCACAAGTATGGGGACACTTAGATTAAAAAAAAATATTTGAGGCGTTCAGTTGGACAAAAGAGGCTGAGTGGACTGATTGTATTATACATTGAGAATAACTTTGAGAGGATTTGAGGTGCACAAGGTTAACAGTTTGCTGTTCAGACAGGTCACAGCTGATAGTTGCAATTCATGATCCAGAGGAGAATGTCAACAACCACTGCACTGCATACCTACATGGTGTTTACATGTCAGTATACTTTATTTTGTGTCTAATAGTATTTTAGAATTTCATAGATCTATCATATTACATAATAGGGTGACAGCTGAGCATGTCCCTGAGAAACGGCTGGGAGTCACTAACACCCTTTTCAGGACTTGATGGAATGCCATGAGTAAGGCTGACCCTGACCACAATGTTTATGCATATGTAGAGTCAGTAGTAGAAAACACACCAATTTGACACAAAAGCTAGATAACACATAGCTATACAACATGATAGCAACCTCCAGAAAGTCATAGACACCACAACAGGTGGACCAGAGGAAAAATTCGCACTACATTTCCAATGTTTGAGGAGACCACTGACCCGACCAACCAGCATCACTGCAGTCAGAAGGACCTGCAGTCCATCAGTTCTCTTCCTGTAGGTACCAGCCCTGAAGGTAAGCCCCCTGACCAGTGTAGAGGAAAAATGATTATTTAGTGAATAACCTTTGTATTATGTGTGATTCTCTGTGTTATACTGTTTTGTAGAAAGCATGACTGGCTCCATTTCTGCTGAACTTTACTTGAACCCCTGGTGCTATGAATGAACTGTCTTTCTTAATACAATGCCTGATCTCTATACCACATTTACATGCTAAATGATGTAAGGTTGAAATATAGCCTAGCCTGCACATTAACCTTTTTTGAGACAATAGTATGCCTTCATTTGGGAGATGGCTCGATTAATCATTGATGTTTATGCCCTCATTGAATGTAACTATTGACTCTTTATTCTTATGCATATAAAAACCCTGGTCATGATGCACTCGGGATCGATTCCTCAGCAGTCGCTGACTGTCACTTTGGTGGTTTCGATCCTTTTGCGCAAAAGCTAAATAAATATACAAAGACGCTGTTCCTCCAGCGGAGCCCGGCCAGTGAAGAACCAAAACACATGCAACCAAAAAACGGTGAGGAAAAATTTAAATGGTTAAAAGGGAAACATTTGAAATTAGTCAAATAAATTAGTAGTAGTGCACTTAAGTTAAAAGCCTCTCCTTCTGCGCTGGCAGTGCAGTGAAGCAGGGAGGTCCGAGGCTAGCAACTCTCACCCGGACTGTGTGGTGTTTAACTGGACTTCCAAGGTTAAACAGAAGCACTTAGGGGGTAGACAGATGTGTCTTAGTTAACTAACATGGAAAGTTAGGACTAGAGATGGGATCTTTGCAAAGTAAACAACGTAAATGCACGGGGCCAGAACCAAAAGATCCAAATAAATTGTCACCATTGTGCCATTTTATGAAAGAAAGATATCCTGGCAGTTGTAAGCAGTTTGGTGTGTGGGTGGAATTGGGATTCCCAGAAGAAGGCAGTTTGAGTGACAGACAATTAACACAACTGAAGGAGATACTAGAGAGAAAAGAAGAGAGTGATTGTGAGAAATATGAAGCATTTTCAAAGAAACAGAGAAAGGGATTTGCACCCTTTAAGGCAGATTGGAAGGCGTATGCAATGTTGAAGGATAAACATCAGAGAAGAGAAAGACGGCAATTAAAAAGTCAGAATAAAAAAGAGGAGTAAGGAGAAGGAAAGAAAGAAGGAACAAAAATCACAAACACAAAATATTAACCAACAATTTCCTCCACAGCACCACAGCCAGTACCCCCAGCACCGCCCCCAGCAGCTACTGCACCACTGCCAGAGATGGCTCCACTACATCAGGAAGCAGGGGCCAGCGGCAGGGGACCGGAAGACAACACCAGGAGCAGGGCAAAGCTGGAGAGCAAACAAAAGGAGGAAATAGTCTGGCACGACACCAGGCCCCCTCCGACAGAACCCTGCACTGCACTGCCATGCCCAATGGTGGAGGTTGCAGGATCCAAAGGCGTGATATTGGTCCATCGCCCTTGGACAGAGACAGACCTAATCGATGCCGTCGCTCATCTGCCCTGGCCAGAAAAGAATTCCACTCAGTGGGTAAGAATTTGAACATTTTTGCAGAGACTATAGGCCAACCATGAGGGAAGTACACAGGGTGCTGCAAAAGAACTTTGGGACTCATTATCACAAAATCAGGGGCTATTTCAATGAAGCCAGAGTGCCTCTGCATATGAAAAGCCCAACATGGGATGATAATACCAACCAAGAATACCGAGACTCAATTACAGCACTCTGCACAGCGGTCCAGGCTGCATTCCCAGTTCCACAACACATGACCACTCCGGAACTGATGAATCAGGGCTCAGACGAGGCTGTGGGCACATTCCTGGTGTGCCTCACTATTGCCTTTGACTGTCACAGCAGCATGGAGCACCCAAATGCAATGGGAGGCTCCCCACTCTCAGCTTATGAATCAAACCTGAAAAGCCTTTGCCTAAGCAGAATGCACCCCTCATTGGCAGAGGCCTGTCGCCGTTCCTGCATCACCTGGAAATCCTGCAGCTTAGCAGATATTTTGCAACATGCTGAGAATGAAGACAACATTCAAAAATGTCAGGACACACTAAAGAAGAAAAAGAAACAGGAGAAAATGGACGAGGCCCAGCTGACCATGTACAATGCAATGACAAGTGGGGCACGAAGGAGGATGGGGCAGAGGCAGGTTCCGATACGCCGTGCATGGCAAAGGGTGCGGCCCCTGGGACCCAGAAGAATGTTTCAACTGCAGAGAAAAAGGACATTGGGTGAATGAGTGCCCCCACCCCAGGGGAGATGGGAGAGTAGCTGGGGAAAGGATGGACTCAAGCTGAAACAGTGACGATGGGCGATGGGGTGGCTCCTGCCCCAGGAGCAGGAGCTACCCAGGGCGAAGCAGGATGATGAGGTAATGCACACACACACTCAAACACGAGATAAAGACACAAATATAACACCAGAATCACCCAAAAAGAAAAGGAATTCAAAGCAGATTCCTAAAACCGACATATTTGTATATACAATGTATCATGATGAAAGTTATAGAAAATTTCCCACATTAACCTTATCTGTTAGCGGACATGATGTAACATTTTTGGTAGACTAAGGAGCTACTAAATTGTTTTGACTGTGTCAGCTTTACCTATTGCTCCAAAACTCAGCGGTAGAACCTGTTTAACTGTTGGTGCTGGTGGACAGGTATGTACAGACAGTTATTCGGCCCCTATCCGGTGCAAATTGGATGATCAGGTGACTAAACATTCATTTATTGTTTCAAAGAACTGTCCAGTCAATCTGCTTGGCAGGGATCTGATGTGCTGTTTTGGCATAATTCTTCACTCCACCCCGGATGGGGTGACGGTTTTGTAATCCAGACTATTCATTCACAACACAAATGGTTAAGTATAGCCCATTAGAACTATGAATGGCAACTATTGTATAACTCACTCACACATACTTCAGAAGAGTTGATGCCATTTGCACACACACATAGCACACAAGCAGGGAGTTATATGACACCACAGGGACTGCACTGCACAGCACATGTCAGTGAAGGAGAAGACACAGACTTTGAGAAAGATTGGTGTGCGGAAGTTGAAAAGCCGGAGAGGTTGAGTTTGACACACATTTACTGGACAAAGTCAGTTGCTGTTGTTTCTGTTACTCTCTCTGCTGCCCAAGACCGAACCTTTCGGAAAATAACTCCCTCCATGCGAGCTTTTCAGACAACAATCCCACACATCTCACTGGCAAAGCCTGCATCATGGAAATGGCAAGATCTGGGTCCGTGGCTCCGGGGCAAATGCGGGTGTTCAGATTTCTGCAGAACAATGGATCCTAGGACAGAATACAGTGAAACCGGTGATGTATATAACACAGCAGTTACAGCTACAGTGCAAGTTAAAAGAACAGTAGAACTGTTAGAGAACAAACCACGTGGTTCATCTGTGTACACAGTCATGACAACTGAAAGCATGCCAGCTGAATTAACACAAGTGCCAGATTGCCTCTGGGCAAAACAACATTGTACCTCTGGGTACAATGTTGGACTTATGAAAGATGCGACACCTTTGGTAATTCATCCAAAATCAGACTACAGGCCTTGTCTGAAACAATATCCTTTGAAACAAGAAGCCATAGATGGCATCACACCGGTGTTTAAGTCTTTACTCAAAGCGGGAATAATTGTCCCATGTAATGATTCACCAGTATGTACTCCAATATTTCCTGTTAAGAAAATTAGGGATGAGGATTAACCAACGGAATGGCGTTTTGTACAAAATCTGCAAGCAGTGAATGCTTCAGTGCACCAGCGCGCCCCCCCGAGTTTCCAATCCACATACCATTCTGTCTCTCATCCCACAAGACGCAACTCATTTTTCGGTTGTTGATTTGGCCAGTGCATTTTTCTCCGTACCCGTCAATCCTGAAAGTCAATATCAGTTGGCATTCACCTTTCAGGGGCATAGCTACACCTAGACCAGATGTGCACAAAGTTACTCAGAAAGTCCATCATATTTTCATCGGCAGCTGAGCCTAAATTTGCAAAATTTTGAATTTCCATCAGGTTCCGTCTTATTGGCTTATGTAGACGACCTTATGGTGGTCAGCCCCTCAGAGGAGGCATGCAAAACAGACACAGTTGCACTATTAACATTTCTGGCTAACAGCAATCACAAAGCCAGCTTGTCTAAATTGCAATTTGCCCAGACAAAGGTAACATACCTGGGACATGTGATCACAGCAGAGGGCAAATCCCTCTCTCCTAAACGAATTGCGGCAATCCAAAACATTCTTCGGCCAGAAACGAAGAAACAAGTGTTGAGTTTCCTAGGAATGATGTCATGTTGAAGACAGTGGATCCCTAAGTATTCAGAGCAAGAGACACCCCTCTCAGCTACAGTCCATGGCAAAAAATTGACAGCTCATGGCAAAATTACATGGACCCCAATCTACAAAGGCACAAAAGGCCTTCGTAGATTTGAAAAGTGCACTCATAAATACTTGGCTTACGAAATTCAAATAAGCAACACAGAGGTTTCTTCACCTCCTCTGGAAAACCTGTAGCTAATCACCACCTTGTTTCTGATCTTTTGGATGCTATAATGTTGCCAACAGAAGTATCTGCGATGAAATGTGATGCTCACACTCACAACTCTGACCTTATCTCTGTAGGAAATGCTTCTGCAGATGCAGCCGCAAAGGCTGCTGCTGCGGATGGTGACGTGTTTCACATCCTTTTTTCCTCCTCACAGCCTGACATTAACCCATATGCTGATCTCCCCACCATCCAACAATTGGCTACCACCGCAGAGAAGGCGCTATGGTCAAAAGTTGGAGCTGCATTTTCTAACAAAATCTGGCTCGGGCCTGATTCAAAACCATGTTTGCCATGTGCACTCTTTCCATTCTATGCTAAACTAGCACATGGGAGTATAGCCATAAATGCTAACTGATATACCAGAGGGTTTTCAACTTTTGCCTCTGATTACTGTAAAAAGTATGTCACATATGCAGCACACAACGCTGCTGGAGCTCCTAAGGTTACGCAGCATGGTCATCCTCCCCCCCAAGGCCCTTTTGAATACTGGATGATGGATTTCATAGAACTCTCACTATGTGAAGGAAAGAAATATTGTTTGGTGTTGGTGGATATGTTCAGCAAATGGGTTGAATTTTTCGCTTCGTCCAAACAGGATGCAGGTGCAGTGGCCAAGGTTCTCCTTAGGGAAATCATCCCACAGTGGGGAATTCCCAGTAAACTCAGCAGTGACAATGGTCCAGCTTTCATACATCAAGCTATGAAAGAAATGTCTGAATTTCTTGGTTATGACCTTAAATATCATTGCTCTTACCATCCACACAGTGGTGGTGCTGTTGAAAGAGAGAATGGCACCATAAAAGCAAAACTCAGCAAATGTTGTGAGGAAACTGGTTTGACGTGGATAAAAGCACTTCCTCTTGTGCTTTCATACGCATGTGAATCAGAAACAACGGCGGTTTTAAGGTCCATTCCAGGTCCTCCTCATCACCCAGACCGCTGTAAAGGTTGCTGGTAAAATCCCTTGGATCCACACCAGCCACTGCAAGCGTGTCCCAGAACCCTGTGACGACTTCCAACCATCTGTTGGAACAGGTGGAAAGTAGCGTGCCAAGCTACCAACGAACGCATCGGAGACCGTGTTGTGAGCCAATCACCTCACTTGGCTGGGGAGAGAGAGGAGGGTAGTAACCTGACTTTCTCAAACTGCAAGAAGGTCACACATAGATAAGTGTGGTAGGAGGTTAACTCGCATGTCAAAGATGGTGCCACCATAAGGACCTCTATGGCATCCATTCAGACACTGAGGTTTTTGTGGCCTGTCTGGTACAGACTGTTTCTTTCCTACCCTGACTGTACTAATTGTCATCCCATTGTTATGGCTCGAGACACAACACGCATCACAAAACACTGAGACACCCTCAAGTTCAAACAATGGGACAAACTTAGCTAAATTAAGACCACGCAGATCCACTCCAGCTCACAAAACCAAAGACGTACAGGTAATGCAAGAAGTGCAATATGTAGACACTGAATCCATCAAGAGTCGTAATGCATTGTACTTATATGCCGACCTTACAGCTAAGCAGCATATGTCGTCCTCCTGCACAGTCTCGCTCACAAATCCACCATTGTTGGTAGTCCCATCGCCTCTAAATTTCTCCTCATGTACAGGGTAGACAGTTTGTGCCGCGTCTTGTCTCCAATGGCTCTCCAACTCTGACTTTGACAAAACCATGCTGGATGTAATATGTGGAATGCATAATTTCAGTACACTGCCCACTACCACATTGAATCCACCACACCTGATTCTTGTAGATTATTCCAGAGAGTATGAATGCTTCTACAAAACAGAAGGTACAAAGCATTGTGATAATTTTACTGGTAACTGCTCTACAATCTGGTTGGTTAAAAAGGGGGTCGTAGCAATTTTGGATGTAATAGAGGGTACTCAAACTGAAAACAGACCAATGGGACGGGCTTTTAAAAAGCAAGACAGATGACGGAAATGTGGTGGTGATAATATACACGGTGGACTTCCACAACATTGGACTGGACTGTGTACTAGAGTGATGTTAATTCAGCAGACCAATATTTTGCCTTATTGTGCAGACAGAGTACTTGATATCAAATCCTTGAACAGGCCTAAGTGGTCCCTAGATCCCTTAGCTGAAGATGAAGTCTACATAGATGCTATTGGGTTACAGAGGGGGGTTCCTGATAAATTCAAAGCCAGAAACGAAATTGCTGGAGGATTCACGGCAGCGACCCCAATGTTAGGTGCAGCAATAGAGACATCTAAAAACAGAGTGGATTAATTACATACATTATAATCAACAGCGATGGGCAAACTTCTCTAGAACTGTTTTTGAAACTCTAGGTGAACAACTGCATGCTACTACCCAGATGGCATGGCAAAATAGAAAATGGCATTAGATATGCTGTTAGCTGGAAAAGGTGGGGTTTGTGCTATGTTTGGAGAAACATGTTGTGCTTTCATCCCTAACAACACGGCACCTAAAGGCACTTTCACTAAAGCCCTTACCCAATTGTGTACTCTGTCTTATGAGTTAAGGCCAATTCAGGAATTGATACCTCTATGTGGGAATGGGTAGATAGGACATTGGGTAGATGGAGTGGAATTGGAATGGATTGGTTGTACCATAACTTTACCAATACTATGTCTTTTAGGTTGCTGTGTTATTCCAGTGGTCAGAGGCTTGATAATGCGTGCTATAGATAAATCTGTCTCACATCAAATGACCTTGATACAGGTGGTAGAAGAAAGCAGGCATGACCGTGCTGATGTTGCTATCCATACATGGCAAAGTGAATGGTCTAATGTCACGTCTAATGTTCCAGAAGAATCTGCGTATGTGAACGTAGATTAACTTTTGATGTCATTAATTTTTGTATCTTTTGTTGTTGCTCAGAGATGCCTATGTCTCATTTTGTTAAGGGATGTTTTCCCTCACGGGACTGATGATGTGTTAAATCTTAAATCTTAAATCTTAATGACTTGATATAGCTGATGCTTAATTACCTGTGAGTTATATAAACTTTAATGGCATATGTTACTTTAATTACTATTGTCACTGTTTTACTGATGTTTTGATTTACTAATGTTTATTGCAACATTTAATATGTTACTGATAGTCGTGACCCAATACCTTTTATTTTTATCTACTACTTAAGTGATCATGTATGATCAACAGAGGGGAGGTGTAGAGGAAGCAGTTTTGTAGAAAGCATGACTGGCTCCATTTCCGCTGAACTTTACTTGAACCCCTAATTCTATAAATGAACTGTCTTTCTTAATAC
The DNA here is from genome assembly GCF_963924715.1 of Thunnus thynnus. Classification (NCBI taxonomy): domain Eukaryota; kingdom Metazoa; phylum Chordata; class Actinopteri; order Scombriformes; family Scombridae; genus Thunnus; species Thunnus thynnus. Next base: position 30,712,853 of record NC_089532.1, on the reverse strand, counting down.
AATACCTGATCTGTATACCACATTTACGTGCTAAATGATGTAAGGTTGAAATATAGCCCAGCCTACACATTAACCTTTTTTGAGACAAGAGTGTGCCTTCATTAGGGAAATGCCTTAATTAATCATTGATGTTTATCTCCTCATTGAATGTAACTATTGACTCTTTATTCTTATGCATATAAAAACCCTGGTAAGGATGCACTCGGGATCGATTCCTCGGCAGTCGCTGACTGTCACTTTGTTGGTTTTGATCCTTTTGCGCAAAAGCTAAATAAATATACAAAGACAAATTTCTCTTTGTCAGTCTCCCTTATTCGGTCAAACTTCCACCACAACCAGCTCTAATCCTAGGGCTGAACAAGTGACTTACAGAGGTCATGAGATCAGACCACCTCTAAGGTATAGAGATGCTTGAAGACACAATATTGTGCTAAAGTTCACTTGTAGAGCATTGTTACACCTTAAAGGTATAGTTGTTTCAATTATGCAGTATAACAGAGTTTACTGTAGTCCAATGATGAGACTGAGCCAGGGAAGTGGACTGGTACTGACCAGTACACAGTATTGGAACTTCTACATTTTACCCTTTGGTGTACCATGGCTTTTTCTTGTGCACCGGCACTTCTCACAAGCTGCTGGTACTCTTTTCTGCCCTCTCCATATCAGGTTCTCCAGGCAGTTCTTAATGGCCCTAAATAAATTGCATTACCCAAGGGGCACTACATGACACTCACCTGTTCCCATTCTTGCCTGCCTGCTCTTCTCTGTCGGCATCTAGTCTAAGTAACGTTACATTGACCTTAAAGTAATGTTGGCCTGGTTCCAAAAGGGCACAAAGAGAACATGAACAGAGTCAGATGATGACACAACAGAGCTTCGAAAGTCAAATCCTACCCAAACAGTAGTAAATGCAGGCCGAGAGCAGCAAGCTCACGTTAGCGCCAATCCTAGCAGTGAAGAGCCTGTTGATGTACCGTTAGCATCAGCAGAAACACCTGTGGCTACCACCACCTCTACCACAGCCAACTACAACGATAACATCATGAATGGTCTGACTGTTGGTTAAAGGATCAAATGCAGCAGAGATTGAAAGATGGCATCACGTGATGAAATTCACAAGAAAATTCAAGGCATGCACAGGGCTTAACACAATACAAGTTGCTGAGTGTTCTGAACAGCTTACAAAATTGGTAAGCATGGGTGTCCATTTACAGATATGCCAACTGATGTGAGCATGCAAGAGTTAAATAGAGTGAACATGGGCTGAGTTTTGCACCCAGACAAGATGTGTGCATATCGACTATATTGCAACAGAGATGAAGAAAAAAATGGTTGATGACATAATCACAAACAGATGAAAATTTTGTGCGTTGATTGATGAATCCACCACAATCAGTGGCAAGTCTATGTTGGTGGTCTGTTTGTGGGCAGCTATTGCCTACACAGAGCCAGACACAATATTTTTTGAGCTGCTCAAGTTGGATGGGACCATAGCAAATGATATCACAGAAACATTGCTGGCATTTTTTTTTTCAATTCAATTTTATTTATATAGTGCCAAATCACAACAAAAGTCATTTCAGGGCACTTTTCACATGGAGCAGGTCTAGCCCATACTCTTTAATTTACAGAGAGAGAGACCCAACAATTCCCCCAAGAGCAAGCACTTTGCAACAGTGGTAAGGAAAAACTCCCTTTTGATGGGAAGAAACCTCAAGCAGAACCTGGCTCTAGGTGGGCAGCCATCTACTTTGACCAGTTGGGTTGAGAGAGAGAGAAGATGGTGGGGGACACAATCATGTTTTCACAAATATAGCTTCCCTTTTTGGGTGAGTGTTTTGTGGCTTTTGTATGCTTGGCAGAAGAGCACAGGTTGCTACACGGGGTGCTAGATTCCTGGACCTGTTTGTATGGCACTGTTCAAATTATGATGTTACTGGGGATTCAACAGAGAGAGAAAATACAAGGGACTTCATCTTGTTCTCACCTCTGTGCCCTTTGTTTTTAATCTGTTATGTGTGATGCCCTAACAGAACTCAGTGTTTAAGCTTGAACTGTTCTTGAACTGCATCCCTGTCTGCTGCAAAATATGTTAATATGGCCAGTAATTGTTGATATAACTTGCTCATGGACCAAAGTGTTAGATGGACAAAGACTAACTTACCAACTTTGCTATTCAAAGACCCAGCCAATAAGAGGACTAGAATTGAGCAGAGAAGAAAAACAAGAAATTAACTATTTCAAGAACAGCAGTACTTTGAAAGCTAATTGCTTGAAAGCTAAGGTAAGAAATTCAGTGCTTCAGTGCAGGGTACCGCGGCTTCAGTTGCTGCACAGTGGGCTCTTTATTTCTTTATGACTGTTCCCTAAACACTCATAAAAGCTCATTTCCTTCAAATGAGGCTAGCTTGACCAGGATTCAATAGTGTGCAGTCCTTGCTCACTGAAGGCCATTAAAAGTCCATTAAAACACCATTTCACTCTGTGAGAAATGCATAAGCTATACATAGACACCCAGTTAAACAAGCAGTGCACACACAAGCAAATATAAAGACAAAAAGACATGTGCACACAGTAGCAAATATGGACAACTACACACTCAGGAAAATATGCATTTTGAACATCAGCATGCAAGCTGAAGCAGAGTCATAGAGCTGGCAAATCAGCAAAATGGCTTCAAGTCTTAAGTAAAATGGTAAATGGCTGCATTTATGTAGTGCTTTTGTCCAAGCGCTTTACAGTGGTTTTGCTGCTCATTCACACACAACTCACACACTAATGGCAGAAAGCTACCATGCAAGGTGCTGGCCTGACCATTGGAAGCAATTTGGGGTTCAGTATCAGTCCCACCAATAGGTGTAGTTACAGCCAGCTAGTGAAAGGCCTTAAACACTTTGTAATAACAGCAATCTTACAGGTTCATTGCATGCTACAATGCAAGATGGGCCAAGATGGACTGTGTGATATCAGTTTTGAGGGATGTCAGATGTGCAATGAAGATCTGGTGAATCGCAGTGCTACAGTGTGGACAGAGGTTTCATCACTGCATATATGTAAAAAGTAGTACAGTGGACACCATTTATGTTTATATATATAAATATATATATTTTTTTTCTTTTTCTTTATTTCTTACGCAGATTACCATCTAATTGACATTTGTATATTTATTACATGAATATAAAGTAATGAAACAGGCAGCTTTGCTATTTACTGAATTTTATTGACAGTACAGCTGTTTCAAATGCTTGTTGTTTAACTGCTTTTGTTGGCTCGTTTTTGGCAGTTTGTCATAAGCTTCAAGGAGACCATGTTTTTCATTGAGAGAAAATGACTTTTTCCTTTTCTTTTTCCTGTCATGATTTCAATGTGCAAGCGGCACCAGCCTCCCTGCACGGGTTGTGCGTTGTGTATTTAGGCTGTGGGGATGGGAGTGAGAGTTAGGGTGGGGGTGAGAGTGAATCAGAATCAACTTTTGGAGAAATGCAACCTGTAACGCTGCAGTGGCCAATCACAGCCACAGCCAGACTGATTAGAGCTGTTCAACCCTGCTATGAGGGAAGACAAAAACATTACTAGGAAGAGAGGAGGACATTTATCTTCATTTGATGATGGTAAAAGTAAAGTTATGCTTTGCTGATGGCTTCCCAACTCATTTTAAAAAGGATGAGAAAAAGAGAGAGAGAGAGAGAGAAGCAATGGTCGAGCGAGCTAGAGAGTGAATGAGGAGAACGAGCAGTGGTAGTGAGAAAGCCAGTGAATGAGAGGAATAAAACATTATTTTCTGATTGCACCTCCACACAAACCTGCGGCGGTGTGCTGCAACGCCTGATAATGGTGCCACATCATACGTGTATCATGGGAGTGAGGTAAAAAGAAAACAGAGTTTAAATTTAGTTTAATTTTTTTTCCATATGTTTTCATGTATGAAAAAATTAACACTGTAAGCGGACTACTTCAATTGCAGACTAAACCAATTATTTAAACAGCATTTGTATAGGAATGATTCTGTCCCAAGCTTTTTAATCCATATAAGCGGTTGATCACTGTTACCGTGATCACTATAAGCGGTTTCCACTGTGTAAAGCCTTTTGTGTCTCACTTGAGTTAGCATCAACTGGACATGAAGACTACAAGTTCGAAAAGTAAAAAAAAATCTGGGGGTGTGGAGTTAGAAAGAAATGAGGTTACCAGCTCCTCATCTTTGCTGGAGGCTAGCAGCTCCAGGCTACATTAACCGTCACTAGCATAACACCGCAGATATATACCAGTAGATACTGCATCCAGTGTGTGGGACGTGCATCAGCCGCCATGTTGTAGTGGGGATCTGTCTGCTTACCCAGTAGAGAATGCCAGACTTTTGTGCTACATTTGGATGTGTTAGTGAGAGAAATTGCATTTAAGGATAAGGCTGGTGATTTTCTAAATTTTCTATATTATAGATTTTTATTGTCAACAAATAACCTGTGCAGAGCCAAACCAACAATGAACTGATACTAAGTACTGTGCATGTACAGTGTTGTGGGCATAGACTAGACTTTGACACTGTCCATGGTTAAGTTTAGGCAGAAAAGCTCTGGTTTGGTTAAAGTTAGTTAAAGATTTTGGTTTCATTCAAATGTTAACATGTCATGTCTGATGCTTTAGGTCACTGTTGACTTTTTGTATTAAACCAGGACCATGAATACCAGGACCATAAAAACCTCCACCAGCAGACACAGTTACAGCTTTTTTCCAGAAGCTGTTGCCCTACTAAATAGCTGAACTGTACAGTTATCAAACTGGATTTTACATTTTATATCCCTCTTTTAATCACTAACCCTTCCTTTTACTGTCCCTTAATTACTAAATATTTGCCCAGTAAATATATGGTAAATTATAGTACATCGCTGGGTAATTACCACTGATAATAAGTGGGTAAATACAGAGAAACTACAGCTGAAATGCTAAGAAAAACCTCCACTATTACCCATCAACTCAACTAAGTACCATGTCGTTGTGACCGGTTTAGGTTGGTAATAACTCAGATATAATTGTGTACTTCCAAAGAAAGTAAGCAACCCATTCTTAGAAATACCTCCTCTATTAACCATCAATTCATGTTACAATTGCAGTTATTCAAAGTTTATGTTGGTAACAGCCCAAGTTTAATTATGTGCTATCTAGATATTAATAGTACTTTGCAATAAATTACTTTTTTCTTATATGGTTATTGTCCATGGCTACACACATGTATAAAGGCTTCACTAGATTTACCTTATACTTACCTTGTAACAACTTCCACGGGAACAGTTTTCCTCTGGTGTCATGGTGGTACATCTTCTTAAATGCTGGGTATGTTCTTGCAGATGTTTTTACAATTTACTTAGTAAGTAAGCTGAAACTGTGCTGTAAAAGGAATCCTTTTTTGTTTCCATGGTATTACCATGTTCTTACCATATAATTTGTAATAGATTGTTCTATTGTTGATGCAGTTAACAAAATATTGTTACATTGTATTATCACATTTATTTTATGATCCTTGCATCAAAACACACTTTTTGTAGTACGATGTAACTACTACATCATTAAGTGTTACTTTCTTTGACAGTTCTCCTGTTTCAGCGTACTTATTAAATGTCATGTTTTAGTTAGTACTATGGATCATATGGTACAAGTTTGTCTATACTGTATGGGAAAGGCAACCATCCATTTTGATGAAAGCATGTGGTCAGGACTTTGTAATACCATGGGGCTGAACATTGCCTTCTTTTACAGTATAGTTTCCTTCCTGTTTACTTACCCTGTAAATTTCTTCCTTAGTAACATTGCAAAAGGGAATAACCAGTTACAAAGGATATGATAAGAGCCTGGTAATACCTTGGAAACAAACAAGGCTTCCTGTTACAGTACAGTTTTAGCTTACTTGCTGAGTAAATTGTCTTGTTTTATTTATGTTGTTCCACAACATTGCTAACATGTTGTGGAACATATTTCAAGATTTCAAGATTTCAAGGTTTAGTTTATTGTCATTTTCTTGTGTATTTGCATACACACACAAAAAAATGCTGTTCCTCCCAGCCCAAAGCAATACAACAACAACAGAAAGGATAAAGATATACTGTATATCTAAAACTTCCCTTTGAAAAAATGATAAAAACGTATAAATCCCAAGATTAAAAAAATCAAACAAAAAAAAAAAAAAAGAATGAGAAAACAGAGAAAAGTACATCTCAGTTGGATGTAAACAGCTCTTGCATGTCAACAAGTGACCAGCACTGGTGGGGGAGTTACATAATCCATTTTACTGTCCAGAGAACATTAGGCAACATAATTGTTTGAACCGCCAGTTTGTATGGGTTAACAGTTAGCTTTGCTTGCATTCCTCCACGCTTGTCCCCTCCACGTCCTGTCACACCGCTTTCGATGTTTCCTCTCCGGCACAGCTCCAGGCAAGGTCGTGGTCTTTGGGTCCACTGGGTGCTCAGTTTATTTAGCTCTCTCAGCCAGTATTTTTGTAGCAAGTCTTTGTTACGAATGTCCAAAAGAAACTCATAGTCATATTTCTCTTGCACTCCACCGACTCTACAGACGTAGATGTAGACGTGGACAAAGACACTGAATAGTCGGAACTAGGAGAGGCTACCACAAACGTTGGTCGTGCCGCCATCACACCAGTTCATGGAGAGAGAAAGAGAATACCACCAACAAATGCCCCTTAATTTCTCTTCTTGTCTTCACAAAATAACTGTTCTGTTAGCTTCCTGAGTGTAGTTTCTCCTTTGGAATGTTGGTAAAAGTGGCAGGTAGCAGTCAGCAGTTGACAGCTAGCTAGTTGCTTTGACTCAAAAAATATATCCAAAGATGATATTTCCTCTTCTCTTCTTGCTGATTAATGCTGTTACCTCTTCTTTAGAGTCCTCTCTGATGATTATTTGAAGGTTATTTTGCAAAATGTCCCACTTTTGTAAGGTCCAAGTTTGATATGTATTCAGGAACCCATCTCTGGTGCAGCCACTCTCTCATATGACAGAAGTGAATATATATATATGATACAAGTTCCTGTTAACTGCGTGGACAATGGAATAACTATTATAAAGGACATGGTAAGAAAATTGTAATACCATGGAAACAAACAAGGCTTCATTCAGTAGAACAGTTTCAGTTTACTTACTGAGTAAACTGTCATGTTTTACTATAACTATATAAGAAAAAGTAATTCATTGGAAAGTGCTATCTTAATTTCTAGATAGTTCATAAACTTTGGCTGTTACCAACATAAACCTTGGATAACTGAAATTGTAACTTGGATTGGTGAGTAATAGAGGAGGTGTTTCTAAGAAATGGTTGCCTACTTTCCTAGAAAGTACGCAATTACGAATTATCAACCTAACCCAGTCACAACTACATGGTACTTAGTTAAGTTCATGGGCAAAAAAAAGGTTTTTCTTTTCTTTACTGGATAATTACTTAGGCAATTAGGGGACTGTAAAAGGAAGGGTTACCTTTTAGTCCCTGCACTGGTCACGTTTAATATTGTATATTGCTATAGAGCCAGAACAGCGACAGTAAGTTTTTGGCATTGAAAATAAAATTTGGCAACACAAAACTTGAACTGAATAAGGAAACATTAGCATTTATTAAGCATCCTTATGTCTTCACAAGTTTGTACTGCTGAGTTGAACTTGCCAAGTCCTCAGTACAACTACCTGACTGTACTATGATAAAATAATCTAAAGTCAAAGCTCCACTAACACTTTTTTCTTACAAAAAATAACCTCATTGACAGAGAGGCAATTGCCTTGCTTTTTTCACCAATGTCACCTGGTGTGCATGGACCAAGTCAGATCCTCTGAGATGTGCATGCCCAGATACTTGCTGACAGTCTCCACCTCAGTTCCATGTATCTCAAGTGGTACATGCTGTGTCCTCTGCCTTTCCCCTCTGAAGTCCGCCAACATCTCCTTTGTTTTGGAGACATTCAGGTCCTGATTGTTGTCATTACATCACAATGTCAGCCACTCCACCTCGTTCCGGTAGGCTGCCTTGTTGTTATCCTTAATCAGCTCCACCTCCACTGTGTCATCAGCGAATTTGACTATGATGTTGGAGCTGTGGGTGGCTGTACAATCGTGTGTGTATAGGGAGAAGAGCAAAGGGATGTTTGGGTGGGATGCAAACTGCAGAGGATCAAGTGAGCTAGGTAGTGATGAACAGATCATGTCTTTCATAAGTCTTTCAAAGCACTTTATCACTATAGATGTTAAAGCAACAGGGCAATAGTCATTTAGGCAAGCAGGGTTGTTTTTCTTAGGGACAGGGACAATAGTAGACTTTTTGAAATGGGGGATGGTAGAGCTGACCAGGGATAGGTTGAATATAGAGGTGAAGATTGGCGCTAGCTGGTTTGCACAGGTCTGTGCTAGCTGGCATCAAAACATGCACAAAAGTTGTTTGAATCCTCCACCAGAGAGGGGTCTGCTTCCGCTAATGTACTAGCCCGCCCACTATAGCCTATGATAGTTTGAGACCTTACCATAGACGTCTGCTGTCTAGGTCTCGCAGCTGTACAAGTTTATAGGACTCTGCTTCATAAGGTGTCATTTCACCTGTGTTCCGCCCAGTTTTAAAGGCAGCAGCACATGCCTTTAAGGCCTCACGTATTGATTTTTCAACCCACGGTTTCTGGTTAGGGTAGTTTTTTACAGTCACCATGGGAGTGACATTGTCAGTCAATTTAGCAATATAGCACATGACCATATCCATTAGCTCATTGACATCACCTGTGCTTCCTTTAAACATGTCCCAATCCATAACCTGCAGTGCTTCCTGCAGCTTGGCCTCTGAGGAGGCAGACCAGCGGCGAACCTCCCTTGTTGCTGGTTGCGACTGTTTTACTCGATGCATATATTTTGGTAACAAAAATATAGCATTGTGATCTGCCGTACCAAAAGCTGGAAGAGAAACAGCTCTGTGGCTGTCTTTACATGGGGTGTAACGATGATCTAAGATATTGCAACTCTGGTTGGGCATGTAACATGTTTAAAATTTGGCAAGACTTGTCTCTTGTCTCCTGAGAGTCAGGGCAGCTTAGTTAGCTTTTGGTGGAATATAAGCAGTAGTCAGTATTGTCGCCATGAGCTCTCTTGGCAAATAATACAGCAAACATAAAAATGTTAGCTCCTCAACATCTGGCATACAATTTTTAGAAAGAGCGGAGATGCATCTGGAATCACACCAAAATTTGTTAATTTAACAGCAGACGCCGCCATCTCTTTGTTTCCCAGAGCCCTCTGTTCTGTCACCTCTGTGCATGCTGTAATTATTAGAAGGCAGAATAGCTTGGTCAATTGTGTCTTCATTTAGCCACATGTCTACAAAGCAGAGTGCTGAACAGTTCCTTAAGCCCCTCTCGAATTTAATCCTTACTCTTGTGTCATCCATTTTATTATCCAGAGATTGTACATTGGCCAGGAGAATCTAGCCAAAGGTAGGTGATGTTTTACCTCATTCGCCAAACCAGCAGCCCTGCCAGCAGATGAAGCCGAGAGGAGGCAGCGTTATCCTCACTTTGTCCCCATCATTAGCATTACCTGCAGTCCTCACAATCTCTGGTAGTATAACTCCAGAAAAAGGGACCCTGTAGCCATCCACAATGTTCAAAAGCATCATGCGATCATATGATAACAAGGCAGACACCAGAGTAATAAATAGAAACATGAAAACCACAAGGAAACACAAAAAAACGGCAAAGTTAGGGGCCTGGCAGATGGCATGCAGCGACGTCTGCGCCATCTTGGAATGAGCATTATTCTCACTCGGCAAGCAGCTCCTCACATCTCCGAAAATGTTGCAGCAGGGTTACAAACAGGCGTTATTTGGATAAAATGATGACATATTGGGAATCTGTATGGTTACTTTCTCACCTGAAAAACTATTAAATCTTAATAAAGTGACATATTAACAGTCCTACAACAAAATTACAACAGTCTGGCTCAAATTCTCTGTCATGATGCCATTGCCCTCGGATATCCAATCATCATTGGACTGCAAGGTATACTGGGTAATGTAGGCCCAGCAAGGGACCTCCTCTCTACACTAAAACACTGACAGAAAGTTGAAAGTGAAAGACAGAAAGTTGAAACTGAAAACCAGTGACACTGGAAAAAAAACTGACTGTGTGAAAAAATTTGTCACATGAAGAAAGAAATCTGAAGATTGACATTGAAAAACACAGATCATAATGCAAAAAATATCAAAATAAAATAAGATAATAAGATTGTAAGATCATAATTTTTTCAATGTCCATGTTTTATTTTTCAGTGCCACTACAATTTTTTCCGTGTTTCGATGCCAATGTTTCCTTTTTCAGTTCAAGTTTTGTTTGCAATGCCAAATTTTATTTTCAATGCCAAAATTTAACTGTTGATGTTCTGGCTCCATACATTGCATTCAACCTTCATTTAACATATTTTAATTATTAATTGCACATATCACATATCATTTTCACATTTGTCACCATTTCTTGGTCCATGGTACAGTCCATCTTTCTTTTGTACAATCAATATTTAATTTCATGTTTATATGCCTTTTCAAAACTGTTATTATTTGATTCTATAAATACATTTTAAAATGTAAATGTTTCATTTTATTTTAGTATTACATTGTTTATTTCATTACTATTATTGCTTTACTCTTGTTATATTTTTATTCTTCTATGTTGCATTTGTGGGAGCAAATGCCGACACACATTCTTTGTATGCTTGTATACTTAGCTAATAAAAAGATTCTGATTCTGATCTTTCCCTATACTTAACCAAGAGCTTTGAGTGGCTAGAATATAACCATGATAAGTTTAACAATGCTCTACTTCCTAGGAGCAGATATTGCATTGGAAAACATGATATTTTGGTGGAAAACAAATGAAATATATAATCAGTGAATGTTTTACTGACACTTTAAGTATCAAAATTTTGCAACTTGCCAGAGTAACAAGACTAACAAGATTTCTTCATTATGATTACAGAAAGCATAATCCAAGCAGCATAATGTGGAAATATATTAATGTAATTTCTAGGATATAGGGTTGTACAAGGTGGAAAAGGAGGGATGGAGGGAGAGAGATGTATAGAGAGAAAGAAAGGATATATACAGAGACAGTTAGAAGGCAAAAGCTGAAGCCCAAAGTGGGAGCAATGAATGATGGAGTCTAAATGAAATGTCATTCCCAGTAATGAGAAAAAGCCCCTGCCAGAAAGCAGGTCACTTAAATTGCATAGATATACTTAAGCAGTGTTGCCTCGAGCACAGTACATTTGACAAAACTGTTAACATTAACTTCCTAAAATCAAAATGAATGGAGGGAGGAGAGAGGAAAGTAAGGAAAATAAGTAAGGAAAATAAAAATGCATTGCTTTTTGTCTGTGGCCTGTCACTGGGATGATATAAACACTGGAAAATAGAACACTTATGGGTGGGGCACATACACACACACACACACACACACACACACACACATGCACACAACAAAGAATGCAACCATGCAAACAGACACCTTTGCAAATGTGCACTACCCTCTCTTTCTCTCTTATGCATATCATATGTCATCTATTTGTCAATGTTGCTCTGAAATTAAAGCAAATTGAGTGTGGCAGCTGTACATTGTTTCCTAGAGCTCAGCTTCGTTGTTCCTTTTAATGACTATAACAATAGTTTGTTGACTGTCATAGTCAGGTCTGCCATGAGCAAAAATGACAGCCTCAAAACAAGCATCACAGAGCGGACTTTCCCTTTGAAATAAACACATTGCCTGAGGCACAAATCAATAGGAGGAGGATAAAATGCACTTCCATTTAATTAAGATAACCAGCAGATTCTCACTCATAATCTCTCGCTTTCCTCCTTCATCTCTCTCTCCCTCCATCTCTCTTTCAGTGCCGCTCCCCATGTCATCCTCCTCTGGGGAGAGAGAAATGTTGTCGGCAGGAATCTGGATTTAATCGTTTCCCAGATCGACACCATGTTTTTCTTTCCCTGAAGCGTGTTCTCACTCCCCCACCCCCACAACCTTCTCTTTGAAATGTCGTCTAGGGAATGTTCTGCAGCTGAAATGTGTTTGCTCTGGGGCAATTGGACTATTGAGGTTGACATCTTCAGCTGAACGGGTTACAATTCATTGTATGGGTCTGTGACAATGCAGTGGTGTTCTGCTATACTGTTTTCAGTTGCATTTTGAGCTGCAAAATCATCAGGCATGAAATATTTTCAATTTATTATACAGTTTTTTACTCAACTGTTAACAGTTTGAAAACATAAACAGGTGATGTAGAAGTAAAGAGTTTTTATGTCTACACTGCTTTGAGAGGTGTTGCTTCTCAACATATTCTCATGGCCATTTACTCTTGACTTGAAAACATTCTGTGAAAAATCATGAACCTTTTCCTCAGAATGTTTTCTATTTTTATTTAAGATTTTGTGAAATACAACAAACTGATGACACTTAAGTAGGTTGTGGCTCAGGTAAAGTTAGTTAGATAGAGAGAGTAAATTATTTTTGGTTAAATTGAAGTTAAAATTATTATGGGAATTGCTTATTTTAATGGACATATCTATCATGGTTGAATCCACATGAACCACAATTTTACAGACATACAGTGATTAAACTGTGGAATTTATTTTGATAAATAATCAATATTGTCCCATCAGACCATCAGAATATTATTTGGCTGATGATCTATAGTTGAACACCTAGTGCTAGTGTCACCTGTAGAGAAAACACCAAGTATGTCTGTTTAAAATGCCTGAGCCATTTCAAATTGGGAATTGAAAAGAAAAAATGGCATTTACAATGAACATATTGCTTGAAATGAAACCAAAATGCTGGAATATAGTACTGTATGTGTGTGCCAGCTCTTAAATGAGTAGTGCTCTTAAGCTGAAATAACCATAAACCTGAAATATAAACAGACTTTAATAAAACCCTCTGTGCCTCCAGAGCAGCTTGGCAAAGATACTCCAAGAGATACTCAAAGGCTATGTTCCAGTGCCCTGCTCTACTTCATCACACAGTTAGCCTCCCTACTGTATGTCATGAACTGCTGGCTTGGAAACAAAATGGTTAGGGAAATTTAGGTTTAGGGAGTGACATGCAACATATTGGGCAGTTTTGTCAAGATAATGTATTATCTACCACCAGGGAGCTCTCTTGAAAAAGCTGGTTAGTTTCATTGTGCTGAAGATGGTTTGAAGTTCATTGATTGTGTAAGTTGTGTACAGTAATTGTGCAGTATTGTAATCCCTGACTATCTTTAGGTCTAATTAATTAGGACTAAAAATTATTTGTTTTCGGAAAGAAAAAACCCATCTCAAATACCAGCACGCAGGTCAGTTACATCGCTGTCTCAGTCTCTCTCCACTGCTCCACTGTTACGTCTATCAGCAGGTCTCAATGAGGGGTGTCACATCAACCTGCTACATGACGCACATTTCCTAATTTGGACATCACTCCCGGAGTTGGGGGTGTTCCCCAGAGATAAAGCTGTGCTACAAACACATGCAAAGTGCTCCCAAGGGACTCTCCATAACCTGTTTTTCCCCTTCTCCTTTCCACAATGTTAGGTTGTAAAAAACAGACAATAAATGAAAAGTGTAAAGCAAGAACTGCTTTTGAAATTCCTCCCTACACATTACATGGTTTTCTGTCTCTGTATTATGGGTGTATAAATAGGTAGATGTCTGCCTGCAATGAGGCAATGAGTAAAGCTTTAGCTCAGTAGTCAGCGCAGTCATCTATGTTCTGGGAGACTCCAGTTCGAGACCCGGTGTGGGGACCTCTCGTAAGATAAGTTATTCATGAAGACTTATTGTAACACTTTAACATTTTCTAAAATTAAAAGCATAATAAAAACAAAAACATGATTATAAAAGCATCTTTCCACTTTTATTCTAATACAAAAAAATAAAAAAAATACAAATAATTTTGCTGCCTCAACAAACATAGATACAAGTACAAATACTGGGCTCTCTGCACATCCCTAGTTACATTATGTTCTATAGCAAATGTAAATGTGAAATGTAAAACTGGGTGTCATCAGTATTATAATATTACATTAAATTCATGGAGGAAATTAAAATCAAGTGGGAAAAAAAAGTAATGGGCCTAATATGGAGTCTTAAAGGGAACGTATTATGCTTTTCCTTATTTTCAGACATATCACAATGTCTGATATTCATGTTAAAAGTGGCCGACGTGTCATATAATGAGGCAAACGTATGTAGCAGTAATCCCTGTGAGCAAAAAGCAGCAGGTTCAAACTGCTCTGAACGCCAGTTTCCAAGGTTTTTTTCTACGTTCAGCCCGAGCTGAAGTCAGTTTGTGACAGATTTCTTTATATGGAGATCTGCTACGTGCACAGCATGAGTTCGCTGCTCCGCGCTGGGAGTAGTTACACCAAGCCATGACTCCATTACACAGCACAGCAAAGTAAAATAAATACACAACTCTGCCACATAAAGCTGGCCAATCAGAACAGAGTGGGCTCATCAGGAGGGGGGCCTTAAAGAGACAGGAGCTAAAAGGGAGTGTAAGAGAAACTGTGTATATTGAGGAGCTGCATAAAGGGCCAGTATAAGATAAATAAGGAGTTTTTTGAACTGTGACTCATGCAGAGCTACTCTAGTGGAGTCCAAAAATAAATAATAGGTCTTCTTTAAAGTACCCCACGATAAAGAATGTGACAAGGACTGATGAGAAGTCACAGTCAGAGGTGAGCAGCAAGTCACTGACTACCTTAGTGACAGTAGTCTCCACTGAAAGGAATAGCCAGAAAACAGACTACAGGCCATTTTAGTGAAGGTATTCGTTGAGCATTAAGTGTCTTTGAAGATCATTTCAACAATTGCCTTTTTAAGGCAGAGACTACTATTGGAAGTTTTTAATGGTTGGAAGAGAGAGAAACATGGATAGTATGAAGAATTACTCTAGTGTTCTTTGATCCAATGGATCAATTACATCTACATCAGGGGGAAAACATATATTGAAATATATGTCCACAAACATGCTGAACTGGAAGTATTTTCTGGAGGTAGGGTTGTGTCTGTGTCTTTTGATCCATTTGATCAAAGGAGGTTTAAATCAGTTCAAGTTTGTAACAGCTTCACAGAGTGAAAAAATGAAAAAAACCCAATCCCATCTACCAACAAAAAAACCCCCAAAACAAAATCAGCATTTTCTTCCATCAGTCTTCATGAAGTAACACCTGTACAATCCTGAAACCACAACATATTTAGAACCTGGTCGGCATGGCCAATATTACATCATCATACCTGGTATGGCTGATAATAGCTTATTGCAGATATATCAGTGTATATGTTGGGCGATGTCAGTACAGTCAAAGATATGTGTTTGAGGTAATTCAGAAACAGAGTCCCCATCACAGAGTCTGTCCACCAGAGAATACTGACAAGTTCATTTTTACACTGAAAATATCTTGCTTACTACATATCCTGTTCTCTATATGTTATGTGTCACATTCAAAAACAAATATTGTCCAATACTGCTATTAAATATTTATAAAATCTCAATATCAATATCGGAACTGGCCTAAACAAATCCTTTAGGATTAGGATTAGGCTTGAAATTAAATAGGCTTTATCTGTGAAAAACTTGCCTTTTTAGGGCAAGGATCCATAGCATAGACAAGGCAAGACAAGACATTGATAGTCTGTGCATCCAAATTTTTAGTGTAAGTCAACTAAATGAGTCAGAAAGCCAATCAAGGATGGAATCTGTATTATGAAGTTGTCTATGAACTGGGGTGTTACATTACACACACACCTGCTGTATCTAGAAGTACTGTGTATGTATCAGTGTGAGTGAGAGAGGGAGAGAGAGGGGTATAGAGGTGTTCATGTTTAGAAGCTGAGAATTTCCAGCGCTCATCAGCTTCTGATTATCAGTCTTCTCAAGGTTAGCAAGAGTGCACAGCTCTCTAGTGCAATCAAAACTGATTAGCTGATTAGCATATTACTTGCATACTGTCGCCACAATTTATTACCCATTGAGTGAGTTCATCGTCGCTCCCCAGGAAACATTGATCCCTCCACACAGTCATGCACACATTGCATACATACAACGCACACCCAGCTGAACAGAGCCAAACTGGATACAGACACTAGTGTGTCGTTATTTTTCACAGCTGACTTCATGTAGTTTGTGTTGTCCACAGAAACAAATTCTAATTATCTGCTTTTACAACATTTGTCTAAACAACCTTTAGCAATACAGTCATATTAGAATTCATAGTGTCTTTTCTGTAACAGTCAGATTTGTTATACTAACTGTGTCCACTAGTTTATGAAACCACTAGGAAACTGAAGCTGAATTGACCGTTGTTTAAAATGGTTTCTATTTTTCTCCCAACTTACTTCAGACCAACTATAGCAATGTCAGCCAGCTAGTCTGTGTAGCCTCCTAACACTTCCAGACAACCATATCTTGACTGCCATTACATTCTCTGACAAACCATAGTCCCATCAACTTCACACTCCTCAGAGAATACACTCTGCAGATTTTGATGAATGTTGCCTCATTGACTGCATTATTTAAGGCTGTGGTGGTGAAGGACATCTCTCAGTCTGCACATTTGCACTGTCAGATCTCACTGTGTGTTCAGACAGAACACAGCACGATTACATACAAAGTCGATGCAAAGATGCAAGCAGAGGCATATTTGCTCAGGGCTGAACGAACTGACATTAATACACATTTGTGCAAGTTGAAAATGTTTTACCTTGAGAAACATTTATGGATCTGCTTCATAAACCTACAGAGAGGAGAGGAAAATGGAGGAAGACCGGAGAGAAGTAACAGAAAGAACCGTGGTCTCTGGTGAGTTGAGTTCAATTAGAGGCTGAGCTGAACACAAACACACAAGCATGGTCAGTGTGTCCGTTGCTAGCTAGATAAGAGTTAATATACAGTTGATATTGTGGCTGTTTGAATAAACACAAATGTTCCAGTGGTCAAACATGATGCAAGGTGAAAATTCACTTTACATTCTGTATGAACAAACTTTCAGGGGCATGACTTGCACTTCAGTGGTCTAGTCAGCACTCATTGTTGCTGCACTGCCAAGTTCAGGCCCACACCTGAGTTGAAATTCATACGGCATGTTGTCTGACTGGCCACACTTAGAGGCGAAGTGAAACCACGGCCATCATAGAGAGGTAGTAGATGTGATAATTGTTTACATATAGGGATAACAGTACATGTTTTTTGTCAGTCTCCCTACAAGGCATTCATAATATTGCATTTGGTTGTACGTATGAAATGTGACAGAAACGGTTGTGTAACAAATGAAAAAACAGAGCGAGAGAGAGATAAGTTCCAACCCTTCTCCCCTGCAAACAGAGCCAATCACAGCATGTGATGTAGGTGTGATAAACATCTGTGTGTATTTATAAATATTTTACAATGCTGGCTTGACCACTGTAGGGGTTGTTGCAGCAGTTGCGTAACAATTTGGTCCTAAATTTCTGAATTTCTGAAGTTAGAATTTTGACACAGCCTATCTTGGCTGTTAAACATTTTGTCATCATTATAACATATACATTTTTCCATTCAAATATTCATTTAATTAATCAATTAAATCAGCCCAAAATATCTGTTAATAGCAACTTGGATCCATTTCAGCTCTATTTGCTGGTACCATGGAACCAATATTGCATATGCTGAAATTATGTAGCTCCAAAAAGTGTGTAGTTTGTCAGGGCTGGGCTCTCTCTGTTGTGTCTGGGTCTGTTGTTTTTGTGCCACTGCTGTTTGTTGGCATATGATCTCTGCCAGGACGCGCATGGCACAGCATGGCATTTCATGAACAGCTCGGGTGTAAGTGGCTCGCCAAGAGTGACTTTGGTCTGAATCACATGACAAGGTGATAGTGTGTTTTTTTTTAAATTTTATTTATATAGTGTATAGATACTATACAGTATAAATAGTGTACATCCGTCAGGGATGTTCAGAGAGCCCAGTATTTGTATTTGTATCTGTATTTGTTGAGGCAGCAACATTATTTGTATTTTTATTTGTATTCAAATAAAAGTAGAAAGAGGCTTAAAAATCCTGTTTTTGTTTTTATTACACTTTTAATTATAGAATATTAAAATGTTACAGTAAGTGTTCATGAATACCACCTTACAAAGTTCCCCACACCGGGTCTCAAACTGGAGTCTCCCAGATCACAGACGACTGCGCTGACCACTGAGCTAAAACTTTACTCATAGCCTCATTGCAGACAGACCTCTACCTATTTATACACCCAGAACACAGAGACATCACAATGTGTAGCGTGTAGGGAGGAACTTCAAAGGCAATTCTTGCTTTGCAATTTTCATTTATTGCCTATTTTTTACAACCTTATTTTGTCGAAGGGAGAAGGGGAACAATAGGTTATGGAGAGTCCCTTGAAAGCACTTCACTTGTGTCAGTAGCTCAGCTTTATCTCTGGTGAACACCCCCAACTCCAGGAGTGACATCCAAATTAGGAAATGTGTGTCATGTAGCAGGTGGATTTGACTCCCCTCGTTGAGACCCGCTGATAGACATAACAGTGGAGCAGTGGAGAGAGACTGAGATAGCGATGTAACCGACCTGAACGCTGGTATTTGACATGGGTTTTTTTTCTTCCCAAAAACAAATGATGAATGAAAAAGTATTTGTATGAAACAAATATTCATAAAAAAACACACTATGCCGAATAACATATTTGTATTCGGGCACACCCGTAATATCCAAATATCTCTCATCAATTTATTCATGCAAACATCCACAGAGGCCTGTAAACATACATGATATCCATCAGTCAAGGATACATAACTGCACTATGTTTTACCATTGTATACACAATGATACACTCAAGAGCCAGCAGGATCCACACATGTAGCAGTTAGTGTAGACAGAGAGTAAAAAGCTTCTATTAAAGTGGGCCCTTTTCCAGATTGGGACCTGATTCTGTGACCAGATGGGACTCATGTGCAGAGACTGGGATGGGGGGTGCATAGTGTCCCAATTTGACGTTTAAGTCTGGAAGGTGGCATGTCCCTGATTTTGGAAACTTCATGCTGCAGGTGAATTTGTTCCTACTCTAGACAATATGTTTGCAGATGCAAAAAATGTCATTCCACAGAGTTTAAAAATGAAGATCAGTTTATTCATCACGATTAGTCCTACTACTACACAGCCACAATTCCTGTTAAGATATTCAAAAAATATCCCTGCTCCATTTTCTGGATATCCCCCCACATTAAACACAGTTTCAGGGAAAAACCAAACGCCTTTAAAGTGAAGGACTGGGGTCCCTCAAATCTATTAGCCGCACAGATAAAAATGACATTATTAAGGCAAAACTGAGATACAAAGATAAACTTGAATGGAAATTTAGGAACATAAATAGCAGATAAGCATTTCAAAAAGTAAAGATCCTCACTGGGTGTGACCCTCAACTCACCCTTCACCATAACTGACCCTGACATTCTTGCTTAAAGACCTGAACAAGTTATATGCCGCTTTGACACCATTAACTATGCCTTATAGTCCTGCTGAGAGCTCTACCTATCCCAGAGTCATCGCACCTGTCACCCTTCACACACGAGGATGTACAGCGCCAGCAGACCCAAAAATGCCTTAAGGACCTAAAGGTGCTTAAGGCATTTCCACATTTAACACAATCGAGGGTTATAACATGATAAAGACTGCACCCGCCTATCTCCCATTTCTACATACTTTAAGTACTCTAATGCCATACTTGAACTTCTTAATGACAGCAACTTTTTGATGACTTATCAACACTCCATCTCTCATTTCATGCAGCTGAATGTTAATAAGACAAAAGAACTGGTTATCAGAACCCTAACACAAACTGCACTTACCTGAACTCTATTTCCACCAATGGTGAGACAGTTGAATAGGCTCACAGTTTTAAATACCTTGGAATCACACTGGATGATAAACTGTTTTGACCAACACACCACTGACATCCACAAAAGTTGCGACCAAAGACTCTCTGCCACACTCAAAGTCCTCTCTGTTGCCGCTCACCTTCTGTTACTTTTTAACAAAAGCATAATTTAATGCATACTGCTCTACTGCTCCTTCTGTTTTCTCACCATGCAGTGTGTCTCCAACAAGAAACAGAATTAAAGCTGCAAGCAGCGATGATCAGGCCCTCGCGTCCTTGTGTATGTCGGGGCGCAGCGCTGGTGAAGGGCTTCTGTCACGGGCATGTTGATGTCCCCAGACATGGGCTGTTTTCAGACAGTGCAAGGGGAGATAAACGTCACTTCCTCATTCACTTATTCTGCCTGCTGCTGGATCTGCTGCATTGAAATGTTGTAGGGGGCGCTATGGAGCCAATTTGCATCACTGACTGAATATTATCATGTAGACGTGTTCAGGCCTGGACTGTTCTCAAATGTCAAGTTTCAGGCAGATCCAACCATGTACACTAGAGTTATAGCAACTTCCTCTGTCATGGCGAAACATCAAAACTCAACGCCACGCCACGGCCACACGCTTTTGATCACACACTAGTGTAGATGACACACACTGATTTTGAAGTCGTTACAATGAATTCTGTAGGAGGAGTTCGTTAAAATACAAGGTATGCGAAATGGCCAAAAAAACGTGAAAAATGACCACTTTTATCAAGATGGCCGACTTCCTGTAGGACTTACAATACGGCTCCAAGAGGCTTTTTTGTGCGTCTTGACATGATACATAAGCCTCCCGAATTTCATTTTCCTAGGTTAATCTGGAAGGCGGGGCTACAATTTTGAAATTTTCAAGGGGGCGCTGTTGAGCCATATTGTCACGTCTATGCAAATGACCTATCCAGGATTTTAACTGGTGTCGCTCCAGACATGTGTGCCAAGTTCCGTGACTGTATACCTATCCCTTGTCCCTAAAATACAGCATCGTGTTTCATGGCGAAGGATGTGTCGCCATGGCAACGGCATTTTGTCATGGGTCATGACCTGCCCAATGTAGCATCACCAAGGTCTTACATCTTAGCTGAGTCAATTTCAGATGCATCGGCCAAATTTCCTAGGAGTAATACAACAAAGAACGACGCATGATACTTCCTGTTGCCAGTAGGTGGCGCTATGACTGTCACTAAATATGGGCCTGAAAATGTGTTCAGACCGGAACTCTTAACAAGAATATGAAATTTGGAAAAGATCAGACCATGTGGAGTCAAGTTATAAGGCTTTGAAATTTCATGGCGAGACATCGAAATTCGCCGCGTCGTCATGGCAACACCTTTCGAAGAAAAGTCACCAACTTCATAATATACGATCTCCAAGGTCTTGAGGCTATTCTGAGTAAATTTGAAGTAGATCCCATCACCGTGCGACCCACAGAGCGTCAAAGTGTAAAACATGTAACTTCCTGTTGCCAGCAGGTGGCGCTATGACTTAGATCCAATATTGACACATGGATGTGTTCAGGACGGGACTCTTTCCAAGCACAAAAGGTTTGGGTCTCTTAGGATCGTGCATGCCGGAGTTATGGCCGTTTGAATTTTCACGGCGAAGGATCGAAATTCGCCACCCGACCACACCCCCTCGGCAATGTCGAAAACTCACCGTTTTGATAACTTTTCATCTCCCAGGTCTGTAGATGATACTGACCGAATTTGAAGTTGCTGAGGTCAAATCCCTAGGAGGAGTTCGTTAAAGTACGCGGGCTAAAAACGGCAAAAAATCGGCTGAAAATCGCAACTTTGAACCAAAATGGCCGACTTCCTGTTGGATTTAGGGTATGGCTCATGGTCATGATATATAAGCACACCAAATTTCATTGTTCTACGACGATCTGTATCGTGGGGCTCGCTTTTCTTAATTTTCTAGGTGGCGCTGTCGAGCCATTTTTCCCCGCATTTTTTGCGAGACCCATAAAATCTGCAATTTTCACCAGAACTGACGCGCATGCCAATTTTCGTGAGTTTTGGTACACGATTGTAAAAGTTATTTGAGGTCAAAGAGTTGTAATAATAATAATAATAATAATAATTAAAGCTGCAAGCAGCGATGATCGGGCCCTCGCGTCCTTGCGTATGTCGGGGCTCGGCGCTGGTGAAGGGCTTCTGTTACGGGCATATAGATGTCCCCAGACCTGGGGTCCGTTTTACAAAGCAGGTTTAGTGAAAACTCAGAGTCTGTTAACCCTGAAATGAGGGAAACTCTGAGTTTTCCGTTTCAAAAAGGGAGGTAACTCAAACCAGAGAAAGAGGGATAACTCTAGCCTGTTTCAGAGAGAGGGGTAACTTAAGCTCTCGGTCAGTTACCGTAGCAACAGACTCTATGAATCTAACCTGGTCGGGACCAGGTTTTTCTCAATGAACCTCGACTTTCTCTCAGTCTCCGCCCTCTTTCAGAGCCACACACTCCATTTGATTTCCTCATTCATTCAGGCAGCAGGCGAGTTTTGGCGTAGCCTAGTTCTGCCGTCTGTCATTTAAAGAAATCATTAAAAAAAATAAATAAATTAAAAAAAAAATCAGAGTCAGTATATTAGAAGTCCATTAGGCACAGTAAGTGGCGACTTTTTTTCACTAACATGGCATGTCCTTTTGATAACGATCCCGTGGATGAAGGTGCAGCATTACTGCGCAGAGAATTAAATATTCGTCGAGAGATGGTTATCAGACCACGCATAGATGTTCTAGCATTTCCAGCCATTATCTTTTTGAGCGGTACCATTTCACGTCACAGTCCATCATCTACATACACAACCTAAGCCGTCTTTACATTTGCAACATTACCAATCGTAGTCATGCTCTCACATCCCAGCAGATATTGTGTGTTGCGCTGCGTTTCTTTGCAAATGGTTTGCAAAAGTTTTTTGTACAATGTCGGAGCCAGCCACTGGCCTTCCTAAATTCTGGCTTAGGGCCAGCTCCTCTGCCTCCGTTAGAGGTGGCGGTGCTGGACCACCACCCGTTTTACGGGCATCTGCCTTCTTTCTGTTGGCTGAGTAGAAGTCTGTGTTAGTTTAAATAGGATTAATTATTTAACAGAACATGATGTAGATGAGAAGACATTTATGTGTGTGAAACCAGCATTATGTTGGGGATAAAACAACTGCACAGTCAAACAGCCACTTAATATTTACTTTACAATGTAAAACATGATCAAAATGAGGTACCCCCATGAGATTATGCCGAGGTCTCACCTGTTTGAACAATGTTTTTAAATTTCATCCTAAACTGCTGCCAAGTGCGCTTGGACCTAAATGAAATAAATTAATAGGCCACCATTCAAGCAGTTTTCCTCTGTAATATTATTGTGATTACAAAGGACTACATTTAAACTTACGCAATGACCGAGCAGCAGCCGTCTCCCTCTCTTTTGCAGCTGCAGCGGTGTTGCACTTCTTTCTGAAAACATGCTCAAACTCGTCGTATGAGCGAATTAAGATGTCTAGTTCTAGGGGGGCGAAAAACGCAGCCATCCTCTTCCCCGTTGCCATGGTGACTCGTTGAATCGGGGCTCCATTGATGCTGGCTTTTTATAGTTGTGGTGCACGCGCTTAACTCCAGGTGAAACTACTCCGAGTTGATTAAATTGACTCAAATCAGCTGTTCTGGAACCGGAAACTCAGAGTTTTCTATCTCAGAGTAGATCAACTCAGAGTTCAGGATTAGACTCAGAGTTTGTTGAACCTGCTTTGTGAAACGGACCCCTGAGCTGTTTTCAGACAGTGCAAGGGGAAATTAACGTCACATCCTCAATCACCTACTCTGCCTGCTGCAGGGGCTGCTGCATTGAAATGTCGTAGGGGGCGCTATGGAGCCAGTTTTCATCACTGACTGAATATTGGTATTTAGACGTGTTCAGGCTGGGAGTCTTATCAAACATGTAAAGTTTGGTGTAGACTCCAGCATTTACACTAAACTTATAGCAATTTCGCCTGTCATGGCGAAACATCAAAACTCAACGCCACGCCACGGCCACACGCTTCAATGATAACTAAATCTTTTGATAACTTTTGATCACACACTAGTGCAGATGACACACACTGATTTTGAAGTCGTTACCATGAATTCTGTAGGAGGAGTTCGTTAAAATACAAGGTATGCGAAATGGTCAAAAAAACGCGAAAAATGACCACTTTTATCAAGATGGCCGACTTCCTGTAGGACTTACGATATGGCTCCAAGAGGCTTTTTTGTGCGTCTTGACATGATACATTAGCCTCCCGAATTTCATTTTCCTAGGTTCATCTGGAAGGCGGGGCTACAATTTTGAAATTTTCAAGGGGGCGCTGTTGAGCCATATTGTCACGTCTATGCAAATGACCTATCCAGGATTTTAGCTGGTGTCGCTCCAGACATGTGTGCCAAGTTTCGTGACTGTAGACCCATCCCTTATCCCTAAAATACACCATCGTATTTCATGGCGAAGGATGTGTCGCCATGGCAACGGCGTTTGGTCATGGGTCATGACCTACCCAATGTAGTATCACCAAGGTCTTACATCTTAGCTGAGTCAATTTCAGATGCATCGGCCAAATTTCCTAGGAGTAATACAACAAAGAACGACGCATGATACTTCCTGTTGCCAGTAGGTGGCGCTATGACTCTCACTAAATATGGGCCTGAAAATGTGTTCAGACCGGAACTCTTAACAAGAATATGAAATTTGGAAAAGATCAGACCATGTGGAGTCAAGTTATAAGGCTTTGAAATTTCATGGCGAGACATCGAAATTCGCCGCGTCGTCATGGCAACACCTTTCGAAGAAAAGTCACCAACTTCATAATATACGATCTCCAAGGTCTTGAGGCTATTCTGAGTAAATTTGAAGTAGATCCCATCACCGTGCGACCCACAGAGCGTCAAAGTGTAAAACATGTAACTTCCTGTTGCCAGCAGGTGGCGCTATGACTTAGATCCAATATTGACACATGGATGTGTTCAGGACGGGACTCTTTCCAAGCACAAAAGGTTTGGGTCTCTTAGGATCGTGCATGCCGGAGTTATGGCCGTTTGAATTTTCACGGCGAAGGATCGAAATTCGCCACCCGACCACACCCCCTCGGCAATGTCGAAAACTCACCGTTTTGATAACTTTTCATCTCCCAGGTCTGTAGATGATACTGACCGAATTTCAAGTTGCTCAGGTCAAATCCCTAGGAGGAGTTCGTTAAAGTACGCGGGCTAAAAACGGCAAAATTGGCCTGAAAATCGCAACTTTGAACCAAAATGGCCGACTTCCTGTTGGATTTAGGGTATGGCTCCAAGAGACTTTTTGGTGCGTCTGGTCATGATATATACGCACACCAAATTTCATTGTTCTACAACCATCTGTATCGTGGGGCTCGCTTTTCTTAATTTTCTAGGTGGCGCTGTCGAGCCATTTTTCCCCGCATTTTTTGCGAGACGCATAAAATCTGCGATTTTCACCAGAACTGACGCACACGCCAATTTCGGTGAGTTTTGGTACACGTTTGTAGAAGTTATTTGAGGTCAAAGAGTCGCAATAATAATAATAATAATAAGAATTAAAGCTGCAAGCAGCGATGATCGGGCCCTCGCGTCCTTGCGTATGTCGGGGCTCGGCGCTGGTGAAGGGCTTCTGTCACGGGCATATAGATGTCCCCAGACCTGGGGTCCGTTTCACAAAGCAGGTTTAGTGAAAACTCAGAGTCTGTTAACCCTGAAATGAGGGAAACTCTGAGTTTTCCGTTTCAAAAAGGGAGGTAACTCAAACCAGAGAAAGAGGGATAACTCTAGCCTGTTTCAGAGAGAGGGGTAACTTAAGCTCTCAGTCAGTTACGGTAGCAACAGACTCTATGAATCTAACCTGGTCGGGACCAGGTTTTTCTCAATGAACCTCGACTTTCTCTCAGTCTCCGCCCTCTTTCAGAACCACACACTCCATTTGATTTTCTCATTCATTCAGGCAGCAGGCGAGTTTTGGTGTAGCCTAGTTCTGCCGTCTGTCATTTCAAAAAATCATTAAAAAAAAAAAAAAATAAAATAAAAAAAATCAGAGTCAGTATATTAGAAGTCCATTAGGCACAGTAAGTGGCGACTTTTTTTCACTAACATGGCATGTCCTTTTGATAACGATCCCGTGGATGAAGGTGCAGCATTACTGCGCAGAGAATTAAATATTCGTCGAGAGATGGTTATCAGACCACGCATAGATGTTCTAGCATTTCCAGCCATTATCTTTTTGAGCGGTACCGTTTCACGTCACAGTCCATCATCTACATACAAAACCTAATCCGTCCTTACATTTGCAACATTACCAATCGTAGTCATGCTCTCACATCCCAGCAGATATTGTGTGTTGCGCTGCGTTTCTTTGCAAATGGTTTGCAAAAGTTTTTTGTACAATGTCGGAGCCAGCCACTGGCCTTCCTAAATTCTGGCTTATGGCCAGCTCCTCTGTCCGTTAGAGGTGGCGGTGCTGGACCACCACCCGTTTTACGGACATCTGCCTTCTTTCTGTTGGCTGAGTAGAAGTCTGTGTTAGTTTAAATAGGATTAATTATTTAACAGAACATGATGTAGATGAGAAGACATTTATGTGTGTGAAACCAGCATTATGTTGGGGATAAAACAACTGCTCAGTCAAACAGCCACTTAATATTTACTTTACAATGTAAAACATGATCAAAATGAGGTACCCCCATGAGATTATGCCGAGGTCTCACCTGTTTGAACAATGTTTTTAAATTTCATCCTAAACTGCTGCCAAGTGCGCTTGGACCTAAATGAAATAAATTAATAGGCCACCATTCAAGCAGTTTTCCTCTGTAATATTATTGTGATTACAAAGGACTACATTTAAACTTACGCAATGACCGAGCAGCAGCCGTCTCCCTCTCTTTTGCAGCTGCAGCGGTGTTGCACTTCTTTCTGAAAACATGCTCAAACTCGTCGTATGAGCGAATTAAGATGTCTAGTTCTAGGGGGGCGAAAAACGCAGCCATCCTCTTCCCCGTTGCCATGGTGACTCGTTGAATCGGGGCTCCATTGATGCTGGCTTTTTATAGTTGTGGTGCACGCGCTTAACTCCAGGTGAAACTACTCCGAGTTGATTAAACTGACTCAAATCAGCTGTTCTGGAACCGGAAACTCAGAGTTTTCTATCTCAGAGTAGATCAACTCAGAGTTCAGGATTAGACTCAGAGTTTGTTGAACCTGCTTTGTGAAACGGACCCCTGAGCTGTTTTCAGACAGTGCAAGGGGAAATTAACGTCACATCCTCAATCACCTACTCTGCCTGCTGCAGGGGCTGCTGCATTGAAATGTCGTAGGGGGCGCTATGGAGCCAGTTTTCATCACTGACTGAATATTGGTATTTAGACGTGTTCAGGCTGGGAGTCTTATCAAACATGTAAAGTTTGGTGTAGACTCCAGCATTTACACTAAACTTATAGCAATTTCGCCTGTCATGGCGAAACATCAAAACTCAACGCCACGCCACGGCCACACGCTTCAATGCTACATTTCAAGTAAATGTTTTGATAACTTTTGATCACACACTAGTGTAGATGACACACACTGATTTTGAAGTCGTTACCATGAATTCTGTAGGAGGAGTTCGTTAAAATACAAGGTATGCGAAATGGTCAAAAAAACGCGAAAAATGACCACTTTTATCAAGATGGCCGACTTCCTGTAGGACTTACGATATGGCTCCAAGAGGCTTTTTTGTGCGTCTTGACATGATACATTAGCCTCCCGAATTTCATTTTCCTAGGTTCATCTGGAAGGCGGGGCTACAATTTTGAAATTTTCAAGGGGGCGCTGTTGAGCCATATTGTCACGTCTATGCAAATGACCTATCCAGGATTTTAGCTGGTGTCGCTCCAGACATGTGTGCCAAGTTTCGTGACTGTAGACCCATCCCTTATCCCTAAAATACAGCATCGTATTTCATGGCGAAGGATGTGTCGCCATGGCAACGGCGTTTGGTCATGGGTCATGACCTACCCAATGTAGCATCACCAAGGTCTTACATCTTAGCTGAGTCAATTTCAGATGCATCGGCCAAATTTCCTAGGAGTAATACAACAAAGAACGACGCATGATACTTCCTGTTGCCAGTAGGTGGCGCTATGACTCTCACTAAATATGGGCCTGACAATGTGTTCAGACCGGGACTCTTAACAAGCATATGAAATTTGGAAAAGATCAGACCATGTGGAGTCAAGTTATAAGGCTTTGAAATTTCATGGCGAGACATCGAAATTCGCCGCGTCGTCATGGCAACACCTTTCCACGAAAAGTCACCAACTTCATAATATACCATCTCCAAGGTCTTTAGGCTATTCTGAGTAAATTTGAGGTGGATCCCATCACCGTGCCACCCACAGAGCGTCAAAGTGTAAAACATGTAACTTCCTGTTGCCAGTAGGTGGCGCTATGACTCATATCCAATATTGACACATGGATGTGTTCAGGACGGGACTCTTTCCAAGCACAAAAGGTTTGGGTCTCTTAGGATCCTGCATGCCGGAGTTATGGCTGTTTGAATTTTCACGGCGAAGGATCGAAATTCGCCGCCCGACCACACCCCCTCAACAATGTCGAAAACTCACCGTTTTGATAACTTTTCATCTCCCAGGTCTGTAGATGATACTGACCGAATTTCAAGTTGCTGAGGTCAAATCCCTAGGAGGAGTTCGTTAAAGTACGCGGGCTAAAAACGGCAAAATTGGCCTGAAAATCGCAACTTTGAACCAAAATGGCCGACTTCCTGTTGGATTTAGGGTATGGCTCCAAGAGACTTTTTGGTGCGTCTGGTCATGATATATAAGCACACCAAATTTCATTGTTCTACGACCATCTGTATCGTGGGGCTCGCTTTTCTTAATTTTCTAGGTGGCGCTGTCGAGCCATTTTTCCCCGCATTTTTTGCGAGACGCATAAAATCTGCGATTTTCACCAGAACTGACGCGCACGCCAATTTCGGTGAGTTTTGGTACACGTTTGTAGAAGTTATTTGAGGTCAAAGAGTCGCAATAATAATAATAATAATAAGAATAATAATAATAATAATAATAATAATAATAATAATAATAATAATAATTCCTTTGGAAACAAGAGGGCTTCGCGCTGGTCAGCGCTCGGGCCCTAATTAAAGCTGCAAGCAGCGATGATCGGGCCCTCGCGTCCTTGCGTATGTCGGGGCTCGGCGCTGGTGAAGGGCTTCTGTCACGGGCATATAGATGTCCCCAGACCTGGGGTCCGTTTTACAAAGCAGGTTTAGTGAAAACTCAGAGTCTGTTAACCCTGAAATGAGGAAAACTCTGAGTTTTCCGTTTCAAAAAGGGAGGTAACTCAAACCAGAGAAAGAGGGATAACTCTAGCCTGTTTCAGAGAGAGGGGTAACTTAAGCTCTCGGTCAGTTACCGTAGCAACAGACTCTATGAATCTAACCTGGTCGGGACCAGGTTTTTCTCAATGAACCTCGACTTTCTCTCAGTCTCCGCCCTCTTTCAGAGCCACACACTCCATTTGATTTCCTCATTCATTCAGGCAGCAGGCGAGTTTTGGCGTAGCCTAGTTCTGCCGTCTGTCATTTAAAGAAATCATTAAAAAAAATAAATAAATTAAAAAAAAAATCAGAGTCAGTATATTAGAAGTCCATTAGGCACAGTAAGTGGCGACTTTTTTTCACTAACATGGCATGTCCTTTTGATAACGATCCCGTGGATGAAGGTGCAGCATTACTGCGCAGAGAATTAAATATTCGTCGAGAGATGGTTATCAGACCACGCATAGATGTTCTAGCATTTCCAGCCATTATCTTTTTGAGCGGTACCATTTCACGTCACAGTCCATCATCTACATACACAACCTAAGCCGTCTTTACATTTGCAACATTACCAATCGTAGTCATGCTCTCACATCCCAGCAGATATTGTGTGTTGCGCTGCGTTTCTTTGCAAATGGTTTGCAAAAGTTTTTTGTACAATGTCGGAGCCAGCCACTGGCCTTCCTAAATTCTGGCTTAGGGCCAGCTCCTCTGCCTCCGTTAGAGGTGGCGGTGCTGGACCACCACCCGTTTTACGGGCATCTGCCTTCTTTCTGTTGGCTGAGTAGAAGTCTGTGTTAGTTTAAATAGGATTAATTATTTAACAGAACATGATGTAGATGAGAAGACATTTATGTGTGTGAAACCAGCATTATGTTGGGGATAAAACAACTGCACAGTCAAACAGCCACTTAATATTTACTTTACAATGTAAAACATGATCAAAATGAGGTACCCCCATGAGATTATGCCGAGGTCTCACCTGTTTGAACAATGTTTTTAAATTTCATCCTAAACTGCTGCCAAGTGCGCTTGGACCTAAATGAAATAAATTAATAGGCCACCATTCAAGCAGTTTTCCTCTGTAATATTATTGTGATTACAAAGGACTACATTTAAACTTACGCAATGACCGAGCAGCAGCCGTCTCCCTCTCTTTTGCAGCTGCAGCGGTGTTGCACTTCTTTCTGAAAACATGCTCAAACTCGTCGTATGAGCGAATTAAGATGTCTAGTTCTAGGGGGGCGAAAAACGCAGCCATCCTCTTCCCCGTTGCCATGGTGACTCGTTGAATCGGGGCTCCATTGATGCTGGCTTTTTATAGTTGTGGTGCACGCGCTTAACTCCAGGTGAAACTACTCCGAGTTGATTAAACTGACTCAAATCAGCTGTTCTGGAACCGGAAACTCAGAGTTTTCTATCTCAGAGTAGATCAACTCAGAGTTCAGGATTAGACTCAGAGTTTGTTGAACCTGCTTTGTGAAACGGACCCCTGAGCTGTTTTCAGACAGTGCAAGGGGAAATTAACGTCACATCCTCAATCACCTACTCTGCCTGCTGCAGGGGCTGCTGCATTGAAATGTGGTAGGGGGCGCTATGGAGCCAGTTTTCATCACTGACTGAATATTGGTATTTAGACGTGTTCAGGCTGGGAGTCTTATCAAACATGTAAAGTTTGGTGTAGACTCCAGCATTTACACTAAACTTATAGCAATTTCGCCTGTCATGGCGAAACATCAAAACTCAACGCCACGCCACGGCCACACGCTTCAATGCTAAGTAAATGTTTTGATAACTTTTGATCACACACTAGTGTAGATGACACACACTGATTTTGAAGTCGTTACCATGAATTCTGTAGGAGGAGTTCGTTAAAATAC
Source organism: Thunnus thynnus (assembly GCF_963924715.1). Taxonomy (NCBI): domain Eukaryota; kingdom Metazoa; phylum Chordata; class Actinopteri; order Scombriformes; family Scombridae; genus Thunnus; species Thunnus thynnus. The sequence goes on along the minus strand of NC_089532.1, from coordinate 30,681,663 downwards.
AAGGTATGCGAAATGGTCAAAAAAACGCGAAAAATGACCACTTTTATCAAGATGGCCGACTTCCTGTAGGACTTACGATATGGCTCCAAGAGGCTTTTTTGTGCGTCTTGACATGATACATTAGCCTCCCGAATTTCATTTTCCTAGGTTCATCTGGAAGGCGGGGCTACAATTTTGAAATTTTCAAGGGGGCGCTGTTGAGCCATATTGTCACGTCTATGCAAATGACCTATCCAGGATTTTAGCTGGTGTCGCTCCAGACATGTGTGCCAAGTTTCGTGACTGTAGACCCATCCCTTATCCCTAAAATACACCATCGTATTTCATGGCGAAGGATGTGTCGCCATGGCAACGGCGTTTGGTCATAGGTCATGACCTACCCAATGTAGCATCACCAAGGTCTTACATCTTAGCTGAGTCAATTTCAGATGCATCGGCCAAATTTCCTAGGAGTAATACAACAAAGAACGACGCATGATACTTCCTGTTGCCAGTAGGTGGCGCTATGACTCTCACTAAATATGGGCCTGAAAATGTGTTCAGACCGGGACTCTTAACAAGCATGTGAAATTTGGAAAAGATCAGACCATGTGGAGTCAAGTTATAAGGCATTGAAATTTCATGGCGTCACATCGAAATTCTCCGCGTCGCCATGGCAACACCTTTCCACGAAAAGTCACCAACTTCATAATATACCATCTCCAAGGTCTTTAGGCTATTCTGAGTAAATTTGAGGTGGATCCCATCACCGTGCCACCCACAGAGCGTCAAAGTGTAAAACATGTAACTTCCTGTTGCCAGTAGGTGGCGCTATGACTCACATCCAATATTGACACATGGATGTGTTCAGGACGGGACTCTTTCCAAGCACAAAAGGTTTGGGTCTCTTAGGATCGTGCATGCCGGAGTTATGGCTGTTTGAATTTTCACGGCGAAGGATCGAAATTCGCCGCCCGACCACACCCCCTCAACAATGTCGAAAACTCACCGTTTTGATAACTTTTCATCTCCCAGGTCTGTAGATGATACTGACCGAATTTCAAGTTGCTGAGGTCAAATCCCTAGGAGGAGTTCGTTAAAGTACGCGGGCTAAAAACGGCAAAATTGGCCTGAAAATCGCAACTTTGAACCAAAATGGCCGACTTCCTGTTGGATTTAGGGTATGGCTCCAAGAGACTTTTTGGTGCGTCTGGTCATGATATATAAGCACACCAAATTTCATTGTTCTACGACCATCTGTATCGTGGGGCTCGCTTTTCTTAATTTTCTAGGTGGCGCTGTCGAGCCATTTTTCCCCGCATTTTTTGCGAGACGCATAAAATCTGCGATTTTCACCAGAACTGACGCGCACGCCAATTTCGGTGAGTTTTGGTACACGTTTGTAGAAGTTATTTGAGGTCAAAGAGTCGCAATAATAATAATAATAATAAGAATAATAATAATAATAATAATAATAATAATAATAATAATAATAATAATAATAATTCCTTTGGAAACAAGAGGGCTTCGCGCTGGTCAGCGCTCGGGCCCTAATAATAATAATTCCTTTGGAAACAAGAGGGCTTCGCGCTGGTCAGCGCTCGGGCCCTAATAATAATAATAATAATAATAATAATAATAATAATAATTCCTTTGGAAACAAGAGGGCTTCGCGCTGGTCAGCGCTCGGGCCCTAATAATAATAATTCCTTTGGAAACAAGAGGGCTTCACGCTGGTCAGCGCACGGGCCCTAATTATTGGTCTTCTTATAAAAACAATTGTATTACATTATATTATAATCTATGAGTGAAGCCCGAGTACCAAAGTACCATTGCTTTATTCTCATGCATTTCAAACCAACAAAGCAGAGCCCCTCCAGAATTCACAAAAACAGCATTTCACCTTGACTCTGCATGCCTCCAAGGCATACCCATGTATCTACCCCCTCTGTCACTATGCTGTGCAGTCCCCACCCTCCATGTCTGGCCTCCTTACCTACACTCAGTCAAGTGCAAAAAAGACAACTGTCCAAGCATTTCCCCTGTCACAGCCAAGTCCCCTGTGTTACCAGCAACCATCAACCCCCAACATGTCCGTCCTTCTTTAATCCAACAACACACACTCATTGTGTCCCATCACAAATGCAAACTCACTTAATAAAAGCATGATAGTGTGTAAAATCTGCAGCAGTGATAAATACTGGTAGATGTACTCATCATGTAACCCACTGGTGATGACTTTACTTTTAACCTTGTTAGCTAGAGCACCATAAGTTCAGAAAACACTGAACTGTTCTACTATGCTCCACAACACCTCTACACAGTCAAAATAAGTTACTAAAGTAATTGCAACCAAATTATCCTTTCAGAAACTACACTATTCCAAATAACCAAGATGATGGTTCAAATGTAGCAAATATAAGATGACATTGGAAAAATATGTTGAGTAATTTACAGTGAAAGATTTGAGCTCAGTTCAAGGTTGGTGTTTCCGGGCATTGAGACATAAAACAACGCTGCATTAAAAAAGGGCAAAGGGCAGTCTCAATATGGCCTAAAGAGGTAAACAGTGGCCTCAAGGTTTTCTTTATGGCAAACAGGAAACCTGTTGTGGATTGACTGCAATTTACTGCATCAGAGGAAGTGAATTAGCTGTACTAATCTGCACTTAGCTTAGCGGAGGGCAACCTGAAAGAAAGTATCATATGTATTTAAACTAAAACTGTAGGTGGACAAATTGCATAAAGACAGTGACCATGAATTGAGAATAAAGCTATTATAAATGGTCAAGACTGGTAAAACTGGTAATTAGAAACTGAATGAAGAATGAAGAATAAAGAAGACAACAAAAACTGCAGGGGAAGGAGAATATAGGAGAGAGAAAAAGAGACTCACAAAAATAAATTTAAAAAGAGGAAAATGAGAAGAGAAGCACTCTTCCTCAGCCCGTAACCATAAAATATGACTCCTCAAGAGCAGAAACACAGTTTTCTATTATCCCCTTCTCTCTCAATCTGCTTCCATGCCATGAGTGAGCTTCCATGCAAACAGAACCAGAATGCAGGCTCTCGTCTGCCTAACAGGAGGCGACAGGGAGCCTGATGCCTAATAATGTCTGCAATCTCGCTGAGGGATTAGACACAGCAACAAGGAAGAGAGACAGGTGGTGAGTGGAGAAGAATCTCCAGGAGCTTACAAAAGCCTTGTTCTGTGAATGTGGGAGGCCATTACAGGTGTACACAGCTGACTGCAACCAATCACAGCTTCTCAAGACAAATACTCATACATATTTCTGTACTGAAGCCACTAACAATTTGTACCAGCACCTGGCAGGACCTTTAAATTTAAAATTTTCAAGCTTGAATTTGTGTTTGCAATGGAAATGTATATTCTTTACAAAACTGGAATTACTGGAGGGGTGAGACTGGCACTAACTCATAAAGCCTCCCTGAGAAAGAGGGTGTGATCACAAATTCACTCAGAGAGGTTGTCTAGTAAGAAAAACTGTCCTGTGATTTTAAGATGATTGTGATAACAAACAATGATTGTTGAAAAAGACCAGGCAGGAAAAACAGACTTGTTTCTACTGTAATGGGAGTGTGAGAGTGAGACGGGTCTGCTGTAGAGGTGATGACCTATTCATATTACTGGGTAAATTAATCAGACGCTGTAATTGGATCCCACAATGAAATAGGCCAAAAGAAGAAAGACAAAAAAAGGAAAAATTAAGTAGTAAAGGATTAGTAAAGTGGTAAAGAAGAAAAAGAAAAGAAAAAAATGGAAAATGTAGTAAAAGAAACTAGCAAGAAATGTTGAAGGAATAATATTTACAACAACTTAGAGTATTTGTATTTTCTGAAGAAAATACGTGTGAGAGCTGGAAGATGTTAGATGCTACTGTTGCTGCTGCTATTACCACTGCAAGTTACTGCTCCAGCAGCATTTAAAAAATTTAAAAAAAATCTTGTAGCTCCACCTACAGCTGAAAAGAACAAAGATAACATAGTAATAACTAGAAAGTCTTGTGGAAAAATGCCTACGAATGCTGACAGCTGAAATAAATCGCAAATCATTGCTGAAAATACTACAGACTTTTTCAGCATCCCCATCCGTACAAAACTGCTGAATTTGGTTACAATGGAATATTATATTTAAGAGATATGGCATTTAATAAGCAATAGGGTGGTGTTTCACTAATGACCACAAGGTAGGGCTATTGGTGGCATGTTTTAATATACCATGCACATTCTCATGAAGAACTTGTGTACCTAGTTTAATTTCATCAAGGACAACATAACTGTAGGAATATCAAGTTATATACATGGTTTAATGAAAATTTGTGGAAACTAATGAAATCTAGAGATGCTGCACTAAGGAGGGCAATTAAAACTAGAAGAGACACTGACATGCTGATTTACAAAGGTTTAAGGAACAAAGTTATCAAAGAACTAGGAGAAGCAAAATCTCATTTTTATCTCAATATTTTGAAAGAGGCAAAAGGCAACAGTAAATTGATCTGGAAAAACAAAAATAATATCACAAGGAGGGACCATATTTTTTTAGGAGATTTTAAACTCAAAGTACAGTGGAAATTGATTGAAGATCATCTTACCGTTGCTTCTGTTTTAAGATTTTTTTTCTTGAGTCTGTATATGAGTTAGGAAAAAAAAATACAAAAAGGAAACTGGATATTGTTCCTACAGATGCTACAGGCCAGGTTCTCAAGCTGGTAGAGACTAATGAGTTACAAGTAAACAAAATCATCAGCTCCTTAAAAAGCTCCAAAAGTAGAGATGCTTTCCAATTTGACATCATGTTTGTCAAATCTGGTGACTGGAAATGTGCCATTGTCACGCCTATTTTTAAATCTGGTGACTGCCTTGAAGCCAGTAACTACAGACCAATAAGTAGACTACCTGTAATCTCAAAGGTTGCTAAGAATGTTATCATTAAACAACGGACAACATTTCTTAATACAAGCAATTTTGGTCTACATTGTTTGCAATTTGGCTTTAGAGCAAATCATTCCACCGAAACTGCTACCTTGCACTTAATAGAGCACATTAAATCAAGACTTGACAGAGGAGGAGTAGTTAGTGCTGTATTTTTAGATCTGCGTAAAGCATTCGACACAGTCAATCATGATGTTTTAATATCAAAACTCTCTAAATTTAACTTCTCATCTAGGGCACCGACATGGATGTCTTCATATTTATCTAATAAGATACAATGTGTTAAAGTTGGTGACACATTGTCCAGTAACATGAAATGCGCAATGGGTGTTCCACAAGGGTCACTGTTAGGTCCCCTATTATTTAGCCTATATATTAATGATCTCCCTCAACAGTGTCATGATGTAGAACTACAAATGTATGCAGATGACACCATTGTGTACACACATGCGAAAACAGCTGAGTTAGCTGCTGCTAAGCCAACAATTGCATTGGAAAGGATCACACATTAGCTTGATCAATCATGTCTGAGTCTAAATGTCAACAAGACAAAAGGTATGTTTTTCTCTAAAACCACGGTACATCCTACTAATGCTGATAATTCCATCAAAGGTGAAAAGATTGACATAGCTACTGATTATAAATATCTTGGTGTGACCCTGGGTCCAAATTTGAACTTTAAGAAACATGTTAAAAGAACTGTTACCTAACCCTAACCCTAACCCTAACCCTAACCATAAAGTACAACTTAGCAAATTTTAGACATATTAGAAACTGTCTCTCTTTGCTGCTATGATGCATGCTATGATTCTTTCCCATATGTCTTATTGCATCACATGTTGGGGGCAGGCTAGAGAAAGCCATAAGACCTCTTGAGTCCTTATACAAACAAACTCTAAAAACTCTGGACAAAAAGCCAATGCATTTCTATTACTGTGGGGTACTGGAGAAATACAATTACTGAGCTTTGAGAATTTTAGATTATTCTCAAATTTATGCCTAATTTATAAAATTTTAAATGGTTTGGCCTCTCCTCCACTATGTGACTTTGTATACACTCACTCGGTAAGTTCTATTAGATCCTCCAGAATATCCTCTATACAAGATTGTGCCATACCATTTCATTGCACTGCATTTCGACAGTCAGCTTTCTCTGTGAAAGCCACAACTCAATGGAATGCCCCACCTGATGATATGGAGAACTGCAGTTCAATCAATACATTCAAGGCCAAATAAAAAAATCTACTAAAGACCAACTCGCTCTGTGACCACTGAGTCTCAACTTCATCTAAGGTCTTCTCATTAGCACAGGTAGTCTTGCTTTTAAGTTGACAAGTTTACATTATTAATTTCTAATTGACATTGTGGGTGTATGTGATGTGCTGTTGTTTATAGCTTTGTATTTTGTATTTTGCATGGTGTGTTCTGTATGTTTTTTGCTTTGTACTGTTTGTTGTTGTGCTGTTGTTTGTTTTGATTATGGGGGACTGTGGATATAAATGAGCTTTGAGCTAACTCTGTTGCAGTGCATATTTTGTGTTAAAAATTGCACATCGTCCCAATAAATATATACACTCAACAATAGCACTCCCTGTGGGTAGAACTGTATCAAATTGTACACACTTGCACAGTGTGGTGGTATGTACAACATTCCCAAATTTGATGTCAGTCCAATTTAGCATTGAAGCATTATGGCCTGTTAAGTGCATCAGGCCATGCCTTCAAAAGTTTGGTAACCAATTACAGACAAACGGTAAGTGATACCAAAAAACAAATATATAAGCTTTGTTCAGGGTCATCAGAATTTGGTAAAAGTTTGGTTAAGAATGGATGAAAAATGTGCCAAAAGAAGCAAAAAATGTGTTTACAAAAAAATTCAAAATGGTGGAACATTTTTGAAGTGCCAATGGTCTACTTGGCATCAACCAAGGCACACACTGTGTAAATATTATTAGGATAGGCCTCACGGTTCATGAGTTATAAGCCAAAACATAAAACAAGTAATAACTGACCCCATGGTGGTGCTATTGGTCCCATTTTATAATATGTTAAGCATTTCCACATGGGTCACTTATCCATCAAGTTTGAACACTTAAGCACTTTTAGTTTTTGAGATATGAGCTTTCAAACATTTCTCCCATTGGTTTTCCATGATAAATATGCTAGAGATGAGAAGAGTTACCGCATGCATCTCCTCATGGAGATGTACATTTTGACACTGAAATGAAGTTAATACGACAAATCATATAGGAGTAGTTAGATGCCAAAGAATGGCAAAATAATAATATATAATAACAAGAAAATTCTGCAATGTCTAAAGAAATTGCACGTGAGCGCTGCAAACTGCTGCCAGCTGCACTGCAAGCTGCTGCTCCAGCAGGAATTTTTTAAAATGTTGTAGTGCCACCTACAGGTGAAATTGCATCAAATGCTACAGACTTCTTCAGCAACCCTATCTGTACAACTTTGCTGGATTTGGTCACCATGGAATACTATATTTAAGAGATATGGAACTAATTAAGTATTATGGTGGAGTTTCACTAATGGCCATAAGGTGGGGCTATTGGTGCCATTTTGCCTATGTACTAAGTTTCATTTAATTAAAGACAACAGAGTTGCAGAAATATCAATTTATAATGCTACTTTAGCACCCACCGTTGGCAGAATTGTATGAGACGTTACACACTTGTGCAGTGCAGTGTGGTGTTATGTACAACATTCCCAAATTTCATTGTAATCCAATTCAGTATTGAAGAGTTATGGTCCATTAAGTGCATCAGGCCATGCCTTCAAAAGTTTGGCAATCAATTACAGACAAATGGTAAGTGATATCCAAAAAACAAAAGTTTTGCAAAAATTGTTTGGATAGGCCTCACAATTCATGACTTATAAGCCAAAATGTAAATCACATAATAATTGACCACATGGTGGCGCTATTGGTCCCATTTTATAATATGTTAAGCATTTACACATGGGTCATCTCTTCATCAAGGTTGAACACTTTAGAACTTTCAATTTTTGAGATATGAGCTTTCAAACATGGCTCCCATTGACTTTCTATTCTATTCTACTTCTATAAATTTTAATATTTTAAAAAATTATATAAAAACACTGGAATATGCTAGTAATGAGAAAAGTAATAGCATACATCTCCTAATGGAGATGTACATTTGACTTTGGACTTAAATTTCTGCAAAACTGCAAAAGATATCACTCAACAATCTGATAACTTTGAAAATTCAAAGTTTTGTGAACATTTTATAGTTCAAATGGTGTCTGTAAGATAAGGGACATTCGAGCAGTTGAGTCTCAAAGTGACAAAGGCTCCAACTTAGTTGGACGAATCCTCCCATAGACTTACATTATAAATTTTAATGCTTAAAAAAATTATATAAAATCACTGTGAGATGTTAGAATAAAGTACGATACAAGCAAACATCTGCTGAATGAGCTGCACAGATTGGCGTTTGAATGGTTTTTATAACACAAAGTATGCAGCAGTTGAAAGGGGCCAAAAAACATATGAAATGTGGAATAATAATAACTAGAAAATGCAATTTCTGTAGAAATTGTGTGTAATTGCTGAAAGCTGATTTAGATTGCATTACTGGAAGATGAACATTATTGAAAAATCTACCGAGATACCAGCAATGTGTGGAACTAAACCTATATCCTATGTTTGTAAGACATGCTATGCAGTGAGCTAATTTGTCACACAGCTTGCCTGGTCAGATTTTTTTTTTGCTTAGACTTTCAATTTTATGAAATATATGGGTTGTAATTTTTCAGACAAAGTTTTCTTGACTATTATGTGCGCACGCCAGTATCTGATGTTGTTTTTTATGTATTGTTTTTTGTGTGTGTGTGTTTCTGAGATGAAGGTAATTTTGAATTGTAAATGAAACCTGAAGGTTCAAGGTGACAGTAACAGTTTAAAACAGAGAAAGAGAGAGGTTTTATCACAAGGGATGTGTTTTGCGGTCTTTATCAGCAGATTGACAGCAGCTGTGTGGATCTGCATTTTTCACCTTCAACTCTACTGAGTTCTGCCCTAAGCAGGGTTCACACACTCTTTTGATCTAAAAGGAGTTCAGAAGTGACATGATCTTAAACCACCGGACTACTCAGACATGCTATGTAGCATAAGAAAACATGTCTTTAACATACATATCAATCCAAATTTCAGGTAATAATGTTAAAGAAAACTAGAGTGGAATTGAATTATGGTAAATGATAAAGATGTAAAGCAACTTTGTACATGACAGCAATATTATGAAGAGGATTGCAGTGAGCAGGTATTGAACACACAACCTTGTCATCTAAGGTGAAACTGATCATGACAACAGTGTTGTAAACCACTGAGCCAACAGACATCCACAAAAATGAGAGGAAAAAATCTCGATTTTGATGATTAAAATGTATTTGTCTCAAACTAGAATTTGAAGCCCAGAGATTTGTACATCATTAGTGAAAGCAAGACTAGTTTAACAAGAGAATGAATGATATGTGTAAAAAGTGTTTCAAGGAAGAGAGAATCTGTAAGTTTAAGAAACTGGAGTGAGAGGAGACACACATCCTGCAGACTGTATTGCAGTCAATGAGAACATGACAGGGACTCCCTATCAATTAAGGTTCAGATCTCAAAAACTATAAGTCCTATGTGAAATGTATTTACATTTTGAGAGAGAGGAGGCTTGTGGCAACATACTGAGGCAAGATTTGTGCTTGAGGAGTTAAAATTGTGGGAGTGACAGCAGTAGAAAAACATTTCTGCCCTAAAAATATCTGTGCTCTCCACTGTGCGAGATCACATGACACACTGGTGACATCTGAAAAAGTCTGCCAAACCCCTGACTTTGGGCTTAAATTGCTGAAAAACCTCAACAGATATCACTAAATAAACTGATAACTTTAAAAATCCAACATTTTGTGAACATTTTAAAGTTTGAATGGCATCTGTAGGATGTTGAGTTGAGTGTCAAAGTGACGAAAGTTCCAACTCGGTTGGATGGTTCATCCTATAGACTGCCATTATAAATTTTAATGTTTTAAAAAATTATATAAAATCGCTGAAACATGTTACATCTCAGAAAAATACAAGCACACATCTGCTGAATGAGCTGCACAGATTGACATTTGAATGGTTTTTATAGCACAAAGTATGCAGCAGTTGAAACGCAGCAAAAAACATACGGAAGACGGAATAAGAATAAAGAGTGAGAAGAACAATGTGAGATTGCTTTCAGCAATCACACAACTAGAAAATGCAATTTCTGTAGAAATTGCGTGTCATTGCTGAAAGCAGATTTAGACTGCATAACTGGAAGCTGAACACTACTGGAAAATCTACCAAGATAAAAATCACCAATGGGCAGAATTGAACCTACACCCTCATGTTTGTAAGACAGACATGCTATGCGCTGAGCTAACATGTCACATGGCAATTCCACACCAGATTCTGGTGTTTACTCTGTCAGTTGCATGAAATTGAACATTAAACAGATTGGCATCACCTGAAATCCTTCATCCTTCAACTCTACTGAGTTCTGCCCTATGCAGGGCTCGAACTCACAGTCTTTGGATCTAAAAGGAATTCAGAAGTGACATGAGCTTAAATCACTGGACTACTCACACATGCTGTGTAACACGAAAAGATGTCTTTAACATGCATATCAATCCAAATTTTAGGTAATAATGTTAAAGTAAGCTAGAGTGGAATTGAGTTATGGTACATGATAAAGATGTAAAGCAACTTTGTACATGAGAACAAGAATATGTGGAGCATTGCAGTGAGCAGGTATTGAACACAAAAGCTTCTCATCTAAGGGGAAGCTGATCACAAGAACAGTGTTCTAAACCACTGAGCCAACAGACATTCCCAATAATGACAAGAAAAAATCTCCATTTTGATGATGAAAATGTATTTGTCTCAAACTAGATCTTGGAGCCCAAAGATTTGTACATCATTAGTGAAAGCAAGACTAATTTACCATGAAAATGAATGATATGTGTAAAAAAGTGTTTGAAGGAAGAGAGAATCTGTAAGTTTAAGAAACTGGAGTGAGAGGAGATACACATCCTGCAGACTGTATTGCAGTCAATGAGAACATGACAGGGACTCTCTATCAATGAAGGTTTAGATCTCAAAAACTTTAAGTCCTATGTGAAATGTATTTACATTTTGAGAGAGAGGAGGCTTGTGGTAACCTACTGAGGCAAGATATGTGCTTGAGGAGTTTAAACTGTGGGAGTGAGAGCTGTTTAAAAAATCTTTTCTGGTCTAAAAATATCTGTGCTCTCCACTGTGCCTGATCACATGACACACTGGTGAGACCTTACAACGTCTGTAAAACCCTTGACTTTGGGCTTAAATTAGATACAAAGAAAGAAAAAGCGATCACAATCACTGAAAGCAATCACACAACTAGAAAATTCTGCAATTTCTAAAGAAATTGTATGTGAGAGCTGTAAACTGCTAGATGCTGCTGCCAGCTGCACTGCAAGCTGCTGCTCCAGCAGTATTTTTTTTTTTTATCAAAATCTTGTTGCAAAAGTGAAAATTGTGTCAAATGCTACAATCTTATTCAGCATCCACATCTGTTTAACTCTGCTGGATTTGGTTAATAAGTTTTGTTTGTGGTCATCTAAATATGGTATGTACCAAGTTTGGTGAAGATTAGATGAAAAATGTGTCAAAAGCAGCCATCCTCCTAATAAATCCTGAGCTCATTATGTCGAGCAGTGCAGCAAAACTAAAAGCTATAGTTATGAATTTGACAGGACAGAAGAAACTATCCAGGGAAACAAATTAAACTTTTAGCTTCTGAAATATATTTTTAGACAGACAAGTGAAAAACGAGTTATTTTCTGGTTTTGGTTCAATTTCTATTCCAACTGCCAATTTGAAGAGGAAAACAGGTTAGGGGAACAGGAAAAATGGGAAAAAAACAGGAAGTGGCTTTATTTCTTTATCCTGTTATCAAACAAGTTGAACACAGCTTTGGACGGAGGGTTCATGGACTGGGAGGCAGCAACTACTGTGTTTTGCTGTCAGTTATGGTCGCGCTTAGTTTCTCCTCTCTTCTCTGTTTCACCGCAGGTGGAGCTGCTTTTTGACACACACGGAGCTCTACGGAGCAGAAGAGAGACAGCAAAGTAGTCGAGTTGACAACGACACTCATTAAGTTACTGTTACTCAGTTGTTTACCTACTTTTGCACCACTTTGTCCGAGACAATCACTGTCTCTCAGTATTTCAGGCCTCTGGCACTGTAGGCTAGTTGTGTAAGATGGTGGCTCACTTCAGTCAGGAGGGGAGTGCTCATTTTGCAGATTTTTAGAACCATCTATTGTTGTGAATGTACAGACAGGTGACAAATTAAAGGAAAAACCAACATAAAGTGTCTTAGTAAGCTGTTGGGCCACCATGTGCCGCCAGAACAGTGTCAATGCACCTTGGTATTGATTCTACAAGTCTCTGGACCTCTTTTGGTGGTCATTCCCTCATTTGGTGTTTTGATGATGGTGGTGGAGAGCACTGTCTAACACATCAGTCCAAAAAATCCACATAAGTGTTCAATTCATTGAGATCTGGTGACTGTGAAGGCCATAGCATATGATTCACATCATTCTCATACTCATCAAACCATTCAGTGAGCCCTTGCCTCCTATGGATGGGGGAATTGTCATCCTGGAAGAGACCACTCCCATCAGGATAGAAATGTTTCATCATAGGATAAAGATGATGACTCAGAACAACTTTGTATTGGTTTGCAGTGACCTTTACCTCTAAGGGGAAAAGTGGACCCAAACCATGCCAGCAAAATGCCCCCCACAGCACAACAGAGCCACCAATCCCCTCACTGTAGGGGTCAAGCATTCAGACTTCTACCGGTTTTTCCTTTTATTTGTCACCCATCTGTATATTGACATTTAGAAGTCTAGACCCCAAATATAAGACAACCTCACTTTTATCAGGCATATTTCCAGGTAAAAAATATATTCTTATATGCTTGTTCAAACATAGTATGTTAGCATAAAAAACAATTGTTTGCAATATTACTTTGAAGATCATGATGAAGACAATGTAACATTGATTGAATGTTTTAATTTTGAAGTATGCTTTAGGTTTGTAGATCTTTACATTTTTACTGTATTATCAAGTTTTTACTGAAGGTTGCTTTTTTACCTCATATTTTCAACATTGATTATAATGTATCATGCTGGTATTAAGTGCTTTAATCAGCAGGTAGAGTTTCTTCATGCTAATATCTGAAGGCAAACATCACTATAACCAGAAAACCTGAGCTAAATTAATCTACAAGACTGTGTTTCAAGTGCGTGGGTATGGGGTGGTAGGCTTATCTCTGACTTTCAGCTACTCAAAAATAAAAATGTCCTGACACCACTGATGGAGCTCAGGATTCATGCATAAGGGCTGCTTTATTACAAACAATTCCATTGTATAAACCTGGAATCTGTGTGTAACAGCTGACCTGTGTAGATGTGTAGCAGAACACAGAACATAATTACCGTCAGATCCTGACCATTCTGGTGTTAATGAAGTTACCGCTGTTGTGCCACATGCATAAATGCGCAAAGCCTCTTTCTCAATTTAGAGACGCACTTATCATTTCAGCTGCTGTGTGATGCTGCAGCCAGCTGTGACACACAGCCAGCTGTGGACAACAAACAGAACATCAGTGTTGATGTTTCTGTGAAATTCCAGATACATTCAGTGACACCTGAACAATATTATTGTAAGATTCAGACATTAATCTAACAAGTTTCAGACCTGCTTGAGTCACATTAATAGCTGTAGCCTATTTTGATGGACATTTAGGTAGATTATCTTATAGATACAAAATACTAGAGAAGTAAAAGAAACAAAACACGTGAAAGTTGGTTAGTGATTGTGGAGAGCTCTATGTGTACACACACCTCTGTAATTAAAGACATGCAATTTGAAGCTTTTGTGCTCTCTTCAGTTTTCATTATGGACAAATCTGTGCTGAAATGTGGAGAAAAGCCCAAAATACTGGAAAGTGCTCTGCTCACTCAAACAGACGCAAAACAGGGGCAAATTGCACTCAGCTGCAAAACTTCATGGGCATGTTTGCTCTGGCATATCATTAGCACAATATCTTTTATGAATGGGACCTTAAAACAGGGTAGATTGTGGGCGCAAATGTTTCACAATTTACGGTGCTATTCCATCTTTTGTGGATTTGGCCCTAAATGTACACAACAACAAAAAGGGCAGGTATGAACACAGATTCAGTTAATGGATTGTAGAGTTTAAGATAATCTTTGTCAGTTGTTTCGCCAAAAGAAACCCCTTCCTGTCACAGCTTTCATCAGCCAGTGGTAAGGATGAATTATAAATGTTGTCATTGTCACTCAGCTAAGGTATAAGTCATCAATGAATAGAAACAATGGTTTACTAAGAAGAGGTTGGAGAGGCCCTTTTCTGTGAAAACTGATCTACACTGATTGTTGTTCACTTGGCATTATACAACTATCTCACAGCATCCCTGTGCACACTGTACAGCCCTCTAACAAATTGCAAGACACACACACACACAGCAAGAAAACACAAAGCAACATACTCTCTATTTTCCTTCTCCCTCAATTAAGGTTGGCTTAATTACTCGCTTAATCCTAGCACCCTCCATAAGAAGCCATTACAGAAAAGACACTGAACACAGACAAGTAAACACATTAGAGCATCAAACACTTTACATTGCACTGCTCTCAAACACTCACAGAGCAAGCGTCGCTTTTCATAGAGGCGAAAAAGGAAAGATTTCGAAAAAGCTGTACCTTTGCTTTTAGCTAGAAGAGCAGGAAGAGGCGGAGAGAGAACAGAGGAGTCCAGGAGCCAGACAGGGGGGAAGAAGAAGAGAGATGTAACTTCAAATTCCAAACATATCAGTGTATATATGAATACATGTCATGAGGATAAATTGATACGCAGTATTGTACATCACAAAACACTTCAAACATGCAACCACATTCAGGTGTTAGAGCATCATTTTAAAAGACAAATGCTGCAACACAAAAGGTTTTTACTGCTCTTTACAAAGGCAGAAAGCAGTAATTGCAGAAAGGTTGTGATAGTTGTGAGAAAAAGGGTTTAAAGTTTTCAAGCTAGCCAGGTAAATGCCACAACACAGAGTAAAGAAATGTAGCTTTATTGACTTTTTGAATTACTTTGCTTATGAAAATAAACTATTTTGATTAGATTAAATGTATGTAGTTTGCTATGTGTACGTCTGTCTACCATTTGTTAATCTCTACTGTTTATCAAAATTACTGTAAATACTCCCATTATTCTAACTTATGGGGGGTATCCACGAATTACTCCCCAATTGTCCATCCTCAGTGCTAGATGTATAGTGTTCTGTTGTTCTTTTCACCAAGTGAGAGATTTCATAGCTATCATGCATGCTGTAAAGCAGTTGCCTCCTCCCTTTTGCATGCATTCACCTTAAGTTTGTAACTTATCTCTTTTTCTTATATTGCAATACTAGTGTAATGGAGTGTGGTGAGTACGACATTGGCTTACCAACTCTCCTTTTGTAATCAGCTGCAGCCCCTGAATTATGAAGTCTTTTTGCAACATTTTTAATTTCTTATTTTGTTGTTTTTACTTTTTTGTATTTAGTTAAATAAAGTTCATATTTTAAACATGAGATATTTTACACTGCTAAATTGGCCTGTAAGACCTGGTCAAGCCCTTCCTTTCCTACTCGGTCACACTAGGCTACCTTTTAGCAAGACAGCAGGTGTCACTTATCTCCATCAAGACTGCATTTAGCTACTATTTATTTTTTATTAAAATAAAGTACCATGATGTCAGTTAATCAAAATTAATATTTTTTTAAAACAAGAAACTGCTCAGTGAGTGAATGTAGTTTCAAGAAAGGACCAGCCTGTTCTCACTCCCAACTCGTCACATATTGAAGCTTGGTCAGGACCCCCTGGCATCACTTAACACACTGGGTACCCCTTTAGCATCATTTTTTAATGTGCAGGGTAGTCCGATAGACTTCTGCTGAGCTCCCACAACATTTGAAATAGACGCTATGAGACCAATGATATCTAAATAAGGTGACAAATTTCAGCCTGGTCGCCAGAATAAAACATTAGCATTGTATGTTTCTGCCTTCTGCAAACCACAGATACATTGAATATGTACATTTCAACACCTGTAATACGGAGCATATTAACATTTCAACAATACCTATCATATCGACATTTCTGAATGACACACATGACATCTATATAAGCTGACTTACTTTCTTATTAGGAGGTGGAGGGGTTGGCTTGTAATGTTGTTTGTAATGTTGTTGGCAGAAAGTTGGAAATCAGCACAGAGTTAGCACAGAGCACAGTTTGAGACCACCTTGCCGATTTTATTTTATTTTTTATTTTAACCCAAACCATGATCTTTCCCTAACCCTAACCAAGTGGTTTTGTGCCTAAACCTAACCAGACCTTAACCACTATGTTGTCACACCATAAAATATAATTATTTTTTAACAGTGACTACCGTGATACTGTGCATTGAAAAACAATGCTAAAGGGGTACCCCGTGCGTTAAAAAGTGACACCAGGGGGTCATGACCAATCTTCGATATGTAACGAGTTGGGAGCGAGAACATGTTGGAAAGGACATATGTATCTATCTCAGCAGCTAGCGTTGACTTAAAATAGCTCTCTAGCTTTAGCTGGAGGCCAGTGATGCCCAAGCCAGTGTGCAGTTCCTGCAGGTTGACTTGGCTTTTAAATCCATTTTGCTATTACTGTAAGTTTTACATGCTGTCTCCATGGAAAGTACATTTTTATAGCGAAATGTTTGGCTTTGGCTTTATAGGGCAGTAAAGCAGAGTAATAAAATCCAAATGTATGTCATGATGCATGTGGAACCATGCACGTCCATATATTCCACACCAGCACCAAAACACGCAGCTCCACACTAGAATCACAAACAAAATAAAGACATGATAGAGAAGAGTTAAAGAGACACATACCTTGTTCTGCCATCATATGTGCAAGGCCTTGAGAAGATAAGAGATTGGAAAAGAGAGAGAAAAAGAGGGAAAAAGAACACTTAGTTTCCAATACCCCTTGGTATTGTGATGACATGTTTTTTCCAAAGAGGGAAAGCATGACATCAGAACACACTGACAGGTGAAACAAAGCTTCCTGAGGCTGAGCAGGAGGCTTCGTCATAAGAAATATCAGCATGTTTGTAGAAGTTAAACACATTAAGCCTCATCTCTACCTAAAGTTCAATAATGGTGCTTCACATTCATTGACATATTGTATGAGTAATGTCTATTGAAAGATATGTTCTAGTAAAATGACAGACCCCCCAATGGCAAATAATTTCTTTTATGATATTTTGTATTAAATGAATTATTTCAGTAGAGTTTTATATTTTATACCAGCTGTCTTCACTACTTGGTGGTAGCTTTTGAACACAGTGAGCTCACTCTGTAAGACCATGGGTAGCACTGGATCTACATTTAAGCTGCTATGGTTCACCAGTAGTTTCACATTAGGACCCATGCCACACTTTTTATAGCCAAATAATTGCCTAAGTTGTCACATATTTATGTTTTACTTTTTTTTCTCATTCAAACTCACCTGGCATTTTGTTGTTGTTCTCTGGAATAGCAGACAGAGAAAACAAGTAAACAAAGCCAACATTAGAAACACTCTTATTACTTGCATGTTGTCTGTCATGCAAATGATGGCACACTTCATAATCCATACACAGGGCTGGCAGTGGGCACAACCATGTGCATGTTCTTTACAATGCAGTAGGTGCTGGCAATAAGGAGGTGAAGAAGCAGCATTTTGTCTGTAATCATCAATCAGACACACCAGTGACATACACACACACACACACACACACACATTCTCTCTCTCTCTCTCTCTCTTTCTGTTGTCTTCCCTTTCTTTTTTCTTTGTCTTTTGGTGCAGACACATTATCTAATTTGATCAGTGTTGGCAGGTGCTGTTGCTTAATTATGAAGACACACACATGGGCCAGAAAGAAATAAAGTAAAGTAGAGTTAAAAGAAATACATATCAATGACAAATACTAGGTGTTATATTTGCTCATTGCTCCGTTTTAATTATTGAAATATATTATTCATATTTTATATTTATTTATATTATTTAGTTAGGCCACTCACAGAAATGAAGTAGCTGGAATATTAAGTAAAAGGTAATTGACATGAGATGCATTAAATGTTCTTAGCTCGGACTTATTGGGCATGTATGGCTGTTAATGTGAATGCAAGCAAATCGAAGTCAATCAGATATGTATTAAATATTAATTCAGTTTATACCGAGGACTTGTGTCAGTTGTGCTCCAACATGGAATGAGTTGGTCAAATGCTCATCTGGAAGAGCAAGGCTGGATGTGTGTGTGTGTGTGTGTGTGTGTGTGTGTGTGTTTGTGTGTGTGTTTGTGTGTACATACACTCTTAATCTGTTCTAATCTCCTTTTGTCAAGAGCGTTCTTTTTCTGTTGGTGTTTGAGTATTGAGTTCAATCCTATGGAAATCTCAAATAAATTCAGAAAAGACACAGTGGAATTGAGGCTTTAGCAAGATTATCTCTCCTCCCCTACACACACATCTGTGTGTGTGTGTGTAGGGGAGCGAGATAAAGACAATGACAGGAATGATTTTTGTGAAGTTTCCTCACACAAACTTGTCTATTTGTGACATTGAGCTGTGTTTATATCATAAGAGTCCATGCCTCAGACCAAAAACATGTGAAGTGAAAGAAGAAGAGTCTTTATTACATTAGCCCCATAATAGATGCAATAGGTTAGCTCCTGCATAACTCAGTATTACTATACTGGACTTTTCTATGTTTTGTTTTTTGCTGATTCTTGTTTTTATTATACTTTTTACACACACATACATTGAAAATCAAAACACAGAAACTGCTGAACACTATTTTTGTTAAAGAAACAGACAAAGTAATTTCCAGTTGTCTATTCCATTTCATTTCAAGGATTCAATTTTATGGATTTTTGGTCAGGTACTGTGTCTGTCCATCCCTTTTCATTGTGTTATCATTTATCTCAATGAGTATATACTGTATATATTTTTTGTATTATTTGATCATTTTGTCAAACTTAATGGAATTGTTCAACATTTTAGGAAATATGATTGTTTTCTTTCTTTTCAAGAATGAGATGTGAACATGGATATCATTGTGTACTGCAAGGTGGCAGTATTAGCCAGGTAAATGAAGGAAAATGGACAGGCATGTCCATTAGATGACTCTGCAAGGACTGGGGTTCTTTATCACTGCTCATGCAAAGCCTAGCCAAGCGCCCAGGATATGTGCTACAATTCTTCAAAACCCTGGATTATAGTCATTTTTTAAAATTCTCGCTTTTTACAACATCTGTGCATGACAGCTACACTGATCAAGGTTCAGGCAACATTCTGGTTATAGTTAATTAAAAGAGGAGCGTCCTTTGCAGGTCTGTGATGGGACTAGAACTCTATTCTATTGCATGAAAGTTGGATATGCTACCCTGTCTCATACATAAAGGGCACACTACTTCCTGCACTGGCACTGAATGTTGGAATTGGATATAAATCTTGAGGTGCAGAATTGTCCTAAATATTTGTAATTACTAGGATACTGGGCTGCTGCCACCACTGTTGTTAAGGTCTGGTTGAGTTTCAGCAACTAAAACTATATTGTTATGTTTAGGGAAATATGGTGGTCATGGCTCAACTAACCATATTGACTGCTGGTAGGAGATGGGATGTTGCCTCCAGTGTCAAAGCTTTATACACCAGCAATCCACCTTGGCCTGTTCCCTCAGTTTTATAGCACTAGGCAATGCTACTATACTACTGCTTTTTGTCCTGAGAGACATTCAGTTGCCACAAGAAATAGCTTGTCAGGAAAATGTAGACATAGGTGGGTTCAAAGGATCAGGCTGGTAATTAGGGGTCCAAGCAGCAAAGCTGCTGGAACCCTATCTTATTTTTGTTAGGATTCTTCTTCTTCTTGTGTCCTTAAAGTATCTGGATCTCAGAAACCATAACAGCTACAGTTCCCAAACTTGACAAATAGGTTGGAAATCTCACCCACTACTCAGACAAAAGCAATCATACTGATTGGGCAGATGGTGATGCTAAAGCAACTGACTTTATGTTTTGGCCTATAACTTTTGAACTTTAAGTCTCAAAAACAAAATTCTGTGGGTCCATATAAGCCCCGCCCATTCGTGGATTGATAGATTTTCTGCCATTGTGAATTTTTTCCAAAATTGTTTTTTCGCTACACCTCCTGCAAATTTTGAGCAATCAGCATCAAATTTGGCATATAGCATATCTGGACCAAGCCAGAAGAAAGTACTATATCAGATTTTTGATATTCCATACAATTTCAAAATTATACATTTTTAAACTTGTGTTTTAAAGTTCAATTTTACATAAAAACATGAATCAAAATTGGCTCAAGCTGTTGTAACCAAACTTTGTGCAATTGTTTGGATGATAGCTTCAATTCACAGTCCTGGGATATTTTGCCACTATGGTAATGCCACAAATGTGGCAAATGTGGCAAAAGTTTATATCTCATAATTAGCTGCAGGAATTGAGTGAAAATTTTTCATTGTATAAAGTTAGGTCATGATTAGCGAAAAGGAGAGTGTTTTAATATTGCAGTCAAAACACTTAGATTTCATTGTAGGTCCTAGAGAGCTGAATTTTTTTCGGCACATCCACTGATGCGTGATAAAAGTTTGCCTTACTGCAACCTATGGTCAATTCAGAAGTCTGTCACTCTATATTTTTCAAGATATGCAAAATCAATTAACATCTGTATCTCCACAAGTCTTCATTCATATGCTACCAAAATTGAAACACACATTCTCTAGATGGTTGCTATCAAGTGTTTCAAATGGTGTTCAGATTGGTCAAATAGTGAGTCCATAGTGATATTCACTATCTTGCTGTAATTTGTACTGTGTGCACAACATTTTCTATTTCATCTATTTTTTTTAAACAAATTTCACCAAAATATTTGACAATACACTTGAGAAAAGCAAGATGATGTGTGACTTTTTCAGAATTTTATCACCAACATTTTGACTGTTTTAAGCTTTTAAAATGCCCCAGTCTTGCACATGTGTAAGAAGGTGTGTAGAAACCATGTCCCCCCAGTGGTGCAGGCAGTAAGTCACCTTCTCTGGAAAGACAAAGGTCCCCAGTTTGAGTCGCAGGGTGTACAATTCTAACCTGCCAACCATGCTGCATGTTTTTAAATTCGTCTGAAGGTCATATTATATAAGTTGAAGACTGTTTCCTGTGCTTGGACTCATTGCCACTTGCGGCTATATTTTTCGTAATATCAACAAATGTCATGTGCAGAGCAAAACCAACAATGAACTGATCTACTAACAAGTAGGGATGTGCAGAGAGCCCAGTATTTGTATTTGTATCTGTATTTGTTGAGGCAGCAAAATTATTTGTATTTGTATTTGTATTCGAATAAAGATGGAAAGAGGCTCAAAAAGGCTGTTTTTGTTTTTATTATGCTTTTAATATTAGAAAATTCATGTGTTACATTAAGTATCATCAATAAACTACCTTAAGAAGGAGGTTCCCACCCTGGGTCTCGAACTAGAGTCTCCCAGATCATAGACGACTGCGACTACTGAGCTAAAACTTTACTCATCACCTCATTGCAGACAAACCTCTACCTATTTATATACCCAGAACACAGAGACAGCACACCATGTAACGTGTAGGGAAGAACTTCAAAGGCAATTATTGCTTTGCCCTTTCATTTATTGCCTATTTTTTACAAGCTAACTTTGTAGAAAGGAGAGCGAGAACAACAGGTTATGGAGAGTTTATCTGTGTGGAACACCCCTAAATGATGTCCAAATTAGGAAATGTGCATCATGCAGCAGGTGGAAGCGATTCCCCTCGTTAAGACCTGCTGATAGACATAACAGTGAAGCAGGGGACAGAGACTGAGATAGCGTTGTAACCGACCTGCATGCTGGTATTTGACATGTTTTTTTTTTCTTCCTGAAAACAAATCATTTTTAAAATATTTGTATGAAACAAATATCTGTAAAAAACACTATTTTTCTTTGCCGAATAACATATATGTATTTGGGCACACCCCTACTAACAAGTACTGTGTGTATCCAAAGCCTGATATATCTTATTCCTCTGTGCTGTAGACCTCCATTGTTGTCCAAAAACTATTAAAAACACATCAATGAGCCACATCGCTGCATGGGGTGACATGTTCCTTAGTTCCTGAAGAGTGTGATTTCGGTCGTTTGTTTGGAAACGGCTTGAGTAAAAATGGCAATGAGATCATATCTCTCAGGATAGAAGTTCCTTGTACAGGGGTTCGCGGATCTATTTACAGAGCTTCACTAGCTTGTTGTACTACATATCACAACCTCCTGACTTTGTACTGAATTTCTTTGAGAAATTTATAATGTGGTACATAGTCAAGAGGTGCTTTTAATCGTTTTAGGACAACAACAGAGGTCTACAGCACAAAGGAATATGATTTATCAGACTTTGGATACACACACAATACTTTTGTTGACAATAAGAAAACTAATCACAAGCCAAATCCTTTAAGTGTTTGACCAAATGACCAATGCTATTATTCTTCTATTGAGGACATATTCAGTCTAAATGGAATGACTGGGTTAATTTCCTTAAAAAATGGGTACTTCCAACCAGAGTAAAAAGAAAGAAGTAACAACAGGGAGACAATAGACAACAGATGATTTTCTGACTAGTCCATCATTCAAATCTCAGTCTGCCCCAGCCCTCTCTCTGTCCTGATGATCAACTGTATTCACTTGCCCTCCCTCCTGCACTGCTCTATCATTATTTTGTTCTCTGTCTTGACCTACTTCCTTTGGAAATTTACTTCCCCTGTATTGTGCCTCTGTTTCTGTTATCAGGCAGGCTTTAGTGTGTGTGTGTGTGTGTGTGTGTGTGTGTGTGTGTGTGTGTGTGTGTGTGTGTGTGTGTGTGCGTGTGTGGTGTGTGTGAGAGATAGAGAGAGAGAGAGAGAGAGAGAGAGAGAAATCAGAGGCATGCACCCACACATACATATTTAATAAGATACTAGTCAACAAACCACTCAGAGGTACAATTCCCAGTGGCAGGATTGCCAGCATTTAACTCAACAATTACTGTATCATCAGGGAGCTCTGAAACATTTTTTGTGTTATGAATGTAACAAATCTATATCCTGCAGCTCTCCTCAGAAATTCCTCCAAAAAATCCTAAAAAACTGATCATGATTCTCTGAAGAGACACACCAGTGTTTTGACAAATGTATTTCTTCACCAGTGGACACATAATCTAGGTAAGAGTACGACTGTCTTGTTTAATTCAATACCCAAAAGGTGAGGTAAGCATAGCGGGGGTTGGAGCTCAAAGTAGATTACTACTAGGGATGATTCACGATTTATTGGATAAAGTGGGAGAATCTAGTGATTAATGAGGTATTTCAGATTTTGCTTTCTTTTATCACTGCTGGCTTAATTGATTGTTTTCTGCACATACAGTACATGGAGGGTAAACCGGTATTTGGAAGTTTAACACACACACCATTCCCAAAGGATGAAGTCATTACTGAGTCATTTGATTATTATTGTTTTCATCATCATCATTGTAATAGTCATAATCTTCTCACTGACCAATTTCCCTAACAGCCATGTTTCATGTTTATGTGAACATACGGGCGGCTGGAGAAACAGCTAGAGAGGGCCGCTGATGCCATCTGCTCACATTAGGGTGTCAGCAGCATGCAACTGGTAAATTGTCAGCTGTGTGATGGCAGTGCAGTGCTGAGATTTGTTAGAGAGGGGGCTGCAGATTAAAAGTGGTTGTGTTTCCTAGTTCCTGCACAACAGACAGCGCTGCTGTGAAAATGAAGTACCAAGTTAATAGTGGCTTTAGTCCATGTGGTTAGTGATGGCTTTTATGTATATATTTTTATGTACATTTTTTAAGAAAATTCCTCTTCCACACTGTTTATTGATATACTGTATACTATCATTCTAACAATATTTTTTTTCTTTGCGTTGGGTTATCCTACACACAAAAAAATGTGTGACACAGATTCATGAATGCTGTGCACTCAGACTCAATTTACACTTGTCATTTCAAGTTCCATATATCCAGATAAAATCCAGATTTAACACTTAAATTCATATTCTGAAACTGCTTTTCTCCCTGTCTGAAGCAACAGGGAGAATGACGGTGTTATGACCCTTGATCATTATTGTGATTTTGCTCCTGCTGGTCATTTGTGTTTCTGCTTTCTTTGAACTTCATTAATGCCATCAATTAAACAAAGGCAAAAAACTCTTGCTTTTAAGTAAAACAATATATTTGTGTCCTGTTGTTCAACATGTTACCTAGAGACCAGAGAAAAACAGCTCCCACCTTAGATGGAACACAGACTCTCTTATCTCATCAAATCTTTAAACTTTAACCCAGATTCCTAAGGACTTTTGTGAAGCATCCCTGCAAATCTGAGCCAAACTTGAAATTCATGTAAATGAAATGTCTAATCATTATGCAAGTTATATCATGTTATCTGTCATGTAAATACACAACCCAGTCGCCAGAAGAAAACGTTGGCATTGAACGTTTCTGCAAACCACAGAAACGTTGAATATATACGTTTCAACACGTGAATTATGTATCATATCAACATTTCTACAAACATAGCATATTAACATTTCTACCCATTGAATAATGATGTTTAATGGTGTGACAACGCTGTGGTTATGGTCTGGTTAGGTTTAGGCACAAAGACCACTTGGTTAGGGTTAGGGAAAGATCATGGTTTGGGTTAAAATAAAAATAAAAAATAAAATAAAAAACAGCCGATGTCTCACTAAAAAAAAGCCAGTTTTCTTACCAGAAAAACAGTTGCAAATGTCCTGACGTCTCGCTAAAAACACCTGCTCTTGTTGGTTGAAACGGGAAGCAGACATTGGTTTCAGTTTCAAGGTGGTCTCGAACCGTATTCTCTGCTGATTTCCAACTTGCTGCCAAGAAACTTGCTAACCATCCACCTGCCCCTCCTCCTCCTATACAGGAAAGATCTACTCATATAGATCACATGTGAACTACGTCACTTTAGAAATGTTGAGATGATACGTATTGTTGACATTTTCATATGATACGTTTTGTAGAAATGCTGGGATGATATATTTTGTTGACATTTTGATATGATACGTTTTGTTGAAATGTTAATATGTTACGTTTTGTAGAAATGTTGATATGATACATTTTGTTGAAATGTTAATATGCTACATATTTCACATGTTGAAACGTAGATATTCAACGTTTCTGTGGTTTGCAGAAACGTACAGTGCCAACTTTTATTCTGGCGACCAGGCTGAAATACAAGAAGAATGGTATAACTTTCATAGTTGTGTGACTATCTACCAAAGAGATATTAAACTTTATACTACATGTAACAATACTGCCCTCTATTGACAACAGTTACATTTCCTTATGTTAAGATTTGATGAATGTTTGGGAACTATGTATTTGTATTTTAAAACACCTAATTGTTTAACTTTTGATCTATTAACCTCATCGACAATAATATTTTTGTAGTTTAATTAGATAAGTAGTTTTTCTGAAGTAATAGGAAATAAATATATGTTTGAAGGATTTCAGTTTAAAGTTTTCTTTAAACAGTAGTTACATTGAATGCTTGAAGTAAGGGTTATGTTGAACTTGTATTTAAATATATTTCTGAAAGTAATATAATCACATAAGAGTCGCCTAACTTTATTTCCTTCCACTATTGTGTTAAACTTTTATTTCAGTGTACATGGTTTGAGACGTGTAAATAGTCTGAGTAAGTTGAATCATTGAAGGTTGTATGCTTAAACATCATGAAATGTTAATATGAAGGTTAATGTTTGTTATGTTATTAGAAGAACTGACTTATTATGAAACACAGGTAAACTGCTTAACTGTTTTCTTGAATGGTTTTACAAATATGATACAAGCTGACAGGAAATGTTCACACCTGACTTTGAAGTAGGGGTGTGCCCAAATACAAATATGTTATTCAGCAAAGCACAAATAGTGGAGTTTTACAAATATTTGTTTCATACAAATATTTAAAAAAAATATTTTTCTGGGAAGAAAAAAAAACATGTCAAATACCAGCACGCAGGTTGGTTACAACACTATCTCAGTCTCTGTCCTCTGCTCCGCTGTTATGTCTATCAGCAGGTCTCAATGAGGGGAGTAACATCCACCTGCTACATGACACACATTTCCTAATTCGGACATCCCCCTGGAGTTGGGGGGTGTTCGCCAGAGATAAAGCTGAGTTACTGACAAAAGCGAAGTGCCTTCAAGGGACTCTCCATAACCTGTTGTTCTCCTTTCCACAAAATTAGGTAAATAGAAAAAATAGAAAAATAAACAATAAATGTAGGGGTGCGAAGCAAGAATCGCCTTTGAAGTTCCTCCCTACACATTTACACACTGTGCTGTCTCTGTGTTATTGGTGTATAAATAATAGGGGTCTGTCTGCAACAAGGCAATAAGTAAAAACAAGGGGGTGCCCACAATAATGAAGTAATTCAATAATAAAGTATTAAATGGCAGGGATTGCCATGGTACCTGGAGTACCTTGAGTTTGTTCAGCAGAACAAAGTCTATGACTTTAATGGCCTTAAACATGGCCAGAGCCTGTTTTTTATTCATTATCCAAAAACATCCAGGCTAATTGTCTTATTATATTAGTATATGTTATAATATATGGTATAGTGTATAATTTAGATTAGTCACTTTGAGATAATTAACAGGAAGACAGACTCCAGGGTTTGCGTAATATATTTTGTTTGGTGGTTTGCTTAGAGCATTTGTCTACTAAATTGCCAAATGAGCTCAGAAAAAGGTGCTTTTTATTTGTCATTGTTAATATTAGCCAACTTGACTATAAGGGTTCTGCAAAACAGGAGACTGACCATCAACAGTTATTTGTATGCATGTAGCCTATTAATTTATTTTTTAACCTATTATTATTGTTATCATATATAATAATATTATATTATTGCTTATAAAAAATTCCACCCACTGTGTGTACACATTAACAACACATTCTGGCCACCTCTAGACATGCCTTGGCCACCCCTGGGCCACCCCAACTGCCTCTGGTTTGCACTGGTTTTTATCAGATATCAATATCAATAGAATTTCCACTATATGATTTTGTGGAGAATGTATATGAGGTACTGAGATATGAGAAGATGGCCTGTGAGTTTTGAGGGACAGGTCAACTGAGCAAATGCTAAAATAGTATCTGGCACATTTATTTACTTCAACTGCAGAGAAAACTAGGCCTTTATTTGAAATTGGCTTATATAAGAAACAAGCCTATATTTTTAAATATTTAATTATATTTCAGTAAGAAGCCTCTGTTTTCTGATCTGCTCCTATTTTAATTTGCTGTTAATGCAAACTCCACATTTCATCCGCATGTTGTCTTAATGAATTAATATGATGCAAATTCACACAGCACTAATTCCATTTGTACGTTTTGTCATACTCACCACTCTGCTACTCACTCTTTCTCTTCTCTTTCAACAGAAACACTGTTTTCATTCTCACATTTCCAATACCTTCCATTGTGAAGCTATTTTTGTGAATTAAATGGCACTTGTGCTCAAAAGAGAAAGTTAGAACAGCAGAGTGGTGAGACAATATGACTCTGTTGTTGTACTGATGGAATTAGTGCTGTATAGGTGAATCCAGCCCTACACAGTGTCTACAGTATACTCTCATTTTACTGCACAGTGCTTTCTCTATTAGCATCTGACCTTCACTGGTTTTTTCTTGCTCATTATTCCAACACTTAATAATTTGAGAATTTAAGGTATATAGTGCATACATTTTTACAGGTTCAAATAAAATAGTGCCAAGTTAATATGGTGCACTAGGTAACAGAATGATAGTGGACACTGTGTCATCCAGTCTATCTTTATAGACTGAGAGCATTGACAACATACATTTTTTTCTTTCTTTCTCCACATCTTTCATAGTCTGGGAATATTTCCCAAGTTTGTGTTGTAAATGCTTGTTAAATATTTGAATAAAATACATAAACATATGTGACATTTGATTCTCTGTATCTCAGAACCCATCAGTTTGACAATATGTATCCTATAGAAAACATAGTCATAGGTTTGTTTTTCTCCAAACCTGGTTCAGTAATGTCATATTTTCTCCCTGATGTATTCAAATAGCAGACCTCAGCCAGCCTCATTAAGCACATTATTTATCCCTTTACAATCAACAATCCAAAGTCCCTAAGGGCTGCTTGAGCTCCCTGCTTCCTCTCACCTATCAGTGCCTCGCAGGAAACATCCCAACATGGAGGCTGTAAATCAACACTGGGGAAAACAGCCTACAAGGGTCACCAGTGCCCTCACATCGATGCCTTAATGAGTCACGCATCACAGTGCTGAGGGGCTGGAGGGTGGTGAGATGGTGTATTTGTGCTTTAGGGAGTCAGGAAAAGGAGAGGGAGGATATCTAGTGATACCTATAGGCGTAAGAGCTGGAATATCAGTACTAACACCATATTCAGATTCTCCTAAATGTAGCACAGAACTCTATCCTGTGCTGAAAATAATTATTTTAGACAGCTTCTGTGTAACACAGTGTTAACATGGCGGTAAATAGAATCTTCATGGTACTATAGAGGCCCATGTAAAACTGTATGAAATGCACCAAATCACCCATATTTTCTGACTTTTACACTGATATTTTTTATTAATTAATTTGCTTGTTTTCGTTATATATTTGCTGTGGTCCCCAGAGGATGATTCCCAATGATTTTGGTGGTCCTCGCTTCAAAATTTCCCTTTGACCCACACTGCAGCATTTTATAGTGCAGGCGCCCTGCCACTAAAGTGTCAGGTACTGAAGTAAATTTCTATGAAACATAATATTAGGCTTAATAAGTGTAAGGAAAAACCAGAAGTGGCGTTACATGACAAAGCTCATGTATTTATTAGCTACTTTCACCAGCTCTGCTAAGCAGTTTCCTTGGGGAAACCCCAAGGGGACATGTGCTTTTTGTGATTTTCTGTCATTTATATACGGTTTTTATGTCAGATGTCTATGTTAAACATAGTCAAAGTTCCAAAACTTGAGGTGAATGTACAGTATGTCGAAATGCCAAGTCTACTCTGAACACTTTGTTTGCAATGTTAACCCTTGGAACTGACGTCAGATTGTTTGCACATGCCCACAAACAGCTATCCATTTCATAGCCTTTGTTGCTAAGGTTGTTCCACAGGCATGGATCAAATCAAGACTTGAACATGTACAGCTGTATCTGAGAAGTTTATTTTATAAGTAAAGAATGGGAAAAAGAAGCAAAATCTGATTACTACTGTTTTTTTAAGTAGCCTCCAGAGCCGGTGGAAGTCTGCTGAGGAGTAGTTTCCGGAAGCTAACTGATCAGAACATAACGGGCTCATTGGGGGGGAGACAGGAGCTAAAACAGTCTGTTTCAGAAAGAGGGGCCAGTATAAGATAAACTCGTTGTAACTCATACAAAGATATTCCAGTAGATCCCCAGAATATAAATATAGACTAGAAACGTGCATGTTATGTCCTCTTTAAACACTACTGTGGGATTTCAATGACCCTATTTTAATGCATAATAAGCCTTACACATTTGTGGATCTGAGAGGCTAGGCTAACAGGGACAAAAGCAATCAGATGCCAGACTATGTAGTGCTGTGACTATAACAGAACTCTCATGTATTTGACTGATACTCAGAGCAGAGAGGTCAGTACAGATGAAGCATGGCTCCTCCTCTGGGTGTTAGTCAGCAGCTGCAGCCAGTCCTCTGCTTGCCTGCACCAACTGAGCCCACAGATTATGTTTAATATTTTACACACCTGCTAGTCTTCCTGTTGTTCTTATGTGTCTGCACTGGAAGACAACTAAAAGAGAGGAACTGGCGCACAAACATTTCTTCTCCTAGAGATTACCTTGTTTGTCAAATGCCACCCATTCCATCAGTTGAGCAAAAGTCAAGCAGTTCAGCCATCAAGACACGGAGAGGAGGAAAAGCCCCAATACCTACCCCACCCTACCCCACCCTTTCCTTTATTTCAAACACCAGCGGAGATAGATTTAAAAAAAGAACAAAAAAAACCTAATCTTTAAATTCCAGATTCCCTGGCCTTTTGTCTGTGTGCCGGGGATTTGGCATCAGCCCAAATGGGATGTAAATTCCATATTTGTAACAGGTTAAGAAGAGATCTTGAAAGTCAAAGATGAAGGAAAAAATAGCCAAACAAATATTTTAAAACAAATTACCTTTGATCTGAATTAATTAAATGGAAAAAGAGTTCAGCCATTTTCTTGTGTAGGTGGTATTGATTGTCTTATAAGGAGTTAGATTATTGTGTACTCCTTACCTGCTGGAAGCTGCTAGTTTGGAAAGCCTGAAAAATGTGCATTGATTGTGAATAATTGCATAATAAGAGTTCTTGTTTAGAGCACAGAAAAATATGAATCCATTTCATGTGCTGAGTGCATGTTCATCAATTACCACAACAAAACAGGCATTATCACAGAATGTTCTACATGCAGGATTTATCAAATCACAGGAAATCTAAGTTTTTACATAAAGCAAGTGAAAGTGCCTTTTATTTGGCCCACAGGGAGGAAATAAATGGGGGCAAATGAGTAAAGGCCTTTCTTTTAATAGAAATCAATTTTGGTCTGGGTGCAACCAGCTGTTGAGATTGACAGCAAAGCTCTGGCAAAATTCTCTGTTCAAAGGGATGTGATATAAAATACCTGCCATCTTGTGATTGGGTGAAGAAAAGGAGCTCAGGAGGCCCTATTCTCTCTGTTGGTGTCCTTATCACTGCCTGCAGGACCGATGCCATTAACCTGTGCCTCACTGGCTAACAGTACTTAGATTAGCTTTCTGATTTTACAGCTCAGTCTCTCTCTCTCTCTCTCTCTCTCTCTCTCTCTCTCTCTCACTCTCTCTCTCTCTTTCTCTCTCTCTCACACAGAAACAATCCTTCAAGTAGAGGAATAAAAGGCAAGATATGTGGCAAACACTGTAACTTTCGAGGTCATGATGCTGGTCATTAATTATTATTATAATTCCTGTAAGGTGACATGACAAATGGATTCACACTGGACATGTTAAATCAGTAATATCAAAAAAAACAAAACAAAACAAAAAAAAAAACATCCAAAATGCTTTTTCTATGCCATTTTGCCATAATGGCCTCACAGCAATAAATAAAAATAAAACTTGGTTAGAATACAAAAAAGAAATTATCTACATTCAAAGTTGAATTGATCAAGTCTGTTACACAATTGAGTTCTGCCAGTGTGTCAGGGTGAATGACAGCAGTGTCAGGGACTTTAAAGATGTTTGTTACCTTCATTGCAGAAGCGGCCCTTGTATTCTGTTTTCGAGCAGTCACAGACCGGCTCTCCGTCCACCACTGAGCACGTACCACCATTCTCACACGGGTTCACGGTGCACCACCCTTCTGACTCCAAGGGCACCTTAAGGCTTCCCAGGAACAGGGGTTGTGAGTTGCCGTATTTGAGGTCTGTAATTGTGCCCCTGAAGGGCTGCATGTTTCGCACTGTGGGAAGCGTGAGTGCACCGTTGCGGATGTCCTGAGGCACTCCACCCACAAACAGATCGCTGACTATTTTCATGAATTGACGCTGAGGCTGTACTTCATCTGCTTTGGCCTGGCCGTCCAGTGCCAGCACTGTGCGCAGGTTATACCTGCTCAGCGTGGCAAAATGCCAGCTGCCATCATCCACCCGTCTTTCAGACACAATTGTGGTCTCAGCACAGTCAATGCTGAAACGCAGCTGTAGTCGGCCTTCCACCACTGACAGCTGCAGAAAGTCACAGTAACCACCATCATCAAAGTACAGCAGCAGCGCCTCTGGGGCCTCTGTCTTGAGCTGCAAGCTGAGATCACCACGGGTGCTGGCATCCCAGCGGAGGTAGCGTGCCCACTGACCTGGTGTGCCTAAAAATTCCAGTCCCATACATGTGCTGAGGAACACCTGCAGCCTGACAGAAAAACTTACAAGATCCATAGCTGCAAAATGTATATTAATCCAACAAGATGTATTGAGTGGAATTCTGGTTCAAATTTTCAGATGTTTATATTAGATATCTAGGATCCACAGTTTTATCCACAATATGTGCAGAGATATATTCAAATAAATACTTCTTATAAAAATATGTTTTTAAAGGGACATGGGCAGTTGCAGGAGAACAGTCGTTGTGGTTAACAGTCTTAAGGCCGATCACATTGGTTAATTGTCCAGTAACTGCAGGGCAGTGGTCGTTTTTTCTCCTGAGGGTTAAAGAGAGGAGCAACAGAGGGAGAGAGGAGGACAAGGTGATGTTTTAACTGTCTGTTTTTTTACACTTCAGAACAGATGCTATCAAGACTCATGGTGCAAGGTCCGATGGGCTGGACTCCTCTAGCTATCAGGGCAAGTGGAATTTCCTCCTTCATGTTGTCCACTAGGAAATGAAGCTGTCAAGGGATCTGCTGGCCTCCTCAGTTCCATCACTGTCAAAAACAGAGAGGCAGGGGGTTACACTAGGTCCGTCAGCACTACTACAACACATATCACAGGGTGCTTTGTTGCATCTAAATTCAGTCATAGTTGCTGATGACAATGTATATATACAAGAAGAGCCCTTGATGAAAAAAAATGGAATGTTGGTGAATGACACAATGATGAGGATATCTTGAGAGCATCATCATGCTTATATGGCAAATTAACAAAGGCAAAAATAGAAGGCTGTGTTAAAAGTCTGATCCATTACAAAGTGTGTTTGTAGTCAGGAAAACTCATGGTTAGGTTAACAGAGCCTAAAGCATAAGGACTGTTGCTGTGACTACTTGCAGTTTACTGTACCCAGTGGTGGAAAGTACCTCATACTTGTACTCAAGTATTTCTACAACTGTACTTTCCAGTTACTTTTCAGAATAAGATTCTAAATAAATATGTTGAGCTTATAAAATGCACTGTATCAATACACATTAATTAAAACAGTAATTAAAACTACAACAGTACAACAGTGAAATGCTACATGTGCGCTGATGAATCAGTATTAACAATGTACTGTTTTATATATATATATATATATATATATATATATATATATATATATATATATATGACTCACACTGCCCATTTTCTTGTAGAACTCATAGTTTTATTTTGATATTATATGTACATTTGCTGAAAATACTTGTTTGTAGGATATTAAAGCAAGGACTTGAACTCATAATGGAGTATTTTATATTGTTGTACTGGTACTTAAAGGAAAGGACCTGAATACTCCTTTCACCACTAACTGCACCGTGCACATTCATTCAGAGCACAAATTCAAAATCAACAAATTTGGAAATACATTTTTGTTTGTTTTTTTCTGGTTACAGCAACTCTGTAGACTGCCAATAATAAAACTCTGGTGGCGAAATAACAAATCATTTATTTATTTATTAAAAGACTACTACTTACTAAAAGATCATAAAAAACAGAGGACTCAGTCAATAAAATATCCACCAATGTACAATGTAAACTTACTAACACCTCCAAATGGCCCATGTATGTAGGATTTTGTTTTAATGAACAAAAAGTCTTTTGTGAGCATACAGTTTCTTAGAAAGAAGAAAAGACTTTGATGCTATCTTTGTGGACTGTTCACAGCTAATGTGTGCTGTACTGGTAGAAGTCACCAATGTTAATTAAAAGTGTCTGTGATATTGCTACATTTTTCCCTCCTCCATAAAGGTTGTTGGGAATTATCGGTCATCTGCTGGGTAAATTAGTCTCATTATTCTCATGGCAGTGCATGACTATCAGTCAGTCAGGCAGAATGCTTTTATCTGATGACCAGCCTGGAGAGTCAGCTTTCGGCTGAGTCCTGCTGCATACTGAGAGGGGCACAAAGAAACACAACTAGGTACTGATTCAATATCCAGAGGCTTTGTTTATACAAATCTGCCTTTATATAGAAAAATATTGATACAAAGCAAAAAAAAAATCTCCATTTTAAGAGATGAAATGCTCGAATTATTAACTGTACAGCACATAACATGGCCAGAATTTGCTGTATTATGTTTCAGCTTTTGAAAGAAAATGCAAATGTACCATCTAGAAATTAGTGCCAGGTCCTTGAAATAAGACAGAATAGGGCAGGCTGCATTACAATCAAGCAAAAGATGCTTGATTTTAAGACATCTTCAATAATCTGACTTAGTTTTGGAAACATAAATAAAATAATTTTGAAAGTCAGAAGGATGACATAGGAGATTTTTCAGTGAATACCATTTCATTATATCACATAGTGGTATACATCAACCCAGGAATTGACTGCTGGTGGTGACAGTATCACAGGGCAGCTGATTCTGGAGGCTGACTGCCTACTTTTGGAAGTATACTATATATTCTGAGAGGCCAATAATCTGCTATTACAAAAGAGAAAGTTAAGATGCTACAACATGCTGGATCAGCACTGACAGCTACCATAAAAACACTGATGTAGACTTAATGTACAGTGTAGGTTTTGGATTTTTCTTTAGGAAGCAAGACAACAACTATTATTTTGACACAGTTACACAGGCAATATTGTGTCATTTGTGGAAAATGATTCAGTAAAACAGTGGGCCACCAAAACAGATTTGACAATTTATGTTTTGGTACTTATCATTTTCTCCTTTCAAAAGTGACATATAATCATTTTGCAATGCATGCAGCTATGCCAATCTTTTGTTGCTGATTCTGATTTTTTCTCTTACCAAAAGAATCATATTTAGCCTTCGAAATATGTGGCATTTTTTATTAAATGGACAATGGCCATGGTCAGATATGTAAATGAGCTGCATTTCATGCAGGAAAAATAATGGTTTCTATATCCAACTCTCACATGCAAGCAAATATGAAAAAAGTAAATACATGCTGACTGTAGTAATATATCTTGTTGCTCACTTATGTTATAATAGGGATAATAACAGGTGCAGATGACAGTTCTCCAAACTACTCAGGTAATGTTTTTACCCAATGTACCAACTTGGTTAGTGATTCCAAATGTCAGGTAAATTTTCCCATCATCACAGCTCTACAGCCAATCAAACAGTTCAGTTACCATCCAATGTAAAGTGTGTATGGGATCTGATTGTTGTCTTGCATAGCACTGACTGGATTTAGTCAACCCCCTCACGTTGCTTTGCTTGCAAAATGGATGACTGGTGATCAAACCCTATTCAGACTGCCTGCCTTGCTAGTGCTGCTAAGTGCAGGACACTCACTTCAGGAAAGCAGAATAAACAACCAATGGTTCTGGTTATGGATGAAACAGAGTAAGATATCCATGAGGAGTGTTTAATAAAGACTTACAGTGTAGCACTTTAAGTCCCCTCTGGTTTGCACTGAAATACCATCAGCTGGATGACATCAAGCTGAACACCAATAATGAGCCGGACATTAACTCAGTGACATACAGCAATGACACTGTCAGGATGTGGGCATGTAATAGCGACAGGATGGGCTATGAAAAGATCTCATAGCAGGACTGATATAGTTCCATGACAACAAGGCAAGTAAGGCCTTTTCAGATCAGCATTAGCTCTTCACTTCAAAAACACAGCCCTTTCATTCATTTGAATGAAGCTAGTCTATTAACGCAGTGGGCACCAAAACTGGGGGCTGGTAGCCCTGGTACCAACCAGGGCTAACTTGAAACAATCTCCTTTCAAAACCAAAGCTATGTCAGTAGCTGGGCTTTTTAGGTATTTAGAGGTAAGGCCAGAGTGAGTCATCAGATGAAGACCTGCAGACCTTACTGTGTTGTGTCCAAACCAGCACACGTCAAACATACCAAGGGAAACAACACCTTTTCCCATGCAGTACAGTTGTATGGAAAACTGTTTGCAAGATTTAATCTCAGTTGCTTACAGAATGGTTCAGCATGGATATCACCGTACAGAAAAAAGGCAAATGAGGAGGCTGTTTGTAAATGGTAATTTCTCTTTGCTGACAGGCCACAACTTTTAAGACAGCTGACAGCCATAGTGACAGTTTTACACCGGTGTATGTTGTGAGCAACAGCTTTAGAGAGACTACAGAACTCTCCAGTAACATCAACAGAGAGTATTTAATACTCCATCTCATCACTGAGGTCGCAGATGCTGAAATTTAGTTCAGTAGCAAAGCTGGTTTTCTACACATGTGAGGTGAAGTGAAGCATTTTGTGAACCTCTTTTTTCCAAGAGTGAATATTCCTAACTCATTGACTGACAAACACACATTGTCAAAATGTGAATGTATAAAAGTAGGGCTAATGGTGTTTTCTGCCAAAACATTACAGAACATAAGCAATCAAAACAACAAGCAAAGTTTAAAACTTTCTCTCTCATACAAGATTTTACCAAAACTGTTGTTAAACAACAGCTCAAATCATTTACAAAGTTAGAAATTAATTAGTACCTGAAACTACCCAAAATTTGACTCAAATTAGAGAAAGTCAACATGACTTGAGAGATGTTCAAAAAACAATTAGTGAGGACTAATGTAAAATATCATTGTATTACAGTCAGATGAGTTAATTTATGGAACAACTGTAGTGAGGAACTAAAAACATGAAAAACATTTAGTAGGTTTAAACAAATGTTTAAAAATAGCATATTAAATAAATATGAAATGGAAGATCATAAAGAAAGAGTAGCATAGAAGGACAGGATACAGGATATGTAAGTTGTTATGGATTTTTATTGTTTTGTTTGTTTTCTTCTGGTTGTTTTGTCTTGATTGTTTTGTTTTTTTTTTGTTTTAATTGTTTTGTTTTGTTTTGTTTGTAATTGTTTTTTATATCTTGTTTTGATTGTTTTGTTTTTGTTGTTTGAAGTTACCTTTCGAGATTAAACTATAACATGTTAAAAGGGTAGGCATTATAAGCTGCGGCTTCAGCCTGTTGTTTT
Source organism: Thunnus thynnus (assembly GCF_963924715.1). Lineage (NCBI taxonomy): Eukaryota > Metazoa > Chordata > Actinopteri > Scombriformes > Scombridae > Thunnus > Thunnus thynnus. The sequence goes on along the minus strand of NC_089532.1, from coordinate 30,644,634 downwards.
GGACTGCAGAAAAAAAATCTTCAAATCGGGTTATTGTGCTGTTTTGAGCTTAAGTATCTGTCTCTTTTTGTATGCACACCGGGAAAAATAAATTCTAAATTAATTAAATTAAATTCTGAAAAATTAACTAATAAGTGGGGCATGGCAGCATATGCCAATAAAAGTTGCCCCATTGACAATTTTATGATAATACCCAATGACCAAGCATTCAGTGTCATCAGATAGAATCTAAAGTGTGAGGTAGGCCCGTGCTGTTATATATAAACCATTGTTATATTTGTATTTACAATATTATATATTGTTGTTCTAAAAATGAATTTTTTTCTAAAAGAATGTGAACGTCTTACACCACATTTGGAACACCATTTCCTATTAAAAAAATATACAGATTAAATAATAGGCACATGTTGTTTAGAATTTTTCACACATGAAAAGAAATATATTAAAACATGAATATCACATTTTGGCAAACAAATATTCCTCCCAGAAATTTTAGATGGTACCTTACCAATGTCAACATAAGGACTCACCACTCAACCAGATAAAAGCTTTCCCAGTGCAGGTGCTTTGGGCAGCTGTCACCAATACAAACTATAACACCCCATCATCATTCAGTCACATGCTTCATCATCCCTTCGCTGATTTTCTAAATATTCATTCAAAGCAAAATGTCTGCAACATCCTGAGCACTAAAATTCGTGATTTAATAATAATGCATTATTTTAAAACAAATCTTTCAGACAGCACAACCCACACTGCATATTTGTAGCTGTCAGTGAATCCTGATGGTTGTTAAATAGTGTTCATTTTGTCAGTTTTTTTTTATATAGTCTTAGTCTTAGTCCTGTGTCAAATGTCATTGTTAGTTTTTATCATATTTAGTCAACCTCATCCTGTTTTTTTCAGTCAAGTTTTAATTGATTAAAAGTCTGGGCATTTTAGTTTTATCTTAGTCAAAGAAAAACATAACTATTTTAGTATTGTTTTAATCAATGAAAACTGTTGATATTTTAGTCTTTTTTAGCCATCAGATTATATTAAACATTGTAGTGATTCAGGGTTTGGCGGGCTTCCACAGTTTAATTTTTCCTGCTACAGTTTCACATCAGCATCCCCCCAAATATAACTGACGCTTGCAACACCAACACACACACTGTCACACACACACAGCATATAATCGACACTTGCACTCACTTATTAACAATAACTTACTTTTCTGTAAAATAGTTGATGTAAACTCCTCACTGGGCTCAATGTGCTGGTGTAGTCCTGATATGGTGCACGCAGCACAGGACATGAAACTGCTGCACATGCCATTCAATGAACAGGATATTTGCATTGTCATTTAGAAAAATAAAAAAATATATATATTTTGTCTCCTCTTTTTTATAAACAAAAATAAAAAGAAGATTTGGTAAAGTTTTTATTTTTTAAACTACATTTTAGTCTCATCTTTTTTCATTAACAATATTGCATATTGATATAGTCACAGTTAGTGTTCAATGATAGCAGTGCTGTCTTATCATCATCTTGTCTTAGTCATGGAAAAAAAAGTCATTGATAAGCATATTAAGTTACAGTTTTCATTAATGAAATTAACACTATTGTTAAAAACAAGACTTAGTCAAAACCAAGTATATGGCTGGACTGTGTATGAAACACTACTTTTAATTTGAAATGAGGGCTTTTAATTTGAAACAGATAGGAAGTGGCCGTATTCTGCCAAGCAATGTTGCAACTTCATCACACAGTCAGTTAATCAGTCACAGACTTTCACGTTTAAAGGGCGTTGTGGTCCAGCCAATAATATTCTTCAAACTTTTTTTTAAATTCATGATCAATTTATTGTAATAAAGGTAAATATGTAAAATAATTGCAATATCATGTTTTGGTTATATCAACTAGCCCTAATCGCAATTCCATATTCACTAGTAAGTCACCATAACCTGAATTTATTTTGGAAAGTATGTCTCTTACTATTATGTCTCTTACTATTATCCATTCATTCTTAATTCTAGAATTAAAAAAAATATACAAAAGAAATACAAACCTTTGTTTTTCATTTAATCCACAGTGTTTAGCAGTTGAATACCGAGAATTATTTCCAAGCTGCCCACATTAACATATAACATATTACCTCCACCATGAGAGATTTATTTTGTTTTAATTCACGCTGTTATCAAACCTCAGCAGATCCTTTTCTCTTGTGCCTCGAGGTTAGACCTATACATACTGACGCGCTTATCAAGCTTCTATTAAATAGGAGATATCAGCCAATCAATGTTGTCCTTCTCTGACATCATAGCTATGTATATATTGTATTATGTATCATGATTCATTGTCTTTTTGGAGCAATGTTTGGTTATATTTGATCAATTTAGTGTCATTTCATGAAATTAAAGATTGACTATTACTGCTTCACTTTTTTACATCCCCATAACCCTGTCAAATATTTAAAACCTGGCTTTGTCATTCATTTCAAGACAAAATTTGTATTTTGTCACTCATTGAGAACATTAATAAATTGCAATACAATTCTATTAGTTAGTATTTTAAAGAGATTCATATTCTCTTTGATATCTTTTGATATAGTTAACATTCTATAATTGTGCAGATTTTCTTTTTGTTCTGAGCATCAAAATAGTCAGAAGTGCTGAATAGGAGCACAAAATATCAGCTCTCTGCAGCCCCAGTCCAAAAGTATTGACCTTTAAAAACTTGTCTTAAAGCTATAGCTGAGCTAACAGTTAAATATTTTTGACAATCACAAAGGGAAGCTGTTTATTTTTTCCTTGTATTTTCATTTTTGACTTTTTTGTATTTGTCTATAGCAGCAGTACTTTTACAATGTCTCATTTACATTGTGTACATTTTCTACTATCACACAGTGTCAGCTAATGAGCATATAATTTTCCTCAAGTTGCAGCTTGAAGCAACCAGCAGCACAGCAGCACCCACACTGAGGCTAGATGACACTGGGAGAGGACAGATGAAGGATGGAAAGATGGAGAGAGAAAAGATGGATTGGTGACACACTACTGTGGCATCAATACACACATGCACTTGTCCAAAGCTGCATTCAAACTTAAAAGAGTACTCCACCGATTTAGCATTGCACTCCTAGAACATTGTTGGATGATGGACTCACAAGTGACATCACTTAGGGCAATTCATCAGATTTCACACAGCCCCCTCTGGGGCCATGAAAGGCTTTATACTACTTTTCACACATTATGCAGCAGTACTCCCAACACCTGGAAACACACACTGAAGTGTAAAATTGGTTCGAGTTTGCCTTTAAGAGCATAAATATACTCATGTTTACAAATGCAGACATGCACCAGCATCATTTTTCATCAGTTTTCCACTATGTGTGTGTGTGTGTGTGTGTGTGTTTGTGTGCTTGTCTTTTGTTGCAGTGTTGGGAGCGTCAGGGGTTAAAAGGCTAAACGGCATGGATCATTGTTCTCGGTGAAAGGCTCTTTTGACGAACACCACAGGGACGAGTCCACATACACACACTGACAAAAGGCAGCGGCACTCTGGATCCTATTAACAACCACACGAACTGGGATGGAGGGTGGGTGTGTGTGCGTGTGTGTGTGTGTGCGTAAATGTAAATAAAAGCAGCCTACAAGTAGGCCCCCCGTGTTTAAATGGATGGCACTTGCCAGTAATTTTACAGCAGGTGCCCTGATCACATACTCGTCACACAAAAACACACACAGTCACGTCGTCCAGATGCAATGACAAAATGTCCTCCACAGCTTGCAAATGATATCTCAAAGGACAAGCTGCAATTTTTTTGATTGGCTCATATCGTTCAGTTTTAGGCCTTCTCACGGTAGATTCAAAGAGGTGCCATTTTCTTTTGCCTGTCTTTGTTGCAACAGTGGTACAATTCAAAATCATTTGACCACGACATGCAACCTGACAGTGGAGCGAAGGAGGACAGACAGCAGAAGGAAAGATGGGTGGAAACACAGAGAGAGGGAGTGACAGAGACTGAGGGAGGGATGTTCCACCTCATCCACTCCCACTCATGCGTCTCATGAAAAAACCCTGACATAACCCTTCCTCTCCTCATCATGTTGCAAACACACTTCAAGTCAGCCACAAACCTTTCTAGGCACATAGAACAGCATTTCCACATTTTGGTTGGTTGGAAGATATGAATAACATTCTCAATCATGGTATTTGTAATTTTACATAGAAATTTGTATACTGTCAGAGATTCTGCTATATCCATGACACATATGTATGTGTGTGTACATATATGTATATATATACATATATATACACACAAATTTATATCATATCATGGTACATATTGCCCAACCCTAAAATAACTATACCACATGGTTAGTCATCGCAAAATCACAAATTAACAAATTCAATCATTTCCTTACATACATGTAAGCACTGTTTGATTTAGACACTGTTGCAAAAAAGGAAATTGATCAAAATGTAAAATAGGTTAATCAAAATATATTTCCAATAAACTTTAATTGCAAATATGCACATCATGTCTCCTTCAGAGAGGAAAAAAACAATGTATATAAATGAATATCAGTATTTCGTGCCTCAGCTGATTTTTTTTTTCTTTTAGTTTAATTTAGTTGATTAGCAGTTTTGTGATTATTCACTTGTGAAAAATATGTGAAAATATTCACAATCATACTGAATTTGAACACTGCACAGGGGGACAAGGTAAGGATGGCACTTCCCTTGTCACCATCTTCACTAAACTCCCATGCACTAGATTTTAAAAGACAGGACGGTATTTGTCAGCAGAGGGACACTAACACTGCAGAAACAGATTTTTCAATTAAATCAATCAACTGATTAAATTAAATCCCTGAATGAAATAAGGGAATTAGTCAGTGGTTTGTTTGAAGAATGATTACTCTTTGTACATCTGCCCTCTTTTTTGCATTTACCCGTTTTCTGTGTCTAATCTCTGCTACTCTGATTACATATTTTACATCAAAGACAGGACTAATAAATGTCAGGCAAATGTGAAATGAAAGTAAGAAATGGAGGGTGTATGTTTGTGGGTGGGTGGGGGTTATTTTGGCGTTGTTTGTCGGCAGGTGCAGCGTGGGCATCATGTTGTTATCCATCTACTCTGCAGGCAGGACACGCCTTCTCTGGGCAACGTGGTTCTGCTGCAGCACCCTTCACGGCATTACATCACCCAGTTAGAGAGCATCCAGCACCCCATCAAAGCCTGCATATACTGCACACACACTCCAATGTCTGTTGACACCTCACCACAGTCTGTACAGCAAGTCCTGCACTATGAGACAACATCACATATATAGTACACACAAGCACACTCCATAAAATGATAATCATACATACCACACGACTGTACACAAATGCACAAATGACTGCTCAAACACAAAATACACATTTATACATATGCAAACCAACAACCAAAACCTGGATACACACAGCGACACGCACACTTCCATCTACACACACTCCACCAAAAACACACCCACCTCGCTTTTCCCCTCACCAGCAGCAGTTTATATAACATCACATTGTCTTTCTCATTGAGGCGTTGACTTTCTTTTCTTTGTGACTAAATTGTTTTTCAAATGATTTACTATCACTTTTTTATCTTCTCGCTTCGTGGTTGAAAATACTCTAATTGGTCCATCAGCAGAAATTAAGCGATGAGATGGCTATATCATGCCTGTGCATTTTAAAGCCTGGACAAATGTGAAATAATTGCAACAAACAGAAAATCGATTTCCTTACTATTTCATTTCTATTTTAATACCTTACTTATCTGCTGTACCAAAGAATGGCACAGCAGATAATTTATGTAGGGTACGGAATAGAGAATTTTATGGCCCAGTAATGCCACACAACAAGACACGAAAAGTAAAACGAAAAAAAAAAACAACACCGTACAGAAACACTATCAAATTAAGAGAGAGCATTCTCCAAAATCCTGCGTAATATTTTACTCTCCCCGCCCAGAGGGATCGGTGTTACCTTGAGAGCCCTTGGCTTTTTGCGGTTGATTTGTCAGCGCAGTTAATCGGCTGCCAACCAGTAAAAAAAGCAGGACAGCCAAATTAGCCTCCATCCTACCCCCGACACCCCCACCCTTAAAAATAAGGGGAAAAAAGACAACGAGATGGAAAATCAAACCGTCCAATTGGAAAGGGGGTTAATATTTTACAGAAAATACGCGTGTAGACGACATTACACTGAGGGGACATTTTAAGTTTTTTGCATATAAAATAACATGAATTTCGTGGCTCAAAATGTGTCAATAATGATCACACATTTACAGTCATATTCAATACGGCCTGATCATGTTATAAACGCAATGCAGCAATGAATAAATAAATTAATAAAATAAAATAAAATAAAATAAAGTAAATGAAAAGGAGGGTAAAAATATTACACTTGTTTGGACCAATCAAAAGGACAAATTGTCTTCTTTACCGAAACATATGATATATTAACTGTTATTGGTGTTTTGATACTGGAAATTATTGTGTTTAGTCTAGGAGCAGGTGATGAAGCACCTTTGGGCCCTTTGCAGGGAAAAGAGACGCATTCTCTCGCTGGGTCACGCCCATTCTGAAGCCCGGTTAGGAAAAAGCCTGATTAGGAATTCCCTCTGCACAAATTCACAGAATCATCTAATCCTATTAAGTCTTCAGCACCGACACATCGAAATCCGTGTTATAGCGATGAATAAAAATGTAATTGTCATCTTCTTGCCTTCTGAATTCGCAACCGTTTACATCAGCTGATCATAAAGAAAGAAAAAAGTGTGTGTATTAAAAGATAGATAGACAGAAGATAAGAGGCCTACACACCTCACGACTTATTTTGCAGCAGGTAACCTGGTGGATTTCTGTGGCGCACTGCATAAGGCCTGGTATTTTCCTGCGATCAAACTGCTAAATTTGCTGTATAAAAAGGACATCCAGCATCGTCGCAGTGTCAATGACAAACAGTGGAAAAGGCAATAATAATGTAAATATTTTAATTAAATGTCCTGTCAGTAAATGCATTTGAACTCCATGCTCTACAGAGCAGGCCCAAACTGTGGCTTTTCAAATGTGGATTGATGAAGGGAAAAAAAGTTGTCAGCTGAATGTGCAGCATGAAATGCAGTTTATTGGGAGCAGAGCAGTCGCATTTCAACCAACCTCCCTGCAGTCCCTGCGGACGCCATTTGATCCACTAGGGAACCGAAATAATCAAAGTCATAATAATCATCCTTTCACTAAAATTATTTTACCCCGCACCTAATCATTCTCATGTTACGTTTTAAAATACAAAACGGACTGGTTAATGTACTTTGATATTTCGAGCCCATTTTTAAATGCATGATGATGCCTTTTTTAAACCTCAATCTGCTAAATGTCATAGCTTTTATGAAATGCAGGAAACGTCTCTACCTGTTCAAATAATGTGGGAAATGTGTTCATAAATAGCACCCAGCACCTGGAATTTAGAATACAGATACAGAGAGGAAGAGGGATTACGGAGGAATGTGAGGGTTATTGCATGGTGTGGAAGTGTGCAGCCGGCTGGTGTGTGCTGTCCATCTCCGTTAACAGAAGGTCATGTCTCAAACTACATGTCATATTGAGTGATCGAATTACATCAGAATATGTATCTATATAAATAATAAAGACTGTATTGCTCTGGGCAGAGGGATGTGCGCGGCGTATCGGGTTGTAGGCTATTTCTCTGACACTTTAACATGAACCTGCAGATGAGAACAATGCGTGGACACTGGACACCGGCGTTCATGTTATTTATAATTCATCATTCTAAAAACGAGGTGAAGGAAATCCTGCAGGCCATGGTTTGTCTTAATTCGGGGCTGGTGCTCCTCATATTAGATACACAAGCATAGCTTAAATGCTGCGTTGGCCATATTTGCAAAATATAATAAAACTAAAATTGATCGCTCATATAATAAACACCGCTTCAGGGAAATGGAGAGGACGTGTGCAGGTCTATACCGGTGCCTCTATTCCACCGAGGGAATTTCGAGGCCATCATGGCAGAAATTCCCGTTTTAAATCCTCACAAATGTCGCTGTTCCTTCAAGGAGGCTTACCTTCTCCTGCTCGCCACATTCACAGCTCTGGTACGCACAAACTGGAAACTGTCCTGAAAAGGTGGCAAGTTCCGTGATACCTGTGCGTCAGGAGTGTAAACTCAAGACTTTTCTGTCCCCTTTTTTCTACAGAATCTGCTCCTTCTTCTCCTCTGTCCAATAAACTGAATTCGGTTGTTTTTTTACGCAACATGAAAAGGTTGGAGTAAAACCTAAGACAATGCTACTGACCTTAGTTAAACAGACTACCAATAGTATCCAAAGGGTAAATCAAGCTGTAAACTCCCCAGAGACACGTAGTTTTTAAAATCCAGGATTCCACTAAAAGAAGCCGTGTTTCTGCTGCTGTCGGTGCTGGTGCGGAGCGGTGAGCACTAGACGGTACCGGGCTGGGTTTACCGTCCCTCACAGGTGCGTCGAGTACGGTGCATCATACGCACAAAAGCCGCTGTCGGCTTGATAAGACTTGCAGCGGCTGCAGGCAAGGGGTGCGCGCACGAACGAACGCACGCACGCACACGCGCTCGGGTCCGCCCCCTACTCAGCATCAGCACACGCCATTTAAAGGCATACATGCTCGTGGGGGCCGACACACACACACACACACACACACACACACACACACACACAAAATATCATACATGATATGTATGCTTCAGAGTGCTTTAGGGTCTTACTAAATATACAATTCCCATGATTCGTGCTAGAGAGTGAGTGGTCTTACTACGATGTGGGAGCACTCAAGTTTCAAGCTCAGCTTCAGTCACCGCGGCTCAGTTGAAACTACAGATTCACAGTATGGCAGTCTGTAGTGCGCTCACTCTGAAACAAGGATAAAATGAAGTATCTAGACATTTCAGCATGCAGACTAAAATCCCCTAATTTTTGAGTGCAGTATTGATGACCATTGCTGTCCCAATGCACGAGATACTTCGCGCAAAAAGATTAAATACTTGTCCTAATTTCATGTTTCATACAAATGATACAAAATAAATGTCAATATTTACTAATGTGCAATATCTTCACAGTTTGCAAGAAATAGTGTACAGTATCATATCTGTAGAACATTGGTTGCTCATTGTTTGTTTTATTTTTAGTTATTAGTATTTTAGGTACAGTTATTGTTGTTGGAATCAGAATCCAGGACAAGACTTTTCAAGTCAGAATTTTCAAGCTGAAAACAGTATTTTGTTCTCCTGTAATGGTAACCATCAAGAAGCTGAGGTGAGCAGAATTTGTTTGTGTTTACAAACTGACTTCAAAGGTAATTTCCAGTTAGCAGCATACGTCTCCAATCCGGTACAGTATGAACGCAGCACGTAGCTGTCCAAGGTCCTGAAAATGTTTGACGATTACTCATGTGGATAAAATCATTTTTTCGTATTTGTTTTTTTTTTCCTTGGGTGGGGGGACTTAATATGGCAGTATATTGTGAGCCGAGATTATGCTGTTTCAACTCTGTAATCTTTGAGAGTGTAATTTCTGGTACATTGTGTGTTGCCTAAAGTTAAATCAATACCTAGTCTGGGTGTGTTGTGTGTTGTAAGAGAATATACCTCTTCCTTCAACATTATCTCCACCTGTCTACTTCTACACCCATTCTCCTTCATGTCAATAGCACACATGTCACCATCTGGGATAGTGTTACTAGGATATCTAATTCTGTTCGGAGAACACATGTTGCTTGTATTATGTTGAAAGAAAAGTTATCTTACACCAGACACAGCTGAAATACACTATATTCTGCATTTAACATCAATTTTGACTAACTGTAAGCTACCATGATCAATTCATTATAGCTCTAAATGATGTTTCAGTTTTCTCCTACGTCTGTGTCTTATCTATATCTTTCTCTCCTGACACACACAATAACACTGTAATACATAATTAATTAATTATTGTATCTGATCACAATAACAATCCAGTACTCCAGGTTGTGCAGCTTTCAGATCTATGAAAGGACCTCAAAAGACAAACTACTGTAGGTTTCTTGTCAGTGTCTTCAAATACAACTCATATGGCACAATCTGCCACCACCATGTTGTGAAGTTTAGGCAACTAAAAGTTCTTGGTTGTGGTTAGGCATAGATGGTGGTCATGCTTAAAGAAACTATCACTGACTGTTTATATTGGACAAGATGTGCAGTCTCCTGTGCCTAAGTCACATGACCCATCCATCCACCCTAACCTACTCCATAAGACATTTTGCACCAGCAGAATGTCATGCTTTCTGATTCTGCTGTTCAGAGAGGACTAATTACTTTTTTTTTACTAATTACTAATTAAGAGGTTGCATAATATTTTGTTTAAATGATTGACCAATTCTGTAATTTCTCTTTCAGCTCACTGATTTGATTTCTGCTTTATCTGGTTGAGTCCTTCCAACTCTCACCAAGGTAAACAAGTGGCTGATTATGACATAAACACATCTAATAAGGTCAAAGGAGAGTCTTTTGGCTCCCTAGGGGTCTCAATTACCCTTCTGTAATTTTAGCCATTCATAGACATTATGCATGTTTTTTCATACTGTATGTATGTATGTTGTGTCTCTACTTATATCAGTCCTACACTCTATATTCAATACAAACATGGATACTGTCCCATAGATGAAACAGAGAAAAGACATTCAGGACATGATGCCTCTTTTAAACCAACTTTGTCTTCTAAGATAGACAAAGTTGTCTTCAATTTACTGGCCTGCAGAAGTTAGGCAGAAACTTCTTGGAAATTAAGCTACAGCAACTCATTTCAATTTAGGGGTCCGCTCAGTAGAAATTAGACAGAAACTAGTTGGAAGTTAAGCTGGTATGATCCCCAGAAGTTAAGCAGAAATTCCTTGGAAATTAGGCAGCAGCAACTCACTTCAATTTAGGGGTCCGCTCAGTAGAAATTAGACAGAAACTAGTTGGAAATTAAGTTGGTATGATCCCCAGAAGTTAAGCAGAAATTACTTGGAAATTAGGCAGCAACAACACACTTCAATTTAGGGGTCCACTCAGTAGAAATTAGACAGAAACTAGTTGGAAATTAAGCTGCAACAACTCACTTATTTACCATGAAATTTGAGGTAAGTGCTGGGGTAATTTTGTGGTAATTTCCACAAAATTTCAAATAACTTACTAGCTTATTATATCTCCTTACCATGAAAGTTGAGACAAATTTTGAGATAATTTCGGAGTAATTTCAAAGAAGTTACTTGCTAATTATCACCTAATTACCATGAAATTTGAGGTAAATTTTGGGGTGCTTTCAAAGAAATTTCAAAAAAGTTACTTGCTAATTACCACCTAATTACCATGAAATTTGCAGACCCATAAAATGAAGTGTTACCTAGTAACTATATATACCTCAGGTTGTTGTGTACCCATGGAATTAGAACAAGTTATCTAATCATTATGGTTTTAGAGCAATGACCCATAAAAAAAAGTTAGTCCTATGGCACAGCTTGCCCCAAGGTAGGGGTAAATGAGCATGGGGATGGGGTATATTGAGTGCTCTAGGGGTAAATAGTACTACCATAAAATACTGATGTAAAAATGACACAAAATCAAACACTTCTGAGATAATTTTGAACTTTAATAATGCCATCAATTTAACAAAGGCAAAAACTCATACTTTTAAGTAAAATGATATATTTGTGTCCTGTTGTTCAACATGTTACCTAAACATTTTCAGTAAAGATTAAACTGTGATCTTTGTGTGTTAGCTACAGACAGAATGTGTGTGTAAGTGTGCTTTTGTGTGCATGGTTTGGGTCCACTTGTCCACTTAGAGGGAAGGGTCACTGCAAATCAATACAAAGTTGTTCTGAGTGATCACCTTTATCATATGATGAAACAGCCTGTTCTCACTCCCAACTCATCACACATCGAAGCTTGGTCAGGACCCCGTTGCGTCACTTTTTAACGCTCTGGGTACCCCCTTTGTGTCATTTTTTAACGTGCAAGGTAGTCCGATAGACTTCTGTTGTTCTCCCACAACATCTGAAATAGACACCATGAGACCGATGACGTCTACATAAGATGACAAATTTCAGCCTGGTTGCCAGAATAAAACATTGGCATTGTACATTTCTGCAAACCACAGATACATTGAATATGTACATTGCAACACCTGTAATACATAGCATGTTAACATTTCAACAATACGTATCATATCAACATTTCTGAAGTGACGTACTTCACATGACATCTATATAAGCTGACTTTCTTATTAGGAGGTGGAGGGGTCAGTGGATGGCTTGTAATGTTGTTGACAGAAAGTTGGAAATCAGCACAGAGTCAGCACAGAGCACGGTTCGGACCACCTTGCCGTTTGGGCTCAGGCCCTAATGAATTAATACACCATTTCAACCCTAAATTTGACCCCCTAAACATGCTCAAAAACTCACCAAATTTGGCCCACACATCAGGTCTGGTGAAAAATTTGATAAAATGTAAAAATTAACCCCCAAAATGCCAAATGTGCTCGAGAGCGCCACATATGTATCTAAAATGGCTGCCACGGCCCGTAGGAATGTCATAGAGAGATTGAACCAAAACTCAATTATTCGTCTCATCAAGACCTACAAATCATACGCTGACACCCCTGACCTAAATCCAACAGGAAGTCTGCAGTTCACCCATGAAAGTATGACTTTGTGCCAATTTTGGACCTTGAGTAAATGCTATCTCCTCCTAGGGCGTTAATGGTATCGGCTTCAAACTTTTTTACATGACTTATCACACTGTGCTGAACAAAAGTTATTAAAAACTTTGTAATAACTCGAACGGTTTAGATCTGGTAAGCCCTGAAAGTTGTAGTGCAACATCACGAAGCCCTTGGACTGCGCCACACTCCAGTTACTTAGTGTTTCTACACATCTGACAGCAGTGTTCAATCCTCACACTCCAGTTACTTAGTGTTTCTACACATCTGACAGCAGTGTTCATCCTTACTTTTAGGAGTTACATTTGCTCCTAAATGAAAAAAAGTAGGAGCCCACATATAACTTTAGGAGCACACGTAATGTATGTATGTAATTAATTGTTTTCTTAAAGAAAACAATTAATTACATACATATTTACAATTTATCACATACATATTTAAACTCTGTGTGTGTGTGTGTGTGTGTGTGTGTGTGTGTGTGTGTGTGTGTGTGAGTGTGAGTGTATGTAAATCACAATTTATGTTATTTTTAGGGGTGCTCGATTATGGCAAAAATCATAATCATGATGATCTTGTTCAATATTGGATCACAATTATTTAACACAATTACTTTTTTACTTTCATTTTTGCCAATTGCAGATGTTGATATATGCACATATTTTTTCCCACTTGGCTGAGGAGACTATTACACATGCAATCATATATTGTACTAATGATCAAGAAAGACTATAGCCTATATGAGGGAAGAACTTTAATGCTGAGCTACTGAACTCCAGTCTTCCTAAGTTCTTCCTTCATATATTGTCTTTCTTGATCATAGTATAATCTATGCTTGCACCCATAATAGCCTCCTCAGCCAGCTGGTAAAAATATGTGCATATCTCGGCATCGGCAATCGGCCACAATGGGTTGGAAATATCAGCATATTGGATATCGGCAAAAATCGAATGTCGTGCATCCCTAGTTTAAAGCCTTTACATTCCTAAAAATAGACTTGATGAAAATTAGGAAATTAATTTGTTTTACACACAAACTCATCAAGGGTTTTCAATTTACTAATTGAAATTCAAGTGAATGGGCACAAAACTTGCATGATTTTTATGACACAGGTGTGAGCAAGGCAGCCATGTCTCACCCTGCAGAAAATTCTCATCCTCACACTGTTGAGATTTGATGTTTAGCCATAACAGAGGAAGTTGCTATAACTTTTTTGTAAATGCTCCAGTCTGCACCAAACTTTACATGTTTGATAAGACTCCCAGCCTGAACATGTGTACATGACAATATTCCATCAGTGATGCAAACTGGCTGAATAGCGCCCCCTACGAAATTTCAGTAAAGTAGCCCCAACAGCGGGCAAAATAGTGGACAAAGGAAGTGATGTTTATCTCCTTGCACTGTCTGAAAACAGCCCGGGTCTGAAGACATCTACATGCCCATCACAGAAGCCCTTTGATTGCACCGTGGTCCGACATGCGCAAGGGTGCAAAGGCCCGTTCAACGCTGCTTGCAGCTTTAATTAGGGCCTGAGCTCAAAGGGCGAAGACCCTATTGTATTTCGCGTGTTTGTTTCTTTCTTTATTAATCCGCCACTTCAACTCTAAATTTGACCCCCTAAACATACTCAAAAACTCACCAAATTTGGCCCACACATCAGGTCTGGTGAAAATTTGATAAAATGTAAAAATTAACCCCCAAAGTGCCAAAATGTGCTCTGTAGCGCCACCTATGTATCTAAAATGGCCACCACAGCCCGTAGGAATGTCGTAGAGAGATCGAACCAAAACTCAATTATTTGTCTCATCAAGACCTACAAATCATATGCTGACACCCCTGACCTAAATCCAATAGGAAGTTCGCAATATGCCCATCAAAGTATGACTTTATGCCAATTTTGGACCCCGATCAAACGCTATCTCCTCCTAGGGCGATAATGGTATCGGCTTCAAACTTGGATACATGACTTATGACACTGTGCTGAACAAAAGTTGTTAAAAACTTTGTAATAACTCGAACGGTTTAGATATTGTAAGCCCTGAAAGTTGTAGTGCCACATCACACTTTACAATGTAAACCAATGGGGAGGCAATCTCTAGGCATGGACTTTGTGTCAAACAAATGGTTCTGATGTCTAAACTATAAGTCTGACCACTTTCAAACCTGTATCAATGGATTTGTGACGAAATTTTAATGTAGAATTTGGCCAAAGTAATGGGATTTATGAGGATATTTCACAAGAAGAGTGACATTCTCCTCTCTAACTGAGAGGGAGAGAGAGAGAAAATGGGGGGGGGGGGGTTGAATGGAGCTCATTGAGTGAGAGTGACAGTTTAGTGATAAAGTGCTGCAGAAAAATAAAATCAAAACTAAAATTTGTAGCTCTGTACTGCAGTTTTTCCTTTATTAGGGCCTGAGCACCTAGTGGTTCGCTCACACTCTCCATTCAAATATATGAGTATTTTTCAAACTCAACTCTATCCTAACTCAGAAAGCCGAGTTCTCCCTTTTCAGAGCTAGGCAAAAATGCTTTGAGGAAGGCGATAAAGCAGGAAGAATGCTGGCCAGGTATATTAAACAAAGAAAGGCACTGAGCACCATAGCAGCGATCACAACAGAAGATGGCACTCTTACATATGATCCCAGTGAGATACATAGGACATTTAGAAAATTTTATACGGCACTTTACACTTCAGGAATACAAGCTAACAGGCCAGAGATAAGTGCATTTCTATCCCCTCTCGCTCTTCCCACTTTATCAGGGGACCAAGTGGATTTGCTGGATGCACCAATCACTAGGGAGGAAATTGTGGACATTATCTTGGGTCTCCCATCTGGTAAAGCCCCAGGCCCTGATGGCTTCACAGCAGAATTTTTTAAAGCGTATGCCGAAGAGCTTTCTCCTTTACTCTTGCAGATGTATATTGAGGCTTTGGACAGGGGGGGTCTGCCCCTTACTTTATCTGAGGCACTTATCTCTCTTATTTTAAAGAGAGATAAGGATCCATTGGAGTGCAAAAGCTATAGACCAATTAGCCTGATTGGCTGTGACAGTAAAATACTCACTAAAATCCTAGCCAGAAGGTTGGACAACGTGATAACCAGCTTGATTCACCACAACCAGGTTGGCTTTATTTGAACACGTAATTCGGCGGATAATATCAGACGTTTGATCGACATCATGTGGGCCTCCCAAAACGAAGCTTCCCCCGCTGCTGCTCTCCCTCTGGGCGCCGAAAAGGCATTCGACAGGGTGGAGTGGCTATACCTTTTCTCCACCCTGGAGGCCTTTGGATTTGGTAAGAAATTTGTGAACTGGATCAAACTCCTGTACACTAATCCTACAGCCTCGGTCGCAACAAATGGTGTTATCTGGCAGTCATTTAAGCTTCAAAGAGGCACTAGGCAGGGTTGCCCACTGAGCCCATTGCTCTTTGCACTGGCACTGGAGCCTCTGGCAGCAGCCATTCGCAAAGACCCTGAATTTCCAGGTATCCAACTAGATGGCAGCAGCCATAAGTTAATGCTTTATGCAGACGATGCTTTGGTCCTGATAACAGACCCAGAACGCTCCATTCCTTCCCTATTCAAAACCATCAAATTGTTTTCCAAGTTATCTGGGTATAAAGTAAACTGGGCCAAATTGGAGGCACTACCTTTAACACCTTATTGTCCTAAAAATCTATTCCAACCTGGTAAATTTTCTTGGCCACAATCAGGTATTAAATATCTAGGCATTCTGTTTCCCCCATCGTTGGCTGACTTGATTCAGGTTAATTTTGAGCCCCTCCTGGACAAATTTAAGATTGATATAGAACGTTGGTCACCGCTTTTCCTCTCCCTTTGGGGCAAGGTCAATGTTATCAAAATGAACTGTACTCCTAAATTTAATTACGTTTTACAGGCTCTCCCAATGAGAATTCCTCCCAAATATTTTAAGCAGTCTGACAGGTTATGCATCAAATTCCTATGGGACGGTAAACGACCCAGATTGAACTTGAAAAAGCTGCAGCGGCCAGTAGATCAGGGTGGACTGGGGTTCCCAAATTTGCTATTATATCATTATGCATTTAGCCTCAGACACATGGTGCACTGGGCTTTGCCTCCTGAGAGAGCCCCCCCATGGTTCAGTCTTGAGTGCTCTTTGTGTAGCCCGCTCCCCCCTATGCATTACACTACTACTAAACCTTCACCAGGGACACAGACTAACCCTATTATTTCGCACATCCGATGGGTATGGAAGAGAATGGCTTTCATGTTTAACTTTAATGCCCACCTCCACACTGCGGCCCCCATATGGCTCAACCCTAAACTCTGCATAGGGAAATCACCATTTTTCTGCAGGTCATGGGTCGAAAGGGGTATCTTGGTTCTTGGGGATCTATATGCAGGGGACACTTTCAGGTCCTTTTCTGATCTTAAGGCTCAATTCCACCTGCCCCAGCAGCAGTTCTGGAAGTATTTACAGCTCAGACACCTGCTGCCCCATGCCTTTGGATCTCTCTCAACACCTCCCCCTACTGCAAGTTTCCTCACACAAATATTGGGAATCTTTGGTAAGGGGCATGAAGCTTCACTGTACTACTCAATGCTCTTGAAATGCTCATACAAAGGTGTATCTTCCCTCAGACTGACTTGGGAGGCGGACCTCAATGTGTCATTCACAGAGAGGGATGAGGGAATATGAAAAAGATGTCCAGGGAACTTAGGACTAGACTAGTCCAATTCAAGATCCTGAATAGAGTGTACTGGACCCCCTCCAAGTTACATAGAGTCAAGTTAATACAGAGCCCAGAGTGCAGGAGATGCCAAGAGGGGGAAGGCACACTGACTCATATGCAGTGGAGCTGCTGTAAAATACAAGATTACTGGAATGCGATTCACCAAAATGTTACCAAAATCATAGGGAGTGATGTGCCCTTCTCCCAAAGTCTTTACATTCTGGGGGACCCCTCCTTACTTGAGGACCTTCCATCCCATGATGCAGAATGGGTACAGACTGCATTGATGCTGGGCCATAAACTTATTATCTCAGAATGGAAAGCACCATTACCCCCCTCTATAGGCTTGGCATTGAGTCATCATGCCTTGTGTTAACAAAGTTTAGTCTGTTAAGGGAGAAGCCTGGCACAGAAAGTTGCTGCTCATTCGTCACTGGCACCAGAGGAGTCCCAGACACACTCGAGCACAAATCAGCATTGAAGTTCTGCAGCACTCCAGGGGTCACTGGTCCAGGATTTAGCTGAACATCTCCGGAGAGCAGGATCCGCAAGAAGAGGAGACCTGCTATTCTCCGAAATGGGGTGGCAGATGACCGGTCCACTGGATCAGTGATTCGCTCTGGTACCTGGGCTTGCCCGTGCCACAGGACAGAGGAATAGATTGTAAAATATCCCAATAAGTTATGATGAAAACTCACTTTAGGAGTGTCAGCTGGCCATGAGCCAGCATTTGTCCCATGCTCAATCACTTGGTGTCCCAGTTGTTTTCCATCAGTGTTGATTGCTCTGGCCAGACAGACACGTACAGGCAATACAGCAATAAGTACCAACAGTAGTCCTTAGAGCACTCCATGAAACACAGCCCAGGTGTTTTTGCTGATGAAACACTGCTTTGAACTTGATGCAGGTTTTGACAGGCATGCTCTGTGATATGATAAACGGCCTCGGAGGATAGTCCTATGTAGCATCTCATCCAGGATCCCGGTGGCCAGAGGGTAGAAGCTCCTCTTAAGCCCCTCAGCACCGGCCCGGTGCACCTGGAACCTCCTCTCGACCTCAGTGGGAAGAAAAGGCCGCCATCCGGATGGTTAGGAACCCCAGAAGATCCATGTGGCCAAGACTGTTTCCTTCGATACATATATATACATATATATATATATTCATACTTTTCTGAGGTCTGTAAACACAGATACATTGTGTGCACTAGTAAACAGTGTTCCAGCATGACAACTTTCCAGAGTTGTGAGTATTACAAACCACTGTGCAGTGTTTTGCTGATCAGCCTTTAAACTCAATCATCTGTTACTCCAACCGCACTTGCTGGATTGTATTTCATTGTCTCAACGGTACTTTAAACAATACGCCCACACCAACACAGACCCTTGTATTGTTTTACTGTTTTCAGCAAGGGCGAAATCTTCAGTCATTGGGACTGGGGGAGACCAAGTGCGTATGGGGTTTTAGGCTTATCTTGGACTTTTAGCTACTTAAAATAAAAATGTCCTGACAGCTCTGATGGAGCTCAGGATTCATCCAAAAGGGCTGCTTTATTACAAACAGCTCCACCATATAAACCTGGAATCTGTGTGCTACAGTTGACCTCTTTATACACAGTCAATGGTGTAGATGGGTAGCAGAACACAGAACATTAATTACTGTCAGATCCTGATTGATCCAGTGTTAATGAAGTCACTGCTGCTGTGCCACATGCGTAAATGTGCACATCGCTCTCACAATTTAAAGATGCACTTATCGTTTCAGCTGTTGTGTGATGCTGCAGGTATTTAATAAAGTCAAGCCAGCTGTCGTCAACAAACAGAACATCAGTACTGATGTTTCTGCAACATTCAGTGACACCTGAATGACATTATTGACATTAACGTTTAGAAATTAATTTAACACATTTCAGACCTGCCTGAGTCGCGTTAATAGCTGTATTCTGACAGACATTTCAATAGGTTATGTAATAGATATGATACGAGAGAGAAGTAAAAGAATGAAAATACATTAAAGTTAATTTATGATGTTGGAGAGCTCTGTGAGTCCACACTTTGACTGACTGAAGACATGCTAACTGTGTGTTTTACTCTCTCTGCAGTTTTCATTATGGACCAATCTCTGTGCTGAAATGTGGAGAAAAGCCTGAAACACCGGAAACTGCTCTGTCTTGCCAAGACAGTCATTTGTAACATTACCACAGCATTCGATGATTTTTGTTGACAGTTGGTATTGATTAGCTGCCATCTAGCAGGTTAGTAAAAGACAGAAATATATATTTTATATTTTTGGATAGTTCTCGACCTTTCTTGACCTCATGTGATGTACAGGTGTAATCCAGGATCCCATGACATCACTATTGGTGTGCTTACAGGCAACAGAGCACTTTTCTGACCACACCCATTAACGGAGATGAGTGTGGTCACAGGTGAAACAGGCTTGAAACTTTCAACCAGAGAGGACATTCTGGTGTTAAGTTACTCTTGAATTTAGTTACCTCTTAGTTACTTATCACTGACTGGCCCATTGAACAGTTCAAACACCAGGGAAATCATTGCATCCATGTTAATCAACAACCTCCTTAAAGGGCTGGAATTGTGGAAAACAAGAAAAAATACCTTTGGGGTGAATTAGGGTGATGGTGGGGAAGTTTGCATTTCAGCTGGATGACAAGCAAAGCAGGACACTGAAATTGTGCAGTTGCTGGATGTTCAGCAGCTAAAAAGTCTTAACAGCCTTATATACAAGGATGAAATTCACATCAGGAATGTGGAAATTCATTTTTGGAGGCAATCTTCCCTCTTGTTATCAGCAAGTGGTTATGTTCCACGCATTTTAGAGCTGACTATCTGCTTAACAAGCTGACTGTCCTTTTTTCCTTTGGCTGATGTGCTACAGTAAGCATATTGTGTCATTTCTGGTTGCCGACTGTGTTTACTGATAGCATTGTTGCTGCTCTCAACTCAGTTGATTTTGCTATATTTCACATGACTGTGGATAAATACCTACTGTATATTTAAACTTTCGCTAGTTCTACACAAGCACTCTCAGCGCTTTCTCTCTTAGCGACTTTCCTGGCTATTTGAACAGTTGATAGTTATTTTAGCTCTGCAGCTAGCATTAGCAGCTAACTTAGACTAAGCAGTTAGCGATGACTTCCCTCTCTCCCTCTCGTTCCCCTGCTCGCTCTTGCTCAGTGTGTCAAATGTTTAGTTATTCCTCTGCCTCCTTTAGTGAAAAAGGTATGTGTAATAAGTGTAGTTTATTTGCAGTGCTGGAGGCGAGGCTCAGTGAATTCGAAGCGTGGCTCTGCACCATGGAAAAACAATCAGTAGCTAATGTAGTTAGCCAGCCCCCAGTATCCGGTGTGGGCCGATCTAGCATAGCTCCTACTCCCCCTGTAGTTCCCAAGCAGCCAGGGTGGCTGGGTGACTGTCCGAAGGAAGTATAGCCCTAAGCAGAAGCCCATGGTTCACCACCAATCAGTTCATGTTTCTAACAGGTTCTCCCACCTCAGCAACACACCTGCTGAGAAATCAACTCTGATTATTGGCAGCTCCATAGTGAGAAACATGAAGTTAGCAACACCAGCAGCCATAGGTAAATGTATTCCTGGGGCCAGAGTGGGCGACATAGAATCAAATTTAAAACTGCTGGCTAATGTAAATATAGTACGATTGTCATCATGTCGGCGGTAACGACTCCCGATTACGCCAATCGGAGGTCACCAAAATTAATGTTGAGTCGGTGTGTACATATGCAAAAACAATTCCGTAGTTTTCTCTGGGCCCCTGCCAAACCTGACCAATAATGATATGTATAGCCACATGTCACAATTCAACCGCTGGCTGTTGAGGTGGTGTCCACAATGGACCCACAATGTGGGCTTCATAGATAATTGGCAGACTTTCTGGGGAAGACCTGGTCTAATTAGGAGAAACAGCATACATCCCACTTTGGATGGAGCTGCTCTCATATCTAGAAATATGGCCAAGTTTATTAGTAGACCAAAAACGTGACATCCCAGAGTTGAGACCAGGAGGCAGAGCTGCAGTCCTACATGCTTCTCTGCGCTTCCATTAGAGCAGTTACCAACCCAAAACCACATAGAGACTGTGTCTGTCCGCCAACCACTTAAATCAATAAATCCAAAGTAAACAGAAGAGGATTCATTCATAAAAATCTAATAAAAATTAAAACCACTACTGCAATAGTACAACAAAATAAGAGAATTAAATGTGGACTCTTGAACATTAGATCTCTGTCATCTAAAACCGTATTAGTAAATGATTTAATCTCAGATCATCATATTGATTTATTTTGTCTTACTGTCATGAAGAATATGTTAGCCTAAATGAATCCACTCCCCCCAGTCATATTAATACTCACATTCCGCGAGACACTGGTCGAGGCAGTGGAGTTGCAGCCATTTTCAACTCAAGCCTAATCATCAACCCTTGACCTAAATTTAATTATAACTCATTCGAAAGCCTTGTTCTTAATATTTCTCACCCAACCTGGCAAACTCTACAGCCAGTTCTATTTGTTATAGTGTACCATCCTCCTGGCCCATACTCTAAATTCCTATCTGAATTCTCAGAGTTTTTATTAAACTTAGTCCTTAGTACAGATAAAGTAATTATTGTAGGTGATTTTAATATTTCTTCTTTTTATTTTATTTGATAGGGACGATGCAATTTAACATAGTTCCGATACAGAGCATGAAATTGATGTACTGCACAGAGAGTTTATAGCTATTGCTAATTTTCAACTCTTGTCCCTAGTTGGGCTTTACATATACAGTGTAATTAAAATATATAGCTTTCATCATCATAAAAACCACAGTGCACTACAGATATGGGAGTACAATAAAATACACATACTGAATTACATTGATTGTGATGTACAGTTTGAAAGAAAAAAAAAATTACAATACAATACAATTACCTAAAAATGGGTACAGCTCTGGTTTGCTTTTAGCCAGCACTTAATCTTTGTTGTAAAAGATTTTATATCTGAAATTAATTTGATTTCAGTTGGTAATGTGTTCCAGAGTTGACAGCTCTGTATGGAGAAGGCTGATTGTCCAAATTTAGATCTACGATATGGTATTTTACAGTTGCCATTCACCATGCTCCTAGTTACTCTGGTACTGTCTTGTCTTTGGATATATCTAGAAAGAGGCTCGGGGGCTAAAGTATTGATACATTTGAAAACTAATTAAGAAAACAAAAATGAGTAAAGCTCTCAAAACTAAGTAGATTGTATTTTTTCAGTATGTGACAGTGATGCCACCGAACAGGCTTTTTGTCCATTATTTTTAGTGCCTGATTGTATAAGGATGTGAGGTGTCTGATTGTGGATGGCGATGCTTGAGTCCATACTGTCATACAATATGAAAAATGAAAGAAAATCATAGCGTGCATAAATAACTGAGCTGCCTGAGTTGATATGTAGTGCCTGATTAGTTTGAAACAACTGAGGTTCGACTTTACTGTTTTTGAAATCTTCTTGTTTCATGTTTATCAAATTTGAGTTGCGAATCTAAGATTATTCCTAAAAACTTGAAATCATTGACCTCCTCTATTTCTTCATTCCGCATCTTGATTTCAAAATTTTCAAGTGAGCCCTGTTTTCTAATGGAGAAACACATAGAAACTGTTTTTGTCAAATTCAAGACAAGATGATTACATTGCAGCCATTGATGGACATCATCTAAGTATGCAGTTAAGATCTCCGCTGCCTTGCTAGGTGACTTGGCTGGTACATATATGACCGCGTCATCTGCATAAAGTCGGCCTCTGGGCAGCTTGTAGGTAGGTGAACTAACTGCAATGATTTGTTCAGCTAAACCATCAACCTGTCTCTTAGACCCCATCCCAACTAGGGTGCTTAAGGAAGCCTTACCCTTAGTTAGCGCTTCTTTAATATGATCAATCTGTCTTTAGTAACAGGCTATGTACCACAGTCTTTTAAAGTAGCCGTTATTAAACCTCTTCTTAAGAAGCCTACTCTTGATTCAGGCATTTTAGCCAATTATAGGTCTTTATCTAACTTTCCATTTCTCTCTAAGATCCTTGAGAAAGCAGTCTCTAATCAGTTATGTGACTTTCTACATAACAATAGTTTATTTGAGGATTTTCAGTCAGGATTTAGAGTGCATCATAGCACAGAGACAGCACTGGTGTAAGTCACAAATGACCTCCTAACTGCAAAGGATTTGTGTCCATACTTGTCCTGTTAGATCTTAGTGCCGCATTCGACACAACTGTCAAATCCTTTTGCAGAGACTGGAACATTTAATTGGCATTAAAGGAACTGCATTAAGCTGGTTTAAGTCCTATTTATCAGACCGATTTCAGTTTGTACATGTTGATGATGAATCCTCTATGAAGGCAAAAGTTAGACATGGAGTTCCATAAGGTTCTGTACTTGGACCAATACTATTCAACTTGTATATGCTTCCTTTAGGTAAAATTATTAGGAAAAACTCCATAAATTTTCATTGTTATGCAGATGATACACAATTATATTTATCAATGAAGCCAGATGAAACCAATCAGTTAAACAATTCCAAGCATGCCTTAAGGACATAAAGACCTGGATGACCTGCAATTTTCTACTACTAAACTCAGATAAAACTGAAGTTATTGTATTTGGCCCTGAACACCTTAGAAACACATTATCTAATGATATAGCTACTCTGGATGGCATTACCCTGGCCTCCAGCACCACCGTAAGGAATCTGGGAGTTATCTTTGATCAGGATATGTCCTTTAACTGCCATATAAATCAAATTTCAAAGACTGCCTTTTTTCACTCACGTAATATTATAAAAATCAGGCACATCCTGTCCCAAAAAGATGCAGAAAAACTAGTCCACACATGTGTTACTTCTAGGCTGGATTATTGCAATTCCTTATTATCAGGTTGCCCAAACAAGTCTCTAAAGACTCTCCAGCTGGTCCAGAATGTAGCTGCACGTGTACTAACAAAAACTAGAAAAAGAGACCACATTTCTCCCATTTTAGCTTTGCTACATTGGCTTCTGTAAAATCTAGAAGATAATTTAAAATCCTTCTCCTAACTTACAAAGCCCTTAATGGTCAGGCACCATCATATCTTGAAGAGCTCATAGTACCATATTATCCCACTAGAGCACTGCGCTCCCAGAATGCAGGCTTACTGGTGCTTCCTACAGTCTTTAAAAGTAGAATGGGAGGCAGAGCCTTCAGCTATCAGGCTCCTCTCTTGTGGAACCATCTTCCAGATTCGATCTGGGGTGCAGACACCCTCAGAGTAGGCTTAAAACTTTCCTTTTTGATAAAGTTTATAGTTAAGGCCGACCAAGCTCACCTTGGATCAGCCCTAAGTTATGCTGCTATAGGCCTAGACTGCTGGGGGACTTCCCATGATGCACTGAGCTCCTCTCTCCTCCTCCTCCTCTCCATCTGTATGCATTAATGTAACATCAATGCATGTCACTAACTTTGCTTCTTCCCCGGAGTTTTTTGTGCTTTCTCATTTCACAGGAAACCCTGGGTTCTGGGCCGAGCCTTTGCGGTCCTTCACAGTCCTGTTGGCATCCTTCCCTGGCTATTGCTACTGCTATTGCTGCTGTTATTGTTATTGTTATGATTGTTGTTATTCTGCCCCCCGGCACTATATAAATAAAATTGATGAAATAAAATTGATGATTAACAAGACTCAGCACACTACAGGATTTTCAACTTTTTCATCTTCAATCTTTTGATGAGATTTTAAAACAAGCACAGTCACGAACATTGTTTCTTTCTGTTACTCAGCTCAAAGGAATATAATACATCAATCAATCAATCAATCAATTTTTATTTATGTAGCGCCATATCACAACAGACTTTTCACATAGAGCAGGTCAAGACCGTACTCTTTAATATACAGAGACCCAACAATTCCCCCATGAGCAAGCACTTGGCGACAGCGGTAAGGAAAAACTCCCCTTTAACGGGTAGAAACCTCAAGCAGACCCTGGCTCTTGGTGGGCGGCCATCTGCTTTGACCGGTTGGGTTGAGAGAGAGAAAGAGAGAGGGAAAGGGGGAGGGGGGACAGAAGAAAAACAATCACAACAACAACAACAAGCACAAGCAGCAATAGTCAGGGAAGGATGCCATCAGGACTGTGAAGGACCGCGAAGGTTCGGCCCGGGACTCAGGTTTTCCTGTGAGATGAGAAAGCATAAAAAACATCTGTGCTGAACTAAGCTAGTGAACTCTGGCTATGTTTGAAAAAAATACTTTTACTTTGTTAGGAAACTGAGACACAATCTTACTGTTCTGAAACATCCTTTTGACAATTTCAAATGATAAATGGACTGTACTTGTATAGCGACTTTCTAGTCTTCCGACCACTCAAAGCGCTTTTACACTACGAATCACATTCACCCATTCACACACATCCATACGCTGAATGGCACAGGGGCTACCATGCAAGGTCCCAACCTGCCCATAAGAGGAAATCTAATCATTCATACACATTCACACACTGATGGCGCAGCCATCAGGCGCAATTCTGGGTTAAGCATCTTGCCCAAGGACACATCGACATGTGGACTGGAGGAGCCGGGAATCGAACCACCGATCTTCCGATAAGTGGAATCTACCTCCTGAGCTACAACTGCCCCATTCAGGATCAGACTGTCTCCAGCTGAAGACATTACTCAAAGTAAAAATGCGGTGTAAGGGAGCTTGAATTATTCATTAGATAGTATTCCAATTGGCTACGGATGAAGGTGGGGGCCAAACCTCCACCCAACAGGAGTAGGTGGTCATTAAAAATGCTGATTTTATGTAAATAGCTTTGGAAACAGCCTGCAGTAGGACAGAGGGGAATCTAGTTTGTAAGGAAAGATGAATATAGAGAAATCTAAACAACTTTTGGTGAATAAAATGTCAGAATGTTTACAATAGACCGACTTATAAAAATGAGTCAAAAAGGGCCATAATACCAGATCTTTAATGCCACTAGTAAAAAGTAACTAAAGTACTAAAGTATACTAATGAATTTTGAGGTGCTTGTACTTAATAGGGTTGTACGAATACAAATACATCATGTTTTTCTGTAATATGTATATTTTCATTTTCGTGCCCTTTGTAAAATGTTCACTTCGAGAAAATGAAGACTGTGATAATTAGTCATGTGACTCAAATGTATTTATTACACCTGTGAATACTCAGCAGTTGTACTGAGTGAACCTGAAGAAGCTACAGGCGAAACGCGTTGTTCGCTCCTAATAAAGTCACAGTAAAGTCATTACAGTGTGTGGTGGTTAATTTTGATTTTCACCTTATATGTTCCTGCGACGGACTAGCACCTGTCTGAAAATACTGGCTGTGCATGGGGAGTTCTGTCCTTTTATACAAATACAAATAATTTTGCTGCCACAACAAAGACGGATACAAATACAAATACCAGGCCCTGTGCACATTCCTAGTACTTAACTTGAATATTTCATTATCATACACCTATACACATCTACTCCACTTCTACTAAGAGGGATTTAGTATCTTCCATATCAGTACGGAGGTGTGCATCCATGAGATTTGATGATCAGCATAATCAATGTACCTAAAATTGCAATATAAGGCTTTTTGTCTGTTTCAATTGGTTTGTGGGCGAGTTCAATTCATAAAAATGTTACCAAGGAATAAAAGAAGAATTTCACACTTAGCTAGCTTGCTGTGCTACATATCTCAACCTCTTGACTTTGTTCTGAAGTTCTTTGAGAAGTTGATGCTCATGCACAGTGGCATCTGCTGTAAAAGGAGCTTCTCTCCTGAGACTGAAGAGAGCATGAGAGAGAATTAGCATGAGAAAATTGTTGAATACCACACATTTTCTTAAATCACTTGCATGAGCAAATGAGGAATGAATACCAATACCTACATTCTCAATTAGAGATAGGCATGCCAGACGCACATCCTAAAATATATAGTATGTAACAATGGTCCACCTATCTTAAATACTATACAGAAAATTTTTACACACATTTATATATATTATAGATACATTATACACATATTTATTTTTCAAGGCCTGTATGGTAAATGAATGTTTAGGTTGTCTGATTATTCTGTCAGTGCAGAGGAAAGAGAAACCAATGATCCTCACACTCCTCAAATGCATAGATGCATCTCAACAGCCATTTGTATCTGTCACAAAGTGACTATTTTTGTGGGATTGCACTATATTGTTTCAGTGATTGCAGTGGTTGTGTGTGACAATGATTTAATTCACCAGATTGAAGTGTTTATCTCCTGAGTATCTTAAGGACCTCCCCTGCATGGATATAGCACACCGGCAGCGAAGTAATAATCATCATTCCAGTGATTGGACAGACAAATAAAAAAGGGACCTAGAGCAGGGCTGCAGATCTGCCGGCTCAGCAGGAAAGACAGCAGGAAGGAACAGACACAGAACAGAGAGCCTGACAAATTAAAGCTGCAAGCAGTGATGAACGGGCCCTCACGCCCCATGCGCGTTGGGCTATGACGTGGTCGGTGGGTCTGCACATGGACTTCTTCATACGCAGCCGTTTTCTGGACAGTGCATGAAGTGGTGAAGCTATTTGGAGCTAGAAAACATCCACAAAGAAACAAACATACCTGCGAAATAAAGGCATGTTGTAGTTCATGTTGTTGAGAACATACTATGTAATATCATGCAAATCTGATGATGTGTGTTGTAAGGCAGACTTCCTGTGCACAGTAAGTGGCACTATGAGAAAGAGACAATATGGAAGCATACTGAGTTTCTGTCTAAAACAAATTAATTTCTTAATTTTCATCAAGTCTGTTTTTAGAAAAGTAAAGACTTTTAACCCACATGACCTGGTCAAAGTTAGATTGAAATGTGTACTGTCAGGTGTGTAGAGACAATAAGTAACTGCAGCTGGACACAGAAAAATACTCATATATTTGAATGGAGAGTGTGAGCGAACCGCTAGGTGCTTGGGTCCTAATAAAGGAAAAACTGCAGTACAGAGCTACAAATTTTAGTTTTGTTTTTATTTTTCTGCAGCACTTTATCACTAAACTGTTACTCTCACTCCATTTTTTCCCTTCTCCTCATAGGTCATCCCCACTACTGATGAGACAAATAATTGATGAGACGAATAATTGAGTTTTGGCCTCCCCATTGTTTTACATTGTAAGGGTGATGTGGCACTGCAACTTTGAGGGCTTATGAAATCCAAACCGTTCGAGTTATTACAAAGTTTTTAACAACTTTTTTTCAGCACAGTGTCATAAGTCATGTATTAAGTTTGAAGCCAATACCATTAACGTCCTTGGAGGAGATAGCGTTTGTTTGGAGGTCAAAATTGAGGCAAAGTCTTATTTTGAAAGGCTAATTGTGGACTTCCTGTTGGATTTAGGTCAGGGGTGTCTGATGAGACGAATAATTGAGTTTTGGTTCGATCTCTCTACGACATTCCTACAAGCCATGGCGGCCATATTAGATACATAGGTGGTGCTACAGAGCACATTTTGGCACTTTAGGGGTAAATTTTGTGTGTGCCAAATTTGGTGAGTTTTTGAGCATGTTTAGGGGGTCAAATTTAGGGTTGAAGTGGCGTAATAATAAAGAATAATAAGAAGAAAGAAACAAACACACGAAATACAATAGGGTCTTCGCCCTTTGGGCTCAGGCCCTAATAAGAAAGAAACAAACACACGAAAATTTAAGCTGCAAGTAGCGTTGAACGGGCCCTTGCGCTTTTGCGCACGTCGGGCCGCGGCGCAGTCGAAGGGTTTCTGTCACGGGCATGTAGATGTCTTCAGACCCGGGCTGTTTTCAGACAGTGCAAGGAGATAAACATCACTTCCTTTGTCCACTATCTTACCTGCTGCTGGGGCTGCTTTGCTGCAATTTCGTGGGGGGCACTATTCAGCCAGTTTGATTGCACTTCTATGTGGCGTACGTTTAAATGTACATTGTTACGAGTATTTGCTGGACAAAGACGTGTAACTTTAGGTTTTCACTGTTATCTAACATTGCATGAAGGAGTTAAATATCGTTTCATGAGTCCACTATATGGTGCTAGAAAACACCCATTAAGTGAACATCATGTTTACTGTTTTACAGTAGTCCTCTGCCTTTTGGGCTTGGTCCCTAATAAAGAAAGAAAGAAAGAAACAAACAAACAAACACAAGAAATACAATAGGGCCTTCGCCCTTTGGGTTCGGGCCCTAAAAACAGACCTGCTGGCAGTGTGGATCGTCGCCCTCAAGCGTGAGAGGTGAGTAAAATGATACATGGACTTTTTGAATGCCTCCTAGTGAATAGTGTTGGTGCTTCACCCTCTCCTCCTCCTGAGGCAAATCCAGAGCTGACTTGTTGGACCAAGCACCCTGTGTCGGCACATTGCAGACAGCTGGCTACAGTGAAAGAGCAAGGCAGCACGAGTGAGGAGCAAGGCCCTGGAGCAAGGAGGGTGCACCAGGCCACAGCCACACCAGTCACATGAAAGCCCTTCTAAGGGCCCAGAGTCTCACAAAGGAACAGAAGATTGATTTTATTCTCAGTGCCATTGAAGGGGATGCCAAATAGGAAATCCAATTGCTTGATGAACAAGATAGGAACACAGCAGACAAAATATTTGATTTTCTCAGTGGATTGTATGGGGGGACCTTATCTGCTGAAGATTCCTGTGTGAAATTTTTTAGCAATAGGCAGGACAGTGGGGAGGCACTAACTGATTTTAGCCTTCGTATGTGGGAAGCCTTTCAGTGATGGAGGGTGGTTGAACCAGATGGAACAGCTCACAAGGAAACCACCTTAAGGGACCAAGTAATCGTCAGTCCACAGGCTGGTCCATTGAAAAAGAACTACAAAGGCAAGTACGCAGAAATCCTAAAATGACTTGTTCTGAGCTGTTCTAGGAGGTTAAGGAGGTTAAAGAAGGAAGGTTGGGATAATGACTGTGAAAGCCAGTCCCATCAAGTCACCACAGTGTCCCCTGACAAAGCTTGGAATTGTTTTGAGGAGCAGCAAGCAAGCTTCTGTTCAGGCAGAAAGGGCCTCCACCACTGATGCCCATTGGCACACCCTCATTGGGATGAACAGGGGCAACTGCTTGCATTATGGATAATCGGGGCACTTGGAGGCTTACATGCTGACCTGCTGCAGTAAGCGTGTTGTGTCATTTCTGGTTGTTGACTGTGTTTACTGATAGCGTTTTTGCTGCTCTAAACTCAATTAATTCTGCTATATTCCTCATTACTGTGGATAAATACCTGCTGTACATTTAACCTTATGCTAGTTCTAATCAAGCACTCTTAATTGTCTCCTTCTTTTAGCAACTTTTCTTACTAATCCCACAGTTTAGTTAGCGATGGCTTCTCTCTCTCCCTTTCACTCTCCTGCTCTCTCTTACTCAGTGTGTCATATGTTTAGCCATTCCTCTGCCTCCTTTAGTGATAATGGTACATGTAATAAATGTAGTTTATTTGCAGTGTTGGAGGCAAGGCTCAGTGAATTGGAAACGCAGCTCCGCACTAGCTAATGTAGTTAGCCAGTCCCCAGTAGCTGGTGCGGACCAACCTAGTGTAGCTCCTACTCCCCCGGTAATTCCCAAGCAGCCGGGAAGCCAGGGTGGTTGGGTGACTGTCCAAAGGAAGCATTGCCCTAAGCAGAAGCCCACGGTTCACCACCAACCAGTTCGTGTTTCAAACATGTTCTCAGTGACACACCCGCTGAGAAACAAACTCTGATTATTAGTGAGAAACACGAAATTAGCAACACCAGCAGCCATAGTCAAAAGTATTCCTGAGTCCAGAACAGGCAACATTGAATCAAATTTAAAATTGCTGGCTAAGGATAAACTTAAATATGGTACAATTGTTATTCATGTCAGTGGTAACAACTCCCAATTACGCCAATCGGAGGTCACTAAAATCAATGTTGAGTCGGTGTGCACATATGCAAAGACAATGTTGGACTCCATAGTTTTCTCTGGGCCCCTGCCCCATGCCAGTGATGACATGTATAGCCGCATGTCATCATTCAACCGCTGGCTGTCCAGCAAACGACATGAAATTCATAGACAAATGGCAGATTTTCTGGGGAAGACCTGGTCTGATTAGGAGAAACAGCATACATCCCACTTTGGATGGAGCTGCTCTCATATCTAGAAATATGGCCAAGTTTATTAGCAGACCAAAACCATGACAACCCAGAGTTGAGACCAAGTGGCAGAGCTGCAGTCTTACACACTTCTGTGCTTCCATTAGAGCAGTTACCCACCCAAAACCACATAGAAACTGTGTCTGTCCCCCGACCACTTAAATAAATTAAATCTAAAACAAACAAAAGAGGAGTCACTCATAAAAATCTAAGAAAAATTAACACTACCTCTGCAATAGTACAACAAAATAGGAGTATTAAATGTGGACTCTTAAACATTAGATCACTATCATCCAAAGCCATATTAGTAAATGATCTAGTCTCAGATTATGGTATTGATTTATTTTGTCTTACTGTCATGAAGAATATGTCAACCTAAATGAATCCACTCCCCCCAGTCATATTAATACACACACATTTCTCGAGACACTGGCTGAGGAGGTGGAGTTGCAGCCATTTTCAACTCAAGCCTAATTATGAACTGTAGACCTAAATTTAATTATAACTCATTCGAAAGCTTTGTTCTTAGTCTTTCACACCCAACCTGGAAAACTTTACTGCCAGTTCTATTTGTTAGTTCTATTTGTTTTTATTAAACTTAGTCCTTAGTACAGATAAAGTAATTATTGTAGGTGATTTTAATATTTCTTCTTTTTATTTTATTTGATAGGGACGATGCAATTTAACATAGTTCCGATACAGAGCATGAAATTGATGTACTGCACAGAGAGTTTATAGCTATTGCTAATTTTCAACTCTTGTCCCTAGTTGGGCTTTACATATACAGTGTAATTAAAATATATAGCTTTCATCATCATAAAAACCACAGTGCACTACAGATATGGGAGTACAATAAAATACACATACTGAATTACATTGATTGTGATGTACAGTTTGAAAGAAAAAAAAAATTACAATACAATACAATTACCTAAAAATGGGTACAGCTCTGGTTTGCTTTTAGCCAGCACTTAACCTTTGTTGTAAAAGATTTTATATCTGAAATTAATTTGATTTCAGTTGGTAATGTGTTCCAGAGTTGACAGCCCTGTATGGAGAAGGCTGATTGTCCAAATTTAGATCTACGATATGGTATTTTACAGTTGCCATTCACCATGATCCTAGTTACTCTGGTACTGTCTTGTCTTTGGATATATCTAGAAAGAGGCTCGGGGGCTAAAGTATTGATACATTTGAAAACTAATTAAGAAAACAAAAATGAGTAAAGCTCTCAAAACTAAGTAGATTGTATTTTTTCAGTATGTGACAGTGATGCCACCGAACAGGCTTTTTGTCCATTATTTTTAGTGCCTGATTGTATAAGGATGTGAGGTGTCTGATTGTGGATGGCGATGCTTGAGTCCATACTGTCATACAATATGAAAAATGAAAGAAAATCATAGCGTGCATAAATAACTGAGCTGCCTGAGTTGGTATGTAGTGCCTGATTAGTTTGAAACAACTGAGGTTCGACTTTACTGTTTTTGAAATCTTCTTGTTTCATGTTTATCAAATTTGAGTTGTGAATCTAAGATTATTCCTAAAAACTTGAAATCATTGACCTCCTCTATTTCTTCATTCCGTATCTTGATTTCAAAATTTTCAAGTGAACCCTGTTTTCTAATGGAGAAACACATAGAAACTGTTTTTGTCAAATTCAAGACAAGATGATTACATTGCAGCCATTGATGGACATCATCTAAGTATGCAGTCAAGATCTCCACTGCCTTGCTAGGTGACTTGGCTGGTACATATATGACCGTGTCATCTGCATAAAGCTGGCAGTTGGCCTCTGGGCAGCTTGTAGGTAGGTCATTTATAAACAGACTGAAAAGCAGCGGACCCAGGATCGAACCTTGAGGAATACCCATTCTGTTGTTTAAAGGGGATGACCTTTCTTGGTCAACTTTCACACACTGCTCTCTAGTTTGAAAATATGACTCAAACCAATCAATTGCTTGTTTTGAAAAATTGAATGTAGACAATTTCGACAGGAGAATGTCATAGCTGACAGTGTCAAATGCCTTTTCCAGGTCAAGGAACACTGCCCCCACGACATTACCTCTGTCCAATGAATGCTTTACATTTTCAATGAAATAACAATTTGCAGTTTCTGTGGAACATTTTGGTCTAAATCAAATTGTTGTGGATGAAGGAATTGATTGGTCTCTAGGTGGTCAACTAGCTGTGCTGCGACAACCTTCTCAAGTACCTTTGACAGGACAGGAAGAATAGAAATAGGGCGATAGTTGCATATCAGATCATGATCCCCTGCTTTAAAGACCAGTGTGATGACAGTTGTTTGGGAATTTACTGGTCCTAATTGATAAGTTGATTAGATGAGTCACAGGTCTTATTAAGATAGAGCTGTATTTATTGATGAAACAAGTATCCAAATTATAAATGTCTTTTGCCTTAGTATCTGATAATTTCTTAATAATTTCTGCAATTTTTGCTTCATTGACCTCTTTGATGCAAAAAGAATCTGATGATTCAACTTTTGTGTTATTAGTTATAGTTGGGGCATCAAAATTTTGTGTCAATTCCTCTGCTGATTGTATAAAATACATATTAAATTCATGCGCCATGGTGGCTTTATCTGTGATGGCCATACCATTTATTTTCAGTTCCTTAATACCTTTTTGATTGGATGATTTGTTGGTTAAATTATTTAAGTGTTTCCAAAGAGATACATTATGGCCTTTGGTGTTTCTTATAAGTTGTGTGTAGTATGAGGCTTTTGCTTTGCGTAATTCTAGGACTACTTTATTTCTTAAACTTTTGTAGATCAGATGATCAGTATTGAGTTTAGAAGACAACGATGTTTTCAAGGCCAGATCTCTTTTTTTCATAAATTTATGTATTTCATTATTGAGCCATGGTAAAGTTGCTTTCCTTTGTTTACATTTCATGTTTTTGGTATATTTTGCTGTCAATTTCACTAGAGCAGTAGTCATGAAGTTACAACACCCATCCACGTCATCTATTTCTATAAGCTGATCCCAATTAATATTCCCAAGATCACGTTCAAATTGCACAATTTTGGACTTAGGGATGACCATCTTCACCCGGTCAGGGTTGCTGCTACCCTGCCTGCCCTGGGCAATCAGATCCTCCACCAGTCTGATATTTGGCACTTGTGCTGGGGTGAAGCTGACTTTTTATTCAATCACTGGTGGTCCAGGATTGAGATGTACATCACCAGCTAGTAGTATTAGGACCAGTAGGATTCTTGATAAACACCACTTGCCATACTGTGTTGAGAGTTGTGTAACAGTTTTTGTTTTCTTATGTTTAATCAGCCCCTTTAGTGGGCAGATGGAGTATAGAGCAAGATATCCATGTCCAAATGAGTACAGCTTTGTTTGATCAACAAAGGTTACTGACCATTTTAGGGTTGATGCAGCTGGTTTATCCTCAGGTTTAAAACAGTGTCCAACAGGAACCAGTAGGAGCAAACAACAGAGGGACAGCATACAAACTTTCCCTTGATCAAACAGCTTCAGTTGAAGGATTTTCCTTTGCTTGGAGTCATCATGGGCAGTGTTAAAAACTTGCTGAGAGATGTAGATCAAGATACCAAGTAGCGACAGTGTTAGAGTAAGGAGGATTTGAGTGGAGCCCAACAAACCACTCTTGTCCTCGGCAGCCATCTTGGAAACTTTTATTCATGTTGATGTCGATAATGGTAGTCTTAGCACTGTGTTTAACTCATTATTAGACTCAACTGGCTTCTCTCAGAGTGTAAATAAACCCACTCACGGTCTTAACCACACCCTTGATCTTGCTCTGACTTATGGCATTGAAACTGAACATTTAATGGTTTACTACAAAATCTTATTTTATCAGACCATTACTTAATAAGTTTTGAATTCCTGTTAATGGATTACATGCCATTAGACAAAAATGTCTTCACTAGATGTCTATCTGTTAGTGCTGTAGCTAAAGCAATTCCATCAGTATTGAATTCAGTGCCATGTCTCAATACTACAGAGGACTCTTACGCCAAATTGATAGAAGACTCTTCCCAAATTGATAATCTTGTTAATAGTGCCGCAGGCTCACTGCGAATAACACTCGATAACCAGCAGCCATGGTCAAATGTATTCCTGGGGCCAGAGTGGGTGACATTGAATCAAATTTAAAACTGCTGGCTAAGGATAAACGTAAATATGGTACTATTGTTTCGCCCCTTTAAAAAGGAAACAAAACAAAACATAAGAGGTTAGCTCCATGGTATAACTCCAAAACCCGCAAATTAAAGCAAACATCACGAAAATTTGAAAGGATTTGGTGTTCCACCAAACTAGGAGAATCTCACTTAGTCTGACAGGATAGTTTCAAAACATATTAAAACAGAGTAAATTTCTAACTACTAGAGATAAAATTCATCACCTCCTGCCTTCAACAGGCACCGATTTATCCACAAACACAGGAACCTCAGAAACAGCTGTTAAACCTGATATATATTTAGACTGTTTTTCTCCAATTGACCTTCCTGAACTAACTTCAGTGTTTTCCTCATCTAAACCATCAAGCTGTCTCTTAGACCCCATCCCAACTAGGCTGCTTAAGCAAGTCTTACCCTTAGTTAGCACTTCTTTGCTAGATATGATCAATCTGTCTTTAGTAACAAGCTATGTACCACAGTCCTTTAAAGTAGCTGTAAAGTAGAATGGGAGGCAGAACCTTCAGCTATTAGACTCCTATCCTGTGGAACCATCTTCCAGATTCAGTCCAGAGGGCAGACACCCTCTCTATGTTTGAGTAGGCTTAAAACTTTCCTTTTTGATAAAGCTTATAGTTAGGGCCGACCAGGCTTGCCTTCGACCAGGTTTTACCTTAACACCTTTGTTAAGGGTGTGCCTGAATACAAATACATTATTCGGCAAAGCACAAATAGCGTTTAGTTTTTTTATGAATAATTTTATCATACAAACATTTTAAAAATTATTTGTTTTCGGGAAGAAAAAAAGCCCATGTCCAATACCAGCATGCAAGTCGGTTACATCGCTATCTCAGTCTTTCTCCTCTGCCCCACTCTTATGTCTATCAGCAGGTCTCAACAAGGGGAACCACATCCACCTGCTACATTACACACATTTCCTAATTTGGACATCACTCCTGGAGTTGGGGGTGTTCCCCAGAGATAAAGCTGAGCTACTGACACAAGCGAAATGCTTCAAAGGGACTCTCCATAAGCTGTTGTTCCCCTTCTCCTTTCCTCAAAGTTAGGTTGGAAAAAATAGGCAATAAATGAAAAGTGCAAAGCAAGAATTGCCTTTGAATTTCCTCCCTACAAATTACACACTGTACTGTCTCTTTATTACAGGTGTATAAATAGGTAGAAGTCTGTCTGCAATGAGATGATGAGTAAAATTTTAGCTCAGTAGTCTGCACAGTCATCTATGATCAGGGAGACTTTGGTTTGAGACCCGGTCTTGGGACATCCTTCGTAAGGTAGTTTACACTTTAATTTTCTAAAATTATTCGAATACAAATACAAATAATTTTGCTGCCTCAACAAATACAGATACAAATACAAGAACTGGGTTCTCTGCACATCCCTGGTAAAGACTATGCTACACCCTCAATGTCATATGAAAACATACATGAATACATATACAGAAACCTCTGTTTCTAAGAGATGTCCATTAACCTTTCATCAGTTGCTGGAGCAATGAATTCTGAAATGAGCATGTAAAAGTTAAAACTGTGAGCCCTTTCCAGGTTAAAACTGTGAGCCCTTTTCAAGACATAGATAGAATAGTTCCAAGATCAATTTTTCCTCTTATGAATTGCTGTGAATGTAATGATTTTTTGCATATTCAGGATTACTTTTCCTTCAACCCTCCGACATTTTGTTTGAGTGTCCGAATTCTGAGTGTGTAAATTTATCTACTATATAGTGCCCTCAAAAATTCCATAGTGAAACAAAAAAGCACTGGAACTTTCTGCTAACAATCCCACAATGCTATGGCCTGCATTTTATAAGTGCAAAACACAGCAGTGCAATTCCACAGCTGTCAGCAATGACACTAATGATGATGATTAGTATGTGTCCAAAACCTTACCGCCCACTCTTGAATAAGCTACTGTGAGTGTCTATAATATATGGAATAGTGAATGAGTGAATAAGGGAGAGATTTCAGACACAATTGTATCTGTAATTTATAAGGGACATGAACACCAAGCGGTAGCTCAGAAGCTTGATTGATTTCACTGATGACAGGGATGAAACAGGTTATAGCAATTTAATCCAGTTCGAATATAACTGCAACCTGTCTGGACCGTTTTTAAGTGACACATCACTATCACGTCACTTCAGCTGTCATCATTCAGCTGCTCACAAGTCCCCACAGTTAGTTAAGTTGTTGTGGAATGTATGAGAATGTAGTAAAAATTAATTAGTGGAATTTACTGTAGTAATCCATGTTATGACAAGAACCTCTCAACTAAGTAGAGAAGTGAACACATCCCAACATCATTTTCTTCAAGTACAGTCGCAAAAACGCAATGATGAAACTGGCTCTCATGAGGACTGCCCCAGGAAAGTAAGACCAAGAGCTACCTTTGCTGTACAGGAAAAGTTCATTAGAGTTACCAGCTGCAGAATTCACCAGCAGCACCTCAGATTAGAGCCCAAATCAATGCTTCCTGGAGCACTGATGTGTAGTTCAAGTAGAAGATAAATCTTAACAACTGTTCGGAGGAGACTGCATGACTCAGGCCTTCATGGTCAAAATGCTGCAAAGAAATACTGAGAGAGACCACTAAGAAGAAGAGAATTGCTATGGTCAAGAAACACAAGGAATGGACATTAGACCAGTGGAAATCTGTACTTTGGTCTGATGACTACAAATTTGAGATTTTTGGTTCCAACTGCCGTGTCTTTGTGAGACGCAGAGGAGGTGAATGGATGGTATATGCGTATGTGGTTCCCACCATGAACCATGGAGGAGGAGGTGTGATGGTGTGGGGTGGCTTTGCTGCTGACACTGTTGGGAATTTATTTAGAATTCAAGGCACACTTAACCAGCATGGCTTACACAACATTCTGCAGCGACACACCATCCCATCTGGTTTGCACTTAGTTGGACTATCACTTGTTTTTCAACAGGACAGTGACCAAAAACACATCTCCAGGCTATGTAATGCTTGGAAAAGCATTTCAGGTGACTACCTCATGAAGCTGGTTGAGAGAATGCAGAATGTGCAAAGCTGTCATCAAGACAAACAGTGGCTACTTTGAGGAATTTAAAATATGACACATATTTTGGTTTGTTTGACACTTTTTGTTTACTACATAACTCTATATGTGTAATTTCATGTGTAATTTTTTGATGTCTACAGTATTTTTCTACAATGTAGAAAATAGTTAAAATAAAGAAAAACGCTTGTATGAGTAGGTATGTTGAAACTTTTTACTCCTTCACAAAATCCCTGTACACATGTATCCTTTCATCCCATCATCCCTTCCTCTACCCTTTCTTCAGCCACTCACAGCAACATGGCTCCTGCTCCTCCCTTTTCTTCCATCATCTACATGGCAGCAGGAGAGTCCTGTTAAGCAACTCAGTGGGTCCCACCACAGGCTAACCAAGT
This sequence comes from Thunnus thynnus, assembly GCF_963924715.1. NCBI lineage: Eukaryota > Metazoa > Chordata > Actinopteri > Scombriformes > Scombridae > Thunnus > Thunnus thynnus. The sequence goes on along the minus strand of NC_089532.1, from coordinate 30,605,398 downwards.
TGGTGATCCTCAGCCTCCTTCTTTATTTTCAACTGGTCCATAGCTGGGGAACCTCTCTAACGCTTCACAAGAAGCCACCCGAAACAGCCTCGTCCCAAGCACACTCTCAGCTTACCTAACCAGCTGGAATTGTTTCAAGGCATATCACGCCACCTACTAGCTGTCATTTTCCTCTCTGGAAATCATGTCTATCTGCAATTTTATCACCAATGCTCATTTCATCCAAAAGATCTGGTTCTCCACCATCCAGACCTACTTAGCAGGAATCAACTTCATCAAACTAGTCACTGGCCTTCATTGTCCTTCAATCTCCCATTCCCATGTCACCATGTTAATCAAACGCTTGCATAAACAGGAACCAGCTCTCCCCGCTAGACGCTTGCCACTCACTTCTGACCTTCTCAGCTTCTGCATCTGTTCCCTACATTCAAGCTACATATCCCCTATGGTTGACTTTACCCTAGAAGCCAAGGAGCAAAACATATCAGCTTGGAATTTATTTGCCTATCTACATCTTCCACTTAAAATCCTATCTAATGGTATCCCGCTAAGGCATCACCTCGGCACCCACTCTTCTCACCAAAACAGGAAAAATGGCCACTCGATTCTGGTTCTAGCATTTGCACAGAGTCAAAGAAGGATTTGACTTCTTTGACTTGAGTCCTCCATATTTCAGGTATATCTTCAGAACACTATTCTAGCCATTTCTTCTGCATTGGTGCCACGTTCACACCAGCCAGATTGGGCATCTCAAACCAAACCATTCGAGTCCTCAGCCACTGATCATCTCACGTATATTGCTCCAACATCCACAACAATCTTAATGATCAAGCTCATATTCAACTCAGCTCAATTTAAATCTGACTCTTTTGGGGGCCTGTAATCAGCTCAGGTGGAGACAATGCTGAGACCAGCCTAACAGGTGACATTTTCTTTCCATCTTCACCCACATCCATTCATCTGTGCTCAGTACTTCCTGAATTTCCATTAAACCTTTAAATGACATATTGTTGTGGCGTGGTTCTTGCTAGTGAAGTACAGAAGCAGAGATCAGTTTGTGCTGACAATCAGGTGGCAGGAAAGCCTTGCTGAACCCTGGCTTGTGGTGGTTCAGGTATTTGACAAAGATGCTTCCTGCAGTGAAAATGTCTTCACATATATTTTTCTTATATTCACTTTCTTTTCAGTCCTATCTACAATTTCAATTATCTAACCACATGCTGTTACATAAACTCAGCTTGGAGTGGATCTTTGTGGAAGATGGAAAGAATAGTTGCCCTTAGAGAAAAAGATATTTTACAGCTGGGGATGGAGTGCTGAGGGACAGTAATGGCAATACATATATGGTGAAATAAAGAGAGAGGAAGAGAGAAAGTGAATCCATTAGAACTTTTACTGCCTTCCAAGAGTATATATCCTAAGGGCACAGGGAGTGGTCACCACCAAAGTGCTATTGATCACATCACTCTGTTATCTCCTCCACTTCAGAGTATTTAAGTCATGCCTGCCCACAGGGAGTATTGGTGTGTATGTGTGTGTTAAGGAGTTTGTGTGTGTGTATGTGTGTGTCTACGTGTCTGTGTGTGTCTGTGGTCTAACCCGATTCACAAAACAATGAGTATCAGCTGTGTGTGTATGTATGGGTGGGAGGGTGATTGAAGCATGTATCGACAGAAGCAGCATGACATGCCAGTGACCTGCAGTGTCAAATTATTGAGCTGGTCCATAATGCAGAGTGATTACGCAGCAATGTTAATTCACTCCAGCAAGTCCAATACCAACAGTGTCACCCTGGACTCACACACCCACACACACAAACAAAGGCTCTGAGTTTTTTTCTGGTTGGTTCACTTCAGATGAATACTAAACCCTACTAAGAAAAAGCATTTCTTTGTACATGACACACTGTCTCTGCGGTAACAAATTCTGACATGAAATAAGCAGTCATGAAGATAAAGAAGATAACTTCTATCCGAAGTTTGCTGCACTGTAGTCAACTTGAAATAGGACGCTCATTAATTAAGTGAGCAGTGAATTAGCAATGTGAATGGACTGTAGGCTGCTGTTAGCTAACTCAGCTCGAAACAGTAGCTTCGTCTGGACTGCTTCCAACCTGGAAACAAGAGACAACAACCAGATAGCATAGCCATCTGGGAATGCTCAGAGTTCCTTTGGCAACACTGGATAACCATCAAACTCTGTGAATATGCCCGAGTGCTGCCATCGTGCTCATGGATAAAGACCGGTGGACTGTTAGCTTTCTCTGGAGGACCACATAACTCAAAAAAAAATGTACCACCCTGCTTTATTTGTTTTGTGCTCTAATTTGAGTGAAGTGTCCGCTAAGTTTTGGGTCCCTACAATCACAAGCACTGAATCAGGCCTCAACAATTTTTAGCTTTTTTGTTATCCAAATCTTTATCGTGTGATTGCTGAAAGGCAACTGTGGCTCAGGAGGTAGAGCGGGTCGTCCACTAATCAGAAGATCGGTGGTTCGGTTCCCGGCTCGTCCAGTCCACATGTCAATGTGTCCTTGGGCAAGACACTTAACCCGGAATTGCTCCTGATGGCTGTGCCATCAGTGTGTGAATGTATAGGAATGATTAGATTTCCACTGATGGGTGGGTTGGGACCTTACATGGTAGCCCCTGTACCATTCAGCGTGTGAATGGGTGAATGTGATTTGTAGTGTAAAAGCGATTTGAGTGGTCGGAAGACTAGAAAGGCGCTATACAAGTACAGTCCATTTACCATATTTCCTCTTTATTCTTATTCTGTCTTCCGTATGTTTTTTGCCGCATTTCAACTGCTGCATACTTTGTGTTATAAAAACCATTCAAACATCAATCTGTACAGCTCATTCAGCAGATGTGTGCTTGTATTTTTCTGAAATGTAACATGTTTCAGCAATTTTATATAATTTTTTAAAACATTAAAATTTATAATGGCAGTCTATGGGATGAACCATCCAACCGAGTTGGAACCTTGGTCACTTTGACACTCAACTGCATCTGTACAAAGTCCCTTATTGTACAGATGCCATTCAAACTGTAAAATGTTCACAAAACTTTAAACTTTCAAAGTTATCAGATTGTTTAGTGATATCTTTTGTAGTTTTTGCCCAATTTAAGCCCAAAGTCAGGGGTTTTTCAGACTTTTTCAGGTCTCACTAGTGTGTCATGTGATCAAGCACGGTGGAGAGCACAGATAATTTTAGACCAGAAATGTTTTTCTCAAAATGTAAATACATTTCACTTATAGTTTTTGAGATCTGAACCTTAATTGACAGAGAGTCCCTGTCATGTTCTCATTGACTGCAATACAGTCTGCAGGACTTAAACTTACAGATTCTCTCTTCCTTCAAACACTTTTTACACGTATCATTCATTCTCATGTTAAACTAGTCTTGCTTTCACTAATGATGTACAAATCTCTGGGCTTCAAGCTCTGGTTTGAGACAAATACATTTTCCTCATCAAAATGGAAATTTTTTCCTCTCATTTTTGTGAATGTCTGTTGGCTCAGTGGTTTAGAATACTGCTCTCATGATCAGCAATTACTTAGATGACAAGGTTGTGTGTTCAATACATGCTAATTGCAGTCCTCCTCATAATATTGCTGTCATGTACAAAGTTGCCTCACATCTTTATCCTGTACCAGAATTCAATTCCTCTCTAGCTTACCTTAACATTACTACCTAAAATATGGAATGATATGCTTGTTAAATATGTCTTTTCCTGTGCTACACAGCATGTGCGAGTAGTCCAGTGGTTTAAGGTCATGTCATTTCTGAACTCCTTTTAGATCCAAAGGTTGTGAGTTTGAGCCCTGCTTAGGGCAGAACTCAGTAGAGATGAAGGAGTCCAGGTGATGTCAATCTGCTTAATGAGCTGAGCTGAACTGCTTTTTTGTCAATTTCATGCCATTTACAGACTAAACACCAAAATCTGGCCTAGTATTGCTGTGTGACATGTTAGCTCAGTGCATAGCATGTCTGTCTTACAAACATGAGGGTGTAGGTTCAATTCCACCCATTGATGAATTTAATCTTGCTAGATTTTTCAATACTCTTCAGCTTCCTGTTATGCAATCTAAATTCGCTTTCAGCAATCACATGCAATTTCTACAGAAATTGCATTTTCTAGTTCTTATTCCGTCTTCTGTACGTTTTTTGCCACGTTTGAACTGCTGCATACTTTGTGCTATAAAAACCATTAAACTGTCAATCTGTGCAACTCATTAAGCAGATGTGTGCTTGTATTTTTCTGAAATGTAAAATGTTTCAGCGATTTTATATAATTTTTTAAAACATTAAAATTTATAATGGCAGTCTATGGGATGAACCATCCAACCGAGTTGGAACCTTGGTCACTTTGACACTCAACTGCTCGGAAGTCCCTTATCGTACAAACGCCATTCAAACTGTAAAATGTTCACAAAACTTGGAACTTTCAAAGGTATCAGATTGTTTGGTGATGTCTTTTGTCATTTTCAGCAATTTAAGCCCAAAGTCAGGGGTTTTCAGACTTTGTCAGGTCTCACCAGTGTGTCATGTGATCAGACACAGTGGAGAGCACAGATATTTTTAGGCCAGAAATGTTTTTCTAAACTCAGTATATTGCCACAAGCCTCCTCTCTCTCACAATGTAAATACATTTCACATAGGACTTATAGTTTTTGAGATCTGAACCTTAATTGATAGTCGCTGTCATGTTCTCATTGACTGCAATACAGTCTGCAGGATGTGTGTCTCCTCTCACTCCGGTTTCTTAAACTTACAGACTCTCTGATCCTTCAAACACTTTTTGTGTGATTGCTGAAAGCACTCAATTGCTGAAAGCACTCAACTGACAGTCAACTGCTTGGACATCCCTTATCCTACAGACGCCGTTCAAACTTTTAAATGTTCACAAAACTTTGAATTTTCAAAGTTATCAGATTATAACACAACTTGATGTCACCAATTTACTAAAGTTGTACAGATGGGGATGCTAAACAAGTGTGTAGAACATGATACAAGTGCACCTGTAAGTGGCATTAACAGATTTAAAAACAATCGCTGCTGAATCAGCAACTTGCAGCACCAGCAGTATTCAAATATTAAAACATTCTGCACCACATTACTGCTATCATCCACATTTTTAAAAAATAACTTTTATACTTAAAGATATTAACATTTCAAATATTACAATTTGTAATGTGAAATCTATGTGAAGAATGTTTAAAGCAGATATCTCAAAAACTGAAAGTGCTGAAGTATATATACTTTATGGAAAGCTGTCCCATGTAGAAATGCTTAACATATTAAAACATAATACCTATAGCACCACCATGTAATCAGTTTTCACATGTTTTACGTCTTGGCTAATAACTCATGAACTATGAGGCTTGTCAAAACAATATTTGGACAGTGGTCTTTGGATGAAGCTGATTTAATTGATATAAGGCACACCCTTTTGCACCTTCAAAAATTTCCATCATTTTAGCTAAACTTTTTTTTTCCTTCTTTTGGCACATATTTCATCTTATCTTCATCAATCTCAATCTCTGGTATATACTATATTTAGACAACCTCTATAATAACTTATGAGTTCCTTTTTTAATATCACTTCATTACCAAACCTTTGAAAACATGTCCTGATTAACTTAACAGACCATAACTCTTCAATGCTAAGATGTATTACAACCAAATTTGGAAATGTTGTACATACAGCCACCCTGCACAAGTGTGTAAAATGTCATACAAATATGCCCACAGGGGGTGCTAAAGTAAGGTTATATAGTGATGCTTCGGCAATTCTATTCTCTATAATTAAATGAAACTTGGTAGACAGGCTCAGCGTGACAATCTGAACAACATACTGAACCATGGCACCAACAGCCCCACCTTGTGGTCATTAATAAAAAAACATCATACTATCATACTATCATAATATCATAATATTCCATGGTAACAAATTCAGCTAAGTTGTACAGATGGAGATGCTTAACAAGTCTGTATCACTCAAGACGATTTCACCTGTAGTTGATGCTACAACATTTGGGAAAAAATTCCTGTTGAAGCAGCAGCTTACAGTGGTAGTAGCAGTAGCGGCAGTAGCTATCAGTTTGCAGCTCTCACACGTAATTTCTTTAGAAATTGCAGAATTTTCTAATTGTGTGAGAGCTGCATATGTCAGTTTACTGTATGAAGACTTTAACCCAGAGATTAAAGGACATATACAACTAGAAAATTCTGCAATTTCTAAAGAAATTGCGTGTGGGAGCTGCAAACTGCCAGACGCAGCCGCTGCCACTGCCGGATGCTACCACTGCCGGCTGCTACCACTGCCAGTTGCTGCCACTGCTGTTATTGCTACTGTCGCTGCAAATTTCTGCTTCAGCAGTAGTTATTGAAAATTTTGTAGCGCCACCTACAGGTGAAATTGTTTCAAATACCACACACTTGTTCAGCATCCCCATCTGTACAATTTTGCTGAATTTGGTCACCATGGAATGTTGAATTTAAGAGATATGGAACTTAATAAGTAGTATGGTGGAGTTTCACTGATGGCCACAAGGTGGGGCTATTGGCACCGTGTTTCACTATGTCATGCAACTTGTGTACCAAGTTTCATTTCACTGAAGAAAACAGAACTGTAACATAACATGTCATCGTATTACAGTAGCGCCCCTTGTGGGTAGAAATGTATCAAATTTTACATAATGGTGCACTGTCATTATCTGTATAAGATTCTCAAATTTGGTGCTGATCCAAATCAGCATTGAAGAGTTATGGCTCATCAAATGCATCAGGCCACGCCTTCAAAACTTTGGTAACCAATTACACAAACGGTAAGTGAAACCAAAAAATGACATATAAGCTCTGTTCGGGATCATCTAAATATGTTATGTACCAAGTTTGGTGAAGATTGGATGAAAAATGTGCCAAAAGAAGCAAAAAATGTGTTTATGAAAAAATTCAAAGTGGCGGAAAAAATTTCTAGGTGCAAATGGGCGTGGCCTATATCAGTCTACTTGGTACCATCCAAGGGATACACTGTGCAGAAATTGTTTGGATAGGCCTCACGATTTATGAGTTATAAGCCAAAATGTATAACACATAATAACTGACCACATGGTGGCGCTGTTGGTCCCATTTTAAGATATGTTAAGTATTTTCACATGGGCCACCTGTCAATCAAGATTGAACACTTTAGCACTTTTAGTTTTTGAGATATGAGCTTTCAAACATTGCTCCCATTGACTTTCCATTATAAATTTTAATGCTTTAAAAAATTATATAAAATCATTGGAATATGTTAGAGATGAGAAAAAGTAATAGCATACATCTCCTTATGGGGATGTCCAATTTGACATTGAAACAAAGTCGAAACGACAAATCCTGTAGGACTAGTTAGATGACGAAAAATGGTGACATAATAACAACTAGAAAATGCAATTTCTGTAGAATTTGCATGTGATTGCTGAAAACTGATTTAGATTGCATTACTGGACGCTGAACACTATTGAAAAATCTACCATAAATCTATTAAAATCAGCAATGGTTGGAATTAAACCTACACCCTTATGTGCATAAGACAGACATGCTATGCACCGAGCTAACATGTCACACAGCAATACCAGGCCAGATTTTGGTGTTTAGGATCTAAAAGGAGTTCAGAAATGACATGACCTTAAACCACTGGACTACTCACACATGCTGTGTAGCACAGGAAAAGATGTATTTAACAAGCATATCAATCCATATTTTAGGTAGTAATGTTAAGGTAAGCTAGAGAGGAATTGAATTCTGGTACAGGATAAAGTTGTGAAGCAACTTTGTACATGAGAGCAATATTATGAGGAGCACTGCAGTGAGTGGGTATCGAACACACAGCCTTGTCATCTAAGGTGAAGCTGATGAGGAGAACAGTGTTCTAAACCACTGAGCCAACAGATATTCGCAAAAAGGAGAGGAAAAAATCTCCATTTTGATGATGAAAATGTATTTGTCTCAAACTAGAGCTTGAAGCCCAGAGATTTGTACATCATTAGTAAAGCAAGACTAGTTTAACATGAGAATGAATGATATGTGTAAAAAGTGTTTGAAGGAAGAGAGAATCTGTAAGTTTAAGAAACTGGAGTGAGAGGAAACACACATCCTGCAGAGTGTATTGCAGTCAATGAGAACATGACAGGGACTCTCTATCAATTAAGGTTCAGATGTCAAAAACTATAAGTCTTATGTGAAATGTAAACAATCTGATAACTTTGAAAATTCAAAGTTTTGTGAACATTTTAAAGTTTGAATGGCATCTGTAGGATAAGGGACGTCCGAGAATGTAGCTAGATATGCTACACACTGAGCTAATTTGTCACACAGCTTGCCTGGCCAGATTTTTCTGTTTAGACTTTAAATTGTATGAAACATATGGGTTGTAATTTTTCAGACAGTTTTCTTGACTTTTATGTGTGCACGCCAGTATCTGATGTTCTTTTTGTATGTATTGTTTTTTTGTGTGTGTGTGTGTGTTTCTGAGATGAAGGTAATTTTGAATTGTAAATGAAACCTGAAGGTTCAAGGTGACTAACAGTTTAAAACAGAGAAAGAAAGAAATTTTATCACAAGGACTTTGTTTTTTGATCTAAAAGGAGATCAGAAGTGACATGATCTTAAACCACTGAACTACTCAGATATGCTATGTAGTATAGGAAAACATGTCTTTAACATACATATCAATCCAAATTTCAGGTAATGTTAAAGAAAACTAGAGTTGAATTGAATTATGGTACATGATAAAGATGTAAAGCAACTTTGTACATGAGAGCAATATTATGAGGAGGATTGCAGTTAGCATGTATTGAACACACAACCTTGTCATCTAAGGTGAAGTTGATCATGACAACAGTGTTCTAAACCACTGAGCTAACAGACATTCACAAAAATGAGAGGAAAAAATCTCCATTTTGATGAGGAAAATTTATTTGTCAATCTAGAGCTTGGAGCCCAGAGATTTGTACATCATTAGTGAAAGCAAGACTAGCTTAACATGACAATGAATGAAGTGTTTGAAGGAGTGAGTGACTGGAGACACACATCCTGCAGACTGTATTGCAGTCAATGAGAGTGTGACAGGGACTCCCTATCAGTTAAGGTTTAGACCTCAAAAAATATCAGTCCCATGTGAAATGTATTTACATTTTGAGAGAGAGGAGGCTTGTGGCAACATACTGAGGCAAGATATGTGCTTGAGGAGTTCAAATTGTGGGAATGAGAGCTGTTTAAAAAATCTTTTCTGGTCTAAAAATATCTGTGCTCTCCACTGCCAATCAATTTTTATCAATCAATTTTTATTTATATATAGGCAACAGCGGTAAGGCAAAACTCCCCTTTAGAGGGTAGAAACCTCAAGCAGAACCTGGCTCTTGGTGGGTGGCCATCTGCCTTGACTGGTTGAGTTGAGAGATTGTGATTGTGCCTGATCACATGACACACTGGTGAGACCTGACAATGTCTGTAAAACCCCTGACTTTGGACTTCAATTGCTGAAAAATTACAAAAGATATCACTAAACTATCTGATAACTTTGAAAATTCAAAGTTTTGTTAACATTTTAAAGTTCGAATGGCATCTGTAGGATAAGGGCCGTCCGAGCAATTGAGTGTCAAAGTGACAAAGGTTCCAACTCAGTTGGACAGTTTCTCCCACAGACTGCCATCATAAATTTTAATGTTTTAAAAGATTATATAAAATCACTGAAACATGTTACATTTCAGAAAAATACAAGCACACATCTCCTGAATAAGCTGCACAGATCGATGTTTGAATGGTTTTTATAGCACAAAGTATGCAGCACATGTATGCAAATAACGTACAGAATGCGGACTAAGAATAAAGAGTGAGAAGAACAATGTGTGATTGCTTTCAGCTTTCAGCAATCACTGTCACATCCTGAATGGACTTCCTGTTTTTGGACTCTGTGTTTTTGTTCTCTTGGGTTTTCTGTATTACACTTCTGTTGAGTCTAGTCCTTCTTGTATGGTTTTGCTTGTCATGATTTGGGTGGGGGGATTAGAGGACTGCCTTGGTGGTTGGCTTAGGGTATTGTGCTTTGTAATATTGTATTTAGGAGATATGAAATGTAAGTGGTATTGTGGTGTGTCACTAATGGCCACAAGGTGAGGCTAATGGTGCCATGTTTCAATATGTTGTGCACACTGAAATGGAGAACTTGTGTACTAGGGGTGTGCCCAAATACAAATACCTTATTCAGCAAAGCACAAATAGTGGGGGTTTTTACAAATATTTGTTTCATACAAATATTTTAAAATTTTGTTTTTGGGAAGAAAAAAAACATGTCAAATACCAGTGTGCAGGTCGGTTACATTGCTATCTCAGTCTCTGTCCGCTGCTCCACTGTTACATCTATCAGCAGGTCTCAACAAGGGGAGTCGCATCCACCTGCTACATGACGCACATTTCCTAATTTGGATATCACTCCTGGAGTTGGGGGTGTTCACCGGAGATAAAGCTGAGCTTCTGACACGCTTAATGAACAAGCTTCATTAACACTTATTGTAACACTTTAGTTTTCTAAAATTAAAAGTAATAAAAACAAAAAAAGAATATTTAAGCATCTTTCCACTTTTATTAGAATTCAAATACAAATAACTTTGCTGCCTCAACAAATACAGATACAAATACAAATACTGGGCCCTCTGCACATCCCTATTGTGTACCAAGTTTCATTTCATCAAAGGCACCAGAACTGTGGAAATATCAAGTTATAATATTACACTAGTGCCCCCCTATGGCTAGAATTGTATTGGCGAAATAATAATAACAATAAAGAGTGAAGATAACATAGTGTGTGATAAAGGTTTGGATAACAGAAGTGTGATTGCTTTCATCAATCACACAATAATAAAGCTTTGGATAACAATAAAGAGCACTTTAAATAGGTTCCTTGCACTTTGGGCCCAAATTAAAGCTGAAAGTAGCGATGAACGGGCCCTCACAACTCGTGGAGGGAGCGGCAGCTGTGGTAAAGCTACAGGAGGTTGGACGACGTGGCTCTGAATTTTGAGGATTATTGGACACTGTGTGAATGGGTAAAATATTTTCTGTGTGCTGTGCGTGGTGCTGGAGATGACATATTGGAAATTGTGTATACATTTGCTGAATTATGTGTAATTTAGGCTTCACTTTCTGTTGCCTGTAGACAATACTATGTAAGTCAAATATTAATGCAGCAATACATTTACCAGAGGGCAACTGACATTGATATACATTTTCATTAATATAGTACATTGCATGTAGGAGATAACTATCACTTCCTGTGTCCACTATGTGGCGTTAGAGAGCACCCACTAATTTTAGTCACAATTGTAGTCCAGGTGCCATGTGAGGAGGACACAGCCTTACTGAGCTCCTCGACTGAACTATTTTATTTTACAATTTTCAGCTTATCTCTTGCCAATAATTTAGCTCATGTGGCATAGCGAAAACTTGGGAATACTTTGGCGCCTGCCCGATAACTGGGAAACTTCAAAATGTTGACTCGTATGAAGAAGACTCCGATGGCACACCTGCTATAACGATAGAGCTGACTGAACAAAATGCTATCCTCCATGCAATTGGCAACTTGAAGATAGAGCTGCTGGCAAAAATTGAGGAGAAGGCTGAAAGCCAGTTGGCAATAATAGGTAGCCAAGTGGACCAAGTGAGAGAGAATTTGAAAAGAGCTGATGAGATGGCTGAAACAGACAGCTTGGCATTGAGGAAACGAATAGCCTCCATTGAGCAGGGGGCAACTGACCATTCAGACTCCATTGCTGCCCTTCGACACAATGTGACTAAGATGAAAAACAAGTAGCCAGGCTTACAGCACGTAATTAAGAACTGGAAGCTCGATCATGCCACTGTAATCTATGTATTACTGGTATTAGGGAGCAACAGGAAGATGGGAAGCACCTGGTCCAATACATTGCTAAGATGCTACAGGATGCACTTGGCTTGGAAAATCCACCACTGCTAGACCGCACACACCACACTCTACGAACCCGGCCAGAAGACAACCAGCCCTCTAGGGCCTTTGTCATCAGAGGCCACTACTTTCAGGATCGGGAGGCTATCATCCAAAAGGCCAGAGAGCAAAAACAAGTGATGACCAAGGATGGACACAGGATCCGTATCCTACCAGACTACACCCAGACAGTGATGGAACAATGTGCAGCATTCAATGAAGTACGCAGCATGCTGAGCAGCTGTGATGGGGTGCGCTTCGGGTTATGGTATCCAGCAGAGCTGAAAATAACAGTGGACAGCAGCATGAGCAAAAGTTTCAAGGATCCAAAGATGGCTAAAGAGTTCGTCATGGCTAATTTGAAAAGAAAAGACTCTTAAACCCCTTTGGGAACTTTTATAGTCAGTGACATTACTTCTCTTATTTTTTATGTTTCTCAGCAAGGACTGTGACAGGAGAATTGTTCTAGCCCACTGAGCTGGTAATTTGTTTTGTTTTTTTCCAGGTTAGCTGGACAACCCGATAGACCCAGATAATATATGCAGATTATATGATGTCTACTTCATTTGACACGTGATGTGAAGGGTATGTCACTAAGATTCAACCTAAATACAATTTTGCAGAAGTTCACCCCCAAGTTTTATTTATCTTTCCAATTATTGGCCCAGGTTAAGTATTAAGTATTATAGTAAGCTATGCTCCTTAATTTTTTTATTTTCTTATTTTTCTTTTTTCTTTTAAGGGGAAAAAGCTATTGACTTTCAAGTTTTATATAGTTCTGGGAGAGGCTCAGACTCATTAGTGAGGTGTTATGCAGAATGAGAGTGAGCAGTGGGAGCCAAGAGCAGCTTTTCATTTGGGGAGAGGCCAGCAGAGGGCATTATACATCCAAGTCTGGATGTGTATGTATGTGTTTGTTACGGTTTGGCGTTGTATTTTGTTTTTTCTTTTCCTTTGTTGTTTTCATTTGATTGCTACTTCAAAGTCCATACAAGAGATCATCAACATTTTTCCTAATGACATATTCTAGGTCTAGTGGGCAGGACGATATCAGACTAAATTTACTTGCTGGAATACTTGCGGACTTAATCATCCAGTGAAGCGAAATAAAATGTTTGCACACCTAATAAAGCTAAAAACTGATATTGCATATTTACAAGAAACACATTAGCTGGTTAAGGATCAGGTTAGACTCAAGAGAGGAGGGTTTTCACAGATATTTCATTCAAATTTTAATGCAAAATGTGATAAGACAGCAATACTCATTCATGGGGATGTCCAGTTCTTAGTTACAAGAGATAAGGGGGGGGGCTTAATTGTGTCTTATACCCCACTCTCAACTGTTCCAGAGGCACGACTGGAGTCTTGAGCAAGTCAGCACAGTGTATATAACAATGTAATTCAATTTATTAACTACTGAGATGACTGAAGAGTTACACTTAAGATCTCAGCAAAAATGTTCTGAACATGGGGAACAAGCTAGTACACTACTTTCTCGTCAGCTTAGACAATCTGAAGCTGCTGGATTTATATCTGAAATTGAAACTACTGAGTGAGGGACAACTATCGACCAGGGAGTAATCAATGATCAATTTAAGACATTTTATAGAAATCTTTATTCATCTGAAGCTGGCGACAAAATTAAAATAGACCAATTTTTTGAAACAATTGAAATGCCCACTCTTAATGCTGATGACAAACGAGAGTTAGATAAGGCTATATCAACAGCCGAAATAGAACAGGCAATTAAAAAAAACGAAAAGTGGTTAATCCCCGGGGCTCAATGGGTTCTCCATCGAATTCTTTAAGAAATTTTCTGGTACCACTCCTATGTGAGGTATATAATGAAGCATTTCAACAGAGGACTTATTTAAACATAAGTTTAAGCCTGCATTGGAGAGAGCTAAATTGGATTTTACTCACTGGTCTACACTTCCCATATCACTGGCTGGGAGAATAAATTCTGTTAAGATGGCAATTTTGCCCAGATTCTTGTTTTTGTTTCAAACAATTCCTATCTTTATTTCTAAATCATATTTTAAGGAGCTAGATCAATGTATAAGTATTTTCTTTTGGAATAAGATTATTCCCTGATAAAGGAAAGCTTTTCTAAAATGTTATAAAGAGGATGGAGGCTTGGCATTACCAAATTTTATTTACTACTACTGGGCAGCTAACATTCACAGGATAGCCTATTGGGTCTCTGTGTACCATGAATCATATGGAGCAATATTTTAGTAACCCGGTGTCCTTAGCCTCTTTAGTATGTGCTCCAGTTCCATTAAAACGTCATTATAAAATGCTCATTGAAAATATGGAGCCAATTTAGGAATCATTTTAGATTCAAGCAGGCCCTGCCCTCAATGCCAATCATGGCTAATTCATTATTTGGTCCATCACTCATGGTTTAGATGGGGGTTGGAATGTGTGAACAACCTGTTCAAGGATCAAATGTTTACTTCTTTTGACAGAGTGGTAAGGGAGTATGGTATTCCACAATCACATTTTTTCAGATATATGCAAGTCTGCCATTTTGTGAAAGAAAATTTCACTTCTTTTCCATCCCAGCCACCAGGTGGCTGGTTGGAGGAGTGTATAAATTTAGATCCATCGGAAAGAGCATGTATTTCTAAAATATATGATACACTCTTGGCAGTAACCTCACCCTCTCTTACATATTTGAAAGATTTATGGGAGAGAGACTTTGGTGGGGAGATTCCTGACAATGTTTGGCAACACTCAATTGAGAAAATACATTCCACCTCTATTTGTGTTGAGCATGGCTTACTACAGTTTAAGGTCTTACACAGACTCCATATTTCCAAATACAAACTTTCCAGAATATACCAGCAATTGGATCCAACTTTCTCTTCGTGTAACCGAGACCCTGCCATATTCATACATATGTTTTGGTGTTGTCCAGCCTTGAGCTCCTTTTGGTCTGATGTTTTTGAGACTTTTTCCTATATCTGTGGCAAAGATATACGACCCGCCTCTATAGTGGCAATGTTTGGAGTGGTTCAGAGTGGACTGAAGCTATCTGTGGCTCAGTCTGACGCTATAGCCTTTATGTCACTTTTAGCTACACGCCTCATCCTGCTCGAGTGGATGTCTGTTACACCCTCTTCACATAAGCAATGGGTTGGAGAGGTGATGGCTCTTTTAAACTTGAAAAGCTTAAATATTCAATTCATGGATCTGTCCAGACATTTTTTTAAAGTCTGGCAACCTGTTTTTGTAATGGGTTATGATGTGAACCTTAGGAAGTAGCTATCATCTGTTAGAGCTTTTGTTGGGTTTTGTTTTTGTTTTGTTTTGTTTTGTGTCTGTTTGGGTTTTGGTTTGGCTAATGTATTTAGAGATATGACTTAATGTGCAAAGGATAGTTAGTGTTATGTGTGTTTTTTCTGTTTAGGAAAAATTTAATAAAAAACATTTGAATATGTAGCTGTATATCATGTGTAGACCACACCATGTAAATTTCATGTAAATCGGATGATGTTTGCCATATAAGGCTGACTTCCTGGCACCATGACTATGACTCACTATTGGCATGTAGATGTGTTTAAGCTTGGATTCTTATAAACTTTCTCTTTAATTCCCCAAAAAGGTTTTGGGCAAAATTGACCGGCACACCATGCCAAGGGCATTCCATGAAAAGTCAAAAGCTTCGTAATTTAGCAACACAAAGGTTTTTAGATGTCACCTACCAAATTTGAAGTCGCTCGGGTAAATTCTCTAGGAGGAGCAGTACAAGGCCTGCAAATGGCAAAAACTATGCAGAAATCGGCAAAACTACTCTAAAATTGCACAATCAATTCAAAATGGCTGACTCGAGCTGACTTGACACATCCAAGCCCAAGATATCAATTCAGAATCAGATGTCAATTTTCGCCACTTCATTCTAATGAATTAGAATGATCTCACAAATTTGTACAGCTTCTTACACTAAATATATAAGAAATGTTAATCTATGTGCATGAATCTCACCAAAATAAACTGTACTTACTAAATTAAATTAAATCACCAATTAAACTACAACATGTGTGATAAGGAAGACAGAAGTTTGCAGACAAAGGAAGAAAGCCTAATGTCAGTGTCATATGACTGGATATCTTGTCAATCAGTGGCTGTCTAGTGGTCAATTATGGGGACTGCCAAAACATACATGTCTTCAAGAGTGCACTATAGATAAAATTTGTTTCAGTTTTAGACTCTTTGTCGAGCTTGTCATGACTGTATTCAAATAGCCAAGGATCTAAATAGGGCAAGGATTCTGATGGTAATACATTTTCATGTAACTTGTCGGAGTCAAGTTTGTTATATATACTTAGAGAGAGAGAGAGCTGAATAGCTATAATAGTGTGGTTGAAACAGTTTACCTGAAAAAGTGATTTAAATATGTTTAATTAAAGATGACATTTTTTATGAAAAGAAATGGTGCTCTGTGTATTCAAAGGCAAAGCATCCTAGGTATAGATTTCATATTATTTGAAATTAGAGTAACTGTGTGTGTGTGGAAACGTGTGCTCACACTTCATTTGGTACTCAAATGGTTAGGGAGTAGAAGGCAGGGCTGGAGATAAATCTAACCATAGTACCACAAACAAATACATAGTAATAATTCTTAGAGAGAGAATAGGTATGTGTGTTGTCAAGTTTTTGAGCAGCTATTTAAAAGAGGCAACATTAAGGGTAAGTGCCATGGAAGTGTGACATTTTACAGCCAATAAATAAAACTTAATAAAGTGATATAAGTATATTATTACATTATCAGCTCCAGTTAGTACATGTTTTATATATATTTTTTTAACCTGGCTAATAATGTAATGACCAGCCATTAATGTAATAATTTATAACATGTGCAAAAAGTTATTACATTATTGGTTTAGAAATTTTATTACATTATGCATAAGTTCTTACATTATCAACTATTATTACATGAAGAATGGAAATATTATTACTTTATTGGCAGTTATTACATTTATGGTAGTTATTACATTATTGGCTGCTACAGGCCCTTATAATTCTTCGAATTACAAAAGGGCCTTCGCACCACTCTGTGCTCGGGCCCTAGTAACTGTCAACTCAAAACTCATACCATGGCAGTCTTTTGAAGCATGTTACTGTTTTTATGCAATATGTAATTCTTAAGGAGGAGATATTTGGCCTATGAAGTAAACTCTTACTGATGGCCAATCCAGTCAAGCCATTATTTCTCATGTTATTATATAACAGTTGCACAAATTCAGCTTCTCTCTCAAACCTTTGAAAAAGTGACAATGAAATTTCATAGAAAACCTGGACTCATTACACTATAAAATATGATATTAATATATCACCCACTCTTAACAACTGTTTAAAGAAACAGTTCATCTCAGAACAGGATGGGTCTAGCCTTGCTTAGCACAAAGACCGGAAGCAGGGGGGAAACTGACAACCTAGCTCAATCAAAACAAAAACACCTCAGCATTTTTTTTTCTTCTTTGCATCTTGTAAACTATCAGTTTGCCACCAAATAAAAGAGTAAAAAGTCAGCTGGGTTGTAGTCGGTTAGGACAGAACTCAAACCTGACAACCCCACTGTGAAGACAGAACAGTTGAGGTGCTGCCTGTAGTCACTGCACCCTGCGGTTGTTTTGTCAAGAGATAGCTGTAATGTGTAACTGCTGGTACAACAACATCCCATTCCTACATGATTTGTAAGCAAAGAAAGCTACAGAGACAAAGAGAGAGATTTTTGAAAATAGGTATAACTTGTCATAACTTGCCTGCTTTGCTGAAAACTGACACAATAATTCTGTTGACACTACTAAATACTGGAAACCTAAGTAATATGGCAGTCTTTAAAGTTGTCTCATGTACACAAAAAAAACAAACAAATGCGCTCTGTGGTGGGATTTTTTCTGTTATAGAGGAGAATTCACAAACAGCTCATTGTCTCTAAGACTCTTTATTGCAATCTCAACAACAGCATTTGCAAATGGATCAGACAGCTTGAGGCTGAAAGATGCTGTATGAAGTTCAGTGATGGTATTTGTACACACAGATGCATGCGTCACAAACATCCCATCACCCTAACAAGTGACTTTTACTTCATTCACCATATTTCTAGGTAGTTTCTTTCTATCTCTGTCTGCTTTCCTCCCTAGGAAGTTTCCTTCTCTGCCTCTGTCTAATGAGAAGTAAAAGTTGAAGGCCAAATCCCACAGCTCACTTTATTGGGAACATTTTCACACTGGAAGCAAAGAAGACAGAGTATTACATTGTGCACTTATCCGTTAGACAGTATAACATAAGAATACAAGCTTCCATTTCACCCTTAAATGAGATGCAGTACACAGACTTGTCATTATGGCTTTGCTGTGTTCATTTCCTTTAATCTCTTAGCCAAAGTCACATAACTGTATCCACAGTACACAAAAGTTTGACATTTAGTAAAAGTCCAGAGCAATGGTCATCATTTTCAAGAGCTGTCTTATTATTTTTTGATTGAAATTCACATCAGTATACTATAGGGCCTTGCTTTGGTGTGATATGTGATAATGCTATAAAACAAACAGACCGTCATAACACTTCACAGCTTTACACTCAGCAGTGACATACTGAAGTGTAAGAAATGTGGTTACAACATTTACAGCAGTGACACAAATAAAGATGGCTGAAGCGAATACATAATTTAAGCCACTTTCTGGGGGGGGGGGAATAATAAATGCAATGAGCCAGAAGAGGAAAGTAGAAACTTTTCTGCTGGGCTTCACAGTCAGTAATGCCAAATTTTAGACCATCTGTAGTTAGGCACATAAGGTCACAGACTGGGGTAGGGTAGCATGAACCTACCAAAATCTGTTTCTTGAATACTAAGTTACCTTCAGAAAAGAATGAGATTATCAGCAGGAATGTAAAAATTGAAGAGCAAGCTGTTCATTTCTGATCAGAGCAACAACCAAATAGCAATATGACAAACTGGTGTGCTTGTGGAATGAGTGTACAGTATTTGACCTAAGAACAACAGTACCAATTACATACTAGACATGACCATTATTATACAATATTTCAAACAATGAAGACATTGAAACTATTGAGGCATTCAGTGCATTTTGCATCATCAGGAAAGTATTTGACTGGATGCAAACTTCATACTGAGGTATTCTGTTGAGGAGCAGGGATACATCAGCAGTCTAACAGTGTCCTGGCAAGAAAAACTGTCAGGGTTGAACTACTGATCACTCTTGCAGCCAAAGTGGTCCACTCTAAAATATACCTGCTATCACATCTAAAGCTCACAAATCAACATGTATCTCATTAATCTGAGCTGTACTCAAACAGAAATTTAAAAAACACAGTTTGTGTTTTTAGGGGCCCAATACTTCTGTGCAGCATCTCTAGCTATAGTGTGGGTTGCTAGATACAGTTGGTGAGCACAGATTTTAGTTTTGGTTGGTAAAGGCACGATGGGACCAAACCTGGCAACCTCAATGTGTGATGACAGTGATGACATGCAGCTCCTTTTAAAACCACAAATTGTTTTCACATTTCTCCTTGAGTATGAATTTAACCAGTCTGACACTGTGGGCCCCCCCTCAGACAAAACTCAGTCAACTGAGCCCCCCATATCTACCCCCAACCCAGGGGTGTAATTTCAAATTGTGATAATTGAGTTTTTTGTCTGTATGTCCACTGCTTTTCAACACAGGGCAAATTTCTGGATGATGAGTGAATGGATAAAGGAGTGTCAGTGTTCCAGGAATATCAGAATCTGAGCAATGTCATGAGTAATGTCATAAAAACTGTATTATTAACATAAGTTGAATTCATTCATTCATTCAAAATGTTTCATGTTTGTATGTGCTAATATGCATTATATAAACCCCTGTGAGCCACCAGTTGCAGCCTGTTGTTAATGTTATAGCATGAAATCCAGATGTGTCTCAGTGAAGAAATCCCAGCAGAGCAGTCAGCCAGAGTCCCAAAACTGAGCCCTTCAGCCACAGAAACAGTTCATACATGCCGAGTCTCCACAGGCTGAAAGACTCTGCCAGTGTGATCTGCAGACGCCTCCTCTTGGACTGAGCCTTACTCCTCTTGTGCCTGTCAGTCAGAGAGGGAAGAAGATGAAGGGGAGGGATCAAGAGTTGGGAAAAATTGAAGGCATTTGGTCGAATCATCAAGATTTCTTACATTTGATCTTGAAGTTTTAAAATAATTTGCTATTGATCCATATATTTTAAAAAAACAGCGACAATATAACATTAATACATGTAAGTAGCATTTTCACAACTGTAGAACAGCTTAGAAGACTTGGATAAGACCTTTGTAGTGTGAAATATAATGAATGAATATGAATATTCTCTGTTTCACATCCTACACATGCCAGTTTTTTGAAATCACTTAAAGATGTCACATAAAATACATATTTAGCTCTTACCATTGAAAATGGAGACAAGGTTATTAGACAGGGTTGTTATTATAAACAATAACCAAAACTGCTTATATATTTAACTTTATTTAAATCATATTTCAATCATCATGGGGTGTAGAAACATTATATATGTAAGGGTAATCTAAAATCAATTAACAAAAAAGTTTCTCTGCTGTGATTAAGAGAGTAACAAAAATGCTCATTAATCAAAGTGAAATGGCAGGCTGAACATCAACTAACACAACACTGGCAAACATCTGTTCATGAATCCTGTGAGCTGCATCTGTCTTCTTTAAATGTCTCTGTGACTGCAACCATCAAAGACAGGCAAACTGTCCACTAAATGCAGGCACCTCTAAAAATAGGTTTTATGTAAAAGTATACATTTCCACTAGTAGCCTCTAAAGCATACATACTCTATAGGTGGACTCCGGTCCAATCAGGACTGAATAACAATTTACAGGATCAGGAACAAAATTTAACTGCAATGTGACTCGGACCGCTTTTGAGTGACACATCACGCCACCTCAGCTGTCATCATTCAGCCACCTGCTAATTGCTGGTGGTTACCAACGTTGTTGTAGAATGTTGGTGCTCTGGTTGATAAAGTACAATGCATAATTCAAAACGCTCAGATACAAAAAGGAAAGGCTGACAGTGAAAAACATGCATTTAAGGATGAGTGGGCTAAGAAATATGTGCAGTGAAGAACTCATACTGCAGCAAACTATATAATGAACACTCAAACCAGTGTGTCTGCCTGACCATGTACAGAGTCCTGGAGTTTTTGTACTAAAATATCATCATTTAATGCAGCCTTACTGAATTTTGATGCAGTGGAAATTTATTAAGTGGACCTTTAAGACTTGTATTTAACACCCGCCCTACAGGCTGCAATGTCTATTACTGCATAAACATACATACCCACACCAACATAACAAATTTAGTAGTGTCAGTAGGGGACCTAAAATAATTAGAAAATGAGCAACATTATGAGGATCACTGCTAAGAGCAGGTATTGAACTCAGAAGCTTTTAATCTAATGGGGAAAGCAGACCATGAGAACAGTGTTCTAAACCACTGAGCTGGCAGACAATCCTTGAAATGGGAGAAAAAAATTCCCATTTTGTTGAGGAGAAATTTGCTTGCTTAAAACTAGAGCTTGTAGCTCAAAGATTTTTACACCATAGTGAAAGCAGGATTAGCTTACCATGAGAATGTATGATATGTGTACAAAGTGTCTGAAGGAAGAGAGTTAAAGAAGTTAGTTAAAAAAAGTGGAATGAGAGGAGACACACATCCTGCAGACAGTATTGCAGTTAATGATAGCATGACAGTGACTCCCTATCAAGTAAGGTTTAGATCTCAGAAAGTATAAGACCTATGGGAAATGTATTTACATTTTGAAAGGGGAGGCTTGTGGCAACATATTGAAGTAAGATATGTGCTTGAGGAGTTAAAACTGTGAGAGTGAGGTCTGTTTAGAATTTTTTTCTAGCCTAAAAGTATCTGTGCTCTCCACTCAGCCTAATCACATGACACACTGGTGAGATCTGTAAAAAGATGTGAAAGCCCTCAATTTGGAAATAAGTTGTTTAAAAAGTGCAAAAGATATCACATCACAATCTGATAACTTTGAAAATTCAAAGTTTTGTGAACATTTTAAAGTTGGAATGGTCTCCACAGGATAAGGGATGTCCAAGCAGTTGAGTTTGAGACTCAGCTGTGACAAAGGTTCCAACTCAGTTGGACAATTCCTCCCATAGACTGCCATTATGCATTTTAATGCTTTAAAAAATTAGATAAAATCACTGAAACATATTACATTTGACAAAAAACACAAGAACACTTCTCCTGAATGAGCTGCACAGATTGACATTTGAATGTTTTTTATAGCACAAAGTGTGCAGCAGTTGAAAAGGGCCAAAAAATGTATGGAATGTGAAATAAGAATAAAGAGTGAGAAGAACAATGTGTAAAGATTTGAAGAATAATAGTGTGAATGCTTTCACAATAACTAGAAAATTCTTCAATTCTGAAGAAATTGCAAGTGAGAGAAACTGCAAGCTGCCAGTTACAACTGCTGCTGCAAGTTTCTGTGCCAGCAACAACTTTTTAAAAATTCTGTAGCGCCACCTACAGGTGAAATTGTGAGCATGCAGATGTGTTCAGGACTGGGCTCTTGTCGGGCTCTTGTGTGAATGACTTACATATTACTTCCTCTGTCCATTATGTGGCGCTAGAGAGCAAACAGTAATATACAACATGTTGCTGTATATCATGTGTAGACCACACCATGTAAATTGGATGATGTTTTTCCTATAAGGCTGACTTTCTGTTGTCAGTAGGTGGTGCTACGACTATGACTCAATATTGATATGTAGATGTGTTCAGGCCAGGACTCTTATCAAGCATGACAGAATTGGTGCAGGTTGGACAATGCATTCAGGTTACAAGAACTTCCTCCTTCATGGCAAAACATTGAAGTTCGCCATGGTGATGACGTTGAATGAAAGCTCAAGATTTTGATAACTTTTCATTGCAAAGGTCTTTAGATGACACTGTTGGGTTAAATCTATAGGAGGAGTTTGTCAAAATACAACAAAAAGTACAGCACCTGTAACTTCCTGTTGCCAGTAGAATAGAAAAGAATTCCTTTATTGTCATTGTACTGGTGTGTAACGAAATTCAGGTGCACTGCCTGAGCAGATCTCAATATCCAAGAATTATCCTATTCATTTCACACGCACTGACAGACACGCACCCAAATCCAAACATGCATAAAAATTAGCCTACATATGCATTAACAAATATCAGTATTGCACAAAATAAACATAAAAAAATATAAATAAAAGTACTGCACAGAATTAATGACAATATTGCACAGTACTGTACATTAAGAGTTATCTATGGGGGGGTTGTGCTTTCAGAGCAGAGTTCAGTGTGGTGACGGCTTTGGGACAAAAACTGCTCATTAGTCTTGTGGTGCGCACTTTGATGGACCCGTAGTGCTTTCCTGAGGGGAGAAGGTCAAACTGGTGATGGGTGGGGTGAAATGGGTCCTTTAAGATGCACAATGCCTTCCGCAGGCAATGGGACATATAGATGTCTTCCAGGGCAGGCAGATGCGTGTAATTTTCTGGGCTGTTTTGATGACTCTCTGCAGAGCCTTCTTGACAGCCACCGAGCTATTGCCATACCACACCAGGATCCCATGTGTCAGAACACTCTCAATGGAGCAGCGGTAGAAGGAAACCAGCAGCTGTTGTGACAGGTTGACTTTCCTGAGTGTTCTCAGGGAGTAGAGCTGCTTTTGTGCCTTCTTAACCAGAGAGTTTATATTGGTTGACCATGTGAGATCATCTGAAATGTGGGTGCCCAGGAACCTAAAACTGGAGACTCTCTCAACTCTCTCTCCATTTATGTGAAGTGGGAGGTGGTCATCCTGCTTCTTCCTGAAGTCGATGATAAGTTCTTTTGTTTTTTTGGTGTTAAGTGCCGAGTTGTTCTCTGCACACCAGTCTGTCAGCCTCTGTACCTCCTCTCTGTAAGCAGACTCATCGCCCTCAGTGATCAGCCCCACCGCTGTCATGTTGTCTGCAAATTTAATGATTGTGTTTGTGTTATGAGTTGGTATACATATAAAAGTGTACAAGATGTGGAAAGGGCTCAGCACACAGCCTTGTGGAGCCCCTGTGATGAGTGACAGAGTGGGAAAGTGGTGAGGGCCCATCCTGACTGACTGTGGCTGGTCTGTTAGGAAGTCCTTTATCCAAAGACATATGTTGTATTCGAAGCCTAGGTCGGATAGCTTGGAGAACAGTCTGCTGGGTGTGATTGTCAATCAATCAATCAATCAATCAATCAATCAATTTTTATTTATATAGCGCCAAATCACAACAAAAGTCATCTCACGGCACTTTTCACATAGAGCAGGTTAAGACCGTACTCTTTAATTTACAGAGACCCAACAATTCCCCCATGGGCAAGCACTTGGCGACAGCGGTAAGGAAAAACTCCCCTTTAATGAGTATAAACCTCAAGCAGAACTCGGCTCTTGGTGGGCGGCCATCTGCTTTGACCGGTTGGGTTGAGAGAGAGAGAAAGAAAGAAGGAAAGGGGGAGGAGGGTGTGGGACAGAAGAACAACAATCATAACAATAACAACAACAGCCGCAACAGCAGCAGCAACAGCCAAGGAAGGATGCCAACAGGACTGTGAAGGACCAGGAAGACTCGGCCCGCAACCCAGGGTTTTCTGTGAGATGAGAAAGCACAAAAAACTCTGGGGAAGAAGCAAAGTTAGTGACATTTATTGTGTTAAATGCAGAACTGTAATTCACAAACAGCAGCCATGCATATGCTCCTCATTGTTTTAGGTGGAGCAGTACAGTGTGGAGGGCAGTGAAAATGGTGTCATCTGTTGACCTGCTGGTTCTGTATGCGTATTGGTGTGGGTCAAAGGTGGGTGGGAGAGCAGCCTTTGATGTGCCTTTGGACCAGGTTCTCCAGACCCTTCATGATTACTGGTATTAATGCCACTGGCATGTAGTCAACTGAGGCAAGTTATTGCTGTCTGCTTCGGAATCTGCACTTTTGTGGGTGTCTTTAGGCATGTGGGGACAGTGCATTGTGCCAGGGATAGGTTGACAATATTTGTAAACACATCAGCTAACTCAACAGCGCAATCTCTGAGAACCCATCCAGAAACACCATCCAGGCCAGCTGCTTTCCATATGTTGATATTATAGAGTGTGCGTGTAACATCAGCAATCTGTATGATGAGTGTCTGGCTGTTGGAAGCTGAAGCTGGGGCAGTAGTTGTGACAATCTCTGTTCTCTCCACCTCATGGTGGCTGAAGAAATGATTGAGCTGCTCTGCCAGTGAGGCTGGTCGAGTTGGTGTTATTATTTTGATTGGTGATGTGATGTATACCTTGCCATGCACGACGGGGTTCTGAGTTGTCAAAGTGGCTCTCAATCCTTAATTTGTGGGCTGCTTTGGTGTCTCTGATGCCCCTCTTCAAGTCTGGCCTGGCCGCACTGTACGGCTCCGTGTTGCAGGACCAGTTGTTGTTCGTGTATACACAAAGTCCTCCTCCCCTGCTCTTACCGGAGTCTCTATTCCTGTCGATCGGTGTGCTACATGGTTCGGTAGCCTGATAGTCTCCTCCAGGATCGTCGGGTTGAGCCACATTTCCGTGATGACCATAATGCAGCGATCCTGTATGTTCTTCTGTGTGGATATAGTAAGTTCCAGCTCTTCCATTTTGTTGGCAAGTGACCTTGCATTAGTGATGAAAAGACTTGGCAGCAGAGGTTTGTGCGGGTCTCTTGCTAGCCCAGCATGTATCCTCATGCTAGGCTAGCATGTATGCCTCTCTCTGTGTTGTCTTCATCGCTTTCCAGGTGAATAAATAATCCATGGCGACCCTGGCGGTCTGACCAGCTCTGTCGGGATGTTGTGTCCAGAGTTCTCATTGTTGAAAACACAGCCACTATGCATTGAACTGATGCTTAGTAGTTCATGACGGCTGTATTTTCTGTTAATGTATGCATATGTGGTGCTCAAAAATAAATAGGCTAGAAGAATACTGATTAATAAGTGCCGGCTCATGGAGTGCTGAGCCGCTGCACGTACATGCGCCACCATCTTGCCATCTTCCCATCTTCCCACTTCATGGCGAAACATAGAAGTTAAATGTGGCGCTATGACTATGACTAAATATTGACAAATAGATGTGTTCAGGTTGGGACCCTGATCAAGCATGAGAAATTTGGTGCACATTGGATGATGTAAGTTTAAGTTCACTGTGTTGCCTCAGCAAAGGAGTTCAATGAAAACTCAAGATTTTGATAACTTCATCACAAAATTCCTTCAAATACAATATGGCCTTCACACCAGTTGGTGCTCGGAACTAATAATAATAAAAATAACATAGGGTAAAGTCCCTACATGTTTCGAAAGGGAGACAGCACAAGCCTCAAACAGACCTCATCTCTTTCTTCAAACCCCAGGAATGATGGCCAATAATGTATAAGTGAGAGTCCCAAACTCCTCACTGACCAGACCATCTAAATGATGCATGTACCAAGTTTTGTGAGTTTTCAAGCATCTCTAGCCCCTCAAAAACAGCTTCCTGTTTCATGGCGAACAATGCATCACCATGGCAACAGCTTTTGATGAAAACTCAAAAGCGTCAGTATTTCGTATCATCAAGGTCTCACAACTTAGCTGATGAAATTTTAGGTGGATCTGGTTAAGCTGATAGGAGTAATTAGTAAAAGAATGGCGCTTATGACTTCCTGTTGCCAGTAGGTGGCGCTGTGATTGTGATTCAATATTGGCCTGTCCATGTCATCAGACCGGGACTCTTATCAAGCATGTGGAATATGGGGGAGATCTGACAATATGGAGTCAAGTTACAACAATTTGTATTTTCATTTCGAAACATCAAAATTCGCCACGTCGCAACGTTAACAGCGTTCCATGAAAACTCACAAGATTCACAATATAGCATCACCAAGATCTTAAGACTTATCTGACCAAATTTGACATGGATCTGGTCAAGGTCCTGGCCAGAGCTCATGAAAATACAGAGACTGTAACTTCCTGTTGCCAATAGGTGGCGCTATGACTTCGATTCAATATTGACAAGTAAATGTGTTCAGCCCGGGACTGTCAACAATCACCAGAACTTTGGGGCAGATTGGACAATGCACATTCAAGTTACAACAACTTCCTTTTTAATGGTGAATCATCGAAGTTCACTGCATCGCCACGGAAATAGAGTTCAATGAAAACTCACTATGCTGATAAGGTGTTTAGATGACACTCACCAAATTTGAAGTTGGTCGGTTTATATCTCTAGGAGGACTTTGTCTAAATACAGTACTTGGAAATGGCAAGAATTGCACAAAAATTGCAGTTAAATCAAAATGGCTGACTTCCTGTTGGACTTAGGATTTTTTGTATGTCTAGACATGATACATGTGCCTACCAAATTTCGTTCATCTGAAGGAGGAGGAGGAGAGAAATTTTCTAGGGGGCACTATCGAGCCATTTTGCCACACCCATGCTCAAGACATATGAAATATTACATTTTTCACCACTTCTGATGTGTAACGGGGGACTATATAAACCTGGTGACTCTCCTGGTAACCCCCCGTTAAGTTTCTTTTATATTGCTGATGATAGTGACAGCCTACAGTCTCTGTGCTGTGTTGTGATGATGATGGTGGACTAACAGCTGACAGTTAGTAACGTCAGTTGACTCCAACGAAGACACCCACGCAGGTCCGATGTCGATTCAATGATGACTGTTTATTGCTGACGGGCACTTCGGGATCTAGGGGATACAAGCCCGGATTCTATGTGAATCAGTACACATAATCACTCTGAATGTCAATATAGTTATAATTAGGGACTGAGCCCAAAAGGCAGAGGGCGAGGACCCTATTGTTTTTTGTGTGTTTGTTTATTTCTTTATTATTACAGGACTTCACACCTAAATTTGACCCCCTAAACATGCTCAAAAACTCACCAAATTTTGCATGCACATCAGGTCTGGTGAAAAATTTGTCTCATGACTGGTACAATTGTATGAGAATGTCAGGTTGTTGATCATCTGAGGCCACTTGTTCTTCTCACGAGTGGGCAAAGCTTCTAGCATACTGCCAAGGGTGTGGTTGAAGCGCTCCACGCTTCCGTTTCCAGCGGGATGATAGGCTGTGGTATGGGATTTGTGAATGTGGGCTATGTCAAGGAGGTCACGAATGAGCTGAGACTCAAAGTTGGAGCCACAATCTGAATGGATCCTCTCTGGGAAGCCATAAACAAAAAATAAATCATTCCACAATCGCTTGGCCACCTGTTTCGCTGTTTGGTTTGCACAGGGGAATGCATGAGCAAGGCATGTGAAATGATCTGTAACCACAAGGACATCCATAGAGATGTTGTTCGAGTTCTCAGCACTCCAAAAGTCTATGCACACCAACTCAAGTGGAGCGTGAGTTTGGATGGAATGAATGCCACATACTCCTTCACTTCCTGCTTTTGGCCGACCCAGTAAAACCACTGATGAGCCAACTGAAGTGTGCGACTCTGGCCTTGATGCCCTGCATCATCATGGATGCCCCTGAGTACTATTGGTCTCAGACCTGGTGGGACAACAAGCTGGTGAACCTTATGGCCTGAGGAAAGGTCTTTGGTTACCCTGTACAGAAGACCATTTATCAACCTCAGCTTTTCCCATTGCCTCAGAAGTCTCAGGACCTGAGCGTTCTCATGGCTTCTCTCACACCTGGATGGGCACTGCTTTCACTGAACATAGAACATGGCTCTGGATATGGTGGTGTCTTCCTCCTGCTTCCGTTGGAGTTCTACATGTGAGAGGGCTGGAAGTGTTCTTTGAGAATGGAGGGAGTAGATATTGCCAACTGCCTCTATAGTAGCTACTCGGTCTTGTGAACAGGGCTCCCATACACTATGAGCAGAAAGGAGGGCTGCAACAGTGTTGGTGGTGACATAACCAGATTTTGCCTTTGGTGTTCCAGGTTCTGAGGATAGGACCAGAGTGTTCATAGTCAAGTAGAATGCATCTTGGACATCATCGGGCTGAACCTCCTTCGCCTTGTTGACAAGAGACTGGTAGGGCTCTTGGATAATTCGCCTGGTGATACTGCCCTTAATGAAAGGGATTCTGCTGAGGCGGTCAGGGATGACATTTTGCACGCCTGGAACATATTTGAGAGCCTGTTTCAGAGACTGGAAGGCTTCCTGGCATTCTGTAGTCCAGTCAGCAGGAGACAGCTTATGCCATTTTGGGTGCTGGGAACGGGGCTTGGACTTGGGCTCAGATGTTAGCTTATATAGTGGTCTTGCTAG
This sequence comes from Thunnus thynnus, assembly GCF_963924715.1. Taxonomy (NCBI): domain Eukaryota; kingdom Metazoa; phylum Chordata; class Actinopteri; order Scombriformes; family Scombridae; genus Thunnus; species Thunnus thynnus. Next base: position 30,576,082 of record NC_089532.1, on the reverse strand, counting down.
GGTAGAGAAGCTTTCAATGAAGTGGTTGTAGCGGTTGAACATGCCCAGAACTGATCTCAGCTTCCGAGGAGAGGGAGTACAACCATCCTCCATCATGAGGTCCTTCTCTGTAAGGTTTGTTATGACCTCAACCTTCTCTGGATCTGTAGACACACCATTCTCAGTGATTATACGGCCCAGGAACTTGAGTTTCCATCTCAAAAGGTGACATTTCTTTGGGGCAAGTATGAGGCCATGGTTTTGCAGGTGGCTGAACACCATCTCAAGTCTCTCAAGGGCTAACTCTTCAGATGGTGCAAAGATGAGGAGGTCATCAAGGTAGCAAAGGAGACTGGCGTAGTTCTGGTCACCGAAGATGGATGTCATGAGCCTCATGAAAGAGCCTGGACTGTTGCAGAGGCCCTGTGGTAGCCTATTATACTCGTAGAGGCCAACAGGGGTTGTGCACGCGGTGAAGGAAAGCATCCTTGAAGGTACGTCTGTTTAGCTCCCTAAAATCAGTACACACTCGAAGGTCTCCATTCTTCTTCCAGACTAATACCAGGGGAGATGCCCACTCAATGCAGGACTTCCTGATGATATCCTTTTCCTCTATCTCGTCAAGAACCACCTTGAGCTTGTAGTAGTCTGCTGGAGAGACTCTTCTGTACGGGAGGCGGAAGGGCCATTCATCCTTGAGATGGATACAATGAACAAAATCCTTTGCTTCTCCACAGTCAAGCTTATTCCTGGAAAACAATCCATTATACTTGGCTACCAGAACCCTGACCTTAGTTTTCAATGGCTCACTCACTTCACAGGAGTTGAGATCCAGCCCAGCCTGTTCAAGCTCCTGTAGCATGGGACCGAAGTCCTCCACAGACTGATGGTTCACTCTAATGTCACCATAGACTTCCTGTTGGGTCTCCTGAGGAATGCTAACAGTACAGGTTGACAGGTCAAGTCTTCCAGGGAGATACCGGGGGATACATCTACCAATGTTGAGTTATGCCGCAAGGTAAGTGGCTCATCCAAGGGGTTCAGGACCTTGACTGGGACCCAGCCATTACCTCAAAGAGGTGCCACAACTCTGCAAACTATCACATTTCAGTTGAGGGTTCTTGACATTGGAGGCTCCACGATAACTGCACTGTCAATGGAGAGGTCAGACCACATTGGGAGCTTGCCCCATAGTATGTGCTCTGTGCGAGGCTGCAGTTTTACAGACTTCTTTAGTTTCACTGTGCCTATCTTGTCAGGAATATGGTGGCCTCTCCAATGCTCAAGGTTTGCCATAAGCCCCAGAAACCTGGCATTTCCTCCCACATTTCCAATGTCAGGTTCTTTCAGAAGTTTCCAGTAAGCCTTGTCATTTTTCATGCAGTGCAGGAGGTGTTTTATGACATTAGTGCCTATTGATATAATTCAACTTGGCCAGGTATCACAAGCACAGGAACCATCACCTGAATGGTATACAGTCATTTTCAAGTCATAGATGAACTTGGGTTTCACTTTAACACCTCCACAGCCCACAACTATTGTATTTGTGTCTCTGCTACTGGAAATGGCTGATCCACCGCACTCAAGGAGGATGCGCTCTGTCTCCATATTTATAGTGCAGGCCATTGAGCCGCTGTCTAAATGTCCACAGAACTGTCTGCCTGCTGTCTCAACTGTTGTATAAAAAAAGACTGTCACTGTCCATTAAATGCTGTGTTCTTTGAAATATCACTTTATCATCCTCTTCTTTTTCACAAAAGTAACTATACACTGACTGAAGGTCATCTGCATCTGAACTGTTGGGGGCAAACTCAGTGCCCACACTCTCCCCTCTGAATGTGGACATGCTAGTTTTCCATTGGAGTAGTGTTGGCATGAGCAGGACTAGGAGAGGCACTGACAGTGTGCTGGCGTCTGGGGCAGTCTTTGATGCTGTGGCCTCTTGAAAAGCATGAGAAGCACAGGTGGTCACGAAGACAGTGTGTTTTTGTGCTGTGACTTCTGCTGTCACAGACATGACACATGTTACGAGGCCTGGGGTACTGGAATTGAGTGTTAAAGGAGGGACTGGGTCTGCTGCTCTGCTGATCATGGAGGAGCTTGGAGAGCATGTCTATCAAGTGAGACAGCAATGTGGCATCAGGGTTGCTGGACAGAGGAACTGGCTGTGAGACAAGAGGCTGGGTGGGCTCAACACACTGGGGGCTAGGCCTTGCCTCCACGAGGGACGGAGTATTCACATTATACTCTGACTGTGACATGCAATGCTGTAGGATTGTGTATTGTCTTTTACTTGCAATTCTGAGCTCTCGCTCACTACTGAACCCATGGGAGGGAGTTTGGGTGCTTTAATATGAGTGGAGTTGTTAACTTGCTGAATAAAGCCATTAGCAATCAACTGAGAAGTAATAGATGCTCCAATTTGCTGCCCTAACTGCAGAATTATCTGAGACAGTTGCTCCCCAGGTGCAGTAAGTGTTCTGCCCCATTCTATCATTCACATTACCAGAGTTTACATTGTAACCACTCTGAGAATATACATTATCATATGCATAACTTTCTCTGGGCCCATTATTTACATTGTTGTCATTTGCTGCTGCATGCCCTGCGGGCACACGCCCCTCGTGATGTCACATGCAGTGACATCACCGCACATCAACACTGACAGAGCGCTGCAGCCGCTCCCCTCCTCTTTAGGAATTGCATCTTTAGAGGACATGGCTCACAAAGAGACACTACCCAGGCACGAAATAATGAAAGGTGCAAACAATTAAAAATAAATAGATGTATCCCCTTTAGCATAATCAGCCAAAATGCTTTTTGAGCATGTTTAGCCCCTGAAAATGCAATTCTTTGGGGGGAATAATAATAACAATAATAATTAAAGCTGCAAGCAGCGATGATCGGGCCCTCACACCCTTGCGCACGTCCGGACGCGGTACAGTCGAAGGGCTTTAATTGTAGGCATGCAGTTGTGTTCAGGACCGGACTCTTATTGTACATTGCACAAAGGAGTTAAATATCATTTCCTGTATCCACTATGTGGTGCTAGAGAACACCCATTAAGTAAACATCATGTTGTTGTATATCAATTGTAGACCAAATTTTGAAAATTTCACATGAATCAGATGATGTTTGTCATATAAGGCTGACTTCCTGTTGTCATTGGGAGAAGCTATGACTATGAATTAATACTGACATGTAGATGAGTTCAGGACAGGATTCCTATCAAGCATGAGAAATCTGGTGCAGGTTGGACAATGTACATTCAAGCAGCAGCAACTTCCTGCTTCATGGCGAAACATCAAAGTTTGCCGCGTAGCCATGGCAAGTGCGTTCAGCGAAAACCCAAGATTTTGATAACTTTTCATCACAAGCTAGTCTAGATGACACACACTGATTTTGAAGTCGTTATGATGAATTCTGTATTTATTTATTTTTTCCTTCCCACTATGTCTTGTCAACAATATCACCAATAAAAAAAAAAAAATAAAAAATGATGAATTCTGTAGACTTAGAAGCCAACTTCCTGTTGGGTTAAAGCTATGGGTCCAAGAGACTTTTTTGTGCACACTGGCATGATTCATATGTGTACCGATTTTTGTACATGTAGGTTTAATGTGGTGCGGGGGCTGCTTCCTTAAAATATTGTAGGGGGCGCTTTCGAGCCATTCTGCAACACCCATGCCCGCCACCTATAGAATATTAAAGACTTTAAGACCTGTCATGTGTGTGCAAAGTTTTGTCAGTTTTCAAGCATGTCTGGCCCCATAGAAACAGCTATGTACTTGTCGCCTTGGCAACTGCGTTTGATTATGGGTCATGAGCTGCAGAATGTAGCATCACCAAGGTTTTGCATCTCAACTCAGTCAATTTCAGGTACATCGGCCAAATTTACTATGAGTAATTAGACAAAGTATGACGCATGTTATTTCATGTCGGCAGTAGGTGGTGCTATGACTGTCACTAAATACGGGTCTGTACATGTCATCAGACCGGGACTCTTAACAAGCATATGAAATGCATATGAAATTTGGAAAAAATCAGACCATATGGAGTCAAGTTATAAGGCTTTGAAATTTCATGGTGAGACATCAAAATTCTCTGTGTCGTCATGGCAACACATTTCGACAGAGAGTCACCAACTTCAGAATCTTCAATCTCCAAGGTCTTGAGGCTATTCTTGGTAAATTTGAGGTGGATTCAATCACCATGCTACCCACAGGGTGTCAAAGTGTAAGACATGTAACTTCCTGTTGCCAGTAGGTGGCACTATGACTCAGATCCAGTATTGATGTATGGATCTGTTCAGGGCGGGACTCATTTCAAGCACAAATGGTTTGGGTCTCATAGGATCATGTATGCCGAAGTTATGGCCATTTAAATTTTCATGGCGAAGTGTTATTGATTGATTAAGTGTTATTGTTGCATATGTGGGCAGCCGAAGTTATGGCCATTTAAATTTTCATGGCGAAGGACTGAAATTCACTGCCCGGCCACGCCCCCCAGCAATGTCGAAAATCACAGTTTTAATAAATTTTCATCTCCAATTTCTGTAGATGATACTGATAGAATTTGAAGTTGCTGAGGTCAAATCTCTAGGAGGAGTTCGTTAAAGTATGCGGGCTAGAAATGGCAAAATCGGCAACAAAATCACAATTTTGATCCAAATTGGCTGACTTCCTGTTAGACTCAGGGTATGGCTCCAAGAGACTTTTTGGTGCGTCTGGTCATGATACATACACATACTGAATTTCATTCTTCTACAACAATCTGTATCGAGGGGCTCAATTTTCTTAATTTTCTAAGGGACGCTATTGAGCCATTTCGCCACGCCCATGTTCAAGACCTCAAAAACAACAAATTTCGCCACTTTTGATGTATGGACAAAGTTTAACAACTTTAGGCCTTAAAAATGCCTTTGTTTTGGAAGAATAATAATAGAGAATAATAATTGCTTCAATTACAAGAGGGCCTTCGCACTGTTCGATGCTCGGGCCCTAATTAAAGCTGTAAGCAGCAATGATCGGGCCCTTGCACCCTTGTGCACGTCGGGGCAAAGCACAGTCGAAGGGCTTTTTTTGTAGACATGCAGGTGTGTTCAGGACCGGCCTCTTATTGAACATTGCACGAAGGAGTTAAATATCATTTCCTGTGTCCACTATGTGGTGCTATCAAGTAAACATCATTTTGCTGTATATCAGCTGTAGACCACACCACGCCACAGTGTGTGAGTGTGTGTGTTTGTCTGTGTATGAATAAGTGGATGAGAAGGCAAAAATTGTAAAGTGCTTTGTCTGTTAAGGTAAAAAGGTGCTATATAAGTGCAGTCAACTTAAAATTTGCTCTACAAGGCTTATATTTCTACAAATGTCAGCAGGCACCAAGTCTGTGTTGTTGAACTTGAAGTCACAATCCATGCAGACTATGTAGCCTATCCTATCACTATGTAAACAAGGAAAAGAGTACAATCTTGTACCTGGCTATGGCACTTATGCAGGAGCGGGACATGTTGATGAAGGAGGAGGAGGAGGCTCTGGTCTGTAAGATGGTCTCAATGCCCCTCAGCAGGTCGTTGGTCTTCAGCAACAGCAGCATCTGCCGGGGCACTCGGTTCAAGAGATCACTGATCTGGGGCAGGTACAGAGCTGCATTGGTCCGTATTTCAAGGTCCTGCCGATGGACAGTTATCATAATCACAATAATGATCATCACAGCAAGACAGGCAATCTCTTTACTGGTTAAATTATTTCGAAATCACACACGCTGATGTTTTCACGGATTTTGATAGACTAAGTCTTTTCCAAGTGGATGGACAGACCCTCCTTCCTTGATTCTAGGTTGTTAGGGTGGACCAACATACCATACACATTTATGATTTTATTAGTTTATGAGGAGAACTGAGCTCAGCAAATTCTCGGCATAGCCCAGTCAAATTTCAGCCTGAGAAGAGATCAAATAGTGTTCACGTGTATGATCAGTGTGTTGACAGTCAGGGATTTGGGTGGTCTGGCACCAGGCTGAAATAATAGTGAGTGATATACTGTAAGAACATGCTGTGCTGTTAGTCTTTTTAAAAGTATTAAGTGTTATTGTTGCATGTGTGGGCAGCCATGTTGTCACAGCTATTTCATATCTTGAGAGGAACCTGAGGTCGAGAAAACATACCCAAATTCCCAAGTAAGAACTGCCTTAAAAGAAACTTTTTTAGTATATTTCCAGATTATCAGCAGGAAATGGTGGGTTTCCATTTAATCAAGCAAAGAGTAATGAATGGAAGTAAATCAGAGTTCCGCTTTAAGGGATTTTTCCATTGGTGGACTTGTTAGAGGTATAGAGTATTTATTTGTAAGTGGGGTCTAGTGCTCATTTCCATGTGCATGCATGAAAGAGTAACAGAGAGAGAGAGAGAGAGAGAGAATGTGTTTAGACGCACATGCATGTCTAGAGCTGCCCGCTCAGTGCTCCAAAATTGTCATTTTATGATAAGGTGACCTAAGAATATTTCTTATAGGTTCTTTTAATTATGAGAATATACAGACTGTGAGAGGATATGAAGCATACTTAAGTAAGGAAGGACAGGAGGAAGAACCAGAAAGGAATAATGAGGTTGAGAGTAAGAAAGGAAGGAGAGATGAGGGGAAGGAAAGAGGAAAACAAATTAAGTACAGGTGAAGAATGAGGGGATCAAAACAAGAATAGTACTGAGTTTTGCCACAGCATAAATGGCAACATACTGTAAGAGACACAACATGAAAAAAGAGATGATGAGGGAAGAAAAAGAAACAGAGGGATGACATTTGCCTCCATGATGACAATTTGTTCTCTTTGATGTTGAAGACGGTTGCTTATGTCTCCATGCGAGCGTTAGTGTCCTGCTCTACTCCACTTCAAAGGCCTCTCCAAGCTGCACATCAACAGGCCTAAATTACACTATTAGTCATGGAACAAAGTTGACTGCAAGCTTTCAAATACATCATTTAAGTATCTTCGGACAGAAAGTAAAATCAGGAGGTGCACAATCTGTATGAGTACAAGACATTACAAGAGTGAACTGCAGAACTGTGAAATTCTAAGCTAATTGGAAACATACGAATGTAGTATAATCTGCAATCACCATGTCTTAATCTACACACGGCACACAATTGTGAGATGTATGCAAGCACGATAAACAACATAGATCCATATGACTTGGCAGCCCAAGACTGGATTACAGACCCTGATGCACTACTTCTACAGTTATGTGTATTTGCTAACAAGATACCATTAGGTAAATAGCTCAACATTATTTCATTTTTCTAGGCATAGCTTGTCCTGGCATAACGTGTTGTCCAGAGTCAACTGTCATTGTGTTGCAGCTGAATGAAAAGTGGGCAATGCCCCAAGGAAGCTTTATATGCCAGAGATGCAAGAAAGGTATTCTATCTGATACAATATACAGAACAACATTGCGATTATTTGCAAGAATGGCAATATTCCGACAACTAAGTATAATATTTTGTTTGTGTGTGCACACTTGTTTTGGGATTTTTTTTTGGATGGACATGTTCCTAAACTCTCAATTTTATACACTTTGCTATTAATTGTAGTCTCACCCATTTATTTCTTATGGCTGGTCATTTTTGTACACCCCAGATGGACAAAATTTAAACAAAACACCCAAAATTTAATGAAAATGGTCAAAATTTATTTTTTTGTTTTCATATGATCTATGTGGAGGATATCATAAAGCCTTATGCCAGTCAGAAGAAATAGACTACATTTTTCAAACATAAAATTTATAAATCGGTCAAATTTGACCAGACCACAACAGGAAGGAAAGAAGTGTACTGACATCTCCTCACAGCATTTCCAAGTAAAGCAAAAACAAAAAAAATGGGTTACTTTTAGTACAGTTTCATTTATTGCCCTGAGTACTGCCCTGAGTACAGTTGCTTTTTCCTTCTCTGCAGAGCAAAACTGGCACTGGTAATAAAGAAGATAATAGCAGAACTTACAGTGGATTCTGACCTTCTTACGCCCTCTGTCTCTGCCCACCATTTCCTGATGTCTGCTTTATGAAATCATCCTGCCGACTGTCTAATACACTAGGGAGAAAAGATAAAGCAGCACAGTACAGCACAGATTCTTCCTCCCCCCAACTGCATTCCCTTTGCCTTTTGCATGGCCTATTATCACAGCACTCACCATACAATATGTCTTTATTGAAGCTTTCAGATGCAAATGAGAGTACTGTCGCCTTCTCTGTGTCCTGCTGACAGCTGTGAGGCTTGCTAACCAACCTCCTATAATTGCTACTAATTGTTATTCCCCAAGCAGGACTCAGTAGAGCACTTGAGAACATCCAGCCCCCTGTTATTTGGACAAGGGAGGCTGAGGGTTTGTGGAGTATTACGTTGTTGGTTTATGTATATAGCCTGGTAGCTCTTGGGTTAGATTTGTTTCAAGTAAATAAAGAACAACTGGAGTTGTAACTGAGGGGGGAAGCTTGTAAGGGTTTGCAAGTAATGAAGGAAAATTAGGTGGGAAGGATTAATGCTACAACCCAGTCTGCTACAAAATATGTGCAAGTGCAAAGTGTTCAATGGCAATGGTCACTGTCAATACAGGAAGTAGTGTCACATTTGTATTGAGCAGTTAACAGTCAAGGAGAGTAACAGGTAGGCAAGCTTTAAATCTCACCTGATGCTCTTCTTGACATTTGGACTTGCATTGAATTAGACTTGCAGAGATTCTGTTTATAGACACAATAGTGGGTTTTTAGGGGGGGCAACCACCACTCACCAAGGGGGCACATAAGATCACACCTTACTTACTACCTTACTACTGTACTATGTGAGGCAGAAAATATTTAAATAAATATCTGATTTATTATCATGCAGTCAAGTATGGATTTTCCTGTACCCGTCCTTTCTTGTGGCACTGTTCATACAGTGTTGTCTGTCTCATATCCTTTGAAGGCCTCCTTGACCTTGATTTGATTGATTGCTTTGCTGTTTTATATAAAGACAGAAAAAACAGTGTGTGTGTGTGTGTGTGTGTGTGTGTGTGTGTGTGTGTGTGTTTGTATCAATAAAAGTCCCCAGAAAGATAGATAAAACAGTTTGTGTGTCTATGCGTGTTAATATGTGTGTGTGTTTCTGTGTCAATATATGTATGTACCGGCACAACATGTGTATATGTATGTATGTATGTATGTAAAGTATGTATTAGGGGTATCACGATAAAACTTTTAAAACTGAAATATTGATATCATGTTAATAATACACATATGATAATATCTTGTAAATAATCCAGTACCTCTTAAAACCCGTTACCATTCCAGCGGCCTGTGGACGGGCCATCACACTGTACACAACTATGCTATGTACACAACTCCTGTCTTTAAGTGGGTACTCATGCAACACATCTTTGGAAAGCTAAGATTCTTGTGATGCAAATCATTTCAAGATACAATCACAACAGCAGGTACAATCAAGCCTCTGTCAGACCACCAACAAACAAATAAATAATTACAAAATTCACATTACTCTCTTATGAAGCCTCATATTACTCCACTGACCTAATTCAACTCAGACAAAAACGGTCTTGTGACATTGGCAAAGGTCCAGTCGATCCAATTCAGTAAATTATTTAGTCCAAAACACATTATTACATCAATAAAATCCATAAATAGCTGTTGCGTTATTTCAAATTAGCCGACAGATTTCCTAATATTCCAACATATTCTCCATCCTAACTCGTGGTAGCATGTAAACATTAGCCACATTTTGGTATCAAAATGGCAGCTTTACTCTGACCTTTCGATTGACACTTAACTTGACCCAATAGGACATTCCATGTCCTGTCCACAGCCTACAATAGCACAACAGTACACATTGAAAGGAGGTGCCTGCCCCTCTTCTTTTGTGTAAAGATGGAGCCAGTAGGAACAGATTCTGCCAATACCTGGTGCTTCAAATAACCAATGAAATTCTGAAAAAGACCATATGCTGCTTTATTGTTTTTTATAAAGCCACAACATTAAAATTATGTAAATATAAATAGTTTGCTGTGATTCACTTTTTATATGAACTGCTTTTCCACCATAACACTTGTTTTGACTCTTTTATATGCACAAAGTTTAGTTTCAACAGGGGAACAAAACACTATAATGTGTTTATGCTTCAGTTACTCTGAAGCAGGGGTTAGTTGGTGTCTAAATGGCCTTTTTTTGGAAGATGCCTCTACATACCCTTAGAAAAACATGTAAAATATTCATTTTCTGTGGTATTGTTATTAAATTTGAACTTGGACTAGGTAAGGCTCCATGCTGTGGTGCCATTGTTTTTTCCAGCTAATAAGTCACAGCTATAGTTCATCTGCAGGCATCTGTTTAAAAAACTTACAATACAGTGTGTTCCAACTTCTTTCAAACTCTGTATAGATATGGTTACTGACTCTTTCTCCACCTCCACCTAGTATTTTGAGTGTAATTCATTTGCGAGAAAAGACTGGATTGGACTGATAGCATTTTTTTCTCCAAATTTTCTACAGATATTGTGAAAATATCGTTATTGTGAATTCTTTTCGCCACAATAATTATGTTGTGAGAATCTGATATCGTGGCAGCCCTAGTATGTATGTATGTATGTATGTATGTATGTATGTATGTATATACAGTATGTATGTATGTATGTATGTATGTATGTATGTATGTATGTATGTATGCACTGTATGTATGTACGTATGTATGTATGCACAATATGTACATTAAGTATGTATGTATGTATGTATAGTATGTGGGTCAGTATGCATGTGTATGTGTCTGTATGTGTGTCATTTGCTCCCATCCACTTACATTGTAAAAATATTGTTATAAAAAGCTTAATATCTTAAAAATGATAAAAGTTATGAAAAAAAACAAATGATAGAGGCAATGTCCTGAACAAGTTGAACATTTGGATATATGAAGTTTTTGTAGCTGAAAGTATGTAGGAGTAGTTAGTGGTCTAAAACATATGGAAGAAAAATAAATAAATGAATAAATAATAAAGAGTGAAGATAACAAGACTGTGCAAGCTGTACCACAGCTCTCACATAATAAAGATTTTGATAACAATAGTGTGAATGATTGTCAGCATTCACACTAATAAAAAATAACAGTATGTGAGCTGCTATGCTGCTGTCACACAATAATAAAGAGCAAAGACAACAGTGTGCGCAGCTCCCACAGAACTAGAAAATTGTGCAAATTCTGAAGAAATTGGGTATGAGAGCTGCAAGCTGCTAGCTTCTGCCAGCTAACGCTACTGCTGCTGCAAGCTGCTGCTCCAGCAGCAATGTTATAAAATCTTATAGCGCCACTGTCAGGTGAAATTATATCAAATGCTACAGATTTGTTCACCATCCCCATCTGTACAACATAACATATTCAGGGTCCTCAGAATATGCTATGTGCCAAGTTTGGTGAAGATTAGATGAAATGTGTGCCAATAGAAGTAAAAAATTTGTTTACCAAAAAATCCAAAATGGAAAATTGAAAATGAAAAATTTTAGGAGGAAATGGGCGTGGCCTATATCAGTCTACTTGGCATCTTCCAAGGAAAATATTGTGCAAATATTGTTTTGATAGGCCTCACCGTTCATGAGTTATTAGCCAAAAAGTAAAACACATAATAACTAACCACATGGTGGCACTCATGTTTTAATATGTTAAATATTTCAACATGAGAAACCTTTTAGTTTTTGAAATGTGAACTTTCAAACATTCCTCCCACAGAGTTTCCATTATAGATTTTAATACTTTAAAAATTATATAAAATCACTGACACATGTTACAGTAAAGGAAAGTCATGGCATACATCTCCTTGAGGAAATATACGTTTTGACATATAAACAAAGTTAATACGAAAAATTGTACAGAAGTAGTTAGACACCAAAAAAGGTGAAATAATATATAATAAACAGTGAAGATAAGATAGTGTGCTCAGATAAGATAGCGCAGCTCTCACACAATAAATAAAGAGCGAAGATAACAGTGTGTGGGCTGCTTCACAGCTCTCACACAATTGACACCACCACCATAGTACAACATAATAGGAAATTAAATTTGAACTCTTAAACTTTAGATCTCTGTCATTTAAAGCCAGTTTTTATTCTCCTCTATTAATGATGAGTAACAGGCAGCTCTGGCGTTATGGAGGGCCTTCCTATATGTTTTAAGACTATCTTGCCAGGCTAAGTGAGATTCTTCCAGTTTGGTGGAAAAGCATATCCTTTCAGGTTTTCGCAATGTTTCTTTTAATTTGTGGGTTTAGGAGTTATATCATGAAGCTAAGTGCTTTTGTTTTATTATCTTCATTTTCACAGGGGCGATGGAGTCAAGTGTCATTCGTAATGAGCCTGAAACACTATCAACAAGATGATCAATTTGGGAGGGGCTGAAGTTAGCATATCTAACCTCTGTTGTATTGAGAAATGGCAATGAATACAATGCTGATGGAATTGCTTCCTTAAATTTATCCATAGCAGATAGACATCTAGTGAAGACATTTTTGTCTGAACTAACTACAGCGATTTCTTCATCTAAACCATCAACCTGTCTCTTAGACCTCATCCCAATTAGGCTGCTTGAGGAGGTCTTACTTTTAATTAGCACTTTTTTACTAGGTATGATCAATCTGTCTTTAGTAACAGGCTATGCACCACAGTCCTTTAAAGTAGCTGTAATTAATCCTTTTCTTTAAAAGCCTACTCTTGATTCAGGCAGTTTAACCAACTATAGACCTATATCTAACCTTTCCTTTCTCTCTTAGATCCTTGAGAAAGCAGTCACCAATCAGCTGTGTGACTTTCTACATAACAATAGTTTATATGAGGATTTTCAGTCAGGATTTAGAGCGCATCATAACACAGTGACAGCACTGGTGAAAGTTACAAATGACCTCATAATTGCATTGGACAAAGGACTTCTCTCTGTACTTGTCTTGTTAGATCTTACTGCTGCATTTAACACCATTGACTATCACATCCTATTACAGAGACTGGAACATTTAACTGGCATTAAAGGAACTGCATTAGGCTACTTTAAGTCCTATATATCAGACCAATTTCAGTTTGTACATGTTAACGATGAATCCTCCATGAAGGTAAAGTTACACGGAGTGACATGGATTTCCACAAGGTTCTGTGCTTGGACCAATACTATTCACCTTGTATATGCTTCCTTTAGGTAATATTATTAGGAAACACTTCATAAATTTTCATTGTTATGCAGATAATACCCAATTATATTTATCAATGAAGCCTGATGGAACCAATCAGTTAAACAAACTCCAAGCATGCCTTAAGGACATAAAGACCTGGATGACCTGCAATTTTCTACTACTAAACTCAGATAAATCTGAAGTTATTGCGCTTGGCCCTAAACCCCTTAGAAACACATTATCTAATGATATAGCTACTCTGGATGGCTTTCCCCTAGCCTCCAGCACCACTGTAAGGAATCTGGGAGTTATCTTTGATCTGGATATGTCCTTTAACTCCCACATAAATCAAATTTCAAGGACTGCCTTTTTTCACTTACATAATATCGCAAAAATCAGGCATATCCTGTCCCAAAAATTGGCTTCCTGTAAAATCTAGAATAGAATTTAAAATCCTTCTCGTTACTTACAAAGCCTTTAATGGTCAGGCACCATCGTATCTTGAAGAGCTCATAGTACTGTATTACCCCACTAGATCACTGCACTCCCAGAATGCAGGCTTACAGGTGGTTCCTTTAAAAGTCTTTAAAAGTAGAATGGGAGGCAGAACCCTCAGCTATCTGGCTCCTCTCCTGTGGAACCATCTTCTAGATTTGGTCTGGGGGGCAGACCCTCTCTGCGTTTAAGAGTAGGCTTAAAACTTTCCTTTTTGATAAAGCTTTTTAGTTAAGGCCGGCCAGGCTCGCCTTGGATCAGCCCTTAGTTATGCTGCTATAGGCCTAGACTACCGAGGATCTTCCCATGATGCACTGAGCTCCTCTCTCCTCCTCTTCATCTGTATGCATTCATGTACGATCAATGCATGTTACTAACTTGGCTTCTTCTCGCAGGAAACCCTGGGTTGCAGGCCGGGCCTTTGCGGTCCTTCGCAGTCCTGTCAGTGTCCTTCCCTGGCTATTGCTGCTGTTATTGTTATTGTTATAATTGTTATCACCCCCCCTTTCTCTCTTTCAACCCAACCGGTCAAAGCAGATGGCTGCCCATTAAGACCAGGGTTCTGCTTGAGGCTTCTATCCATTAAAGGGGAGTTTTTCCTTACCGCTGTTGCCAAGTGCTTGCTCATGGGGGAATTGTTGGGTCTCTGTAAATTAAAGAGTACGGTCTACACCTGTTCTATGTGAAAAGTGCCCTGAGATGACTTTTGTTGTGATTTGGCACTATATAAATAAAAATTGATTGATTGATTGATTGATTGATTAATAATGGCAGTCTATGGGAATTGTCCAACTGGGTTGGAACCTTTGTCACTTTGACACTCTACTGCTCGGACGTCCCTTATACTACAGATGCCATTTGAACTTTAAAATGTTCACAAAACTTTGAATTTTCAAAGTTATCAGATTGTTTAGTGATATCTTTAGTAGTTTTTCAGCAATTTAAGTCCAAAGTAAGGGGTGTTAAAGATGTCAGGTCTCACCATTGTGTCATGTGATCAGGCACAGTGGAGAGCACAGATATTTTCACATGTCTTCTCTCACTGCAGTTTCATAAACTTACAGATTCTCTCTTCCTTCAAACACATATCATTCATTCTCATGTTAAACCAGTCTTGCTTTCACTAATGATGTACAAATCTCTGGGCTTCAAGCTCTGGATTGAGACAAATACATTTTCCTCATCAAAATGGAGATTTTTTCCTCTCATTTTTGTGAATGTCTGTTGGCTCAGTGGTTTAGAACACTGCTCTCATGATCAACAATACCTTAGATGACGAAGTTGTGTGTTCGATACCTACTCACTGCAGTGCTCCTCATAACATTGCTCTAATGTACAAAGTTGCCTCACATTTTTATCCTGTACCAGTATTCAATTCCTCTCCAGCTTACCTTAACATTACTACCTAAAATACAGATTGATATGCTTGTTAAATACATCTTTTCCTGTGTTACACAGTTTGTGTGAGTAGTCCTGTGGTTTAAGGTCATATCATTACTGAACTCCTTTTAGATCCAAATGTTGTGAGTTCGAGCCCCGCTTAGGGCAGAACTCAGTAGAGTTGTAGGATGAAGGAGTCCAGGTGATGTCAATCTGCTTAATGAGCTGAGCACACATTGTTCTCACTCTTTATTCTTATTCCGTCTTCCATACGTTTTTTGCCGCGTTTCAACTGCTGCATACTTTGTGCTATAAAAACCATTCAACTGTCAATTTGTGCAACTCATTAAGCAGATGTGTGCTTGTATTTTTCTGAAATGTAACATGTTTCAGTGATTTTATATAATTTTTTAAAACATTAAAATTTATAATGGCAGTCTATGGGACAAACCGCCCAACTGAGTTGGAACCTTGGTCACTTTGACACTCAACTGCTCGGAAGTCCCTTATTATACAGATGCCATTCAAACTGTAAAATGTTCACAAAACTTTGAACTTTCAAAGTTATCAGATGTTTAGTGACACTGCTCTCATGATCAGCTACCCCTTAGATGACAAGGTTGTGTGTTTGATACCTGCTTGCTGCAGTGCTCCTCATAATATTGCTTTCATGTACAACGTTGCTTCACATCTTTATCCTGTACCATAATTCAATTCCACTCTAGTTTACTTTAACAGTATTACCTAAAATGTGGATTGATATGCTTGTTAAAGACATCTTTTCCTCTACTAGATAGCATGACTGAGTAGTCCAGTGGTTTAAGCTTATGTCATTTCTGAACTCCTTTTAGATTCAAAGGTTGTGAGTTCGAGCCCCGCTTAGGGCAGAACTCAGTAGAGTTGAAGGATGAAAGAGTCCAGGTGATGTCAATCTGCTTAATGAGCTGAGCTGAACTGCTTTTTTGTCAATTTCATGCAACTGACAGACTAAATAGCAGAATCTGGCCTGGCATTGCTGTGTGACATGTTAGGTCTCAGTGCATAGCATGTCTGTCTTACAAACATGAGGTGTAGGTTCAATTCCACCCATTGCTGATTTTAATCTTGCTAGATTTTTCAATAGTGTTCAGCTTCCAGTTATGCAATCTAAATTTGCTTTCAGCAATCACATGTAATTTCTACAGAAACTGCATTTTCTAGTTAGTGTGAATGCTTTCAGCATTCACACTTTTGTTATCCAAATCTTTCTTTCTTCTTTTTCTTATTCTTCCATGTTTTCTGCAAGCTTTCAACTCCTCTATACTTTGAGTGACAGAAACCATTCGAATATGAAAATGTTCAGCTCTTAAAGGACATCTATGCTATTTCAGCTTTCTATCATAATCCATTGATTTTATATAATTTTTTTTAAATATTAAAATGTATAATGGAAAGTCTATGGAAGGAATGTTTAAAAGGTAATTTCTCAAAAACTAAAAGTGATAGAATGTTCATATTTGATGTATAGGTGTCCCATCTGGATATGATTAACATATTAAAACATGGTACCAATAGCACCACAATGTGGTCAGTTATTAAATGTTTTGTGTTTTGGCTAATAACTCATGAACCGTAAGTTCTATCAAAAAAATATTTGGTTAGGATGTTCCTTGGATGATGCTGATTAGACTGATATAGGCCATGCCCATTTGCGACATTTTGGATTATTTAATAAACACATGTTTTGCTTCTGTTGGCACATATTTCATCCAATCTTCACCAAACTTGGTACATACCATGTTTAGAGGACCCTGAACACAACTTATTTATTTGTTTTCAGATATCACTTACAGTTTGTCTGTTATTGGTTAGCAAAATTTTGAAGGCATGGCCTAATGCACTTAATGGTCAATAACTCCTCAATAAAGAGTCGGATTGTGACCAAATTTGGGAATTTTGTACACAAGGTGACCTGTCAGAAGTGTGTAACATTTCATAAAATTTTGCCCAAAGGGGGCACTAAAGTAACTTTTTAACATGCCATTTCTAAATTTCTGTTGTCTTTAATGAAGTGAAACTTGGTAGATATGTTTTCTATGAGAATCTGCACAACATACTGAATTATGGCACCAATAGCCCCACCTTGTGGTCATAATAAAACACCACCATACAACTTATTAACTGCCAAATCTCTTAAATGTAACATGCCATTGTAATGAAATTGTATTCGTGCAGATGGGGATTCTGAACGAGTCTTCAGTATTTTCAACAGCGCTTTGCGATTTATTTCAGTATTCAGCTTTCACATGCATTTTCCGCAGGAAATGCATTTCTAGTCAGTGTGAATGCTTTCAGCATTCACACTTTTGTTATCCAAATCTTTATTTATTGCTGGAAGCAATCACACATTGTTCTTCTCACTCTTCATTCTTATTCCGTCTTCCGTACGTTTTTTGCCGCGTTTCAACTGTTGCATTCTTTGTGCTATAAAAACCATTCAACTGTCAATTTGTGCAACTCATTCAGCAGATGTGTGCTTGTACTTTTCTGAAATGTAACATGTTTCAGCGATTTTATATAATTTTTTAAAACATTAAAATTTATAATGGCAGTCTATAGGACAAACCGTCCAACTGAGTTGGAACCTTGGTCACTTTGACACTCAACTGCTCGGAAGTCCCATATCATACAGACGCCATTCAAACTGTAAAATGTTCACAAAACTTTGAACTTTCAAAGTTATCAGATTGTTTAGTGATATCTTTTGTAGTTTTTCAGCAATTTAAGCCCAAAGTCAGGGGTTTTAAAGACTTTTTCAGGTCTGCTTTCACTAATGATGTACAAATCTCTGGGCTTCAAGCTCTGGTTTGAGACAAATACATTTTCCTCATCAAAATGGAGATTTTTTCCTCTCATTTTTGTGAATGTCTGTTGGCTCAGTGGTTTAGAACACTGCTCTCATGATCAGCAATACCTTAGATGACAAGGTTGTGTGTTCAATACCTGTTCACTGCAGTGTTCCTCATAATATTGCTCTCATGTACAAAGTTGCGTTACATCTTTATCCTGTACCAGAATTCAATTCCTCTCTAGCTTACTTTAACAATTAATGGTATCAATAGCGCCACCATGTGGTCAGTTATTAAATGTTTTGTGTTTTGGCTAATAACTCATGAACGGTTAGTCCTATCAAAAAAATATTTGGTCAAGATGTTCCTTAGATGATGCTGATTAGACTGATATAGGCCACGCCCATTTGCAGCTCTGAAATTTTTCGGCCATTTTGAATGTTTTTCGTAAACACGTGCTTTGCTTCTGTTGGCACATATTTCATCCAATCTTCACCAAATTTGTTACATACCATATTTAGATGACCCCGAAATAAACATATTCATTTGTTTTCAGATATCTCTTATGGTTTGTCTGTAATTGGTTAGCAAACTTTTGAAGGCATGGCCTAATGCACATAATGGGCAATAACTCCTCAATACTGAATTAGATTGCAACCAAATTTGGGAATGTTGTACACAAGGTGACCTTACAGAAGTGTTTAACATTTCATAAAGTTCTGCCCAAAGGGGGCGCTAAAGTAACTGTATAATATGATATTTCTGCAATTCTCTTGTCTTTAATGAAATGAAACTTGGTAAACAAGTTTTCCATGAGAATCTGCATGACATACTGAATCATGGCAACAATAGCTTCACCATGTGGTCATTAATAAAACACCACCATACTGATTATTAACTGCCAAATCTCTTAAATGTAACATGCCATGGTAATTGAATTCTATTTCTACAGTTGGGGATCCTGAACGAATCTTTAGTATTTTCGGCAATGCTTTGCAATTGCTGTCAGAATTCACATGCATTTTCCGCAGGAAATGCATTTCTAGTTATTGTTGTTATCATGCTTCTCTGTCTCTCTCCTCTCTCACACCTCCTTTTTGTATAAACCCAAATAATCAAGGCAGATGGCCGTCCACCTAGAACCTGGTTCTGCTTGAGGTTTCTTCTCGTTAAAGGGCAGTTTTTGCTTGCTGCTGTCGCCAAGTGCTTGCTCATGGTGGAATGTTGGGTCTCTTCAAATTAAAGAGTACGGTCTTGACCTGCTCTATGTGAAAAGTGCCCTGAGATTACTTCTGTTGTGATTTGGTGCTATATGACTTGACTTGACTTGACTTGACTTGACTTGACTTGAACTCAACTCAACTCAACAACTGAACAACTGAACTGAACTGAATCAAGTCCTGGCTCCAAATGGAAAACATAGGACGAGGGTCCTATGTTTTCCATTTGTTCCAGAAAGCTGCAACTGTGGGCTTCCAAGTGGTTCCAATGCAAACCAAAGAGTGGTGTCACCCCTCACTATGCCTGTCTTTATATGCGGTTTGTAGGTTGAAACACTGCAGCCTCTAGGCTTCAGATGTTTTTCTTCCACCATGTCTACACTGAAAGCATTTCAGCCACGTTTTTCAGTCGTCTTGTCTCATGCACCTCTGACGGAACAGATACACTTCTATTTTAATCAATCCAGCTATCTATGTAGGCTGTGTAACAGCTCAGTCTTCACTTGAGGTATACATGGTATAAACACAACCTAAAGCATATTATTAGGCTTCAAGTCTGTTCAACGTGTGTGACCTACACTCAACACTGTACTTGAATGCCTGCAGTGAAGATACACATTAAGGGCAATCGCTACTACTGCTGCTTTGCTAAACGTGCTACTCATGCTATGCTTTCTGTGTAGATACAGTGTTAGTCTTTCTTATATTTTTATGCTGCCTTTCATTCAGTTTTTGTGTTTTTTGTACTGATTTGCCTTATGAGCCTCTTTGAAGCACTTTGTAACACAGTTTATCATTTGCATTAATACTATTTATATGTCTGTGTGAGATCATACCTCAGAGTGCGTGACAGGCACAGAACTGATGCCAGCATTGACAGCGGTCCAGGAGCGAGCAGTAAGCACACAAGCAAACAGTGGGTAGAGATCTCCAGCTCCCAGTCTGCGGCTGTAACACTCCACCCCAGACATATCACCTTCAATCAGAGCCTGCCACAGGCGACAGTAGTCCAACCTGAAGTCTGGTTGCAAGACCTGGGAGGGGAGGAGAGATAATAATGGGAGATTAAGTGTCTTGCGTTAGGTTTTATCTACTTAAATGGTATGGCAAACTATATTTACAGTAAATTGCATTTATATTAAAAACAATTGTATTGTTCATTTTCTATTGAACTCATTTATTTTTAATCAAAGACCATGTACACTATCACCTGTGCTTGTGGTTATGTGAATGAACACTAATTAAACAATGAAAAAAATGGCAGTGTTGGCTGGTGGGAAGCATTCAAGGTATTTCATCCTCGTCACTGTACTAACAACTCTTACTGGTTGTCCTGAGCTCCTGCACAGTGTGGGTGGAACTAGGGGGATAGTATGAATTTTCTGCATGTCACACCCTCCTCGTTTGTTTTGATTACGCTTTTAATTTTTGTAAAACTGAAGTGTTACAATAAGTGTTCATAAATAAACTACCTTACAAAGGAGGTTCCCACACTGGGTCTTGAACTGGAGTCTCCCAGATCATAGACAACTGTGCTGACTACAGAGCTAAAACTTTACTCATCAACTCATTGCAGACAGACCTCTACCTATTTATACATCCATACCACAGAGAGAGCACACCGTGTAACGTGTAGGGAGGAACTTCAAAGGCGATTCTTGCTTTGAACTTTTCATTTATTGCCTATTTTTTACAACCTAACTTTGTGGAAAGGAGAAGGGGAACATCAGGTTATGGAGAGTCCCTTGGGAGCACTTCGCGTGTGTCAGTAGCTCAGCTTTATCTCTGGGGAACAACCTCAACTCCGGGAGTGATGTCCAAATAAGGAAATGTGCATCATGTAGCAGGAGGATGTGACTCCCCTCGTTGAGACCTGCTGATAGATGTAACAGCGGAGCAGAGAACGGTGACTGAGATAGCGATGTAACTGACCTGCACACTGGTATTTGACTTTTTTTTTTCTTCCCCAAAACAAATAACTTTTAAAATATTTGTATGAAACAAATATTCATAAAAACCCCACTATTTGTGCTTTGCTAAATAATGTATTTGTATTCGGGCACACCCCTAACATTTACTGTGACAATCATTTACTGTACAGGCAATTTAGAGTTTCTACTTCAAACTCCATGGTGGAGATTCCTTGTGAACAAACAAAAATTATGTGGAAATTCAGTGTTTCTCACAAAAGAGTATTGTGTGTATCCTTAAAGTCTAACAAACGTGGTGAATGCACTTCCTTCTTCATAAAACATTTGCAAGGCCAATATCTGAAATGTTTCAAATCATGCATGCGTACAGCCATGTTTACTTGCTAGCAGTCTTTTTCTTCACTGCCTTTGTCGTTGCATTGCTGTTTGTTGGTGTGTTAGTGCCAACATCTGCTCAGTGCAATAGCGTGAAACCAACAGCATAATATAAATCACGCCACTAATTGCTCCAGAGCGCAACTTGTGGTCAAACGCTCCACAGTGGACCTTAACCTGACCTGCTTGTCCTTGGACTGTGTAGACGGAAACTGGAGCACCAGGAGAAAACCTACACAGGCACAGGGACAACATGCTGCACTGAATGGATTTTTATATGGATTATTTTTGTGTGGGTATATATTTAAGTATTTAAGTATTCAAGTGTCCATTTTTATATTGTTGAGTTGAAATTTTCTAATGTTGCTACTTTTAGGTTGCTGGATTACAAGGACCATACACAGTTTATCATCACATTGTAAACAGCCTTATTAATAAAGTGTGTTCTTATGTAATAATTTGTTTTATATACTTTCACTGACATTTAGATCTTGCTCAACAGTTTTTCATTTTACATGTCTTACTTAAAAGCCATTCAATCTCCCACTTAAAAACCCTCTGCCATTAACAGTCCAACTACAGCACTTCAGACACATATGCAGTGTGTAGTGCACAACTGGTAATGAGACTGAAAATGATTGAGTGTGTGTATGTGTATGTGAGGAGTGGATTAACATTTGTCTCC
Source organism: Thunnus thynnus (assembly GCF_963924715.1). Classification (NCBI taxonomy): domain Eukaryota; kingdom Metazoa; phylum Chordata; class Actinopteri; order Scombriformes; family Scombridae; genus Thunnus; species Thunnus thynnus. The sequence goes on along the minus strand of NC_089532.1, from coordinate 30,554,002 downwards.
AAAATGACAGCTAAAATCAGAAGTCATTAGGAATAAATTGGTGCCATTATGGTCTGAGGGAAGTGTGTGTGTGTGTATCATGAGTGCACATATGTGCCTGTATGATTAAGGCTGTGGTGCACCATTCCAAATACAGCACACTGCACTCTGCTAAGAACACATCAAATGAGTTGTTTATCAAAAAGCTTTTAGCCCGCTGGAGTCCTAATAAGAGTGTGTGTCTGCCTGTAAAGTGTGTTCTGACATCCATGTTTTTTATGTGCATCTTGACTGTGTGTTTGCTGCTTTACCTTTTTACTCAAGGTCTCAGCCAGCAGCATGAAAAATGGACTGCAATATTAGAACAAATGGTATTTTTTATGTCTGGGAAGCTTGGAGATTTCCAACCTGATAAAGGCCATGATCGAGCAGGACAATCTCTGTCTTCTTGCTTTGGGGACACTTTCGAACCAACACATTGCCAGGGTGGGGATCACAGTGAACAAAGCCATGGACGAAGATCATTTCACTGTACATCTTGCCCAGGTCCTCTGAAATCTGTTGGGAACACAGTGCAGGAGAGTACGGTTAAATCCAAATAGATTTTACCCAAATGATGAAAAAATATAAATAAATCACCACAGTTAGAATGGCTGATCTCACTGCTATGGTCTGACCTTTAGTAGGTGTAACAATATTAGATTATTGGTTTATTATTGTTATTATTAATAATGTTTAAGCACATAGTGCTGAATCTGGCCACTATAAGCAAAACTGAACAATCTGAAAAATTGAGATAAAACAAATTTGATGTTAATAATCCATCAGATACAACAAATACACTTAATTTTTTTCCACAAATTTATCAATCCATGTGGGGCCCTATTTTAATTGTGCAAGCACAACAACAAGCGCAAAGTGGTAGGTATTGGGTGCACAGACAGTATGGGCATCCAAACTCACCTGCTATTTTGTTTCATTCATGCGCAGCAGCACAAAGTGCAAAAGGGCTGGGTGAAGGTGAATATAGATCACAGGGTGTGGTGCTTAATCAATACACTCTCAACCAGTCACATCACTGGTCTCATAGCTCTAAAACAGCTGAGCCAATCACAGCGAAGCAGGACAACATCAGCTCAATAAATAGAAAGATGCTTCTTCAAGAAGGTGCAGATCTTCACAATGTGAACATATATTAACACAAATCTGCGGCTGAAGGCAGATGGTGTGGCTTTTACAGTTAATTAGTACAATGATGATAGAAATAATTAGTTAAAAATAGTTTGGTGAAGCTATTAAAGAAAAAGTGTGATGAAACTATTATGATTACATCTGCAGATTAATGAATATATCTGTGCTGCAGAGATTTAATTAACTGATTTAAACACATCTACTTTTTTCTTTTAATTTTAAAAATTCAAATAGTTTACTTACATTTTAGGCATTTATGCTTAAATGCTGCCTGCTCCTTTTTGTTTTTAATGTAATCTGTTAATAAAAAGTGTCAATCTTAGTATCCTGATGTGCACTGGAATATTGATTTTTAGGTTTACTATCGTTTACCGTGCACCAGCTGGCACATGCCTCCAGCTGGAGAGAAGCCTTGCAGTGCATAGGGTACCTTCAGTTTTTAAGTTTGCTCTTGTTGATAAAATCACCAAAGGGGCAACTCCAGTGACTTTGCTCCAGAAAAGTGGTTCAGAGATGTCTATTCTCAGTGAACAACCAAGACCTAATCTCCACCAAAATACCAACAAGTCACTTTGCAGTGCCTCATTTGAATGAACATCCCTTACCTCAAAAATAGAAGCTCCTCCGTCAACATAGTCAATTTTTCCTCACCCCCAGCTAGTCCCTCCTGTGGTGTCCCACAAGGTTCCATCCTGGGTCCCATGCTTTTCTCTATGCTTCCCCTTGGACAAATCATTCAAAATATGACTTTTCCTTCCGCTATTATGTTGATGACACTCAGCTTTATCTCCCCCTGAAACCAAACAACCAGTCCAATCTAGTCAGCCTCTTGAACTACCTTGAGGACAAAAGTGTCGGATGGCACAAAACTTCTTAAAGCTGAATGAAGGCAAATCTGAAGTTGTCCTATTTGCCCCCCCTGACTCCATCAAAGTCATTACCAACAGCCTTGGCAACCTGTCCACCCTTGTCAAACATCATGTCAAACCCTTGGTGTGATATTTCATTCCATCTTTGACAAGCAAGTTAATGTAGTAGTATAAGCCCGTTTTTTCCAGCTTCATAATATTGCCAAAATCAAGTCGTTTCTCCCTTTCAAAGATCTCAAGAAAGTCATCCAAACCTTTATATCCTCCTGCTTGGACTACTGCAATTCCCTGTATACTGGGTCCCTGTCCCACCTGTAACTGGTCCAGAACGCTGCAGTCAGGCTCCTGACAGGTACCTGGAAGAGGGACTATATTACCCCTATCCTGGCTTCTCTCCACTGGCTGCCTGGATGGTTCAGAATTGATTTTGAGGTTCCTCTGTTTGTTTATGAAGCCTTAAATGGGGCTGGCCCATTCCTATATCGCAGATCCTCTAACCCCTTATTCTACCTCCAGGTTCCCTAGGTTGGCTGATGTGGGGCTCCTGGCTATCCAACGATCTAAACTTAAGCTAAAGGATGACCACACTTTTATGTGTTAAAAATTCTTTATGAAAAGTTTTATGCTCCATCCAGGGCATGCAGTCATATATTATATCTTATCAATATGGGTGAGAATACAAAAGAAATGGAGGAAAGCATCGGTCCATTATGGTCACGTCATGGAATTCAGAGGAATGCTATTTGGGCCCTCATCCATCTTGTGATTACACACACAGACACAGGGTCCATCCAGCACCACTGTCATTTGATAATTCTATTCATCCTGTCACTCTGTGTGTGTGTGTGTGTGTCTTTTATCATGTCCTCTATCTGTCTCATCAGCTGTCTTATAATACTCATTATCACTGCTTGATGGTCAGATAGTGTGTCTCTGTATTTGTGTGTGTGGGAATGTACATGTTTAATAAATAATTTGTGTGTTGTGTATTTGTTATTGTCTTCTCTATCTGCTCTGCGTGTCTGTGTGTGTGTGTGTTATTAGCCAACCACAATGGGGAGTGACATACAAATACTGTGTTTCCATTGTGTTGTTGTCCTGTGGGACACAGATTGACTGTTGAAGACCATAACATAAAATCTAGTTAAGCATGACATGAAAGCCATATTCAAAGACCACTGACAGTAAATCTAATTATTTCAGCTTTCAGATTTGTTCGATTGGCGTTTCCACTATTAAAAACAGTACCGCCAACTATGCAAGTTCAAGTAAACAATTCTAAGTAATAATTTTTTTGATAAAAATTACAATATTATAATTATAACTAATTATATTGATATTGTAATTGATTCAGTGTTAGTCATGTCTGTGTTTTTGATGTAGGTTATGTTATATAATACTTATACTTAATACTAATGTATCTTATAAGTATAATGGTGTTGAAAAAAAAGCTTTTTAAAAATTTTTATAATGCTGGAGACTATTGATGAAACGATTAGTTGATTGATCAGTTACAATTTATCCACAGCAAACAACATGGCATGTACTCTTACAATACAGTCAAATTTAGCTCATAATTTCATTCATTCATTCATTAAGAACAATTTAAAACTGTTCCTGGTTGCCAGGATAAGGGCTCTATACTCGCATTTTGTTATACCGATAGCGTTTTTGCTGCTCTTAACTCAGTTAATTCTGCTATATTCCTCATTACTGTGGATAAATACCAGCTGTAGATATGATCAACCTGTCTTTCATAACAGGCTATGTACCACAGTCCTTTAAAGTAGCTGTAATTAAATCTCTTCTTAAGAAGCCTACTCTTGATTCAAGCAATTTAGCCAACTATAGACCCATATCTAATCTTCCATTTCTCTTTAAGATCCTTGAGAAAGCAGTTGCTAATCAGTTATGTGACTTTCTACATAACAATAGTTTATTTGAGGATTTTCAGTCAGGATTTAGAGCACATCAATGCACAACACTGGTGAAAGTCACAAATGATCTCCTAACTGCATCAGACAAAGGACCTCTCTGTACCTGTCTTGTTAGATCTTAGTGCTGCATTTGACACAATTGACCATCACATCCTATTACAGAGACTGGAACATTTAATTGGCATTAGAGGAACTGCATTAAGCTGGTTTAACTCCTATTTATCAGATCGATTTCAGTTTGTACATGTTAATAATGAATCTTCCATGTACGCAAAAGTTAAACACGGAGTTCCACAAGGTTCTGTGCTTGTACCAATACTATTCACCCTATATATGCTTCCTTTAGGTAATATTATTACGGAACACTCCACAAATTTTCATTGCTATGCAGAAGACACGAAATTATATTTATCAGTGAAGCCAGATGAAAGTAATCAGTTAACTTAACTCCAAGCATGCCTTAAGGACATAAAGACCTGGATGACCTGCAATTTTCTGCTACTAAACTCAGACAAAACTCAAGTTATTGTGCTTGGCCCTAAACACCTTAGGAACACATTATCTTATGACCAGGCCCACACGGAATCTGCAGATTTTTTTTACAGTTTTCAGCAGTGATCCAGAATGAAAATCTGCGGAATTCAGCTGAATGTTTTTTTGCTTGTAATGTGATAGACAGTATTCATTTAAGATAATAAAGATTGTTCCTAAGCAAAAATAAGCACACACAATACATTAAAACAACCCAAAATTTAGTAGATTTTAGTTGAACCATCGAATTTGAGATTTTATTTCATCACAAACAGTTCAAAACAAAGTGTGAATATTTGTTGGAAAAGTCAACCAGCATACAATGCAGGACACATGGCCACTAAAATGCAAGATTCAACGTGGAGCAGAGAGAGCAAAATTAATTTGCGAAAACATTAACCATTAATCATCTCCCAACAAGTAACCCTTCAACACATAAACAAACAAATACATAAATAAATAACTGGTAAGGCCCTTGACCTCAACTTCACCAAATATCTTTTGAGAACCTCTAAAATGGCAAAGGCAAAAAACATGACACTCAAACATAAAACTTACAAGCAGCATCTTTATTGGTTTAAAATCTGTGGAAAATCTGCAGAGGTGTCATTGGAATTCTGCAGGCACAGATTCCGTGTGGGCCTGCTTATGACATAGCTACTCTAGATGGTATTACCCTGGCCTCCAGCACCACTGTAAGGAATCTGGGAGTTATCTTTGATCAGGATATGTCCTTTAACTCCCACATAAAGCAAATTTCAAGGACTGCCTTTTTTCACTGCAAAAATCAGGCACATCCTTTCTCAAAAAGATGCAGAAAAACTAGTCCACGCATTTGTTACTTCAAGGCTGGATTATTGCAATTCCTTATTATCAGGCTGCCCAAACAAGTCTCTAGAGATTCTCTAGCTGGTCCAGACTGCAGCTACACATGTTCTGACAAAAACTAGAAAAAGAGATCGTATTTCTCTCATCTTAGCTTCACTGCATTGGCTTCCTGTAAAATCCAGAATTTAATTTAAAATACTTCTCACCTACAAAGCTCTTTATGGTCAGGCACCATCATATCTTAAAGAGCTCATTGTACCCTATTATCCCACTAGAACACTGCACTCCCAGAATACAGGCTTACTTGTGGTTCCTACAGTCTTCAAAAGTAGAATGTGAGGCAGAGCCTTCAGCTATCAGGTTCCTCTCCTGTGGAACCATCTTCCAGATTCAGTCCAGGGGGCAGACACCCTCTCTACATTTAAGAGTGGGCTTAAAACTTTCCTTTTTGATAAAGCTTATAGTTAGGGCTGACCAGGCTTGCCTTGGACCAGCCCCTAGTTATGCTGCTATAGATCTAGACTGCCAAGGGACTTCCCATGGTGCACTGAGCTCCTCTCTCCTCCTCCTCCTCCTACTCTCCACCTGTATGCATTCATGTACCATTCATGCATGTTACTAACTGGACCTCTTCCCCGGAGTTTTTAATGCTTTCTCATGTACCGCTGTCACCAAGTGCTTGTTCATGGGGGAATTGTTGGGTCTCTGTAAATTAAAGAGTATGGTCTAGACCTGCTCTATGTGAAAAGTGCCCTGAGATGACTTTGTTGTGATTTGGCATTATATAAATAAAATTGAATTGAATTGAATTTGAATTAATATTTTCAGAGATTCTGATTATTCAAGAGAATTTTTCTCTATGAAACCAAACGTAGTACACTGTCGTAAACATACTGTGCTCTACCATATTAAACCGAATATTAGCCCTTAGGCCTACGTAGTGACTGTCAGTCTGTGCATCCTGACCAGAGTCTCTCACCCACATCAAGTCAAGTCAAGTCATGCCAAATCAAATCAGTTTTTATTTATGTAGCCACATATCACAAATTACAAATTTGCCTCATGGGACTTTACAATGTGTACAGCAATACAACATCATTTATCCTTAGACCCTCGATTCAAATAAGGACAACTCCCTCAAAAAAAACCTTTAACATGGAAAAAATGGAAGAAAACTGAAGAAGAGTAACAGAGGATGGACAGACGTGTATCTTCTGTGTGTACAGAATAGACGTGGTAGTAAAATTACAGAAATGCAGCATGGAGAAACAGGATGACAAAATTATATATAATTTTGGTGGTTAATGTTTTCCTCCTGACACAGTGGATGTTTTATTTTCCCCCATACAAGCTGTGTTTCCATTGGATTCGCAAGATAATTTTAAGCAAATTTCTCAAAGGTTGCAAAAAGGAAAATGCAAATTAGGTGCGTTTCCATCAACTGGTTTGAAGCAAATAAACTAGGCTATGCAACACATAGTTTTGTCAGAAGATGGCGGTATAGGCTTAAATAATCCGCCAGTAAACAGAGAAGAAGAAGCAGAGGTTGCAACCAGAAGCAAAACAAATTGTTATATTGCCTTGACTAGAGAAAAATGGAGAGAAGTCTTCAGGAATTTGTTTCAATTGGGCAAATTGTAATTGTTCTTTCATGTCAGCTAGTATTGGCCATGCTTCATGCTATCTGGAGAGGCAAGAAGACGCTGATAGCGGAAACAGCTGATCAGTCATGTGAGTTAAAAGTTTGCTACGTCATTCTTTATTCAACAAATGTGTTTCCAATACCCATTCTGCGCATAAACTCTTTCTCAACATTTCCAAAATCCACCTCAAGTGAGTGTAAAAACTTTTTTGCGAAATTGAGGAAGTTTTTTTTTAATTTTGGCATTTCCATTAAGCTGTTTTAATGCGATACTTCAAAATGTGGATAAAAATAGGTTAATAGAAACACAGCTATAGTGAGTTGCAACTATCAGCTGTTACCTCTCTGAATGGCATTCTGTGAGCCTTTTGCACCTCAAAGTCGTATTTAATCTGCTCTCCTCAAAAAATTTGAGCATGTACCTGTCGTCACGCAACATGTTTGATTTGGGTCACTGTGTGCTCGCCAGGTGGTGCATTAATTCAGTGATTTAGGTAAACTTATTTTAAGCTATGCCAAGTTACAATAATGCTGACATTAACCATAACTTATAATGACGTCTTTTTTTGTACTGTTCATAAACAGTGAGGCCTGGCCCAGGAGCAACCACACCCCTCATTCCCTGATACTCCAACAGTGAACGTACACATTTAGAACATGTATCTTCTACATACATGAAGCTCTGCCCTCCTGCAGCTGCGGACACACCAGCAGCTTCTTCAGAGTACATTACTTAAGATAAAAAAATACAGATTCAATGCATCCAACAAGATGCTGGACATCTTCTACCAGTCTGTGGTTGCGAGTGCCATCTAGTGTGCTGTGGTCTGCTGGGGGAGCAGCATCAGCACCAGAGGTGCCAGTAGAATCAACAAACTCATTGGTCAAAACCTGGAGACGTTTGAGTCAGTGAGGAACAGGAGGTCACTGAACAAACTGCTCTCCATCATGAACAATCCATCCCACCCCCTCCATGACACAATACAGAGATGGAGGGGCTCATTTTCCAACAGACTAATTCAACTCTGCCGTCATAAAGAACAATACATCATTCTTACTGTTTACCATAACACTGCACAACAGCTCACCTCTGTGTGACAGGTGAACACACCGTTGCACTACACACCATTGCACTACATCTGTAAATACTGTTTTTCTTCAGATCTATATTGTATACAGTATATTTATTATTGATTGCCACTTTGTCTTGTGCACTTTATTATGACTCTTTTTCTCCATTACTATTACTGCTTTTGATGTATATATTGCACATACTGTAACACTTAAGGTTTTGCTATGCAGACCTGGAATTCTGCCTTTTAATTTAATGTAATTTGTTTTTTGTCATTTGTTGTCATATGTTATTGTCTTATTGTCATTTTTATGACAAAAAGACATCTACCTAAAAATAAACTAAAAAAGGACTGTTACAGTAATGAAAGTGGTGAATGTAATTTGTTACTTTCACCCCTGTGTGTGTGTGTGTGTGTGTGTGTGTGTGTGTGTGTGTGTAAACTGTTAGCTTCAGTAGCCTAGCCTCGGTCTCAGAGAGAGCAGGCAGAGCAGCAGACAGTACCTTGTTAACATTAATGCCATGTTTCTTCATGTATTCCCTGTCATTGACCTGACCCCCGTCAGCAAACTCCATGGTCAGGATCCTCTTAGTGGACAAGTCCCAGTGGATCATGGGAACCTGAAGACAGAGAGGGACAGTGTTTCTTTTTCCCCAACATTTTTTGTTCATTCTTCATGTTTGGCTGACAGAGTGCTGGAGTCTACCACTTTTCACTAAATTCAATTCTTCTGTCTGACACGAGTGCATTAGATTACAGGCTTGGGTTCTGATAGCTGGTTCTATTTCAGATCCGGTTCAATGTTGGTTAAGCAACAGGATTCATTAAGCTCACAATCCAGGGAATCGCTAATCAAAAATTTTATCTCCCTTTGTTTTGATAGCAAAGAGTAATGTAGAATAAACTCAGGAAGTATTTCAACTAAATAGCATATGTAAACATGTAATACGTAAGATATTTGGAAGAAAAATTCAGGGTATATTCAGGGATTCAAAAGAATTTGGATTTGATAAGCAGATTTGATGCTGGATATAGATTCAATAAAATGACATTGAACCACAACCCTATTAGGTTGAAGGAAAGTAAGCAGATATGAGAAACACATCAAACCACTCGTAAGGTTGCATTTGCTTCTATGTAAGAAAATGCTAAAATACAACTGCACTGGTACTGTGATAAGTGTGTGTGTGTGCTTGCGTCCGTGCGTGTGTGAGTGAGTGAGTGAGTGAGTGAGAGTGAGAGTGAGAGAGAGAGAGAGAGAGAGAGAGAGAGAGAGAGAGAGAGAGAGATAGCATCTGGATTATCATTATCAGTCATTCTGTATATTTCATTCTGTATGTAATGACCTTCCATATTTTGCTCTATATTTTGTTTTACACTATTATGGCTAATCTTGAATGACTGATAATCCAGATCCAAAAACTAATCAGAGCCTGAGGACTGTTCGAAGCCCACTTTTATCAGAGGTGTGATGAGGGGCAGAACTCCGGTTATCTGACAGGCTCCTTCACTGTCAGCAGATACACCATTTTAAAGCACTATATTTACATTTTATTCACAGGGAAGAATTTTCTGTGACTATTGTTCATTGCGTCAATATACAGTCACCAGCATAACATTCAAATCATTCTGCTTTTTGAAAGTGTTGTATTTCAGATATTGAGAATATCTACATTAATCACTGCTCCTGTTTAAATTGGTAGAAGACAGCGGATTTCTACGAGGCTTTGCAATTAAACATGGGCCTATGCAGAATCAGTCACCAATGTTCATCACACAATGAATGCCATTTAGAAGGTTCATCCAACTAGCTCATAATTGAATATGGTGTCACACTGAAATCTTAATAAACATGGGCTAATATCATTAATATGCTTACATTTGATTTGATTTGAAAAACTTTATTTCAAAACATGTATAAAAAGCAAACATGAGTAAAAACAAAAAATAAACAATAATAACCAATAGAATTTAACATAAGCAACTAACTCCCAGTAAACAAACCAAAAAATACCACATGTCCGAAAAGGAGCAGGAGGTAGTTATTACTTATAATTTCCTGCCCCCTCTCTCTCTCTATATATAATATAATATACTATACATAATATGCTTAGTGTTTATCACACATCCAAATACACTTATCTTATGCTCAGCAATAACAAACACAACAATAATAGCATCCACAATGAGTGTCACAGTCATGAGAGAAGCAACGCCTCCTCATTCCTGTACCTCTCAAAAACAATTTTTTTGTATATCTTTCTGAATTGATTTATACTTATGCTTTGCTTAAGTTCTTCCTCTAACCCATTCCACAAATTAACCCCACAATTTGAAATACACATACTTTTCAGAGTGGTTCAAACACAATGTTTTTTAAAATTAAAATTTCCTCTCAAATTGTACCCCCCCTCTCTGTCTGAGAACAGTTTTTGTATATTGCCAGGAAGTTGATTATTTCTTGCTTTATATAATATTTGTGCAGTCTTAAATTCTACCAGGTCCATGAACTTCATAGCCTGTGATTTTAAAAACAGTTTGCTAGTGTGTTCACCATATCCAATGTTGTTAGCTATTCTTATAGCTCTTTTTCGTAGTATGCATAATGATTGTAGGGTGCTTTTGTAGGTGTTTCCCCATACCTCCACACAGTAATTCAAATATGGCAATACAAGTGAACAACACAGAATGTACAATGCTTCATGATCTAGAATGTGCCTTGCCGTTCCCAGAATTCCAACGCTTTTTGCCAACTTTGTTCTCACATATCTTTTGAGGTTTCCAGCAGATTTTGTGGTCAAGTATCACACCAAGAAATTTATTTTCATATACTCTTTTGGTGTTGATATTGTTTATCATTACTTGTACTTGTGTGTCTACTTTACGATTTCCGAACAACATAAGTTTGGTTTTGTTCAGATTTAATGATAATTTGTTTCTGTCAAGCCAGATTTTTTAACTTTTTCATTTCTGCTGTGATCAACTCCAAAATCTGCTGTAAGTTCTCCCCAGAATGATAAATATTTGTCGTCCGTGAATAAAATAAATCTCAATAGACTTGATACCTTACATATGTTATTAATATACAAAACAAACAGTTTAGGGCTTAATACTGACCCCTATGGGACTCCACAAGTAATGTCCAAACACGTTGATTTTGTAGTCGCCAATCTGCACAAATTATTGTCTGTTTCCCACATGACTTTTCAGCCAGTTCAGCCCCACCCCTCCGATACCATACCATACCATACCATACCATACCATACCATACCTTACATGATTTAAAGGTAGGGTCAGTGACTCTGGAGAAAGATTGTTCAATACACTTTTTGTCAAATTCAGCGAATATCCCCTCGTGGTTCACTGAATGTCCATTCTGTGTGTGCACTAAAAAAAAATTAGGTGTTCATGCACAGCCATGGCTCTGTAAATGGGAAAGGAAAAAAGTGGCTCAGACCCAGTCACACAACATTATTTCAGCCAATCAGCAGGGGGCGTTCGTGCTCGTGCACAGGACAGGGGGAAATCATCAGAGCAGCTGTCTGTGTGAGGACATGACAGTCTCCTGTCTCCAGCACCCACTGATCTGGAGAGAGAGAGGCCATGGCCAATTCACATAGAAAGTGTTTTCTCATGGAACAGATACACTCCCATTTTATTAAATGTATCAATCCACACTGAATCCGAGACAGTCTCACAGAGATCCCCTGCATTTTTTTATGCTCTGAATCTGTTTCTGTCGGGTTTTTTGCGTAATCTGAGCAGGCAGCTATTTAAACCACACAAATATCCCGCTGTTTATGTGTTCTGAACTTATTAACTGTATCAATTAATCAATAAATACAAACACTGTTGATTTCTTCCTGTGGAGCCAACATGCAAATTATCTTGGTTCTGTAGGAGGACAACTGCTTGTTCTTCAATTGTGTTAACTCATCTTTGATTCCTAAGACAAAGAAGAGACAGACTTGCCTAAATTCCAAAGTTGATAAAAGTGGACCCTCAGCCTGCAGAGCTGACCTTTGTAACCCTTAAGTGGGGGTTGATCAGTGATGCTTCACAGACCCAGACAGACCTCCTAAGAGACCATTTCTGATCAAATATCTAAAAATTATGCCCTGAACTAAAAGCATAAACTGACCTGAAGGCCACTTGGACTGAGGAAAAACAACTCCCACCTTAGATGGAACACAGACTCTCTTATCTCATAAACTCTAACCTGCATTCCTGAGGACTTTGTGAAGCCTCCCTGCAAATCTGTTATGTTATGTAGTTAGTTATGTAATGTCCATTGTCATGTAAATGATAAAACAAGAAGAATGGTATAACTTTCATAGTTGTTTGACTATCTATGAAGGAGATATTAAACTTTGATTGTATTAACTTTCATTAACTTTATACTACATGTAACAATACTGCCCTCTAGTGAAACGAGTTAAATTCCCTTATGTTAAGAGTTCATGAATGTTTGGTAACTATGAATTTGTATTTTAAAATCTCCTGAGTGAGTAACTTTTGATCTATTAAGCTCATAGACAATTATATTTTAGTAATTAGGTTAGATAAGTAGTCATATCAAGACAGTGAATTTTCTGAAGTAATAGGAATGCCAAGATATAATGTTTGAAGAGTTTCAGGTTGAAGTTTTCTTGTGTTATTAAACAATAGTCATATTGAATTCTTTATCTTATTAAATAAGAGTTGTGTTGAATTTATATTTGAATATGTTTCTGAAGGTTTAATCTAGTCACATAATTGTTAACTTAAATCATGGATAAGCACATTAGCTGAGCTTTGAGCTAGCCTCCAGACCCTGAGAAAAACTCTGAAGACATCTCTTTGATTTGTTTTTCAACCAAGTGTATGTGTATTTTATGTTTTATTGAAACAAGTTAGTTTTATTTGTAACTTTACGTCTCGTATTTCCACATACAGTAATTTAATTTTGAAGTACACACTTACAATATTTTATTTTGAAGTAAACGCCACTCAAGATTTGAGTGTAGTCAGATTAAACATAATTTGGCACTCAACTCAAATTACTACAAGCCGACCAAAGCCTGAATCCTCAATTTAAACTCCTGGAGAAGGAAACAACGCTTGAAACTGGACCCCTACCTGCCTTCTGAGATCAATACTACAAACTAGAAGCTAAGCCGGCCTAAAGATTCCTTCAGGGCAGCCTGGAACGGCTTGACTCCTCACCGGTGCGTTCAACACCTTTGCACCCACGAAGACGTGCCCACAGTCCAAAGCCTGATCCAGGCTCTTTAACTGCCAAACACCACTGATGACGCTACACAAAACAACACTGGACCTGCCGAGATGCGACTCTACCACGATGAAACACCTTAACAGTAAGGCATAACATGGCTTTGTGATCAAGGGTTGATGTCGAACAACGTCACACACTTCGAGCCATTATACTTATCACAATTAATAGGCCTTATTATTTATCTATTTATTTTACTTTTTTCTGTATATTATCTTATGCTTTATCATGTATCCTGAAAACTTTTAGCTATTAACAAATGTCCTAAAAGTGGTTGTTTGTTTCTTTGAGCTGCAGTAAACAGAGGTCACTGTTTGGGACAAGAACTTAAGATTATGAGACTGATTCATTTCATTATATTGAACAAGGGTTAGTGCTCCCTCCTGGCAATAACAAATCCTTACCAAAAGGAGGTGGAGCTGCAGCTGACAGACGGCTGCTTCTGTGGACAGAGACGCTAAATGCAGGTTGAGTGAGATGTGGAGAGGCCGCAGAGAGGCGGAGAGTGTGGATGGACTTTTGTACTCACATGAGACGATTTTTTTTTCCACACATGATAAAGTGTGAGAGGAACAGAAGTGACTCTAAAGCTAATGCATTGCTCTGGTTTCTGCCATATTTCCCTTTTGGTCATTGCCTTGGCAATGTGCGTCCATGAATTTGGTGGATGGAGCTTCTGAAGAAGCATGAAGGGAAGGGTGTATTTGTTTGGGCGTTTAGTTCAAATATCAACAATCTTTCTCCAGAATGACTGACTCTATCTTTAATGATTTGACATTTCTGTAAAAAACGTTGCCTATACATTATAACAATGGATTGTAACCTAACGTCAACTTTAATTAAAATATTTTTCATTGATAATTGAACAAATGTCTGATTGCTTAATATTATTAGCATGAAAGATTGCACATATTTAGTATTGTACATCAGAAAGAAGTATTTGATTGATTTTCTTTATGCATGTGCAGTTTTTGTCCCTGTAGTCAACTGCTCCTGCAGCCAACCTACATCTTAAGTGAGCCAAATGATTGGTTTACAGGGCAAAGCACTGATAGCTAAGAGAATCTATAAGATGTTTTTTACGAGCGTATGTTGTAAATAATGAACATAAAGTATACTTAAAGGATCTTGCTCAGCATTTGCACAAGGGTTTGAAAACAATGTTTGTGCCTCCTCTTTTGTCAAGTTCATTGCTCAAAGACTATACTGTTCACTGTAATAAACCAAACCAATTTACAAAGCACTGGTGTATCAAAGGCACTTAATTAAGCGAAATTTACTAAATTAAAAACTAAAGTACATGATTAAAAAAATCAAAAAGTACAAGACCATGAGGTCATCTAAGGTCATAAAATGCTAAAAAATGGTAAAAGTCATTTGACTTTTTAATTACTATTATCTTTAGACTCCACCTAGGCCAACTGGAGCCATACTGGATGTCTTCGACGTCATTTGTACAATATTATCCTGCATTCTGCCTAATTTTATGTCTCTTTCACATACCAACTTATACATTTAGAACAAAACAAATAAAATGAAAGAAAAGAAGACAACACTAAGAAGTTTTAGCTCTGGGTTTAAAAATCGAACAAAGGAAGACAGCTCGAAGTCCAATTCACATTCGATGGGGCTAATAAAGTTCTGAAATAGGCATATCAAGAAAAAGGACACCAGGAAATTAAATGATAATGGACATGAAGTCCAACTCTCTCTAACAGATGAAATATGATTTGTACCATTCTATGAACTCTGTTTTATGAAGAGCTGACAGGCTGCACAAAGGAAACTGTCACCACATGTCAGAGAACTCTGACCTCTATTAACTGTGTGGAGCACAATTTTAAATACTAGGGCCTTAATTTCTAACAGACTTTCTCAGATTATTAGTAGCTGTGTACTAGTGTGTGTGAACACATCAGATCAACAAAGTAAAAAATAAATCCAATTCCCATCTCCATAGCGTGTGTACCTTGAGAAAGGGGAAGTGGGCCAGCATGCTGGACACCCTCTCTGCATTGTGTCCTTCATTAAGGAAGTCCAGCTCCAGCGGCATGTTCTTCTTGGCCTCTTCCACCAACCACATAAAGGCAAAGTCTGGGAAGACCCAATGGACTGCCCTCAGCAACACCTTCAAAATATAAATCAGAGCCAGTGTCACTGTAATGTACGAAAGTAAGAAAGTAATATCATGCCAATGACTAACATTTTATGCCAGTATTTCCTTTCAATTTTGGACAAGGGCAGTTGGTAGGTGTCTCTACTTCATTACTTGGTAAGTTGACTCTGAGGACAGAAATATATATACAGTGAATTAAAACACACTTAATGTTGCACAGCTAGCAAAAATGCTACCAGCAAAGCCAAATCAGATGTGTTTCATCACCTGTGGAAGAAGCATTCCACCATTCTGCCATTCTACACATTTAGATCTGTTGATCAGTTGTGATTAGTACTACTCAGCCTGTCAAAACTGTTGTAGAATGTGTTTTATGGCATTTTGTCAAATCTGTTGATGTCCTGAGGGTCATCTCAGCTTAGACTTGCAGCAACCATATCGGACATCTTTCTTTTCTTGCGCCTTTTTTGCCAGTTGGGGTGGCTGTGGCTCAGGAGGTAGAGCGGGTTGTCCACCAAGGTTGGTGGTTTGATTCCCGGCTCCTCTAGTCCGCATGTCGTTGTGTCCTTGGGCAAGATACTTCACCCCAAATTGCTCCCGATGGCTGTGCCATCAGTGTGTGAATGATTAGATTTCCTCTGATGGGCAGGTTGGGACCTTGCATAGTAGACCCTGTACCCATTCAGTGTATGAATGTGTGTGAATGGGTGAATGTGATTCGTAATGTAAAAGCGCTTTGAGTGGTCGGAAAACTAGAAAGGCGCTGTACAAGTACAGTCCATTTACCATTTACCAGGGATTACAAGCACTAAGTCCATATTGGAGGCCACTAAGGGTTGTAAAAGCTGGTCGACCAATGGACTTTACTACCCTGAGTTGATGTTTTCAACTTGACTAGTTGCTGATCATGTGATTATGACACTAACAACCTGACAGCAAACAGCAGGTGAGGAGCCTTGCACCTCATTAGAGCAAACCAGCATCTGTGCATCATGTGTGGAAATACTTCACGAAAGATGAAGCCAGCACTACTGTCACTTACAAAACTTCCTAAATTCCACCAATATGTCCACATCCCCACCAGGGGAAGTAATACCCTGGACCATGTTTATACAAACATTCCTGGCAGCTACAAAGCTCTTCTTTGTTGCCATTTTGGTCTGTCAGACCATATTTCCCTGCTTCTCCTGCCTACTTACTCTCAGCTGACAAAAAGGGTCAAACCATCAGTAAAAACTGTTAAAGTGTGGACAGATGAAGCTAGAGCAGCTCTGCAGGACTGTTTTGAGTGCACAGACTGGCACATGTTCAGATATGTCGCCACCCAGGAGAGCCACATCAACCTTGAGGAATATACATCAACAGTGACATCATACATCATCAGTTGATGATGTGGGGATCACAAAGACAATAAAAACATTCCCCAACCAGAGAACCTGGATGAATGGAGAGGTGAGGGCTCTATCCAGAGCCAAAAAAGCTGCCTTTCGGTCAGGTGACAAGGAAGCATACAACACTGCCAGAGCAAGACTGAAAGCTGGCATCAAGGAGGCAAAGCAGCCACATCAGCAGAGACAGGAGAGAGACCTCAACACCAAAGATATGTGGCAGGCAATCCAGAACATCACAGGCTACAAAAGCAGGAGCGTCCCCATAATGTGTGAGGCCACGTTGCCAGATGAGCTGTACAATAGTGCCGTACAATAAAATAACAAAAGTAAATTAAAATAACATAACAAGGTGACAGCAAAAAAAAGAAAAGAAAAAAAGGAGTAGAGATGACATAACAATACTATCCCATATATAAACAAAAATAAAAAAAATAATAGTAAAACATAAAGCTTTAAAGGGGCTATATTATGAAAAACTCATTTTTTCAGTGCTTATGTTTATGTATTTGGGTCTCTGATGTGCCTATTAACACACAAGCTGTGAAGTAAGACCACCCAGTCAGTTTGGTTTGGGCTGGCTTGCTCTGTGATTCAACAAGCCTTTCAGATTTGATGCCCTTTCTTACGTCACGTGGGGCGAAGCTAGGCTAAGCTAGGCTAAGCTAAAGGCGAAAAATTCACCCGTATCATGGAGCTGAACTGGGGGACAGAGTAGAGATCCCCATTACGGTAACTGTTCACTACACATCCCCAACACATGGAATCTGAAGGTCCAAGTGCTGTGTACATCAATGATACCACAGAAACATACTGCTGCCAATATTGCTGATTGTCTGTCTCAGATAATCAAGGAATGGGGCAAACTTGCTTTTTGCACCGTCCATGACAAAGCCAGTAACATGAACTTGGAGCCATGGAACTATGCAAAAACTTTTCCCAAAGACCTGGGATGCACTTGGCACCACCTAAAGTTGGCAATAAATGCTGGCAAAATGAAGTTACACGTGCTGTACTTTTATGACCTGTGCCTAGCAGGATGAACAGATCCACTTCAAATTTGGTCAGAAAAGCCTTAAGACATTGATGATTCTATGTGGTGAATATTGTGAGTTTTAGTCTAACGCCTATGCCGTGGTGGCACTGCAATTTTGATGTTTCGTCATTGCAAAGCAAACTGTTGTAACTTGACTCCACATAGTCAGATCTCTCCCAGATTTCACATGTTTGATAAGAATCCTGGTCTGAAGACATGTACAAGTCCATATTAAATCATAGTAATAGCGCCACCTACTGGCAACAGGAAGGTATAGACCTCATAATTTTACTAAATACTCCTAGCGGGTTCAACAGATCCACCTAAAATTTGGTCAACTGAGTTGTAAGACGTTGATGATGCTAAATGGTGAAGCTTTTGAGTTTTTATCAAAAGCTGTTGCCATGGTGATGCATTATTAGCCATGAAACAGGAAGCTGTGTGGGGCTAGGGGTGCTCGAAAACTCACAAACTTGGCACACGCGTCAGAACGGGTGTATTTAGTTGTCTGATATGGATGTTGGACTTGGGTGTGGCAAAATGACTCAACAGCGTCACCTAGAAAATTTCAAGGTCAAAGCCCCCACCTTTAAATTTGACATACATGAACGAATTTTGGTAGGCTCATGAATCATTTCCAGACACACAAAAAAGCCTCTTGGAGCATACTCTAAGTCCAACAAGAAGTGAGCCATTTTGAATATACTTTTTTTTCACAAAGTGAAGCATTGTATTTTAACAAACTCTTCCTAGAGATTAAGCCCGAGTGACTTATTGTGACCGATTTGGTAGGTTAGATCTAAAGACCTTTGTGATACTAAATTGCAAAGGTTTTTAATTTACATGCAATACCCTCGGTGTGGTGTGCCGATCACTCTGGCTCAAACATCTTTGGGACATTAATAATTAATAGTTAATAGGGAGTCAAAGGAGTGCCATAAAAAAGAATAAATATGTAAAAGAATAAGAAAATAAATGTGGAAATATAAAGAGAAATAAATAAAAGTATAAATAAGTAAATTAAAAAATGTGGAACTATAAAGAGGAATGATTAAATAATAAATAAATGTGGAAATATAAAGAGAAATAACAAAATATAAAAGAATAAAGGAGTGACATAAAAAAGAATAAATCCGGAAAAGAATAAGAAAATAAATGTGGAAATATAAAGACTACTTATAGACTAATAATAAAATATAACAGAATAATTGGTCTTACAGATTAAATCTAAAAATTTTTGGTGCCACATTAGTTTGTCTGAATGCAAAGTGAAGCTTCATGTTTCACTGGACAGAACAACAGCACTGCCTCTGGGGCTCTATATGTACAGGTGTCACCACATTTACATAAATACAGTGGAAACTGCTTATAGTGATCACTTCTGTCCGGGTCAAATTGATAACTATAAGCGGATGATTATTATGACTGATTTTTTTTCTTTTTCTTAAATTCTCATGCAGATTATGATCTAATAGACATTTGTATATTTATTGCATTAATATAAAGTAATGAAATGGGCAGCTTTGCTTTTTACTGAATTTTATTGACTGTTTCAAAATACAGAACAGCTGTTTCAAATGGTTGTTGTTTCACTGCTGCATCTCGTTTGCTAATTTTTGGCAGTTTGTCATAAGCTTCAAGGAGACTACATTTTTCATTGAGAGAAAATGACCTTGTCCTCTTCTCCCTCCCGTCATGTTTTCAATGTGTTTTATTTATTTTTCCAATTACAGGCCCAGGTTAAATATTAAGTATTAGAGTTTGCTATGCTCCTTAATTTTTTCCTTTTTTTTTGGAGGGGGAATAAGCTATTCATTTCCAAGCTCTATATAGTTCTGGGAGAGGCTCAGACTCATTAGTGAGGTGTTATGCAGTACGAGAGAGGGCAGTGTACTGCCTGACTTAAATACTCACCATCTGATACAAGGGGGGGGACTTTAATTGTGTCCTACACCCCACTCTCGACCGTTCCAGAGACACTACTAGAATTTTGAGCAAGTCAGCACAGTGTTACAACTCTTTTCTTGCGATGTATGTAGTAATTGATCCTTGGAGATTTAAAATTCCCGAAACTAGACAGTATACATTTTTTCCCCTTCCCATCAATCCTACGCTAGGATAGATTATTTTCTCCTAGATAAAAACCTGTTCCCTATGTTGACATCTAGCGGATGCGGGGATATCATCATATCAGATTATATTCCAGTGGAGATGTCATTACAATTCCCAGAAAATGAATCTATATATCGCTTATGGAGACTTAATCCGAGATTGCAGTAATGAAGATTTTCATCTAGTACAACCATGTGCAATTTATGGGAAACTATGAAGGCTTATTTGAGGGGGCAGGTGATTATACAGTGCTGGCATGAACAGAAGGAGGATGAAGTGTACAGAAGAGCTAATTACTTTGATAGGTGAGATTGATAAAAAAAAACATGTGATCAAGCCATCTACTGACCTCTACAGGGAGAGAGTTAAATTACAAACTGAATTTAATCTATTAACTACTGAGATGGCTGAAGAGCTACACTTCAGATCTGCCCACTCTCACCACTCCTATTTGATATCACCCTTGAACCACTGGCAATCATGCTCATAGACAACACACAGTTGGCTGGTATTAGTAGGGGCAGACGGCTCCACAAGCTCTCGTTATACGCAGACGACCGTGTTTTCTTCTTGTCACATCCTGATATTTCTATTCCGATGGCATTAAGTGTTATTTCAGAATTTGAGAAAATATCTGGTTATCAGATAAATCTAACCAAAAGTCTATTATTTCCAATTAATGAAAAGGCTTGATTACTTTCCTATGAATCCTATCCATTTAAAGTTACTAAAGACTGTTTTACTTACCCGGGGGACTCAGTCACCCACAGGTATGGGAATTTATTTAAGCATAACTTTAAGCCTGCATTGGATCTTACTCGCTGGTCCACACTTCCCATATCACTGGCTGGGAGAATAAATTCTGCTAAGATGGCAATTTTGCTGAGATTCTTGTTTTTGTTTCAAACAATTCCTATCTTTATTTCTAAATCATATTTTAAGGAGCTAGATAAATGTATAAGTACTTTCATTTGGAATAAGAGCATTCCCAGGATAAGGAAAGCTTTTCTATGATATTTTTAAGAGGACGGAGGCTTGGCGTTACCAATTTTTATTTACTACTACTGGACAGCCAACATTCGCAGGATAGCCTATTGGGTCTCTGTGTACTATGAGGGAGACAGACCAGTTTGGAGTCACATGGAGCAATGTTTCAGTCACCCGGTATCCTTAACTTCCTTAGTATGCGCTCCACTCCCATTAAAGTGGTCTGGATTACAAGGTAACGTCATGATAAAAGGCTTGTTGAAAATATGGAGCCAATTTAGGAATCATTTTGGACTCAAGCAGGCCCTGCCCTCCATGCCAGTCATGGCTAATTCATTATTTGTTCCATCATTCATGGACACAGCGTTCCATTTGTGGTTTAGATGGGGGTTGAAATGTGTGAATGCCCTGTTCGAGGATAATATGTTTATTTCTTTTGATGGACTGGTAAGGGGGTATGGTATCCCACAATCACATTTCTTCAGATATATGCAAGTCCACCATTTTGTAAAAGAAAATTTCACTTCCTTTCATACATCTAAGACCTTTGTGCTGCCTATTTGTGCGTCTCCTCCCGGCAGTTCATCCTGCATGCAGCTCTGGGCACCACAATACCACAAAGACAGGCAAAACAAATTTCAAGGTCAGGAAAATACCAAACTGTCCATGTGCTGCTTGCGCTGGTCATTGCACATCATAAAAAATAGGGCCTGATGTTGGATTTGGCGGTCAAATTATTTAATCTAGTCTGAACTGGCAGCCATCATAGACTACTCATGGTCCTCTGTGTTCCGATTAGGATTGGATTTAAAGGTCCATCATCTTAGAGCAGACTTAGACATCATCACTGTGACCATAATACCTGGCTTTAGGCATTCCCACTTTATTACCATAACACCTGAAAGTGGGGGGACAAAAAGTCTCGTTGTCCCTGCTATTCTGGCGCCTTTGTGTTGAGGACTAGGCAAGTTCAACTTGAGCGTACAAACTTCTGAGGATGGGAAGACGCTTAATAAAATAAAGTGAAATTTAATATGGACTGATCTGTTCATTATAACACTGTTATATTTATGTAAATGTAGTGACACCTGTACATATAGAGCCCCAGAGGCATCGCTGCTGTTCTGTCCAGAAAAACAAGAAGCCTCACTTTATAATCAGACAAACTAATGTGGCACGTAAAATTTTTAGATTTCATCTGTGAGACCAACATTTATCTTCCAAAAGGAATCATATCATATATCAAAATGACATTATAGCCAGTTGTAAATCTCCAAAGAGCTGCACAGATCAGTTGATCAGATATTGATCAGTGTTGACTGGCCAATCATCTCGGGAGGGGCTGCTAACAACTGAGTTGATCGGCTGGTGTCACCCAGCCAGCAGCTCCTCACATGTCCAACAACGTCCAAGCAGATTTACAAACAGGCATTATTTGGATAAACTGAACACATATTGCGATTGTACATGGTTACCTTCTCGCCTGAAAAAATATTAAAACTTCATAAAGTGGCATATTAACAGTCCGACAGCGAAAATTACAACAGTTTTTAATTTGGCTCATCTCCGCTATAGCACAGTCAGAAGAGATGCAATGCATTTGGGGATGGCTTGTTATGTTGATGCTTTCATCATACGGAAGTGGGTGTGGTGGGTTGGAAAAATAATAGACGCAGGCATGAAGGCACACCCAAAGCCAGTTGATTGACGGCTTGGCCCTTCAAGAAAAAGAAAAAGCAATCGAGAAAAAGACAAAGCAATCAGGAAAAAGCAAAAGCAATAGGAGAAAAGCAAAAGTAATACAGGAAAGAATAAGGAAAAATAAAGGGATAAAAATAAATAATAAAACAATAACAAACAAATGAAAAAAATGTTGAAAATATGCAGAAAAAATAGA
The DNA here is from genome assembly GCF_963924715.1 of Thunnus thynnus. Taxonomy (NCBI): domain Eukaryota; kingdom Metazoa; phylum Chordata; class Actinopteri; order Scombriformes; family Scombridae; genus Thunnus; species Thunnus thynnus. The sequence goes on along the minus strand of NC_089532.1, from coordinate 30,531,144 downwards.
GTAATTAATATGAAAAAATAAAGAAATATACAGTGCTGCTTGAAAGTTTGTGAACCCTTGAGATTTTGCTCTGTTTCTACATTAATATGACCTAAGTCATAATAAGACCACAAGTCCTAAAACTAGATAAAGTGCACCCAATTAAATGATTGAGACAAAAAAACTTTTTCATTTATTCATTCATTTATTGACGAAAATTATCCAATCCTAGATATTTGTATGACCCCCTTTTGCAGCAATAACTTCAACAAAATGTTTCCGGTATCTGTTTACCAGCCATGCATATCAGCTTGGAGGAAGCCCATTCCTCCTTACAGAATAGTCTCATCTCAGGGATGTTGGTGGGCTTCTTTGCATGAACTACCTGCTTCAGGTCCTTCCACGGCATTTCTACAGGATTAAGGTCAGGACTTTGACTCAGCCATTCCAAAGCATTATCTTTCTTCTGCTCTAACCATTCTTTGGTAGACCAACTTGTGTGTTTAGGGTTGTTGTCTTACGGCATGACCCACTTACTGTTGAGCTTCAGTTCACAGATAAATACCTTGACATTTTCCTAAAACTCAGAACTCATAGCTCCTTCGATGATTGCAAGCTGTCCTGGTCCAGAGGCAGCAAAGCAGGCCCAAACCATGATAATGCCACCACCATGTTTCACAGATGGGTTAAGGTTCTTAAGCTGGAATGCAGTGTTTGCTCATTGCCAAACATAATGCTTCTCATTCAAGCCAAAAAGTTTGATTTTGGTCTCATCCATCCACAGAACATTTTTCCAATCATGTTCTGGCTTATCCACATGGTCTTTAGCAAACCGTAGATGGCAACAATGTTCTTTTTGGAGAGAAGTGGCTTTTCTCCTTGCAACTCTGCCATGCACACCATTGATGTTCAATGTTCTCCTGATGGTGGACTCATGAACATTTACTGTAGCCACTGCAAGAGAGACCTTTAGTTTCCTAGATGTTATCCTGGGGTCCCTTGTGATTTCCCAGAGTATTACATGCCTGCTTTTGGTGTGATCTTTGTTGTTCAACCACTCCTGGGGAAGGTATAAATGGTGTTGGATGTCTTCAATTTGTACATGATCTGCCTGATAGTCATCTGATGGAGTCCAAACTCTTAAGAAATGGTTTTGTAACCCTTTTTAGCCTGTTGAGCATCAACAACTCTTCTTCTAATATTATGACAGTGTCATGAATACTACAGGCCCTACAAATGTATGCAGATGACACCGTTGTGTACACACATGCAAAAATAGCTGAGTTAGCTGCTGCTAAGCTAACAATTGCATTGGAAAGGATCACACATTGGCTTGATCAATTATGTCTGAGTCTAAACGTAAACAAGACAAAGGGTATGTTTTTCTCTAAAACTATGGTACAACCTCCTAATGCTGATATTTTCATCAAAGGTGAAAAAATTGACATAGTTACCGATTTTAAATATTTTGGTGTGACATTGGATCCAAATTTGAACTTTAAGAAACATGTAAAAAAAAAAAAAAAAACAGTTAAAACCATAAAGTACAACTTAGTAAATTTTAGACATATTAGAACCTGTCTCTCTTTGGACGCAGCCAAGATATTTATGCATGCTATGATTCTTCTAGTCAGCTTTCTCTGTTAAAGCCACAACTCAGTGGAATGCCCTACCTGATGATATGAAGAACTGCAGTTCTATCAACACATTCAAGGCCAAATTAAAAAACCAACTAAAGACGAATCAGCTGTGTGACCACTGAGTCTAATTTACATTATACATTTTTAATTGACATTGTGAGTGTATGTGATGTGCTGTTGTGTGTAGCTTTGTATTTTGTATGGTGTGTTCTGTGTGTTTTTGTTTTTTGTTTGTTTGTTTTTGCTTTGTACTGTTTGTTGTTGTGCTGTTGTATGTTTTGATTGTGGGGGACTACAGATGCAAATTAGCTTCGAGCTAACTCCGGTGCAGTGCATCTTTAATGTTTAAAGCTGCACACTGTCCCAATCAATAAATCAAATCAAGGAACGTCCTCAGAAATATCCTTTGTTTGAGCCATGACACACTTTCAAAACCTGTGTTGTGAAGCTAAGACTTTGATGGTGAAGACCCAGATTTCTCTTCTTTAAATATGGCAGGGCCTCCTAGACTCACACTTGATTGTCATCCCATTGAGTGAAATACTTGACTCTAATTTCTCCCCTCAGATGAGTTGATAATGCTAGAGGTTCACATACATACATACCCACACACAAATATGTAACATTGGATCATTTTCCTCAATAAATAAATGAACAAGTGTAAGGTTTTTGTCTCATTTGTTTAACTGATGTCTCTTTATCTAGTTTTAGGACTTGAATGGAAATCTGATCACGTTTTAGGTCATATTTATGCAGAAATAGAACAAATTCTAAAGGGTTCACAAACTTTCAAGCAGCACTGTATATATATTTAAAAATATATAAAGAAATAAATGAACAAATGAATGGTCCTGGTCCAGAGGCAGCAAAGCAGGCCCAAACCATGATAATGCCACCACCATGTTTCACAGATGGGTTAAGGTTCTTAAGCTGGAATGCAGTGTTTGCTCATTGCCAAACATAATGCTTCTCATTCAAGCCAAAAAGTTTGATTTTGGTCTCATCCATCCACAGAACATTTTTCCAATCATGTTCTGGCTTATCCACATGGTCTTTAGCAAACCGTAGATGGCAACAATGTTCTTTTTGGAGAGAAGTGGCTTTTCTCCTTGCAACTCTGCCATGCACACCATTGATGTTCAATGTTCTCCTGATGGTGGACTCATGAACATTTACTGTAGCCACTGCAAGAGAGACCTTTAGTTTCCTAGATGTTATCCTGGGGTCCCTTGTGATTTCCCAGAGTATTACATGCCTGCTTTTGGTGTGATCTTTGTTGTTCAACCACTCCTGGGGAAGGTATAAATGGTGTTGGATGTCTTCAATTTGTACATGATCTGCCTGATAGTCATCTGATGGAGTCCAAACTCTTAAGAAATGGTTTTGTAACCCTTTTTAGCCTGTTGAGCATCAACAACTCTTCTTCTAATATTATGACAGTGTCATGAATACTACAGGCCCTACAAATGTATGCAGATGACACCGTTGTGTACACACATGCAAAAATAGCTGAGTTAGCTGCTGCTAAGCTAACAATTGCATTGGAAAGGATCACACATTGGCTTGATCAATTATGTCTGAGTCTAAACGTAAACAAGACAAAGGGTATGTTTTTCTCTAAAACTATGGTACAACCTCCTAATGCTGATATTTTCATCAAAGGTGAAAAAATTGACATAGTTACCGATTTTAAATATTTTGGTGTGACATTGGATCCAAATTTGAACTTTAAGAAACATGTAAAAAAAAAAAAAAAACAGTTAAAACCATAAAGTACAACTTAGTAAATTTTAGACATATTAGAACCTGTCTCTCTTTGGACGCAGCCAAGATATTTATGCATGCTATGATTCTTCTAGTCAGCTTTCTCTGTTAAAGCCACAATTCAGTGGAATGCCCTACCTGATGATATGAAGAACTGCAGTTCTATCAACACATTCAAGGCCAAATTAAAAAACCAACTAAAGACGAATCAGCTGTGTGACCACTGAGTCTAATTTACATTATACATTTTTAATTGACATTGTGAGTGTATGTGATGTGCTGTTGTGTGTAGCTTTGTATTTTGTATGGTGTGTTCTGTGTGTTTTTGTTTTTTGTTTGTTTGTTTTTGCTTTGTACTGTTTGTTGTTGTGCTGTTGTATGTTTTGATTGTGGGGGACTACAGATGCAAATTAGCTTCGAGCTAACTCCGGTGCAGTGCATCTTTAATGTTTAAAGCTGCACACTGTCCCAATCAATAAATCAAATCAAGGAACGTCCTCAGAAATATCCTTTGTTTGAGCCATGACACACTTTCAAAACCTGTGTTGTGAAGCTAAGACTTTGATGGTGAAGACCCAGATTTCTCTTCTTTAAATATGGCAGGGCCTCCTAGACTCACACTTGATTGTCATCCCATTGAGTGAAATACTTGACTCTAATTTCTCCCCTCAGATGAGTTGATAATGCTAGAGGTTCACATACATACATACCCACACACAAATATGTAACATTGGATCATTTTCCTCAATAAATAAATGAACAAGTGTAAGGTTTTTGTCTCATTTGTTTAACTGATGTCTCTTTATCTAGTTTTAGGACTTGAATGGAAATCTGATCACGTTTTAGGTCATATTTATGCAGAAATAGAACAAATTCTAAAGGGTTCACAAACTTTCAAGCAGCACTGTATATATATTTAAAAATATATAAAGAAATAAATGAACAAATGAATGTGAAAGTGCTTATAATATATATTATTTTATATTTTTTTATTTGTCTTTATATTTCAACATTTATTTATTCTTTTATTTGTCTTTAGATTTCTGCTTTATTAAACTGACTTATATATTATTTTATTTATTCCTCTTTATATTTCCACATTTATTTTCTTATTCTTTTACGGATTTATTCTTTTTTATGGCACTCCTTTATTCTTTTATATTTTGTTATTTGCCTTTATATTTCCACATTTATTTATTATTTTATTTATTACACTTTCCATATTTTATTATTTATTCTTCTTTATATTTCCACATTTATTTTGCATTTATTTGGCCCACAACCAGGACTGATTCCCCATTACGGAAACCCAAAAACTACTTGGCTGTCCCATCCATCAGCACTCCAAGTGACAGAATTTTCTTTCTGGCTGGGAATACTATCATCCAGTAGTGGATGAGCTTCCATCTTGCCACTGTTGATGCCCTCTAATCTTTTTATATGCAAACCAGGATAGTAAAGGAAAGACTTTGACTGAGCAGGACTGACAGCAAGTAGGCTTACAGATTAGGTCTTGTAGTGACTTTTGTTTTCTATCTCACATATTTTACTGACATTTGCAAAAACCTCTCTTCTTTTGCACTAAAATGTGAGTTGTGGCACACGTTATTGTTGCTGAGTTGCAGCCTGTTGCTGTGATGCAGTATTATATGCCAAACTGATATTCCAGTTTGTTTGTTTTTCTGTTGTGACTGCTGACACAAAAAACAGTAGTGTGACACATGTTGCATAATGTTTCATGGGTTTCTTTGGTAATATGCAAAAAAAAAATCAAAGAATTCCCTTTTCGAGTGCATTTGTTTTTTGTGTCAGCATTGTGTGACCCCTAGAGGCCACTAAGTACAGTACATTCAGTTCTGTGCCTAAAACTTCCTTCCACATCTAACACTTCTTCATTTATTTCAGAGTAATTTTACACACACAGACTCACCTCCATCACCATTATGTCCTTGGAGCTTTGTCTCTGGACTTTGGGGTGTTGGACCTTGACGGCCACTGTCCTCCCATCATGCAGCACTGCCTTGTGGACCTGAGCTAAGGAGGCGGCACCCTGCGGCTTCTCCTCAAAGGAGACAAATAACTCTGACAGCTGCAGGAGAGAGATAGATGCAGAGAGGGAAAGAGTGGGAGAAAGCAGAAGGTAAACCAGGGGAAGATAGAAGCGAAAGAGGTGTGAAGTTGGGAGTGGGAGAATAGTGTGATCATTAATCTGATCATCCCTATTTACAAGCTATTGTCAGTACTATACTGTACAACTGAAGGAGGCTAGACATATTACAGACAGAGGGGTGTACATGTAGGTACAAATGTCTTAATTTTTTTATGTTATTTCAATTAGTTGCCATGATAAATATTGAGGAAGTGTTGAGTTTGTATTAACAGCAAAATAACATATGTGAAAGCAGATCAAAACAGAACAAACACTCTAGGCACCATACTAAATACAATAAAGTATATTTATAAATTCTTTTATAAAGGCCTGGTTCTCTCTTCATTTAAGGTAAATTAAGGCTGAGCTTTGTGAAAAGGTAGTGTAAATGTAAAATAAAAAGAGGATATTAAAACTTTAGAAGATTTTAAATTAAGGTTTTAAATATAATAATAATTTTAAATAATAAAATAAATAAATAAATAGTAGAGAATATAAAGAATATAGTGTGCAAGGTTGAATTGATACAAGCATTGAAAAACTGTAGCAGTTCTACAATACAGTAATATAGAATAGACATAATGCAGTAGTGCAAGAGGATCAGGTGATCCAATAAGTAACCGCGCTTTATTGAGGTAGTGTATTGGATTTAGTGTGTGTGAGTATGTGTAGGGGTTATGCGTAGTGTCTAAAAGACATTCTAAAAGTGTAAATGGTAAATGGACTGCATCTATATAGCGCCTTTCTAGTCTTCCGACCGCTCAAAGCACTTTCACAAACACATTCATACACTGATGGCAGAGGCTACCATGCAAGGTGCTAACCTGCTAATCATGAGGAGCTTCTAATGCTCATTCACACATATACTCACACACCAATGGCACAGCCTTTGGGAGCAATTTGGGGTTTAGTATCTTGCCCAAGGACACTTTGATGTGTGGACTGGAGGAGCTGGGGATTGAACCGCCAATGTTCCGATTAGCCGAAGCCCCACTCTACTTCTGAACCACAGCGGCCCCAGGTGTCTTTTAGAGAGACAGTTATAGTGTCTCTCAACACCCTGCTACCCCCAGCACCCAATTGACTACTTAGCATCATTGTCTTACACCTTAGCTGACCAAATTTTAGGTTGATCTTGTTAACCTGCTAGTAGTAGTTAGTAGGAGTATGGGGCCTATAACTTCCTGTTGCCAGTAGGTGGCGCTATTACTAATTACTATTACTGATTCAATATTGGGCTGTACATGACTTCAGACCATGACTCTTGTCAAACGTGAAATTTAGGAAAGACCTGACCATGTGGAGTCGAGTTTGTTTTTTCATGGTGAAACATCGAAATTCACCACGCCATCATGGCAAAGGCATTCAATGAAACCTCACGATCTGCACTATATAGCATCATTAAGGTCTTAAGGCTTTTCTGACCAAATTTAAGGTGGATCAGTTCAACCTGCTAGGCACAGGTAGTACAATTATAGCACCTGTAACTTCTAATTGCCAGTAGGTGGTGCTATGACTATGAGTAAATATTGACATAGAGATGTGTTAAGGCTGGGACCCTTATCAAGCATATCAAGAAATTTGGGGAAGATTAGACGCTATACATTTGAGTTACAACGACTTCCTGTTTCATGGCAGGATGCATGGAAATTTGTTGTCAAAGGGCATTGGATGAAAAGTCAAGATTTTGATAACTTTTCATCACAAAGGGCTTTAGATGACACTGACCATATTTGAAGTCGGTCGGGTTAAATCACTAGGAGTTCATTAAAATATAACGCCTGCAAATGGCAAAAACTGCAAACTAAATTCAAAATGGCTGACTTCCTGTTGGACTGAGGGTATGGTTACAAAGGATTTTTTGAGTGGCTGGACAGGATACATTTGCCTACCAAATTTAGTTAATCTATGACAAATTTAAAGGTGGGGGATTTGACTTTGAAATTTTCTAGAGGGTACCCTTGAGTCACTTTGCCACACCCAAGTCCAAAAACCATATCAGGCAACTAAATACACAACTTCTGACACGTGTGCCAAGTCTCGTGAGTTTTCAAGCACACCTAGCCCCTCAAACACAGCTTCCTGTTTCATGGCAAATAATGAATTGCCATGGCAACAGCTTTTGATGAAAACTCAAAAGCTCCACCATTTAGCATCATCAACGTCTTACAACTTAGCTGACCAAATTTGACCTTGACCAAAGGATGTGTTTAACCTGCTAGGAGTACTTAGTAAAAGTATGGGGCCTGTAACTTCCTGTTGCCAGTAGGTGGCGCTGTTACTATGATTCAATATGGGCCTGTACATGTTTTCAAACCGGAACTCTTATCAAACATGTGAAATTTGGGAAGGATCTGACCATGTGGAGTAGAGTTACAACAGTTTGCTTTGCAATGGCGAAACATCGAAATTCACAGCACCACCATGGCATAGGCGTTCAACTAAAACTCACAATATTCACCATATAGAATCATCAACGTTTTAAGGCTTTTTCTGACCAAATTTGAGGTGGATCTGTTCATCCTGCTAGGCAAAAGTCATAAAAGTACAGCACCTGTAACTTCCTGTTGCCAGTAGGTGGCAGTATGACAATGAGTCAGTATTAACTTCAGTATGGGCTTCAAATTTGAAATTTGTAGGTGGCGCTATGGAGCCATTTTTCCACACCCATGCCCAAGACCCATAAAATATTAAATTTTTACCACTTCTGATGAACGTGGAAAGTTTTGGAGCCCCTTTAGCCCCTCAAAAATGTGATTCTTTACAGAGAATAATAATAACAATTAAAGCAGCAAGCAGTGATGATCGGGCCCTCGCACCCTAACACACGTCGGGGCACGCTGCAGTCTAAGGGCTTTTATTGCAGGCATGGACAATATACATTCAAGTTACAACTTCCTGCTTCATGGTGAAACATCAAAGTTTGCTGCATCGCCACAGCAAGTGTATTCAATGAAAATTTAAGATTTTGATAAATTTTCATCACAAAGGTGTTTAGATGACACTGACCAAATTTGAAGTCGGTTGGGTTAAATGTCTAGGAGGAGTTAGATAAAATACAAAGCCTGGAAATGGCAAAAAGTGCACAAAAATTGCACAGTAAATACGAAATGGCGGACTTCCTGTTGGATTTAGGGTATGGCTTCAAGAGGCTTTCTTGTGCATTTGGACATGATACATGTGCCTACCAAATTTCGTTCATCCACGTCAAATTTAAATTTTGCTACACTGAAGGCCCAAGACCCATCTAAGACAGCTTCCTGTTTCATGGCGAGTAATGCATTGCCATGGCAACAGAAAAGTCAAAAGCTTCTGCATTTAGCATCATCAAGGTCTTACAACGTAGCTGTCCAAATCTGAGGTGGATCTGGTTAACCTGCTAGGAGTAGTTAGTAAAAGTATAAGGACTATAACTTCCTGTTGCCAGTAAGTGGCACTATTACTATGACTCATTATTGACCTTTACATGTCTTCATTGCTGGATAACTCCTTCAAAATAAAATATTTTTAAAAATGTTATTGGCATGATTTTTCACTTAAGAGTAAAAAGAAACAATAAAAATGTCATTTCTTTGATTTAATAATTCATACATGAAAGGGTTAGTCATACTATACCAAATAATGCAAATACTGTGTGTTAATAGATTGAATGGCGTTAATACAGTATATGTTTTGGATGCTTAGATAGGGGAGAGTAAGGTATAATAGTTACAGACTTGTATTAAAGTAAGGTTTTAATTGCAGGAGTTATAGTACTACTGTAGTATTACAATGTGGCATTAGTATTTTCACTTGAAGGGATTGTGTGAATTTTGAAAAAGTTTGATGCGGTAAATGGTAAATGGACTGCACTTATAGTCATCATGCATCAAACAAATAATGCATGTAAAAAGAGTCAAAACAAGTGCTATGGTGGAAAAGCAGTTCATATAAAAAGTGAATCACAGCAAACTATTTATATTTACATAATTTCCATGTTGTGTGCAATAAAGCGTCATGTGGTCAATTACGGAATTTCATTGGCTATTTGAAGCGCCAGTCATCAGCAGAATCTGTTCCTACACAAAAGAAGAGGGGCAGGCACCTCCTTTCAATGCGGACACTCGTTGGCTATTATAGGCTGTGGACAGGACATGGAAGCTCCTATTGGGTCGAGGGAAGTGTCAATAGAAAAGTCAGAGTGCAGCTACCATTTTGATACCAAGATATGGCTAATGTGTACAAGTTAATGCAAGTTATGACAGAGAATATGTTGGAAGATTAGGACATCTGCTGGCCAATCTGAAATAATACAACAACCGTTTGTGGATATTTATTGATGTAATAATGTGTTAAATATTCATATTATTACATCGATCCAATCCAATAAATATTTTACTGAGCATTTGCCATTGTAACAAGACCATTTCTGTTGGAGTTGTATCAGTCAGTGGAGTAATATGAGGCTTCATAGATGAGTAATGTGAATTTTGTAATTGTTTGTTTGCTAGTGGTCTGAAACCTTGATTGTACCTGCTGATGTGACTGTATCTTGAAATTGTTTGCATCAATGGAATCACAAGAATCTTAGCTTTCCAAAGATGTGTCCCATGAGTACCCACTTAAAGACAGGAGTTGTGTACATAGCATAGTTGTGTACTTAACTTTTACATGTTAAGGGGTTTTAAGAGGCGCTGGATTATTAACACGATATTATTATATGTGAATTATTAACATGATATCAATATTTCATTTTTTAAATATCACAGTTATCGTTAATACCAGATATCATAACACCCCTAATCCAGACATTTCCTGAAGAAAAGCTTTCAGTTTGTTGAACTGTCTTTATCAGGTTAAACTGTGATTGGCACAGCTGTTTCAGAGCTGGTGATGTGACTGGTTGAGAGAGTATTTAATAGTCACCACACTCTCTGATCTATATTCACCTTCACCCAGCCCTTTTGCATGATGTGCTGCTGCACATACATAAACCAAAATAGCAGGTGCACATGGAGACACCCACACAGTCAGTGCACCTAAGACCTACAATGCTGCACTTGTTGGTGCACTTGCACGGTTAAAATATGGGCCCTGGAGTTATAGGGAGCTGTTTTTCTATTATTTCTATGCCAATTTATGGATGTTTATCCATGAAGCACATGAGAGATCATCTGAGATCTTCAGGAAGTGTAAGTCACACTGAATCTAAAAATATGTGTATCATGGAGATGTGTTCAGAGGTGAGTGAGTTATGACTCAAATTGTTAGTTAATGCCTCACATCCCCTTCAACACCTCCAAAATCTCTTATTTAGATAGATAACTACTTTAATTATTTGAAGAGAAGATAATTTCTTTTGTATTTTGTACAAAGATCTAATCTATATGGATTCACCTCCTTGCCGAGGTCCTCTCTGATGACCTGCTGGATCTCTTCCATGCTGCTCTGGGGAGCTCGGCTGTGGAGCACTTTTAGTGTGGATGTGTACTCCTCTGGTAGGAGATAGTCCAGAGCACCGAGGTGCTGGCCCACCTTGATGAAAGTACCCCGATTGGCACAGCACAAATCTCGAAGACGCTCCGCTGAACGCCGATGCACCTACAGGTGATGGAACAGAGAAAAAATTACAAGTCAGAAACAGGATTAACAGTCTCAAGCTCTGCTAGGAAAAAAGAATGAATGAGGGAGTTCAGGTAGGCAGGAGCCGTTATAGTTGCTGTTTTATAAGCAAGTGTCAGGGTTTTGAATTTGATGCGGGCAGCAACAGGGAGCCAGTGGAGGGATATCAACAGCGGGGTGACGTGCTGTTTTGGGCTAGTTGAAGACCAGCCGTGCCACCGCTTTCTTGATCATTTGCAGAGGTTGGGAGACCTGCCAGTAAGGAGTTGCAGTAGTCAATGGATGATATTACGAGAGCCTGTACCAGGAGTTGTGCTGTATGCTCAGACAGGTAGGGTCTGATCTTCCTGATGTTATACAGGGCAAACCGACATGACCGAGTGACTGAGGCCACCTGAACTTTAAAAGTTAGTTGGTCACCGATCATGACACCCAAGTTCCGGGCAGACTTCGTGGGCATGAGTTGGGTTGATTTGAGCTGGACACTGATGTGTTGTATAGAGGGACTGGCTGGGATGACAAGGAGCTCCGTCTTAGAGAGGTTAAGTTGAAGGTGGCGTTCTTTCATCCATGCTGATATATCGGCAAAGCATGACAGGACCTGAGCCATGACTGTATGGTCTTCTAGCAGGAATGACAGGAAGAGCTGGGTATCATAAGCATAGCAATGGTATGAGAAACCATGGGAGCTGAGGACTGTGCCAAGTGAGGTGGTGTATAATGAGAAAAGAAGGGGACCAAGTACTGACCCTTGGGGAATGCCTGTGGATAAGCTGTGAGGTTTGGACACTTCACCCCTCCAAGATACTCTAAAATATCTCCCTGAGAGGTAGGACGTGAACCAGTGAAGGGTGGATCCTGAGATACCAAGCTCAGTGGCTGTGGAGAGGAGGATTTGATGGTTAACTGTATCAAAGGCAGCTGACAGATCCAGCAGCAAAAAGGCTGAGGACTGACCAGCAGCTCTAGCTGAGAATAGTGATTCCATAACCAACAGTGCAGTCTCAGTAGAGTGACCCTGCTTTAAGCCAGACTGATTCGGGTCGTACAGGTTGTTCCCAGAAAGGAATTCAGAGATTTGGTTAAAGATTGTACACTCAAGTATTTTTGATAGGAAGGGCAGGAGGGAAACCGGTCTGTAGTTTTCAACCTGGGCTGTGTTGAATGTAGGTTTTTTGAGCGGCGGGGTGACTCGGGCTTGCTTAAATGCGGTGGGGAAAACACCTGTTACAAGTGAGGAGTTGATGATGTCTGTGACTGCAAGGTTAAGTGCAGGAGAAATGTTCTGTAGCAGGTTGGATGGTATTGGGTCCAGTGGACAGGTAGTGGGACGAGAGTCTAGCAGAGGTTTGGAGATTTCCTCCTCGGTCAGAGGAATGAGGAGAGTGTGGCCCTGTTAGCTAGCAGCTATAAACTGAGTTGGTCAGGCTCAGAGAACTGGTTACTGATGGCAGAGACCTTATCAGTAAAAAATGAGGCAAAGATGTCTCCAGTGAGTAGAGTGGAGGGTGGAGGAGGAGGCAGATTTTCCGCCCGTCTGTGGCGCCACAGGGCATCACGATGTTAGGAGATCCTGATAGTCACTGAGGTCAGTGGACTCTCTGGATTTATGCAATTTTCTCTCTGCTGCTCTGATTTCCACCCTTTGCTCTCTGATGACTTCAGTGAGCCATGGACTGGGGGGTTGATGTGAGCAAGTTTGGATGTTAGAGGGCAGAGATTGTTAAGAGAGGTGGCTAGTGAGGAGCAGAGTGTGTCTGTAGCCTAAATGAATGGGAGTGAGGAAAATTCACTATGAGGAGGCAGGGTAGCCAATTGGAAAGTTGAGTTGGTGTGAGGGGCCGGATGTTGCGGTAGAAGGAGACCATTTGTGGAGGAACATGAGGATGTTCTGGTAAGGTGACTGTGAACTGAATATAGAAGTGGTCAGACAGATGTAGGGGAGTGACAGTCAGATTTGCTGTGGAGCAGTTCCATGTCAAAATCAGATAAAGATTGAAAGAGTATTGCCAGCTTTGTGTTTGGGAGGGGTGGAGACCTGTCTTGAGGTCAAAGGAGGACAGAAGTGACAGGAAGTCAGCTGCTTAGGTTTTGTCAGTATGGATATTCATGTCTCCCATGACTATCAGTGGTGTGTCGTCATCAGGCATGGCTGAGAGTAACATGTCAAGTTCGACAACAAAGTTCCCCAGTTGACACCCTGGTGGGTGGTATATGACAACCACAAACAGCTTAACAGGAGCAGTGACTCTGCATGGTATTCAAAGGAGGAGTTGATGTTAAGTGGTGAAAAGCTTAGTGAATTTCCAGTGTTTGGAAATGAAGATCCAGGTTTCGGTCAGGGCTAATACCTGAATGTCTGTAAGATTAGCAAGTACTTGGATAATACAGCCAATTGGCTATTTCATAGACCAAGAGTAAAGGAGGACTGAGTAGAAGAAGCTTTTCTGACTGAAATGAGGTTTTCAGGGTTGCACTGTCTATGACAGGTGCATTTTTTTTCGAAAGCCTTGGATTACAGGGATATCTTTGTAGCACATGGTGAGAGAGGCGAGTTAAGTGAATAGATAGTAGAAAGGGACTCACAGTTCAGTGTCCTCACCCGGTGGACTCACGCAGGTAGATTCACAGGTCTTTAAACAATTCGGTCTTAACACAATAAGGGCTCACACACAGGGGCTGTTGCTTCTGCTGATGCTACAGCACAGTTTATGTTTAAATAACAGGAAGTATCACGGCAGAACCCACCCCTTTCAGATTTTCACAGCAAGGCAACAATAGAGGGTGTGAACCCTGTTAGTGACCCACCAATTGAAACTCAGAGAGTGAAACCAGAAAGTGCTCTTCTCCAACAAAGCCAGACAACAGCCTGACAACAGCTACAATCACAATCAAACTCCAAAATAAAGTTTCAAAAACACTCACCAACCAACTATGGCCTATGTTCTAGTTCAGAGCTTGTGTCAGAACTCGTGTTGCTTGTAAACATTAGCCACATCTTGGTATCAAAATGGCAGCTGCGCTCTGACCTTTTGATTGATACTTCACTTGACCCAATAGGAGCTTCCATGTCCTGTCCACAGCTTACAATAGCCAACGAGAGTCCGCGTTGAAAGGAGGTGCCTGCCCCTCTTCTTTTGTGTAGGAACAGATTCTGCCGGTGACTGGCGCTTCAAATAGCCAATGAAATTCCAAAAATGACCATATGATGCTTGATTGCTTTTTATAAAGCCACAACATGGAAATTACATAAATATAAATAGCTTGCTGTGATTCACTTTTTATATGAACTGCTTTTCCACCATAGCACTTGTTTTGACTCTTTTATATGCATCTTTTTATATGCATTATTTGTTTGGTGTATGGTGACTATAAGTGTAGTCCATTTACCATATCAAACTTTTTCAAAATTCACACAATCCCTTTAAGAGAAAACACTTATACCACACTGAAATACTACTAGTAGTAAAACTCTTGCAATCCCAACCTTACTCAAATTAAAGTCTGTAACTATCATACCCCACTCTCCCCTATCTAATCATCCAAAACATGTACTGTATTAGCACCACTCACTCTATTAACACACAGTATCTGCATTATTTGTTTGGTGTATGATGCAGTCCATTTACCACATCAAACTTGTTAAGACTCCATGCTGTGGCCCCATTGTGTTTTTCAGCTAATAAGTCACAGCTATAGGTCATCTGCAGGCATCTGTTCGCAAAAACATATTTAGGCAGAAATAAAAATCTTATACTTCAGTGTGTACGTCTTTCAAACTATGTACAGTTATGGTTACAGACTCTCTCCACCTCCCTACACACATATTTTGGTTGTAATTCATTCAAAGAGGCAAAACACACAATAAACAAAGTTAAAGATGATTTGACTGATAGCATTATTTTTCTTTTTTCAAATTTTCTATAGAGATTGCGATAATATCGTCATTATGAACTCTTTTGGCCACGATAATTGTGTTGTGAAAATCTGATATCAAGACAGCCCTATAGTCCAGTAATAGGAATTTAGAAGTTATTAAGTAATGTGTGGAAAAACTATTAAATGCTCAATTTCGATGCCATATGTCAGAACAAGGTCAAGGGTGTTTGTTAAAACAGTGAGTAGGTTTATTTACACTCTGAGAGAAGCCAATTGAGTCGAATGGTGAGATAAACACAGTGCTAAGGCTATCATTATCAATGTACACATGAATATTAAAGTCACCTACTATAATTACTTTATCTGTGCTAAGGACTAGATCTGATAAAAACTGAGAATTCAGATAAAAATTCAGACTACGAGCCAGGAGGACGGTACACTATAACAAATAGAATTGGCTGGGAAGTTTTTTAAGTTGGGTGTGAAAGACTGAGAATGAGGCTTTCGAATGAGTTATAATTAAGTTTAGGCCTAGGGTTACTTATTAGGCTTGAGTTGAAAAAGGCTGCAACTCCATCTCCTTGGTTGGTGTCTCGAGGAGTGTGAATAATAATATGACTTGGGGGACTGGATTCATTTAGGCTGACATATTCTTCATGACACAGCCAGGTTTCAGTAAGACAAAATAAATCAATATAAAAATCTGAGATTAGATTGTTTATTAATATGGCTTTAGATATCAGATCCACATTTAATGCTCCTATTCTGTTGTACTACTGCATTAGTGGTGTTTATTGTTTTTAGATTTTATGTATGCAGTCCCTCCTAATCAGACCAGGTCTTCTCCAGAAAGTTTGCCAATTGTCTATGAAGTCCACATTGTTTGCAGGACACCACCTTGTTAACCAGTGGTTTAATGATGACATGCGGCCAACATTGTCTTTGCATACGTACACACCAACTCAACATTAATTTTGACCTGAGTTATCTTATGTGCAATGTTGACTTTCTGACCTGATAGAACCAAATATTGTCTAAGCAAGGGTTCCATGAATACGCTCAGGACATTTCATGGCAATATACAAGCTGAGACAGCCCTCTCAAGAAAAATTACAGCACACACACATAGAGTTCCAAAGCAGGAGATTCTCATAGAATAGTGAAAAGGTGTAGGGAGACGGTCAAGGATTGACGTGCATACTACAACGTTGAGGACCTGGAAAGACTGGGATTCATACCTAGTCTACAGACAGTCAACACTGGCTTCTCTTAAAGGTTTTATATATAGGAATCAGAAATTCCTTCTCCTTAGTGATATCTGTGGCTGTTAAATTAACTGCAGTCAACATCCTAGCGCTTGCGGTGCAAGACTATTGCAGGTGATGTCTTTTTCCTTGCTTACACTTCACATAAAAGATCTCTAACGTTGTGTTTTGCACCGTGTTTCAGCAAAGCATCCCTCACTCCCAGTCAGTCAGCCCCCCCTCTGTACATGTGCTCGCTCACACACAAACACACACACAGAGGATCCTACTGCACTTTGGCCGCTGCCTGGTGTGAGCCAATCTGTACACCCAGCTTGCACAAATATGCGTTACCACCCTCACCTGACCCAACCCACAAACCACCAACTGGCAACTTTTTTTACTGTGTTTACTAAACACTCGTAGGCTCAGTGAGCTGTGGCCAGGGAGCAATGCACTGCGGTTGGGGAGCAGCACGCTATGGCCATGCAGCAACAAGCTGTAGTCAGGGAGCAATGCACTGTGGCCAGGGAGCAACAGGCTGTCTGGGCAGCAATGCGCTGTGGTCAGGGAGCATCACGCTGTGGACAGGGAGCAACTTGCTGTGGCTGGGGAGCAATGTACTGTGATTTTGATGTGAAATGTGTGTTTATTACAACCTTTGGACTACCAACAGGAAAAACAAAAGGGGTAAGCTATGTTCTGCTATCGCTCTGGAGCTGGTTTTCTGCTCCTTTGCTGAAGAAATAATGTTTTAGCTGTGTGTGCTCAGGAGTGGGTGACTTGTCATTGTGGGGGTGTTTTGTTGTGAAATGTGTAGTGGTTGATGGAGGCAGCTAGCTGCCTCATTAGCTGGACAACTAATATCTGCAGGGTGTTTCTAATCAGATAGCACTGTTCTTGTTGTGTTGTTGTGTCATTATGCTGGTTGCTTGTTGACATTAGTGGGAGAGAGGCAAGGCACTTGGGAGTGCGCAAAAATGTCACTTCTGTTGGATTTTTGTGGGAAATCCGGCCCACGTCTTCCACATAGAAATTGGTCCACAGGGTGTTACAGACAACCCAGAAAGTTGGGGAATGTCTCATTTTTCACATTACATTACTACTCGTAACTCACTGGCAATATAAACGATTAAGACATGTAAATTGCTTCACAATTCTACATATAGAACCTTTAACCATGGAATCTACTTATTCTAAACATCGCAACAATCTTTTCCTAACATTAACCAAATAATTCTTTTATTTGCATTATCTAAACAACAGCAACAATATTTTGAGAGATGAAACTGAATGCTTCTCCATGTTTAGTTTTGACTCTCGGGACAGAAAGCAGACCTGTCCCAGACAATGTGAGAGGTCTGGATGGTTAATAACGTAGCAGCAGATCAGAAATGTATTTTGGCCCTAAACCATTCAGTGCTTTATAAACCACAGCAGCATTTTAAAATCAATTCATTGACAAACAGGAAGCCTTTGTCAAGATCTGAGAACTGGAGTGATGTGACCAAATCTGATCTTAGTGAGGACTCAAGCAGCAGTATTCTGAATCAACTGAAGCTGTCTGATCAATTTTTGAGAAAGATAGCATTACAGTAGTCTATTGAAGATAAACACATGGACAAGTTTTTCCATATCCTGTTGAGACATAAGTCCTTTAAAGTCTGTGTAAAGGAAAATCTGAGATTTCTTTTGAAACACATTATACGTGTTAGAAAATAATTGCTGAAAACATGTGAAAAGACTGTGAACTTTGTAGTTCTGCATTGTAGAGTTAGAGTGTTAATCTGTTTTTCATCATTTCTGTGTTCAGGAGTTTTTGGGCTGGCCTGAAATGGTAGATCAATGACGTGGGGGGGTACTAGCATGACCCTTATCCTAACACTTAGCGCCTTAGCATCAGCTGGGTGTCTAATCTGTTGTTTGCTTATGGCAGCATGCAGTTCTTTCATTGCAAGCTTAGCTTTAGCATCCGGGGAATGTATGCTGCAATCACAACAGTAGATGTAACTCTCTGGGCAGATAGAAAGGTCTACACTTAACTTTGAGATATTCTAGGTTAGCAGAGCAGTGCCTCTCGATAATGGCATTGTTTTTCCACAATTTTGAAACCTAATTTATACACTTGGCGAGTCCACTACATCAAGATTTCTGGCTTGGTTTGTGGTTTTTAACATTACAAAATTGAAGCTGAGCACTGACTTCTTCTTTAGCTCCAAAAACAATTACTTCAAATTTACCTTTGTTTAATTGAAGAAAAATTTGGCACATCCAATCATGGATTTGTTCAATGCACTTACTCAGTGCTTGTATTGGACCATCGTCCCTTGTGATATGGTTATGTAAATTTGTGTTGTCTGCATAATTATGGTAAGACATTTTGTTGTTTTCCATAATTTGAGTGGGAGCATGTAGATGTTGAACAGAAGAGGCCCCTGAATGGAGCCTTGGGGATCTCCACATCATTATTGTCTGCTCAGATGCACAATTACCTATAGACACAAGGCAGTCCTTGTCCCTGCACAGTACTGAGCTGGTTTGAGTCTTACCAGCTCACTGGTTGCCGACTGTGTTTACTGATACTGAGTCTTTTTGCTGCTCTTAACTCAGTTAATTCTGCTATATTTCTCATTATTGTGGATAAATACCTGCTGCACATTTAACCTTATGCTAGTTCTACTCAAGCACTCTTAGCTCTCCTTCTTTTAGCGACTTTTCTTGCTGATCCTACAGTTGTTAGTTATTTTAGCTGTGCAGTTAGCTTAGCAGCTAACTTAATCTAAGCAGTTAACGATGGCTTCTCTCTCACTCTTGCTCTCATGCTCTCTCTTGCTCGATTTGTCATATGGTTAGTTATTCCTCTGTCTCCTTTAGTGATGATGGTATGTGTAATAAATATAGCTTATTTGCAGTATTGGAGGCAAGGACCAGTGAATTGGAAGTGTGGCTCCACACCATGGAAAACCAATCACTAGCTAATGTAGTTAGCAAGCCCCCAGTAGCCAGTGCGGACCGACCTAGCGTAGCTCCTACTCCCCCGGTAATTCCCGAGCAGCTGCAAAGCCAGGGTTGCTGGGTGACTTTCCAAAGGAAGCATAGCCCTAAGCAGAAGCCTATGGTTCACCACCAACCAGTTTGCGTTTCAAACAGGTTCTTCCCAATCAGTGACACACCCGCTGAGCAACAAACTCTGATTATTTGCAGCTCCATAGTGAGAAACATGAAGTTAGCAACACCAGCAGCCATAGTCAAATGCATTCCTGGGGCCAGATCGGTCGACACTGAATCACATTTAAAACTGCTGGCTAAGGCTGACCATAAATATGATACAATTGTTATTCATGGCAGCGGGAATGACTCCCAATTACGCCAATTGGAGGTCACTAAAATGAATGTCAAGTTGGTGTGTACATATGCAAAGACAACGTCGGACCCCAGGTTTTCTCTGGGCCCCTGCCAAATCTGACCAGTGATGACATGTATAGCCACATGTCATCATTCAACCGCTGGCTGTTGAGATGGTGTCCAGCAAACGATGTGGGCTTCATAGACAATTGGCAAACTTTCTGGGGAAGACCTGGTCTGATTAGGAGAGACGGCATACATTTCACTTTGGATAGAGCTGCTCTCATATCTAGAAATATGGCTGAGTTTATAAGTAGACCAAAGCCATGACAACCCAGAGTTGAGACCAGGAGGCAGAGTTGCAGTCCTACATGCGCTTCCATTAGAGCAGTTACCCACCCAAAACTACATAGAAACTGTGTCTGTCCCCTGACCACTTAAATCAATTAAATCTAAAATAAATAAAAGAGGAGTCACTCTCTAAAAGTATAAATATAAATTAACACCACCTCTAGAATAATACAACAGAATAGGAGAATTACATTTAGATCACTATCATCTAAAGCCATATTAGTAAATGATCTAGTCCTAGATTATGGTATTGATTTATTTTGTCTTACTCAAACCTGGCTGTGTCATGAAGAGTATGTCAGCCTAAATGAATCCACTCTCTCCAGTCATATTAATACTTACACTCCTCAAGACACTGGCCAAGGACGTGGAGTTGCAGCCATCTTCAACTCAAGCCTAATTATCAACCCTAGACCTAAATTTAATTATGACTCATTCGAAAGCCTTGTTCTTAGTCTCTCACCCAACCTGGAAAACTTTACAGCTGATTCTATTTGTTATAGTGTACCGTCCTCCTGGCTCGTAGTCTGAATTTTTATCTAAATTCTCAGAGTTTTTTTTTTAATCAAACTTAGTACTTAGTGCAGATAAAGTAATTGTAATAGGTGATTTCAATATTCATGTGGATGTTGATAATGACAGTCTTAGCACTGCATTTATCTCATTATTAGACTCAATTGGCTTCTCTCAGAGTGTAAATAAACCCACTCACTGTCTAAACTACACCCTCAATCTTGTTCTGACTTATGGCATCGAAATTGAACATTGGATAGTTTTTCCACAAAATCCTATTTTATCAGACCATTACTTCATAACTTTTGAATTCCCATTGTTGGATTTCACGCCATTAGATAAAAATGTTTTCATTAGATGTCTATCTGATAGTGTTGTAGCTCAATTTAAGGAAGGAATTCCATCAGTATTGAATTCAGTGCCATGTCTCAATACTACAGAGGACTCTTATGTTCATTTTAGTCCCTCCCAAACTGATAATCGTGTTGATAATGCTGCAGGCTCACTGCAAACAACACTTGATTCTATCGCCCCTTTAAAATGGAAAATAATAAATCATATGTGGTTAGCCCCGTGGTATAACTCTGAAACCCGCAAATTAAAGCAAATATCGCGAAAATTTGAAAGGATTTGGTATTCCACCAAACTAGAAGAATCTTGCTTAGTCTGGCAAGATAGTCTTAAAATATATAGGAAGGCCCTCTGTCATGCCAGAGCTGCCTATTACTCATCATTAATAGAGGAGAATAAAAACAGCCCTAGGTTCCTTTTGAGCATCTGGCCAGACTGACAAAAAGTCATAACTCTATGATCCATGTATTCCTATAGCTTTCAGTAGTAGTGACCTCATGAGCTTCTTTAATGATAAAATTCTAACTATTAGAGACAAAATTCATCACCTCCTGCCCTCAACAGGCACTGATTTATCTACAAACACAGGGACCTTAGAAACAGCTGTGAAACTTGATATATATTTAGACTGTTTTTCTCCAATTGACCTTCCTGAATTAACTTCAACGATTTCTTCATATAAACCATCAACCTGTCTCTTAGACCCCATCCTAACTAGGCTGCTTAAGGAAGTCATACCCTTAGTTACCACTTCTTTACTAGATATGATCGATCCGTCTTTAGTAACAGGCTATGTACCACAGTGCTTTAAAGTATCTGTAATTAAATCACTTCTTAAGAAGCCTACTCTTGATTCAGGCATTTTAGCCAACTATAGACCTATATCTAATCTTCAACTTCTCTCTAAGATCCTTGAGAAAGCAATCAGTTATGTGACTTTCTACATAACAATAGTTTATTTGAGGATTTTCAGTCAGGATTTAGAGAGCATCATAGCACAGAGACAGCACTGGTGAAAGTCACAAATGATCTCCTAACTGCATCCGACAAAGGACCTCTCTCTGTATTTATCTTCTTAAATCTTAGTACTGCATCTGACACAATTGACCATCACATCCTATTACAGAGACTGGAACATTTAATTGGCGTTAGAGGAACTGCATTAAGCTGGTTTAAGTCCTATTTATCAGATCGATTTCAGTTTGTACATGTTAATGATTAATCTTCCATGCACACAAAAGTTAGACACAGAGTTCCACAAGGTTCTGTGCTTGGACCAATAATATTCACCTTATATATGCTTCCTTTAGGTAATGTTATTTCGAAAGACTCCATAAATTTTCTTTGCTATGCAGATGATACGCAATTATATTTATCAATGACGCCAGATGAAACCAGTCAGTTAACTTAACTCCAAGCATGCCTTAAGGACATAAAGACATGGATGACCTGCAATTTCTGCTACTAAACTCAGACAAAACTGAAGTTATTGTACTTGGCTCTAAACACCTTAGAAACTCATTATCTAATGATATAGCTACTTTAGATGGCATTACCCTGGACTCCAGCTCCACCATAAAGAATATGGGAGTTATCTTTGATCAGGATATGTCTTTTAACTCCCACATAAAACAAATCTCAAGGACTGCCTTTTTTCACTTACGTAATATTGCAAAAATCAGGTACATCCTTTCTCGAAAAGATGCAGAAAAAATAGTCCACACATTTGTTACTTCTAGGCTGGATTATTGAAATTCCTTAGGCTGCCCAAACAAGTCTCTAAAGATTCACCAGCTGGTCTAGAATGCAGCTGCACATATACTGACAAAAACTAGAAAAAGAGATCATATTTCTCTCATCTTAGCTTCACTGCATTGGCTTCCTGCAAAATCCAGAACTGAATTTAAAATTCTTCTCCTCACCTACAAAGTGCTTAATGGTCTAGCATCATCATATCTTTAAGAGCTCATAGTACCCTATTATCCCACTAGAACACTGCGCTCCCAGAATGCAGGCTTACTTGTGGTTCCTACAGTCTCTTCCAGATTCGGTCCGGGGGCATCACCCTCTCTACGCTTAAAAATTTCCTTTTTGATAAAGATTGTAGTTAGGGCGAGCCAGGCTCGCTTTGGACCAGCCCTTAGTTATGCTGCTATAGGTCTAGACTGCTGAGGGACTTCCCATGATGCAGTTTTTTGTGCTTTCTCATCTCGCAGGAAACCCCAGGATCCGGCCCAAAACTTTGCAGTCCTGTTGGTGTCTTTCTCCAGCTATGGCTGCTGTTTGTTGTTGCTAATCACATCCTTATTACTATTATTGTTATTGTTGTTATTCTGCTTCTCTGTGTCTCCACCCTCCCCTCCCCCTCCCTCTTTCTTTCCCTCTCAACCAACCAGTAACCAGATTATGGTCTAGACCTGCTCTATGTGACAAGTGCCCTGAGATGACTTTTGTTTTGATTTGGCGCTATATAAATACAATTGAATTGAATTGAATTGAATTACCTGTCACGACAGGAACTGAGAAAGCTACCAGCACATTTGGCCCCAGCTTGTCCTGGGAATAGTCATAAGTGCCATTAGCCTTGTAGCCTGGACCCAGCAGATATAAGTTAGAGCTTGCTGTATTTTGTCAGTTTGTCTTGATAATTGGATGTGCTGTGCTTCTATGAGGCTGGGGAGACAGAGGATGATTGCAATGCCACCGTGGAGTGGTCGAGTGGGATGGGGCATTGTAACTGTGTTAAAAACTGGCTGAGCCAATGGTGGAGGTGGACGCCAAGGAGGGTTTAGGGGAGAGATAATGGGAGTAGGGTGGGGGAAGGGGCAGGGTGTAAGTTTGGCCCCAGTAGTCACCAGCTCTTTCACCTGGTCAGTGAACTCCAGGGTGGGTGGGGTGAGAAAGGGTGACTGGAAATGAGGGTGACCTGGATGGGGTCTGGGGGGATGAAGAAGGTGAATCCTCACAGGGTGGAAAATCTCCCTCTTGGCTCTGTCTCATGTTTAATGCTCTCTTCAGGCGGGGGCTGAGGTGGGTCTCTTTCAAGGTTTGCACCGCATTGTGTTATGTCTTCTTGTTTTGATTCCTCTTGTCTCTTGCCCTTGGCAGAGGGCCTTTAACACAGATGTCACTAATGAGAAGGAATTTCTGATTCCTACATATGGAACCTTTAAGACAAATTCCATCTGCCTTAAAAAGATGTCTACGGTCCCGGAAAAAGATGAGATTGTCAATAAAATGCACTGACTGGATGGTACATGCAGTTGAAAGCCATGTGTTCAGTCAGCAAGTCTCCTGAATCTCTCAACTCCTCTTCTGACTGGCGGTAGAGGGCCACTGATGAACAGCATTCAGAGAGCTGACTATGTTCAACAGATCAATAAAGTCTCATTTCAGTACTTCAGACTGTTGTTTCACAGCATCATTGGTACCTATTAGCACTATGATATCTTTCACAGTTGGGTGTGCAGCCACAATATACAAGATTCATTCTGCCAGGCCAGAGACCATATCCTTGGGAAAGCAGAGTATTTTGGTGCACTTACTGCACATCTTTTACAGCAAAGTCACCCACAATCAGAGTTTGGGTCTTTCTCTGTAGCCTTTTGCTTTCAGACTTACTCTCAGTTCTTACCCTGCTACGTGAAGAAGAGAAGGGCATCCATCCATCTATGTCATCTGACAGAAATTCAGGGTCCTGCAACACTGGAGTAAATCTGTTTTCAAGTTGTACACTTGGCTGGTGAGAAGGTTTGTTCATAGTTCTCCCTTTCGTAGATGTCTACAGCTGTGTCCTACTAAGAACAGGGGTTGAAGAAGTGCTCTACCTGGATGATAATGCAGGTCAGCCAGGCGCATCACAAATCTCAGTGCTCTGGGCTCTGCCTGTTACTCAACCTTCACATTTCAAAGGCAAATGATTTAATTTTAGGTTTTTCTCCAAGAGAGTTCCAGGGAGGACTACCACTTGTAGATTTATTACCTGATACACAGCCCTTCTGTTTCTTGGTAGTCTCTTTTGTGCTAATTAGCCTTGTGATAGCCTGCTGTTGTCCACTGTTTTGAGTCCATGGTAAAGTCCATGGCATTCACTTCCACGTTCACTTCAAACTGGTGGATTTTGGTTTCAAGCCCTGCAATCTTGTGTAGAAGTTTGTGAATGTTGTCTGTGGATAAAGGGGGTATCTTGCTGCGAATTAGCTTTAGCTAAGTACCACATTTCAAGTCACTGCTGTACAGGCTGCGCTTGTGTAGTACTGAGGTCATAAAAGTGTCAAAAAATATGGCAATAGCCTACTAATATATCTAAATAAATGACAGTCCCAATGATTTGTAAATAATCAGGAGCTGGTGCTCATAATTTCTAGAAACAAAAAGAAAATTAAAGCTGCAAGCAGCGATGATCGGGCCCTTGCACTCTTATGCATGTCTGGGCACAGATTAGTCGAAGGGCTTTTTTTGTAGGCATGCAGATGTGTTCAGGACTGGACTCGTATCAAACATTACACGAAGGAATTAAATATCATTTCCTGTGTCCACTATGTGGTGCTAGAGAACACTTTATGTTGCTGTATATCAACTGTAGACCACATCTTGAAAATCTGATGTGAATCAGATGAAGTTTGTCATATAAGGCAGACTTCCTCTTGGTAGTAGGTGGCACTATGACTGTGACTCAATATTGACATGTAGATGTGTTCAGGACAGGATTCTTATCAAGCATGAGAAATGTGGTGCAGACTGGACAATGTACATTCAAGCTACAACTTCCTGCTTCATGGCGAAACACCAAGTCTTCTTGGTGTGCCAGGGTGTATTACTAGCACAGATACTGAGACTGACTCGCCACAGTGTCCTCACACTTTCTGCCCCTCAGTGAAAGGAAACAACTAATAAGTACTTTGTATTTTTTCTGCAAAAAAACAACAAACGCACGTCAAAGTGTTTGGGCAAGATACTGAACCCCAATTTGCAATTTCCAACGGTTGTGCCAGCACCTTGCATGGTAGCGTGCTGCCATCGATGTGTGGCTGTGAATGGGTGAATGAGCTGCAGTAACACTATGAAGCACTTTGGATACAAATGCTATATAAATGCAGCCACTTACGTCTCTTATTTTCTGTGACTTTTTTTATGCTTTGCACAATAAATAGCATGATAGATATGGAAGAAATACAATACTAAATCATGTTTCCTGTCACTTTAAAATGATTTCTTGACTTCTTGTCACTTGTGTTTCAGCAATAAGGCACTTAAATCTAATAAACACTGATTTGTCCAGTAGACCATGAGCATTGATGAGGTCAACCACTGATTTTGGGTGATAAGGCCTGGCCTGCAGTCATCGTGTTGCCAAGTAAGCTCACTATTGTCTAAAATATAATTGTGTGCCGGAACAAAGGGGCCTAAGCCAGGAAGAACAGACACAGTAAAAAAATAAACCTTTAAAATTCCACAGGAGAAGAAACAAGAAATTAAAAAGAGTAAATAAAAATATTCATGTATACAGGTGAAAATTATTCATAATTGAACAAATAATATTGTGTGTGTGTGTCTGTGTGTGTGTGTGTGTGTGTGTGTGTGTGTGTGTTATGTTCCCATCCTGTCTGTCCCATGTGAACCAGCTGGAGGTGATAATGCTTATAGGAGCCCCTCTCCCGAGACCAGTGTAAATAAAAAGCCATGAAATTAGCTCTCCTTAACCTCTGTAACCCCGACAATACACACCATGGATACACCCCCATACACACAAACACAAGGCGTGCTCCCACAGGGCCATTTGACATGAGAGCCGTCTGGGCAATGATGACAAAGAAACGACAAAAAACAAGTCGCCAGAGATTACCAGATGAGCCTTCCTGCTTAAAGATGCACTAGGAATCCTCTAAAAAAAAACAAAAAAAACCAACAAAAACATCATAACCACCTACTCATGTCAGAATGGAATGGTAAAGGTAAAAGCTTTTCCTAACACATAACTGGTTTAATCATTAATGCGGTTTATCACACATAAAGTGCACAGGCACAAAGTAGATTTCTGGGTTAGATCTTGAATCCCTTGCCCACTTTCATGGTAAAACCTACATTGTATACCTCTCAAACCAAAATGACAAATTAGTCAATTTTAAGCCAATTCAATCCTTATATTTGCAGGATGATTAATAAAAATAATGCATTTTTCCCACTGGTGCCATGTGGAAAAAATAAACTTCTGAGAATTGTGATATAGTCATAATTTCACATTTAATCTCACAATGCTAGGAATAAAAAATAAAAGCTGAAAAAATGTCTTATTATAAAAAAAGAGAGACAATTATGACTTTAATTTCACAATTGTGACCCTGGATTATGAATTTAAGTAAATTATATAAAGTAGCCTTATCCTCATTCCTTCCATTTTAACTGATTTGCATTCTGACTGAATAAAAACCCATAAACCCATAAATTCACACAACATAATTCAGCACTGATGGTAATTTTATCCAAATTTTATCCTTCATACTTTTTAGGTGTTAAAAAGATAGAAAAAAAAATGCCTTGATAGTCCTCTGATTTCATTGTGCCCTGCACAGATTCAAAGCACCCAGTGCC
Source organism: Thunnus thynnus (assembly GCF_963924715.1). Classification (NCBI taxonomy): domain Eukaryota; kingdom Metazoa; phylum Chordata; class Actinopteri; order Scombriformes; family Scombridae; genus Thunnus; species Thunnus thynnus. Next base: position 30,503,737 of record NC_089532.1, on the reverse strand, counting down.
TGAGGCAGCAAAGCAACCCCAAAACATCACTGAGCCTCTTCCATGTTTCACAGTAGGCATGGTGTTCTTTTCTTTGAAAGCTCAATTTTTTTCTGTAAATATAGGGTTGGTGGGATTTACCAAAAAGCTCTAATTTTGATTCATCTGTCCAAAGCACATTCTTCCAGCAGGATTGTGGCTTGTCAACATGCATTTTAGCAGAGTCCAGTTTGGCTTTTTTATGTCTCCCTCTTAGAAGTGGGGTCTTCCTGGGTCTTCTACCATGGAGCCCATTTTCATTCAGACAGCCACAGAGGGTGCGACTTGAAACTGTTGTACCTTGAACTTGAAGATCAGTTTAGATCTGTACTGAAGTTTTACTTGGTTCTTTCTCGACCATTTGAGCAATCTCGAGCCAATTTTCCTCTTGGAACCACGTCAAGAGATGTTGGACACAGTTCCATGGGCCTTAAACTTCTTAATAATATTGGCAACAGTGGTCACAGGAACATCAAGCTCTTTGGAGATGGTCTTGTAACCTTTACATTGACCATGCTTGGCTATTACCTTTTTTCTAAACCTGGGTTGGAGTTTACCCTCTATCTAAACTAGGGATGCACGATATTATCGGCATGTCATCGGTATTGGCTGATAAAAGCTCTAAAAAGAAATATCTGCATCGGCCATTTCGGCTAATTATGAGAGGCCGATTTGTTGCCATCTCCACCGCCGCCTGACTGTGCTTCCCTCCATGGACTGTTTCACCCTGACGGTCCCGGTGCTTCCTCTGCAGATTCCACTTCACTGAAGCTGCCCATCAGACCCACGGCTTCTTCCCACTTTAACCTGTTAGCCTCAGCTCTCTATGTGGATCCAACCAGAGCATCGAGCCCCGGTTTGTTATTCAGGTTAAACTGGGAAGAAGCAGTGGGTCTGACGAGCAGCTTGAGTGAAGTGGAGCCTGCAGAGGAAGTACCGGGACCATCAGGGAGAAACAGTCCGTTGAGGAGTTGCAAAGTTCGGCTGAACAGATAGGAAACACTTCGGCTGACAGGATGTACCGCTCCGTTTGGGGAAAAAAAATTATTCTTGGTTTATAACGGCAGCTGGCAACCAGCGTATAAGGTGCATTACCGCCATCTTCAGCTCCGGAGTGTGGACCAGAGATTAAATCCTACACAATTAATCCTGTCTGTCTAATGAACTCACTGAAAACTCTAGAGCTGCACCTAATACGCTGGTTGCCAACTGCCGTTATAAACCAAAAAGAAGAAGTTTTTTTTTTTCCAAAAAGAGTGGTACATCCTGTCAGCCGAAGTGTTTCCTATCTGTGCAGCCGAACATAGCAGCTCCTCGATGGACTGTTTCACCCTGACGGTCCCGGAGCCTGCGGAGGAAGCACCGGGACCATCAGGGTGACACAGTCCGTTGAAGGAAGCACAGTCAGGCGGCGGAGGAGAAGACGACATATCGGCCTCTCATGATCGGCAAAATTCACCAGTGCCGAAATTTCATTTTAGAGCTTTTATCGGCCAATACCGATGATGTGCCAATAATATTGTGCATCCCTACAACACAGTGTCATCTGGACCACCTGCCACCAACATAAACAACAAACAAACAAACTAGACTCTCCGCAAAATCCAAGAAAGAAACAACACAACAAAATGTTTTACAAAACTAAAGCCATACACAAATTGTGAAACTTACCTAGCAAAGCCACCCCAAATGTATTGTCCTTTCCCTCAAATCCACACACAGTCACACAAGCAAACAATAGCTTACCTGTACTACCTGTAATATGGAGTGTGTCAGTCAGTAACATCAGTAATGTAGGTGTGAACACGTGAACAATGAAGTGTAAGGTGTTGTGGAGTAATAAAATTAGAGTCAAACAAAAAACAAAAGCCTGTGGCTGCTGGCTGGGATGAGTAAAGGTGAGAGAGAGACACAAAACACTAGGAGATGACCTTTTATCCTATGGGAGCGTTAACCAAACAGACACGCATTGATAGTAAAATATCTTTTAATTTCAACACTGTTCAAGGTGAATGGTGCATTATTTTAATAAAATGCAAGGGTACCAATAATTTCAGCCTTGTCTATAAATACTGTGCAACCTTTTTTGCTGACTTGGCAGAACTGCTGTCTATAATTTGTATTGACTTTGACTGTATGGTTGTTACTGGTGATTTTAACATCCATGTTGACAACCCCCAGGACAAAGGGACTAAAGACCTGTGTTGTGTTCTTGATAATTATGGACTGACTCAGCATGTGACGGAGTCCACACACAACAAGGGGCACACTGGACTTAATCAGCTCCAAGGGTCTGAACATTTCCAAGGTTGTGGTGACTGATGTTGCTCTCTCTGAACTGGTAAGAGAAATCTCCATGGGGAAATGCCACACTGGTCAAAATAGAGAAAAGAGTGTCGAAAAGCTGAACACAGGTGGTGAAAAACAAATCTCCAGGTTCATTATGACATCTATAAAGAGAAACTTCACATTTATAATTTGGAACTGCAAAATGCAAGGCGGTCCTTCTCTGACGTCATCGCCAAAAAAAATAATAATGCATGTGCATGTCTCTTGCTACTGCCAACAGGCTAACAAACCCACCTGTGTCAGTAGCCTCTGAACTTCTGTCCACTGGGGCCTATAATGAATTTGCCCCCTTCTTTAGACAAGCGGTCAGTGCCTCTATATCAGGTACAGGATATGTGTTGTTCCTGTGTCCACATAAAATCAATACAAGTAGTATGCCACATTTTTTTCCAATAAACCACAAAAACCTGGAGGTCATTGTACAACATCTGAAATCATCCTCCTGCCACCTTGATTTTCTGCCTACAGGCTTATTAACAAACTCCTATAAAAATATTTCAAATTACATGGCCTTAGATCTTCTGCAAATTGTCAACACGTCTCTCTTCTCAGATGTCTTCCCACAGACCCTGAAAACTGCAGTCATCAAGCCACTAAAAAAGGAAAATCTAGACACTTTACTAATGAACAATTGTAGGCCCATATCAAATCATTGAAAGGGCTGTTATTCAACAGCTGACCAACGTCTTGGCACAAAACAACTGTTTTCATGTTTTCCAGTCAGGATTTCAACGACACCACAGCACTGAGACTACTCTTGTTAAGGCCTTCACAGACATCCACTTAAACAGTGGCAGAATTCCAGTCTTAGTATTACTGGATCTCAGTGCTGCATTTGACACAGTTGACCACAACATATTACTGGACTGACTGGAAAACTGGGTGGGACTTTCTGTCCAAACTGGTTTGAACCCTTCTTAAAGGACAGGGACTACTTTGTGTTTATAGGTAATTACACATCAGAGTGGACAAAAATGACATACAGAGTTCCCAAAGGCTCCATTCTGGGGCCTCATCTATTCAACATCTACATGCTTCCACTGGCTCAGATTATGGAAAACAACAAAATATGTTACCATAATTATGCAAATGACACACACATTTACATAAGCATGTCACCAGGGGACTATGGTCCAGTACAAGCACTGGGTAAGTGCATTGAACAAATCAGTGATTGGATGTGCCAGAATTCTTGATATAGTCATGGACACAGACCTGAATTTCAACAACCACATTAAGACAATTCCAAAGCTAGCTTACTGTCACCTGAAGAATATATCATTAATTAAAGGACTTATGTCTCAGCAGGATTTATAAAGCACTGAATGGTTTAGGGCTAAAATACATTTCTGATCTGCTGCTGAGAGGTCTGGATGGTTCATAACATTATGAACCATCCAGACGTCTCAGCTCGTCTGGGATGGGTCTGCTTTCTTTTTCCAGAGTCAAAACTAAACATAGAGAGGCAGCATTCAGTTTTTATGCTCCACATATCTGGATTAAACTCCCAGAAAACTGCAGGTCTACTCTCTCAGTTCTTTTAAATCAAGGCTGAGGACTTTTCTGTTTGCTGCTGCCTTTTATTAATTCAAATTTGAGGCTTCTGATTAACTTTTATTCTTCTGTTTTATCTGTATTGTTCTAGTTTAGTTTATTTTATATTTCCAATTTAACACTTTTTAAATTGTATTTAAATGTCTTTTTTATATCGCCTTGTGTTGCTTTTACATTCTGTCTTAATGCCTTTTATGTTTTATGTAAAACACTTTGAATTGCCTTGTTGTTGAAAAGTGCTATACAAATAAACTTGCTTTGCCTTACCTTGCACCTGATCATCACCATACAGTGGATGATACAACAGTATTATGATATTGTGACATCCAGTTTTGCTGTTTAAACAGTTTAAGCAAACTTAGAACTTTGAAAAACATAAAATGTGAATGCTTTTCTTCAGGATTTCTCATCCTGATGAGGTAAAATGAAAAATGTAGAGAAACAGTCAATCAATAACTATGTCCTTAATGTTTGACATGGTTTATAATGATCTCAGTCTGATTAACAAGTCAGTGATTTCAATTCCAAACTATAGCCTCTGCCTTCACATAGCCAGATCATCTTAAGTCATGTCAGTGCTATTTCTGGCAAAATGTGTTTGAAAGCTATTTGGGGGGCTGATCAGAATGAAAATCTGGCATCAGTTTGCCTATGGCTTGTAGCCTAATCATCAGAATCATCATCACTCCTCTCTCTCCTCTCTTCCAGTAATCAGTATGCTTTGTCCAATAGAGGCGGGCTCACAGCTTGAGGATGATGTCACCATGGCAATGCTGCTCACTGACAGCCTGAGAGGAAATCTACTCTGGGATAGGCTGATGCTGGCCACCACCCACCATCTCCACACATTCCCCATCCAATGAAATGCGCTGTTAGTGAATTAGACACATGGGTTAATTTGTGGTATAACACAGAGACACAGGAGCTCAGTGCAAAATGCCTCTGGGTATCTCTAAACTCATCTTCTTCACACAGTTGGCAAGGACAGTAAATAAAAGGCTGGAGCTGTGTGTGTGTGTGTGTGTGTGTGTGTGTGTGTGTGTGATGGTCCTATGCTGTATGTTTTGTGTAACAGATGTGAGAAGGTGAAGGACCGAGCAAATGATAGTAAGACAAAGGAAAAAGATGGATAGAGCAAGGGGACTGTGGGGAAATGAAAGGAAAATGGGAGGTAAGGAGTGAAGGAAGGAAGAAAAGACAGGGAAGAAATACATAAGGAAAACTATTGTGAAAGAAAATATGAAAATTTAAAAAAAGTTAAGGAGGAAGGATAGAATGTAGGAAGAAGAGACAGGAGAAAAAATCTAAAAAGAAGAATGATGAAAAGAGTGAGAGTCATAAGAAAGGGCGATGTGTTCACATATTTGTGTTCAGATCAGGACCCTTATGAAGCATGAGAAATTTGGGGTAGATTGGACGATGTACATTCAAGTTACAACAACTTCCTGTTTCACAGTGAAACATTAAAATCCAACACATCGCCACATCAAGGGTGTTTGATGAAAACTCAAGATTTTAATAACTTTTCATCACAAAGGTCTTTAGATGACACTGACCAAATTTGAAGTTGCTAGGTTAAATTTCTAGGAGGAGTTTGTTAAAATACAATGCCTGGAAATGGCAAAAACTGCAAGAAAATTGCACAGTAAATTCAAAAGGGCCAACTTCCTGTTGGACTTAGGGTATGGTTCCAAGAGGCTTTTTTATTCATGTCGGCAAGACAGACTCCTGATTATGCCAATCAGAGGTCACTAAAATTAATGTAGAGTCAGTGAGAGAACAAGAATGAGTGTTGGACTAACAGATGGTGGTTTATGTGTGCATATGGACCTGGGGTTATTAAAATTCATGCCATGAGTTTGTTTGATGTTATGTTTTTTAGTGCCATATCTATTAGTGATAACAACAGGAATTATTGCATTGTAAGAAACGTCAAAGGGTCCAAGTCCGGTGGAGAAAGTATTACTGTTAGATGTGGAACTAAAGCAATAGTGACTAAGACCTGGGGGATATCAGTCTCTGGTGGTCTGGTCAGGTAGACAGTTGTGGTCAGCAGATGCACTTGTGTGAACATGCTGTAATCCATATGAAATGTTGGTGCAGAGCAAACGGCTGTCAGTTCTGTTTAAGTGGAGCTTGTCTGGTCCGAATAGATGCCTCCTGTCCCAGAAAACCTTAAAATTGTCTGTAAAGCCCATGATGTGGGAGTCACAGACTGAGGAGCCTACCTTACATTGTTTTGGGATGAGTCGGCATACAGACAGGAAATGGTGCGGCTAACAGGTCTGTGGCATAGTCCATATTTCCTTTGTACACTCCATGTTTCATTGCAGAATTTATATCCCATTTCAAAACTATTATTATTAAATTCTGTAAATACATTTAGATTTTAAAAATTTCATTTAATTTTAGTACTACTTTGTTCATTATTATTATTACCTTGCTCTTGTTACATTTTTATTCTTCTATGTTGTGTTTGTGGGAGCAAATGCCAAGACACATTCTTCATAACTATTATTATTAAATTCTGTAAATAGATTTAGATTTTAAAAATTTCATTTAATTTTAGTACTACTTTGTTCATTATTATTATTACCTTGCTCTTGTTACATTTTTATTCTTCTATGCTGTGTTTGTGGGAGCAAATGCCAAGACACATTCTTCATATGCTTGCATACTTGGCTAATAAACAGATTCTGATTCGAATGTTCCCTGTTGCACTTGTAGAACTGTGCATGATGTCTATGTCGGAAATACAACTCCCAAAAAGCAACATCCATATCTGTTTCCACCACATAAGAAGCAAGTAATCCAGAAGGTGCTGGAATACATACTCCAAATTCCGTCTCTCCAAAGTCTGCAAGGGAGAAGTGATTTTGTGTTGACTATCAGAGGGTTAGCAGAATGACTAAGGCTTATGCTTTTCTCATTCATCCTCTTGAGGATAGCATAGGTCAAGTTTAGAAGTTTGTAGAGCAAAACATGTCACAAAGCTTGATCTTCTTAAAGGTTTATATGTAGAATTGTGAAGCAATTTACATGTATTAATGTTTTCTCTGTTCCATCACCTTAAAAAAACTAATGTTGATCCTCAAATTCTGAACAATTATAGACCAATTTCCAATTTTCCTTTTATGTTGAAATTACTTGAAACAGCTGTCGCTGATCAACTTACTATGTATCCAACAATCTTTTTGATAAATTTCAATTTCCGAAAGTTTGACCATCAAAAACCTTGGAGTCATTTTTGATTCTTGTCTGACATTCCAGTTTCATATCAAGGCTATTACCAAGACAGCATTTTTTCATCGTAGTAGTATCGCCAAAATCCGACCTATTCTATCAATGTGTGATGCTGAAACCATAATCCATGCACTTGTACCTTCCAGACTTGATTATTGTAATGTCCTTTTCTCTGATCTCCCTAGTTGTGCAACTAGAAGTCTTCAGCTTGTTCAGAATGCTGCAGTTAGAATCTTGACAAAGACCAGAAAATCTGACCAGATAACACCCATTCCGGCCTCTCTTCACTGGTCACCAGTGCAAGCTAGAGCAGATTTTAAGTTTCTTCTTTTAACTTATAAGGCCTTGCATGGACTTGCACCACCTTACCTATCTGAGCGGCATGCTCTCTTCGCTCTGTCAATACTGGTCTCCTGGTCAATTCTTCAGTTAACAAAAAATAAGTTGGCTTTAGAGCATTTACCTACCATGCCTCGTATCTCTGGAATGGCCATTACATGTTAAAGAAGCAAGTTCAGTTGAAACCTTTAAATCAAGACTGAAAACCTACCTTTATTCACTTCATTACAGCCTACCCTACAATTTAGTCAAGTCCATCATCTTTTTAACATGCCTTTGACATTGATGTTTTTAATGAGGTTGTTTTATTTTAATTTTTAATATTTTATTTGCTTGCTGTATGTTTTGTCCTATGTATTCTTGTTATTTGTAAAAGGTATTGGGACCATGCTGCATGGTGATTCTGCACTTTAAATAAAATTGACTGATTGATGAACGTGGGTGCATGAGCATTCAGCAGAGTGTCTTGGGGATTTGTGCTGTGCAAATCGGGGTACTTTCATCAAGTTGGGCCAGCACCTTGGTGTTCTGGACTATCTTGAAATAGATTAGATCTCTTCTAAATAATTAAAGTAATTATCTATGTAAATCAGATTTTCAAACTGTGTTGAAGGGGATGTGAGCCATGAGTTGCAATTTGCATCAAAACTCGAACTCTTTCTTTGTGTTGTAACTCTGTCACCTCTGAACACATCGACATGATACACATATTTTTAGATTCAGTGTGACTTACACTTCTTGAAGAGCTTATATCATCTCATGTGCATCGTGGATAAACATGCATAAATCTGCTTAGAAATCAGAAAAAAGGCACCCTGTAACTCCAGACCTGGGCCTCATCACTTTATTAAGTTGTCTTCAGTATCAAAGTAACCCAGTGATAGTTGTCTACACATATACACTGCAAACAGCTAAATACTTTTAATGGTACCAATTTGCCAAAACGTAGAAAAAAAAAAGGCTAAAAAAAAAAAAACAGGGCTCAAATTGTAGATAACTCACTGGATCCATGGCAACATTATATTTTCTGTTCACATCGTCCAAAGCATTATGGAGACTAGGGCTGTAGTCTGCTGGTCGACTGGTCGATTAGTTGGTTGATATGCTCTCGTCCGACTAAATTCTCATTGGTCGAATAATCTCTGTGTTATTTTCATGAGGACAAAAGTGCTACATCAACAGCTTTCCAGGAGTAATCCATTATTTCCTGTGGCAGGAGGGACAGACTAACAAATTACCTGTGAAAACAGGGGTGTATTCAAAACACCCCCATTGTTTTCACAACTTTGAACTTGCCAGACCTAATGGAGACTGCTGGGTCTAACTGTACTGAACATTTACTGAACGTGCTGAACGTTTACTGAATCTGTGTTTCTCCATAATGACACAACGAGAACCCCCGCTAGCCCCCCCCCCAAAAAAAATTAATATTTGATATCCGACAGTGTTTGGGAGTCTCTGGGCAGCGCTGTTCCGGTACGTGAGTCAACCTCTGTGTCGTTGCCTGGGAAACTATTCGTAGCGTGGCTCCGTTAAGGAGTATGTTTGCGTAGCATGTGGGAAAGAGTGAGGGGCAGAGAAGTGACGGTGGATGTGAGCGGAGCAGAGGAAAAGGTCAGTAGTAAGTTGTCAGTCTGGCAGTAATTGTACAGTACAGACTACAGTGTGTCAATTAATAAATGCTAAAAAGTCACGTCTGTTGTTTCCCCAAATGCTGGAAAAGTAAAGGGGGTTAGCTCCAAAGTTAGCAACAATGGGCTAGCTAACCTAAAGACACAAAACAGAGAAATACAGAACAGAGAAATGCGTGGCTGCCGAGTTTACTGTGCACTCTGTCCCGTTAACCCCCCCCCCCCGCATGCGACTAATCGATTAGTTGAAGATCATGTACGATTTTAGTCGACCAAGATTTTCTTTGGTTGACTACAGCCCTAATGGAGACACTAGTTTCAAAATTGAGAGCATGATTATCATCCAAATCCAAGTGAGACAAGAAACAAAGAATAAAAATAGGAGTAACAAAATCCATTTTCATGTTGCGCTATTAATATTTTTATGACATTATTTATGCTCAAATTCCTATATTCCTGGAACTCTCCTTTATCCATTCACATACAGATATTTGCCCTGTGTTGAAGCCACTGGACAAACACACAAAAATTCCACACAGTCAATTTAACAGTTTTGAAAATCGCAGGGAGTGATGGTATTTGGGGGTGTGATTGGGGGGTGAGGTGAAGGTGGGGGTGGGGGCAGAGCAGTCATCTCAATTTTGTCTTAAACAAAAACAACAAAAATTTTTACCAGTACTATCTGTGCTATGGCATCTAGATAATCTGTATTCCAAATACTTAACAATATACAACAATAGATATATAAGTATGTCTTATTGTATAGCAGGAGTCAAGTGTTGCAAGTGTGCAGCTGGACAGCAGAAAGCACAGGGTCCCATACTCGGAACCCAGCTGCAGTAATTGATTTCTACTGCCACACCATAGCTAAATGAGTGGGATTAGTGGACTATGAACAAGGCCTATTTATTATTGGGATGCTCATGATTAGCTCGTTACTCAGCTCACTGAGGTTTATCTAGCCACCTGTCACAGGAGAGAGGGGGACTGTGAGTGGATATGTGTGTTTGTGTTCAGATTCAAGCCTGTGTAGTCAGAAGGTCTCGCCCACAAGTATTATAGCAAGGAAGCCTGAGAAGTTAGCAAAGCCATTCACAAGAAATCCCCCAGCATTTAATACAATGATAAAGACTGTATGGTATATAAACAGACTGAGGCTCAGCCTGGGCCCATCTGCTGCTCCGTGTATTAAAAATTTAATTTATTTCAACACAACTCAACAACAATACAACAAGGTGGGAAAAAAATACAAGCTATTTGTTATCTCTTACAGCCCAGTGTAGATGTAAGCCAGTGTACACTGTGTTTCTGTGACGGTACTGTTTTCACTCACTGTGTGATATGAGAGAAAAAGCACAAATATGAGACTCAATGTCAGATGTGGGGAAAAAATTAAGAAGGGATGAGAGAAAGAGAGGTGGTGGTGATTTTTCACTGGGAGCCATAGTTAATTTAATGCTCTGCATTTTATTGTCATGCAATACCACTGCTGTCTTTGTCACACATTCAAAATCTACATAATGTTACTTCACTTTATGGAACTCAGTGGGATCGAAGTGAACATGAGGCTAACTGCATCACAAAACTTCTTTACTACTAGTACAGTGCCCGTTCAGAAACATGCCTGTTTGGAATGGGCTGATTGCTTGGCCTCTGGCCGCTACTTCAATGTATAGAAATATTAATAAAGTTGATGTGAGGTGTAATGAGTATACACCAACAACATGAAGGAAACTAACATTCTATTGTACACAGATGATATAAATAACAGGCTAAGTACTCTAATAGTAAATACATGTTCTTTTCTCATTTCAAGTAAAATAAGGGCTGCATTTAAAAATGAATGAAATAATGTGCATCCTAAAATAAAGCGGATCGATCATACTAGGCTCTTAGGTTGATCCTATTTTCTGTGCCTTCAGTTCAGATTTGAGTGGGTATGTTTGCTCAAAAGATTTGTGCTGTGTCTGTAGTGCCACTTCACAGTCGCCACGGTCTCGGGGCATATGAGACAAATTGCTTTTTAACTTCCCAAAGGAGTATTTGCTCTGTTTTACACGCACAACCACAGTCATTGTGTATTAGGCTCTGAGCGCTTCCAAAACGCAGGTGACACTACACTCAACAATTTATCTGAACACCTCTTGTGTAGTCACTCGCTGCTGATCTGCTAAACATGCTGCTAACGCTATGCTTTAAGTCTAGATACGAGGTCAGAGTGTCTATTCTTAATTAAAAGCTCTGTTTTCACTGTCTACTTTTCTCTCTTTGGAGCACTTTTTCTCTGACTTGTGTCACGCCTCGTTTCTGGTCTCTCCCTGATATGCAGAAGTCAGTCAGGAGAGTCCTGAAGCTCTGCCCTGCCCCTGCACAGAGTGAAGCAGCTCATTGAGTGCTGGTTTATTCAAAGTTTATTAACATTAAACATATTGCGATTCCAAATAGCAACAAATTCGATACTGCACTCCATTTGTTCTCCAGTCATACTAACCCTGCCAAGTGTGGAATTGATATGATGAACGGTTCATGGGATACGCGAAGGACATACAGACACACAGACTTACAGACAGAGATTCCTTCCTTCAGTAGATAGGTAAGTATTTCCACATTCCTGGTCAATATTTTGTACATTTAGTTTCATTCTCTTCGATTTCAAATTTAAACCCGTAACAGCTCTTCTCACTTAAAATATACATATTTTTTTATTGTAAATTTCTTTCTTTCTGTTTGAAATTATTTTAGATTACTTAATTTTATGTACATTTTGAATACTATGCACCACAACACCAAGGAAAATTCCTTGTATATGCATACCTACTTGACAATAAATTTAGTTCTGGTTCTGATTTATTTTCCAAAGCAAGTTGTGTTTAAATTTCTGGCAGTGATAGAAGAAGTACTCATATCTCTTACTTAAATAAAAGCAGTAATACCACAATGTACTCCATTATGAGTAAAAGTCCTATATTCAAAATGCAACTTAAACGCCAGATTTTTGTTTTTTGTTTTTTTTTACCTTGACTGAATTTTAAAATTACTAGGTCATGATTCACACTAAATACTTTCAAATTGAATCAACACAATTCAATTAATCTCAGTTTCAAAGGAAACCATACCAGAGCTGGGTTAACTATTTGAAAAAGCTCCTCTCCTTATTTCAGATTTGTTAACATACGGTATAAAAGTGCAGTATTATATTTTTAATAAAAACAGCAACAGACACACGAATGCCAGAAAATTTAAGTTATTTATTGTAGTAAAGAAAATAAATTGCTATAAGGTGCTCTACAGTGTCAAAACAAAATACCTAACAAAAGCTAAAGGGGGTTGAATGCACAGGCTTTGAAGATAGAGAGAGCTATGCTGAATGCTGGGGCTTTTACAATCTATAGGAGCACTGGGCCCAGGTGCTCCACATCTGGTTGGCCACTGCAATCAGGCTCCTTAGGCACCTTAAAGACAACATAGGTAAATTCATACACCATGGCAGTATACACACACCAGCAGAGTGGGCAGGGGCTGTCACAACCATGTCTTGAAAGGAGGAAAGTTTTTGCCATCAACTCTTGGATTGATGGCCAATCTGCTCTTAAACGAGACTCAGTATATATGCACTCATCATGCCACCAGTCATGTGCACATCACTCATGGTCTAACAGCATTCACTCGCAATAACTTATTGTATAACAATATTGGTAGTGTGGAAACAGTGCCATCACTGTAAAACACAAAAACACCACAAATGCATGAACACACATAAAATGAGAATTATGTCCATTGGCCTGTTGCCACAGTGCATGCTCTGAGGTTTCCCTATATGCCTGCATCGAAATGCTACAATATATTCATCCATCACACTGCTTATCGAGGACTGGTTCACAGTGGCAGCAGACTCAGTAAGGTAACCCCAACATCCTTCTTCCCTGCAATGTCCTCCCTGTTGGGACGGGCAGTAGTGCGTTTGGTTATTAGCAATAATTCATAATTATCTATGATAATTATGAATTATTGCTAATGAAAATAAGATATTGAAAATAAGATATTGTTAACCTTAATCAATAATTCGGGCACCAACTGTTGGATCTGTGAGGAACACAGTTGATTATTTGCAATAATTATCAATTATCGAGGATAATTAACTAATTATGACAATTAATAGAATTATTAATATGAATTAACAAATACGGGGCATCACCCGGAAACCGGGACCAATAACCAAACAAGGTAGTCTCATAAATGGGAGTTCACCTAGAATGTTAATATCTGAGAGATATCAACATGCAAGGGTGAACAAAGAAGGGTGAATTCGAGACTCCTTCAATCAGCCACTTTTCACAATGTTACACACAATAATGACAGAAGAACTTCTCTTTAAAGATATAACAGTGTTTATTAAACTTAACAAAATTAACAAAGTTAACAAATGCTTCATTCAATAAACAACTATTCTAAAATCTAATCCTACCAAACAAAACACAACAGCTATGTACAGGGTTGGACACATGCAGGGGAATGCATGTGTGTGTGTGTGTGTGTGTGTGTGTGCGAGCGTGCGTGTGTGTGATAAGATGGTGACGGGGCCTGACGTTATGACGTTGTCGGCCTGCGACGCGGACGTGACTATGGGAGGAAGTCACGTCGCGCAAGAACAGGATGGCAGAAGTATGGTGGTGTCTTGGTTAGACAGAAGCAAGATGGCGCCGTCTGGTGGTCGGTGTCTTGCACTCACCCACTTCTGTGAAAAACACACATGTCTGATGGTGGATAAGGAAAGACAAAGCAAAGCTTTGTCTGACGTTATCTGACCATCAGATGCGCAAAAAGATGTCGGTGCGTGTATGTGTGTGTGCGCGCGCGTGTATGTGTTAGTCAGAAGAGAGAGGGAAGAAGAAGAGAAAGCGATCGTGAGGGGAAGAGAAACGGTTCCTTTGTCCACAGACAGCGTGTGTACGGACGGCAGTCTGTAACGCACGTTGTCTGGTTTCTGACCAACAAAGCAATTTACTTCCTCACTCACGATGGCACAAACACAGCAGTAGTCCCAAGCGGGACAAACACAAAACAGTCTAGCGTGGTGAACACAACTAAACAGGCAGCAAACTTAAAATACTCTTCAGAGTAAAAGAGAAAAAATGGACTCGGCGGTCCGTCAACAACACAACAAACAATAGCAATAAAGCTAAAAGTTAAACGCTATACAAAAGAAACTGATGCTGATAGGAACACACAACTAACACTGCCTCTGCCCAGCCTTATGCCTCTTACTTGGTCGCTTCAGAAAGCGAGCAGGGTGTGTGTGTAGTCCGTCTTTATGTCCGGCTTTGTCCTGGGCTCGGATGCAGACGGTGGCCATTCTCGCATGGTCGGCGAAAAGCATGGCAGCTGGCTCTCAGCGGCGTAGCGGAGAGAACAGCAGAGTCGACTCGGTGAAGAAGTTTTTCTTCTTTCTCAAGGGAATTTGAGGACGCTGGTTGCAGCAGCAGTCTCTCTCGGATCCGGGAATGTGTTCGGGTGAACACGGGCGAAGTCTCGTCTCGTCCGGCGAGGGGAGTCTTCGATGAGGGGAAAACACGTGCGTGGGGTACCCCCTTTAGTCACGCTGACTCAGAGGAACAGAAGTTACCCCTAGCTCAGTGACATGAGAAAGGCGTGTGCTTCAGGGCACGTTCAGTTTTTAAAGGGGCGGTGATGTCATGGCTGCGTCATCAGGACGCTCCTCTGTGCAGGAGCGTCTCTGCCAATGAGACTGTATGTTGACTGTTCCCTGCTGAGGTGTGAAAATCGCAAAGCATCCTTGGAAATGGAGTTGCAGTGGACTCCCGTTGTCTGTAAGCAGCATTTTGGCGCTATTCCTTTGTCTCAGGGGAAACAAAGGATAAAAGCACCTCGTGGTCAGGCCTCACAGGTTACATGTAGGCCCTCTCTGTGTGACCTCATGGTTTGAGGCCCAACATCCCTGAATGTTTCAGGATCACCCAGGAGGAACTTCCTGGGTGATCCTGAAACGTTCTCAGGCCAGATGAGTTACAGTATATAATTCCTCAGTGTGTTCTGAGTCTGCGCTAGAGTTTCCTACCAATTCGATGTGCCCAGAACTCCTCCCAAGGGAGGTATCCAAATCAGATGCCCAAACCACCTCAGCTGTTCCTTTCGAGGCAAGGGAGCAGCTGCTCTACTCCAAGCTCCCTCCAGATATCTGAGTTTCTCACCCTATTTCTAAGGTTGAATCCAGACACCCTATAAGAGATCTTATTCTTTTGGTCACTACCCAAAGCTTGTGACTATAGGTGAGGGTTGGAGCACAGACTCCAGACTCAGCTCCTTCTTCACCACAACAGTCCAGTACAACACCTGCATACCACTGATGCCGCACTGATCCGCCTGTCAACCTCACACTCCACCTTACACTCACTCATGATACTTGAACTCCTTCACTTGAGGCAGCAACTCAACCTGGAAGGAGAAATCCACTGCTTTCCAGCAGAGCACCCATGGCTTTCAACTTGGAAGTGATGACCCTCATCCTGACCACTTTACACTCGGCTCCAACCTGCCCCAGTCTATGCTAGAGCCAACAAAACCACATTACTCGCAAAAAGCAGAGACACAATCCTGAGGTCCCCATCCTGAGGTCCCCAAACCACACACTCTCCTCCCCCCGGTTGTACCTTGAGATTGAGGGAACTTAACATATTAGATCTGATACAACATGTATTGATTTGTGAATGCTTATATATATGTTATTTAAATGGAAAGTTACTTTTACTGTTCCTTCAGTGAATAGGAAAGCCAGAGGTAAATTCCCTTGGTGTTTTCTGCACAGAGGAAGTGCCAAAGGCAAACAGACCAGACAGTTAAAGATAATTGATTTACATCCAGAATGTATATGGTAAATGGACTGTACTTGTATAGCGCCCTTCTAGTCTTCCGACCACTCAAAGCGCTTTTACACTACGTATCACATTCACCCATATTCACGCGTTGAATGGGTACAGGGGCTACCATGCAAGGTCCCAATCTGCCCATCAGAGGAAATCTAATCATTCACACACATTCACACACTGATGGTACAGACATCAGGAGCAATTTGAGGTTATGTATCTTGCTTGCATGCAGACTGGAGGAGCCCGGAATCAAACCGCCGATCTTCCGATTAGTGGACGACCCGCTCTACCTCCTGAGCCACAGCCACCCCAGATGTGTGTATGTGGCAATCAGTTTTCTCTATTGTTAACCTGTTGCTAAATAGGCAATCATGTTTATATGCATAAAAGCAGACATCTGAACGTCCGTGCCAGAGAACAATCAACAATGCTGTTGTGTCCTTCTCCCATGCTACATGAAGTAAACTATATTTGACTCATCACAAAGAGTCTTTACAGAACTACCTTTCAAACATACTGTATAAGGAGAGATTTTTGGTGACGATGATTGGATAGATCCAGTGATCAACACCTGAGCCTAAACTGAAGGTTAATCACTACGACATATGGAGGACAAGGTCTCGCCACATGTCCAGCATGGGAAGCAGATGCTCCATCCAATTGATAAGTATGGTGTTAAAAAAACTTATTAGAAATTATTTTGTAAGTATTTAAAGATTTAAAAGCTGGGTAGAAAATTCACATAATTCCTGTGTAGTAGTGACAAGATATTCATGTAATTCCTATGTGGTATAGGAAACTCAGTGCTCTTTTTCTTCTGCGAAGGCCTCTGAAAGCCCAAAGAAGGTCTGTGCTTAATCAACGATAACCTTTAATCTCTAGAATATGGATATATATTCAACTTTGGTTTGGAATTTCCCTCAAAGCTAAACAGTCCTTTCTCAATGTTAAAGTTTCAGTCTGACTTCACAGAACAATCCCCCTCCCATTCTACCTCCAACTGTGTCAGGAAGTGGGATTTATGACACAGACTAAAAAGCAGTTACATTATTTTATCAACCACTCAAGTCTGAGAAAACTGGATTACAAAAAAAGAGAGACTGCATTACCACAATTTAACCTCATCAACTTATTTTGAGTTGGGACAATCCTATCACTAGGTTTCTATCTATCTCAAATTCTCTTTCTCTCCCCTCTAACTCCATGCTTACACACACACACACACACACACACACACACACACACACACACACACACACACACACACACACACACACACACTTATCCTTCCCCTTTCGTTTTCCACTCAGGTGTGACTTTAGATAAGAACACTTTCCAGACGTCAGTTGTAAATCAAAGGTCTGTGTGTCTTAAGCAAAAGTTTGATTCAATGTTTATTGAGGATATAATCATCTTGCAACCTATGTACTGGTTTACTGGTCACAAAGTAATGCTAGTCAAAGTGGTCCAACTCTGAATTTTCTATGATAAAATTTAGCTAAGATAATCATGGATGGATTAAATTGTCACACATTGCATGTACCAACTTTGCCCTCCAGTGGTCACTTTCAGTAAAGTTTGAATACCATAGAGGGGATATTGTAAACAGTTTTCTGGCCATGTGATTCACTTAATCGCTGTTAAACTCCATATGACTTGTAGCAGGAATTTGATGTGTGTATGAGGGATTATTTTGATAGGTGTGGTAAAGAACTGATATCCAGTGGTCCAGTAGAAATATAATTTGGAACGGCATTATTCACATGTGTAATAAACTGCAGCTATTTTATTGTTTTTCTAATCTTCATATTTACTAGGTACTAGACATTCAAAAGTTTGATAATTGAAGAATCACCACTAGTAGTTATAAAAAAGAATGTAGTTAACATTAAAAGTAGGTTTGTTATATAACAATAGTATATATAATAGTATATTTTCATTAGACTTAACTGATTGCTGTTTAACCTTTCAGTACGAAATATCCTGATAGGAGTAGTAACAGACCATGTTAATAGGAAATATAGTCAGCAAAGACTGCATTTTTAATCATGTAAACTAATCAAGTTGTTAAACTCAGGTATTGGGACAGTTGATTATATTATAGACGTGTGTGTCTCTGAATGCTTGAGTAATGTATTGAACTATGCAATTTATGCTTAAATGTGAATTGCCATGGTGGAGGCTTTGATTTTAAACTTAATTTTGAGTGGTCAGTTAGTGAATCAACTCAAAGGAATCACAAATTTTTTCTTAAACAAAGGATTTTCTGGTTGCGCAGGAGAGAGTTAGTCTCCACCCTAAAACACGCCCATGCCAGAGGCCAGGATAAAATAGCGTGTTGGCCTGAACCTGGGCTTCTCCCTTTTTGTATCTCCAAGGAGATACATGTCATGTCTCTAAGGGCTTCCGCTATCTTAATTTCCTCTGTCCTTTTTTTTCTTGTGTCACGTGACCTTCTAAGTTAATTTTCTTTTCTGTTAAGGTACGTGCAGTATTGTAACTCCAGTGACATCTTTAACGCTGCTGTTGCCAGAAACAACCATATCAGATCGATATGATTATATATGTAGTATTTCAGATTTTGTCTCCTCCATTCAGTTTCTTGATTCAGCAAATCAAGAAACTATGAAAGCAAAGTTATATCTTAAGGCTCCTGCAACACTCACAACTGGAAACATCAGCTACGACACAGCTGATTCATTCATCGCCCGGACGCAGCAACCTGCTGGGTCATCACCAGTTCATCTGAGGACAACCCTGCGAAAAGTAGGATAAATGAACCCTCTCCTGCTCTTCATCTGCTTCTGTGATTTAAGAGTAGGTGTCATTTAAATTGAAGTCTCCAGGTAAATTCTTAGTTACATTATCATTCCTACATTTCACCAGCAGTCATTCAAAACTTCTAATTCGCCATTTAGAACCTATTACGATCATTCTAGTTGGTTATTCATTTATTTGTTTGCACTGATACCTCATTTATTCACTTAATAATAAATATGCATTCATTAGTATGTTGTTGACTGTGGCTTCAATTTAAAGCAGAAATTCAGATCTCTGTATCTTTACACACTACTTCAGACATGAAATCAAAAATGTTTTCTGTCTCCTACTGGCACAGGTGAAAATTAAAGGGGGGTGGTGCCCTGGTTCTTACAAAGTTTTGCTATATTAATAAATGTAGATTATCCTACAGTGGGATTGAAACTATAGAGTCTGAGGAAAAAAAGGAGATAGGATGTTAATGTTAAGAGATTACAAAGTATCGTTGATATTGAACAGATGAGATATCCTTATTGCAAGATGATGAGAAAAAGAGAAAAAATGTGTGGTTTTGCCCTACTGTAATGAAAGAAGTTGTTATGATAATAATGGTAATGTTTACAATTGATCTGAATATGCCCTATTTAAAAAGTGTCTGAAAAGTTTGTGAGAAAAAGTTGTGACAGGATTTCCCCCAGAAAAATTGTTAGGCCTGGTGGCAAGTATCTTTGTATGAGGGCTGGCAGCCCGGTGTGGGCCAGTGGCCAAGTGTCTTTTTTGACGGGGTCCTGGCACAGCCAGCAACAGACTGATGGCAGTATTAAGGTAGGGCTCTCAAGTTTGAGAGCCCTATCTTATTACTTACTATTAAATCTGTAGTGTTAATGACTTGAAAAAGTTTAAGAGACTTAAGATCTACTATTGAACTGTGTACTGTAAATGAAACTTGGCATGTATATTCAAGACTTAGTGCTGGATGTCTCAGGTATGTTCAGAAAAATATAAAAGTGCCTCACAAACAACGCTGCTTCTGCTTCTCCTGCAAGTGGATTCAACAAGCAAAAATACGGACAGCGCCACTCTGCCATTGCAACTCACATTGTGGTCAGAGATAGGATTACATCCATAGTGATAAGACCTATCACAGAGAATGAATTGAAAAAGTTTTGAGAGTAAATTTCTATTCCCATTCCTCAGGTGCGGGAACTTTGTATGTATGTTCAAGACATGGTGTTAGATGTCTCAGGCACATTTTAAACAGGCACTACAGTTTATCCGATCAACTTCAGCTAAACTCAAAATTGTAGTCTTCACATATTTGCATGTGAGGTGTTTGGGGAGCATCAGTAAATTGTAGCATCTACCAATAGTCTGCATGAGAGGCATTTAGGGGACGGGCACTGTTCTCTCTAGGTATTGAGAAATTGGCCTGTTCCAAGCAGGCATGTTTTGAATGGGTACTGCACTAGTCTACACCAAATTCAGGAACTTATTTTTTATCGCAAAATGTGGATCATAATATACATGTAGGCTACAGCTACATTCACAGTTTATACTGCTCACCCCGCTCTGTGCCAATCAGCACACGTCTGTCCACTCTGACAGCAGCCCCACTGCCACTCCCTCACTCTTGCTCACCCACTCACTCACGCTGCTAGTTTACTGTTAGCCATTAGCCTGCATACCGCAGCTAAAAAACTAGTGGTGCCTAAAATTGTCAAGACTGCACTTCAATACAACTGCTAGCAAAACTTTCTGTCCTTAACTTGCAAGCTACAGTAAGTTGTTTTCCAACCATCATATCTATGTTTCCATCTATGCAGCTGTCTGCACCAGCTCCATGCAGGCTTGCCTCTCAGCTGCATCTCACGGGCATAACTGTGACCTGAAGTTAACTACTGTCATTGTGTATTGGGCCCTGAATACTTCCAAAATGCAGGTGACCTATGCTCAAACTGTGCCTGAACCCTCCTGTGTAGACATACAGATGCAGCATTCGCTGCTGCTGCTGCTGCTTACACTACACTTGCTGTCTAGACACGATGCAACTGTAGTTTAAAAAACATCTTAAAATACTTTTTAAACCAAAATTCCCTGATGCTTAGGCCTGGGGGGGGCGGGCATCAACTTAGGCCCAACAGGCCACAGGGCTTGCAATACAATGGCAGAAACCTTGTGTGACAGGAGAAAGTGTCACTATTGAGAAACAGCTGAGAGTCTGTCACACTTATGTATTTGAGAAATCTCAATGGAAGCTTTGGGGGTTTTATGCAGACACTCTTGTTTGATAGTTCCATCCAGGAAAATAGCTATTGGCAATTTTTATTGGCTTAACGGCAATCAGGAATTTCATTTTCTTACTCCCAAGGTGGTCCGGTAGTTGCTATATTGTCAAAATTTTTGGGTTGATTGATGTCTCCATCAAACAACCCAAAGATATCTAGTTTACAATGACGTGAAACTGTGCAAAAGAAAATCCTCACATAGAATAACTTTCAGTCAACTAACTGTTTCAACACTGCGACAAGTATGTGATGACTATTGTATTAGAAACTGCAGTTTACTATCACATTAGAAAAAGAGTCATCAAACCTACTCCGATGCTTCACATCCTCATTCCTGACAGTCAGGATTTTTCCTGCTTTTTATTTCTTACTTCTACAGTAGAGAAGTTGGCCTAGTTTTTATTATGAAAAGCCTTAACAAATGATTCCACTAACCTCTGAAATTGAAAAAGCCACCCAGAGGCCTGTTTTGTCACACAATATCGGCAAACCTTTTTAATTCGCTAACCAAGCACCAGGCAGAGACTATCTCCTCTCCTGCAATAGCCTTTCTTCCCAGACTGAAAAATCAGAGTATTCCTCGACTAAAACAAAAGTACTGAAAATGTCCTTAGTCTAGAGCTAGGCCCAATTCCTGTTCCAGATATTAACCCTGAGTGTTCTATTTTGGTTATCTAGATGTAGTCTCCTAAAACTAATTTAGTATAAATGTGCCATATTCAATCCCTGATACAATTGTTCTTTAATTCCCAAGGAGGTTAAAGCCTGCAGACTGATGCAAGAGATGCACTGATCGTGTTAAAGCAACCACACATGTTGTGGAGGGGACATACAGTAGTGTTGGCTTGTTGCTGACACAACTACAATGATTATTGGATTCAAAAGTAAGGTGTAAGTCACCTACATCAGTAACTAGAACCTAACACAACCTAACTGATACAGGATTTTTAAGGCTGATTTCAATATTAAATAAATATTTTGGATAAGGATCCCTTACATGTAGTTATTCAAGTTCTGACCAAGATATGTACTGAGCAGGACATCATGCAATTGAAAAATACACTACATTATCAAAAACATTACTAAAAGCAACTGCCACAGTAAACTGGAATTATTAATGTGGTTGTTGTTCATTATAATTCACTACTAAGCAAGGGTTCTCCTTTACAGACAAAAACAAACTGTGTACTATGTGGTGGACTAAACTAAGCTTTGATAAAATTACTGTGATTAGCTACAATAGCCTGTCACAAATGACACCAATGATTTTCATGTATGAATTTATCCTATTTATCCACTAACTTGTACCATCACGTTTCTATCTATACAACACAAGCCACAGAAAAGCATTTTCCAACCACTATTTATGTCAACAGATTGAAAACACTGTTTACTTTAATGATACAGTAAACTCATACAATGACTGGGAGTAAATGCCACTGCAGAACCAAGACCAACAACTGCTGCATCGACGTCCACTGTCTGTTACTTGTCTCAATGTGCACATGTTTATTTCTAGTGTTTTTCCACCTAATAATCCATCTAATATTACCAGTTCTGGCCAGCTGTTTCGTAATGTGGAGATCAGACATAAACTAAGGCAAGTAGTAACTCTGTAAAGGCACTGTGTCTCAGCCTTAAACTTTTCAGACAAACTACTGGTATAATTTCTCCAGAGACAATCAGACACATTTCCACTGCACCAACTGTAACTGTACTAACATGTACTGAAATGCAAGTGGCGAATATGTTTACCATTTAACACATTTCTAACAAATAAATGTAAAATCAAGTTTGTCAATGGGCTTTACACCACTCAACTGCTGTACTGTTGAGTGCATGAGAGATTACTGATTGCAGTCACTAGTTTACTGTAGCAAAACCATGCATGGCCAACACGACTGCTGTCAGGCTTACTTAGCTCATACAATAAGGTGAAATGAGGGGCCTGGTTTACTATCATTCAAGTTATTTATTGTAATGAATGTAATGTAATGAGCATCTTACCATGATGACACGTAGCATACGTACAAATGCCGATTCAGCTGAACTGTGATGTGTTGAGTGAACTTATGTGAACTGGTGTGTTTCCAACAGTAGAGTCACAGTGCTATCTGGTGGACAAACTGCGCAACAGCAATGATGGTAATACAACAGCCCAAGCACTTCTCTTTGGGTTTCCAATATTTTATTTTCTTATTACCGATTTATCCGCAATTAGCTTACGTCAGGCGGTAAAATCAGCCCATCAATGTATCGGTTGGCCTACAGAGCTTAGTATATTTCATACTTTTCAAATTTGCTGCAATGAGTTTCGAAACTGATGACAAAATGATACCCAGGGCAGAATCTACAATTGAGGACAGAGGATTACATTGCTGAAGAGGGCAGCATCAGAATCAGAATCAGATTTATTGGCCAAGTATACACTCAAGATATTTGGTTACGGCTGTTGGTGTCTCTCAAGCAATACAGACTATGTACATATTATTTACAGACAATACACAATATACAAGCAATATACAGACTATATGAAGGACAAAAAATATACAATAGTGCAAGTGTGTGTGGTATAGCAAACAACAATAATGTGCATCACATATGGGAATGAAATTGTGATGTATTTGTACAATACAGTATTTGTAGATGTGAAGCAGGGTGTAATAACTATCTGAAGAAACAAGAGTAGCTATGGCATAGCAGATGATACTGGTCAGCTATTTATGAGAGTGATGACATGAGGAAAGAAACTGCTCTTGTGTCTGGTAGTTTTGGTATATAGGTTCTGTAGCACCTGCTGGAGGGGAGGAATTGGAAAAAGTTGTGTCCAGAGTGTAAGGAATCTGTAATGATTTCCCCTGCCTGTTTCCTAGTTCTTGAGGAGTGCAAGACCTGGAGTGTGGGCAGTGGAGCACCAATGTTTTTTTCTGCTGTCCTTACTGTTCGCTGCAGTCTGTTCCTATCCTGTTTTGTGGCTGCTCCAAACCAGACCGTGATGGACGGATTCAAGGACTGCAGTGTATAACTAGCTCCCCTTTACTTCCTCTGTTGCTGCAGAAGATTCATCCTCTGCTGGGCCTTTTTGAGGATGGAGTTGATGTTGGTCTCCCACTTCAGGTCTTGAGAAATGGTAGTTTCCAGAACCTTGAAGGTTTCCACAGTTGACAGAGAACTGTTGGATATTGTGAGGGAGAGCAGTGCTGAGCGGTGTCTCCTAAAGCCCACTTTTATCTCCACAGTCTTGAGTGTGTGTTTTGTATTGGGGTGGGAAACATCCAAATCATCTCCACAGAGATGTCATAGTAAACTTTTTTTTTACAAATACTTTTCAAATATGGTTAAGAGGTTAGCAATGTCATAAACTGATATACTTCACATTCTTATGTATGTCTTTTCTAACTTCTCTACAATATTCAATATAAAAGTATTTATTTAGTCTTATATTTCTCTGTCAGCACTTAGAACCCTAACCTTTTGTGAATTTATCCACATCTTAGTTTTAATTTATTATAGCAACATACATTTTGTTTTAGTTACTCAACAGTGACTTTATGATATATTTCACATATCATATCAGTATAGTGTTATAGGGTCAGTCTGTGTAACTTATCTTCTGCTAAAGGGAAGACATTTATATGCCGGTTGTCTGCAACAGTGAAAGCTCAACAAATTGGCACAATATTCATAACACCCACAGGACCAACACAAAAAGCCCAACACTGTGTGTCAGCGTAAACAGGAGAACACACACCACCCTACCATAGCATTACCATTAGTTTTTACATTTATGAGATCTTATAGGTGTGTTTTCTAAAAGTGTTTCTAGGAATGCTCTTATATTTCTACATGTTTTCAAAAGCAGCACTTCAGAGGGAAGTGAGCCCTTCTTGGTCAGCTGACTGTAGTAATGAAAATAATGCTGAATACATTTAAAATAGCAGACATTACTCTTAAGCTCATATTAAACCTAAAATAAAGCAGTAAGTTTAATGAATACTCACATCACCTTTTGTCATTTTTTTTATATAAAAAGAAAATAGAAGATATGAAATCTGAAAATATACAATCATGAAGGGTCTTAAGAGATCAATATATAAGGCAAGAGAGACAGGAGGACAGTGATGACAGAAACTTGCAGATCCATTGTGCAACTAAATTATTGAATTAATTTGTGTTCATTTAGTTTTTATTTTCTTTTTTCACGTTTAAACATTATCACTCATTTTACATCAAACATGTTCAGTGTTCATGGTGAAAGTATTTAAAAATGATTTTAAAAAAAATAATAATTTTTTACATAAAAGTTTTTGGTTCCTCCTGCAGGAACAGGGCCCTGATCTACACATATTTGGATCATATCTGGTTGTTTTAAGATATTAGACATTTGTCTGTGTCCAGGTGTTCCATAGGGGAGAACAGGGTAAGTCGAGCCAGTGGGTAAAACGAGCCACCCCACCACCCACCTGTATCTAGGTAACCATAAACATAGGTAATCATGTGACCACAAATTCAGAAAGTACAGTTCACATTACTCAATCCAACTTGGACTCAAGGGCATGGAGAGAGTGGTATGTGAAATAGAGCAAAAATGTTTGTCATGCCAAGTGAATTCATCATGTTACTGAGGTTATCAGTCTTGTATCTTAATTAAAAATAGATTTTTTTCATTTTTGGACATTATTACATGTTAATTTAAGTAAGCTACAAAACAAGGCCATGAACTTAGCATAATTGTGGATCTGAGCCACTGTGTGGAACAGTTTTGTCAAAATGGAGGTTGTGGGATAAAACATGCCAGTGATGTTGGGGCAAGTTGAGTCAACGGCTCAATTTACACCCAAAAGTTTAAATAGGCTATATATGTACAGAGTAACTTGTGTATTTAAGTATTATTTTCTGATATTCTAGAGACTAGAGACACTGTTCATGTTAATGTTTGATCACTGTTACAAGTGTTAATAATGATGAATACCTAATTGTTGACTATTAAATTTAAGTCACACACAAACATGCTGTGCATACAGACGGGTGATAAAGGAAAAACCAACATAAAATGTGTTAGTAAGGTGTTGGGCCACCACATGCCACCAGAACAGCTTCAATGCACCTTGACATTAATTCTACAAGTCTTTGAACTCTATTGGAGGGATGAACACCATTCTTCAAAAAGATATTCCCTCATTTAGTGTTTTGATGATGGTGGTGGAGAGCGCTGTCTAACACGTCAGTCCAAAATCTCCCATAAGTGTTCAATTGGGTTGAGATCTGGTGACTGTGAAGGTCATAGCATATGATTCAATTTTCATACTCAAACTATTCAGTGACCCATCTTGCCCTACGGATGGGGGCATTGTCATCCTGGAAGAGACCACTCCCATCAGGATAGAAATGTTTCATCATAGGATAAAGGTGATGACTCAGAACAACTTTGTATTGATTTGCAGTGACGCTGCTCTCTAAGGGGAAGAGTGGATCCAAACCATGCCAGCAAAATGCCCTCCACAGCATATCAGCCACCAGATCCCCTCACTGTAGGGGTCAAGCATTCAGACCTGTACCGTTTTTTCTTTCAATTTGTCACCCATCTGTATACACAAAGGCACATTTACACACACATTCTTTCTGTAGCTAACACACAAAGATCACACTTTAATCTTAACTGAAAATGTTTAGGTAACATGTTGAAAAACAGGTCACAAACATATTTACTTAAAAGTAAGATTTTTTGCCTTTGTTAAATTGATGATATTAAGTAAGTTCAAAATGATCTCAAAATTGTTTGACTTTGTGTCATTTTTACATAAGTATTTAAAAATGGCACTACTTACACTGAAGTTACCCCATCCCCATGCTTGTTTTACCCCTACCTTGGGGCAAGTTGTTCCATAGGACTAACTTATTTTGATGGGTCATTGTTCTAAAACCATAATAATTAGATAACTTCTTTTAATTTTCTTGGGTACACAACAACCTGAGGTATACATAGTAACTATTATTTGAAATAAAGACACTTTTATTTTGCAGTAAAATTATCAAATGTAAAAAGTTGTTACCCTCATTCTCCCCTATCAAAAATCTAGTCTACAATTTCATTTAAATCATTATGCCTCAAGCCAACATTTTAACAGTAAAAATGTGTTTTAAGTTGACAATTTAATATTTCAAGTTTCAATATCTGCATAGGTCATCTGCTTTTTGTGGCAGTATTTGCCACAGGCTGTGCAAAAACATGTTGAATAAGCTATATGAGGGTAATAATGTGCAAAGGCTGAAACATAAAAGCTGTCGTGTTTTTTATTATGACACATCATGTTTTAAAATAGTCGAAAATAGTCAATATTTAAGTGTCAGGCTCTGAGGCGCTGTGCCAGCTGCTGTTGCGTTTGCCCTGGGTGGCACAGACAGAACAGCAGTGACAGAGAAATTGAGCATTCATGCTACTGCTGCTGCTGCTGCAGATCAGCTTGTCAGTGATGATTTAACTACAGCAGGCAGCTGGGAAGCAAATGTTAAACGTTCCCTCCTCTCCATATCCCTCAAGGATTTTCCCGCCTTAGACTTGTTTGGCTGATAAACTGCTACCCACGGCTCGTCAAGGTCAGCAGTTCTCTAGTCCCACCCCATCGTTTACATTGTGTGTCCCTAAGAACAGCCGTAGCTTGAGGAGGGACGGTGGCCACTTATCTGAGCTGGGCACCCTCCACATGTGGGAGAACAAATATCACTGAGGATATACTAAGGATGAAGTCAATTCTGACATCTGCTGATGGAACAGTGAAGTGCAACCCTGTCCACTCTTAGATTCCAGAGAGTGGTGGAGTTCGTGTATGCGTTGGCTTATTACATTCCAGGTTATTGGTTACAAGAGGTACAAAGTAACTACTTTTACTAGTACCACTAGGACTATCCTAAAGTATAGTTTTAAGTATAGTTTTTATATACTGATACGTCAGTATTTCCATTTTGACAGACTTTATATTTAGCTCTTCTACATTTAAGAGAACAACTTTGTACTTTGTAGTGCATTTATAATCATTTGACAGGAGTAATTATTACTTCATTTATATCTACTGGCCATTTATAGAGCAACCACTTGTTATTGTTATTAATTGTTTTTGTACTTATCTTTGCCTTAAAGTCAACCATTTCCAGGTAATGGAAAAAAATGCAGCAGTCTCAACTGTACTTGAACCACATCTATCTCTTATTTAGGAAATCTCTTGTAAAATGTCTACTTGAATTATACATTAATTTTGAATTTTGAATTTCAGAGTAGATGAGTGGTTTACACAGATATCATGAAACCATAACATACCTGGTTTGAATACAGCAGGATACCTTTGTTGCATGTCAACAAGTGTTGTGCAACACTCGTATTTTTTATCATCTTCACTGTGAGTCTTTGTCGTGGGGAAAACTGAAACTCTGGATGCCAATGAAGAACAAATGACAATAATATTTCCCCTCCAAGCTTTTATTTCTACTTACAAAGCTGTAATAAACAGGTTGTGGTGAGCAACCAAATGAACAAGAGCCTCTCCAGTACTTAAACCCAACCCCATAGTGTTGATGTCTAAGTCAGTGGAAGTGGCACTGCTATGATGTACGAATCCAAAGTAAAACTTAGGTCCTGTGACTGAACTCTCATCACACACATGAAGAATATGTCGATGCAAATGACAGAGAAGTCAACTGTTACATGTCTACAACTATCACATGACCTCTGTGTTAGGTGAAATATGGTGAACTGCAGAGGAAATCTTGCTTAACTGATTATGAACATGGCAGATTCTCATAGGTCTATGACCACAGGCAACCTCTGCAATTATTACAAATAAGACTTGGAGTGATATGGGGAGAAGAGCTTTAATAAGCTTTCTATTAGGGCCAGGGACACTCACTAGAGGTCCTAATGGGTCCATAATTTTGGGCTTCATCTGAAACAAACCAGTGGAAAGATTATCAAAGTCTGACATGCATAAATTCATTTACATACAAAAACAAAACTGAGAAAGACCTGATCTAAAAAGAACCTAGGACGATCAGATCTGATCTGAAATAGACAAGGATGATTAGACCCAATCCAAAATCCAGGACCCCAAAAGACCCAAACAGAGAAAGAACAGCAATGGCAGCAGCATGACAGCTCCACTAATTAACCAATAAGTCCTGTCCTTATCCACTCTGGTATTAGGCCATACTCGTATTAGCTCATACTGGTTTTAAGCCAATTTGGTGAAACCATATTAAAACACAGGTTCACAGCAACAGAACAGGACCTTTCCTAAACCCAATTAGACTAAATCAAATTTGGACCTGTCCTGACTCAAGTGCTATGTCAGATCTCAGTTGAAATGAGATTTGTTTCAAGCAAGTGGCAACCTCTGGGGCTGTAAAATGAAGCCAATGCAGAAGTGCCAAAAACTGCAGTTCCTTGAATGGCCACTTGAGGCTGGCTCCAAAAGCTCCCCATAGAACCCCATGTTAAAATGCCCAACTTTACAGCAGAAATAAACATGTTTACAGCTTGGTACAAAAAACAGTTTTGGTCTCTATAGCTAATTTCCCCTTTCATGACAACTCACCCGTTTAAATTTTATTAAGCTGTTATGTTAAGTTAACTGCTAAGTTATGCATAATGACATGGCTGCTTTGAGTGACAGGTCCACAAGCCGCTAGGTGGCTTGTTTCAGCCATTTGGCCCGCCTCTTTGCCCATTTTTGATTGGCTGGGAGTTTCCAAGATGGCGACGGCCAGAGTGGCTCACTTTGAGCTTCAAAACCGCTCTTCAGAAACCAACAGGTGATGTCACGGTAACTACGTCCATATTTTTATACAGTCTATGGTTTCAAGACAGGAAAACAGGTGGGGCAAGTGGAATTCACAACTCATGTATGATTGTGAATGTTTTTTCAGTCATGGAACTGAATGGGTTAAGGTTTGTTCACAGACTGTGGGTACATTAGTCAGCTAAATGATGGATATGTAAAATGAAAATAGAGAAGAACTCATTGTCACAATAGCTGATGTCATGAAGATTTTTCCTCTGGAGAGAAGTCACACTTATCACCATCAGCACAGCCTTTGATTTCTTTCCCCACGGTGCCTTCATATTACTGTGACAACCTCAGACACATTCACTGTAATGGGGGTAAAAGAAAACTCTTTATCTTTAACCTTGGGGTGGTGCTGAAAGAGAATTTGCATGATACTCTGCAGATGTACTGAGTGAATCAGTGTTTTGTTCTCCCTTTCATCTCAACCGTGAACAGACGCTTTCAAAATGGCCGCTTCCCCAAATCATCTCAATGCCTCTGTTTTTTTCTCATGCAGCTGAGGAAGCAAGGGCATCATTAGACATCAGTATCTGTTTGTCCTAGCTGTCACTTGTTCATCATCTCCCCATCCCTCCTACCCCTTATCCTCCACTTTCACCCCATTCCCTGAAATAACTGACTTGTAGAGCATACAGTCTCATCTCCTCATGAAGCTGCTTTCAATGTGCCTCACAAGCAAAGACTTAATCTATCTCTTTGTATACGGCATCACAGCCTTTGCCCAAAATACTTAAGGTTATGCTGAGGTTAATGACGCTATCATTTAAGGTAAATACATGATGGGAATATTAGTCTAATGATGCAACCAACCTCAGGAAAGTTTATACTGACAGAGAGACTCAGACTCATCTTGTTATGAGTAAAGTTACCTTAATATCAGATATTAAATGATTGTTTATTTTATTAAAACAGTACCCCCATGACAAAACTACCAGGTATTTTTACCTGGCTGTGCACAGTTCATAATACTCAAAAGCAGGATTTTACACTGGAAAGTTCTCACTAGGGCAACTATTTTATGTGTCATCACAAAAATCATGAGGTAAAAAGCAGAAAAACAACGTTCACATTACAAAGTAATCCACCAGGAATGTGCGGTTGCATGTATATGATTGGCCAACGCATCTCCTTGCTGGATGATGTCACGTTGAGGCAAAAAAGTTGAACTGGCCTCAGCCTTTGCTGCAACGCAATACAATGCCCAGGCACACCTGACACCTGACAACCAGCCACGGAACTATCATTGAGCGTCTCTGGATGACCTTCTCATGTAGGATTTACATAGTGTGTCTTCACTGTTAAATTGGTCAAAAAGACTGCATGGTAACAAGTGAACTAGCCATTAAGGCCTCAATTTATTTTAAATGCTGAAGTGTTAACCCCACGTCACACACTGACTGATCAGGTGTGTGAAAGTTAGCAAGTTTTGAACTTCTCTCTCACACTCTTTATTTTCATTCTTCACACAAATACAACACTTTTCACAATCAAGTGCAAAACCATGAATGCCTGTGAGGAGTGACCTACCGAAAATGTGCAGCCTTATCCCCCTTGTACAATTCATTGCATCACGCTCTATAACTTACTACAGTGGGGTCCAAAAGTCTGAGACCACTTTGTATGTTGAAGCCCCAGTATGCTTCGCCTCAGTATGCTTCGATAGACGTGTTATTTTTGGAAAAAGTAAGCAGGGTTTGAATTTCTTCCGCAAGCTCTCTTTTTTATTTGTTATACAACTATCGTCATTTTTGCTGTGTACAACCTATGAATGCCTTCCAGGAGAGGCAGTCAAAGTGTGTGCGATTTTCCCCATATTTACACAATTATTGCGTCTCTCCCCTCTCTGCGACAGCCATATTTTCACTCCGCCTTCAAGTTTGGCCATTCAGTACAGCTATGAATACTGGTAAAGGACACAACAACTCATCCTTAATAGTCATCAAATGTTTGTCACACATGTAACATTGGAGTTTAATGGAGTGTGAAGCCACAGTGTGTCCGAGGCAGCCTGTATATTCCTGAGATTCAGAGAAATCACAGCAGAACTTAGCTAGCTGCCGGGGCTCAGGAGGTAGAGCGGGTCGTCCACTAATCGGAAGATCGGCGGTTCGATTCCCGGCTCCTCCAGTCCACATGTTGATGTGTCCTTGGGAGACAAGACACTTAACCTCGAATTGCTCCTGATGGCTGTGCCATCAGTGTGTGAATGTATATGAATGATTAGATTTCCTCTGATGGGCAAGTTGGGACCTTGCATGGTAGCCCCTGTACCATTCAGCATATGAATATGGGTGAATGTGATTCTTAGTCTAAAAGCATTTTGAGTGGTCGGAAGACTTGAAAGGCGCTAAACAAGTAAAGTTCATTTACCATAGACAAAAAGCAGTCCATCTGATTTCTCATTGCAGGGCATGTTCCTCAACTTATTTGGCAGACTTGAGAGTGCTTGCATGCATGTCCTGTGATACACTCTAATTGGCTGTGAATGGCCCCTTGGTTCACTTGGGGCAACTTTTGATGAGCCTGGAAGGCTGGTTGCTTAAGCTTTGGAGTGAAGCTCTTCAGGATGAGGAGGAAGATAAGATGCAGAGACAAGTTCATTAACGAGTTCATTAACTGCAGTCAAATGTGCCCCTTGTGACAAGAACGTCAGAGGGCACTGAAATAATGACATCTGAGAAAAAGGCTTAGAATATGAGGTCATTTTATATCATATTGCTGGTACTGATATACACTTAGGCACCAGTTAATTTGGTCCACCATAGCTTAAATCAATGCAGTCCAATGCAATCAAATCCAATATCCCGGCAGTAAATCATCCCTTCATGAAGGTTCTAATGTTCAGTTTTTGCTTTCAGAGAGGTTTTGATTAAACTTTATGATCATTTTGGAGGCTGTAGTCTGTGCACCTGTTGAACTATATTGAGTTACACTAGGGCCGGGTGATATGGCCTATAAATAACATCACAATATTTTTAGGCTTTGTCACAATACACAATATATATATCTCAATATATTGAAATCTAAACTACTAAAATACTAAACTACTAAAAAATGCTGTTATTTTAAAGTTAAATACAGTGCTGTTATAATAAAATTAAATAAAGTACTGTTATAATAGAGTTAAATACAGTACTGTTATAATAGAGTTAAATATAGTAGTCATAATAAAGTTAAATAAAAATGAAATGAAGTACTGTTATAGTAGAATTAAAAGAATAATGTTATAATGAAATTAATCAAAGCGGAACCACTGGTGCTTTTATTCTGAAGCACCTAGCTCATCTTGGGCAGGAAGTGTAGTTGCATGAACTTGAAGCTTCCAGTCATCAGAGGATTGTCAACGACAACAGTTAGCAGTTAGTGGAAAATTAAACCGTTACCAGTCAGATACAAAAACACACACCTCACTTAACCTACATACGTTGCACACACTAGCCCAGGAAAGTGGTCTGGATGAATGGGTGAGTGTGTGCGATGCATATATGAGAGTTTTTTTTCTTTTTTATTATTATTTATGTATATGTGTAAACATAAATGTTACCATTTGACATACTGTACCAGAGTTAGCTTACAGCTAATTTTCATCTGCAGTCCCTTAGGCAGGTCATAATTAAAATATATAACAGTACAATAACAAACAGTATAAAGCAAAAACACACAGGAAGTGCAATGTGAACACAAAATATATAGACAGAAAGACAGACCTTTAGCCTTTAATAATTGATTATAGTTGAATAATAATTTATTATGACATACAATGACAATAAAATGTTTTTCATATCAAATGAACGCGCTGTCTTTCATCTCCAAATATTCAGTTTGTGCATTAAGTAATGCAATAGCGTTTTATTGTACTGCCGGTTCATGTTTAGCTGAGTTACCATGATTATTATATTATGCATTATGATGCATTTTGGGCTGAATCCACAAAGAACGGATGGCTCCCGCTAACAGCATTGTGAATTGCGCAGCATTTGCACCACCTACAATCTGCTCCGTTTTAAGTTTTTATTCACAAAAGATGCAGCTGAGTGCAATTTGCCCTTGTTTTGCGTCTGACTGAGTAAAGAGCGGTTTCCAGAGTTTCAGGCTTTTCTCCACATTTCAGCACACAGATTGGTTCATAATGAAAAAACTGCAGAGAGCACAAAAGCCTTAATTTGCATGTCTTTAATTAGCAGAGGTGCGCACACACACAGCTCGCCACAATCACAAACCAACTTTCATGTATTTTGCATCTTCTACTTCTCGCATCTATAATATAATCAACTCAAATGTCAAATGTCAAAATAGGGCTATTAATGTGACTCAGGCAGGTCTGAAATGTGTTAGATTAATGTCTGAATCTTAGAATAATATTATTTGGGTGTCACTGAATGTATCCGGGATATTGCAGAAACATCAGTACTGTTGTTCTGTTTGGTGCCCACAGTTGGCTGTGTGTCACCGCTGGCTGCAGCATTACACAGCAGCTGAAACGATAAGTGCGTCTCCAAACTGAGAAAGAGGCTGTGTGTATTTACGCAAGCGGCACAGCAACAATAACTTCATTAACAGGATCGGTCAGGATCTGACAGTATTTAATGTTCTGTGTTCTGCTGCACATCTACAGGTCAGCTGTTCGACACAGATTCCAAGTTCATACGGTGGGAATGTTTGTAATGAAGAAGCCCTGATAGATGAATCCTGAGCTCCATCAGCGCTGTTATTTTTATTTTTAATTCCGAGATAAGCTCACAGCCCCACTTGATATCCCCCATGTCTGACTGTGGATCTCGCCATTAATATCATTCAATATCATTCAAGCTTCACAAGCTTGAATATTTGAAGCGAGAGAGACAGAGAGACAGAGTGAGAGTGTGAGTGATAAGGCAATGTGTGCACAGTTAACACTATCTGAAGACGCTAATAACACCACTCTAACTGCGTGTGGCAATTAGATTGTTTTTGTAACGAAGCTTATTTGCATAGAAAGGGGCAAATTTTGCGCCAAATGTATGAATATTACCTAATTAAATACATGCAAATGGAACAGGTGTCACACTGTGTGAACCTCCTCTTAGGTTTGTACACTCAGTGTCTCAAAAAACATCAACTTTTTCAAAGCTTGTCAAGTCAAGTCAATTTAGTCCAACATAACAAATCACAAATTTGCCTCACCTTGTGTCTTAAACCTTGTTTCTGCTCAATGCTCTGATGCTCTAAGCTCTGATGCTGAATGCTAGTGAGGTCAGATAAACTACTCAGGAACCAGATGCTGGTAACACTCCTGCTGCAGTCCACTGGATCACCACTTCAGCTGAAAGCTGTCAGCGGCCCATCAAGAAAGACACTCTGCAGTGTGTTAGTGTGATTTTATTAATGAACTTAGAGCACTTTTAAATTCCTTTAACTGTGTGGAAATATGTGTAAATGTTTTCACATTACAGGTGATCACAAGGACTAAAATGTGAGTCTTACAAGTGAAACATGAGACATGTCGGCTGTTATAGGAGTTTACAGTATAGAGTAGAGTAGTAGTTTTGAGTAAATTACAATATTTTTTTTTCTAATTGTAGGTAAGGTGTATTGATGAATCAATAAGGATGGATACAGAGGACAGGTCGCAACTTGGTACCAGTTCCGGACTGGTCAGAAGAATCATGAAACCAATAAGCTCCTGCAGCAGGCACTACTGATACTGGTATTTGAATGCCATTCACTCATTCATTTTTTACAATTAGCATTTTCAGTTTACGCTTAAATTAACTTTTATTCAACATGTTGCGGTCCACTAATGATGATGCGCTCCTTTGTGTTGTGCGACTACATGTGGGTGTGGTCTACATTATGTGGATGGTGTGGTCTTCTACAGTCAAAACTCTCATCTTAAATGAATGCCATGCATTCTCAAACAATTCCTTGCATCTAATGCAAAACCAACTACCCTTACGAAACTGTATGAGGTCATCAGCAATCACATGACAAAACTGGATGGTATTTTTTATTGTAAGTGGTGATTTTAATCAAACAGACCTCAGAACTGTTTTACCTAAATTCCTCCAACATGTCCACATCCCCACCAGGGGAAGTAATACCCTGGACCATATTTATACGAACATTCCTGGCAGCTACAAAGCCCTCCATTGTTCCCATTTTGGTCTATCAAACCATATTTCCCTGCTTTTCCTGCCTACTTACTCTCAGCTAATAAAAAGGGTCAAACCATCAGTAAAAACTGTCAAAGTGTGGACAGATGAAGCTATAGCAGCTCTACAGGACTGTGTTGGGTCTCACTTGCTGACCAGACTAGGAAACAGCAGGAGTCCTCAAGAAACTCCACCCATGGATCCAGGTAATCAAAACTAGAGATCCCCCTCTTATCTGTCTCTCATTCTCCTCCAGCTGTGGCTGGAGCAGCTCCTTGCTCTTTTTCACCTCCAGCTGCTGAAGGGGCAGCTCTCAGCTCCTCTTTCTCCTCACAGCTCTCTGCTCTCTTGTGAGGCCTGCTCACAGCAGACACACACAGAACTCCTTTCTTTACAGCAGAAGACGGGAGAGTCTGCCTAAGACTCAGAAACTAAGTTTTCTAGTGCCAGCAGCTACCACACAAGTCTGCTGGCTGGTTTAACAAGTACAGGAGCCACAAAACAGAGTTAGCTTGCTACTAACTCTACACAAAGGACTGGACCTGGGCCCTCTGACCTGCAGACTGGAGCACCAGACCTACACAGCAAATCCTGCATCCTCTCAGCTTTGGAGCCAAACCCCTGTCAGCCTGTCTCTTCCACGGATTCACCAGCTAAGAAGCAGCACACCACAAAGCATCTTTCTCTTCATGGACTGGTAACAACTGGGCATAGCCTAGCAACATATAGTAAAGCATAGCACAGCTAAGCAAGAATGTTTAACTTAATCAATGTACTGTACATGTATTGATTTTGGCTAAGGTTATTCATTGAACTATTGTTGTGATGTCCCTGTTGTTCATAGTCAGGTTATTGCATAGCCACACCGCTAGGTTAACGATAGCATGCTTAACACATGTTACATCCAATAACTAGGCCTTGTATGCAACTAACCTCTTCCTAACTTGGCACCTTGATCCTACACCAATTGGCCTTAAACAGAGAACCACACAGGTTTTACCTGTTTGTTAAATAAATGCTTTTGGATATACCTGTTGTCTGTTTTAATGTTGCACAAGAATGAGTTTTGCCAACCACTGCTCTGCAAAGAACTCCAAAATCCTTCAACCTTAACTAGCTATTGATATGGTAATTTTGTTTATAGTTATTAAATTAATTATTAATCAAAGTTCCAAATTGATAGATTAGTACACTTTGAGACTGAATTGGCTATCTTTTTCCCTGACTCCAAGGTGGTGCCCCGTTATTATTAATTCTTCTTATTAACTCCAAACTTATAGCCAAGGCCGAACAACTGTTTTGAGTGCACAGACTGGCACATGTTCAGAGATGCCGCCACCCAGGAGAACCACATCAATCTTGAGGAATATACATCAGCAGTGACATCATACACCAGCAAATGTGTTGATGATGTGGTGATCACAAAGACAATAAAATCATTCCCCAACCAGAGAGCAGTGGAGCAGGTGAACAGTTTTAAGTTCCTAGGTATCAGAACCTGTCATGGACATCACACATCGCCACTCTAGTAAAAAAAAAAAAGCTCAGAAAGAACTGTACTTCTTATGGAAACGTAAGTTCTTGTTAACTTTTACAGAGGAGCAATAGAAAGCATCCCGACTGGAAACATCACAAATTGGCATGGGATGTGCATAGCCCGAAACAGGAAGGCTCTGCAGCAGGTGATTAAAACTGCCCAGAACATCATCAGTACCCATCTACCGAGAAACAGTGATATCAGTGAGGTGAGGAGCCTGCATAGAGCCCAAAGGATACTAAAAGACAATTCCCACCCCTGCCACAGCCTGTTCACCCTGCTGCCATCTGGCAAGAGATACAGGAGTATCTGTGGTCGTACCACCAGACTACAGAGCAGCTTCTTTCCTCAGGCTGTGAGACTCCTCAGGTCATCCTCTGCACTACAACATAAAGAATAGTTTTGTTTTTGTGACTTGTTTGTTGTGACTATTTGTGTGGTTTCTGTTTTTGTGAGTGTTGTAAACTGATAATAAAAAAGATATTGAACCTTGAAATATCACTGCATATTTCGGACCTCTTATTGCCTTATGTCCCTTCCCACTCACTGAGATCCTAGAATGTGTCTTTTCTTGTTGTTCCAAGCTCCAGACTTAGGCACAAAGTGATCCTTTGCAATTAGGCCTCCTTTCCTTTGGCATGACCTGCCGTACAAGGTTAGGACTGCAAACTCTGTTTGCTGTTTTTAAAATCACTTTTAAAACCTGCTTTTTTCAAATGGTTTTTAAGTAAATTCATTTATTATTTTATGGTATTTTATTTAGTTTTAATCTTTTTGTGTTTTTATAATGTGTTCTGATTTTACTGTAAAGAACTTTGTGACTGTTTTGAAAAGTGCTTTATAAAGTTTAGGCTATTATTTTTATTATTATAAAACATAAGTCATCATCACAACCTCCATCATATGTAAAGGATTGGAATCAGTTTCCATTTACTGTTTACTCCTTGTCAGTGACCTGTTATCTCTCCCTCCTGTCCTCTGCTTAAACAGAAAATTACACTGCAAGAAAAATCTGCAGCACAAAGACAATGAACAAGTGTGAAGCTGCTGTGCTGTCAGCTCACCTCCATGACTTCATAGTAATTAGGAGATGAGCCTCTTCTCTGTATTAAATCTGCACCATGCATTAATTGTAATCAGCATGTGTAGCCAGGCTTGGCCAGCAGGGCCCAAGGGGCTGTATTGAGTGTGTGTCTGTCTGTGTGTCAAATATACAAGGCCAGCCATACTGAACCATGCTCTTCAAGGTTCACTGCAACTCTCTTGCTGCAGCAGAGCTCTCTGTGCAATTTTTGTCAGAGCAGGTGGTCTCTGACCTTCCAAGCAGTAGTCTCCTGGGTGAACGTGACTAAGCTGTGGCCTTTTAACAAACACCAGACCACAAATCATGCAATGCATACCAGGTGACATTTACTGTTATTATCCTTACCATACTAGTAATACGATTCTGTTTGGAGTGTTTGAAATAAATAAATAATAATGCAATCTGATGTTGAAACAACATGTATACTGCTAAATAGTTTCATGTCTACTTGAAGTTCATCTCAAATCTGAAACCACAAATTAGGGTTTATATCATTGCCACTTCCTTCCTTTGACCTGACCACTGTAAAAAAGGAACTAAGAAACTTTCTCTTCAGCACCTTAAGAGAGGCCTGCACATATTTAGTATATTGCTGTACTTCGGACGGACAGTGTTTAAAAAAACAATATTGTCTTTTTTATGCCATGCATTCGTCCTCCTAGTCAAAACCTGGCACCTACATTACCCACAATGCATCGCCATTCACTTAACTCTACATATTTGGATGTGTCATGCTAGTAAGCTGCTAATGTACCCTGGAACAGCTAGCTTTAAGCAGAGATGAGGAGTGGGTTACAGAGGTCTGGTAACCTCACTTATTTCTAACTCCGGGAGCCACAAAAGACTATATGATTTTTTCAGATAGTACTCCCCAACACCTGTGAACAGACTTTGATGTCTAAAATCAGTGGAATTCCCCTTTAACATCCTGGATTCACCCTTAATGTTATCTGCAGTGGGCTGGGGATTAATAACAACCATGACCTGAGCCGTTTCATGGATGAAAGATCATGTTACTTAATCTGTGTGCTCACTGGCCTAACTTAAAGCTGCTTTAATCAATAGTTTGATATGAACAATCAATCACGTGGTAATGTTTATGACAGGTGTCACTAACAGTAATAAAGTCACAGAGAATAATCACCAACTTTGCATTTCCCCTCAGCTCTATGGAGTTCTTTAGCATCTTTTAGCATCATTTAGCTGATTGTTTGGATTTTCTGGCCTGAAACTTTACTGTTTCACTCTCACTGTTTGTACACTGCCTGCCCAGCACCAAACAGCAGACACACAAAGTTAGAGACTAGCTTGTGAATTTTTCTCAGGGAGCAGAGTGAATATTGGTTCATCAGGTGGATACAAACTAACTCCAAATGAATGCTAATGTTGCTCTGTGTCTGCTGTATTTGTAAAGAAAAAAATGTATGCTAACAAATTATTCATATCAACTTCAAAAGGTAATAATCTGTTGTGTTTACATCTTGATTCTGCTGCCCCTGAAGCCAAAGAAATCAGATATTGCAGGTTAGTATTTTATTCAATTTGGAAAAAAGTTGTGATATGTCAAAAACAAAACTACTGGGGTGACCACATGGTTAGGCTCAGCAACAGGAATAAAACCCGAATAGGAATAAAAGCAGGACAACACAAAAGCAATTTAGTCTAAAAAAAAAAAAAAAAAAAAAAAAAAATTAAATTAAAAAAAATCAGGCAACACAAGATAGGCAACATAAGATAGAAAGCTGTGGTGCCATGGTCACATTATGATCATGTATCAGTGAGTGTAATTTGGGATTTTACAGAAATATCATTACTGATGTTCTGTTTGCTGCCCATAGCTGGCTGTGTGTAGAATTCTTTCCTTTTAGTTTATAAAATACCTGCAGGATCACACAGCAGCAGAAATGAATGCAATTCCAAATGAGAGGTGCTATTCGCATTTATGCATGTGGCACAGCAGCAGTAACTTCATTAATTCATTAAAAAACACGTCAACAGGATTGATCAGGAATCTTAATGTTTTTTTCTGCACATCCCACATATCAACTGTTAAGTGATTCCAAGTTAATACAGTGAGATTGGTATAAAACAGCAATTCTCAGGACGAATTCTGTCAGGGCATTTTTATTCTAACTAACTAAAGCTTACAATATACACTAAATGATATTTTCCTGTTTGCTGAACACTCTCCAACCATATCTGAGCTGTATTTGAGCTGTGTTTATTTATTGTTTATCTAAACTAAACAAGTCCTGCTGCTGCTGCTTCACACTAAAAGATTTCCACCAGCAAACCAGCAGGGGGCTCTTATTGTGAAGCAGCTACAGGAAATGCAATGTGTTGGTCACAGCATTAACAGAGATTGTTCAATAAAAAAAAAATGTTCTGAACAACACTATATGGACATATTCTGCACTGTTCGATAGACAGACTGCAGTTTGTGCAATCCAGCACAACTTCAACTCATCATTAAGATAAACAATGCCTTTCACCTTACTGTGCTGTGGAAAGCATGCCCTGAATGGTTGCAGTTGCTCATAGCTTGGCTCTGTTCAAGTATGCCCACCCATATGGAAAATCTCTTTGAGTATATATCTACCTTGGACTTGAGGACCCAGTACTCCTCTGTGCCATATTCGACATGTTTGAAAGCAGTCAGATAATCGTAGCTGATGGCCGCCGTCTGCAGACAAACAGAACAATGACATGTAAAGAACTCAGAGGTCAGCAGGTAGACTTCTCTTTAAAATACAGCACTCACAAACATTTCAGCAAGTTTAATGTCAGCACAATTTAGTAAAGTAGCTAACAGTAGCCTAAGTGTACATCGCTCAGTGTTCACAGTAACAACCTGCACTCCTTATTTGGAAGGTCCTGGTGCCAAATGGAAAAGATGGTGCCGACTACAAACTGCAAATCTGGCCTTTAAACCAATGAGTGACGCCCCACTAAGTCTATCTTTATTACAGTCTATGCGCCTGACATGTTTTAAGACATACTCCTCTTTGAATAATAATTTGTGTCTGATTTGTGTCACAAAAAAGGTTCCTTCTGAGTGTAAAGTTTCCACATCACGCTTGTTTAAGTTGCATATTGGACCATGAATGGCTCTGAACTAGTTGTGATTCTGCACAGTGAAGCTCAAACACACAGGTGAAGGAACAAAAAGGAAAAACCCATTTTTGAGTGGAGGGGGACTTTACTAAGACAAAGCAGTATTACTTTGACGGCAATGATGCTGTCAAAGTACAGCATGATGTTCATTGAGATGTCCTATCGCCCATTAGAAGTAGGTTTCAAGTCTCTGTAAGCTGCAGCTGAATCCAGTGGTAACTGGACTAACATTCAAAAATCAATAACCCTGCAGTAAGCTTTTGGAAATTGGTGATGTAGTTATGTTAAGTATACAGAATTTGTATCAGGTTTATTTTGATTCATTGAAATATAATCACAGTCTCAATGCAAACACATATTTTACCAGCAAAAGTAACACAACAAATTAGTACAACCACCTGAAACATCACAAAAAGGTCAGAAAACTTCAGCTACAAGTCCCTGTCACCCGACTGTTGTGTAAAAATTCTGAGCATTGGTCAACACCAAAGGTAGAAGAAAGTGTCAAGGAGCCTTGACGTCTTATGCTGAGCTATATGCTATAAGAAGAAAGTGTCAAGGAGCCTTGACGTCTTATGCTGAGCTATATGCTATATTTATTGAAACACTTGGCCAAGCGGAGAACAGAAACCGTAAACATCAAGGTGTTCTGCACAAGATGTAGTCTCTTCCTGTTCTGCCTTCTGAATGTCTGACTTTTAGTCTTTAACCCCAACAAATCATCCCACGATATGAAAAATTAGTCTTGTTCTCATTTAGTTTCTAAACAAGGAACTGCACTTTACCCGTGTTAGTTCAGGCCACATTGCATGGTACTTTCAGGTCACCGTCAGCACAGTCTGGTTATGCTAATGTCAATCTGTTCAATCACCTATCTGTGATGTCTAGAGAATCTTGGGCCATCTTCCTGACCCTTGTTACCGGGACAACATCGGTTCACTCTTTATCAGAGTGGCTCCAGTTTTCCCAAACATCACAGACAGTTACTCTGAGCCTCAAGGAAAAGAGAAAATGTCTCCTGCAAAAAAATATTAGTGTGACCTCAAGGCCAATGCTTAACCCTGTATAACCCCTTAAGATGGAAAATTCCATAACACCAACCACTCAAACATCCATCGGAACATAATGAAGACTACGGAGACAAGGATTTATTACCTAAATGAGGCAAAGATACGGCTCTGATCATCACCACAAAACAAAGGATGAATGCTTTGCTGCTGCCTTCCCACAACATGTTTTTCTGCCTGCTCTAATTGTACACTAACGTTAAATGTCAAACAGCGGTTGAGGCAGAATTATGAAAAATGTGTCATTTTGAGGCCACAACAGGTTTATGATCAAGCTGAACTATGGAATTGTACATTAGTACTTGCAGTACATTTTTATCAGTAATTACTTTATCATGAGCAGTCTGACTGTGTGTTCTGACAGAAGGCAAAGTGAATTTTAGTCAATGCAAAGAAGCACATAGATGCCAATTTGTATCCCAGGGCTTTATGATTTTCATTTTATCCAGTGAAGTGATCAGTAGTAGCAATGTAGTAGTAGGCTGTGGACAGGTTTTGATCTGATCCTCTGAAGTTAACCTGCTACCTTTTTTTTTTTTTTTAAAACCAAACTCACCAACAACTGTACAGATTGTTGACTAGCTGCAGCCCGGCAGCAGTAGTAGCAGTTGTAGGAGAGTCACATCGACAGTGGTAAATCTGAAGTGGTAAGTTTTTAGTTTAAATGTTTAAAACATCACAGAATTGAAAATATCTTCACTGGACAAAACTAACTACTGACTAAAACTAAAAGTTGATATATTTAAATGCCAGGTATGTTAGCCAATTTTTAGGGGTGTAACGGTACACAAAATTCACGGTTCAGTATGTACCGTTGGTTTTGGGGTCATGGTTTGATACATTTTTGGTACAGCAGAAAAAAGAAAGGTAGAAAATAATATTTTGTTCCTTTATTTTGAAAAATGTAAACATCCAACAATGGCTCATTGGCCAAAACTATTACTGAAACAGTTTAGTTGTGCTCAGTTGTGTTGAGTTGTTGCTTGGGTGTGTTTAATTGTACAGCTATTTTATGATGATTTACAGTCACTCAGAACTGGTTCTTATGATGCGCTGTCCGACCATGTTGGAAATCAAATATATTTATAGTTGTTTTGAATGGCTTCACTCAAAGCCAACTGTCACAGAAAGGGGAGGGGGATGGAGGAGATGCAATATTGTTTAAATACAGGGATAATGGCGCATATTTTAATAATAATGGTGGCAGCGACACTACATGAGCATAGGTAACCAGG
Organism: Thunnus thynnus; assembly: GCF_963924715.1. Classification (NCBI taxonomy): domain Eukaryota; kingdom Metazoa; phylum Chordata; class Actinopteri; order Scombriformes; family Scombridae; genus Thunnus; species Thunnus thynnus. Next base: position 30,459,669 of record NC_089532.1, on the reverse strand, counting down.
GTAATTTGGCTGAACATACATCTATGAGCATGCTACCCGCATGCTACAGCTAAGTGGTGCACTGCCAAAATGTTCCAGGTGGAACTCAAGCATTATTGTTCCACACATGGGAATAATTGGATTATTAAACTATTTTGACAGTAATTGGGTCAGGGAGCATACCAAACTGAGGAAAGTCACATACTGAACTGAATATCCTGTACCAAACGGTTCAGGACAAGTACACAAACCGTCACACCCAAACTTATTATTGATTGTTGCTTTAATTTTTATCATTTGAATGGGGACAGTGCTTTACGCTGCGAGAGTGGGGACCGCATAGGGCTCAGCAAAAAAACGCAGCTGCCGTCCAGGCTCAACATATGCCGAAATGCAACCCGACATCACGCTGCGGTGGCCACACATGCATGCAAGCACACATTCCTGGTTGATTACTTGTCAAGATGGCGGAGTGCATAGATGCAGCAGCTCAGCGCTCTCCAATACTTAGCACCTCTTTGTCTATACTTAGCAGCTCTGCGTCTTTCAAGACCTACACCCGAACTGAAATCTTGCAGATGAGAGACTATTGTACTGCATGTGTCCCCATAGAGCTCAGCTCTTTCCCAGAGGACATCACTCGCTCCGCGAAGTGAACCAAGTTCGACAGGCACGGAAGGAGGCACAGACAGCAATGCAAGAGGAAGGTGTGCTAGGCGACACTTAGCCCCGCATAAACTTGCTCTAACTTCTTTCTGGCCGCTCTCTCATTAACAAGCTGGACTATCTGAGACTACGGACTTCCTAGCATCGCTTGGACAGCTGCATTATGATAATGATGGAGACCTGAATACATGAAAACATCCCAGACACAGCCGTGGCGCTAGCAGGCCACACCATCCACCAAGCAGACCGCACCACGGACTCCGGTAAAACAAGAGGAGGGGGGTATGTGTGTACATAAACAACAACTGGTGCACGGACACTATTGTTACTAAAAGACACTGCTGCCCCAACTTGGAGCTTCTAATGTTGAAATGCAGACCTTTCTGCCTGCCTAAGGAAGTCTCAGCAGTCTTTAATCGCAGCTGTGTATGTCCACCCTCATGCTAAGCTAGCCATGAGCAAGCTACACGGTGCCATCAGCAGGCAACAAAACAAGCTATCAGACAGTATTTTTATTGTGGCAGGTGACTCTAACTACTCCAATTTCAGTTTTACTCAAGTTTCACGAGAATGTTGATGTTAAAACAAGGAAGGGCAAAACACTGGACCAGGTGTACACAAACATCCCTGGAGCCTACAAACTGACCCATCACCCCACCCTGAGCAGTCTGATTATCTGTCCCCCTTTCTGACTCAAGCATACAAACCTCTCATCTGCAGATCCAAACCACAAACCAAAACGGTACAGATTTGGACTGACAAAGCAGAATCATCACTGCAGGACAGGGATGATCGTGGCCGCCACAAGCCGCAGTCACAAGCCTAAATGATTATCAATCAATCAATTTTTATTTATATAGCGCCAAATCACAACAAAAGTCATCTCAGGGCACTTTTCACATAGAGCAGGTCAAGACTGTACTCTTTAATTTACAGAGACCCAACAATTCCCCCATGAGCAAGCACTTGGCGACAGCGGTAAGGAAAAACTCCCCTTTAACGAGTAGAAACCTCAAGCAGAACCTGGCTCTTGGTGGGCGGCCATCTGCTTTTTGTTGACTTCAGTTCAGCTTTCAATTCCATCAACCCACACAAACAGCAGACACTTGGTCTTAACACCCCTCTCTGTCTGTGGATCATGGACTTTCTCACCAACAGACCCCATGTGAGACTAGGCAATCTCACCTCCTCTACTATCATCCTCAACACTGGTGCCCCTCAAAGTTGCAGACGACACAACCATAGTGGGTCTGATTACAAATAATGAGCAAACCGTCTACAGGGAGGTCCACATACTGTCTACATGGTGTAACAACAACTTGATCCTCAACACCAAAAAGACAAAGGAAGTCATCATAGACTTCAGGAAAAACAAGAAAACGCACCACATAGGACTATGCATCAACAGGGAGAAGGTGGGGCAGGTCACCAGTTTTAACTATCTTGGACTCCACATATCAGAGGACCTGACCTGGAGTGTGAACACCGCACACCTGGTCAAGAGGGCCCAGCAGCGCCTCTCCTTCCTGAGAACTCTGAGGTGCAACAAACGCCCCCAAAAACTCCTGATAAACTTCTAGCGCTGCACAATAGAGAGTATCCTGACATACTGCTGTACAATCTGGTACTCCAGCTGCACTGCAGAGGAGAGGAAGGACCTACAGCGGATAATGAAGACAGCTCAGTGGATTGTTGGCTCCCCACTTCCAAAACTGACAGACATCCACTCAAGTCGTCTTCTCAGACGTGCAGACTTCACACCCTGTCACCACCTGTTCACCACCTTCCCCCCAGGCAGGCTCAGGGTCATGAGGGCACAGACCAACCATCTGAAAAACAGCTTTTTCCCTAGAGCTGTGGACATGCTGTTAAACTCATAGGGTTGTTCTAACCCCTGACTCCCCACTGCCACCACTGCTACCTCAAGTGCGATAACTGTGCAATATTTCTCCTACAGTTGCAGTAAGATATTTATTATATTGCTATGTATATATTTTGTATAATACTTTCTCAGATTTAATTGTTATATTTTATTTTATTATTTTAATAATGCAATGACAATATATGTATGTATCTATCTTTGTAACATGAACACAGTATTCAGCTCTTCACCCCATGATCATCGCAATGAAAGATAAGTTGCCACTGTGAAAAGTTTCCGGAGTTGTAAAATCCTGCTTGTGAATATTAAAAACCGCTGTGCAGTGTTTTGGCTTCTGATAAATCCTTAAATGCATTAATCTGTAACTCCAACTCGACTTCTTGGATTGTATTTCATTGTCTCACCGGTACCTCAAACAACAGGCCCCTACCATTATAGCCCCCTGCACCTAGTGCCGGATGGCTGGGTTTGGTGTGTATGCAACATAAGCACATTACCTGCAGGTTTTTATACATTTACGTTCTTGTAACAGTTATTGTGAAAATCTAAATTTAGTTTCAGATTTATATTAATTTTAAAAAATGCTGAAAAAATTTAACATAAAAGGTCGGTACAAGTTATATCAACAAATACATATTCAGCAAAGTAAAGTTTTTGCATAGCTACACTCTTTGTGTGTATGAACGAGCAAGTGCACATACACAACATGATTTGTTTTGTCCCTACCAAAGCTAAAACCATCTACACCCTTGATCTAAACTTTAAGGGCGCATCAAATTCAAATTCATAACTCACGGTGGCTGCAGCTCGTCCAAAGCGGATGAAACTCAAGTCATTGAGGTCAAGCTGTCTGTTGTAGAGGTAAAACCCAGATGAGGCAAACACTGCTGTGGCCAAAGAGGAGACTTTGAGGAGCCGACCAGCCATCAGAGACACTATGAGAGGAAGAATGAACATGAAGAATAAGACCTCACAGGATCTGAGACAGGGATAAAGAAAAAAGTGTATTGGCAACATGTGAACGCAACATGAAATGTTTCAACATTGGATAAAGGTAATAACTCATTATGTTATTAATATGCAGTGAGTGTTTCCTCTAACAGGACAAGTGGAACCAAATCACGTCAGGAAAATACCTGCCACAGCAATACCCCCTCACGGTAGGGGTCAAGCATTTAGGCATGTACCTTTCTTGCTCACCTGCTGAGAATAGTGAAAGATAACTCATCTGACCTGATAACTTTTTTTCTAATCTTTGTAGACCCCTGAACTCTCCAATGTCACATTCATTCTTTGTCATGTAATGAGAGGTTTATGCACTGCAACATTAAACATCCCTCCCTATGACAGACTGTTAACTGTTGAATTGCATTATGTAACACACTCATATGGTAGCATCTGCATTAGTTATGTTTCTCTTCAGTTTTTTCCCCTTATTTGTCATCCATCTGTATATGAGCATGTTTTTTTCCTGAGAGGACAAAGCGTGTAACAGAGTTAAAAAGGCACCTTAATAATTGTTATTTCCAATTTGCATTTGTGAATTTTATCTATGATTCAATGATTATGTTGAGTATTTGTGAATTTTATCTTAATGGGTGACCCAGTTATGTATAAGGCCCACTCATCCCAACATCACTGAATACACTACTGCTGCAGATATATGTTCACTAAGTTTTCATAGAGAACTCTCAACTCACACATTTCCACTGAGCACACAGTGACATCAGATAAAGCCTGTAAGGGTTCAGGTCTCAGGGCAGAGAGTGCACACCATAGACTCTATATGAAGATGGATGTAGCGAGTTGTGACGTCACCCATTGGTCTGCATTGGAGCCAGTTTGAAACCCAGAGTTGAAGCTTATAATCAGCCCCAGCTTTTCTGTTTGGACCCAGGACCTTCCAAATAAGGACAGCAGGGTATTGCCTTTTTTCACACTCTGGAAACATACCCCGCTACCTCGGACCAAAGCTAACGCTAGCTTACCAAGAACATCAAGCACTGCACACTTAGACTAATGTTAGCTAACTAACACGACAGGTATTGGTATCAAGTAAGATTAAACTTAACAAAATATTGCATCAATAGTCTGACTCAGTGTGAGTCCAGGACGGGGGAGTGCAGCAGGTGAGCAAATTGTCAATCACACCTGTCAATCAACGCCCACACAGTACACATAAAAGCTACTATACATCTTCAAATCTTATTAATGGAGCAATGATTTCCAAAATGACCACCAGCGCACTTACTAGAGGGCCCAAATTTAGCGACTGAGACCATGATTCAAGATTCAAGATTCATGATTCATTTATTATCATTTTGCAACACAAGATTGTATAACAAAATGTAGCTTGAAGTCCCTTAATGCTATTCACAAAAACAGAAATTATATGAATGGATTAATAAATAATAAGTCATATAAATAAAATTATTTTTTATATCGTACTGCAGAGGATGTATTGAGATACGACAGCGGATACTTCTGTATCTCTTGCCAGATGGCAGCAGGGTGAACAGGCTGTGGCAGGAGTGGGAATTATCTTTTAGTATCCTTTGGGCTCTATGCAGGCTCCTCACCTCACTGATATCACTGATGCTAAGTAGATGGGTAGATGGGTAGATGGGTACTGATGATGTTCTGAGCAGTTTTAATCACCCGCTGCAGAGCCTTCCTGTCTAGGCCATGCACATCCCATGCCAATATGTGAGCGGCATGGCAAAATGGCTCGAAGGCATCCCCTACAAAATTTCAAACTAAAAGTATCCACCCTTAAGGTTTATGTGGATGAACAACATTTGGTAGGCACATGTATCATGTTCAGACTCACAACAAAGCTTCTTGGAGTGATGCCCTAGTTCAACAGGAAGTCAGCCGTTTTGAATTTACCGTGCAATTTTGGTGCAGTTTTTGCCATTTCCAGACATTGTATTTTAACAAACTCCCCCTAGAGCTTTAACACAATCGACTTCAAATTTGGTCAGTGTCTTCTAAAGACCTTTGTGATAAAAAGTTATCAAACTCTTGAGTTTTTTGCAGAACACTACTGCCGCGGCAATGTGGCAAATTTTGATGGTTCGCCATGAATCAGGAAGTTGTTATAACCTTGATCGCCTAATCTGCCCCAAATTTTTCATGCTTGATAGAGGTCCCGCCCTGAATTTATCCATGTGTCAATATTGATTCATTGTCATAGTGCCACCTACTGGCTACAGGAAGTTACAGGTGCTATACTTTTATGACCTGTGCCTAGCAGGTTGAACAGATTCACTTAAAATTTGGTCAGAAAAGCCTTACAACCTTGATGTTACATTGTGAATATTGTGAGTTTTCTTTGAACACGGTTGCTTTGGTGACGTGGTGAATTTCGATGTTTCGCCATTGCAAAACAAATTGTTGTAACTCGACTCCACATGATCCGCTCTTTCCTAATAAATACTCCTAGCAGGTTAACCAGATCCACATAAAATTTGGTCAGCGATGTTGTAAAACGTTGATGATGCTAAATGGTGAAGCTTTTGCGTTTTCATCAAAAGCTGTTCCCATGGCGACGCATTATTCACCATGAAACATTAAGCTGAGGGGCTAGTGGTGCTCGACAACTCACAAAACTTGGCATACCTGTCAGAAGAATTGTATTTAGTTGTCAGATATGGATCTTGTGCTCAGGTGTGGGAGAATGACTTGATAGCTCCCCCTAGAAAATTAAAAAATTAAAATTAAAAAAAGCAAAAGCCACCACCTTCAAATTTGACATAGATGGACGAAATTTGGTAGGTATATATATTGTGTCCAGATGCACAAAAAGCCTCTTGGAGGCATACCCTAAGTCGAAAAGGAAGTCAGCCATTTTAAATTTTAGCGCTGTTTTTGCCATTTACAGGTGTTGTATTTTAACAAACTCCTCCAAGATATTTATCTTGACCAACTTCAAATTTGATCAGTGTCATCAAAAGATCTGTATGATGAAAAGTTATCAAAATCTTGAGTTTTCATTATACAACGCTGCTGTGGCAACGCGGTGAAGGAAGCTGTTTGAGGGGCAAGGGATGCTTGAAAACTCACAAAACTTGGCAGACGCGTGTGAAGGGGTGTACTTAATTGTGTGATAAGGGTGTTCAAAACGACTCAAGGGCGTCCCCTAGAATATTTCAATGTCAAAGCCTCCACCTTTAAATTTGACATAGATGAACGAAATTTGGAAGGCCCATGAATCATGTCAAGACGCACAAAAAAGTCTCCAGGAGCCATACCCTCAGTCCAACAGGAAGTCAGTCATTTTGAATTTTAACACAGTTTTTGCAATTTGCAGCCATTGTATTTTAACAAACTCCTCCTAGAAATTGAACTTAACCCAAATATCCATTCATTCGCAAATCAATAGCGTTTGGGAGCCTCCTTTTAAGGAATAGGGCAGTACGTAAGCGAGTGAGTGGTTAAAAGAGAGAGCGAGCGTCAGAAAAGTGATGGTGAATGCGAACGGAGCAGAGGAAAGGGTCAGCAGTAAGTTGTCAATCTTGCAGTGAATGGACAGTACAGACTACAGTGTGTCAGTTAAAAAATGCTGCAGCTTGTCAAGACCATGAAGAGTCATGTCTGTTGTTTCCTCCAACTTTCTTGGCCAATTCTGATTTCCAATTTTTTTAAAAGTCTGACTTACCGATTCTTAGCGATTCTGATTTTCTTTATGAGAATTAAAGAGGACCTATTATGCTCATTTCAGCTCTTAATTTTTATTTTTTGACCCCACTAGAGTAGCTCTGCATGATTCAAAGTTCAAAAAACTCCTTATTTATCTTGTACTGGCCCATTATGCAGCCCCTCAATATACACAGTTTCTCTTACACTCCGTTTTAGCTTCCTGTCTCTTTAAGGCCCCCCTCCCTATGAGCTCACTCTATTCTGACTGGCCAGCTTTACATATCAGAGTTGTGTAACTTTACCGTCATTGCAAACCAAACATTTCCTGCTTTACTAATTCAAATAAAAGCTTTTAGATGACTAACTAATAGGAGACTTTTATTGTGGAGAATTTACAGGAAGTAAAAACATGTTCCTCACTGACTTAGCATAGCTTCGTTAGCAGGGCTAAAAACCGGTCAAAACAACAACATATGGCTATTTGTTCAGCGGATCAGTTAGAAATTAAAGCTACTCTTCTTGTGAAATATCCCATGACTCTGGCCAAATCTTACATTAAAAATCACATTTTTTTGCATGAATTTCCGTCGTGAATCCATTGATACAGGTTTTAAAGTGGTCAGACTTATAGTTTAGACGTCAGATGCCCCAGTTTGGCACAAAGTCCATGCCCAGAGATTGCCTCCCCATTAGTTTACATTGTAAGGTGTGATGTCGCACTACAAATTTCAGGGCTTACTAGATCTAAACCGTTCGAGTTATTGCAAAGTTTTTAATAACTTTTGTTCAGCACAGCGTAATAAGTCATGTATTAAAGTTTGAAGCCGATGCCATTAACGCCCTAGGAGGAGATAGCGTTTATTCAAGGTCCAAAATTGGCACAAAGTCGTAATTTGATGAGCAGACTGTGGACTTCCTGTTGGATTCAGGTCAGGGGTGTCAGTGTATGATTTGTAGGTCTTGATGAGACGAATAATTGAGTTTTGGTTCGATCTCTCTATGACATTCCTACGGGCTGTGGTGGCCATTTTAGATACATAGGTGGCGCTCTCAAGCACATTTTAGCACTTTGGGCGTTAATTTTTACATTTTATCAATCTTTTACGAGATCTGATGTGCGTGCCAAATTTGGTGAGTTTTTGAGCATGTTTAGTGGCTCATATTTAGGGTTGAAGTGGCGTATTAATAAAGAACGAATAATAAGAAAGAAACAAACACACAAAATACAATAGGGTCTTCGCCCTTTGGGCTCAGGCCCTAATTAAAGCTGCAAGCAGGATTGAACACTGCTGTCAGATGTGTAGAAACACTAAGTAACTGGAGTGTGGCGCAGTCCAAGGGCTTCTGTCACAGGCATGTAGATGTTTTCAGACCTGGGCTGACAGGTCTTACTTTACCCATCCCCCCCTCCCATTCTCTCTCTCCCCCTCTCAGCTGGAGAGAAGGATTTCAGAGTACTCTTCTTGTGAAATATCCTCATAAATCCCATGACTTTGGCCAAATCTTACATTTTGGCACTTTGGGGGTTATTTTTTACTTTTTATCAAATTTTTCACCAGACCTGATGTGCGTGCCAAATTTGGTGAGTTTTTGAGCATGTTTAGGGGGTCAAATTTAGGGTTGAAGTGGCGTATTAATAAAGAATAATAAGAAAGAAACAAACACACGAAATACAATAAGGTCTTCGCCCTTTGGGCTCAGGCCCTAATAAAGAATAATAAGAAAGAAAGAAACACACGAAATACAATAGGGTCTTCCCCCTTTGGGTTCAGGCCCTAATAATGCAGGGAGGAACAGTACAAGCAGTAACAGTCACAGTGAGATGTTTTATGAAGAGCTGCAGACAACCAGCACACCTCCAAAAGGTAAACTACTAATTTTACTTTGCTGTGTTGAGTAATGGCGTCGTGGCTAGGTGTAACTACTCCCAGAGTGGGAGTGACAGGGATTACTGCTACATACATTTACCTCGGTATTTGACATGTCAGCCACTTTTAACATGAATTTCCAACATTGTGACATTATACATATGTCTGAAAATAAGGAAAAGCATAATAAATAAGTTGTTAATAAGTTAAATAAGTTGGGTTTTTTTTTTGACTTAATAGTATTACAAATTGCAAGCTCTGTGTCTGTGTTCTTCACTCACACTAAAGAACTTCCATACCAACGACATGTGTATGTGGCTGTAGTGTCTTTGCACTGTGTGCACGACTACATGTTGTGTGTGTGTGTGTGTGTGTGTGCGCGCGCGCATATTTAGTCCAAAACACATTATTACATCAACGACAGTATGCGGTGAAAGGAGGTGCCTGCCCCTCTTCTTTCGTGTAAGGAACAAGCCAATTGAAACAGTTTCTGCCCATGACTGGTGCTTCAAATAGCCAATGAAACTCCGAAAATGATCATATGCTGCTTTATTGTTTTTTATAAAGCCACAACATGGAAATTATGTAAATATAAATAGTTTGCTGTGATTCACTTTTTATGTGAACTGCTTTTCCACCATAGCACTTGTTTTGACTCTTGCACAAAGTTTAGTTTCAACAGAGGAACAAAGGACTAATGTGTTTATGCTTCAGTTACTCTGAAGCAGGGGTTATTTGGTATCTCTAAATGGCCTTTTTTTGGAAGACGCCTAGACAAAACCTTAGAGAAATGCGTAAAATATTCATTTTTTGTGATATTGTTATTAAATTTGAACTTGGACTAGGTAAGACTCTATCCCATGGTCCCATTGTGTTTTCCAACTAATAAGTCACAGCTATAGTTCACCTGCAGGCATCTGTTTGCAAAAATTACTCAGGCAGAAATAAAAAAATAAAAACCTTATACTTCAGTGTACACAAACGTCTTTCAAACTATGCACAATTATGATTACAGACTGTCTCTCTACCTCCCTACACATATTTTGAGTGCAATTCATTTGCCAGAAAAGAGGCAAAACACACAATAAACAAAATTAAAGATGATCTGACTGATAGCATTATTTTTTCTTTTTTCAAATTTTCCATAGATATTGCAATACTATCGTTATTGTGAATTCCTTTGGCCACGATAATCATGTTGTGAAAAAATGATGTCACAACAGCCCTATTACACATCCTCTTGTTTAAAGTGTGTCTGACACTTAACCTATATGAACTAACACATACGTTTGGACACCACCAGGTGCCACTCTTCAATTCAATTCGGCATTCAACAGTGAGTTACGGTTCCAATAAATTACAACCCTTAAATCCAGTTCTTCTGTAACTTAATTTTTTTCCTGCAAAACTGAGTGGTTTGGGTTCTGGTAGAGGAATGGAGAGGCGTTACAGCTCATTTTCTTAAGAGCTCGTTCCTGTAGCTATATAATGTGACGGTTGTTACCGAAAGCCCACTTGAACAGTGTGTTATGCAATGACATGCTGCGTTTTGTAACAAACCTATTGAACGAGACAAACGCCGGAATCCCGCCAGACTATCAATCATATGCACACTGAACCGCCAGCTGACAAAAACAATGCTTTACATGAACAATTAGCTACCTTACCAGTGTCTCCACGCTTGTCGTCTCTTTCATTTGCCGGTTTTGTTTTGACCTCCGGATTCTGGTTAATGTAGTACTACAACAGATGATGGCTGTTGCATTGTAATTTATTAGCAGATTTGCACGATACTTTGATGAATAAAGAGATTACCTTTATGTTGTTTATCAATAAGGTCCGCGCGTACCTATTATTTTAGCGAGGATTTATACTTAGTTTGCCACTGTGTATGGGAGAACACGATTACTCCGCCGGCGAGGACGATGACGTTTTAAACATGCGTCACACACATGCGCGACTGTTTATTAAAGGGAACGCTAAGGGGCTCTTCTCATTTCTCTATTTGGGGGACTGAATTTGTCAAAATCCAAATTAAATAAAGAAATATTTAAATGCCTTTAAATGAATGTAATGAATAATAAATCAATTAAATAATAAAGAAAGGAATGTAGAAATAAAAGGCTCAATTGTCAAATAGATGTGCAGTTTAATTTGAAAATAAATATGCACAGAAATATAAAAATAAATAAAAGTGGTTACTTGACAAATTACTTATTTTTGTATTCATTTATTTTCATATATAATTATTTATTATTATATTATTTATTCTTTTCTGTTTACATTTATCTCTGTTTTTGTTTATTTCCCCATTTATTCATTTCCCTATTTATTTATTTCTGCATTTATTAGGGCCCAAGCATGAAAGTGCCAGTGGCACGCAGGCTCCACAGTGCCCCCAAACACAAGGCCATTTTGGGACAAAGTTTCTTTGATGTACATAAAATTCGGTGCGATCATTGCTCTCATCATTCTCAACATAATACATTAGGATGCATGAAAACTAACAAAACTTTGCATATATGTTCAAACTAATAAATGCCTCAATTAGTATCAAAGCTGGGATTGTGCGTGGCATTTCAGCTAACGCTAGGTAAAGGAGGTTAGTTCCAGCAATTTCTCATGCATATGGCGATACTTTCATTGCCTTCATTTGACACGTGCAAATGTAACGGGGGACTATATTAGCCTCACAGTTTATAATGCCCCCGTTAAGTTTCCTTTATATTGCTGATAATAGTGACAGCCTACAGTCTCTGCGTTGTGTTGTGATGATGATGGTGGACTAACGGCTGAGAGTTAGTAACGTCAGTTGGCTCCAACGAAGACACCCAGGCAGCTCCGATGTCCATTCAATGATGTCTGTTTATTGCTTACAAGCACTTCGGGATCTGGGGGATACAAGCCCGGTCTCAGTAAAACTATTTAATATAAATAAAATCATAATCAAAGGAAACTTACAATACTAATAAATGATTTCTGTCACGAAGCTTAATAACCATTAAATAACAAATTACAGGGCCAACGGTCTAGCTTTGACCAGGATCAAAAACTCACTATATTACAGATTACACAAACACACTATTGATATTGATGAATCAATTCACATAGATAATCACTCTGAATGTCAATATAATTATAATTAGTAATAAAGTCTATCTCAGGTCAGCTATACATTATTATTTACAGGTTTCCATTTAATAGTCACACACTCTGACTTGTCCCCCCAGTGATGGGCTTTATATGTGATGGGCTGCATCGTTACCTTAGATACCATGTAGCCAAGTATTAAATATTAAATATAAGATAACAGCATAAAATAATGAAACTAACACAAATATGTACACCTTACAACTATTAAATAAAAGGTAAAATTACTGACAAAATTATATTCTATATTAAAAGATTTTGCTATTAGACATAGTGACCATTTAAAGCACAACTAATGTATTTAATGTAACATGCAAGAGGCATATGTTACACAAAGTTAATATCGTTGTTGATGTTACTTTGTTGTCACGTAAGGAAATACAATGACAGTATGATGAGGCTCATTTTTTATAGTGCTTGAACAAACCAGGAGAGGGGCTGCACTTTCTTTATGTCTGGACATGTTTGTAACGGGGGTGGGCTGGGCTCTCCTACCACACACAGACAGACAGACAAACAGAACTGGCAGTGGAGCTAAGTGAGGCGAAGATAGTGGACACATTTTATCAAATTAACGGCTGAAATGCACACTGCTGTAAGTGATATAAACCTTTGGAGTAAAAACGAAAGAATTTATTAAAACTTGTACAAACAAAACAGAATTTGACAGAGGTGACATGCGTTTGCCTGGCCTATCTCACATCCACAGTTGAAACAGAGGTAGCCTTCATTGTTCACAATGGATGAGATAACTTTTTTAATCAATGGCAACAGGTCAGTGGCGGCCTGTAAATAAATATTATCAGCTATCATGAGAAAACTGCTAAAAATTGGGCCAAACCAATCCAAAATGCATGTTTTGGCCCACTACACAGTTCTAATACTTTACAAAAACATATGCAGGGTGCTTTTTTTTTTTTTTTATAAAGATCAATGTTGAATTCATGCTAGTAAACAACTGTTCCACTTCAACCTTGATTCCTGGCTTCCTTGGACAAGCACCACAGCAAGCTAATTGAAATCATCAGAAACAAGGAAGGAGTTGTCAGAGAGAAGACCCGGAATATACTGAAAGTTCTCCATCAGGTCTGTACTTGCTCAATACATCAAAATTTTATATCACATAAATAGTAACATTGTAAATAGAATATTTTATGTTCATTTTGTCATTACATTTGAGTGGAGTTAGATTACACGTTGAAAGATGTGCTAAGGTTATCTTCTGAGTTAGATAGGCCTTTTAACTGGTTTGCTCAAAGCATTTGTAAATCTCAATTCCTGTAGCTCCGAGTGCCCATTTGTGCATTGTGTAATGTTTGCATCCTCAGTCCAGTTGCAAAATCGGAAAGCATAATTTTGCATTATGTGTGTGTTTGCACTCTTACCTAGAACCTCGAGGTCAATCTAAAAAGAGTGTCTGCTGAAGTGTCTTATTGTGTTCCTTGGGGAAGATGTGGACAAGCTTATCAAGGAGTATCTGGTAAGAAGTTTTGCATTAATCATTTAACCTTCAGCCAAGATAAAACATTTAATATTTAAATTTTAAAGTTTGTATACATGGTCTCAGGTCCTATAAAAATACGCTTATTGTACATTCATGTACATTTGCCTATGCCCATAATTGTTGTGGATTTCTCTGTCCCCTGGTGGTCATCAGTCATCAGTTATTTCGAATTTAATATGTCTAATACAACAACAAAGGTCTCTGTGCTGGTTTATATTTTATACAACATTGCATAGTGTGGCTACATGTGCACATATTTAGATATTTTAATTTTAATTACAATGTGAAATATTTGTCACATTAGAGTGGCAGCAGCAGTGCAGATGGAGCAGTGAAAGCCTGGAGATAAAATGGATTAATGGATTATATCCAAATATTGCATTGTGTAAAATTTCAGTCTGGGGCCAGATTCTGAAATTAATGAAAATATGAAAACGCAAGGCAGTATCTTTTAACATTATAGTGAATCTTAATTTAAGTATGTATACTACTGTATTGTGCTATTTAATATTTTTTGTCACAGCAGATGTTATAACTTTTTGGTGGATAGCTATTATTAACCTCCTAAACTCTACAAGGACACTGACGTCCTCGGCTGACATGACTGTCTTTCAGAGGCTGTAGCGGGCTCAGTTTCAAAGCTATTACCATATGAAACTAGACGACCTAAGGCATCCATTGGCACTAACTATGTCATGCTAGCTTTTCGGGAAGGGGGCTAAATAAAGATGGGCTAAATTTTGGCCAGGGAAAAACTGACATTTTCAAAAGGTTTCCCTTGACCTCTCACCTGAAGATATGCAAATGAAAATGGGTTCTATGGTTACCGACAAGTCTCCCCTTTACAGGCATGCCGACTTTACGCTAATCCCATGCAGTTTTCTGCATGCAGTATAAATGTGTTATTTTCACTTACTCTGAAAATGGTGTATTTGAATATTATTTATATACATATACTGGGGTCCTAAACAGTCTTGGAATTGCATAAATTGGGTCTGACTGGAAAGCTAAGACTCTTTTGGATTCAGTGAGCCCAATTATATTCATGTGTGATGATGATGTTATTCCTCATTGTAGCCATTTCATTGTAGTGAGACCATTGTTTGAAACTTGATCTCACTGTATAAAATGACCTATAGTGACCTCTAGGATAATCACAGCCTCATGAAACTTTACAACCACAAACTAGAGACTGAGGGCATTCAGAGGATGTTTGGCTTTTGTAGGTATATTGACAATAACAGGGTTTCTGAGCAATTTCGAGAACAGAAGTGTAAAGTGTAAAAGTGTAAAAATAGAATTCTTACAGAAATCTCCAAATGTCAAAGTTCAAGGTCTTGGTGTCTTTATGCGGAGGGATATTTGACCATTTTTATCAACTCTCAATTGGTCAGAACTGGTTAAATTTTGCACCAAATCTGTGTAACAAATGGTATCAACCCAAAAATTGCTGCAACAACTTAAGACTTAAGATCATGTGAATGGCCGACACATACCACAATCATAATGTTCTAAGCCCTTATACACTCTAAATTTTCAAAATTTGAATAGGCGCCTAACCAAAACACAATGTTTATTACAGATTTATGACTAGAAAAACTTGACACACAGTGCTCAGTTGCATCTCAAATTAATCTTACGGTTCCCAGCTTTCAGATGATGTATACCACTTTTATATGGCATATACTGTTGACTTGCTGAGATTTGATTGGGAGAACTGTGTGTGTAGATAATTTTTTATATTGGTACATCAGACACTGGCTTCATCATAATAACTTTCCAATAAATGTCTTGTCTTTTATCAGGTTGCTCAGCAGGATGAAGCTGAAACAGAACTTCAGAGGTGTACAGTAGCAGTGTTTGTCATCAGGGAGGAGGAGAATCCTCTCTAGCCACCACATGACATTGGTGTCAGGGTGAGAAGCAGGATTGGACGCAATTGCAGAGACCAGCTTGCAGAGATTGCAGGGTAAATGAAAACCTTTAATCTTGAGGTGGACAGGACAGGACAAGCTAAATACAGACTAAACTAATCAGGGAATGGGGAACAGGTGACGAGACACAAGGGCAGGCTGGGAGTGATTGGCTGAGGGAAACACAGGAAGCAGGGCAGGGCTGACGAGACTGATGCAGGGCAGGTGAGGAGGAGCACATGAAACGCACAAGGGAAACACAGCAACAAAACCAAAACCCAAAAAACACAAAACTCCGAATACAACCCACACCAACCCGTCAAAGAACCACCATGAACCCAAACCCAAGTACACAACACACCAGGCCAAACAACAAAAGGCAGTCCAAACCCACCACCCAAATACAACAGGAAAACCCACAGACCACCAGAAGGACCTGGGGCGGCTGTGGCTCAGGAGGTAGAGCAGGTCGTCCACTAATCGGAAGATCGGTAGGATTCCCGGCTCCTCCAGTCTACATGCCAATGTGTCCTTGGGCAAGATACTTAACCCCAAATTGCTCCTGATGGCCCCTGTACCCAATCTGCGTATTAATGTGTGTGAATGGGTGAATGTGATTTGTAGTGTAAAAGTGCTTTGAGTGGTCGGAAGACTAGAAAGGCGCTATACAAGTACAGTCCATTTACCATTTACTAAACAGAAGTGCAAACCAGTAAACCCCAAAAAACACACAAAGTCCAGACAGGGTGTGACAATTGGGATTGTTATTGACGGTGTGGTAATCCTGAATGCATATGTTATATGGCCTCATCTATGCTCTGAACTTGAGCTATCCACGCACTGCAGAAAATATTCATGGAGATGGAACCAAAGACGCAGAGAATGTACAATCTTAGTGTCTAGCTCTAAATACTGGATTGATCAAAGAAAGACATTTGGATACAGCATGTTTTTTTGCTCTGTTTTACAGCTTGTATTCAAATACATTCCAGGATAATGGAAGGGGTCGTTGTTAAATGTAAATGAGTGAAACAGACTTCAATTCAAAACTGGCCCTCTGATTTTTATCTGTCTGTGGTATAAATATCATGGCACTGATATTAACACTGAAAATGTGAATAATGCTAAATTCACAATGACCAGTAATCCAGTTGTACTAGTAATTCTAATGTTTGTTCTTAAACTGACTAATGCACAAAAGACCGACCTTTGTTCATAGATTGCACCCCCAGTAATTAAGCTGTATTTTTTTTTGCATTTTTTCCTTCTTTTTTTTTGTCTCTCGGTCTGCATTTGTAATGGTTCAAATTTTATCAATGGATAGCCAAATTTTAACACTGTTAGAAATTCTGGTTTTACACTCAATGGCTATTAGATTACATATCTCAAGTTTTAAAAGAGAGATGTAAAAACAGTAATGGTGAAATTTAAGTTGTAAAAAAGCAAAAAATGTTATTGACTTGCATTTAGTAATGTTTTTGCTTGTGACTAAAGAAAATATATTGATTAAAGTATAATCAAAAATTATAGTTTGTACTGAATCAGACATTTAACTTGAATAAAGTTAATAAAATTGCCTGTAACAAAATCAGAGTGTTTTAATTAGTTTATTCAAAAGTAAAAATTATACTTAGATGAAATTGTAAATATTAGGTTTTTCCAAAGTGAAAAACTTAAGTTGTAAAGAAGTTAAAAAAAAAAGGTTTATCGTCTTTATAATAAAAAATGTTTTTACTTGTGTGAATGTACATTTTTGTCTTTGGTTAAATAAATATTTTGATTGATACTAAATCAAAATGTAAGGTTTCAACCAAATCATAAATATAATTTGACGAGAACTTATAAATTTAGGTGTAACAAATTAGAGTAATTTTTTTAAGTTGATCCAAAGTAACATTTTTTTCAGTGTAGCAAGTTGGACTGATCCATGTCAAATTTGGGCAGAAAAGCCTTGAGGCCTTGATGATGCTATATTGTGAAGATTGTGAGTTTTTATTGGACGCCATTGCCATGGCAATATGGCGAATTTCGATGTTTCAAAATTGCAAAATAAATTGTTGTAACTCAACTCCACATTGTCAGATCTTTCCTAAATTTCATGTATTTCATAAGAGTCTCAGTCTGAAGACATGCAGAGGACAATATTGCACCATAGTAATAGCTCCAGCTACTGACAACCGGAAATTATAGGCCCCATACTTTTACTAACTACTCTTACCAGGTTAACCAGATCCACGTAAAATTTGGTCAGCTAAATCATAAAACATCTGATGAGTTTTCATCAAAAGCTGCTGCTATGGCAATGCCTGTAACTGAATGAACTCCTTGAGATTTCACCCAAGCAACTTCAAATGTGGTTAGTGTCATCCAAAGACCTTTATGATGAAAAGTTATCAAAATCTTGAGTTTTCATATACGCCATTGCTGTGGCAATGCCTTGAACTGTTTCGCAATGAAGAGGGAAATTGTTGTAACCTGAATGTACATTGTCCAACCTGCACTGAAGTTCTCATGCTTGATAAGAGTCTGCCCTGAATACATGTACATGTCAATGTTGAGCCATAGTCATAGCACCACCTACTGACAACAGGAAGTCAGCCTTATATGAAAAAAATGATCCAATTCACATGGAATTTGCAAGGTGTGGTCTACATTTGATAAATAGCAACATGAAGTGAAATTAGTGGGTGTTGTCTAGCACCACATAGTGCACACAGGAAGTGACATTTAACTCTTTTAAGAAAGGTGCAAGGGCCGATCATTGCTGCTTGCAGCTTTAATTATTATTATTATTATTATCCTTATTCTAGTATGCCATTGCATGTTTGAGGGGCATAGGATGTTCAGAAACTTGGCACACACAAGTTCCATAGTGATTGGGCTTGGGCATGGCCAGCAGGCTCCATAGCACCCCCAAACACAAGGCCATTTGGAACAAATGAACACACTTTGATGTCCATAAAATTCGGTGGATTTATTGCTCATATCATTCCAAACATAATACATATTTTTTCAATTTTTTTGCCCAACAGGAAGTCAGCCATTTTGGATTTCATGCGTGAATTTTCATTTTACGAACACATTTGAGGCCTTTAGGATGCATGAAAACTAACAAAACTTTGCATATATGTTCAAACTGATAAATGCATCAGTTAGTATCAAAATGGGGCTTGGGTGTGGAATTTCGGCTCACTAGTACCCCCTAATTTGTTTTGAGGTTCTAGGGGGGTTCGAAAACTCACAAAAGTTTGCACATGCATCAGAAGTAGTGTATCTTGATATCGGATATGGGCCTTGGGCATTGGTGTGGCAAAATGGCTCAAGGACACCCCCTAGATAATTTCAAAGTCAAAGCCCCCACCTTTAATTTTGAAGTAGATTTATGAAATTTGGTATGCAGATGTAACATCTCCAAAATTTAAAAAAAGCCTCTTGAAGCCCTGCCCTAAGTCCAAGAGAAAGTCAGCCATATTTAATAAATTGTGTATTTTTTTTGCAAAATGAAGCCATTGACGGGGGTTGTATTTTAACAAACTATTTTGAGTGGAAGCACAGTTGGAAAATTTGATAGAGTTATCCAAAACCATAGACATGGAAATTGACCCTATGGTTTTCAGAAACTTGAATGAAGTGATTCAGTGATTGAGCCTTGAACTAGCACAAAGTTCCCATAACAGTGGACCAATCGGGTGCCCATCCCACGAAGTACCCATGGAAGCTGTGGAGAATTATTTGTTAGCAGATTGACATGGTTCATCTGCCTGGAGTTGGCTAACAAAAACGGTATACCGTCATGGTGTTATGGTGAGTGTGCATCTGGGACAAACTAAAGCTCCCATGCCAGCTTCAGGGTACAGGAATTTTAAAATCCTAACCAATTTTGAAATCGGGCAAGGAAACTATAAGAGAAGGAAGGGTCATTATGTTACTGTGTAGCGCATGAATGCACATTGGTGCCACACTTGAAAGCTGTTGGCGCATTTAGTGTAGTGGTGAATGGGCAGACCACTCCTTTATCTCTCCCCTCTCAGTTTCACAGGTTATTAGTCTGGGTGATGGAGGCACCGCTATTTTGATGTGTTGTTATTTAGCTAATGTTTCATGTGTTGTCAAGGTAAATTTAATTTGATTTGTATGTTAAATCAATAATTTATTTGCATGCAAGTTATGTTAATGTTATGCTAGATTTATATGTGATTGAGGTTAGTAACAGACTAACGTTAGTAAGTTAGTTAAACTGTGATGATACCCTAACTAAATTAACTCTGAGCCTGTTAGCTAACGTTATGTAACGTAATTTACAGTTTAAACAGTTTTAATATGGTGACCAGGCAGACAGCAGGGCACCAGACAAATGGGATTACAGCCCAGGTGTTGATTTTATCACAGCAGAGATTGCTTCATTCAGAATTACAATACATTATCTTCTGATGATCAAGTTCATTGTTAAAAGTTTTTCTTAAAGTTTCTGATAACCATGAAATGTGTGCCCTTGTTGTTTTATAGTTAAGCGTTCGTTTACAGCCTACCAATGCACAATTAATAATCAAAGGAGGTGTGGCAGTCGTTAAATGTAATGGTTAAACATTTGAATTGATTTTGCAATTGAAATAATTGTTTATTCTGCTTATGATGATCTATGTTATTGCTAAGAGTGTTAATGATATTGTTTTTGTTTTGTTTGGGATTCCTTTATTGTCCATTGGGCATGTCGCCACCAAGGGGCATGTTGTGTAACAGGTGAATATATGGGTCAGGTGTTGTGCCGCGGCGCATAGAAAAAACACCCTAAATGTCTGGTTAGAAGGAGGTGGTTAAAAACAGTTTTCGTTGCCATAAAAGGAATTTTCATTTTCTCTTGGATGTATTAACAATTAAGAAAACAGTTTGGAACGAATTTGAATTATAAAATAAAAGTTATAATTTCTTAAAGTGTGGCGAGCGAAATTTTGTAAAACGTGCGTTAAGCAGGCCACCCCCTCAACACCACAGCTTTTAACAAGAAAAGCTGACACATTTAAAGTCAAAAAACTGTATGGATCAAAGATAAAGAGATGTTGTCTTTAAAAGAAATGAAGAGCTCATGCAGGGAGAAGTGTCTGCGGTTTGTGAGTACCGGATTTCATTCATTTCTTGTGGTGGAAAGAAAGGAGCCGCTGCGCTCCGATTCAAACAAATAAGCGCCGCAGCGCGCATGCATTCAATTAAAGTGGATATTGTTGCTTGCTTTGGGTCAAAATATTGTGATGCAAAGTTGGAATTCAATGTGAATAAATTGTATACACCTGCACGATACGATGTCTGTCACTGCAAAAGACTAATGAGACACTGCTGATAAAAACGATCGCATCGCGCCTTGGAAAACTTGGCGTTTTGACGCGCAAAAAGAATTAAATTAATAATCTGTTGGAAGCTGGGGAAAATAAGGAGACAGTCAACAAACATATTGAAGCTTTCAGTAATTATTTGGGAGAGTTTATGGAGTTGCAAGTGGCTGTACAAAGCCTCCTTTCAAATGAGGAGGAAAAGGAAGCGGATCATACGGACTGGTATGAGCCTAAATTAATCCATTTTCGAGACTTCTTATTTGGCATTAAAACATGGGTGGCTGGTGGCGTGGATACAGAAAAGGAGGTTGGAGAGGAGCAAGAGGACCAAGAAGAAGCAAATGCATCATTGCTGGGACCGGAGGATAGTGCGTCCCAGACCAAAAGATCTCTAAGCAAGGCTCCAAGCAAAGCCACCAGCTCCTCCAGCGCTTCCTCATCTTACCGTGCGTCTACTACTTGCTTAAAGGCTAAGGCAGAGCGAGCTGCTCTAATGGCTAAGGCTAAAGCCTTGGAAACGAAACATGCTCTTGACCTAGAAACAGCTCAATTAAAGGCAAGGATGGAAAAGCATGAAGTGGAGGCTGAATTGGCTGCAGCAGAAGCCAAATTAAATGTTCTCATGGAGAGTGAATTATCACAGACTACAGCTGTACAACCATCCTCATCATTAAAGCAACAACTAAAAGTCTCACAACCATCAACATCAAAGCAACCAAAATCGGAAATACTAACACCAATACACACACACCAGTTTGAGGTTACTGGAACATATACAGAGTACAAAATTCCAGTAACATCCAAAAAATCTCAAAACCCTCAAACCTCTCAGCAACAAAATATCTCCCATCAAGCTACACCACGTAACGCAAAGGCTAAAAGCAAACACCTGAGTTATGACCAAGAGGATGAGGATGGATCCTCCATTTCAAATAAAACCACAGTGGATGAAAGTTGTCTCACTGATGTATTAAAGAGACAAAATTAAATAACTGGACTACTTGTAAAGCAACAACAGGCAGCTCTTCTCCCCAGAGATTCCTATATTTGACGGTGACGCTCTGCAGTACCGACCATTTATTAAAGCATTCGAGCAAGGCATAGAATGCCTATACTGCAGCAAAAATCATTCCTTGGAGTTTTGTGTTGCCCTAAAAAATAAACCTAACAAAGAGAAAGTTGAATTCATTAAAAGTAAAGGTCTGTGTTTTGGATGTTTTGGAAAGGGGCACATGAGCAAGCTTTGTAAGAACCGAATGACTTGTCAAATTTGCCATCAAAATCATCCAAGCTTACTGCATATTGACAAGAAAGAGAGGGTGGAAATGCATTGCAACACAAAGAAATCTGGAGAAGCAGCAAAGGTCACGTCAAGCCTAGTGTCCCTGGATTCTGGCAGCCATACTGGGGCCGGTAATAGTGAATGCAAATTATCTATTGTGCCGGTTCAAGTAAAGCTGTGCACAGGTACCAAGATAGTGCAGACGTATGCTTTCCTTGATCCAGGAAGCACCGCAACCTTTTGTACAGAGGAGCTAATGATGGAGCTTAACACTACTGGAAAAAAGTTAAAAAGTTCTCCTTAAAACTATGGGGCAGGAGAAGCCTGTGCCTAGTTTCAGAATTTCTGGTATGGAAGTGGCCGCACTCAAAGTGAGTGAATTCTTAAAGTTACCAGACGTGTTCTCACAAATGTCTATTCCTGTTACAAAAGACAACATCTCTACAGAGGAGGACCTCAAAGAGTGGCCCTATCTGAAGGAAGTTGAACTGGAATCAATCAACGCAAGCATTGGGCTACTGATTGGTGCAAATGCTCCAAGAGTATTGGAGCCGTGGAAAGTCATTAATAGCAATGGTAATGGACCGCTGTAAAAACCATGCTAGGGTGGGTAATTAATGGCCCACTTGGTAACAGAGAGGACAATGACATGATTGGTTGTTATACTGCATGGGTTAACAGAATAGCCATTGCCAACTTGGAAGAGCTCCTAACCCAACTGTATAACCAAGACTTTGCTGAGCAGCATTATGAACAAAAAGAAATGTCATTAGAGGACAAGAAGTTCATGAAAATTGTCTCAGATTCAGCAGTGCGTCAAGATGACCACTACTACCTCAAGTTGCCTTTTCGTGAGCCAGATGTGATCATGCCCAACAACAGGCATATGGCACTGCAAAGAGCACAACAGCTGCTGAAAAGGTTCAAACGAGACCAAGCATTCCTGGAGGAATACCAAGCATTTATGCAGGATGTTCTGGCAAAAGGATATGCTGAGGTTGTACCATCAGAGCAACTGGTAACTGAAAGTGGCAAGGTGTGGTATATACCGAATCATGGGGTCTTCCACCCACACAAAAAGAAATTGCGTGTAGTGTTTGACTGTGGAGCCACATTTCATGGAACTTCTCTGAATGGAGAATTGCTGCAAGGTCCAGACTTGACTAACAAGTTGATTGGCGTGATGTTAAGATTTCGTCTGAGTCCTATTGCTCTGATGACCGACATTGAAGGCATGTTCCACCAGGTGAGGGTTGCGAGAGAAGATGCTGATTTCTTGCGCTTTCTCTGGTGGCCAAATGGAGACATTACTAAAGAATGTGTGGAGCATAGGATGATAGTTCACATTTTTGGAGCTGTATCCTCACCTAGCTGTGCCACATTTGCCTCGCTGAAGACGGCAGAGGACAATCAGGACAAATATCCAGCTGAAGCTGTGGACACAGTAAGACAGAACTTTTATGTGGATGACTGTCTTAAGTCAGTGAGTCCTGTGGAGCAAGCAGTACAGCTGTACAAGAACCTCAAAGAGATGTGCAGTAAAGGAGGATTTCACCTGAATAAATGGTTAAGTAACAATCACTCGGTCCTTGCCAGAATTCCTGAGGAAGAAAGAGCCAAAGAGGTCAAGACCCTGAATCTTGACAGGGATAAACTTCCCATGGAAAGGGCCCTCGGAACTCAGTGGGATATTGAGCGTGACATCTTCACCTTCAGCACAGTTCTAAAACCTCAACCAACAACAAGACGTGGCATTCTGTCAGTTGTAAGTTCAATCTAGGACCCCTTAGGGTTCTTAGCACCAGTCGTACTATCTGCCAAGCAGATCTTGCAGGAGTTGTGCAAGGCCAAGCTGGGGTGGGATGAGAATATCCAGAAAGAACATTTTGACAGATGGCAAAGATGGTTGAGTCAAGTGGTTCTGTTGGATGACTTTTCTGTGAGTAGATGCATCACACCCCCTGGGTTTGGTGAAATTTCATCCGCACAGCTGCACCACTTTTGCGATGCGAGTGAGGTTGGCATTGGAACAGTGTCATATCTCAGACTGGCTAACTGTAGAGATGAAGTGCATGTTGCTTTCATCATGCGAAAAGCAAAAGTTGTACCCCTAAAGCAAACCACTATTCCCAGATCGGAGCTGGTAGCCGCAGTCCTGGCAGTACGAATGGATACAATGCTGAAAACAGAGCTGCAAATTCAGTTGGATGAATCAGTATATTGGACTGATAGCCAGTCTGTCTTGAAGTACATTACAAGCACAACAGCAAGATTTAAAACCTTTGTTGAGAACAGAGTCTCCATGATACAGATGTTGTCTGAAGTTGCACAATGGAATAACATCAGCTCAAAGCTTAATCCTGCAGACATAGCATCACGTGGCCTGCAGACCAATGCCATTCTTCAGTCCAAAACTTGGATCCATGGCCCTGAGTTTCTAAGGAGACCTCAGTCTGAATGGCCAGGACATGAAAAGGAACCGGACATGATCTCTTTGGATGATCCAGAGGTGAGGAATGTGGTCTCAGTCTGTGCTGTTATGCTACAGCCCAATGAATCACCCTCTTAAATCACTTCTCCAACTGGATGGACTTAAAAAGAGCAGTGGGATGAATCCTCAAGTATAAACAGCTGCTGAACCAACTGCATCAGGAAAGACTCAAGGCCATTGCCACACCCCAAGCCTCCAGCCAGCAAGGTAATGCAGTAGCAAAGCATCTGCAGCAGTTTAAAGCCAGCCTAAGGATCCAAAGACTTAATATAGAAGACATGTCTAACACTGAAAAGGCCATCATCTGCTTTGTACAAAGACAAAATGGATTTGTGATGAAAATTCCTACTAAAATGTGATTTTTAATGTAAGATTTGGCCAGAGTCATGGGATTTATGAAGATATTTCCACATTTTGGATCAAAGTTGCTCTGAAATCCTGCTCTCAATCTGACAGGGAGAAGGAGGGAAGAAAGGCAGGGAATGGGTGTGACAGTTGAATGTAGCTCAGTTTTATAGGATATAGCAGAAAGGTCTATATACTTACAGTACATTATATACAAACTTTGTATGAAGTTTGGGGTTATTATCATTTATTTTACAATAATTGTAGGTCTTATATGTATAATCAGTAGTGGGGATGACCTATGAGGGGAAGGGAAAAAATGGAGTGAGGGTGACTGTTAAGTGATAAAGTGCAGTAGAAAAATAAAATCATAACTAAATTTTGTAGCTCTGTACTGCAGTTTTTCCTCTATTAAGGCACGATCACTTAGCGGTTCGCTCACACTCTCCCTTCAAATATATGAGTATTTTTCTGTGTCCAGCTGCAGTTACTTATTGTTTCTACACATCTGACAGCAGTGTTCAATGCTTAATTTTTGTGCTCACAAATGAAAAATTTTGGAGCACACATAGAAATTCAGGAGCACAATGAAAAGTGTTAAAGTAACAGTTTAACAATGCATTACATACATATTTAAACTAGTTGTGTGTGTGTGTGTGTGTGTGTGTATGTAAATCAAAATTTATGTTGTCTTTAGGGATGCATGATTGTGGCAAAAATCATAATCATGATTATTTTTCCTCAATATTGAGATCACATTTATTCAACATGATTAGTTTTTGACATTTTTGCCGATTAGTTATGGTGATATAGCACATCATTTTCCCACTTGGCTGAGGACACTATTACACTGCAATCATATATTGCACTAATGGTCAAGAAAGACAATATATGAGGGAAGAACTCAGGAAGACTAGAGTTTTTGGGCTCAGCATTATAACTTTAATGAACATGCCAAGTGGGTGGAGCAGTGTTTTTGTCTTTTTAAGTTTATTATACAAACAGGATTAATGTGTAGGATTTAATTTTTGGTCCACAGTATGAAGCGTGGGATGACTATAATGTACCTAATATGCTGGTTGCCAACCACTGTTGGCCCTCTGCACGACTGGAGTGCTCTCTCCCCAGCAACGCCTGCATCTTTCAGCTTCAGAGCCAAAGCCTCCTCAGCCTGACTCACCCACGGATTCACCGGCTACAAAGCAGGACACCACAAAGCATCTCTTCCTTCATGGACTGGTAACAACTGGGCATAGCCTAGCAACACAGTGAAGCATAGTACGGCTAAGCAAGAATGTTTAACTCAAACAATGTACTGTACGTGTATTGATTTGGTTAAGGTTATACATTGAAATGTTGTTGTGATGTCCTTGTTGCCTATAGTCAGGTTACTGCATAGCCACACCGCTAGGTTAATGTTAGCATGCTGAACACATTTTACATCCAGTAACTAGGCCTTGCATGCAACTAACCTCATTTTAACCTGGAACCTTTAGCATACACCAATTGGCCTCGAATAGAGAACCACACAGATAAGAGGTTAAAACCTAGTTTGGCAAACTTTGGTTCAGGCAGTATATGTGGTTCAAGACACCACATGGTCTGGCCTTTTATCTCTGTAGTTCCCTTTATCAGCCAAATTGTTGGCATGCCATGTGCTCAGTCACCAGGTGACTGCAGCCATCTTGCTATTGTCTCCTCTACACACACACACACACAAACTCACACTTGTATATAGGTACACTTAGCTAGATTAGTATTGTGTGTTGCTTTTACCCTTTTGTTAAATAAATGCTTTTGGATATACCTGTTGTCTGTTTTAATGTTGCACAAGAATGAGTTTTGCCAACCCCTGCTCTGTAAAGAACTCCAAATCCTTCAACCTTGACTAGCTATTGATATGGTGATTTTGTTTATAGTTATTAAATTAATTATTAATCAAAGTCTCAAATTCATAGACACTTTGAGACTGAATTGGCTATCTTTTTCCCTGAGTCCAGGGTGGTGCCCCATTATTATTAATTCTTATTAATAATTGTATTGATTTTAATAATTAACAATTATCTTTGATAATCATTAATTATTGCTGATAGCCAAACTTGTAGCCACGGCCGAACAATGTCAATATTTTATCAGTGATGTAAACTGGCTGAATAGCGCCCCCTACAAAATTGCAGCAAAGCAGCCCCAGCAGCAGGCAAAATAGTGGACAAAGGAAGTGATGTTTATTTCCTTCTTGCACTGTCTGAAAACAGCCTGGGTCTGAAGACATCTACATGCAGACAGAAGCCCTTTGACTATGCCGCGGCCCAACGTGCGCAAAAGCGTGAGAGCCCGTTCAACGCTGCTTACAACTTTAATTTCTATCTTTTACTGTTTTTGAGATATTAGAGTTTGACTTTTAAAGTCTTTTCTTGCTCCTCCTGTGATTTTATAATGAGTGTGTATTGCAGAATGTTTCACAGCACTGAGGGAGTGACATCACCAGGAGCAGCTGGAGAGGAGAATTTTAGAGTATGCTTCTTGTGAACTATCCTCATAAATCCCATGACTTTGGCCAAATCTTACATTAAAAATCATATTTTAGTAGAAAATTCCGTGGCGAATCCATTGATACAGGTTTGAAAGTGGTCAGACTTATAGTTTAGACATCAGAAGCCTCTGTTTGACACAAACAACTTTGAGGGCTTATAAAATCCAAACCGTTCAAGTTATTACAGAGTTTTAACTTTTTTTCAGCATAGTGTCATAAGTCATCTATAAAAGTTGGGCCTGTTTTCAGATATTGCAAGAAGGAGATAAACATAACTTCCTTTTTCCACTATTATGCATGCTGCTGGGGTTGCTTCATTGAAATTTCATAGGGGGCGCTATTGAGCCAGTTTACATCACTGACGGAATATTGTCATGTAGATGTGTTCAGGCTGGGATTCTTACCATTTTTGGTGCAGATTGGAGCATTTACACTAAAGTTGTAGCAATTTCCTGTCATGGCGAAACATCAAAACTCAACGCCATGCAACAGCTTGGTATTTTGTGGCGAACAATGTGTTGCCATGGCAACAGCTTTTGATGAAAACTCAAAAGCTTCAGGAGTTATCATCTTCAAGGTCTTACACCTTGGCTGACCAAATTTTATGTGTTTCTGGCTAACCTGCTAGGAGTACTTAGCAAAAGAGTGGAGCTTAAGACTTCCTATTGCCAGTAAGTGGTGCTATGACTATGACTCAATATGAGCCTGTATTTGCCTTCAGACCAGGACCCTTATCAAGCATGAGTCATTTGGAAAAGATCTGATCATGCAGAGTCAAGTTATAACACTTTTTTGTTCGTGGTGAAATGTCGAAAATCGCTGCACCACCTCAGCAAAGGTGTCCAGTGAAAACTCACCATTTTCACAATATGGAATCATCAAAGACTTAAGGTTTTACTAACCAGATTTCAGATGGATCTGTTCATCCTGCTTGGTACAGCTCATAAAAGTACAGAACATGTACCTTCCTGTCGCCAGTAGGTGGCGCTATGGGTATATCTCAATATTGACACATAGATGTATTCAGGATGGGACTCTCATGAAGCATGGGGCAGATTAGACAATGTATGTTAAAGGTATAACAACTTCCTGTTTCATGGCGAAACATCAAAGTTTGCTACGTCCCCACAGCTAGGGCTTTCAGCGAAAACTCAAGATTTTGACAAATTTTCATCACAAATGTCTTTAAATGACACTGACAAAATTTGAAGTTTGTGGAATTAAATCTCTAGGAGGAGTTCATTAAAATACAATACCTGGAAATGTCAAAATTTGTGCAAAAATTGAAATTAAATTCAAAATGGCCGACTTACTGTTGAATTTAGGGTATGGCTCCAAGAGGCTTTTTTGTGTGTCTGGACATGTTAAACGTGCCTACCAAATTTTGTTCATCTATGTGAAATTTAAACATGGGGGCTTTTAATTTGAAATTTTCTAGGGGGTGCCCTTGAGCCATATTTGAACGCCCGAGCCAAAAACCCATATCTGATATCAAGTTTCGCCACCTCTGATGAATGTGCAAAGTTTTATGAGTTTTCAAGCATTCCTAGCACCTCAAAAATAGGTAAAAGTAATTAGGAGGCTATAGAGAGCTGCTGTGCTCCTATATTTAGGATTTTTTTTTTTTTTTGGAAGGGCCTGAAACGGTGGATCCATGATGTAGAGGAGCGATGTCAGAGCTTTATAACCTTGGCCTTAAGCCAGCCCTGCTGTTTCCTGCCAGGCTTACCATCATAACAAAGGAGGGAGGCAGGAAAAGATTTTCCTTGGTCATGGAGGCTAAAGACTACTTAGCCTAGTATAGATTTTCTGTATTTTCTCCATGAATGTAACTGAGATGTTGATCAGTAGTGACAAAATATAACTTTTTTGTTTTATTTTGTTTTTTTGTTTAATTTTGTTTCGCATTGACATTGGGATTGTAACACTCTCATTTGAGAATTTAATTACTTCTGTGATGGCAGGATGATGATAAACGAAGGATGTTTAATGCTCAGTTTTCATTTTTCATTACAGATGCATATTTCTTTAGAGTTTCTTTTGTTCATTCAGTCCCAAGTATATTTCAGTTATTATGTTATATTAATTAACATTACAGACATAATGAAGCAAAAAGATAATTCCACTATGGTATCAGCACTGGAATTCACTTCAGATAATAAGCTGTTACTGGTGAATGAAGTCGTTTTCAGTTAGCACTCAAGGAGTTATTTTAAACATACAAAGCATCTGTTGATGGGTGGAGCCGCCAGCGGCTTCGGCTTTAGGACCAGCTGACTGGGAAGATGGGTAGAGTCACCTTTGACTCTACCCATCTGCATCCTTATGCAGCATTAGCAGCAGCCAAAACCAACCACCACCCTTTGCTTCAGCTTCAGCACCAGCTGTGCGGCTGGGAGGTCCCCGACCAGAGGGAGAGCATTTACTAGGCAGCACCTCACCAAAAATCATGGCATGAGAGGCTTTTGCTCCAAGGGTGATGGCCACAGTAAAGCCATCAAAGACGTTTCAGCAGAGGAGTGAGTACCTTTAAGTGCACTGCACTCCATTGAAAAAAAATCACAATTTAACATAACAATAATTAGTGGTTCACTTGTTAACTAGTCATTTAAGTTACATTTTTACTGAAACTGTTATGTACAGAGGAATTATAGTGGAACTATGTTGTTGTTACATGGAATCTACAGAAAATGGGTGTACACTTCTGGTTCTAAAAGTAAATGTTTCTGCATCGTAAGCTTGATGTCCCATCTCTTTATCGTTAACCATGGCAAGGCCTGGTAGTTAACGTAACAGAAACAAGTAAAAATTAACCTACAAAATATGTGCTGAATTAAACAGTGGCTCCTAATGTTACTTTATTTTTAAAATATCATCCATAGCTTGTCTTACATCTACAAACAAGGCCTTTGAAATTGGATATTTTCATATGGGAGTTTGGTAGAGCACTGTTAACTCAGACGCTGTTCAGTTGGACCGTGCTTTCAGCGCCTTCAGTGGACATGCCCCAGCGTTTCAGAGCAGAGAATACTGCTTATTTTGAAACCTAATTTTATATATTTGGCGACTTCTTTAATCATTCAAATTTGGCTGGGTAGTTAATTACACATTTTTCTATGGTGTGACTATCTCAGAACACATATTTACTATTGCTTTACACAGACTTTAAGGCACTTCATGGTTCAGCTCCCAGCTACATTGATGATTTTCTGCTCCCCTATGAACCAGAGTGCAGCCTCTGATAAGGCTCTGCTGGCTGTTCCTAAATCCCGGCTCAAGACCATAGGTGACCAGGCTTTTGCACGGTCCCCCCACCACCCCCCTTTAATGTAAATCATGAAATTGTAAATGCCAGGTAAAAAGGTCTTCATCCTGCTACAGTGTCTCCTTTTTGGATTTATGATAAAGGGACATGAAATCAATAACAAATAATCAAATGAATGAACAACAAACAACTCACCAGTCACTCCATCCAGTCATGCTCTGATATCTTTGATATGAATAAGGACCTTGGGATTGACTGCCAGACTCTTCTTTTTTGCTTGTTTCAGTACTTTAGAGCCCTAGGTCTTGAACATGCATCTGTTGGTGGAGGAGTGGTATATAAAAGGCTTGACATTGTTGTCAAATGGCTTACATTTACACAATTCTGTTCATTCTCCCTGGGCCTTGGCTATATACGTTGATGATGCTGTAACCTAGGGTGTGCTGCTCTCAATGAATGTTTAAAAAATTGGCTTTTGTTCCTCTAGATCCTAGTGCATAGCAACAGTGTCTTGATTTGTTCTGCTTTACATGCAATAGGCAACTAGAACCATACTCTTGAATTCAGAAGGGCTAGCACAAGTTAATATGATCATTTACCCAAAAAAGGTGGTCATGCCAGCTAAAAGTTGCTAAATAAATAAACAATATTATGCCTGTTAAGCCTGAAAATTTTAAGCCTCCATGTTGCCATTTGTTACCAGGACAACTGACAGGCCTATGCAAAGTTTTCAAACAATAGCTGCCATTTGTTACCCTCAGATTTCAATGGTCAGCCCATACTCCTATGCAGAGCTGCTTCTATGCCTGTATGTCACAGCCTCCAAAACAACTCTGCCCCAAGTGCCTTATTACTGTACCAAATCCAGACATCCACAAACAAGGTGGTTTGAAAGAAAATGCGTCAATAACTTTGAATTGCGTGTATACAGAGTATCATAATTAACCAAATATTAAGCTTGTCTGAACATTTATAAGTTATGCAGTGATGCAGTTATCAGAAAAGTAAGCAGACTAACTTTTCTGCGTAAGGAAACCATACCTTTATGGCTGCGTTCATTGCTGTTTCCATGGAAACAGTGAATAGACAAGGCTGCACAGAGCCATTAAGTGACATTATTTAACCTTTTTCCAAGTCATTTCCAGTTCTTAGTTATCAAATAGATTAAAAAATATTGGGGGAACAATAAAAAATATTATTTATTCAATATGTTAAGGGAAAATAATACAAGTATAATTAGCACCAATTTCCTCTACGGGCAAAAATATTGAATGAACAGTGGAATGTCATTCAACTTCATGCATAGGAGTGTGGCAAGTGGCAAGTTGGCTTCTTCAACTCTTTTAGAAGAATGTGTTAAAAAATATTTTTGAGAAGTACTTACTGGTTGACATTAAAAAATATTGTTTGAATTTACTTACTGGCTAGTGTTTACACAAAAATACATAGTTAGTGAAAGTGCAATATGTTCCCTTTGTTTCTGCCAAGTAGGGCTGGGTGATATGGTTCAAAAATCATGTCTATATTTTTAGGCTGAATGGCAAAACACAATTTATACATCTTGTATTCTCTACAAAGAACTTTTTTCACAACCATCCCAAAAAGATATTTTAATCATCCAAAAGTATACATTGACCGTCCCAAAATATGTTTGTTTTTTGTTTTTTTACATAATATAGACTCAGATATAGACATCATTTATGATCATATTCAGATACTCAATAAAGATAAGATTGAATTAAATTGAAATTGAGAAAAAGCTGACTTAAGACCAATGCATTAAGCAATGATTTAGGCCTAATGAAGAAAAACAGAGAGAGTATAAGTGATGTCTTTTGAAATAGAAAAGTTCAAATATCCAAATTGTTTGGGCCTACCCAAAGTTAGTTAGGCTCTGTACTTGTTGACCAAATTTCCCGTACAGTGTTGGAGCCGGTTGTTGCCAGTTACAAGTTAAATAGCCAATCTAAGCAATCAAATGCAAAAAAGAAAAAAGTATTGCTTGTCCAAGGCCATCTCCATCACTGGACACAGAGGTGTTGCAATATACTGGTATTGATGATAACTGTGATATTTAAAAAATGAAATATTGATATCATGTTAATATTACACATATGATAATAACATGTAAATAATCCAGTGCCTCTTAAAACCCCTTAACATGGAGCGTTAAGTACACAGCTATGATATGTACACAACTCATGTCTTTAAGTGTGTACTCATGCGACACATCTTTGGAGAGCTAATATTCTTGTGATTCCATTGATGCAAACCATTTCAAGATACAATCACATCAGCATGTACAATAAACGCTTCTGTCAGACCATCAACAAACAAACAATTACAAAATTCATGCCACTCACCTATGAAGCCTCATATTACTCCACTGAATGATACAACTCTGACAATAACAGTCTTGTTACATTGGCAAAGGTCCAGTAAAATATTTACTGAATTGGATCAATGTAATAATGTGAATGTTTAACACATCATTACATCAATAAAGATCCACAGATGGCTGTTGCATCATTTCATATTGGCCAGCAGATGTCCTAATCGTCCAATGTATTCTCTGTCATAACTCATGGTAGCTTGTAAACATTAGCCACATCTTGGTATCAAAATGGTAGCTGCACTCTGACCTTTCGATTGACACCTCACTTGACCCAATAGGAGCTTCCATGTCCTGTCCACAGCCTACAATAGCCAACGAGAGTCCGCATTGAAAGGAGGTGCCTGTCCTTCTTCTTTCGTATAGGAACAGATTCTGCTGATGACTGGCTCTTTAAATAGCCAATGAAATTCTGAAAATGACCGTATGCTGCTTTATTGTTTGAACTTCTTTTACACCATAGCACTTGTTTTGACTCTTTTATATGCACAAAGTTTAGTTTCAACAGGGGAACAAAGCACTACAATGTGTTTATGCTTCAGTTACTCTGAAGCAGGGGTTATTTGGTGTCTCTAGATGGCCTCTTTTTGGAAGATAACTAGACATACCCTCAGAAAAACGTGTAAAATATTAATTTCTGGTATTGTTATTAAATTTGAACTTGGACTAGGTAAGACTCCATGCTGTGGTGTTTTCCAGCTAGTAAGTCACAGCTATAGGTCATCTACAGGCATCTGTTTGCAAAAAAATATTCAGGCGGAAATAAAAACTTTATACTTCAGTGTGTTCAAATGTCTTTCAAACTATGTACAGTTATGGTTACATCTCTCTCCACCTCCCTACACATGTATTTTGAGTTTAATTCATTTACCAGAAAAGAGGCAAAACACACAATAAACAAACTTAGACTGATTAGACTTATTTTTTTCTTTTTTCACATTTTCTATAGATATCATGATAATTTCGTTCGGATATCGTGAATTCTTTTGGCCACGATAATCTTGTTGTCCCTCTCTTTCCCTCTCTCTCTCCCTCTATCTCTCTCGCTCACACTGTGCCTTCTGCCTATCAGAGCACAGATGAGCAATCCCCCACTCACACTGATTCACTCTCAAACACTTTGCTACAAGGACTTCATAATTAATAGTTTATGATACCAGTACTTAGTTTAAATGTTGTTCATGAAACAACAACACAAGTAGACTTTGCACTTACTGACTGATTCAGACTTGCAAAACCACTATATCTATAACATTATCTCTATCTTAGCTTGGTGGATCAAAGCACAGACAAACATACACACACTGAGACGCATACATTTGCAGTAACCCTATGTTACTAACATTGTTAGAAGCCCACACACTTAAGCACTTAACAACACACCAGCAGTGAAAGCCACTCCGCACCACAATGACCAGGTGCTACACCTAGACCCAGCTGATGTCCAGCAGACCCTGAAGAAGATCAACCCATGGAAAGCTGCAGGTCCTGACATGATACCAGGGTGTATGCTCAAGGGGTGCGCGGATCAGCTGACTCATGTCCTAACAGACATATTTAACATCTCCCTGAGTCAAGCCACCATACCATCTTGCTTCAAATGCTCAGCCATCATCCCAGTTCCAAAAAAACTCACAGTTACTGGTCTAAATGACTACTGTCCAGTAGCACTCACTCCCATAATAAAAGTGTTTTGAAAGACTAGTCAAGGATGACATCACATCTGTCCCTCCCCCCTCACTCGACCCACTTTAATTTGCCTACCACCCAAATTGTTCCACTGAGGATGCTATATCCACTGCACTTCACCTGAGCCTGGAACACCTGGAGAAAACGAACACACATGTACGGATGCTGTTTGTTGATTTTAGCTCCACATTCAACACCATAATCCCCCAGCATCTGGTGAACAAACTGGGCCCACTTGGGCTACACACTCCACTGTGCAACTGGATCTCGGACTTTCTCTCAGACAGGACTCAATTCGTGGGAGCAGGCAACAACACTTCATCCACCATCTCACTGAGCACCAGATCTTTGCAAACTGGTGCAGGAACAACAACCTTGTACTGAATGTCGCAAAAACCAAGGAGATGGTGATTGACTTCAGGAGGAAACGGCCCATGCATACCCCGATCCTCATCAACGGAACTGCTGTGGAGACTGTACAGAACACTAAGTTCCTGGGGGTTCATGTAGGCAACAACCTGTCCTGGTCCCTGCACACCTCCTCTCTGGTGAAAAAGGCTCACCAGCGTCTACATTTCCTGCGGAGGCTGAAGAGGGCTCAATCCATCCATCCTCACCACCTTCTACAGGGGCACCATTGAGAGTGTTTTGACCAGCAGCATCTCTCTCTGGCATGAGAACTCTAACACCTCAGACAGAAAGGCCCTGAGGAGAGTGGTGAGGACAGCAGAAAGGACTATTGGGGTCACACTGCCACCTATAGAGGATCTGGCCCAAAAATGCTTACTGGCTAAAGTGACCAGCATCCTGAGAGACTCCATTCACCCCTGCAACAAACTGTTCTCCCTCTTGCCTTCAGGCAGGAGGTACAGCAGCCTGCGTAGCAGCACTGTCAGGTTCAGCAACAGCTTCTACCCGGCTGCTATCAGACTGCTCAACAAAATAACACACCACTGACTGTGCTTCTGTGTTCTTCTCTCATCCACAGCCAGGCAGCTGCATACAAAAGTGTAATATTATTTATTTATGTATGTGCAATATAACACAATCATATGTGCAAAAACTCTCCCCCTTCCTTTTTATGTTTACATTCCTTACACCTCACACCCATGCAATGGCCAGAAATTATTTATTTATCTTTAATTTTATTATTTATTATTCAGTTTTGTTCTGTTTTTATATAGATCTTTTTATATACTGTTTTCCTTTTATTTATCTGTGTTTTTAATGGGACCTATGCTTGTAATTTCGTTCTGCTTTTTTGCTGAATGACAATTAAAACATCTTGAATCTTGAATCTTAAATCCTTTAATCCCCATGTATGTCTGTTTTTGGAGAGGAGGAGACCTCTGTGGTCAACCCCTGACGACCCCTCTTCTCCCCACTTCTCCCACTAAAACAAGCTGTGTTGCAAGACTCAAGACATCTGTGTTGGAGACGAGGGAGAAAAATGTTTTTAAAAGCCTGTGTGTGTTCAGCTCTCACTACTTTTGTAGCTTCCAACCGAATCTCTGTGATTACTTTCTCTCCCTTGTTTCCCGATGGCTTTCAGCTGTATCAGAGACGTATTAAGTTACTGCAAATGAAAACATTTCCTGATGCTGCTGCTGCATATTAGAAGCTTTTAAATCAATCAATCAATCAATCAATTTCTATTTATATAGCGCCAAATCACAACAAAAGTCATCTCAAGGCACTTTTCACATAGAACAGGTCAAGACCGTACTCTTTAATTTAAAGAGACCCAACAATTCCCCCATGAGCAAGCACTTGGTGAGAAACCTCAAGCAGAACCCGGCTCTTGGTGGGCGGCCATCTGTGTTGACCGGTTGGGTTGAGAGAGAGAAAGAAAGAAGGAAAGGGGGGGGGGGGGGGCAGAATAACAACAGTCATAACAACAATGACAATGACACAGCAGCAGTCAGGGAAGGATGCCAACAGGACTGTAAAGGACCACGAAGGCTTGGCCCAGAACCCAGGAT
This sequence comes from Thunnus thynnus, assembly GCF_963924715.1. Classification (NCBI taxonomy): domain Eukaryota; kingdom Metazoa; phylum Chordata; class Actinopteri; order Scombriformes; family Scombridae; genus Thunnus; species Thunnus thynnus. Next base: position 30,422,760 of record NC_089532.1, on the reverse strand, counting down.
TTCCTGCGAGATGAGAAAGCACAAAAAAAACTCAGGGGAAGAAGCAAAGTTAGTGACATGCATTGATGTTACATGAATGCATACAGATGGAGAGGAGGAGGAGGAGAGAGGAGCTCAGTGCATCATGGGAAGTCCCCCAGCAGTCTAGGCCTATAGCAGCATAACTAAGGGCTGATCCAAGGCGAGCCTGGTCGGCCCTAACTATAAGCTTTATCAAAAAGGAAAGTTTTAAGCCTACTCTTAAACACAGAGAGGGTGTCTGCACCCCGGACCGTATCTGGAAGATGGTTCCACAGGAGAGGAGCCTGATAGCTGAAGGCTCTGCCTCCCATTCTACTTTTAAAGACTGTAGGAACCACCAGTAAGCCTGCATTCTGGGAGCGCAGTGTTCTAGTGGGATAATACGGTACTATGAGCTCTTCAAGATATGATGGTGCCTGACCATTAAGGGCTTTGTAAGTTAGGAGAAGGATTTTAAATTCTATTCTAGATTTTACAGGAAGCCAATGTAAAATGGGAGAAATGTGATCTCTTTTTCTAGTTTTAGTCAGTACACATGCAGCTGCATTCTGGACCAGCTGGAGAGTCTTTAGAGACTTGTTAGGGCAGCCTGATAATAAGGAATTTCAATAATCCAGCCTAGAAGTAACAAATGTGTGGACTAGTTTTTCTGCATCTTTTTGGCACAGGATGTGCCTGATTTTTCCGATATTACGCAAGTGAAAAAAGGCAGTCCTTGAGATTTGATTTATATGGGAGTTAAAGGACATATCCTGATCAAAGATAACTCTCAGATTCCTTACGGTGGTGCTGGAGGCCAGGGTAATGCCATCCAGAGTAGCTATATCATTAGATAATGTGTTTCTAAGGTGTTTAGGGCCAAGCACAATAACTTCAGTTTTATCTGAGTTTAATAGTAGAAAATTGCAGGTCATCCAGGTCTTTATGTCCTTAAGGCATGCTTGGAGTTTGTTCAACTGATTGGTTTCATCAGGCTTCATTGATAAATATAATTGTGTATCATCTGCATAACAATGAAAATCTATGGAGTGTTTCCTAATAATATTACCTAAAAGAAGCATATACAAGGTGAATAGAATTGGTCCAAGTACAGAAGCTTGTGGAACTCCGTGTCTAACTTTTGCCTTCACGGAGGATTCATCATTAACATGTACAGACTGAAATCAGTCTGATAAATAGGACTTAAACCAGCTTAATGCAGTTCCTTTAATGCCAGTTAAATGTTCCAGATTTGATGGTCAATTGTGTCGAATGTGGCACTAAGCTCTAACGGGACAAGTATAGAGACAAATCCTTTGTCCGATGCAGTAAGGAGGTCATTTATGACTTTCACCAGTGCTGTCTCTGTGCTATGATGCACTCTGAATCCTGACTGAAAATCCTCTAATAAACTATTGTTACTTAGAAAGTCACATAACTGATTAGAGACTGCTTTCTCAAGGATCTTAGAGAGAAATGGAAGGTTAGATATAGGTCTATAATTGGGTAAAATGCCTGAATCAAGAGTAGGTTTCTTAAGAAGAAGTTTAATTACAGCTACTTTAAAGGACTGTGGTACATAGCCTGTTACTAAAGACAGATTGATCATATCTAGTAAAGAAGTGCTCACTAAGGGTAAGGCTTCCTTAAGCAACCTAGTTGGGATGGGGTCTAAAAGACAGGTTGATGGTTTAGCTGAACAAATCATTGAAGTTAGTTCAGAAAAGTTGACTGGAGAAAAACAGTCCAAATATATGTCAGGATTTACAGCTGTTTCTAAGGTGCCTGTGTTTGGGGAGAGAATGGTGCCTGTTGAGGGCAGGAGGTGGTTAATTTTGTCTCTAATAGTTTTATAATAATTTTATCATTAAAGAAGCTCATAAAGTCATTACTACTGAGAGCTATAGGAATACATGGGTCAATAGAGTTTTACTCTTTGTCAGCCTGGCCAAAGTGCTGAAAAGGAACCTAGGGCTGTTTTTATTCTCTTCTATTAATGCTGAGTAATAGGCGGCTCTGGCATTACAGAGGGCCTTCCTATATGTTTTAAGACTATCTTGCCAGACTAAGCAAGATTCTTCCACTTTGGTGGAACGCCAAATCCTTTCCAATTTCCGCGATGTTTGCTTTAATTTGCGGGTTTGGGAGTTATACCATGGAGCTAACCTCTTATGTTTTATTATCTTCCTTTTTAAGGAGGCAATGGAGTCCAGTGTTATTCGTAATGAGCCTGCAGCACTATCAACAAGATTATCAATTTGGGAGGGACTAAAGTTAACATAAAAGTCCTCTGTAGTATTGAGACATGGCATTGAATTCAGTACTGATGGAATTGCTTCCTTAAATTTATCTACAACACTATCAGATAGACATCTAGTGAGGACATTTTTGTCTAATGGTGTGTAATCCAGTAATAGGAATTCAAAAGTTATTAAAACATGATCTGATAAAATAGGATTTTGTGGAAAAATTATTAAATGTTCAATTTCAATCCCATAAGTCAGAACAAGGTCTAGGGTGTGATTAAGACAGTGAGTGGGATTATTTACACACTGAGAGAAGCCAATTGAGTGAGATAAATGCAGTACTGAGTCATTATCGACGTCCACATGAATATTAAAATCACCTACTATAATTACTTTATCTCTATGAAGGACTAAATTCGACAAAAACTCTGAGAATTCAGATAGGAATTCAGAGTATGGGCCAGGAGGACAGTACACTATAACAAATAGAACTGGCTGTAAAGTTTTCCAGGTTGGCTGAGAGAGACTAAGAACAAGGCTTTCGAATGAGTTATAATTAAATTTAGGTCTAGGGTTGATGATTAGGCTTGAGTTGAAAATGGCTGCAACTCCTCCTCCTCGGCCAGTGTCTCGAAGAATATGAGTATTAATATAACTGGGGGGAGTGGATTCATTTAGGCTGACATATTCTTCATGACACAGCCAGGTTTCAGTAAGACAAAATAAATCAATATGATGATCTGAGATTAAATCGTTTACTAATACAGCTTTAGATGACAGATCTAATGTTCAAGAGTCCACATTTAATTATCTTATTTTGTTGTACAATTGCAGTAGTGGTTTTAATTTTTACTAGATTTTTATGAATGACTCTTCTTTTGTTTACTTTGGATTTAAAAGATTTAAGTGGTCGGGGGACAGACACAGTCTCTATGTGGTTTTGGGTGGGTAACTGCTCCAATGGAAGTGCAGAGAAGCGTGTAGGACTGCAGCTCTGCTGAGTTGAGAGCAGCAACAACGCTATCAGTAGACACAGTCGGCAACCGGAAATGATACAATACGGTTACTGTAGCACATCAGCACGTCCCTAAATATCGGTGGGAAGAATTTATGGGAAATGAAATTCATTCCAACGTTTTACAGGTGAGACGTAGTCACAGCCATGATGTATACAACCTGCTGCAATTTGAGTCAAGACAAGCACCTCATCAGTTAAAAGACCTACCTTAAAGAAGGTAGCCGTGTTGTAATGGAGATCGACATCTCTGCTGTGTCAAACCAAGACAAGCCAAGCCATCACATATATGGAAAAGGTCTAAAAATGTGTATATTGTGTTTTCTAGCACCGCATAGTGGACATAGGGAATGATAGTTATCTCCTATATACAATGTCCAATATCCAGGGAAATGCATATCCGTGTACGATGCCCTCTAGTAAATGCTGCATCATGTTGCTAGCACTTCAACTGTGGCACACCCCGACATGCATGATGGTGTGAGGGCCAGATCATTCCTGCTTGCAGCTTTAATTATTCTTCTTCTTCCAAAAGAAATGCATTTTTGAATGGCTAAACATGCTTGAAAACTTATGAAACTGCACATTCATCAGAAGTGGTGACAAATTTAATATTTTATGGGTCTCAGACATGGGCATGGCAAGCCAAGGGGTCGAGGGCACCCCCTACAAAATTTCAAATTAAAAGAGCCCTCCCTTAAATTTGACATAGATGGACGAAATTTTGTAGGTATATGTATAGTCTCCAGATGCACAAAAAAGAAAGCCTTTAGAACCATGCCCAAAGTCCAACATGAAGTCAGCCATTTTGAATTTACTGTGCAATTATTGTTCAGTTATTGCCATTTCCGGGTGTTGTATTTTAATGAACTCCTCCTAGAAATTTAATCTGAGCGACTTCAGTTTTGGTCAGAGTCACCTAAAAATGTTTGTGATGAAAAGTTATCAAAATCTTGAGTTTTCATCAGATGCCTTTGACGTCGTAATGCATTGAATTTTGATGTTTCGCCATGAAACAAGAAGTTGTTTAACTCAAATGTACATTGGACAATGTGCCCCAAATTTCTCATGCTTCATAAGGGTCCCGATCTAAACACAACTACTTGTAAATATTGACTCACAGTAATAGCACCAGCTATTGGCAACATGGAGTTACAGGTGCCATACCTATATGGTCTGTGCCTAGCAGGTTGAACACATCTACTTGAAATTTGGTCAGAAAAGCCTTAAGACATTGATGATGCCATATGGTGAAGATTGTGAGTTTTCATTGAATGCCATTGCCATGGCGATGCAGCGAATTTCAATGTTTTGCTAATGCGAATCAAACTGTTGTAACTTCACTCCACATGGTCAGATATTTCCTAAATTTCACAGGTTTGATAAGAGCCCCGGTCTGACGACATGTACATGCCAATATTGAATCACAGTAATAACAAAACCTACTGGCAACAGGAAGTTATAGGCCCCATACTTTTACTAACTTCTCCTAGCAGGTTAAGCAGATCCACTGAAAATTTGGTCAGGTAAGTTGTAAGACATTGACGATACTAAATGGTAAAGCTTTTGAGTTTTCATCGAAAGCTGTTGCCATGTCGAGTTATTATTCTCCATGAAATCGGAAGCTGTTTTTGAGGGGCTATGGATGCTTGAAAACCCACGAAACTTGGCACATGGGTTCAAAGACAGGCATTTAAATGTCTGATATGGGTCTTGGGCTTGGGTGTGGCAAAATGATTTGAGGGAGCCCCTTATAATATTTCAAAACCAAAGCCCCCACCCTTAAATTTGATGTGGATGAATGAAATTTGGTAAACAAATATGCTCAGATGCACAAGAAAGCCTTTTGGAACCATACCCTATGTCCGGCAGGAAGTCATGCATTTTGAATTTACTTTGCTGTTTTAGTGCAGTTTTTGCAATTTACAGGCTTTGTATTTTAATAAACTCCTCCCAGAGATTTATCTCGACCAAGTTCAAATTTGGTCAGTGTCATCTAGAGACATTTACGATGAAAAGTTATCAAAATCTTTAAAAAACTTCAGTGTTTCGCCATGAAAAAAGAAGTTGATATAAGTTGAATGTACATCATTCAACCTGCACCAAATTTTTCATGCTCGATAAGAGTCCTGGCCTGAATACATCTACATGTCAATGTTTAGTCATAGTCATAGCACCACCTATTGATAACAGTCAGTCTTATATGACAAACATCATCCGATTTACATGGAATTTACATGGTATGGTCTACACATGATATACAGCAACATGATGTATATTTAGTGGGTGTTCTCTGGCGCCACATAGTGGACACAGGAAGTCATATTTAACTTGTTTGTACAACTTCTGATAAGAGCCTGGTTCTGAACACATCCGCATGCCCACAACAAAAGCCCTTATGGGTCTAATTTGCACAATCTTCCTGGTTTCTCAGATGTTGTGGAAACACAAAGAGAAAATGAGGCTATTGTCATTTACAGTACAACCTGGGAGGAGCACCTGGAACATCTGCACACTGTCTTGGATTGTCTCCATTCTGCTGGGCTGACCGTAATCCCATTGAAGTGTATCTTTGCCATTTAGGAGACAGAGTACCTGGACTATGTCATTGGAAATGGGGCGTTACCGCTGTGAGTCAACAAGATCCAGGCCATTGAGTTGTGTCCTTTGCCACAAACAAAGAAGCAACTCCATTAATCTCTGGGCTTGGCGGGCTTCTATCACCACTTCATAGCGCAATGGGATCCCTGTGTCCCAATCAGGTCCAGTGGACAGAGGAAGAAGAAGGAGCTTACCATGACATCCAGCAATCATTGAGCAAGAACACAGCTGACTTCTTCCAAACTTTGATTAACATTGGAAGCGTCAAACAGATGCTTCCAACAGGGGTCTGCTTCACAAGGGACCGCCAGGCGACTGCCATCCAGTTGCCTACATCCACCGGAAAGTGTTCCCCAGGAAAGTTCAGTATTCAATGGTGGTGGAGGCACTGGCCATCAAGTGGGCCCTCAACCCCTTCTGATACTACCTCCTGCATACAGAATTCACCCTGGAGACAGATCACAAAACACTTCAGTGGATGGAAAGGATGAAATATGCCAATGGAAGGATCACCTGGTGGTACCTGGCACTGCAACATTTCTGCTCCAGCATTCAACACATTCCAGGCAAAGACAGCCTCACAGCTGACTACCTCTGTTGCTGTTCAATTCAGTATTATTTACAAAGCACCAAATCATAACAAAAGTTATCTCAGGGCACTTTTCACATATAACAGGTCAAGGACCGTACTTTTCCAGCAAATGTCCTGAAGGGCCGGAGTGTGTGATGGCTACAACCACATGGTAATACTAAATCAATGAACACTGTCCCACCTCATTAGTTTGCTACCTACACTGGTTCATTTCATTTGTAGTCAATGACATCCAAACAATTAACATCATACAGTTTGTTTGATTTGGAATCTGTTTATTGCTTTTAACCTTACATTGTTTTATATGAAGTGCATACATTTTAACACTGTAGGGTTACACAGGCAATTTTCTGTTTTATGAATGTTTGAATGAAGGTTTCTTTGTCTTTGAGTTACTGTGGTTGTTGGGGGGATGTCCTTTCCTGGTGGACCAAAAAGTGTGGTTGAAGGCTGAGGACTCTTAAATCCTGGAGCCAGCTCATCAGGCCAAACCATGTGCTGTCATGTCATGGGGGGATTTGGGTTTAGTCAGTTTTGCTTTGTATTTAGTTGTAGTTGGTGTCCATCTTGTTTACTCATTGTGTGTTATTTGGTTTGGCCAAACCATTGTATACGTTCCCTCATGTTGGGGTGGCTATGGCTCAGGAGGTGGAGCGGGTCACCCACTAATTGGAAGATCAGTGGTTCGATTCCTGGCTCCTTTATTCCACATGTCAAAGTGTCCTTGGGCAAGATACTGAACCCCAAACTGCTCCCAATGGCTGTGCCATTGGTGTGTCAATGTGTGTGTGAATGATTAGACTTCCTACTGATGTGCAGGTTGGCTAGCTTGCATGGCAGCCCCTGCCATCAGAGTATGAAAGTGTGTGTGAATGGGCAAATATGGCTTGTAGGGTTGGAAGACTACAAAGGCGCTATAGAAGTGTACTCCAGACTAAAACGGCAGCACTAAGAGTAGAATTTGAGGAGCTAACATTAGAGCAACAGGCGCCTATGGCCGCACAAACAATGGCACCTGTAGGAGCTGAGCTAGTGCCTCGTGAGGTGGACATGGCCTCATTTTGTGGCACCTGTTTCTCTTTTGCGTACTCTCATTAGAGCTGTGCATGAAGATCATTGCACAAGGGGGGAGATCATGAGGAAGATCCAAAAAACATGGTGGTCACCTTATACGACAGCAATGGTTGATAGATTTTTGGCTGATTGTGAAGAATGTGCTCAGTACAATTACAGACCTATTGCACACATCCCAGCACCTGATGGACCATTCAGGCATGTAATGATGGATTTTGTGGACATGGGTGCAGATAATGTTGTGAATGGCATGAGATACATGTTGGTTGTTGTGGACAGATTCAGCAGATGGGTTGAAGCTGTGCCATGTGCCAAAAATGATGCTCAGACAGTAGCAAAGTTCCTTAGCAAGGAAGTGATACCATGGTTTGGAGTACCAGACAAGATTAAAATAATAGATAAGAGCAAACAATAGAAATCCTGACTAAGTGTTTAAGGATCAAGCACAGATTAGAATGTGTATATCACCCTCAGTCACGGGGTGGTAGAAAGAGTGAACAGTGTTTTGAAAACTAAGATAGCTAAGATCTATGCAAGCAGTGATCATAAGCTCAAATGAGCAGAGGTTTTACCACTTGCACTGATGTGCATGAGAGGCCACGCTAACCACACAATGCATCTAACCCCACATGAAATGCTCACAGGTCTGCTTATGCCAGTTGCATACATTAGAGGGCCCTATAAGTGACCTTCGCTTGAGCAGCTTGAAAAAGAATTGGAAAATTACTGTAAGCAGTTAACTGAGATCTACAAAGTCATTTTTCAACAGGTCAAAGGGGCCACAAGCAGACAGAGCATTATGCGTTGGCAGCAGGAGCAGTCATAGCTTCAGCAGGACTGATACCACTGGGTGACACACTGACATTGACATATGACCGACCAGCTGACTTCCAGCCCATACACATTAAGATATCTGGCCAGGGTGAGATAAAGGGAACCCAGAGGAATTTGAACAAACACTGTAGGAAGAAAGGTATGCACAAATCACAGTTAAATGTCTTAAATTCTTGTGTAGATTTGAACACTGCACAACTCATGACAGCAAAAAGAGCAGCCAAATTAACAGAAATATTCTCTGAACAAAATACAGGAGTAGGGAATGAGCAGGACAAACATAGAATAAAGTAAAATGCACACACTAACTAAAATGCAATGATAGGTAAGTTAAGAACCTCACAATGGGGAGCAAATATGTATTATCAATGGATAGAATATTCAGATAAGCAAGTAAGTGACAACACATGTGTGACATGCTATAATAACAAGAGACTTCCCCAGATAATGCCAATCCCAGGAGCATGGATAGGAAGTTGTACTGACACAGCCAGTTGTTTTGCATTTTGTGTCATGCATATGGCAAGTGGACATCCAGGATGGAGCAGTGACCACAAGGTTTGCCCAAGAAAGTTGAACACAACAAGAGTAGGGGAAGATTTTTTGCTACTGCCGGTGGTGAGATTGCCTGAGAGAGTAGTGTTCCCATTTTGTGTAGCAAGAGGTGAATAGTTAAAAGCTGTTGTAGATCGCAATAGGGCATATTGGGGAGGAGTGTTGTGCTGTTATCCCTATGCATACAGATACTGGAGGAAATCTGACTAAAGCATTGGAGAGATTGAAAACGCTAAGGAATGAGCATGTCCAAAATTCAAATTGGAATACTGGAAATGATGCCTGGTTAATTAGATGAAATTTATGTCATTGAAGGATATTCTGAGAAGGACAGGTATATTTGTAGGAGTTGTGTTGTTGATAATGTGTTTAGGTTTGCAATGTGGACCCAAACACAGACTAAAGTGCAGGAGAATGAAATAAGGTTTTGTTGCCAGGGAAGTGGGGAATGGAAGTGGATGGAGTGGGGATGAAGCAGGCTGAGGCAGAGAACTGGAAGGTTGAGATGAGGGAGAATGGCAAGGGCTGGCAGAAGGGAGCAGGTAGGTGGCTGGGTGGGTGGGTGGCTGGCAGGCAGGCAGGCAGGCGAGTGGTGGTCCAGGAGCACTGGAAAGAGAAAGCAGTCAGCAACAATATCAAACTTGGAGAAATCTCTATATACAAGTGAGAGGCCTGAAGTGTAAGCTATCACTGGAGTAGATACAACAAGCAGGTAATGAGTGGATGAAGAGCCAGGGTAGATATACTGCAAGCTGATGAACTGATGAGAGGCAGGTGAGCAGACTGAGAGGGGTGATGAGCTGATTGCAGACAGGAGTGTAGAGCTGGGAGCCAGGAGAGCCAAGGCACACACACACACACACACACACACACACATACACACACACAAACAAAACATAAACACAGAGAGAGACAGACAGGGGAGCACTGGAAACACAGTGAAGGGAAAAAACAGGGAAACACTAGGGAATCTTCAGGTACCATACATAATGATGGCAATCTCATGTTGTGTGTTGCCAGTAATTCAAGTTATGGTCAAGAAGATTGTCCATGGTAAATGGACTGTACTTGTACAGCGCCTTTCTAGTCTTCCGACCACTCAAAGCGCTTTTACACTATGAATCACATTCACCCATTCACACACATTCATATGCTGAATAGGTATGTTGGGCCTTGAACCATGGTGTCACACAAAGAAGGCCTACATGTATCCGCTGAGGCCTGACCACAAGGTGCTTTTTCCTTTGTTCCCCCTGAGAGAAAGGAACAGCGCCAAAAACGCTACTCACAGACAATGAAGGTCCATTGCAAACTCCATTTCCAGTGATGCTTTGCAAATTTCACACCTTGACAGGAAACAGTCAACATACAGTCTCTCATTGGTGGAGACGCTCCTGCACAGCGGAGCGTCATGATGACAAAGCGATGACATCACCGCCCCTTTAAAATCAGAGCACACCCTGAAAAATATGCCCTTTCCATGTCAAATTGAGCTAAGTGGAACTCCTGTCTCCCTTGTGAGTCAGCTTCACTAATGGAGGTAACCCCGTGCACATGTTTTTCCCCACCGATGGGAAGACTCTCCCCTCGCCGGACAAGATGAGACTTCACCGTGTTCACCTGACACCATCCTTGGATCCGAGAGAGACTGCTGCTGTAACCAGCGCTCCCAATTTACCTGCAGAAGTAAGAAGGATTTTTCTTCAGGAAAACGTGGAACTTCTCTGCCCTGCTCTTCTTCAACCGAGTTGACTCTGACAGCGCGAAGACGGCCACCGTCAGCATCCGAGCCAAGGACCAAGCCGGACAGAAAGACGGACTTAACACACACCCTGCTCGCTTTCTGAAGCAACCAAGTAAGAGGCTTAAGTCGGGACAGAGGCAGTGTTAGTTTGTGTGTTAGTTTCAGCATTAGTGCTGTTGTTGTTTTGTTAGCGTTTAGCTCTTTAAGCTTTATCGCTATTTTGTTGTGTGCATTGACAGACCGCCGGGTCCACTTGCTCTGCTTTACTCTGAGGAGTATTTTAAGTTTGCTGCCTGTTTAGTTGTGTTCACCACGCTAGACTGTTTTGTGTTTGTCCCGCTTGGGACTACTGCTGTGTTTGTGCCACCGTGAGTGAGGAAGTAAGTTGCTTTGTCGATCAGAAACCAGACAACGTGCGTCACAGACCACGTGTACGTGTGCTCTCTGTGGACAAAGGAACTACTTCTCTCCCTCTCACAATCACTTTCCCTCTTTCTCCCTTTTGACTAACACATACACGTGCGCACACACACATACACGCACCGACATCTTTTTGCACATCTGATGGCCAGATAATGTCGGACAAAGCTTTGTCTTTCTTTATCCGCCATTAGACACGTGTGTTTTTCACGGAATTAGGTGAGTGCAAGATGCCGACCACCAGGCGGCACCAACTTGCTTTTGTCTAACCATGACACCGCTGTACTTCCGCTGTACATAGCTGTTGTGTTTTGTTTGGTAGAATTAGATTTTAGAATAGTTGTTTATTGAATGAAGCATTTGTTAACTTTGTTAATTTTGCTAAGTTTAATAACCACTGTTATATCTTTAAAGAAAAGTTCTTTTGTCATTATTGTGTGTAACATATTGTGAAAAGTGGCTGATTGAAGGAGTCAGAGCTCAAATTCAACCCTTCTTTGTTCACCCTTGAATGTTGATATCTCTCAGATATTAACATTCTAGGTGAGCTCCTTTTATGAGACTATCTAGTTTGGTTATTGGTCCAGGTTTCGGGTGGTGCCCCGTATTTGTTAATTCATATTAATAATTCTATTAATTGTTATAATTAGTTAATTATCTTTGATAATTGATAATTATTGCAAATAATCAACTGTGTTCCTCACAGATCCAACAGTTGGTGTCCGAATTATTGATTAAGGTTAACAATATCTTAATTTCATAATTATCATAGATAATTATGAATTATTGCTAATAACCAAATGCACTACTGCCCATCCCAACAGCCCCATATTGTTGTATCAATCCCAGACAAGACGTCTTGTGACTAATGATACAGTACAGTCAAAAGGATACCCTTTGCTCCCTCAGCCATATGAAATTCACTTCGCATGTGGAATGTATAACATGGAGAACTGAGAGATATTCACTGCCTGGAGGTTTAACTCTTGAGCGTAATACAATTCAACTTCGTTATGAAATTGATCAGGTCAATCATCAGCTCTGCAACAATAATGGATGTTGTCTGCCCCTATATACCAATGGAAAGAAAACATTAACCACATTGAGATTAGGACCTGTGCTACTGTTTAGCACCAATGAGAGGTTAGTACAAGATGAGAGATTAGGAATACACCAAACAGCAGGAACACTTAGGGAGAGGTATAGTAAATACACAGGTAAGATAGACATATGCTGTACCAGGTTGGTGATAAACTACGCTGGAGGACAGACAGAGGGAGCAATATGAAATTTAAGACTGCAGTAGAGATTATCTAAAACTCTCTTGTTGTGTTAATAGATATACTCATGGACACCGCAGACGGTTGGTACTTGTATGCTTGGGATAACTCCTCTCAGCTTGCAGACATGTGGCGCTGTGATTGTGACTGGCAAAAACAACAATTTGACCTGCTGCCCCAGCCACAACACTGCGTCACACCTTGTGACATAGATGCCCCTGCACCCGAACCTAGACCAACAGCATCAACAAGTGCCCAGACAGAACCAACAGTTGAACCAACCAATGAGCAAGGAGGTTCCACAACTGTTGCTTGCAAGCCAGAGGATGAAGGAGGAGTTCAGGGAGGACCATCCACTCGTGGTCAGCAGCAGCCATCCTATCTCAGGCAGGTACTTCAAAGTACCTTTAAGGGCTATACAAAGCAGCAGTGCCCTTGCCAGTACTACAGTTATGACCAGCAAGGGTATTATCCCTGTGTGGGAGGCTTCACACACCACATACAGGAATGGCCCTTTTACTGGAGGGGACCCAACCAGGACCACACCCACAAATCACCAGATTAAGACCTCTCCAGCTCATCTCAAACTCAGAATTCTGCAGGTTCATCCACATTCTCATTTGAGTGGGATGCACAGTGCTTTGATGTTCCACACAACCAGCAGAACCAAAGGGCAGATCAGAGAGAGACAGAAGCCAGTGAGGATGATCAGGTTTTGGATGAGGAGCTCCTAGCTATGAGCCGAGCTGACTTCATACAATAGCTGAAGGGAAAAACTCTGGAGGAGATTGACCATGCTAGGGTCAGGAGGCGACATGTACAAAATCAAAGGCATGCACAGCTCAGTCAGAAAAGAGAGAACAAGAAAAGTATGTATGGCAGGCTGAGAAGGAACAACTCCAGAAGCGTCTGAAGGCCCTGAAAAGAGATCTCCATGTGACAACAGCAGAGAGAGAGATCTCCACAGGCAGAGGAGTGATTATTAGATCACCTTTGGGGGTGCCCCAGCTGCAACCTTTGAAGAGGATGTGCTACAACGGGCAAAGATGTGCTTTCACCAATAACCTGTCACTCTGACTCAGCACTGCAGTTGCCTGGTGTTTTGAGAGTCAGTAAGGTGACATAGGGGTAGAAATACCAAAGGGAACACTGACGTTCACACACAACAACTACAGACTTTTGACTATTCATTCCATATATTATAACTCACATCAGACTATGTATATGTATACTCTGGATGAGTCTGGGTTCATTCATATATCCAAAATATATTAGAGGTTCAGTGATTGGGACCTTAACACTGTAATGGTTTGAAGCTTGCTATGCACTAGATCCACGGATCACAAAAACAGCATATTCTGCAATATATGTTGACTTAAGTAACTGAGTGATACACTGTGAGCTTTCTCACTTTTATATATAGCACAAAAACAGCAGATGTCAACAAAACATTGAATTTAAGATACCATGTTAAGTGTGATGAATTATGGTGACCACAAGTTATTATCTAAATAAAGTATTGTTTGAAACATTGTAAGCAATATATTACTGTATTTAGATGAAGGGCTGAGCATTGAGAGATTTCCCTCATTAACTCCACGAGGTTTACTCTCAATGGTCAGATTAGGGAGATAGACACGGTTTGGGTTTTACTCAATCCCAGTCAAATAGGGATGAGAGGTTTATCAATGCAATGGCTGGATCCACTCTGGGTGAAATCTAAACTTTTGGTTATCCAAAGGTTGTTTGAGCCTTGTTTCTCCTGTGTGACTGACTCCACTATTGCAGGTAGAGAAGAATTCTATGATGTGACCTTACAGTCACAAAGGGGGGAAATATGTAGTATTTTTTATGTGATTAACATGGTATATGCATATAGTACATTTAATCCTAACAAAATGAGTTAATATATGTGTGTCTTTGTATCAGGTGGAGGTAATGTGGGTGTGTCACGTCTGTGTCTCTTACAAAAAGGGCATGAGCAGGTCATCAAGAATAATGGGCAACGTGGACTGTGTTGTAGATGTTTGGCTAAAATTTTAAACATGAGTGGACACAGGTACCAGCCAGAGCCTGATGGTGGCAGGGGTGAAGCCCACCAGAAGAGACAATGAGGTGCTGACATAAGCAGTATAAGCCCACCAGAAGATATAATAGGGTGCTGGCATAAAGAAATGTCATAAACATGTCAAAAAGAAGATAAGGGACTTGCCTACTTGTCCACAGGAGCATGATGGGGAGCAGGGTGAAGTAAGGTGAAGTAAGGTGAAGAGGAGATGAAAAAAAGGTGAAGTAACCTGCCTTAATGTTAAAAAGCTGTTTTGTGTTTAAGGTAATGTTTTATTATAAACCAATATGTAATTGTAATCAATAAAGGCTGTAAGCCTCTTTTACTTTGTGAATATGAAAAGCAAGTTGATAAATAATGATGGAAGAAAAAGTTGATGTTGAACAAATGCCAAGGACTGTCCACTGAGATCATCATTGGCAATGTATCAAATTTGGTGGCAAGAGATTTTAATGGTGGACGATACCTGGACTTTGTGACATGGGAGGAACCCTGACACTCCACATTGGGAGGCACTCTCCAGGGTATATAAGATGATGGTTTCTTCTTTGGTTTTTAGGGTTTTTGCTTCATGAACCAAGCCTCAGTTTACTGTATTACGCTATTTGCACAGTAAATCTAATACTGAATTCTGTCCGACTGAGTGTTTTTCTTCTACTTTGAAGTACTGTCTTTTATTTTTGAGTTGTTTGACTAATTTTGAGACTAAAAAATGTTTTGTAGCTGAAGATTTATAGGCCCGATTGACAAAGTTTTTTCAGTTACCATAGTGTCTTCCCTTCTTTTTGTTCTTTTTGGAAGCTGATGGGCTGGCCAGTAGTTAGTTAGTTTTTTTTAGCAGTTGTTGGTTTTTGTTAATAAATTGATTTGATTATTGTGAATTTTCCTGACTCTTTAATCATGTTGGGCCTTCTGTGGAACGAGCTGCTTTTAGAGGGTCGTAACAGAGTCACAGCTTGTGGTTTTTCAAGATGGATATTAAAGGATAGGTTCATACATTTTCAAGTGTCTTAAAAGAAGTCAGGTGCCCATATGAGAAAGAAAGAGATTTTCCTGGCTCTAAGTCATATCAAGTGGATATCTGCCACATTAACAGTCTTTTTTGCATTAAATTTCCCACTTTGTATTTACTTGGACAGTGTTTCCCTGTTGAGCTGCGGTGGAAGTATAGTAACAACAAGACTAGGTCAAAACTTAGTCTTGTCAAAACCTAGTCTCTAAGTCCTTAGGTCAAAACCTATGGACCTAGTATATGGACCACATATGAAACAATAGAGGGCTTTTATTTTGGAACAACAGATACAGGAAGCAGTGACATGAGGCAACCAAGCCCCCAGGAAGTGCACCAGGCTTTGACTGAAGCCAGATTGACATGAGGCCTCTCTCAATACCAAGTGCGCCAAGTTCGGACTTGCATACCTGCTACTTTGGACTTGACAAGTTTGACTTGGGAATACAGACTTCCAAGGAGGCAATACAATCAGTCTGCAATTGGAATAGCAGCCTACTTGCTGACAGCATCAGCTCAGCTACAGCACAACTACCTAACTGTACTGTGACAAAGTTATCTCAACTCAAAGCTCCATTTACACTTATTTAAGTGTAACAAAAAGCTATAACAAAAATCCAAAATTTGATAGACTGATCTGTTTATTTTAATACATTTATATTTATTGAAATATGGTAATATCTGTACATATAGAGCCCCAGTGGCAGTGCTGTTGCTCCATCCAGTAAAAACATGAAGCTTAACTTCACATTCAAACTAATGTGGCAGCTGATTGTTAGATTTTATCTGTGAGACCAACATTTATCTTCCAAAAGGAATACCATATATCAAAATGCTATGGTAAATTAACAAAGAGCTGCACAGATCAGTTCATTGGATCATGTTCTTCCTGGTATAACAACAGACACTAACTTACTGATCATCTCATGAGTCAGGCTGCTAGAGGCTGACATGACCGGCTGGTCACTCAGCCAGCAGCTCTTCACATCTCCGAAAACATTGGAGCAAATTTCCAAATAAGCATATTTTTATAAACTGGCCACATATTGGGAAATTAAATGGTTACTTTCTCGCCTGAAAATATTAAAACTTAATAAAGTGACATATTAACTGTCCTACACTGAAAATTGCAACAGCTTTTAGCCTGGTTCAAAATTTCAAAAATGCATTCTGGGATACTTGGCTATCCCAAGCTTCGGCGGCCATCAGCCGGCTTTGGCCGACCAATGATGTAACTTCATCATTCAGTCAGTCAGTCAGTCAGGGACAGACATTTGCATTTATAGGGCTGGCTCTGCTGTTTGTGTCCAGCCAAAAAGAGGGACTTTGATGCACTCACATTGTAAGTGCATTATGTAGGGATCTTCTAATGATAATTATGAGCAGGTAGAATGATTATGGCAAGAGAAACCTGTTTCAATGTTCATTTTTTTTACCTGACTGCCACAAGTTCACCTTCATAGTGACTATTTTGATGCCTTTTGCCCTGTGTTCACCTGCCTGATCACTTACTTTCCTGTCATTACAGATCCTGCCATCCCCATCTGCCCTGCAATCACCTTATTCCCCTCACCTGAGTGCCCTAACCCTCTCCTCACCTGGTTCCCATCATCCTCATCAGTCACCCTTCATATACTGGCCTAGATCCACTGACACCTTGCCGGATTGTCTGGTGTTCTTTACCTTTCAATCCAGCATTCCCCTGCCTGTTTGATTCTGCCTGCCTTAGACCCTGCCTGTTTTCTGGTTGAAGAATTTGCCTGTTACCTTTGGTTAGTCTGCCTGATTTGCCTGCCTGTCTGGTTTCTGACCCTTGCTTGTTTTTTTCTGGACTTGAATTAAAGGACACTAGACTCTGCCACTATGTCTGAGTTTGTGCATTTGGTTTCTGAGGTCTGAGTCATTACGCTGACTGTTGTTTTAAGACACACTTGAAAAATTGTGAACATATTCTAGGTCACTCATGATGAGGGGACAACCGTCCTCCGGATGCAGTAGGTTCATGAGAATTGATCATTAACATAATCAACAGCCCAAAATGCTATATACAGCTACCTGTTTTGCTCCATTTGTGGGGAGGTTTGCGGCAGTGGCAGTTGCAGTAGTAGTAAGGGGACAAACAATGAAATGGTAAAATATTTCTAGAGCTTTCAACACCTTGTTGTCACAGAGCTATAAAGTAACAGAAATAAAGAAATGGTTTAACATGAATAAATAAATTGTTTAACATGAAGATGCTTAAAAATGTCTTACTAAATCAAAGTGGTCCATGACTTAAATGTTAGGTGGTCAAGAGGATGTGACAGACATTACATAGGTGTTATTACATATTTGGTTGTAACAAAGGCTATTCTCTTGGAGGGTCACTGCGTATGCCATTTATACTTCATTCATTCTAAAGCATTACACTTCTTAAAGGAAAACTACAGATTATTACAAGTTGGGTTTTATTATTGTTGCTCCCACTGTTGCCTTTATGATAACACTGAACTGGCCATAGTAGCCAAAGCCAAATTTCTGCAATCTCAGAGCACAGGCCCAACAGGGCAACAAGCACAAACAGTCAGAGGACCAGACAGGTTGTAAACAAACCCCCAGATCTGTCAATATTACTTTGGGTAATAATTTTACATTTGCCTTCCGCTTCCCTTCAAACTGTCTCTTGTAAACATCCCCAGACAGACTACAGACTGACTTCCTGGTTCAATTTTGTCCTCATTATTTAGCTGTTCTTTCAAAGCCAAAACATAGCAACAAATGTAATCACCACCCTTTTTATCCTGTGTCATGCTTCAATTATATGCATAACACTTTGTTTTATGTGTTGTTGTTCTTCTTCTTGTTGTTAGTTTTCCTGGTGAATATGTGGGAAAGTGTGTTATGTGTAGGCTGTTTTATGACAGAATAAAACCCAACTAAACTTATTGGGTCTGCTGGAGGTCTATCTAACAATGCTATAGAATCTCTTGTAGCCAAACCACCAGCAAGGTCACACTGTAGCTAAACACACAGCAGACGTTATGTGGATGGACTCTATAAATCAAGCCCAGCTCTTTCGTGACATTATATAAGGTTATGCCACCTGCACAGACTTACTCATTGTTACATATTTGCCCAGCCAAGGGTTAGGGTGATGGGGGTGGTAATAGAGTCCAGCACACTGTGCCACATTTATTGATCCATCCTCTTCCATGCACAATCTCCTACCTACACACGCTAGTCCTCTTCCCACATAGTATTCTATCAGGCAGTGGATAAAAACAACAGAAACATAATATAGTTATTATTACTATTCAATAAAATGACTCTGCAGTAACCAGTTGTGAATACTGGTATATATTGTATACATTGTTAATATATATTGTAAAACTGTTATTGCAGCTGAGTCAGGTTAAACTTCATGGTATTTTTAAAAGTATTAGGTTGGATTAAACTATAAGTCATTTACTACTGTGCCTTGATTTTAGCTCATAGGTGCCTGTTATTACAACCTCTAAAATTATCATAGAGTTGAATCAAATGTTCAAGGATAACCTCATCTAACATTACATAATCTCACTCAGTCAACAAATCCTACATGTTGCCCTGGCTCTTGTAAAGGAAGACCAGTCAGTTGTACCCCAGTTGTAAATGTGTTGGAATCAATGGAAATGAACAGTAATGAACCCAAAATTCCCACATCTTGAAGTCAACAATTTTGTAAATTATGTTACATAAATTAAAGTCTAGCCTATCTACACTTTGGGGTTATCAAAATATTGTTTTAAAGATACCACATTTGAGAATACCTCTTTGTGATCACTGACATTTAGAGCTGATTAAAATTAACATGACAGTCAAGATTGTCTTTGTACTAAATCAAATGGCGAAAACAATAGCCAAAAGGTTAGATACTGCACCACAATCCTCTGATGTGTGCTTAAAGTCCTACTTCCTGTTTCTTCAACTGGATATTTGACCGTCACTGTTTCACAGCTTCATGTGCAGTATGTGCAGAGTTTGATAGTCTGACAGTTTGACAGTCATCTGCTGAAGGTGAAAAGTTTCTCGGTGTTCACCTTGAATCTAAGCTCAAGGTTTGTATCTATGAGCATAAATTTGACATCAGAATGATTTTGGAGCCAAGAGGTCCAGTATGCAAGTAAATAGTAAATATATTTGCATATTCATAGATTCTTGACCTCTCAGCAAGGGAGAAGATTTTTAAGGAGGTATTTGAACTTAAGTGGAAAAACTATGTCAGACACAAATAATTAGCAAAACAGACTATTTTTGTACATAGTCAAACATGACTGGAGGGGATCTGTAAACTATCAGTGTTAGATGTTTTGTCACTGCCGAGAAGAGCTGCTGTAATTCCCTGATTAGTGTGTGCAGCTGTTTTTTCTTATGGTTAGGTGGGGTTTAAAAGGTGTATTTATGATTGCCAAATAAACTCCATTCACAGAATATATGGCATACTGAGAAGTTGAGCCATACCTGGAAAGGAAAGTTGGTACAATATAAAAGGAATTTTGTCTATGTTATGGGGTAAATTCCAAGATGCTACAGGCAAGAACCCAGGAAACCCTGGGTTCTGGGCCGAGCCTTCGCGGTCCTTCACAGTCCTGTTGGCATCCTTCTCTGGCTGCTGCTGTGTCATTGTCATTATTGTTATGATTGTTATTATGATTGTTGTTATTCTGCCCCCCCCCCCCTTCCCTCTTTCTTTCTCTCTCTCAACCCAACCGGTCAAAGCAGATGGCCGCCCACCAAGAGCCGGGTTCTGCTTGAGGTTTCTACCTGTTAAAGGGGAGTTTTTCCTTACCGCTGTCGCCAAGTGCTTGCTCATGGGGGAACTGTTAGGTCTCTGTAAATTAAAGAATACGGTCTTGACCTGCTCTATGTGAAAAGTGCCTTGAGATGACTTTTGTAATGATTTGGCGCTATATAAATAAAAATTGATTGAATTGATTGATTGAAGAATTCATACACACAGAACATAATGTGTGTATTTCCTAAGTACATCCGGGAAAGCCTCTTAAGTTGGATGGCTGAACAATCTTTCATAGATGTCAAACTTTATATAAATAATAATAAGTAACAAAATGAAAAGGTCATGATGGGTACACTTGAACATTGTGATATTGTGACATTGCACATTGTTCTACATCTATTTGAAGACCACTGACTCTGCAACTATAGTAACACATTCCAGAAAGTCAATAGTGAGAAATAGTGACAAATCAAAAGGTTTGGTGATAATGGGATAATTATCTGCAAATAATTAATCCTGGTTTGGTCTGTAGAGAACAAAAATGGGTTGCAGTGAAGAAAATTGTTGATTATCGAAATCCTGATAAACTGAAAAAAACATTTATGAGGATGACTGCAAACTTAACATTTTTTGCACAATTCAATCCATAGTAATAATAATAATAATAATAATAATATATAATAATAGCATCTTTCATTAGACCTTTATCGCATGATACATTTGTCTGTCAGAGTCCTTTTCTAATGCAGGCTTCCTGCAATACATTTGCAGTCTTCAAGGCTGAGCTGAGATAACCCTTTTATGTAGTTATTTATTTTTATGGAAATATTATTATCAATACTACAGTATATTGCAAAACACATCAGGCAATTTGACATTCAGTGACATTAGATAGATAGATATCTTTATTAATCCCAAAGGGAAATTAGTGTTACAGCAGCAGGTGGATATTGCTAAGGTAGTAACGTGCAGGATTGTCCATGAATGTGAAACAGAATTAAGTGAACATTGATACATTAATAATTTACACAATACATATATATATGGTCTACTGTCAGTAACATTGAGGAGATTGTTTAAAAGAAAAATTTGTAAGAGGAATACCCGAATGGCCGTCATTCAGGATAGCATCTGACTACTCTTGAGTGAATACAGAAGAGAGAGAGAGAAAAATTAAAATAAAACATATATACAGTACCAGTCAAAAGTTTGGACATACCTTCTCATTCAATATTTTTATTTATTTCTATTATTGTCTACATTGTAGAACAATACTGAAGACATCAAAACTATGAAATAACATATATGTAGAAAGCAAAAAATAGTGTAAACAAAGATTCTCCAAAGTAGCCACCTTTTACCTTGATAACAGCTTTGCACACTCCTGGCATTCTCTCAACCAGCTTCTTTGAGGTAGCTGTGGTGTGCCGATGTAGTGTTGGTAAACAGCAAGTAGCCCGAACCTACTACTGTAGCAATCCATATTATGGCAAAATCCGTTCAACTAAGAGTCGAGCTAAAGAGAAACTGAGTCAAAACCAAATGTGTTAATAAAAAAATTAGACAAGAACACTCTCAGTATGGCAGTTTCCAAAGTTTTCTCACCTAAGGGTGACTTGCTATCAATAATGGAAATGGGGGGAGGAGGTAGTGTGGTCATCCTGCGTTTTGTTTGTGCTGATGTTGTTCAGTTCAATTCAATTCAAGTTTATTTATATAGTGCCAAATCTCAACAAAAGTACTCTTTAATGTAAGGAGACCCAACAATTCCCCCATGAGCAAGCACTTGGCGACAACAGTAAGGAAAAACTCCCCTTTAACGGGAAGAAGCCTCAAGCAGAACTGGACTCCAGGTGGGTGGCCATCTGCTTTGACCAGTTGGGTTCAGAGAGAAAGAAAGGAGGGGTGGGGGTGGGGGGACAGAGAAGCAGAATAAGAACAATAATAACAATAACAATAATAATAGATATCTGACTAGCAATAACAAATTGCAGCAATAGCCGGAGAAGGACATCCCCACGGCGAAGGCTCACAGCATGGATCCTGGGGTTTCCTGCGGATGAGAAAGCACAAAAAACTCCAGGGAAGAAGCCAAATTAGTAGCATGCAGTAATGGTACATAAATACATACAGTAATGGTATATAAATACATACAGAAACATCTGCCTGGTATCTGTAAAAAAACATAATGTATCCCTGATTACACTTAAATACTTATCAGTCAGGTAAATATGGACCACTTTCAGAAGAACTAGGACGGCCGGAGCCCAAGATTTTGAACAGCAATAAGGAGGTTTCAGCACCAAAATTAATTTATATGTGTATGAAAAGACAGTAAGAGCATTTCAGACAAAAACCTTTTTGACCAAATTCAGTCTTTAAGTTCAGTTAGTAGATTAATTGTTGGCAGCCAAATTTGTGTCAGTGTAACAATCTGTCCTACCACACCAGGAAGTGAGGAAGGGAATCCATCTTCAGAAGGCAATAGTCTGTGCTGTGCCTCTTTCAGGACCTGTAGGTTGGCTTGCCATCCAGTAAACTGGAATCTCAGTTCATCATGGGAAGTCTAGGCCCATAGCAGCATAACTAAGGGCTGGTCCCAGGCAAGGCTGGCCAGCCCTAACTATAAGCGTTATCAAAAAGGACCGAATCTGGAAGATGGTTCCACAGGAGAGGGGCCTGATAGCTGAGGGCTCTGCCTACCATTCTACTTTTGGACACTCTAGGAACCCAGAGTAAGCCTGCATTCTGAGAGCATAGTGATCTAGTGGGATAATAAGGTACTATGAGCTCTTTAAGATATGATAGTGCCTGACCATTAAGGACATTGTAGGTGAGGAGAAGGATTTTAAATTCTATTCTGGATTTTACAGGGAGCCAATGCAGCGAAGCTAAAATGGCAGAAATATGATCTCTCTTCCTAGTTTTTGTCAGTACACGTGCAGCTGCATTCTGGACCAGCTGGAGAGTCTTTAGAGACTTGTTAGGGCAGCCTGATAATAAGGAATTGCAATAATCCAGCCTAGAAGTAACAAATGTGTAGGCTGTTTTTGAGACAGGATGTGCCTGATTTTTGCAATATTACCTGCCTATTACCAGTCCTTGAAATTTGTTTTATGTGAGAGTTAAAGGATATATCCTGATCAAAGATAATGATCCCAGATTCCTCACAGTGGTGCTGGAGGTCAGGGTAATGCCATCTAGAGTAGCTATATCATTAGATCATGTGTTTCTAAGGTGTTTAGGGCCAAGCATGATAACTTCAGTTTTATTTGAGTTTAGTAGCAGAAAATTGCAGGTCATCCAGGTCTTTATGTCCTTGAGGCATGCTTGGAGTTTAGTTAACTGACTGGATTCATCAGTCTTTATTGATAAATATAACTGGGTATCATCTGCATAGTAATGGAAATTGAGTGAGTGTTTCCAAATACAATTGCCTAAAGGAGGCATATATAAGGTTAACGTTTTACAGATTAACGGTGGGGCTATTATCATTATTTAGCAAAGCTAGCTAAGGTTACCTTTTATGGAAACGTTAACCTACCGTTAGTATGCTTGCTAGCATTTTTTTGTTAGTGTCATTAAATATCTAAAAAGTTAGCTAATCTTAGCTGGCCGACATGACATCAAATGGAAAATAAAACAATTACTTTCATTCAAATATACATTAGCTAACTTCAAACTACTGATATTTCAACATTAAATTGTGCAACTTGTCTTTCATCAAGATTTCCCCCGCATTTGTTCACTTAAATTTACTGTGATCAATATGTAACTCAACATTAGTCTGTTTTTTGACAGTTGGAAAAGTCAGAAATGAGCTTAAGCCACCGTTGGAACTGCAAAAGCTGGCGCGAGCCATACAACATATGACTAAGGCAAAGGCAAGACCAAACGGTACAATTCAAAAAATCAAGCAAATAGCAGAAAACAATTAACACTTGCTCTGTGTATGTGTTTGTAAAAGACTCAAAGTTTGTGTTGAAGTTGTTTGTGTGCGTGTGTGTGTGTGTGTGTGTGTGTGTATCAGTACCTGGACAGTGGAGGGTCTGGGTAGTGGTGTATTTAGCTCCTATATTAGACCCTCCATCACACAGTGAGTATCAGTCAATATAAGAGCAAGGAATTATTCAAAATGATCAAATAATTGAAGTCTTTACAGAGTTATAACAAAATTATATATAGCAACATATATATAACCAGGTTATAATTGCAAAATGTAGTCATTAACTTATTTACAAACAACAAATAATGTACATATATTAGTCAAGTTTTAATAAATCAGATAAATTGAAGGCCTACCAACCAGGTTGACTGATATATACAAAAAACTAAATAAATGATTAAACAATGGAAAAGAAGTCAGTACAGAATTGTGTTTCTCACGTTCAATTGGCTGTCCTCAGGTTGTGGCATGAGGTGATTAATTTTGCTGCAATCATCTCACATTTGGGCCTTTCCCCAAATAAATATGGGGGTTTCACAGTTTGTTATGTTTTAAATTCAGGGCACATTTTTATATACATATATGTCCATTTCTGGTATTTGGGGCATGAGATGAGGAAGTGTAACTCTGACTCAACCTCATGTCTGTCACACTTGGAGCAGAGTCTCTCTGCTCTCTGGCAGCCAGCTCTGTCTATGCCCAACTCTTCTCTACAGCTAGACTGTGCTCACTAAGTTTGTACATAGTTAAGGCTTTTCTTAATCTAGGATTTTTGACAGTGGTTAGATAATTTGCCAATATGAAATCTCTTTTTTAGGGTCACATACAATTTTAATTTACTGTGTTTTAGTTGTTTTCTTCCAATATGTGATATAAATTTTGTTGGTTGATAATTTGGTGTTGTGGTCCACTCAGTGACGAACCTGCTGAGAAACCAACTCTGATTATTGGCAGCTCCATCGTGAGGAACATGAAGTTAGTGACACCAGTGACCATAGTCAAATGCATTCCTGGGGCCAACGTGGGTGACACAGAATCAAATTTAAAACTGCTGGCTAAGGATAAGTGTAAATATGGTATGATTGTTATTCACATTGGTGGGAATGACTCCTGATTATGCCATTCGGAGGTCACTAAAATTAATGTTGAGTCAGTGTGTACATATGCAAAAACAATATCGAGCTCTGTAGTTTTCTCTGGGCCCCTGCCAAATCTGACCAGTGATGACATGTACAGCCGCATGTCATCATTCAACTGCTTGCTGTCGAGGTGGTGTCCAACAAACAATGTGGGCTTTGTAGATGGTGTAATTGGTGGACTTTCTGGGGAAGATCTGGTCTGATTAGGAGAGATGGCATGCATCCCACTTTGGATGGAGCTGCTCTCATAGAAATATGGCTGAGTTTATTAGTAGACCAAAATCATGACAACCCAGAGTTGAGACCAGGAGGCAGAGCTGCACTCTTACACGCCTCTCTGGATTTCCATTAGAACAGTTACCCACGCAAAACCAGATAGAAACTGTGTCTGTCCCCTGACCACTTGAATCAATTAAAACTTAAGTAAACAGAAGATGATTCATTCATAAAAATTTAATAAAAATTGACACCACCACTGCAATAGTACATCAAAACAGGAGAATTAAATGTGGACTCTTAAACATTAGATCTCTGTCATCTGAAGCAGTATTAGTAAACGATCTAATCTCAGATTATTATATTGATTTACTTTGTCTTACTGAAACCTGGCTGTGTCATGAAGAATATGTTAGCCTAAATGAATCCACTCCCCCCAGTCATATTAATACTCACATTGCTCGAGACATCAGCCGAAGAGGTGGAGATGCAGCCATTTTCAACTCAAGCCTAATTATCAACCCTAGACCAAAATTTAATTATGACTCATTCGAAAGCCTTGTTCTTAGACTCTCTCACCCAACCTGGAGAACTTTACAACCAATTCTATTTGTTAAAGTGTAGCGTCCTCTTGGCCTATATTATCTGAATTCTCTGAGTTTTTATCAAACTTAGTCCTTAGTACAGAAAATAATTATAGTAGGTGACTTTAATATTCATGTGGACGTTGATAATGATACTCTTAGCACTGCATTTATCTCATTATTAGACTCAATTGGCTTCTTTCAGAGTGTAAACAAACTCACTCACTGTCTTAATCACACCCTCGACCTTGTTCTGACTTATGGCATTGAAATTGAGCATTTAATAGTTTTTTTAACAAAATCCTATTTTATCAGACCATTACTTGATACCTTTTGAATTCCTATTACTGGATTACATGCCATTAGACAAAAATGTCTATTTGATAGTGCTGTAGTTAAATTTAAGGAAGCAATTCCATCAGTATTGAATTCAATGCCATGTCTCAATACTACAGAGGATTCTTATGCTAATATTAGTCCCTCCCAAATTGATAATCCTGTTGATAGTGCCACAGGCTCATTGCAAATGACACTCTACTGTATCGCCACTTTAAAAAGGAAGATAATAAAACATAAGGGGTTAGCCCTATGGTATAATTCCTAAACCTGCAAATTAAAGCAAACATTGCGAAAATTTGAAAGGATTTGGTGTTCCACCAAACTAGAAGAATTTTGCTTAGTCTGACAAGATAGCCTGACAGGCTGACAAACGGCCCTGTCTTACGCCCGGTGCAAAGTGGTGCCAAGCGCAATGCAAGTGTCTGCTAGTTTAAGACCGACACAGTTGTCATTTTCAGCGCCCATGTTGTTTAGTGCCCATGGGCATGGGTTTTAAAATTAGGTGTGGTGAGGTGCATTGTTGGCGCATTGCTACTTTGAGGCAGCAGGAAGCGATTGCGTGATTGACCAACAAAAACCTGGTCTGAAGTCAGTGGCACAGTGTTTCACCATTATTTTAAGAACACATTATCAATATAGTAATATGCACCTACATAGGCAGGTGCACAACGTACACCCTGCTTGTTATACACATGGACGCGCAGTATTGCACAAACATGCAGATTACAAATAAAAGGATTACAGTGTGAAAGATTATTATTGTGTCAGCCACATTAACATATTTTAAAGAATACATGTTATAATGGTTAGTCATAATATTTATCAGAATAAGTAATGACCAATGAAATTGTCTAATTATTTGACCAAATCGTGGCAGTACACATAAGTATTTAAACAGACCCGTCAGGTTGAGGGTGTCTGTCAAGACCCAGCAAACAGATATCAACAACAGATCAGACACGGATCGACTTTCCTGCTACATCAGTACATGAGGACATGAGGAACACATGGGGAAATAAATAAGGTGAAGTAAACTAAAGAAGGAAATAAATCTGGACAGCTCCTATCTGCTGCTAGCAGCAGGATCAGCACCTTGGAAAGCTGATCAAGTCCTGACAACTGTGTATGATGATTGTTTACATGATTAAAATTAATGATTTAATTTCTGAACAATATTTAACAAATATTCTTTGACATTTTTGAAATTACAATGATCAGGTTTGCATACTTTCAGCAATTAAAACCCTGCTGATTTCACCTGTTACTTCATGACTGAACAAAACAATTTAAAAAAGAACCAAACCTGAAATTAAAAGAATAAACCTTTTTAAAAACCAAATGAAAATTTGCAACAAATTTATGAACAGGATCTTAAACTGGTGGTCTGGGGCTGGCCATGGGAGAATCCAGAGCAGCAGGGGCCAGTGTACTCATTATGGATCGTGTGCTTTCACTTCTTGCTCAAGCAGATCCATTTCCTCTGCATAGAAGCGTTCCTTCTCACTACCTGGCAAATGCGCTATAGCAATCCACCAAGGTGCAAGCACACCTGGATTTTAAAGGGAATGGGAGATGACACATTGATTGGTTTATTGAATGTTACGCCCAAAACACACCCATGATTAATTAAGAGACTAAGGACAACCCTTTTGAACCCTGTGCCTGGCACTGCGACCATTTTTCTGCCGTTAAACTAGCAAAAGTGGATTTGGACACATCCTAAATACACTTGTGTCATGCGCTTCAGACCGTGCTCTTAGATCATTAAAATAGGGCCCAAAGGATCATACTCTATTGATCTATGTATTCTCATAGCTCTCAGTAGTAATGACCTCATGAGCTTCTTTAATGATAAAATTGTATCTATTAGAGACAAAATTCATCACCTCCTGCCTTCAAGAGGCACCAATTTATCCCCAAACACAGGAACCTTAGAAACAGCTGTAAAACCTGATATATTTTTAGACAGTTTCTCTTCAATTGACCTTCCTGTACTAACTTCAGCGCTTTCTTCATCTAAACCATCAACCTGTCTCTTAGACCCCATCCCAACTAGGCTGCTTAAGGAAGTCTTACCCTTAGTTAGCACTTCTTTACTAGATATGATCAATCTGTCTTTAGTAACAGGCTATTTACCGCAGTCCTTTAAAGTAGCTGTAATTAAACCTCTTCTTAAGAAGCCTACTCTTGATTCAGGCATTTTAGCCATCTATAGACCTGTAGCTAACCTTCCCTTTCTCTCTAAGATCTTTTCTACATAACAATAGTTTATTTGAGGACTTTTAGTCAGGATTTAGAGCACATCATAGCACAGTGACAGCACTTCTGAAAGTTACAAATGATCTCCTAACTGCATTGGACAAAGCACTTCTCTCTGTACTTGTCTTGTTAGATCTTAGTGCTGCATTTGACACCACTGACCATCACATCTTATTACAGAGACTGGAACATTTAATTGGCATTAAAGGAATGACATTAAACTGGTTTAAATCCTATTTATCGGATCGATTTCAGATTGTACATGTTAACGATGAATCCACAAGGTTCTGTGCTTGGACCAATACTATTCACCTTATATATGCTTCCTTTAGGCAATATTATTTGGAAACACTCCATAAATTTTTATGTTTATGCAGATGATACCCAATGATATTTATCAATGAAACCTGATGAATCCAATCAGTTAATGAAACATGAAGCATGCCTTAAGGGCATAAAGACCTGGATGACCTGCAATTTTCTGCTACTAAACTCAGACAAAAGTCATTATTGTGTAAATGATTGTGCTTGGCCCTAAACACCTTAGAAACACATTATCTAATGATATAGCTAGATGGCATTGCCCTGGCCTCCAGCACCACCGTAAGGAATCTGGGCATTATCTTTGATCAGGATATGTCCTTTAACTCCCACATAAAACAAATTTCATGTAATATTGAAAAAGTCAAGCACATCTTGTCTCAAAAAGATGAAGAAAAACTAATCCACCCATTTGTTACTTCTAGGCTGGATTATTGCAATTCCTTATTATCAGGCGGCCCTCACAGGTCTCTAAATACTTTCCAGCTGGTCCAGAATGCTGCTGCACTTGTACTAACAAAAACTACAAAAAGAGATCATATTTAACCCATTTTAGCTTCTCTGCATTGGCTTCCTGTAAAATCCAAAATAGTATTTACAATCCTTCTCCTCAATTACAAAGTTCTTAATAGTCAGGCACCATCATATCTTAAAGAGCTCATAGTACCCTATTATCCCACTAGATCACTATGCTCTCAGAATGCAGTCTTACTCTGGGTTCCTAGAATCCAAAAGTAGAATAGGAGGCAGAGCCTTCAGCTATCAGGCCCCTCTCCTGTGGAACCATCTTCCAGAATCAGTCCTTTTCGATAAAGCTTATGGTTAGGGCCGGCCACACTTGCCTTGTATCAGCCCTTAGTTATACTGCTATAGGCCTAGACTGCCGGGGGACTTCCCGTAATACACTGAGCTCCTCTATTTTTCCTCTCCATCTGTATGCATTTATGGACCATTAATGCATGTTACTAACTTGGAGTTTTTGTGCTTTCTCGTCTTACAGGAAACTCCAAGATCTGAAATGTGGGCCTTGGTCACAGGGATGGTGGTGTCCTGCGGGTGTCTTGCTTTGACACCTTCTCCAGCTATCTCCATTATTGCTATCATTATTATTATTAGTCATATCTGTATTATTAATATTGTTGTTATTGTTATTATTGTTATCATGCTTCTCTGTGTCTGTCTCCCCCCTTCTCTCTCAACCCAACCAGGTTGCAGATTGCTACTCACCTAGAGCCCAGTTCTGCTTGAGGTTTCTTCCCATTAAAGGGAGTTTTTCCTTGCCGCTGTCGCCAAGTGATCGGGGGAACTGTTGGGTCTCTCTAACTTAAGTGCCCTGGCACAACTTGTTATGATTTGGCGCAATATAAATAAAATTTAAAATTTTTAATATTTATTGTTTTTTCTAGATAATGATATATATCAGGTGATGCAAACATTGTGTATTTTATTAGCATAGGTGTTGCTAACTACGTAAATGGTGAATTTTAGAAAAATTGCAATTAATCCACATCCCATAGCAGTCTGAGTTAAGTGAGTGCTAGCATGTATAGATCATTAGTGGTGATGGATCTCTAGGCCCATCTTTTCACATAGCCCAATATTCCAAGTTGTGATGTGACATACTGTAGTTAACTGAAAACCACACACATCAAGGGTTATAAAACCATAGCCTACTGCTTCGCAACATACAGTAGCCATCTTGGATCCTGATATACCAAATAATTGTTCTCTAAACCATGAGTAAGAACACAATAAACACACACGTTATAAAATCATAGCCTACTGTTCAGTCACATAGAGTAGCCATATTGGGTCCTGATATACCAAATTGTGCCCCCCTAAACCATGACTAAGCACACACAATAAACACACACAACAAGGATTATAAAACCATGGCCTACCACTTAGTCACATAGAGTAGCCATATTGGGTCCTGATAAACAAAATAATAGTCCCCTAACCATGAGTAAGAACACAATAACAGCAAGCTGCTCACCTCTGTGTCTGAGTGCAGTGGGGGGCAGTAAAACTGGCCAATAGGAGCGCAGACACATTCGTTTGGCAGCAGAATCAACCAGTAAACTGCTTACACGATTCAACCTAAGTCCCACTGGTGAAGTTTCTGTCTGGATTTAACATTTAAACCATTTAATTGATTATATCCTTGTTGTTTTAATTGATACGATTGTCAATTGATACATATATAGGTGGTTGCTTCTACAGTTTAACCTCAGTTTAGTCTCACTGGTGAAGTTTCTGTTTGGATTAAAACCAATTATCTTTATACTTGATATGTATGTCAGCTGATATATATGTGTGTGTGTATATATATATATATATATATATATATATATGTGGTTCTTGAAATTACATTACATTACATTTCATTTAGCAGACGCTTTTATTCAAAGCGACGTACATATGAGACTGATACAACACAAGCAAGGATCTAGTCAGGAGAAAACAACATGAGTAAGTGCCATAAAGCTTAAGTTTGGGCCCAATAGGATGTAGAAGCCAACAGGCAGTGCAACATGGCAATGATTAGAGTGGATAGAGTGCACTCTACCTACAGCTCATCAGGTGCAGAGGTGTTCGCGAAGGAGCTTGGTCTTTAGTCTTTTCTTAAAGATTGAGAGGGACTCTGCAGATCGAACATCGTTTGGTAACTCGTTCCACCAACGGGGAACTACAGAGAAGAGTCTAGCTAGTGACTTAGGGCCCTGTTGTGGTGGTGGTACCAGGCGCCTTTCATTGGCAGAGCGTAGAGGGCGGGAGGGAGTGTAGACCTGAATGAGGGAGTTCAGGTAGGCAGGAGCCGTTTTAGTTGCTATTTTGTAAGCAAGTGTCAGGGTTTTGAATTTGATGCGGGCAGCAACTGGGAGCCAGCGGAGGGATATCAATAGCGGGGTGACATGTGCTGTTTTGGGCTGATTGAAGACCAGACACGCTGCCGTGTTCTGGATCATCTGCAGAGGTTTAAGTGTACATGCAGGGAGGCCTGCCAGTAAGGAGTTGCAGTAGTTGATTCGTGATATAACGAGAGCCTGTACCAGCAGTTGTGCTGCATGCTCAGACAGGTAGGGTCTGATCTTCCTGATGTTGTACAGGGCGGATCGACATGATCAAGCGACTGAGGCCACATGAACCTTAAAGGTTAGTTGGTCATCAATCATGACACCCAAATTTCAGGCAGACTTTGTGGGCATGAGTTGGGTTGATTCGAGCTGGATGCTGATGTTTTGTTGTATGGAAGGACTGGCTGGTATGACAAGGAGCTGATAATGAGCAATCAGTCTTTCCGAACAGGCACATTTTGAATGGGCACTGCACTACTTTTTACAATTTTAAAACAACTACATAGTGTTGGGCCATGGCTACAAGTTTGGCTATCAGCAATTATCAAAGATAATCGTTAATTATTAAAATCAATTAAATTATTAATCAGAATTAATAATAACGGGACACCACCCTGGACTCAGGGAAAAAGATAGTCAATTCAGTCTCAAAGTGTACTAATCTATGAATTGGGGACTTTGATTAACAATTAATTTAATAACTATAAACAAAATCACCATATCAGTAGTTAGTTATGGTTGAAGGATTTGGAGTTCTTAGCAGAGCAGGGGTTGGCAAAACTCATTCTTGTGCAACATTAAAACAGACAACAGGTATATCCAAAAGTATTTATTTAACAAAGGGTAAAAGCAACACACAATACTAATCTAGCTAAGTGTACCTATATACAAGTGTGAGTGTGTATGTGTGTGTGTGTGTGTGTGTGTGTGTGTGTGTGTGTGTGTGCGTGTGTGTGTGTGTGTGTGTAGACAATAGCAGGACTGAGCACATGGCATGCAGACAATTTGGCTGATAAAGGGAACTACAGAAATAAAAGGCCAGACCATGTGGTGTCTTGAACCACATGTGCTGCCTGAGCCAAAGTTTGCCAAACTAGGTTTTAACCTCTTAACTGTGTGGTTCTCTATTCAAGGCCAATTGGTGTATGCTAAAGGTGCCAGGTTAAAATGAGGTTAGTTGCATGCAAGGCCTAGTTACTGGATGTAACATGTGTTAAGCATGCTAACATTAACCTAGCGGTGTGGCTATGCAGTGACCTGACTATAAGCAACAAGGACATCACAACAACAGTTCAATGTATAACCTTAACCAAATCAATAGACGTACAGTACATTGTTTGAGTTAAACATTCTTGCTTAGCCGTACTATGCTTCACTGTGTCGCTAGGCTATGCCAGTTGTTACTAGTCCATGAAGGAAGAGATGCTTTGTGGTGTCCTGCTTTGTAGCCGGTGAATCCACGGGTGAGTCAGGTTGAGAAGGCTTTAGCTCTGAAGCTGAAAGATGCAGGCGTTGCTGGGGAGACAGCACTCCAGTCATGCAGAGGGCCCAGGTCACTCCTTTGTGTAGAGTTAGCGACAAGCTAACTCCATTTTGCGGCTCCTGTAATTGTTAAACTGGCCAGCAGACTTGTGTGTTAGCTGCTGGCACAAGGAAACTTAGTTCTGAGTGTTAGGCAGGCTCTAGCGTCTTCTGACGTAAAGAAGACTGTGTGTGTCTGCTGTGAGCAGGCCACACAAGAGAGTAGAGAACTGCTCCAGCAGCTGCTGGAGGTGTGAAAGAGCAAGCAGCTGCTCCTGCAGCTGAAGGAGAAAGAGAGCAAGGAGCTGCTCCTGCTGCAGCTCGTGGAGAGAAGAGAAAGATAAGAGGGGAATCTTTAGTTTTGATAACCTGGATCCATGGGTGGAGCTTCACACTTTGGGTGCAAACCCCCAGGGCTCAGGTTTCTTGGAGTCTTGAAACATGTAGTAAACTGTGGTCCACATGTAGTCCCAACAATAGTTTATACAGTAGCCCACAGAAACCACCTTTAACCATTAACTTTCAGCTGCTGGATGTTGGAGTATTTGTTTGGAAACCCCACAAACTGCACAAAATACAGTAGAAACTGCAGCATCCTGGACAAAGGCAGAAAGTTACAGGTTTAACTCCCTCAACTGGCCTGA
Organism: Thunnus thynnus; assembly: GCF_963924715.1. Classification (NCBI taxonomy): domain Eukaryota; kingdom Metazoa; phylum Chordata; class Actinopteri; order Scombriformes; family Scombridae; genus Thunnus; species Thunnus thynnus. Next base: position 30,388,739 of record NC_089532.1, on the reverse strand, counting down.
AATCATCTATCTACTAAAGGAAGGAATCACTGAATGTCTGTCTTTCTGTATGTCCTTCATGTATCTCTTGAACTGTTCATCTAATCGACTCCACACTTGGCGGGTGCATGGCTGGGAAACAAAGGGAGTGCCGTGTCAAATTTGGTGCAATTTGGACACACAATACATTTAATGTTAATAAACTTTGATTAAACCAGCTCTGCTCTGTGCAGGTGTAAGACAGAGCTTCAGGGCTCTGCTGACAGACTGTAGTATGTCAGGGAGAGAGCAGAGACGAGGCATGACATGAGTCAGAGAAAAGTGCTCTAAAAAGAGAAAAGTAGACAGCGAAATCAGAGCTTTTAATCAAGAACGGATGCTCATACCCTGTGTTTAGACAGAAGGCGTAGCGTTAGCAGCATGTTTAGCAGATCAGCAGTGAGTGACTACACAGCAGGCATTTAGGTACATTGTTGAGTGTAGGTCATCCGCATTTTGGAAGTGCTCGGAGCTCAATACACAATGACTGTAGTTGTGCATTTAAAACAGAGCAAATACTTCCATGGGCAGTTTTAAAGCAGTTTGTCTCATGTGTTCTGAGACTGTGGCGATTGTGAAGCGCCACTATAGACAAAGCACAAATCTTTTTAGAAAATGACTCAAATCTGAACTGAAGGAACAGAAAACAGGATTGATCTCAGAGCCCAATATGATCGATCCACTTTATTTTAGGGTGCACATTATTTTATTTTTAAATGCAGCCCTTATTTTACTTGAAATGAGAAAAGAAATTTACTATTAAAGTAGTTAGCCTGTTATTTATATCATCTATATATAATAGAATGTTATGTTTCTTTCAAATTGTTGCTGTTTGTTGTATACTCATTCACACCTCACATCAACTGTATTAATTGTATTAATTTTCCATGTGTTGATGTGGCGGCTGGAGGCCAAGCAATCAGCCTGTTCCAAACAGGCAGGTTTTGAATGGGCACTGCACTAGTGTGTGAAAAACCAGTGAATGCACTGCAGACACACAGCAGCTGACAGAAAGAGGAGCTCATATTATATAGAGAAATATTAGCTTTTTCTGGGTGAATAAATGTTAATGTGACTTATAAAAGGGAAGCTAAAGGGCAACAAGACTGCTGAGCTTCAAAGTTTCATCAGGAGACATTAATAACACCATCAAGTAGGGCTGTTGCAATAACTGCAATATTGCAATACCATGTTATAGATAAGCCAACCACGTTATGTTCATGTTTTTCCTTTTTTTTATTGAATGTTTGGTGGCTCTGGAGGATCCTGTGTGCTGAGCTAAGCTGGCAACCAGCCCTTATGACAGAGCCAGGCTCCCGGTGTGCTGACAGGGGGGTCGGTGCTGATGCTCAGTAGCTAAAAACATGCCTGTATGAATACTTTGTATTGGTTATATGTTGGGGTTGGTGCTGAGCGAAATGTGTTGCCGTGTGTAAAAGTGTTAGTGGTGTTACACTGTGTTTGGGCACACGCAGATTACATTACTTGCCCAGAGCCCCCACTATTGTTTTGCTTTTATTTTTAGAGAAATAAAACCCATTTAGTTCATTTTTGCATATCAACGTCCATGTTCATCAAATAAAAAAAAAACTCTAATTTGTAAAATACCAGACGTGTTATCAATACTTAGTTGGACAACGGACACAACAGTCATGAACTAAAAATGTCTGCTCCGAGACCATCTGCAGCAGCAACAGAGTTGCAGCACAAAGTCCTGCTCTCTGTTGTAAACACAGGTAGCTGTTAGCAAGCAGCTTCTCTCATGTCTAAAAGCCTCTAATATTGCATACTCTGTATACTGTGCTGTTAAACCATCCTGAATCACCGCAGAGGAAATTCCTTCACAGTGACAGCTATACCATCCAGAACATCATGTTTAATTAGGAAAGCAGTTTAAAAACACAGACACAAAAGGCAACCATTTACTGCATGCTGCTGTTAGAGACTGAGTACAATTAACTGATAATTAGCCTGATCAGCCACAATCAATACAAACACACATTATTAGACTCTAAATCATTAATTTGTTGTTTCAAGAGATCGAATGATTTAAATTTACAATGATCAAATGAAATAGAGTATATCATAATGATAGAGTTTACCAAATTATGAAAGTAAACGATAATTAGAGAAGCCGGAAAAAAAAACAAAAAGACTTTTTGTTAGGTTAGTTGTCTGTGGATATGACATGCAGTTCTTCTATGTCCTCTGTGTCAATCCCTGCCAGTCTTTGCCTCCTCTAATATAACACTGTGCAGTACTGGAGCACTTCCTAACAGTCATAGACCAAATACTGCAACACCAGTTTAGCTGTCAGAACCATGACTTCCTGGAGCACATATAAGCATGTTCTAACTCCTCCCAGTTCCAATCTTTTTTCAAGGCTGTCTGGTCATCAGACACTGGATCTGTTTACAACCGAGACATCATGCTGCCATGGACCAGATGTTACACCTCCCAGGCCACATGAGACATGTTTTCCCTCTGTCAGTGCCGACGTTTTCTCACAAAAGAACATGAGGTATTAAGTTATTTTATTTTTAATTTAAATTGTGTTATGTTGGCAATACCTATTAATGTTCATTATTGATTATTTTATTGTCTGTCACATTGCCTAATTGTACTTCATTTCTTACATCAGGTATTTCCTACTGTAGTCTCCCCATTTGACACTAGAGGGCTGCTCAGAAACCTACAACAGCTAACTGAGTGAACTTCATGGCTGTTTGCAGCCTTCCAAAAGTTTCTGTGAAGTGCCACTGTAAAGAAAATTGATTTCTGCCGTTCAGTGGTGTTCAAGGTATTTGATTGTTATGTATTATATACATTATAAAGCTTATTTGTTGAATCATCTTGAATCATTTATTGCAACAATATACTCTTTTCTTTTGTAATTACCAGCTCCATCTTGCTGCTTCCACATCACTGTTTGTACATCAACTGCTGCACACAATAGAGCCTAATTACTATCGACCCTTTCACAAGTGATCAGCCACACTGCTGCGGGAAACAAACTGTCACAGAACAGTCGTCATTTTCGGGGTGACACTGCCTCCTCGGTGCAGAAGAGTTCCTCCCTAAATTAGTTGTAAAGGTAATTAAATCTGTGTTTTAATAACCAACTAACGGAGACACTTTGACATTACTGTTTGTGCAAGCTATTTCAAATTACAACTGTAAGAATGTCTATAAGAATGTCATATTTAGAGTCTCTCACTGTTTTTCTTTTTAGGGCTCCTCCATAACATCGCTGTGATGCTGTCAATACATGAAATACTGAACAGATAAACGGAAACTGCAGTTCTACAGCCACTGAGAGTGTAAAACGTCATATGACAACAGCCCTTCACATCTTAAATAAGGCACTGTGTTCTGGTTATAATGTTGTTTCCTTCCAACAATGGACAGATACTACAAGCAGCAACATGACAGAATACACTGCTAACCCATGGACAAAATTATTGCTTCTCTGAAGTAGAGGTGATGTTAACATTTATTGATCCTGACTGATGGCTGTGCCATCAGTGTATGAATGTGTGTGAATCGTTAGCTTCCTCTGATGGGCAGGTTGGGACCTTGCATGGTAGCCCCTGTACCCATTCAGCATGTGAATGTGTGTGAATGGGTGAATGTGATTCGTAGTGTAAAAAGCACTTTGAGTGGTTGGAAGACTAGAAAGGCGCCATACAAGTACAGTCCATTTACCATTTACCATTTACCTCATAGGATCCAAACGCCTATGTTTGCTTTGTATTTTATGACAATTTAACTCTTGTTACATGTCTTCTTTTTATTTTCCCTGATGTATGTTTCATATTCTTTGCTTAACCATCACCCATTTAGTTCATTTCTATACTTAGCTTTGGACCAATCTAAACTGCATATATATATTGATCTGATCTTTTATTGTGTTTATAAAGTTCATTTATCAGCATTATTAATTGATTTCATTCAGCATTTTAGCTCCTTGGTGTATTTCTTTATATGTATGTTGTTGTATGTTTCTGTGTTTTTGAAACTAAGTGCTAATAACCAATCCCCCTAGTGGGATAGATAAAATTGTTTTGAATTAGAATTTTGAATTTGAATGTGAAAAAAGTAGGAAATAACATGAATTCAAACTCCAAGTTACAACAATGCTGTTGCCAGGGTCATCTTTGTCTACCAAGATAAAAGTTGTTCATTAAGGGCATTGAACTCACTACCTACTGTTAATAAAGTAGCATTATTAACCACTGCACAATCACAGTTAACAGTTTGCAGTCCCATTATCCAATTTTCATCTTTAGACCTTTAATTGTACAAAAAATAAGACTTGCAATTTTGACATCTGTATGATATTAAATGGAGCAGGAATAGTTTAGCATGACAGTAAATAATAATTACATAATATTAATATCAAACAACTTCAATTATAAGAACACTGTTTCAAAAAGTGCTGCCCTGGGCATGAAATGAGCCACCCAGGAATCACAGTAATGCAGCACAAGTTGATATTTTCTTAAAGAGAAATTGAATGCCCTAAAACTAAAGCTTCTATGTCATAGATTTGAACGTTATTTGTGCAAGTATTTGTGATTGAGCATTAGACTGTATAACATATGTACAAAGAGTTGGAAGGAAGAAAGAAATTGCAAGTTTATGAAATGGGAGTGCGAGAAAGCACACAAGCTGCACATTGTATGGCAGTGAAGAAGAGCCAAATCCCAAACACCTGAAGACCTTGTTAGTGAAATATCAGTTTCAAGTGTTCATCTGGCTCTCTGTGGCATATGATTGGATGCCCCGGAATGCCCTTAATGCTTTAAATTCCTCTGCATCTGTGCTGTTCTTTCATTTGGAAAAAGAAGTTTGAAGTATTACAAGTGAGTGTGTTGTTTGTAATGTTATTTAAAATAATTTATAGAGCACCATGTTTGAGATTGTGTTTTCCTTTGATATAGTGTAGATGTTTTGTGACTTTATCCCATTACTAACAATTTCCAGTGAAGAATTTAACTTAAATATGCTTTGACTATGATTGTCTTGTTTTTGTTTTTTTTTTGTTTGTTTTTTTTAGCATGGCTCTGAGAAAATTGCTGGGGACAAGGCCCGATTCTCCCTATTCCCGCCCCCCACTCGCAATCAAGGTGTTGGCCAGAAGCCCTCAGGAAAGAGTTACATCTTGGAGTTTTGACAATGGCTGCAAACCTGAGGTTATCAAAAAACCTACTAATTGCTGTTTGTGATGGGGACAGCGTAACGAAAGTAACTCTCTTCGAGGAATTTGCTGGCAGGGTGGCCAAAGGCAATTCTTACATAATGAGGGGTTACAGCCTTAGAGGTCAACTGCCACAGTTCTACATCAGTGTCAGCCATGATCCCCTGTTTTTCAAAACAGCACCCATGGACTGCTCACCGACCTTGGCGGCTGAAGCGGAGGCTCTCCTCAACCCACCTTTGGCAGTCACACACCTCAGGGTGACAGACTTTCCTGGCCTCATTACGGCCAGGGGTCAGGTGGTGGAGGTCAGTAAATATTATTTTTCCATGTACTATGTAGCTTTCATATATTAGAATTACTAGTGGCACTGTGTCTTCCACTTAGTGAAAGTGATAATCTGTTATGTGTTTTGTCCAGCTGAGCTCAATCAAAAAGGTTACTGTGGGCAGGCAAGATGTCCATCCTCAGGGGGACATCTTGCCTATGTCAAGTTAAACCTAAACTTTAGCTTTCAAATGTCTATTTTCAGTAATTGTTTCCTCTTTTAGCTAAAACTTAAGGAGAGGGCACAAGATTTTTTTTTACTTGGTTTTGGTTGTATCTTGTACCAAAAAGCTATTTCTTTGTCTTCTACAGGATGGTACATGTGTCACGGTGAGCCTGTGGAGGGAGGCTGCAATGTTGAACATTAAAGTTAGAGAGGTGGCTTGCCTCTCCCACTTAAAGGAGACACAATCAGACTACGGGTACAAACTACACCAAAATCCAAGTGATACAAATTCAGTATAGCAATTGATGCCCCTAGCTGTCCTGTGTAATGCTGATCAAACAAGGCTATGTGTAAAACTTGTCTAGGTGTGTAAAATGTTTATGGTAATGAACATGCTTTCTTAAAACATGTTTGTCTTTTTTCAGGAGGACAAAAATGCTGAAGACTGGCAGTGTGTGTCAATTTTGGGTGTCCTCGAAGAGGATGAGGGCTTAAAGCTGCTTCTGGATACCCCAAAGGGTGACAAGGTTTTCAAAATTGACAAAACCCTATGGGAAGTTCAGTTTTTTGATTTTAAATAAGCTACCAATAGAAGTACAGTTAAAGTTCAGTGACCAGGAAATCACTGACCTACAAGTCTAAGACATGGCTGTTTTTTTTAAACTCTTGACTTGCTTTGTTAACACTGCTTGTTTGCTGAGAGAAAATAAAGTGTTTTTGTTTGAAATCTTGGACTTTGTGGTATTTAACAAACATTGGTCAGTTTAAAGACTTTGTTCAACAGCAAAATTGTACTTGTTTCTGCAAACCACACATTTCTGACCTGGAAACTTAATGTAAATTCTGGAGGTGTGCATTTTCAAATGCAGTGTTTTGTGGGTCTGGTTTCTGACTACAAACTGCTGCCACTAGAGTTATAATGCTTAACTGCAGTTTAAGACCTTTCAACATGGCAAGATCACACAAATGCAATGTCAAAGACATTGCTCAATTTTAACTTACTAAAGCAAAGTTGCAAATCTGAATTCTTCTGGTGCTGTGAAAACATGACCAGAAAACTTTACATGCTATAAAGTGAGCAAATGCTCTTACTGCCTTCTATTTTAACATGTAAAACTACAAGCAAGATAAGATTTTCATACCTTTCCTTACAAAGAAGGGTTGCAAGTCTGACCTTCTAAGGGCTCAGGAATCACATTAAATGATAGCCCCTGATAAACATATGCAACAAGGTCAGACATGTGAACACTATATTCAGACAGTTTTGTTGACAGTTTGTGCATACCAGTATGTTATATTGTTTTTGTTTGTAAGATAGACAGTTTTGAATTGCAGTGTCAATCATTTAATTCTATTGAAAAACCTACAAAGAGTAAAATCAGCCATAGGTAGAGCTGAAGCTACAATCTCATGTTAGTAGGTGAAGCATGCTATGCACCAAGATAACATGTCACACAACAACACTGAGCAAGATTTTGGTATCTAGTCTTTCAATTGTGTGAAATTTATCAGTTACAGTGTCAATAAGCAGATCACCTGTGGGTATAGGCATTTTTCCACCTTTAATTCTACTAAGTTCTGCCCTAAGCAGGGCTCAAACTCACATGAGCTCAAACCACTGGACTACTCACACATGCTGTATTGCATGGGAAAAGTTGTATTTAACAAGCATATCAATCCACATTTTAGGTAATAATGTGCAACTAGACTAGAAATGCATTTCCTGTGGGAAATGCGTGTGAATGCTGAAACTGAAAGGAATCGCAAAGCATTGCTGAAAATACTAAACACTTTTTCAGGATCCCCATCTGTACAAATACAATGTAATTACCATGGCATGTTACATTTAAGAGATTTGGTAGATAATAAGTAGTATGGCGGTGTTTTATTTATGACCACAAGGTGGGGCTATTGGTGCCATGATTCAGTATGTCGTGCAGATTCTCATGGAAAACCTGTGTACCAAGTTTCATTTCATTAAAGACAACAGAATTGCTGAAATATCATGTTATAAGGTTACTTTAGCGCCCCCTCTGGGCAAAATTTTATGAAATGTTACACACTTCTGACAGGTCACCTTGTGTACAAAATTCCCAAATTTGGTCACAATCCGACTCTTTATTGAGGAGTTATTGACCATTCAGTGCATTAGGCCACGCCTTCAAAAGTTTGCTAACCAATAACAGACAAACCATAAGTGATATCTGATCAGCATCATCCAAGGAATATCCTGACCAAATATTTTTTTGATAGGACTTACCGTTCATGAGTTATTAGCCAAAACGCAAAACATTTAATAACTGACCACATGATGGCGTTATTGATACCATCTTTTAATATGTTAAGCATTTTCAGATGGGACACCTGTACTTCAAATATGAAGAGTCTAGCCCTTTTAGTTTTTGAATATTAGCTTTCAAACATGCCTCCCATAGACTTTCAATTATAAATTTTAATATTAAAAAAAATCATATAAAATCAATGGATTATGATAGAAAGCTGTAAGTAATAGCATAGATGTCCTGAAAGAGCTGAACATTTTGATGTTTGAATGGTTTCTGTTGTTCAAAGTATAGAGGAGTTGAAAGCTTTTAAAAAACGTACGGAAGAATAAGAAGAAAAAGACGAAATAGAAAATGCAATTTCTGTAGAAATTGCGTGTGATTGCTGAAAGCAAATTTAGATTGCATAACTGGAAGCTGAACACTATGGAAAAATCTAGCAAGATTAAAATCAGCAATGGGTGGAACTGAACCTACACCCTCATGCCTGTAAGACAGACATGCTATGCATTAAGCTAACATGTCACACAGTAATGTCAGGCCAGATTCTGGTATTTAGCCTGTCAATTGCATGAAATTGACAAAAAAGCAGTTCAGCTCAGCAAGCAGATTGACATCACCTGGACTCCTTAATCCTTCAACTCTACTGGGTTCTGCCCCAAGCAGGGCTCGAACTCACAACCTTTGGATCCAAAAGAGTTAAGAATAGACATGAACTTAAACCACTGGACTATTCACACATGCTGTGTAGCATAGGAAAAGATGTATTTAACAATAATATCAATCCATATTTAAGGTAATGTTAAAGTGAGCTAGAGAGGAATTGAATTCTGGTACAGGATAAAGATGTGAGGCAACTTTGTACATGACAGCAATATTATGAGGAACACTGCAGTGAGCAGGTGTCAAACACACAACCTTGTCATTTAAGGTATTGCTGATCATGAGAGCAGTATTCTAAACCACTGAGCCAACAGACATTCACAAAAATGAGAGGAAAAAATCTCCATTTTGATGAGGAAAGTGTATTTGTCTCAAACCAGAGCTTGAAGAACAGAGATTTGTACATCATTAGTGAAAGCAAGACTAGTTTAACATGAGAATGAATGATATGTGTAAAAAGTGTTTGAAGGAAGAGAGAATCTGTAAGTTTAAGAAACTGCAGTGAGAGAAAACACACATCCTGCAGACTGTATTGCGGTCAATGAGAACATGACAGGGACTCTCTATCAATTAAGGTTCAGATCTCAAAAACTATAAGTCCTATGTGAAATGTATTTACATTTTGAGAGAGAGGAGGCTTGTGGCAACATACTGAGACAAACAAGATATGTGCTTGAGGAGTTAAAATTGTGGGAGTGACAGTTGTTTAGAAAAACTTTTCTGGTTTAAAATTATCTGTGCTCTCCACTGTGCCTGATCACATGACACACTGGTGAGACCTTAAAAAGTCTGAAACACACCTGACTTTGGGCTTAAATTGCTGAAAAACTACAAAAGATATCACTAAACAATCTGATAACTTTGCTTCCAGCAATCACAAAACTAGAAATGCATTTCCTGCGGAAAATGCGTGTGAATGCTGAAAACTGCAATAAATCGCAAAGCATTGCTTAAAATACTAAACACTCATTCAGGATCCCCATCTGTACGAATAGAATGTGATTACCATGGCATGATACATTTAAGACAGTTGGCAGTTAATAAGTTGTATGGTGTTTTATTTATTTGCATTATTGCAATATTTCATCAACAATTTTAGTCACTATGCATTTATAAACAATTGCTTTTCTGACAGAGAACTCAACATCTTTCATTTGATTTTCGTTCCCAGTACAAGTAACCACAACTCATTGCTTTGGTGTAACATTAGATTGCCTTCATTTATTCTTTCCCCAAATGTCCACAAGATGTCTTTCACAGTTCTGCATGTACAACCCCACACAGGGTAGGGCTGTAACAGTGGCAGCGTCTATGCATATTCAATTGTCAAAAGTAAGGATGAATAATTATAATAAATAAAATATAAATAAATATTGAACTAAAACTGAATGAAATTACATTTAAATTGATTGAACATACTTGAAGTGAACTGAAATTAATGAATTGAATAGATCTGACAATTAGAAACTTGCTTGCAGTAAAAGAAATAACCAATAAACAAATAAAAAGAACAGAAAATCCTTAACAAAGGTACTTGCAAAACCAAAATCCATACTGCTTATAAACTTTGATTGTCAGTATTGTCATTATCAAAAGAACATAGAAAATACATAAAATCTGTACTTGCAAAACCAAAATCCATAGTGCCTATGAGAGTGACAAAATTGTCAAAACAGAGCTTTTGACATTAGAAGATTGTACAACTTTGTATCCTTTGATGGAGATTAATGAACAAAGATATTACAATATCAATGGTTTACAATATACCACTAAATATTTCCTGTCCAGGGTAAAGCAATCTAACGTTAGAATAAAAGCCCCCAGACCATAACAGAAGCTCAGAGTGCAACTACAGTAGTGTATTGAACTGAACCAAACTGAACTAAATTATGTGTATATGGAAGAGACCTGGAAGTAATTGAAGTGAACTGAAAATTGGAAATGGGGCTACACTTTTGCATACAGCATAAGGTTTAAACCCTCTCAGTCAACTTTTACTAATTAAAAAAGAAACGAGTGAGTTTTGAGACAGCTTTTATAAAGTGAAGATTTCTTGTGGAAGATTTCTAGGATTTTAATATTTGATGATGTACCACATGAAGACAATGCTGTGCTCACATGTGAATTGGCCCCATTTCAACTCAAACAAACAAACAAATAATTAAATTAAAATACAGACTTTGATTCTCAATGAGTTGCCTTATTAAACACTTCAGAGCTTGCAGTAAAATGAATAACAACCAAAATCCATAGTGCTTTAGTATAAGTTGTATAAGTAGTAGAGTTTAGTATACTTGTATAAGGCAGGGCTGGACAATATAATTCACCATCAGTAGCACTAGTTATGTGCTGTACATGCAAAATATGCATTGTTAGGTAACTGGAATTTTGTTAGACATTGTTCTTTCAGCCATTCTCTTGTTTGTTTTTTATGGTTTTATGGTAGGCACAGTGCACAAATAATACTGTGCACAAGAACTTTGCACAAGATTCACCATTTAACATATTTCATACCTAGAGACATTCTTATCATAGAAAGAGTGACAAAGGTGTCTAAACAGAGCTACTGACATTAGAAATTTGTATACATAGTGTGCTCTTTGGGACACTGAATAACAAAGACATTACAATTCTGATGGTTTGCAGTATTCTTCAGCCATATCATTAAAGGCTTTTCACATCATGGTTAGACCTAGGCTAATAGGGTTTCCCCATTAGTTCATGGCCTCAAAGGTCCAGTATCCCTGGACTGACAGTCACGTCAAGACTAGCATGGGAACATTTGTTTCCCAGTCAAATCATTAGACATGGCTTTTTGACCTAGGCATGTGTTGTGGGCATTGTCAAGACTTTCTCTGAATATTCTGAATTTTGATTTCAAATTCTGAAATTTTAACACTGCAGTTATATAAATGACTGCTGTGTATACCATGAGGTTTAGATTAGCCCAAGGCTAAGCACACAAATGTGAAAGACCTTTGACATACCTACCAGCTGAAACCCCACCCTAATGATTAATATTTCTAAAATCTCTCCTCTTCTCTGGGTTAATTAGTTTGCTTGCATGTGGTAAATGAAAAGGAAAGGAATAAATTCTTATGAAATACAAAATAAACATACATTGTTTGGATAGATATCAACAATCAAAAAAGAATCTTTTAAATTGGGTTATTGTTTTTCAGAGAAGCAGTCATTTTGTCCACTGTCCAGTAGTGTGTTCTGTCATGTTGCTGTTTGTTGAATCTGTCCGTTGTTGGGACAAACCAAAACTATCAACGGAGCACAGTGTCAACATGAAGATGAAATGACCAGTGGCTGTAGAACTACTGCTTCCAATAATCTGGTCAACGTGTTCTGTAGTTGTAGATGCAAGCAGCACGGACCAGGTGGTTTGGTTGACAAGGGATCTTTTATATAGGAAGTAAGGTAATAAAATTATTACCTTATTGTTTAGGGGGGAGCTTGATGTTGCACAGTTGGAGGCACTGTCACTCAGAAACTGAGTGAGGACCGATCTGCAGCATTGTGCATGGGTCCCTGTAGCAGTACACCTGATCACTTGCCAAAGGATCAACAGTAGTTAGTCTCTACTGAACCGAACTGTGTACAGCATCAGATGGTGATGTGGAGGTAGGAAGATGGAGCTGGTCCTGACAAAAGAAAACAGAAAGTAAATAAACTAAAGACTATGACACAAAACATATTCAGGAGTTACATAAAGCACAATAATCAAATACCTTCAACACTGCTGCAGGGCAAGAAACCATACTCTGTCCAGTGCCATTTCACACACAGAAGTTTTGGAAGGCTGCATGATGTTCAGCTTCCTGACATGTTTATCTCTCTGTGCAGAGTGTCTCCACTGTGGAGTGGAGGGATCACAGTGGAGGAAGACCTGGAGAAAGACATTGATTCAGTTCAATTCAATTTCAATTCAATTTTATTTATATAGCACCAAATCACAACAAAAGTCATCTCAGGGCACTTTTCACATGGAGCAGGTCTTGACCATACTCTTTAATTTACAGAGAGAGAGACCCAACAATTCCCCCATGAGCAAGCGTTTGGCGACAGTGGTAAGGAAATACTCCCCTTGATGTAAATGACAATGTTATACTCCTAGCTGTAGCATTAAAGTGAAGAGCAACAACAGTGTCATCAAAACTGTTGAATGAATATAAAATGAATAAATAAATGAACACACAATTAAAACAAAACATTAGAAAGCACAAATTACATTTTTAATTCAAAAATAAAATCCCCAATACCTTATGCTCCACTGTGAAGAAACCTCTGCCCTGGCAAGGGGAACACATGTCTCGATGTGGTCCAGCAGTGATGGTCCGCTGTTGATTCCGCTGTTAAACTGGTGCTGCAGGATCTGGTCTGTGTCAACATGATGTTTTGGTTGTATGTTTGGTTGAGATGATACGTGTCTCAGAGCCATAGAGAAGATGAGGAGAAGGCTGGCAGGTGTTATCTTATCCTCTGCTTTGAAGAATGACTGGGGCTAGCAGGAAGTAGAACATGTCTATCCAGCAGTGATGGGTCCAGTGTACATTAACAGTTAAGCCAGTGCTGCAGCATCTGGTCTGTGGCAGCATAGTGTCCTGGTTGTTATGAGCCAGTCCTCACCGTGCTGAAGGAGGTGAGGCCAAGGTGGGCAGGTGTCATCACAGAGGACACAGTAGAACTGTGTCTCCTGTCAAGGTGAAAGTAAACTTACAAAAATTACAGTCTTTGGCAAAGCCACCCACCCTGCTAGAGAGCATAGCAGGAAATGGGTGGGAATGTGGGGTTTCAGCTGGTAAGTATATGTACATCAGAAAGTATGTGTTACATCTAAAACACATACTTTCTGGTGTATTTCTGCTATAGTAAATGTTAGCAGCTGTGTACAATGCTGTATACAGCTGCTAAAACAATTTTGGCCTGTGCATTTATCAACCCTGACCCACACCCACCCTGATATATGCACAGGCCAAAATATGTTGGAAACATGGCCCATAACAATATAATTACCTGAAAAAATGTGGCCTGTCGTATTATCTAATTCTATGAAAATGTAAGATTATCAAAAAAAATTTAATTTCCAAGAACCATGTAGTTACCTAATAACACAACCTGATGCTCAGTACATTTTTGTCTTACCTGCCATTTTTAAGACCTGATGGAGGAGCTTAAACAGAAAACATGATTATGAGAACTGACATCACTGTACCAGAATGGAAATATTGTTGTTCAGCAGTGTGATATTCTCTCAGCAACAAGGAGGCCTTGTACGTTTGTTTCTCTTAGGCTCATTACAACAGTCATATTGAGTTTTGAGTAGGGGATCCTCTGGTCCACCCTCCCTCCCTCACAGCCTCAGAGAGACTGAGGCAGCCTGGCAAGGTACTGCGGCCAGGCTGCACAGAGGATACCCCTATTCTGTAATATACTGAACGAATGAACGAATTAATGAATGAATTGTTCATTTTGGTCATACATGATAAGGAACAAAACAAAAATTTGTGTGGGTAAGCAACTGACAAATTGATGAATTGATTTCATCATTGCACTTTAAATAATTCAGTGTTTTAAATCAAACTTATGAATACAAATTCTTCTGTACTTTTTTACTCAACATTCTAATAAACTATTTTTTATTGATCACTGCACTGAAAATATTTGTTTGGTCACAAGTCCTTTGCATTTTTCTTTATCTTTAAAACTCAGCTGACTTCTTTATGAACTGCTGGAGGACATTACACAGTATACAGGATTATGATAACTGTAATAGGTTTTTGACACCAGAATGGAGACAATGCTGTGGTTGAGAGATGAAAATGAGGTCCAGCAGTGTTCTTCTCTGTTGTTGCAGCAGTGATGAGTTGTACATATCCCCTAGACTGAAACAGCTCCAGTATTGGCTTACTTGCGTTGGATAAGAGATTCTCGTTGAAATCGCCACAGACAATGATGGGGTGACAATCTATGATCTCTAATGAGTCCAAAAGGCTTCCCAGGTTTGACAGGAATGATGTCAAGCTGTAGACTGGAGGTCTGTACACAGCTGCAATCAATGCAGTTACTGGGGCTTCAACCTTCAAAGCCACAAACTCGAGGTCAGTTACATTATGTATGTACTGTTTTTCACACACTTGAAAGTTGTTTTTCACATAAACAGCTGCATTTCTGGGTTGGCATACATTTTATTCTCATCCATGTCCGGTAGGTGCAGTCCACTGAGAGAGGTCACTCTACTAACAGCTACATAAGCCATGCTAGGTTCAAAAATGTGCTTCAGTGAGACTGCAGCTGATGTTGTTGTCATACCTTGAACCTTGTGAATTGTACATGCAAAGGCCAGCTTAATAGGAAACTGTCTGCGTACCATGCCTTTCTGTGTCAGATTCTCCTCTGCTCTTTCTATGTACACAAGATTGTCAGGTGCCCCTGGTGCTCTGTTACTGCAATTCCTTCCAGCTGTTTCATCATCCATCTTGAGCTCAAGCATAGTGACATGTACAGATTCATGTTGTTCAGAGGTTATCCTTGAGAAACATCTATGTTTCTGTGGAGTATAACACGAGCACCCTCAGCAACTTGTAGTGTATCTGGTAACTCATTTCTGTCTCCTTTAAATGGTTGGGCTTGTCGTGACATTTTGCCATTTCGTGGGTCCTTTCTGTAGTCATCAGCATCAATTTTAGTGATGTGAGAGTGAAGTTCAGTTAATGTTGCAGAGTTGTGGGCATCTACTTGTTTATTAGTTGCAAAAATGTGCAGGACATCAGTCGGGCAGAGTGCTGGTTCTGTGACAGCTTGTGACAACAAAGCTCTGTCTGCTTCAGACAACTTATCTGACTTTTCTTTCACACGGATCCGATTCAACATCTCTGCAAAGGCAACATCATCCTTCTGACGCATAATCTCAGTCAGACTGATCATCTGAAAGTGTTCCTGCCACAAGTCAATCTGTAATGGGTCATGCACACAGAGAGGTTTAGCCTGTTGCACTGGTGGTAACTGATAGAAGTCTCCAACAGCTATTACTGACATGCCTCCAAAGGGTCTCTGATAGCCTTTGATTTGTTTGAGTCTCACATCAACATATGCGAAAAGGGGCTTTGACATCATGGACACTTCATCGATGATAATGATCTCAGCATTGAGAAGCTCACATCTGACTTCATCCAATTTGTTGCCAAGTCCTTGAAATGGGGGTTTAAGGCTTCTCGGTAGCTTGAGGAGAGAGTGCAGCGTTGTGCCTGAGATGTTAAAAGCTGCAGTTCCAGTGAAAGCAGTCAACAGGATGGTGGGTTTTGAAATGTCAGCATCCTCAGCATGTCTTGGCAGTTTGCAAAGTATCTTAGATGCCTCTGAGTAGATGCATTTGATAAGATGTGACTTCCCTGTTCCAGCACTGCCGTTTATGTAAAAGAAAAACTGATCTGGATTTAGGCCACATGCTCGCTTTATGCACCAGTCTCGAACTGCATTGAGTACACAGGCTTGCTTCTGGTTCAGATTCTGAAACATTTGCCGTAACAGTACAGGATGTATTGCAGGGACCTCTCTGATAGCTCTGCATTCTGTAACAGCATTACCTTGAAGGCTGTAGTCTGGCACATTTTCTTGTTCATTTACACAGTCTGGTTCTCTTGCCTCAAGTTCTTCAATACACTCCAGCCTCACTAGTTCAGATTCAGGTGCAAGGTTTGACCATTCATCAATCACATCTCTGTTCTGTTCATACTCTTCGACAGCATCCTCAATCTCCTTGCTGTTTTTCTCATATTTCTCCCTGTTTTGTTTGACAATGTGTTGGACAGACACAGGATGGTTATAACCTGGTAGTTGAGCTGTGCCACCATTGTAGAAGGACTCGTATGTGGGAAAAGACTGTCTTTTCAGTTCCTGGTCTGATCGGTAAGGGAGGTAAAGCTTCAGCAATGTGCCATAGTATTGCTCTGGATACTTTTTCTCTGAGGGTCAGTAAAGTCTGATTATGGCAGGCTTATCATTACTTCTCCTTTGAACAAATCCCATGTCATTTAACAGCGGAACAACATTTTTGCCCTTTGTCTGTTTGCCATAGACAATCCTGCAAGTAGCTGCAAAATCTGCCAAGCACATCTCCTCAAACTCTTGTGTTTCAGGTCTAGATTTGTATTTGTCAGTGTAAGATGTCATCCACACATTTTCACTCTCTGGTGCAGTGCTTTCCAGGTATGAAAGAGGACGACTCATTCTGACTGCACTGTCATCTGTCGGTACGAATATGACACCACGTGAACACTTTTTCATGTTTATACCACATGCGCGAGTCACACACTCCTGAGCGCTGACCTCTCTCTTTTTTGAGTATGCCTGCATGATTTCCCTCATTTTATCACATTCATTGACACTGTCCATGTTGGAGTTCTGAATGACTGTTTTGAGGTACTCAGAAAGGCCGCCTCCTTCTTCGTGATGTAACTGGTGATGTAAACAATTGCCCCATATGTGTTCAGTATATAACTTACATCCAAATTGCCATTCCAAGCTTCAAGCAGATGGGGATTATATCCATTTACCCAGCAGTCCTTTGGATCACGCTTCAGTATCACTGCATCAGATTTGTTTGTCATGCTCAAGCATTGCTCATACTCTTCGATTTTTAAATTGCATTGAGCCAGAAGCTGCTCCAAACTTAGGGAGGTAGAGAAAGGTTCTTTCAACAACAGGTTCAGCTGTCTGAGCTTTTGCTTTGCTTCTTGCACTTGTACTTGATCATCATCCTCATTGGGTCTTGTTATCATTGTCTCACTGCAGGGTGGTTTGGGAAAGACAAATCTGCAACCAGAGCCAAGCTTTTGAAACATGTCCTTGAATGCTTTTTGCTGTGCATTTGCACTTCTGTGACTTTCTTGTACAGGTCAGGTTGTGTATGTGGGTCAGGTAGTTGAGCAGTGATGTATTTGGAAACAAAATCACACACAGTCTGATCATCATCTTCACCAAACACAGGTGCACCTTCTACCCATAAGAGGCAGTGTATGTGTGGGCTTCCTCTGTGCTGAAACTCCACTGCGCAAAAGTAGTCAACAACTTTGCCAAGGGGTTGTGCAGGAGACAAGATTAAATCTCTGAATAATGCTTCAACACGTTTATCAAACATGCGCATTGTCGTCACAGGATTGCTTCGTAGTATGTCACATTTTGTGGACCAGTCGAGTTCCTCAAAATCGACTTCTTCACCCTGCTGAGCTTTTATTACCTCGATTACTTCTGGCCAACGCATTTCAGCTGCAGAAAATGTACAAAAGAATGTAGGAGTTCCCAGTTGTCTGATCATGGCAAAAAGATCTTTTGTTGTTTTCTCCCAATAGGCTGGTGTCCCTCTCAGTGGCTGCATGAATCTGGCTGCATCTTTATTCCGCAGCAGTTTCTCAACCTCTCATTTATCTTGCAACATTCCCAAGGTTATTTTGCGTCCATCGCGGGTCAGAGCTTTTCCCTTACATAGCTGTATTGTCATATTTGAATTGGCCAAGTGTATTTCAGTCACAAACTGTGCAAAGAACAAGTAGTTTGTGTCTCTGGCAAAACGGTCATCAATAGAGAAAAGCCTTGTTTTGAAATAACCGCTGGGTGTTACTTTAATGCGTCTCTTTTCATCCAATGTGTTTTCGCCGGTAGGGAACTGAACAGGGAAAGCCATGGCCTCCAGTTTAAGTGTTCTGAAAAAGCTAACTGGACTGTTTCTTTCAGCAGGGGCAACAGAGTATATTCCTTCACTGAAACACAATATCTCCTCCGCAACATCGGGTGGCTGAAGGCATGATTCAAGAGCAAAACCACCATTAGGCATGTCACCTTCTTGTACTGAATCATCTCTCTGCTCCTGTGGTTGACTGCACCAACATCACCAAGCTGCATGTCATTGTTTTGTTGTTCATTTTCAGGATCATGTTCTGCCTCATACAGTGCATTACTCTCACACCTGTCAATTTCCATCAAAACATCTTCATCATAATTATCATCATCCATTGTAACATCCATGTCATCATCATCATCATCTTCCTCATCAGGAAGTGTTGGGTCACATAACTCAGCCTCATCTCAGATAGTGACATCCTTATATTGTGGGTGAATGTGTTTGAGTTTATGCAATGCCTGCACTAGTTTAGACCATGTGACAATCTGGAACAGCTGATGACCTCTGTAACACAATCGTCTCTTCAGTTTTACTCTCATGACTTGAGACTCACTTCTCAGTCTGGGTAAAGCATGGACTGTTTCCTGCACCTCAGATGGGACACATACCACATTACCACATATGGCTCTTTGTCTGCCTTTGGGGAGTGGAATAATCTTGGCAAATGGTATGCACCTTGCACTGTTGTTCATTTGTGCAGTCATCTCCACAAACATGAACATAATGTAACATAATTTGACCTTGTGCAGGATTGTACTTGGTTTGGAAACGAAGCCTTATGACACACAGTGCACACATAAGTGGGATCGGCCTTAATTTTTGATCTGAAAACAGATATGGCCTCCTTGATCAAAGAGTTGCCATCCTCTCTGTCACTCTCATAGGTTTGCGTATTCATTTGTCTGTACTTCCTTTTTATTTTCATAGCACACCTCATGTTTTGCATACTCCTAAACGCAAGATTGTTCTTATACCTGTCTCGCATTTGTTGTCTCATTAGTTGTCTGTGTCTAACCACGAATGCTTGGTCATGAGCGTAACGCTGAGTGATATAAGATCGCTGCTTGTGTTTTTGCTTTTGCCTGAAGTGAACATTTTCTCTGTATCGGGTTGTTATATTTTTCCTTTTCTTTTGTTGTAATTCAAAATTGTTTCGATATTTCCTGTTTGAGTAAGATATTTTCTTTGCTTTGTATGTTTCATCAGAAGCATACTTTTCCTTTTCTTTCCTTTTCTGATTCTCTTTTCTTTGTGATACCTTTTCAGAGAGCAATAGCCTCCTCTTATATTTTCCCCTTTGCTGTTTTTCAAGTTTTGACAGTTTATAGGAGATGTTGTGTAAGACATTATCACTGGCCACAGTATTTATTATTGTAGCAGATAAGTCTGATTCACTTTGAGGAGCATCATGTGATGTGAGAGAATTCAAGCTGAATTGGCTTGATGGTTCTGGTTCAGTTTCCATATCAGTGGGTACTTCATGTACATTGTTATTAGAGCCATCAGTGACAAGATTGTTTATCTTAGGACCACTTAGGCTAGACTCCTTTTGAGGGGCATCATGCAACAGAGCAGATGATACAGCAGCAGTGTGAGTTGTAAGTCGACTCTCTGTGTCTGGCATAGCATCATTCAAGTTGGCTGAGTTCACATTGTAAAACTCCACAGGTGCTAACTCATAAGTACAGGTAGATGGTGTTCCAAATATTTGGTGACATTTCATGATCCTGTCGATCATATCACTCAGACGCTTGAATGTCAGCATTACAGCAGTACCAGCACGGGGTGAACTCAGGGGTACAGGCAAACCATTAGCTCTTCTGGAGTATGGATCAAAGAATCCGTATCTGCCTGATGTGGTTCTGAATACTGCGATACATAACTCAGTCATTATGAGTAATGCATACTGCACATCTGATAACAGACAGCTCAGTCCAGTCTTTAAGTCAAGGAAACTTGGTACAGATCCTGGTAAAGGTCCTCCTAATGTGCCGTACCTGAAAGGTTGTGTCATGTCCACATTATATATGCATCTGCGTGCATGAACCTCAGCAGGAAGCTCATCAGCAGCCAAATGGATATTGTTAGGAAACCTTTTCCCAGCCTCTTTATACATCACATCACCCTTATCCAAGGTCTGCTTTGGTGATGATTTCATTCTCATGAAGGAATGCAAGAAAGGTTAGTGAGTTACAAGTACACTGGTGATTTCTGGATTCCTGGCTGTATTTAAGAGAAGCTTGGCTGCGGGATGCACAAACTTGTGTTACAGAAGCCTGATATCCCAGATTTACGCTGTCTGCATGAGAAGGCCCTGCTACACAGGACGCATCACTGTGACATCCTCTCTTTAGAATGTCAGCATAAGAAATCTTTGTTACACGTGGTCCATCACGTTGACCTGTGTTGTTTACATCTGCTTGTTCAGTTACCGTTGCACAGTGAATCTCATTTGACCTCTGCCAGCTCAGGCTTGCAGCTTGGGACCTCTTCGTCTTTCTTGGCATTATTGTTGTGCTCCAAAAACCACAAATCTAAATGTTTCACTTTTCAATCAAGATACTGAACACAATATTACTGATTAACGATTACTGTCAACGTAACAGAACAGAATCAGAAGATAGATGAAACTGTACTTGCTTTTACTAATCTAAACCCTTAAGAACAGTAAATTAACACACAAAAGAGCTCAGATTTGTTTCGAATGTATTGATTTATAATTTACTTAAAGAACAAGGATATTAACAGTGACTAAAAATATGTTTTCCAGAAATTCCTGATCAAGCCTGTTATAATATTAAAGGTAAATCTTAACATTATTAGATCTATATGTCAGTGGCAGCAACGTCAGTTCAGTTCCTTAAATTGTCTTCAGGTTTATATCTAGAAAACCACAATCAAATCTTTATCTGATTTATTACAGTATATGAAAAGTTGAACGACAACGTAATTCTATACACTTACTGATTCAAACAATGAGTGGGTCTGTATCTTTGGTGTATTTATGTGAATCGGGGACAGGAGTGCAATGTTGTGTTCAACGTTGGCTCTGCAGACCTGGAACAGCCAGTCCTCCTTTCAGATGCCTGTAACTTAATAACAGGTTAAACAAAACAATTGAAATGTGTAGCAATGTATAACTGCTTTCAAAAAGTGCCTTTAACTTTAACTTTAAAAAATAAGACTAAAAGATGTCTAATTTAAATAAAAAAAGAAATATAAAACTTATAATAAAATGTATAATATAGCAAAATATTCAGGTATGACAGTTTCACAAGGTTTGAGAGTTTGAGATTTTGAGCATTTGAGAGGTTTTGAGCAGTTTCAGAGGGTTTTGAGCGGTTTCAGAGGGTTTTGAGCAGTTTCAGAGGGTTTTGAGCAATTTGAGAGAGTCTTGAATTGCTTCAGGGGGTTTCAGCACCAGCTGGACCCTCCCCCCAGGTCTAGACTCAGGCTTAGCCTTCTGGCTCAGGTTTGGATCCTAAGAGAGGAGAGGAGAGGAGAGGAGAGGAGAGGAGAGGAGAGGGAGGAAGAGACAGAGAGGAAGAGACAAAGAGAGAATGAATTGTGCATATCTTATTATTGTTGTATTACATTAATTTAACAGTCTCTATGCTTTGGCAACATTGCGACTTTACATAGTCCTGCCAATGAAAACACTGTACAGTAAATGTGACTATATAGTAGACTTACACACACAAAACGTGTTTAATGTTCCCTGCCATTTTCTTGTTCTTTTTAGTTATCTAACTTAATAAGTTGTATTTTTTTTCCTCTCATTGTTGAACATTACCCTGACGCTTTTTAACAGTCTTTCACACACACACACACACACACACACAAACATGAGCAAACAAATGCACACTTAGGTATTTCTTAAAGTAACTACACTACTTGTGTAACACGTTAGTTTAGAAAACATTAAGATATATTTTTTTAATGTGCAGTATGAAGAGCTTCTTGATGATGATGATGAATAGAGATACAGCAGCATGATCAAAAAAGAGCATTACTTACCACTTCTGTAACTTGTTCTGTCAAGAAAGATCAAACTAGTAGTGGAATATTTTCCTTGTTATTTTGACTTATTTAACTCATATTTTGTTATTTTTTTCTACTCACTGTCAATTTTAGTTGACTCCAGAATTTATATATATGTATAGTTTGGTATACATGTAGACAGTTATTTTTCAAGATTTTCAGTGTAAATTGTACAGCCTTTTTTTTTTTCTTTCCAGTTTTAATATACCAAACTTGATAAAATCAGTACAATAACCATCTCAATCAATTCCTCACACCAAAATTATATAGAATTACAGCTGCAAGCAGCGTTGAGCAATGGATTTTTGCCGATATCCAATTTGCTGATATTTCCAACTCATTGTGGCCGATTGCCGATGCCGATATATGCACATATTTTTACAAGCTGGCTGAGGAGGCTATTATGCATGTAAGCATAGATTATACTATGATCAAGAAAGACAATGTATGGAGGAAGAACTGAGGAAGACTGGAGTTCAGTAGCTCAGCATTCAAGTTCTTCCCTCATATAGGCTATAGTCTTTCTTGAGCATTAGTACAATATATAATTGCATGTGTAATAGTCTCCTCAGCCAAGTGGGAAAAAATATGTCCATATATATGAACATCGGCAATTGGCAAAAATGACAGTCAAAAAGTAATTGTGTTAAATCATTGTGATCCA
The DNA here is from genome assembly GCF_963924715.1 of Thunnus thynnus. Taxonomy (NCBI): domain Eukaryota; kingdom Metazoa; phylum Chordata; class Actinopteri; order Scombriformes; family Scombridae; genus Thunnus; species Thunnus thynnus. The sequence goes on along the minus strand of NC_089532.1, from coordinate 30,365,693 downwards.
ATATTGAACAAGATAATCGTGATTATGATTTTTGCCATAATTGAGCACCCCTAAAAACAACATAAATTGTGATTTACATACACACACACAAAGAGTTTAAATATGTATGTGATCAATTGTAAATATGTATGTAATGAATTGTTTTCTTTAAGAAACTGTTACTTGAACATTTTTCATTGTGCTCCTAAAGTTATATGTGTGCTCCTAATTTTTTTTCATTTAGGAGCACATGTACTCCTTGAAAAAAAGTAAGGATTGAACACTGCTGTCAGATGTGTAGAAACACCAAGTAACTGGAGCGTGGTGCAGTCCAAGGGCTTCTGTCACAGGCATGTAGATGTTTTCAGACCTGGGCTGACAGGTCTGACTTTAACCACCCCCCCCTCCCATTCTTTCTCTCTCCCTCTCAGCTGGAGAGAGGGATTTCAGAGTACTCTTCTTGTGAAATATCCTCATAAATCCCATGACTTTGGCTAAATCTTTCATTAAAAATCACATTTTTTTGTAGGAATTTTCGTCGCGAATCCATTGATACAGGTTTTAAAGTGGTCGGACCTATAGTTTAGACATCAGACACCCCAGTTTGGCACAAAGTCCATGCCCAGAGATTGCCTCCCTATTGGTTTACATTGTAAGGTGTGATGTCGCACTACAACTTTCAGGTCTTACTAGATTTAAACCGTTCGAGTTATTACAAAGTTTTTAATAACTTTTGTTCAGCACAGTGTGATAAGTCATGTATTAAAGTTTGAAGCCGATACCATTAATGCCCTAGGAGGAGATAGCGTTTATTCAAGGTCCAAAATTGGCACAAAGTCATACTTTGATGAGCACACTGCAGACTTCCTGTTGGATTTAGGTCAGGGGTGTCAGCATATGATTTGTAGGTCCTGATGAGACGAATTGAGTTTTGGTTCGATCTCTCTACGACATTCCTACGGGCCATGGCGGCCGTTTTAGATACATAGGTGGCGCTCTCGAGCACATATTGGCACTTTGGGGGTTGATTTTTATATTTTATCAAATTTTTCACTAGACCTGATGTGCGTGCCAAATTCTGTGAGTTTTTGAGCATGTTTAGGGGGTCAAATTTAGGGTTGAAGTGGCGTATTAATAAAGACAGATTGATAAGAAAGAAACAAACACAGGAAATACAATAGGGTCTTCCCCCTTTGGGCTCAGGCCCTAATAGTAAGAAAGAAACAAACACACGAAATACAATAGGGTCTTCCCCCTTTGGGCTCAGGCCCTAATAATAATAATAAGAAAGAAACAAACACATGAAATACAATAGGGTCTTCGCCCTTTGGGCTCAGGTACTGTCAGGTGTGTGGAGACAATAAGTAACTGCAGCTGGACACAGAAAAATACTCATATATTTGAATGGAGAGTGTGAGTGAACCGCTAGGTGCTTGGGCCCTAATAAAGGAAAAACTGCAGTACAGAGCTACAAATTTTAGTTTTGATTTTATTTTTCTGCAACACTTTATCACTAAACTGTCACTCTCACTCAATGAGCTCCATTCAACCCCCACACCCATTCCCCCCTCCTATTCTCTCTGCCTCTCAGTTGGAGAGGAGAATGTTACTCTTCTTGTGAAATATCCTCATAAATCCCATGACTTTGGCCAAATCCTACATTAAAAATCACATTTTTTTGTAGGAAATTTCATCATGAATCTATTGATACAGGTTTCAAAGTGGTCAGACTTATAGTTTAGACATCAGAACCATTTGTTTGACACAAAGTCCATGCCTAGAGATTGCCTCCCTATTGGTTTACATTGTAAGATGTGATGTGGCACTACAACTTTCAGGGCTTACAATATCTAAACCGTTCAAGTTATTACAAAGTTTTTAACAACTTTTGTTCAGCACAGTGTCATAAGTCATGTATTCAAGTTTGAAGCCGATACCATTAATGCCCTATGAGGAGATAACGTTTCTTGGGGTTCCAAAATTGGCGCAAAGTCGTACTTTGATGGGCATATTGTGGACTTCCTGTTGGATTTAGGTCAGGGGTGTCAGCATATGATTTGTAGGTCTTGATGAGATGAATAATTGGTTCGATCTCTCTACTACATTCCTGTGGGGTGTGGCAGCCATATTAGATAGATAGGTGGCGCTATAGCGCGCATTTTGGCACTTTGGGGGATAATTTTTCAACAGACCTGATGTGCGTGCCAAATTTGGTGAGTTTTTGAGCATGTTTGGGGGGTGAAATTAAGGGTTGAAGTGGCGTAATAATAAAGAAAGAAGAAGAAGAAGAAGAAGAAAGAAACAAACACAAAAAATACAATAGGGTCTTCGCCCTTTGGGCTCAGGCCCGAAAGAAGAAGAAGAAGAAGAAACAAACAAACACACGAAATACAATAGGGTCTGCACCCCTTTGGGGCTCAGGCCCTAATTAATAATAATACCACTGAGGCAGTAATCATACATGTGTTAATAAAGCTTTAAATTATTATTATTCAATAATTTTAACAATTTAAATTCCCTGAATTATGAGACCATCAAAAATGGTCTCGTAACCCGACTGGTCTTGTAATGCTGGTATGTAAACCTGAAAATTGGTTTCATAAACCATATAGGCCTACTCACCCATACACACACAACTATTCTTGTTGGAGCCCAAGCCCAAAGGGCGAAGGCCCTATTGTATTTCATGTGTTTATTTGTTTCTTTCTTTCTTTCTGTCTTTATTATTATGCCACTTAAACCCTAAATTTGACCCTCTAAACACACTCAAAAACTCACCAAATTTGGCACGCACATCAGGTCCGGTAAAAAATTTGATAAAATGTAAAAATCAACCCCCAAAGTGCCAAAAAGTGCTCTCTAGCGCCACCTATGTAACTAAAATGGCTGCCATGGCCTGTAGGAATGTCGTAGAGAGATCAAACCAAAACTGACTTATTCATCTCATCAAGACCTACAAATCATATGCTGACACCCCTGACCTAAATCCAACAGGAAGTCCGAAATTAGCCTTTCAAAATAAGACTTTGCCTCAATTTTGGCCTCCAAACAAACGCCATCTCGTTAATGGTATCGGCTTCAAAGTTTAATAGATGACTTATGACACTGTGCTGAAAAACAGCTGTTAAAAACTTTGTGATAACTCAAACGGGTTGGATCTTATAAGCCCTGAAAGTTGCAGTGCCACATCACATCAAATGTACCCCTTACAATGTAAAACAATGGCGGGTGCATGGACTTTGTGTCAAACAGAGGCTTCTGACGTCTAAATTTTAAGTCTGACCACTTTCAAACCTGTATCAATGGATTTGCCACAAAATTTCCTACTAAAATATGATTTTTAATGTAAAATCTGGCCAAAGTAATGGGATTTATGAGGATATTTCACCAGAAGTGTACTCTAAAATTCTCCTCTCCAACTGCTCCTCGTCATGTCACTCCCTCAGTGCTGTGACACATTTCGCAATACACACTCATTATAAAATCACAGGAGGAGCAAGAAAATACTTTAAAACTCACATTCTAATATCTGAAAAACAGTAAAAGATAGAAAAACCATGTAAATTCAAGATGTGTAGGTCAAAGTCTTGTGACTCATTTAAAGTTCAAATGAAGTTTGTATCTAAAACTATGTGAAAGCAGTAAATGTTCAAAAAGGGTTCGCTCACACTCTCCATTCAAATATGAGTATTTTTCTGTGTCCAGCTGCAGTTACTTATTGTCTCTATACACCTGACAGTACACATTTCAGTCAAACTTTGACCATGTCATGTGGGTTAAAAGTCTTTTCTAAAAATAGACTTGATGAAAACTAGGAAATTAATTTGTTTTAGACACAAACTCACTATGCTTCCATATTGTCTCTTTCTCATAGTGCCACCTACAGTGCACAGGAAGTCTGCCTTACAACACACATCATCATGTTTGCATGATATTACATAGTATGTTCTCATAGATAATTATGAATTATAAAATCAAGAAATTATTAATATTTTTGAATTCAAGCTCTGACTCTCAGTCAGCCACTTTTCACAATATATAAACAGTTTGAAAACATTGAAGATGCACTGCACCAGAATTAGCTTGAAGCTAGTTTGCATCAGTCCCAACAAAAAAAAGCAAAAAATGAAACAAAAAAACCACACACACAGAACACACCATACAAAATAAAAAACTACACACAGCACATCGCATACACCCACAATGTCAGTTAGAACTTGTCAAATTTAAATCAAGACCATAGATGGAGTTAAGACTCAATGGTCACACAGCTGATTGGTCTTTAGTAGATTTTTTAATTTGGCCTTGAATATATTGATTGAACTAGAGTCTTCATATCATCGGGTAGGGCATTCCACTGAGTTGTGGCTTTCACAGAGAAAGCTGACTGCCGAAATGAAGTGCGACGAAATGGTATGGTACAATCATGTACAGAGGATATTCTGGAGGATCTAACAGAACTTACTGAGCGAGTGTACACAAAGTCACATAGTGGAGGAGGGGCCAAACCATTTAAAATTTTATAAACTAGGCACAAATTTGAGAATAATCTAAAATTGTCAAAGCTCAGTAAATTGTATTTCTCCAGTGCCGTACAGTGATGGAAATGCATTGGCTTTTTGTCCAGAGTTTTAAGAGTTTGTTTATATATGGACTCAAGAGGTCTTATGACTGTTTCTCCAGCCTGCCCCCAACATGTGATGCAATAAGACATATGCAAAAGAATCATAACATGCATAAATATCTTGGCTGTGTCCAAAGAGAGACAGTTTCTAATATGTCTAAAATTTGCTAAGTTGTACTTTATGGTTTTAACCGTTTTTTTAACATGTTTCTTAAAGTTCAAATTTGGAGATCATTAAAATCAGTAACTATGTCAGTTTTTTCACCTTTGATGAGAATATCAGCGTTAGGAAGATGTAGAGAAAAACATACCCTTTGTCTTGTTTACATTTAAACTAAGACATGATTGATTGTGTGATCCTTTCCAATGCAATTGTTAGCTTAGCAGCAGCTAACTCAGCTGTTTTTGCATGTGTGTACACAACAGTGTCATCTGCATACATTTGTAGGTCTGTATCATGACACTGTTGAGGGAGATCATCAATATATAGGCTGAATTATAGGGGACCTAACACTGACCCTTGTGGAACACCCATAGTGCACTTCATGTTACTGAACAGTGTGTCACCAACTTTAACACATTGTCTCCATTTAGATAAATATAAAGACATACATGCCAGTGCTCTAGATGAGAAGTTAACTTTAGAGAGTTTTGATATTAAAAGATCATGATTGACTGTGTTGAATGCTTTGCGCAGATCTAAAAATACAGCACCAACTACTCCTCCTTTGTCAAGTCTCGATTTGCTCTATTAAGTGCAAGGTAGGAGTTTCAGTGGAATTATTTGCTCTAAACCCAAATTGTATACAATGTAGACCAAAATTGCTTGTATTAAGAAATGTTGTCTGTTGTTTAATGACAACTTTCTCAGCAACCTTTGATAGTACTGGCAGTATACTTATTGGTCTGTAGTTACTGGCTTCAAGGCAGTCTCCAGATTTAAAAATAGGCGTGACAATGGCACATTTCCAGTCATCAATCATAAGTTATTCATTGAGCCATCATGCTTTGTGTTAACAAAGTCTGTTAAGGGAGAAGCCCGGCTGCTCATTCGTCACTGGCACCAGAGGAGTCCCAGACACACTCGGGCACAAATCAGTGTCGAAGTTCTGCAGCACTCCAGGGGCACTGGTCCAGGATTTAGCTGATCATCTCCGGAGAGCAGGATCAGCATGAAGAGGAAACCTCAAGCTCCTCTTGAGCCTCTCAGCACTGGCCTGGTGCACCTGGAACTTCCTCTTGACCTCAGTAGGGAGAAAAAGCCGCCATCCGGGTGGTTAGGGACCCCAGAAGATCCATGTGGCCAGGACTGTTTCCTTCGATGTTGAGATGGATGTACATATGGTCTTACTTGATATTTAATCTGATGTTTATGTTTGAAAACCTGGACTGGCCTGGTAGCAGAGTTGGCAGGGGGATGAGCTGACCATCTCCCCATCCCGATGAGTGACCCCCAGTCATATGCCATAACTTCTTGAGTCCAGGGTGCACAGAGAGGCTCCAGCATGCATGGATTACATTACCAGAGAGGATCAATGCTATTCCTTCTTCTATAAAGTCCTTTCTGAAGATTTGTCAGGGTTAATTTGCAAAATATTCCACTTTTTTGGGTCCAAGTTTGAGATGTAATCAGGAGCTCACTCCCAATGCAGCCACTCCTCTGGAATCCTTCACAACCTATAATGAAGCACATGTAACTACATATAATGTTAGCTACTGAGCTAACAACAAGCCTATCATTACACAGCAAACCAAACAGCAATCTACCACAAATGACGAGTGTCCAGGTAGTTATAAACTAACCTTAGCTACCAGGGTAAAAACCACCAACCAACCTACCTGGCTAACAAATATCCATATAGCTACTGCAGAATAAAATACAGCTTACATGTCCAGAAGCAGTATGGCTAGCTGCGCATCACTTTTCAAACTCTTTGAAGCCATTAGGTTTTTCCACCAATCAAAGGCCACACCACTATGAATGCAGGTCTTGCATGACTCCTGCCTTCTTTTTTTCCTGGCAGCTTTCTTCTCTTCTTTCTTTTCTTCAGCCGTCTTTATTCACTTGGCACATCTGGTGGTGTAAGCTGTTCCTGGGAGCGCTGGAGTCGGTAGCTTCACCTGTTCAGCCATTGTCAGTAAACACCAAAATTCTGCTGCCTGCTCGCGAATGCGCAGGGAGGACCTCCTATTTGTAGAGTTCTCTCTCCTGATTTGATAAAGTGGGAATGCAATACCAGAAAATATATTTTCTGTTTACTGTAGAGTGGAGGTACTGGGGCATCCACAAGTGGGTAGCTCCTGGTCTGAAAAGTGAAATCCATGCGGAAGTGCCTTAAGCCTGCATTCTTTCTAATGGCCAGCAGGGGTGACTTCACTGGCTGCAAAAAGAAGTCCAATTGTATGGAAGTCTATGAGAAAATGACCATGCTTCTCACTTGATTTATTATCTCAGTAAACACTTTCCTAATGAGTTTATGGTCTCAATTGCTAGTATCAAGTCTTCTTCAATGCATCATGATGTTCATTTTGTAAATTATGGGCCCATTTAGAGTGAAATAGATGATAAAGCAGGGTATTCTTTAGGGCGTGGCTACATTGTGATTGACAACCCGCTACCATGGCAACAACGTTTTTTATGTAATGTAAACATGACATAACCCCAGATTCACAGAGTATAGGCGTAGCTGCTGCTATTTCACAATGCATTTTCAGTTCATTAAAGTTAACTGTAAAATTCTTGTTGCCAAAATCAGTCTTCAGTTCAGTGTTTGGTTGTGAAAAAAGACCCTCTAAGGAGTTGGATTTTCAGTTTTTCCCTGTGGGTACATTTTGTTTTAATGGTTTTTTGCCTGTTTTTCGCAAGCGGAAATTAGCATTAGCATTAGCATTATCACTGTTAACCATAGATTGTAAATGCACCGTGCTAACCAAACTAGTAGCTGGCAGTATGGTCCACCCTCTCATCCAAATATGGTCATTTCTGGCTCCAGAAATCAAACATAGCAAAGGTGAAATCCAAGATCGTGATGGTCAAATCGCTAAACTCAAGGCTTCAAAACTGCAGTCCACAAACCAATGTGTGATGTCCCAGTGAATATGTCCATATTTTTTACAGTCTATGGGCATGCATGTTACTGACCAGACACTCTATAACAGTGATGGCTGTCGGAGTATAGTGCTATTTAACACTTACTTTATCAAATATGTATCACTTACAGCTGCTTTAAAGGAGGTAAACCATTAAGAACATGAAGGGAAGCAATAATCTTGGTTATTCCTAAAGAGAGGAAGGACAGAAAAGAGTGTAGTGCATTCAGATCAATTTTTGTACTGATCATATATTACAAGTTGCATGCGTCAATATTAGCTAAAAGATTAGAACACATAATGCCAGAACTAGTAGATCCAGACCAAACAGAAAGACGATTTTATTAGATGAAATAAAATGCTGTACTCCTTACTGAATGCCAGAATAAAGATTAATGGACACCTCTCTCAGATTATTAACTTGGAGACAGATTCCCGTCAAGGCTGCCCTGTCAGCCCCACCCTTTTCACTCTATTCATTGAACCCTTGGCATACTGAATCAGGGGTGATCATGTGATAAAAGGAATAATGGTTAGAGGTTTGGAGCAGAGGATTCGTCTATATGCGGACGACGTGTTGTTTGTTACAGCACCAGAGGCTAGCATTCTTAAACTGATGTCTTCACTAAAAGATTTTGGAATTCACTCTGATATAAATTTAATGTACAAAAAACCACAAATTCTATGTTATAACTATACCCCTCAGAAAGACATGCTAAATAAATTTGAATTCAAACAAATGGAACTTATCAAATATTAAGTATCTGGGGATTTGAATACCTAAAGACATGTCCAAAATATGACAGTAATTTTGGTCCCACACGTATAAATGTTAAGGGCCCTATTTTAACATATAAGCACACGGTCTGAAGCGCATGGGCATGTCCAAATCCACTTTTGCTAGTGTAGAAAAAATGCAGAAAAAATGGTTGCAGCACCAGAAACATGTTTCAAAAGGGTTGGACTTAATTAATCATGGGTGTGTTTCAGGTGTAACATGCAATAAAGCAATCAGAGTGTAAATTCCCACTCCCTTTAAAAGCCAGGTGTGTGTGGCGGATTGCTATTATAATGACAGATTTACCAAGTAGTAAGAAGGAATGCTTCTTTGCAGAGGAAACGGATCTGCTCATGCGTGAAGTGAAAGCGATGTCCTCTGTCCACCCGTTCCATTATGAACACACTGGCCCCTGCTGCTCCTGGACCCTCCCATGGCCAGCCCCATCATGCTGTTCCTTGCCTGCAAACCCGAGGAGGAGGAAAACCACCAGTTTAAGATCCTGTTCATTATTTTGTTGCAAATTTGTTTTCATTTTTTTTGGAAAAGGTTTACTTTTTTAATTACAACTTTGGTTCTCTTTAAAATCGTTTTAAGTCATGGAGTAACAGATACAATTAGCAGGGTTTTAATTGTTGAAAGTATGGAAACCTGATCACTGTAATCTCAAAAATGTTAAAGAGCATTTGTTAAATATTGTTCAAAAATTAAATCATTAATTTGAATCATGTAAAAAATCATCATACACAGTTGTCAAGACTGTGCGCTACGGCGCTCTCCAAGGTGCTGATCCTGCTGCTAACAACAGCTTGGAGCTGTCTTTCTGCCCCCCGCAGTAGTGAAAGGCTCCTGCCAGCAGGAGCTTCCAGCCAATACCTTCTTTAGTTTAAACATTGTTTTTACCTGTTTCCTAGAGCATATATACACCCTGTTAGTGTGTTCTGGCTGCTGAATCTTGAGGTCTGCTTTGATGTGTGAATAGCTGCCTGTCACAAAAGTTAACTCATCTTAGTTCTGTTTGTTATTTTCTGCGCCGTAGTTTGACAGTCGCCAGTACTTAGTTAGATAGCTTTGTTGGCTGTAGTGTTTTTTTGTTTTTCCAAGTGAATAAATATCCTGAACTGGTTCTTCAGTGTCACTGCCTCTCATCGGCACTTGGGTCCTCTCTACACTCTGATAACAGTGAATCCCCAGGTTGGCATTTGAGAAACATTTGTAAAATGCAATGCAATTTCAAATGTCCAATAATAATTTGGACTTTTTTCAATCAAAATATTAGTTTGTTTACCTACAGTTGAAGAAGCTCTTCTGCTAGCTGATCCCTCCTCACCTGTGCTAATGTTGGCATATTTGGGTTCATTGGCATCAGCATATGCAGTTCAACATCATGCCTTCTAAAGTCCTGTACTGTGTCCTCGTGTATTTCCTCATGTGTTCCTCATGTCCTCAAGGATTGATGTACAGCGGGAAAGTCAATGTGTGTCTGATCCGTTATCGATATCCATTTTAGGGATATCCATATCACTTTCCACTGCCTCTGTCACATCTTGCCTGGACTTTGGGTGTTTTTTGGTCTGGTGTTGTGTTCTTTGGGGTCTCCTGGTTTTGCACTTCTGTCTGGTCCTTCGGTTCATGGGGGTTTTCTTGTATGGGTTGGGTGATGGGTTTTGGAGGACTGCATCATTGGTTTGTTGGGTTGTGTGCTTGGGTTTGTGTTTGTGGTTGGTTTTGGATGGGTTAGTGTAGATGGCATTGAGTTTGTTTTCTGGGTTTTTGTTCTATTTCCCTTGTGTGTTCATGTGCTCCTCCACACTTGCCCTGCATTTGGACTCGTTTGTCCTGCCCTGCTCTGTTTTCCCCACACCTGCCCTGTGTTAGCCTCGTCAGCCCTGCCCCGCTCCCTGTGTCCTCAGCCAATCAGCTCCTTGTATGTTCACTCCCCTCTCTTGAGTTCTCCACCCATCTCCCCACCTGCACCCCATCTCCTTGTTAGTTCAGTTTCTTTTTAAGTTCTGGTTTTCTGTTCAGTCCTTGTTGGATCGTTTTGTGTTGTTTCTTCTGCTAGTTCTGTTCAGCTCTGTTTTGCCTGTTCATGACCATCCACAATTAAAGGAGAGTTTTTCCATCATATCTGCATTCCGGCCTCTGCGTTTGGGTCCACTCCTGCTTCCCCAAGTTTGACAGCCTCAAGATAGTAATGCACCAACAATGTGCCTGACCACACCTCATTTTAAGAGCAACATGCCCGTGGGTGCTCAGATGGGCGCAAGTGCATTTGTTATTTAAACAACGTGGGCAACAGATGGGAAAATGACAGCTGTGTCGGTCTCAAACTAGCAAAGACACTTGCATCATGTTTGGCGTTGCTTTGCACTGGGTGTATGATAGGGCCCTGAGTTAGATATTGACAGGTTGTCCCAGCTGCCCTTAGATATGCATAACAGGATAGCAACGATAAAAGTGAATGTACAACCCAGAGTTGAGACCAGGAAGCAGAGTTGTAGTCCTACACGCTTCTCTGCGCTTCCGTTAGAACAGTTACCCACCCAAAACCACATAGAGACTGTGTCTGTCCCCTGACCACTTAAATCAATTAAATCCAAAGTAAACAAAAGAAGAGTCATTCATAAAAATCTAGTAAAAATTAAAACCACTGCTGTAATGGTACAACAAAATAAGATAATTAAATGTGGACTCTTGAAAATTAGATCTCTGTCATCTAAAGCTGTATTAGTAAACGATTTAATCTCAGATCATCATATTGATTTATTTTGTCTTACTGAAACCCGGCTGTGTCATGAAGAATATGTCAGCCTAAATGAATCCACTCCCCCCAGTCATATTAATACTCATATTCCTTGAGACACTGGCTTAGGAGGAGGAGTTGCAGCCATTTTCAACTCAAGCCTAATCATCAACCCTAGACCTAAATTTAATTATAACTCATTCGAAAGCCTTGTTCTTGGTCTTTCTCAGCCAACATGGAAAACTTTACAGCCAGTTCTATGTGTTTTAGTGTACCGTCCTCCTGGCCCGTACTCTGAATTCCTATCTGAATTCTCAGAGTTTTTGTCGAATTTAGTCCTTAGTACAGATAAAGTAATTATAGTAGGTGATTTTAATATTCATGTGGACGTCGATAATGACAGTCTCAGTACTGCATTTATCCCATTATTAGACTCAATTGGCTTCTCTCAGTGTGTAAATAATCCCACTCACTGTCTTAAACACACCCTAGACCTTGTTCTGACTTATGGGATTGAAATTGAACATTTAATAATTTTTCCACAAAATCCTATTCTATCAGATCATTTTTTAATAACTTTTGAATTCCTATTGCTGGATTACACACCATTAGACAAAAATGTCCTCACTAGATGTCTATCTGATAGTGTTGTAGATAAATTTAAGGAAGCGATTCCATCAGTACTGAATTCAATGCCATGTCTCAGTACTACAGAGGACTTTTATGTTAACTTTAGTCCCTCCCAAATTGATAATCTTGTTGATAGTGCTGCAGGCTCATTACGAATAACACTCGACTCTATCGCCCCCTTAAAAAGGAAGATAATAAAACATAAGAGGTTAGCTCCATGGTATAACTCCCAAACCCGCAAATTAAAGCAAACATCGCGGAAATTGGAAAGGATTTGGCGTTCCACCAAAGTGGAAGAATCTTGCTTAGTCTGGCAAGATAGTCTTAAAACATATAGGAAGGCCCTCTGTAATGCCAGAGCTGCCTATTACTCAGCATTAATAGAAGAGAATAAAAACAGCCCTAGGTTCCTTTTCAGCACTTTGGCCAGGCTGACAAAGAGTCATAACTCTATTGATTCATGTATTCCTATAGCTCTCAGTTGTAACGACTTTATGAGCTTCCTTAATGATAAAATTCTAACTATTAGAGGGAAAAATTGTCACCTCCTGCCCTCAACAGTTGTCATGCTTGGCCCTAAACACCTTAGATACACATTATCTAATGATAAAACTACTCTGGATGGCATTATCCTGGCTTCCAGCAGCACCGTAAGGAATGTAGGAGTTATCTTTGATCAGAATATGTCCTTTAACTCCCACATAAAACAAATTTCAAGGACTGCCTTTGTTTTTACCTACGTAACATCGCAAAAATCAGGCACATTCTGTCTCAAAAGGATGCAGATAAACTAGTCCACGCATTTGTTACTTCTAGGCTGGATTATTGCAATTCCTTATTATCAGGCTGCCCTAACAAGTCTCTAAAGACTCTCCAGCTGGTCCAGAATGCAGCTGCATGTGTACTGACTAAAACTAGAAAAAGAGATCACATCTCTCCCATTTTAGCTTCGCTACATTGGCTTCCTGTAAAATCTAGAATAGAATTTAAAATCCTTCTCCTAACTTACAAAGCCCTTAATGGTCAGGCACCATCATATCTTGAAGAGCTCATAGTACCGTATTATCCCACTAGAACACTGCGCTCCCAGAATACAGGCCTACTGGTGGTTCCTACAGTCTTTAAAAGTAGAATGGGAGGCAGAGCCTTCAGCAATCAGGCTCCTCTCCTGTGGAACCATCTTCCAGATTCGGTCCGGGGTGCAGACACCCTCTCTATGTTTAAGAGTAGGCTTAAAACTTTCCTTTTTGATAAAGCTTATTGTTAGGGCCGACCAGGCTCGCCTTGGATCAGCCCTTAGTTATGCTGCTATATGCCTAGACTGCTGGGGGACTTCCCATGATGCACTGAGCTCCTCTCTCCTCCTCCTCCTCTCCATCTGTATGCATTCATGTGACATCAATGCATGTCACTAACTGCGCTTCTTCAATAACTTTTGAAGAAATTTGCAGTGTTGGAGGCAAGGCTCAGTGAATTGGAAGCGCGGCTCCGCACCATGGAAAACCAATCGTAAGCTGCTGTAACCAACCCCCAGTAGCCAGTGCAGGCTGACCTTGTTTAGCTCCTACTCCCTGGGTAGTTCTTGAGCAGCCAGGAAGCCAGGATGGCTGGGTGACTGTCCAAAGGAAGCATAGCCCTTAGCAGAAGCCCACAGTTCACCACCAACCAGTTCACGTTTCAAACAGGTTCTCCCCACTCAGCGACACACCTGCTGAGAAACCAACCCTGATTATTGGCAGCTACATAGTGAGAAATGTGAAGTTAGTGACATCAGCAGCCATAGTCAAATGTATTCCTGGGGCCAGAGTGGGTGACATAGAATCCCATTTAAAACTGCTGGCTAACAATAAGCGTAAATATGGTAAAATCAATATTCATGTTGACAGTAATGACTTCTGATTATGCCAATCGGAAGTCACTAAAATTAATGTTGAGTCAGTGTGTACATATGCAAAAACAATGTTGGACTCCGTATTTTTCTCTGGGCCCCTGCCACATCTTACCAGTGATGAATAGCCGCATATCATCATTCAACCACTGGTTGTCAAGGTGGTATCGAACAAATGACGTGGGCTTTGTAGATAATTGATGAACCTTCTGGGGAAGACCTGGTCTGATTAGGAGAGAGGGCATACATCCCACTTTAGATGGAGTAGCTCTCATGTCTAAAAATATGGCTGAGTTTATTAGTAGACCAAAAGCATGACAACCCAGAGTTGAGACCAAGAGGCAGAGTTGCAGTCCTACACACTTCTTTGCACTTCCATTAGAGCACCAAAACCCCAATCAAAACCACTTAAATAATTTAAATCTAAAGTAAACAGAGGAGGAGTTACACATATAAATCTAATAAAAATGAACACCACTACTGCAATAGTACAAAAGAATAGGATAATTAAATGTGGATTCTTAAAGTTGGAGTGTGGGACTTTTTTCTCCCCCTTCTGGCAGTGAGAGTAAAGGCTCAGCTCAGATCAGCTGTGATTGCCTGAGTACAAAAAAAGTTACTAGGACAAGGGGAAGACATTTCTCTTCTTTTGATAACCCCCTTTCTGTTGGCTTCCCGAGTCATTTTAAAAAAGATGAAAGAAAAAGAGAACCAGAGTGAGAAAGGGAGAGAGAGCAGCTGTGGTCAATTGAGCTACAGAGTGAATGAAGAGAAGGAGCAGTGGTAGCAAGAAAACTGGTGAATAAGATCAATACAATGTTATTTTCTGATTGTTTCATAGTTGTTACATTCTAGAGCACAAACTTGCCCACACCCCCCTCACACCTTCGCTCAACTCTGCAGTGGTGCGCTGCAATGCCTGATTTGGTCTGAATACTGCCTGACACAGGCATGCAGCATGCTCTCATGTGCATCCTGAATGACAGGCACACAGAGACAGGCTTGGGTTGAGATATGGTTGCAGAATCTGGCACAGCACCAGCAATATTGATGGGTTAACTAAGCTTCTGATAAACTTAAAAATACATGGATTACTTAAAAAACAAATTACCCTTTGTCATTTTCCCATTGGAATTAAACTGCAATTCTTGAACTGATAGCTTCTTGAACTGTTTTTATTCTCTGTGACACTTAAGTATCTGCCAGATACTGTAGTCTATTGTGTGTTCATCTAACGGACTGAAGCCTGCTCACAGCTAACATCCAATCACAATCGATGTTTAATCCTGCCCAAATGTGACAGTCAAACCAATCAAACCATGGTGGGTGGAATTAAACTTTCAACGTTGAACCCATGCCCCATTCTACAGGCTGCAGGCCAGTTACTCCTCAAACCTCTACAGCCAACCTCCACTGGGTGGACATTAGGTTTCCAACCGTGCTCCTCTGCTGCCAAGTCTGTATATCTAAGCTGTTTCCTCTCATAGGCCATTTCTATTGTATCCTCCCATGGTAGCTCCACAAAATACACAACATGCTCTGTTTCTAACCACAACACAAGATCTGGTCTGAGATTAGTGGCAGTTATTTTCTGAGGAACTATGAGCTGTTTTTGCCCTACCTCATATTTGTTCAAACTTGACCTGTTCAGCCTCACAAACAAACAAAATCCAGTTTTCTTTCTTTTTTGCATCCAGTGAGTTTACATCTAAGTGCTTACTCTCAGTGGCTGCTGCTAGATAGATACTTGAATATGTCTCCAGGTGTATTGCCCTGAGAGAGGCTTGTTTTACAACCGAGAATGCACTGAAGTGAAGCCAAACCTCAATATAAAGGATATGTTGGGTCCTCGCCCATTCACTCACTGAGATTTTGGGGAGATGGTAGCACATGGTGGCAACTGTCACTCAGGAGGTAGAGCGAGTCGTCCACTAATCGGAAGATTAGCGGTTCAATTCCCAGCTCCTCCAGTCCGCATGTCGATGTGTCCTTGGGCAAGATACTTAACCCCAAATTGCTCCTGATGGCTGTGCCATCAGTGTGTGAATGTGTGTGAATGATTAGATTTCCTCTGATGGGCAGATTGGGACCTTGCATGGTAGCCCCTGTTCCCATTCAGTGTATGAATGCGTGTGAATGGGTGAATGTGATTTGTAGTATAAAAGCACTTTGAGTTGTCGGAAGAAGGAAAGGCGCTATACAAGTACAGTCCATTTACTATTTACATCATAAGATGTTCCTAGCATGAATGTAATCCTGCCTGCTTCGATTCCTCACCCTTCCGTCCAGTTCTACAAGTTTCCTCCTGCCAACTGCTGTTGCTTTGCTCCATGTAGGCTGTGCTATGCCCAGTTCAAATCCCCCATGTCCATGCTGTACCTGCCTAATTTAATTTGATCATGCTTGTGTGCTTCAAGCATCCAGAAAAGCCTTGAACCCCAGCTTTCTGCACTAAGATGTTGATTAAGTTAATTCTTTCTGGGTAACTAGATAACCTCTGTGCCATGACACTTAAGAAAATCTTACCTTCTCCCTCCTGCCCTTCGCCAAGACCTACCTCCATGCTACCCTAGTAAGCCTCCACAAGAACAGCAACAGGGCACACCATTAAGCCCAGGGGCCAATGCTGACCTTGCTTGCCTAGCTACCATTTCCACCTCCTTCAAAGTGGAGGCTTTAACATCCTTTGGGTGGTGTAAGAGGCATTATGTTTCTTTATTCAAAATTTCTATAAATCAGGGGTCAGCAATTAGGTTCAACCATTTGCCAGATTTTCACAGGTTACAAGCTCATATTTATTGGGATTTACATGTGCCTTTTGTTTACATTATTATGTACTGTAGATTTATGAAGAGCCATGTAATAGCTTTGATGCAATATATAAAAGGGAAAACTTAAAGCTTTTGTTAGAGGGCCAAATATTTTTGTTGGAGGGCCACATTTGGCCCACGGGCCACTATTTGCCCACCACTGCTATATGTGTATCTTGTTGCTCATTAACTATCTCTCTGTCTCTCTCTTTCTCACACACACACAAATGCACACACATACTGATACGCCCATTCCCACACCTTAAAAATGTATCATTTCATAAACTCATCATAGGTTAAAATGTTTAAAACCTTAACCTAAAAAGAAACTAACAGCAACAGTCAGATAAATGAATAGTAGTGGACTAAAAAGTACAGTGCTTTCTTATGAAACATAATGGAGTGAGTTTTCAAGTGGCATATACATTACTTAAGCAAACTAAACATGCCTCACTACTTACTTGAGTAAATGTGCTTCTTGTGAGTGTGCTCACAAGATTGATATAAACCAAATTATAAATTATACACACAAACATTTAATTTATTACATGTGTGTGGATCTATGTAACATAAGACCCCCCCCCCCCCAGAGAATTTATTCCTGGCTACGCCACTGGTGCACAGAGCAAAGGAAGGCGGGGACAAAGGGGATGCACTAGGTCTGACGTCAGAATCTTGCTACAAAGATAAGCCGTGAGGTTTAACAAGAAGTGCAATGCTCGTGCTCATAAGACGAGTGATCAAGCTCCAGTGGTCTCCTCACACCGCTGAAAAGGACAGACAAGACCGTTCTGCAAGTTACACCTTGTACACCTCCCCTATGTTCTGCAGAAAGTCGGGAGCACTCCATGGGGCAGTGCAGAAACTATGAAGGGAGTGACTGAGACCATACGGCGTTGCGCGTATGCAGGGCAGTCCGAAATAACTCGCCAGCTGTAGGTAAGCCTACGGTCGTATAGACGTAGGAACAGAAAATGGGGATGGATCTGCTCGTGACACTTCAGATAATACCTGGATTCTTTTCAAACTGTCTGTTCCTTGCCCTGTACGACTCCATGGTACTCGTGAAGCACATTGTGTCGTCTCTCAGCTGCTCCAGGTCTGCCTGCTCTGGAGAGTGGCACCGTATGTTAACTTCAGCTGGGCTCCGCTCCATCTGGAATAGCTTCCTTCTAGACGCCTATAAGCAGGTAAAGTTGCGATGAAGCCGAATTCAGTTTTTGGGCTCACAGTGCCATGAATGAATGCATCCCTTGATGCATATTTTTTCTAAACAGATATTTACATTGGATTTTATTAATAAAGAATTGAGACTAAAATTAATATTTAAAATTGACACGATAGATTTTCACAAGAAAATCAATGTATAATAACCTGTATGTAATGTGCTACTCGGTTACAAATCAACTATCTTCTGTAGACATCTGCAGACCTCACCCGAGATACTTCATGTTTGTTTTTGCAGTTTGTTGATTTTTGGCTACAAATCAAGTTTCCCGCAACTAACAAAATATTGGATTGATTACAGAACATTCCTATTAGATCAGTAGTTATTGACACTTTGGTTCTTCTTTAAAAAGGACCTGATGTCTTATTTCCACTGTTGGGAGGCATTTTCACTTAAAGTAATAAAGTTATTTAATAAAGGACATCATGTCTGAACAACAATCACAAATGAGGTAAAACACCTTTAAAAACAATTAACACCTGAAATTTAAATATAATATCAACTAGCTAATGTTAATCTTTGTCCAGTTAAGAACGTTTGTCAGTTGAAACGTTTAAACTATAAGCACTAACCGCTCCAGATTCATCACCATTCATTATCAACTCTACCACTGCTGTGCAGCTAGCGGACAATGTGTGTAGCACACTTGAAGCTGGGGGTTGCGAGATCAAGTTGGGTATCCCCCAAAGCCATCCTTCACTCTTTATCATAGCAGTCTTTTCACAGAAAAAACACAAACCAGGCAACTCTGCATAGATCTTACCAGTAACATTATGTGGAGGTGAATTAAATGACAAGATTGTTTGATATTGATACAAATATTGGTAGGGACAATTCAGCAACACCTTGACAATGGTAGGTCCGACCATCCATACCCATGGATTCTAAACTATCGCAAAAATTAAACTCACCTATGTAGTATTAGGGCAACATCTTTTGCAAAGTGAACTTTGTTTAAATTAATACTTTTGGTGATAAAAGCTACATATAAATACACATTTGCTGTTAATTTAGATGTGGTAATGACAGGTTTTCTGACACAGGATGAGACATGACAGGTACCAGATGTGGCTATAGGCTACATGAATTGTAGGCTACTTTTTGTTTCTTCAAACATGTCAAAACAGCCATCTCACAGCACAGGTGCTATCATCATTTTTTTGTATATTTTGTCTTACGTTTGTGATCACAAAATAATAATTCCATGGGCAACTCAGAAGCTTGGTAATGACTGCTGTTCAACATAGTATTTATGACTGTGACTATATGTCTAAGTCATTCAGTTATCTGGCAAAACAACTAGAAGAATATGTCAATGAGAACAACTCAGGCTGCATTAAAACACAGCAGGTGATTACAGGGAGCAGAAGAGTCCAGACAGGTTTGAAGCCATAAAGTAAAATTAATTCAACAAAATTTATTCACATTTGTATTACATCGCTTACATTGCTTTGAAACAAAATTCACAGGTGTATTGACATTTGTGACTATTTTTGTTTAGTTTAATCAATGTCAAGCTATCAGTAAATTAATTTAAATTTTTATAAGTTTTTTTTTAACTTCCCAGTAGATTTGGGAAAACAGGAAGAGATTTACACTTCTAAAGTTTACAGCCTTTTAACAGAAACTACAGGCAAAGCAGTGGGGATAATTTAACCCTTGATAATTGTTAAGGCCCTTACACACCCACACCTGTACAGATGTTTTCACAAATTTTCCTGATTAGGCTTCTGTTAAGGGCTGTGTTTGTCATTTTGCAACCTCATCTAAGTCCCAGTCTAAGTCCTCCCAGTGCCAACCTTAGCTTGATTAGCTAGAATAATAAAACACAACAAGTTTGTGTGTGTTGGGGTTGAGAAAACTGAGAAAAACAGGACAGGATGTGTTAACAAAGTATAAGTAGGTGATTAGAGTAGAGCTAAAACAATTAATCAATTAGTTGCCAGCTATTACATTTATTTCCAAGTATTTTGATAATTGATTCATCTTTTGGATTTATCATTTAAGAATAATCGTCCAAATTCCTTAGTTCCAGCTTTTCAAATGTGAATATTATCTGGTTTCTATGAAAATAAACTGAAAATCTTTGAGTTGTGGATGGTTGGTTGGGACAAAACAAGACATTTGAGGACACCATCTAAGGCTTTGGGTTATTGATATTTTTCACCATTTTCTGACATTTTATAGACCAAACAACTTATTGATGTAATAGATAAAATAATCAACAGATTCATCGATAATGAAAATCATCATTAGGTGCAGTCTGACAGGCAATTAGAGATGAGTTTAGGCACACACACACACACAATGTGTATGTGTATTGGAAAGGTAGAAGGTAAACTGAATCACTGATTGAAACAATAATCATTACAAACTGATACTATAAACAGTCATAAGGTAATGCTGAACATACAATTGCAATGACAGAATCCCTTTCAGATTTACCCTCACAATCTTTGAAGCCATAGGAAAGGCACAATATGTACAGTTTTGCAAGAAGTAAAATATGAAAATAGTCTGTTAAAAGGTAAAGACAAAGCCCACTTTACATCTCCTTGATGTGTGCATTGTGCAAGTAGTAGATATTAATGCCTCTTTTTACCTCCTTAGGTGAAACTTGGCTGTGAAGCACCCAACTCCAAAGTGGTGAAAGTGCCTGATGGCCCTCAATGGAGCAGCAATGTCAGCAATATGACTAATGTGCCATCTGGTGCCAGAGTCCAAAATGGTGATGAATGCCACCTCCTGGATTTTGAGTCATCAGATCGTCCTCTGGTGGTCAATTTCGGCTCCGCCACCTGACCCCCCTTCATCAGCCACCTGCCAGCTTTCCGGCAGCTGGTGGAAGACTTCAGTGATGTAGCTGATTTTCTGTTAGTGTACATTGATGAGGCTCACCCATCTGATGGCTGGGTGGCCCCTCCTATGGGCGCTTGCTCTTTCAATGTCAGGAAGCACCAGAGCCTGGAGGAGAGGCTGGGAGTGGCACGCAAGCTCATTGATCACTTTTCCCTTCCACCACAGTGTCAGCTGGTGGCTGACTGCATGGACAACAATGCTAATGTGGCTTATGGTGTGTCCAATGAACGGGTGTGTATAGTACAACAGAAAAAGATCACCTACCTGGGTGGTAAGGGGCCTTTTTTTTACAATTTGAAGGATGTGCGGCAGTGGCTGGAACAAAGTTATGGTAAACGATATAAGTAATCAGAAGCAGGACATGGGCCTTTTCTCATCTGGGAAAGAAGAGAACATTCAGTTTTGTATAAGCATAAAAGGCAAAATCAAAAGAGGTGTTATATGGTGATATCTGCCAAAAAGCTGTGATGAATTAAGCTCCAGAGTTGTGGAGTGACTTCTTTTAGTTTTGAAATCAGGCCAACTTTTCTCACACCAATCCATTACAGCTGACATGAACATGTGTAAGGACCTGTGCCGATGATCCACTGATTGGATCTGCTGGTTGGAGAAAACATACAAAGTTGACAGTGTATGTGCTTCACTACATGATTCCCACTGAAATTAAAAACCAAATAACTTGAATAGGGATTATTTTAATTATTTATTTCATAGAGGTTTTAATATTTGATAGTTTTTCACTGTGGTCTAATGTTTTTATGGACTATGTCAAAAATTTCATTTTATGTATGATCTTTATCTACCCTCCTTTCTCTTTGTATACATGTTCATTCATACACTATATAATGACCATTGTTCTCCATCTGACAGCTCTACCCACATTTTTCCCTTTCCATATAATAAGTATATCCCCCTTGGAAGTTTTCGTTTCATTGTTTTTACAATATTGAAGCAAAACAGATTTCATGTGACTTTTTTGACACTGATCAACAGAAAAACACCCTTGAATGCTAAAGTGAAAACAGATCTCTCCAATGTGATCCATATTAATTGCAAATATAAAATATAACACATTTGTTTGCATAAATATTCATCTCTTCCAAGTCAGTATTTGGTAGATGCACCTGGTCTGGTTGCATAGGGATTGTGAGTGAACAGCCTTTTTCAAGTCTAGCCACAAATTCATGATTGGATTAAGATCAGGGGCTGTATTCACAGAGAATCTTGTCTTACCACTAGCAGTGTTCCTAAATGGCACTAAAAGTTCCTAGCTAGGAGTTTCCTCTTAAGATCAATTCACAAAGCTACTGAGAGCAACTTTTAGTAAAGAACTGAGAGAACTCCTGAGATAAGAGAAGGAATGACCCAGTTGCTATGGATGACATCATGTTTCATTGATGAACTTACTGTCTCCACACTGATTGGTTTACAGGTGCCCGTCTGTGTTAGTGGATGTTATGGAAAATATTAATCAATACAAAGGAACGTGATTAGATAGATGGATAGATTTTATGAACAAGTCTTTTAAATGTTTTATACATACTCACAAATTTCATACATGAAACAAAGTAATGTATTGACTTGTATCTGACATCAAACACCATCTTATATAAACAGATATTTATTCCAGTTGACTGAACAAATCTTCATCCTTTGATGGGATAACTCTGCTGTACATATAGTGCCCATTTTACCAGGTAATCCAGCAATAGACATGAAATCAGCTTTAAACATTTATTCATTGCAGTAAATGATCGTTCTTTGTGAGCAGATGTTAATGACATAGAAGTCCTCTGGACTACCTCTTACTTCTCTCAGACTGAGGAACTGCTTTTAGCACTTATATGTTTTGAGGAATCAGTCTTGAACCAAAAACTAAAAGTTAGGACTTGACACGCCCTTTATTTTTAGAAATGTCCTCTAACTTGACAGTTAGGAGCTACTTTTAGCCTTAGGATGTTTTGTGAGTACAGTTTTAAGCTATTCCTGTGCAGCTTTGGATTTATGCTTGGACTTGTCTTGCTGGAAAACAAATTGACTCCCATGTGGCAGGTGTCTTGTATACTGCATCATGTTTTCCTGTAGGATTTATCTGTATTTTTCGGCATTCATTTCACCCTCTCCCCTTCACAAGCATGCTGCGGAGAAGCATCTCCACAGCGGGATGCTGCCACCACCATGCTCACGGTGGGGCTGCTATGTTTACGATGATGTGCAGTGTTAGGCTACTGCCAGACATTGCATTTGCTCTGATGGTCCAAAAGCTCAATTTTGATCTAATCAGACCATAGAACCCTCTGGCAAAATTTATCCCATATGTCGTATATTTTTTGGAGTGTTCCTTCAGAGTGGTTTTCTCTTTGTCACTCTCCCATAAAGCCACGACAGGTGAAGCAACTAGACAACTCTTGTTGTATGCACAGTCTCTGTAATTTCAGCCTCTGCAGGCTGAAACTCCTTTGAAGTTGACATAACTCACTAGTCTCCTAGCATGCTCACTCATCTTATGTTTTGCCACGATACTAACTCATCAAAAGTTGGACCTTCCACATACGATTGTATTTCTACTATAAACAGTTGAAACCCCTTGACTACACACAGGTAATTTCCATTTAATTATGTCATCTAAAAGATTTAGGTATGTCATATTAAAAAGAGTAAACACTCATGCAAACATGTAATTTGTTTTTTAATATTTGTATGAATCATCGTTTTCTGCTGATCAGTGTCAAAAAACCAAGCCCCCAGGAACAGCGCCAGAACTTGAAGCCAATATGACATAGTGGCCAAACCTTGTAATTACAATGTCATGTGATGCTAGTGGGCCCAAAAAGACTTTTTCCCATAGACTAACATTGTGAATAACTTCCAATATCCATTTGGTCCAATCACATTTCGAAAGTCTTGAAGAGCCGCATAATAGAATCATTTTATCCGCACTCAAGTCAGCCATTAGGACTAAACTGGAAGTTGGCGGTCTCAGCTGGTGGAAATCTCTAGTGAGTGTGCTTCATGGGCATGTAAGCCCATAGAGCGTATGCAGTATGTTTACATCTGGTTAATTTTTCTTACAGCAGGAAATGACTTTTTTGGCTTCATGCACCACTGAGCAACCTTCATAGGAATGAATGGGGCCCTGCCTCTGACACTGTATCCGGTTCTTTTTACACATCCATGCAAAAACCCCAAATTGAATCTACTCTGATTCAGAATTGTAAAACAATAAAACATAAAATCCCCAAACATTTTTATAGGTACTGTAAACTACTGCTTGCATACATTTATGCAGTTTATAACATGAAATATTTGCATTTCATATTATAAACTGTCATGACATTTTCTATATACATGAGGTGCTTTAAAAATCATTAAAGCATATTATGTCCCCAACAGTGAGGAGAAATATGTGGGCATCCATTTACTTTGCATGTAATGATTGCAGCACCACAGCTCCTATCTCCTAGACATCGTGTCACTAAATTGATTTGGAAGATACATTCAGAAGGAAACACCTTTGCTGCCTAGATTATGTATTTAGATTATGCCTGGAAACATTGATTCCACTCAGGGATGTGCTACATTTTTGTACCACATTGTAGGGACGTGGTCAGGAAGGATGATGGGAGGGAGGACATACAAAGCACCACACTGACACCAGAGAACGGGGTTCACATCCTGAATCCAGCAAGTGGTTAGGTTTAAGCTAACGTTGGGGGACCATGGTGGTTTTAGTTTGACTTTTTCAATTTTGTCCAAGGCCACCATCTGTCCCTGACCTTAATCAAGTGTTGCCACCTTTTAGTTGCCAGGAGCAAATATTATAGGAAAACCAATGAATAAAGTTGACAGCAAATGTTTTGCATTCAGTGCAAATATTTTGCAACTTTGCATATAAGTTCATTAACATTTTCTCATTATGTTGATAGAAACGTAATCAGATTGGCATTATGTTTCCTTAAAAATACATATATTTGCTGTTGCAAATTAGTGGTATTGGGTATATAAAGTTAATTTATAGGAGAAGGGGTTAAGCACGACCATGATCTTAACCTAATATATTTCTCTATTGCGTTTACAATACTTAGTTAAAAAAATGAAGTCAGCATCACAGTTTTATTACTTTTATACAGTGTTTCTTGATCATGTGCAAGATACGCAACATTTAGTAAATAAATAATATATGAATTTCAATTAGATGAAGAATTGCATAGAATGTATTTGGAATCACACAGTGTCAGGGGAGGTGTTACTGTTTTAGGATTACATTTTCGGCAAAGCATCTTCAGTGCATTCATCTGTACAACAAACGATCCATAATTTGGACCATAATGGTCAATAATTTTGGACCTGATCCAAAACACCACCATACCACACCGACTCAAGCTCAATATGCTTAAACAAATTTTCCCAAAAAACGGACCTGGTCCAAAAGGGACTTGAGAATAATTAGACCTGATCCAAAATGGAGTCGACAGACCTGAATAGAGAGAGCACCAACACTGGCAGCATGGTGCTTCAACAACTGATAAGCAGCATTATATGTTCTAAGAATCAGTGTTATACAAAGTTATACTGTTGTAACTAATTCCAAAAATAATTTCCTCTTTAAAGGCTCAAAGATTTATTTTATATTTGAAAAAAACATTTTCCTCACATTTACAAAGAATTTTTCTTGCACTCTCCATCTTAGAAATACTCCAATTAGAACTCTATCCAGAGCCCATTACATTGAGCATAATTTCAACTGGAGCTGGATTTAGGCTGGTTCTGGGTTAGTAGGAACTGAATGGACCTGTGAATACCTCTACTTGTCATGTTTTATGCATGATTCAAAACAGGTGTATTTATATCTTAAAGCTAAAGCAACATTTTAAGTGTAGATGTCTCCTCAGATTTAAATTTTAGGTTTAATCACACAAAACTATTAAATATCCTTTAATATTTAAATATTAACATGTTAAGGGCAGAAAGTGTTGAGGGTCAGAAAGTGTGTGTGGTACGTGTGGTCAAGATGGGTACAGAGGATGTCAGTCATGCTGAAGTGAAGCTCTATAGGACACAGATGCTTTGTTCTGGTCACAATGACAAAGGTGTGCAAATGAAAACCTGTGATGAAAGAGTCCCTGACTCGGTCTCTGGTTGGATAGTAAACCACAACTAGTCAACATGAGACAGAACCATTGCATCTGTTTTTATTGTCAGTCTACCACTGATTATGTCTCAGTAACTGATACAGACAACTCTGTTTTCCATTTCATCTACTGCGCTTTTTAATTAGTGCTTAAAGGTGCAATGTTTTCTAATATGTCAAGGAGAGAAATAACAAAATGAAAAATAAAGGAGAATGTTTGCTGCTGAAACTGATTAATATGTTATCTTTATGTCCCAAATGAATCTTGGATGTCAGAGAGAAAAGCCTTGCCAACAGAGGAAAAGAGAAAAAAAAGTCTTTTGTTCAAGTATCTTTAAGAAATAAAACATATTTTCATTACAAATCAGGAAATGTCTGACCTACCATTTATACAAACAATCTTAAGTTTCTAAAGTCATCTGGAAAAATTGATTTTGGGTCTAGTGGTGGCATGCCTAAAGACTTGACTCTCTCGTAGCTTAGGTTTTGTAAAGAAATGGAGGCTTTAGGGTTCATGTAACACAGAAGATTCTGAAACTCTGCTCTGGCTGACCCTCTATTCATCCAGGCTGAACTTTTGTTCATTCACATTTTAAGAGCATGGCTGAAGGAGGACAGAGAGTAGTAAAGAATACATTAAGGA
The DNA here is from genome assembly GCF_963924715.1 of Thunnus thynnus. Classification (NCBI taxonomy): domain Eukaryota; kingdom Metazoa; phylum Chordata; class Actinopteri; order Scombriformes; family Scombridae; genus Thunnus; species Thunnus thynnus. The sequence continues at coordinate 30,339,287 of NC_089532.1, read as the reverse complement.
TATTTTTACTTTCTTCCATTTTTCTCTTTCCAGACACCTTCACCCATTTCTTGTGTTTTGTGGAAGCAAATGCAAGACAGTACAATTTCTCTTTAAAATAGTGTGAAAAAGAAAGTTTTGTGGCACACCCTTGGCAATCAACCTCAAACTGTTTACAAAAAACAGAAAAAATGGCAAGCAGTGAACAGTAGGACCTTATTCACGTGTCTACTTACACTTGAAAAGCACACAAGGTCCAGCCAGACGCTTAGTGATGCTGGAAAGTGTGACAGGATACGGTGCTGGAAAGGAAGAGACTAATTAGCTACACAAGTTCAAGCACCAAAGACAAGAAAAGAGGAGCCGGTGTGTGTGTGTGTGTGTGTGTGTGTGTGTGTGTGTTAGAGAGCCTTCCAAAGGAGTGAGGACTAATGGTAAACAGGATCTGTACAGAATCATAACGGGAGCCTCCTTTTCTTGTATCCTTTCTTTGCCTTGCAATGACCTCACTTCACTCACAAACACACACAGCTATCTTGCATGATTCAGAGATTGATTCGCAACACAAGACCATCCGACCAGGACTGACTTGGATGTCACTCCTAATCAGGCTTCAAAACCACATGACCACAGGCAATGAGGCCTGATTGACAAACAAATCCTTACAACTTTTTCTTTTGTCTCATTATTCGTCAGATAATTTTTCTTCTCCCAATTAGAATAGGAGGATAGTCTTTAACGTGGGCTTTATGTATAACATTCTTGTAAATGGATGGACTGTACATGTATAGTGCCTTTCTAGTCTTCTGACCACTCCAAGCACTTTCACACTACAAATCACATTCACCCATTCACACACATTCATACACTGAATAGGTACAGGGGCTACCATGCAAGGTCCTAACCTGCCCATCAGAGGAAATCTAATCATTCACACACTGATGGCACAGCTATCAAGAGCAATTTGAGGTTAAGTATATTGCCCAAGGACACATCGACATGTGGACTGGAGGAGCCGGGAATTGAACCACTGATCTTCTGATTAGTGGACGACCCACTCTACCTCCTGAGCCACAGCCACCCCAACCCTCCTTGTCATTGTTGCCTGTTTTTTTTTTGTTTTGTTTTTGTTTGTTTTTTTTTTGATTGTTTTTTTTTTTTTTTTTTTTTACAAATTTAGGGGTCCAAGCATCAATAGTGTTGGATGAAGCCCTATTGGTTTTGTTATTGTTGAAGTCCCCCTCTAGTTAAAAATGTCTTTTTATTATTGTCTCCTGACTGTGATTGAGTTTCACTGTGCAGAATGATATTGTATGTGCAGTTTGACACTAGAAAGCTGTTTTCAAATTAATCTGCCGAAAGAAGAAAGTTTTTTTGTGCTATCTGTAAATCTGAGTTCAAGAACTGTACCTATGAGCAGGATTTGTGACATCACAAGTAGTTTGGAAACACATCATGGTCCAGTATGCAACTTAGACAAGTGTGATGTGGAAACTTGAAGCCTCCACTGCACAAATACTGAATAGACTGAAAAATACATGGTGACATTAGATTTGCAAGGTCAAAGCACTTTAGGTGGTGCAGCAGGATTATCTTATTTGTATTTGAATCGCCACTTTTCAATATTTAATATTGTGACAGAAAATATATTGCCTTATTTTATATTATATATATAGACAAACAACAGAAGAAGGCAGTGGTGATAGATGTAGCAATCCCAAGCGACAACAACATCAGGAAGAAGGAACACGAGAAGCTCGAAAAATACCAAGGGCTGAAAGAGAAGCTAGAAGAGATGTGGGGAGTAAAGGCAACAGTAGTGCCAGTGGTAATTGGAGCACTGGGGGCTGTGACCTACAAACTAGGAGAGTGGCTCCAGCAGATTCCAGGTACAACAGCTTAGGTCTCTGTCCAGAAGAGCGCAGTCCTAGAAACAGCTAAGATACTGCGCAGAACCCTCAAACTCCTAGGCCTCTGGTAGAGGACCCAAGCTTGAGAAAGACACACCACCACCACCACCATCCCCCATGGGAGAGGGGTGAGAGGGGGATTTTTTTTTTTGTACATTAAACTACTCTCTCCATAAAGAAACCCAATACATATATAAAAGAAATAGGTGAACTTTATTTTACTGTTTTCACAGTTTATGTCTTAGTAATATAAAGAAATAATAATATTTTCCTGCCATCCAGTGCTTTCTCTGTCTCCTGAGTAACTTACTTTGTAGGGTAGTGTCAGTGTTAGAGTGGATGCTTCTCCTTAGTCTTAAATGTCTCCTTGTTTCCCTCACCTGTGTGTCTTAATCCTTCCCACGTAAGATGCGAGGGAGGAAAAGATGTGAGGGAAGAGGAGTAGTGGAAACACATTTTTAGAGAAATAAGACATCCTTTACTCTGAACCATCATCTGCGGTGACGTCAATTTCTGATGACAGCGGCAAAGTTGGCTCACCTGTTAGTGTACAGGTGTTAACAGCTCTTTGGCATCTTTTGGTGCCCTGTAGTTTGTATTTGCATGGATAGTGTGAAATCTATTCAAATAATAATAAGGGCACAGAGTTCACTGCCAGCACAACATGACAAAAGACATTGTGAAATATCTGCATCTTTCTCTTAAAATAAGCTGTTTGACAAACATCTGCACACTATATTGAGAACAGATCCCACAAAAGTTACTGTTACTGTAAAGTTACTGTTCAGACACATTTCTACTGGAAGCAACATTTTTTTAATATATTAATTATTTGAGTGTACATTTATTGATATTCTTTTTGTAAACTGATTATTTAATTACAGTATCTGTGATGAGAATGTCTTGTAATTTCTAAGAATATTTTGGCGACTAGCTCATGTCAAAATATACTTTCTGACTGTCACACTGGTTGGATGGTATTGTGTTGCGATTTTTTTAGCTTCATAAAAACCAATAGCTATTTAAATAAAATGTTTTCACTGCTGGAACACAACAGACTCAGCTCCTCTCCCTCTATTATCATGATGCATGTGAAAATGGGAAAAGAAAAATAAAATCTTTCTGATGAATGATTTTGTTTTATGCTTTCTTTATCAATCAGACCTGCAGTGAACAAAAATAACACAATTTTAACTAGATTGGTGTAGGATAAAGTCCCTGCATGTTTCGAATGCAAACAGCACAAGCCTCAAACAATGGACCAGCTCCTTCTTCAGCCCCCAGGAATCTTGGCCAATAAAGTGAGAGTCCCAGACTCCTCACTGACCAAACCATCTAAACAAGCTCCTGCAAACAGAAAGGATAAGATAAGGAACCTCCCATCCCCTGCATGGTCAACAACCAGACCACTGACCCAAACCATCTTTGATACTTTAAGCTACAAGAACAAGCAAGATAGGCAGATCAATTCACACTGGAGTGTGAACTGATTGTTGGGAAAACATGTGGACCAGAGTTTACCACATGTTTCAAGACTCCAAGAAACCTGAGCCCCGGGGGTTAGCACCCAAAGTGTGAAGCTCCACCCATGGATCCAGGTTATCAAAACAAGAGATTCCCCTCTTATCTTTCTCTTTTCTCCACGAGCTGCAGCAGGAGCAGCTCCTTGCTCTCTTTCTCCTTCAGCTTCAGGAGCAGCTGCTTGATCTTTCACACCTCCAGCAGCTGCTGGAGCAGCTCTCTGCTCTCTTGTGTGGCCTGCTCACAGCAGACACACACTTTCTTCTTTACGGCAGAAGACGCGAGAGCCTGCCTAAGACTCAGAAACTACATTTCCTTGTGCCAGCAGCTAACACACAAGTCTGCTGGCCAGTTACCAAGTACAGGAGCCGCGAAATGGAGTTAGCTTGCCACTAACTCTACACAAAGGAGTGACCTGGGCCCTCTGCACGACTGGAGTGCTCTCTCCCCAGCAACGCCTGCATCTTTCAACTTCAGAGCCAAAGCCTTCTCAGCCTGACTCACCCATGGATTCACTGGCTACAAAGCAGGACACCACAAAGCATCTCTTCCTTCATGGACTGGTAACAACTGGGCATAGCCTAGCAACACAGTGAAGCATAGTACGGCTAAGCAAGAATGTTTAACTCAAACAATGTACTGTATGTGTATTGATTTGTTTAAGGTTATACATTGAACTGTTGTTGTGATGGCCTTGTTGCCTATAGTCAGGTTACTGCATAGCCACACCGCTAGGTTAATGTTAGCATGCTTAACACATGTTACATCCAGTAACTAGGCCTTGCATGCAACTAACCTCATTTTAACCTGGCACCTTTAGCATACACCAATTGGCCTTGAATAGAGAACCACACAGTTAAGACGGTAAAACCTAGTTTGGCGAACTTTGGTTCAGGCAGCACATGTGGTTCAAGACACCACATGGTCTGGCCTTTTATCTCTGTAGTTCCCTTTATCAGCCAAAGTGTCTGCATGCCATGTGCTCAGTCACCAGGTGACTGCAGCCATCTTGCTATTGTCTTCCCTACACACACACACGCACACTCACACTTGTATATAGGTACACTTAGCTAGATTAGTATTGTGTGTTGCTTTTACCCTTTTGTTAAATAAATGCTTTTGGATATACTTGTTGTCTGTTTTAATGTTGCACAAGAATGAGTTTTGCCAACCCCTGCTCTGTAAAGAACTCCAAGTCCTTCAACCTTAACTAGCTATTGATATAGTGATTTTGTTTATAGTTATTAAATTAATTATTAATCAAAGTCCCAAATGCATAGATTAGTACACTTTGAGACTGAATTGGCTATCTTTTTCCCTGAGTCCAGGGTGGTGCCGGTTATTATTAATTCTTATTAATAATTTTATTGATTTTAATAATTAACAATTATCTTTGATAATCGTTAATTATTGCTGATAGCCAAACTTGTAGCCACAGCCCAACATGATAGTACCATTTGGATAAACAACTCCCACCATTGATTATCATAACTCACCTCTAAGAGCCAGTCACACACAGAGATGAGCCGGCACCAACTTTAATCCCACAGTGGATTTTAATTTTCAGGACTTGAGTGACCAACCCAAGAACTGATCACTGGGAAAACCAGCATAAGGCAAAAGACATTCTGCACAATATGCCATGCTCCAGTGACACAGACACACACTCACACACACACACACACACAAACACACACACACCCCCTCAAATGGCATGGACTCCTGCCGTTTGCTGTCAGACCAAAGACCAGAGGACTGTAAAATCCATGAATTAGTTTTAGATTTTATCTAAGGACAATTATTGTTGTATGTTGATATGTGTATATCATATGTGTGTTGTTATGTACTTTGGTTAGACTTTTATTCCACTGCCTTTAAGCCAAGACATGTACTACTAACATAATCCCATCATCTATGACAACACTATCATGTTTAGTACCATTCTGCTTGTTTCACTGTAAGAACGCTAAAGCTATAATCCAAATTGCAAAATTAGGAATCATGCAATTGTTAAATTGTAAATACTTTGATTAATGGAGTAACCCTATTCAGGAACTATACCCTCCTGTCCATGGATGGGGGGGACTGACTTTACTCCCCCAGAACTCTGCAACCCTGGAATTGGCCAGGAGGCACGTTCTGGGTGGGCAGACTGAAACTTTAAAACAGTGTCTTATCTGAGACTCTGTGCTGTTTTTGGGCTGTCTGCTGTTTCGTTGTTTTAAACTGCTGTTTTTAAGCTGTTTTTAAGCGGCTCTTTTGGACTGCTTGATGCCGGTTGCTGGTTCTTCTTGCTTTCTGCCATGCCGGTGGAAAGCTTGCAGTTTGCTAGTCTGAAGACGTGACTCAGAGCATCTTCTGAATCTGGAGTCAGGAATTGAGGATCAAGCCTAGGAGAGCATGAGAGCATAAGCCAGGAGCTCTCTTCCAAAGGAACCTTTTCAAGTCCGGACCGGCCGACTCACTCATCACTACCAGAGCCAGACTCCAGCTCCTCACCCCAGCACAATGGACTCCAATGTTCTCCACAAGAAGCCACCCCAGGGAGCAAGCAAGTATTCATACAAAACCTCCATCAACTTGCTTAAACCCTGGTGCTTTCATGATTTGTAATTTCAATTGGCAATTCTGAACTTAGCTGTGGTACCGTTGATTTGACTTGCTGCTTCTCAGGTAACAGTCATTTCATCTGTTTTTTCAGGTTTTTCATACCACCTACCTAACAGATAACTCTGCATCATGCATTTCAATCATTCACTAGCCATAGCCCTGTGAACCAGTTTCCCTTTCCCTCTTGTATCTGGTCTGTAAAATGTTGTAGTGTTAAGTACTTGTAGCTGTAGTATTAGTAATAAATGTGTATGTATCTAAAGTGAACTTGTTTGTGTTTTCTGGTGCTTGCATCTCAGTCACTTAACCTTAAAAGACCTATACCTTTGCAAAATCATAATTCTAATAGACCTCTCTTGTGTGTCCAACAAGGAGGACTATTTCCCTATTAATATGCTTACTCTAATATGAGTTATGTCACTGGATGAATAATTTCATGTTGGAGTTGTGCACAATAATATTTCATAATTCTCCCCATAAAATTATAAAGATATTTGAGTGCACAAATTCCTACATTGGGAATCAGAAAACAATCTGAAAAATCTAAACCTAGGAGTGATATTACACCTGAGTTGGTTTATGTTATTTGTCGCAGTGTATAACTGTGATGATGTAGTATCAGCTAAGTCTGATAAGCTACGGCATCCAGTCACTGCAGATTTCCAATAAAGGGATGTATCGGTTTGATAAAAGACTTCAGTGTAGAATGTCTCTCCACGCTCAAGCCTCCTCCAGGCAGCCGTCTTGCTTCTCTGAACAGTAAGGCCATGTTCAGACCAAAAACAGCAGTGCGTGAAAATAGTACAAGGGCTATGGTGGTGGGATACCGGTGAGACCATGAAATATGATCCAGGAAGTCGAGTTGGAGTTACAGATTAATGCATTTAAAGGCTTGTCAGATGCCAAGCTTATCAGAAGCATTTAAAGGCTTATCAGAAGGATTTTACAGCTCTGGAAAGTTATCACAGCAGCGAATGTTTTATCATTTGTCACAGCGATCACAAGGTAAACAGTCAAATATGGCATTCACATTACCAAGTGATCCACCAGGAATGTGTGCTTGCTTTTATGTGATTGGCCAATGCAGTGCCTTGTCGGATGATGTCGGGTTGCGTTGCAGCAAAAGTTGAACCCGGGTCAACTTTTTGCTTAGCCCTATATGCACCTACGGTGCCACCATGTGGCCAGTAATATATGATTCTGTGTACATTTTGATTTTTGACCAATGACTCATGAACCCTGAGGCCTGGGGGGGAAAAAAGGAAGAAAAAGAAATCCTTGGATCATTATATATCTTTCAAATTGGGACCTCAGCAATGAAAAAAAATGGCAAGAGATGGCGATGGCTATGAGCAGGAGGTTTGTAATTTAATGTGTTTTCTGGTGATGTATAATGTTGCTTGTAACCAGTTATTTAGATTAACATTATTTATTTAAATATTTTTTACTCATTATCAAATTAGTTTTATAGATGGCATAAAATATTAACTAAAGCTAGACAGCAGCTACGCAAGCTAGCGCTAGTTAGCTACAACAGATGTATGTAACAGATTATTATATATTTTTTAAACACATTAAGACATTTTAGATTTGGTCTGCAAGAAGTCCAAAATAATTTCAAAGCTGTGATGGTGTGATACCACAGGGAGCAAACACAGTGAGGGAAATTGTACTTTAGGTGCAGTAACCTTGGCCTTTATTTTGAAGGCAACTGGGACTTCCGGTCTTTTTCTCTGTGGTTCTTTCTAACTTAACACAGTTTAAACATGCCAGTATCAATTCTGTTGGAACTCCATCACATCAATCCAATTGTACCTGCATCAGGATAACCTATGCTGTTGTAGCAACCCGTTCTCATTCCCAGGTCTTCAAATACCAATGCTTTGTCATGCCCCTTGGCATCTGATACTGATGTACAAGGTACCCTTTAGCATCTGTATGAGATGCACCAGGCTTTCAACTAACTCAAATGAAAATCTGTGGCAATATTAGACACCCAGAGCAACTGCTCCGGCCATACATTCACTCCAAAATTAACCCGACTGTGGCACTATAAGATGCTTTGAGCATCAGTCCAGTGGGTGGACCAGAGGACCCACAGCGCAGAAGTATTTTCCTCACTGTCAATTGCCATGGTAAGGTTTTCTTTTAATGATCCTCAACAAAAACACAAAAATCCACTTAATATCTCAACAATACAGAAGGTTAATGTTATGGCCTTCAGTTTTATTTATTTCTACTTCAATTCTGAGAAATAATTCTTTTTTGTTAGTTTTGGATAGAGGAAGGCTAAATTACCCATGATCCTCAGCCACCGTTGCAATGGAGACAAAGACAATCTGCTTTGTTACCCATTACAAAACTGTAATTTATTTCAAACTGATTAAGGAAGACCGTAAGGAATCTGGGAGTTATCTTTGATCAGGATATGTCCTTTAACTCCCACATAAATCAAATCTCAAGGACTGCCTTTTTTCACTTAGGTAATATCACAAAAATCAGGCACATCCTGTCCCTAAAAGATGCAGAAAAACTAGTTCACGCATTTGTTACTTCTAGGCTGGATTATTGCAATTCCTTATTATCAGGCTGCCCTAACAAGTCTCTAAAGACTCTCCAGCTGGTCCAGAATGCAGCTGCACGTGTATTGACTAAAACTAGAAAAAGAGACTACATTTCTCCCATTTTAGCTTCACTACATTGGCTTCCTGTAAAATCTAGAATAGAATTTAAAATCCTTCTCCTAACTTACAAAGCCCTTAATGGTCAGGCACCATCATATCTTGAAGAGCTCATAATACCGTATTATCCCACTAGAACACTGCGCTCCCAGTATGCAGGCTTACTGGTGGTTCCTACAGTCTTTAAAAGTAGAATGGGAGGCAGAGCCTTCAGCTATCAGGCTCCTCTTCTATGGAACCATCTACCGGATTCAGTCCGGGGTGCAGACACCCTCTCTATGTTTAAGAGTAGGCTTAAAACTTTCCTTTTTGATAAAGCTTATAGTTAGGGCCGACCAGGCTCGCCTTGGATCAGCCCTTAGTTATGCTGCTATAGGCCTAGACTGCTGGGGGACTTCCCATGATGCACTGAGCTCCTCTCTCCTCCTCCTCCTCTCCATCTGTATGCATTCATGTAACATCAATGCATGTCACTAACTTTGCTTCTTCCCCGGAGTTTTTTGTGCTTTCTCATCTCACAGGAAAACCTGAGTCCCGGGCCGAACCTTCGCGGTCCTTCACAGTCCTGATGGCATCCTTCCCTGGCTACTGCTGCTTGTGCTTGTTGTTGTTGTTGTTGTTGTGATTGTTTTTCTTCTGTCCCCCCTCCCCCTTTCCCTCTCTCTTTCTCTCTCTCAACCCAACCGGTCAAAGCAGATGGCCGCCCACCAAGAGCCGGGGTCTGCTTGAGGTTTCTACCCGTTAAAGGGGAGTTTTTCCTTACCACTGTCGCCAAGTGCTTGCTCATGGGGGAATTGTTGGGTCTCTGTAAATTAAAGAGTACGGTCTTGACCTGCTCTATGTGAAAAGTGCCTTGAGATGACTTCTGTTGTGATATGGCGCTATATAAATAAAGATTGATTGATTGATTGATTGATTAAGATTTTGTGTGCGCCTGGTTTATGGAGTCACCCTCTACACACAAACACACACACACACACACACACACACACACACACACACAGACATGTTTCCATCAGAGGACGTTACATTGACTTACATTCATTTCCTGGAGACTTATCCTAACCTTAACCATAACCACCACATGCCTAACCCTAACGCTAACATAACCCTAAACTTACCTCAACTTTGAACCAAGTCTTCACCCTAAAATGAATGCTTTACTTTAAGGGGACTTTTTGTTCCCATAAGGGAAGCAAGTCCCCACAATGTGAGGAATACCTGGACCAGACACACACATACACACACATACACACACTCACACACACAAACTTTGGAGTGCTTAATTGGATGAGGTAGCTCAATATAAATTGAAGGAGCCAATGTTTTAAGAATAATGCTGCAAGCAGTGATGATCGGGCCCTTGCACCTTAGTGTTTATTGGGATGCGCTGCACTCAAAGTGCTGTTATTGTGGAGCAACATGATGCAGCAAGACATTAACCAGATGCCAACTGACATATATATACATATTCATGGGTACTGGACATTGCATACAAGAGACAACTATCACTTCCTGTGTCCACTATGTGGTGTTAGAAAGATTGCACTAAATGTATTTTATGTTGCTGCATATGAAATGTAGACCACACACTTTAAATTTCATGTAAGTCAAAAGGACTTTGTAACTTAAGGTTTGCTTCCTGTTGCCACCAGGAGATGCTACAGAAGTGGGCCAATATAGCCAATGTAACAATACATTTATTGGAGGTGGCCTGACACGCATATGCATTTTCATGAATATTGGATGTTGCAAAAAGATTTTGATAACTTTTCATTGCATTGCCCACCTAAAAATGGCAAAAATTGCAAAGTAAATTCAAAATGGCTGACTTCCAGCTTTTTTGTGCGTCTGGCGATAGTACATGTGCCTATCAAAGGGGCTTTGAATTTGAAATTTTCCATGGGGCGCTATCGAGATATTGAAAAGTTAAATTTTCACCACTTCTGATGCACGTGCAAAGTTTAATGAGTTGAGTGATGTTTAGCCCCTCAAAAATGGGGTTCTTTGGGGAGAAAAAGAGATACAATAGGCCTTTGCACCACTAGATGCTCAGGCCCTAATTACTCCTCTACCTCCTCTTCTACTGGTAATCATTCACCATCATAGCTCACATTGATGTCAGGAACAGCACCAGTGTTACAACATACACTTTTAAGGGTTACTGGCAGAGAGTGAAAGTAGTATTGACCTGTCTGAAAGGGCAGACGGACAGCAAACATCCAAATAAATACAGTGAGCTACTAGGCAGACAAGAAATCAACAGGACATTTATTCCGTGTGAATTAGATTTATTTGATTTCACGTCTGGTCAACATGTCCTTCCAAGGTTATCTCTTGCAGTGGCCTCCTCTCTGCTGACAGGCAAACACAGGCAAAATAATGATGAATGTAAACGAGTAAAGTGGTGCATGTGTGTCATTGTGTTTAACACATTGATTGAAATTTTTTTATTTTTTGTTAAGCTATATTTACTCGTAATTAAAATCAATCACAAAATATTTTATTACTGAGCTCTTAACAGGCTTCCATTAAAATGGCAAAAATGACAAAATAGAATCAGTGTATGTTCCAGTAACCATTTAATAACTAAACATAAGAGAAAGAGAATGTGACAAGATTAGACCATTAATCAAGCACCAGTAACCCTGATACAGTATGGTAATGCAGTGCTGCTTCACATTTAATGACGTGTTCTTAATGAATGACTGTCCCTGGTACCTTGTGGTGTTCAGCTACTGATAGAGAGGGTTGACATGCAACAACACCTGTGTCTGGGCAATAGACCATTTGTATATGGTCTGGACAAATGCACAGCCCTGACACTGATTCCTAACTGAATGCAAGAATCTTTCAATGTTTCCCAATGAAGATGTCTTAACCTGCTCTGTGTGTCAGCGAACAGGCTGAGCAACGTGTCGCTTGTTTGAAAAACCACTCGCCCTGGCTCTATTTTAGAGAAGTTTCGAGCACTTAACCCCTCCAGTGTAGCAGTCAACATGGATGAAGAGAAAGTAAGAGTTAAGATAAATCCACTTTTTAATCCCAAAAGTTTAAAAAACAAAAAAGAGCTCTCCTCCCGCCAGTAAACAGCTCCAGATCAGAGCAGAATCCGGTGTGATTCTAGGTGTTATTCCTCCAGAGGCTCCGGCTCTGCCCCCAGCTCTCTCCAGAGCTCCCAGGTGTTCTGTCAGTGAGCAGTGGCTCTGTCCCTCTGCTCCGTCCAGTCCTCTACACACACTCACACTTAGCGTTGAGACATTGCTTGTGGTATAGCTGGACAATTTTTTGCATTGCATGCGCTACAGTTCGCTCTCTTGCTGTACGTTAGGAAGAGGTGTGACACTGTCACTCTTTTTATTCTTTACCTTTTTGGCCATTCTGGTGGAATGGAGGCATGGAACTATAAGTGGTAACACAACATAACACAACATTCATTCCTCTTGAGACCCCCACTATTTAAAATTGTTCCTTCTGTGGTGGACATTTTGTTCTTGCATCCCTCCTTTTATTCATTTCAGTTAGTCTTTAAAGTTGTACTGTGCTCTAAAGAGAATATTGGCTTTCCATTTATACTCCCATGTATCCAGGTAGTCTGCTGAAAACGACATCTTCCTTTCTGCACAAAATGGCCAGCGGGCACATTTTATGGTCACGGAAAAGGTCTGTCAAAGGAGGTTTCTACATTGTTACAACTCCCAAGTGAACTGCGTGCTAATGGTTTTAAATAGTGCAGGGGAACTCCAGGGCTGCCAGCTGTACATGACTATAAAACTGGTGTTGGCTGTTGGACTGCAGGAATAGGCTTACTTCCACAGTCCAGTTAGGCATGGACCTGTCGATCTCACTCTCCTTTATTCTTGAATGTTGACTGGTCTGGTACCTCTGGAAAGCCCAGCATTCCAGGCTGGTCAGGACAGGCATTCCTTGGTTAGTAGTTCATTTTAGACAAGAGAAGATATGGACAAAACATCATCAAAAAAAAAAGGAACAAAACTTGCAGTGAGTTTCACATGGCCAATCCCCACATGAGTCAGCCCCACCTAAATCCAAGAGCCAAAAGCTACAGCCATAAAATAGAAAGGTGTTGCCACAGTGACATCAAAAATTGGAGGTGCAATCCACCCAAATACAAACTGAAAGTCCTCACAGAGAATGGTATCCTGCTGTACAAATCCACTATTAAGGCCAAGGATTTGATGCATATATGTATATGTATATAATATATATCTATCTATGTGTGTGTGTGTGTGTGTGTGTGTGTGTGTGTGTGTTTATGTATATGTATATGTATATGTACACACACACACACAAACACACTCAAACTTTTCCTTTTCCTTACATTTTTCTGAACTTGGTATTGAAGTTGCCCATATGCAGATGTAGTCACTTGTTCTGACTGGTGTTTAAATATAGAAAAATAGACCAAATTTCCCTTTGGTCTGTTTCTTCACTTTTTTTGTGTGATTATCATTCATCATTGTGCCTCTCACACCAAATATGTGGCAAATGAAACACTTCATAGTCCCCTCCAGTCTAGCCTTTCTTTTTGAGAATATTTTCTGTATTATTCAAGTGTTTTGTATGTATTTCAAAGCAGTTGAGTCGACTTTCAAGTTGGTTGCAATATTTTATGGTTGTTAAGATCCCCTTCTCAATATTGTTGATTTGTTTCACATTATTTGCTCTTACATATCACACACATACTTTCTTTTTAGATAGGCACTGACCATCTAATTATCAACCAGGGTTAATATACTTTTAAATGCAAATTGTACAATATTTTACAGTACTATACATTCTTGTTTAGTTGATGTGTTTGGAAGACCTGTGATGTATAAACTAATGTGATTATATAATTACTTTGCTTTTGTTTATAGACCAATGGTCCAATTTCAAACTAATAATATTTAAATAACAAACTGTGCATGTTTATTTGTATACCAGGTTCATAGCAAAATTGGTACCTATGCACTTTCAGAGAACTGCCTTTTCATCTCAGCGTTCTTACTTGTAATTAGTTCTATCAAGGGTACAGTTAGCTAACATTGTAAAGTCCTTCAATAAAAAGAAGAAGTTACTTTGTATGATAAACTTAATAGTCCCCTCCAGAAAGGTTTTAAGACAAGGATGGGTATCATTGGAATTGTATTGATGCTACTACTTTAATCAATACTCCTTTAGGAATATGCAATAAAAAAAATAAAATAATAAAATAAATAAATAAATAAATAATAATAATAATAATAACAATAAATTCAGGAGAGAAAGACAGAGAGGAAAGATTGCACTCACAACCATTAACTACACCAGAACCATATTTTACTATCCGCTGATCTCACTCCCTGGTTTCCTCAAGTATTAAGTATAAAATAACCCATAATAAAAAGGGACGAAGAGGCAAAAATCTCCAGAAGCGGGTTTGTGGCACCCTAACTCAACAGCAGAAGCTGTACTATCGGAAGAACAGTTGTATGCAAACATTTGGGCACCCACTGACAAATAACATTTTGGAGAATTGAAAAGATGTAAACACACAGTCTCTCTAGAATACAGAGAAAAACACAATATTTTCAGCAAACATTAATTCATAGTTAATTCTTGTGTCATAAATTGAACAAAAAACCCCCGAAACAAAACAAAAAAGAAAACACAGCCTCCATGATATATGTTAAATGCTGTAATGCTAACTAGTGTCCATGCTATGGTTACACTTGTCAAAAGGTAATGTTAGCCATATGCAAACTACTAATGGGTTACAAACATGTTGTGCATAAGGCTGCTTTTGTAAAAATGTACAAAATAATATCACAGAGAGAGACAAAATCTAAGTTTAACTATTTTGGTCCTTTTGAATCTTTTTTTAAGAGCAAACATGCAAGCACATTTAACTAGTGCTATATGCTTTATTATCCTCCGAAATTAGTAGGCTCCACTATAAAGCTAATAACTTATGAAACTGATTATTGTGTTGATGTTTCATGTCTCCAGACTGTGCAGGTGAATTAATTTATTTTGGTGTGTTTCAACTCAACAAAATAAAACAAAGTTTTATTTGTCACATACAAATTACAGGACAATGGCAGTGAAAGGTTTTCCCACTGTGCTACCTTTTGGGTTTATAATCTACTAGGAAACAGGAAAAGGGATGTTGACTTAATTGACACATTAGAAATGGTCTAACTATCAACCAAACTGCAGCAGCAAGTCTAGTCAAATGCCACAGACAGTCACGAATAATATCCACAGGTAAACAAACACCAAGTCTACTCTCTGACTCTGGTACATGAACAAATGTGAGTCCCGAAGTGGTCTCTTCGGTATTCTTTGGCATAGGGGCAACAGTTCAGCATGTACAGGAAGTGTAAGTATGTACGGGAGCTGAAGGTACAAGACTGTGTATATAAAGATTTCAAGGTTTACTTTATAACTATGACCCCTGCTGTGCATTTTGGCAGGAAACAGCCTATCACCAAGCTTAAAGTTCATTCACATATGCTGCTAACAGTGGCAGAAGTTAAATATTATGGTGTTGAGAAAACTGATAGTGGTCATGAAATGAACCTACAGAAACATTTCATTATACGGGAGGGTCCTGTGTTTCTATGTTAATTAACATTTAAGATATCAGTTAAAGAAAAAATTCAAATGTGAATATAGAATGGAACTCTTCCGGAATCAGTGGCCCCTCCTACTTAGCAACTCAATGATAAGATAATAATGAAGTAATGACGGCCTACTAGCTAACTACTCCCTATGATGCACCACTTTACTTAAGCCCTTCGATTGCGTTGCAGCCTGACGTGCGTGGAGGTGTGAGGGCCCATCCAACGCTGCTTACAGCTTTAATTATAATAATTCCTTGAGATACAAGAGGGCTTTGCGCTGGTCCGTACTCGGGCCCTAATAATTCCCTCTGATCCAATAGGGCCTTCACATCGCTTGGTGCTCGGGCCCTAAAGATATAATTTGCTCTTGGCAGCATACAGTATTTGAGCTGCCATATTCATATCTGAAACTCTGCATGTCCCAGACAATAATAAGTTTCCTCTGAGGTAAACACATTCAAACTGTCAGTGTGTCATGACGGGGAATGTCAAGTGTTTAAAGGGGATAAAAGCAGCGAATGTGATTGGCCAGGATTATCACAGCCTCCATCACGTCCACCTAGAATGTATGATCATGTATTCTCTCTCAGGGATGTGCAGAGGATGTTAGAGGGTCAGGGTCTCAAATTCATAAAAGGTGATTTTTGCAGATAATTAAATATATTCCTGGAATGACTACTTTTGTGACACTATTAAAGGGATATTAAGATGTATGTATTAAAATCAAACCCCTGACCAAGGTTGTTTCAAACACTGCTTCATGACAGTTAATTAATGATACATGCAAAGAAATTAAGTGTATTTTAGTGAATTCTCCTCACATATTAACCAGCCCAACTCTTACCTAGCCCTCTGACTGACATATACTCACTTGCCAAAGCTGAAGTGTAAGTAGATTATCATCAAATGAAATACTGAAGTAAAGTGCAAGTACCTTGAATTGTAAAAGTACAGTAGTTCAGTAAATATACTTATGTTCCACCACTGCTGCTTAGTGTTTGCCCCTGGGTGATATACTGTTGTGAAGCTTTACGTGTTGTAAACTCACAGTCCTTTTTTATGAGCACATTGTGCAGTTTTATAAAGAGATGTGTTCAGAGTTTTTGTCTAACACTGTAATGCAGCAACATGTGGAAAAAATGAAAATAAATGTTTTCTCCTCAACTTAGTTTTTGCTTATCAAATCACTGTTAGTGTACAAGTCATTCAAAAATGGGCACTCCAGCATTACCAGCATGGCTCTGTTAGTGATGGCTGCATTACCTGATTTTGCACACTAGGTGATGTTCAATCACCACAAACAATAATCTGGACAGAGAACATTTAGGAGAAAATAACTTACAGATTCCAATACATGAGATTACAAGTAACAGTGAGATTTAACCTATTAGTGTGTGTGTGTGTGTGTATGTGTGTGTGTGTGTGTGTGTGTGTGTGTGTGTGTGTGTGTGTGTGTGACTGGCATAATGCCCACTTTTGTGATGCACCGCTGCCCTCCAATGATTAAATACAGTATTTTCCATCACAGACAGAATAGATTTTTTATTTAATTAAAAATTCCCTTTAGAAAATTTTCACAAAAAATCTTGAGTTGTATATGTGCTTATATATTTGTCATTTAGACTTACTGTTAGGCCACCAGAACACTCAGTACAATGATGTCTGTTTACTCTGTAAATGTAGTGAACAGTAGAGCCTCTTTCACACATGAACTTTTGTCCATAAATGTCAGTTGTACATGCTGGTGTCATGATTGATAAGGACTTCCTTTTTTCCATTAAATTTTTTCCATTCTGGCAGTTTGTCTATTTGTCTATTGTCTATGTCTTTAACTCTGACACCACAGCTCAAGTGTGGCTATAATGTAGACACATTAAGGAACACAAGAAAGTCAAGGTTCATAAATGTATGAATGTATTGGTAAATAAGTATTGTAAATCAGACAAATTCAGGTTAGGGATCATAGTAAAAGTCTGAGGGTGAAGGGTGTTATGGTGACATTGAAAAATTAGCTTTTTTATGTCATGAATGTTTAATTTTTTCACCACCTGATAGTCACCTTTTCCTTAATTGTTTTCCAACAGGACATAAAACCAGTAAACTTCAGTCATGTCATGTTTTTACACTGACCACTGACCTCCTCAGTAATTGTTGTACAACAAAGGAGACATATACATATATATACACATATTATAAATGCAGTGTAGGATAGAAATGCAAAATGAGGCTCACTGTAGGCCTATGTCTACAGTTAAAAAAATATAAGGAATATTCACTTATTGTCATGCTGCTTTAAGCTACAAACTCTAGTTTGTCTGTCTGCATACCTGACCACAGAAAAGTGTACCATATATGATGATAGTCAGTGATGATAATTAGCATTGAATCACCCCAGATGGGCTCTGCTGAAGTTATGGATTAAAGTACACGGTGAAGGCTTTTCAAGTAAGCTATGAGTCAGACTCATAAACTGGGAACAGCATTGTTTACTTTGCAGAAAACAGGTGTAAGAGGGTTAAATGCTGTCCTTAAACCACAGCCGTAAGCTTGTAGTTTCCACTATAACAGTTATTATTAAACTCTTATCTAACACCCCTTACCCTCTCCGCATACTCTTTCAGCTCTGCTGCCTATTAATTTACAACAGCCATGCACATCATTATAATACCAATAAAACGTTTGTGGTTAAATGAGCGTTGATGTTGTGATATGCAGTTAAAATGCCGTGTAGAAGCTCTCATATGACCAGGCTGCCTGGTGGGCGTCATGTTTTGTCTGCATTGTTAAATGCTCTCCTGCTGACCCCCACAGCCATCTGAGGCAATGGACACAGCAAGAGGCTGGAAATCTGACCTGCACTGGGACACTCCAATTTTTTTTTCTTGTTGAGTTTTGAGTATTTCCCCAAAAGAATGAGATCTGCTCAGGATACCTTTTGGAGGCCTCTCTGTGGAGGTTTTCAGGTATGTTCAACTTGAGGAGACCCCAGGGCAAACCCAGAACAAGCTGGAGAGATCTGTCCTGGGACAAATCTGACCTTGGGATCCCCCGGGGGGAGCTGGAGGAAGTGGCGAGGCAGAGGGGTGTCTGGGGTATTTTGCTTGGTCTGCTCAAGCAGATAGCACCGGGTCTAAAATAGTGAAGTCAATGCAGAAGTGACTTAAACCTGCATTCTCTCTAAAAGCCAGCAGGGGACGACTCCACTGCCTCCAAAAAGAGGTCCAACTGTATGGAAGTCTATGACAAAATGATACCACTTTTCACTTGATTTATTACCTCAGTAAACTGTTTCCTAATGAGTTTAGTCTCGATTGCTAGTTTCAAGTCTTACTCAATAAAGCATAATATTCATTTTGTAAATTATGGTCCTGTTTAGAGTAAAAAAGATGATAAAGCAGGGTAAGCTTTACAACGTGGCTACGTTAAATGACAAGTCACTACCATGGCGACAGTGTTGATTAGGTAATGTGACCAAGGCGTAACCTCAGATTCACAGAGTATAAGTGTAGCCATAACCATCGCTATTTCAGTGTGTTTTCAGTTCACGAAAGTTAATGTTAACATTTTGGTCGCTTAAAAAAGTTGAAAAAAGCATTTGTTGTACTAAAAGACCCTCTAAAGACTCAGCTGTTCAGTTTTTCCAATAAATACATTTTGTTTTAATGGTTTTAAGTCTGTCTTTTGCTGGCGGAAATTAGCATTAGCATTATCACAGTTAACCATAGACTGTAAATGCACCATGCTAACCAAACTAGCAGCTAGTGTTCAAGTTAGCTCCACCCTCTCATCTAAATAGGGTCACTTCTGGCTCCAAAAATCCAAGATGGCGACAGTCAAAATGCCAGACTCAAGAGTTCAAAACAGGAGTCCACAAACCAATTGGTGACATGGTTATGTCCATTTTTTTTCTTTTACAGTCTATGGGCCTGCTATTACCACGGCCCAGTCCTGAATAAGTTGCAAAATTTGGATGGATGGATTTTTGATTTTGATGAAATTGGAAATGGAATGGATACTGATCAGCCCTAGAGAATGGTTTCTAGTGATCTTGGTGACGCAGTGAGCCTCAGGTCAAGATTTTTTATTATTTTTATTATTTATTTTTTATTTTTTATTTTTTCTTGACCAACACAAGTAATTTCTAACATCCAAATTTCTTTGAAATTACCCCCAAACATTTACCTCAAATTTCATGGTAAGCATGTGAAAGTTAGCAAGTAATTATAGTTTCCAAATAGTTTCCACTCAACTTCTGCTGATCATGCCAGCTTAACTTCCAACTAGTTTCTGTCTAACTTCTGTGGAGCAGACCACTAAATTGAAATGAGTTGTTGCAGCTTTCCAACTACTCTGCCTTACTTCTGCAGGCCAGTAAACTGAAGTACATTTTTAATCATTTATATTCTCACCAATTTCTGTTTAATTTCAGCAGAACAGTCCAACTTTGTAACAAATTTTGTAGATGTTTTTTTTATTATAAGCAACCATAAATTGCTAATTACTGACAAATACAACTTCATCATCAAGAATCAAGTTGCTAGTTGCCCATTTTCAAAGTCTCATTCCTTGCTTGCTTATTGAGGCCTGATAATGACTTCACATCCCATAACAAGTTAAATGTCATTTGTTATATTTTGAGACAATACACAAAATAGTTAAAAACAGGGAAAAAGTAACTTTTACAAAGTTTTTGAAATGAAAATGCAGCATTTGTGTTAAAACTACAGCTTAAATAACACTGATGTCTTTAAAAAGGCATTCAACCACTCCATCACAGTGTTTTTTGGCCAACCAGTGGTCCCACTTGATGAATCTGAGGTTCATCCTAAGAGCTGTGGGCATTTGGTTCCCCCCTGAAGTGGTTCATGTTCTCTTTATAAGTACACCAGGCTCTCTCAATGTATTGTGAATGAGACCCTGTCTGTGAATGCACAAAGTGTCTCCTATGGCTGACTTGATAACGGATGTAACCATCTTGCTACAGTGTTTGATATGGTCCCTACCAATATGTGATAAAGACAAAACTATTGAAAACTAGACTGACGCCAAAACTATAATAACCTGTGTGTGTGTTTTAATATATGCTTGCTTTATGTCTAATGATCATCAAATCAGGGATGTGAAGTAACTTGTGAGTACCCCTTGTGGTAGGGAATTCTGGGTATAGTATCTACAGTATCTAAATCTGGGGTTCTTTAAAGTACCTTACACCCAGGATCTTACAATTCAGTCCAATTACAGGCTCACTCAGTTTTCTAGGTTCACTAGCTTCACTAGGTTCGGTAAGGAGGTTGGTGATAGCAGACTCTACAAAGACAGAACTCTAGCTCAAACAAAACACACCACTAATTTAAGGAAAAATAATGGAAAATGTATATATAAAGGCATTCCATTCTATTTCATTTTTCCTGATAGCTTTTTTTTATATATTCAAAGCATATCCTTAGGAAAAACAAAATTTGTTTGTTTGATGCAAATCTTCAACTCAATTATATCACAGAAATAAGATAAAACACAAATGAATGTACAACCAAAACTGAAGTAAATTAGAAATTAGGAAGTGTTCAACTCTCAGTGCTTCATACACAAATTAAATGTATCCTCTGTTGGACCAAAATGTATGTATTATCAGTAAACGGTTCTTGATAGTCTTTGTTTTCCCCTAAGTTCCCTCAAGATTATTGGTCTTATTTGGTCTTGAGGTCCTTTGCTTCAAATCTTCCTTTAATGTTGTTTGTCAACTTTGAGTTTCAGTTCTGGTCAGTTTTTAGTCTATCTTGGGCCCAAGAAGAAAAAAAAATCTGAGATCTCAAAAAAAAAAAAAAAAAAAAAGAATTCTCCTTAGTTAGGTTCCCTTTGATTTGGTTCCTACTGCCCCCTTGGAAGGGTGCAACATCCACATCAGTGTCCCGACAAAGCAGCTGCACTCACATACAGAATCGTCCCTCAAAAATAAATTAATAAAAAAATAATAAATAAATAAAAAACAGCCTGCGCAGAAGTTTGCAGAGCAGTTAAAACGGTCAGAATTTCCTTGTTTCATTGTCCAACACATTAGAACTACAATAATCTGCACCCACACAGAATTAAACAACCCTTATTGTGACTAAAATACACATTTCTGAACTAAATTGTCTCTTTCAGATTTTTTTTTTTTGGACATATACATTTCAAATGAATACACCTATCTGGCCTTTTACATTTTATAGTAAAAACACATTAGCTTTTGAGCATATGCATTAATTGCCTTACGTGCTTTCCCAGGGCTAAAACAGCAACTGTGCATGTTGCAGTTAGCCTAGCCTCTAGGCTGCAGTTAGGCCTACAGTGGTTCGCAGCTAAAAAGCTTAGTACCATTAGCTATATTCTCATCACATAACATAAACAAACATTATATCCTGACTATTTTTTTTTTTGCTTCACTATACCTAATATAAAATATATTCTGGAACAAAACCTTAATGCCAACCATCTAAACTCGGGTGACTAACTCACCAGGATAATCCATTAATTTGGAGTAAAAAGCCTGCCGGAATCTTGAATATTCTTTTTCCACAGCTACTCTGTGGCTTAACAGTTTTCTCTCTCTCTCTGGCAACACACTAGCTCCACTTGGTTTCAGCTTATGTAAATCTTACATTAAAACATCTTATTTTACACTTTCCAAACTAACTAATTTTTTGGCCACACACCTGTCTGAGTTGCATGCATGGCAGTAACTGAAGGGGGACTAGAAACTTTTCTGTGCACAACTGCCTGCCTACTGTCATGGATGTATTATAAGAGTCAGAAGCAAACCCGGAAGCTAGAAACTTTTTTTGGCATATGCGCCAGCCAATCAATTCTTATAGGACGGAATGGGCACCATTTTTAGTCTGGTATCCAGCTCTTATAATACATCCATGGCTACTGTCTAATGATAGCCTGCATGTGAGACATTTGGGGAACACTGGTAAATTGTAGCATATTCCAATAGTCCGCATCACGAGGCATTTAAAAACTAAAGACTGACCAGAACTGATGTCAAAGACACTCAAGGTTGACAAGCAATGTTAAAGTCTGTGTAAAGCAATATTCAATCTGATTGGTCAACTAGACATTTGAATGTGCTCAAATTAGCATGACACCACATCTAGCCAAAAGCATGATCACTAAAAATATTACTCCGCCATTCATTAGAACTACAGACCGTGATGTCACGCTAAGAACAACAGTCATTTCTGGGTAGACTACTGGTGGTTGATTTGAATTGCCGAGATGTGTGAACTTGGCAAACTTGTTTTTTTCTGTTGTAATTTTCAGCCGTAACTGTAATGTTTGAAGATATATAGTTAAACACAGTGGTCCGACCTATCTTACATTTCTGCTGGCTTTATTTTATGCACTGTGTTGCTTTGCCAGCGTCTTTGGTTTGTTTTGTTTTGTGGGGGGATCTGCTGTGAAAAGCTGGAGCAGAGTTTTGAGTTGTCTTTCTTTTATGTTTGTGAAACTGAATTGAACTGAACTGATGAGGGGTTGTGGGGAAAACAAAACGGACCCATTACCGAGTGGATTGAACTCTGAGACTGTGAGATGAGTTACACACACTCTCACACACACTGAAAAACCCAAACCCTTCTCCACTCTTTATTGTTACCCAGCACCCCCATACATAGCAATACTTTGCCATTTTCCCTTCAGTTGAGAGTATATCTCAGCTCCCACTCTGGCATCCTCCACCAGCTGTGCCGGTTAGTCAGTGACACAGCGCTACTAGCTTAAAAATGAAGTTTGTGGACATAGTAGCTAAACCTGTCCATGGAAAAATGATTTTTTTCAGTGGATATCTTAGTTACAACAAGATTGAGCAAGCAAAGCAGTTTTGTGTTTATATATGTGGTATTTATTCAGTTTGGGAAATGCCGCGATCTCTCGAAAGCATTAGCTCAAGTTGGCTTGCTGACTCAACAAGGACTAGAAAACGTCTCTGTTGCTAGGTCGTTACTAAGGGTCGACATACTTGATGGAGTAGTAAACTAGGTTTCATTACATAGGAGTCTACTGACGTGAGTGATTGTTTTCCAGGTATTCATCAAACCCCATGTATTTCCATGGAAACGGAGGTAACACAAGCAAAGTTTTTTATTTTTAGAGTGAACTGCCCCACAATATGAAAACACCCTCAAGTGTAATATTGCTTAAATAAATATGTGTTCTGAGTTTTTCACACCACAGAAAAATGTATTAACCAACCAAGTATATAAAATTAAGTTCAAAATTGTGGAAAAATAAACAATATTCTCTGTTCTGAAACACTGGGGGTGTGTCTGCTGAAGGCGCTGAAACCACACCCCAACTGAACAGCCTCTGAACTTCTGAATGGAACAACACTTATGCCAAACTCCCTTAAAAAAATACAATTTAAAATATGCCTTGCTCTTAGGTGTAGACAAGACAAGCAAGCTTGTGCTAAGACAAGCAATATGGATGATATTTCAAAAATAAAGTAACGCTAGGAGCCATTGTTAAATTCAGCACCTATTTTGTAGGTAAATGAGGAATTCAATAAAAATATAACTTAAATGACTAGTTAACAAGCAATCCATCATCAATCACGTTAAATTGTCATTTTTTTCAATGAAGTTTGGTTTCAACTTTACAAACTTCTTTGCTGAAAAGCGCTGGTCAGGGGCTAGATGTAGAAGCCACAGGAGTACATCTATAGTGACAGCAAAGGCAACACAGCCCAAGGCAATGAGGGTGAGACTGGAAAGAGTGTGGGTAGCCACACAGGCATGGCTGCTGCAGCATTGATGCAGTAGCAGCAGGACATGGATCCTCTGGGTGGACCATAGCTTTACCACTGACTCTACCCATCAATGGATGCTTTAGCTGGGTTTGAAATAACTCCTTGAGCACTACTGTTGACCAAAAATGGCCCCATTCACCAGTAACAGTTAATACCCTGACAATCAACCTTGCTCCAAAGGCCGGGAGAGAGCATGAACAAACGGGAGAGCATGAACAAACGGGAGAAGAGGGGAGGGCTCCTCATCGGCTATCCCTACCCAGCCTTTTCCTTGCCAATGTACGGTCTGTGGTGAACAACATGGAACAACAAACTACACACCTCAATTGATGCTCAGGTGCTCTAGTTCTAATATAGTGTGTTTAAGAAAATCATCCATGTCTTTGTTCAGAGTTTGCTGTAGTGGTGGTGGTTTTATTAGTATTCCAGAATACGATGAGTTTACTGACACAGAGCAGGTCTGAGACGGTAGACTGACCCAGAGCAGAGGGCAGAGGGACAATTATACAGTGGGCTAAGGGATGGTGATCAGACTGTATGAAAATACAGTTGTGGGTAAAGGAAGTGTGATCAGATCAAAAGGAAGGAAGGAAGGAAGCGTTTGCACTCAGACTCTACACTGTGACACAGACAAGATCAATGGTCAACTTAGTAAAGGGATGGGGGGCTACCAGACAGAGGAAGATCAAGGGCAGAAACAGGAGTGGGTACTGCATTAAGACAAGATCAAAAAGGTCAAATCAGCAGGGGTCAAAAGGCAGAAAAACACAGTTGGCATATTGTTGATCAAGGGGTTGTTCCTAGACGTCACTTGATTATCAAGTCTGTATCCAAATGTGTATTCCTTCCTCAAGTGTTGGAAGGGGTCACACTTTTTTTGTTACAGGTTATATCCATAGCGTACTCATTTGTAATTGATTTCAATTAAAAAATCTGAATTTTCCTCCTCCATTGGTGTTACAGGCTGAGTTGCAGTGGACTACATGATTTTAGTGGTTTTCTAGTGTTAAGTAATTTGCAAATTTTCATACTTAAAGCTGGTGAAAAAAAGACTAATGACAGTCAAGATTCAAAACCAAAGTAAGACAAATTTTAAAAAAAAGAAAAACTAAAGACAACTTCAAAAATAATCCAATGCCCCCAGCTTTTCCCCAAACCAATTCAACAAACCAGCAGTGACAGGGCTATGCAATGTCATTGTGACATCATTCAAATGGCCAGCTATCTTTTGTATGGCGGCACCGTTGTCAAGCACAATACGTTCTACATTCAGTCCCAGTGACAATACAAGTTCCTCCTTGAGAGGCCAATAAGTAATCCAGTGCAGCGCAATTTTGTAAAGTCATCATTCATACAGCAGTCATCTCTTGTGAGAGCATGGACATGCCTTTTCCAGTAGAGTCTGCAAGATCCTCAACCGCATGAGAAAGGTTTCTTATTTGATCCAAAGTTGCCATGGCTCCATAACTGAGAATGAGAGCACCAAAAAATCGTGTCCATGGTGTTTGCGTGTGTGTGCATAAGCTCCTTTTAACAATGTGAACCTCAGGTGGCACGATAAGGACTCTGATGACTGGTATCACATGACCCAGACCACATCTTCCAGACCATCCTTTTGGTAAATATTCATAAGCCTTCATGCCACAAATCCAGTATACAGGTCCTATTTGTGATGTCTATTGTGTAGATAACTCTATTCTGCTCCTCTGCTCCTCTGACAGCTGTGGTTGCTCTGGAGGGTGTCGTGCATCTTCTTCTGGGCTTCCGGTGCCTACACTGCCCTTCGGGTCCTTCCCAGGGGTGCAGCTAAAATTAGAGGGATGCCTGGGCCCAAGTGGGACAACCTTCACTCTTGACTGTTGGGTTGGTGGTGAGCCTGTCAAGTTGCAGTCTGGACCAGCAGGGTTTCAGGGCGTTTGTTGGTGGAGCTCTCTGATGCAGATTCAGTCTCCTGATTGGATGATGCAGCATGGTTTGTCCTTTGGAGTAAATTGGAACGATCTCTACCTAAGAATGGGTTGAGTGAACAGTTGAAATTAGGTCACAAAAGAATGAGACTGTTTTCTCATTTGTTGCATAGGATTACAATTTTGGGATATTTCGCACAGAGGAAGGTCGAGATGGCTATGGCAAATTCAGACTTCTGGCCAATTTTAGAATCCGTTTACCTCAACACATATACAAAAAATTCACATTTGCAAATGTTCACACTTAAGCTTTTAAGAGTCCATGTGGGGAAGGATGTGTCGCCCTTTTTTTCATTTGTTTTTCCCAAGACGGGCACTAAAACATTAATTTATCTGACACATCCTCCTTTTACTCATATGTAATGGGCCAGGTGACATGCGAGTTAGCCATGGGCACAGATGTGTGGGTGCCACAACACAGCCGTCATTGTGGACCCACGGTCATTTACATATTTACATCCATGAGGAAGTCACAATCTATGCTTCTCCACATCAGTGCTCTCTTGTATGAGGGCTACATCACTAGCAGAAGCAAGATTGTTAGCAGGTGTGGGAGGACAGCATTTTACATGGACAAGAATAATAATTTAACTGCTTTGTCGGCTTCAACTCATTAAATGACTCATCGGCTTGTTGCGACCAGGTAAGGGGCTGAGTACAGGCTGAAGGTTTTGGATATGTCTTGGACTGGTGCTGCAAGTGATGCATAATCCACAGTCCATTGTCTACAGTAACCTGTCATTCCTAAAAATGTCTTCATCTGTGGGTTTGGGCACTTCTCATATGGCTTTTACTCTGAAGGGAATAAGGAACCTTGTAGAACCAGATAATGTGTCTCAAATACTGAACCATGTTCTGGTGGGTAATAGATAGTACACTTTAGTTTACATAACAAATCTTGCCTCATTAGATTCAAGGGTGTGATGTCTGACAGAAAAAGGGATGGGAAGTTCTGAAACTTGGCATGCTTTCAGTAAAAGTACATTCAGATACAGGTACATTCAGATACAGACACTTTTCTACTAGAGGTGCCATAGACAGGGTTGATTTGGATTGGGTTGCTGCAAATGAGTGATTTCTCACCCCAAAGGAAGGAATTCTCAACATCTCTGTTCCAGGAGGGTGGCTTTGTTCTAAGTGTGAAGTCCCACAGGGATTCTCTGCCATTTTTTCTGCTCTGCCTATGTAGTGAGATACTTAGAAAACCATTATAATTTGATCTGTAAACAGTTTTGTTTAGTATCAGATCACCATATCATTCTTACAACAGTCACTCTAAGATTTGGAAAGGGGAAAGAAAATCTAACACGGTTCTGCTCTATAGGCCTTATGAACAGTGCCTAGATTTGTTTACTCACACTCAATAGTAATACTACCTGTACTGTGCACTTCTGATGTGTACTGAGTGGGTGACAGTCTACTTTGTGAATAATAAAGACTCAAACTGTGTGCATGGTCTCACTTATGGTGCACCTTTAAACTCCACTGAATGCTACACATAGTAAACAAAACACATTTAACATTTCAAACTTCAAAAGTAAAAGATTTATTAACCCAGCATTAGGCCTAAATAACGATAAAATACAATATTATAAATAGGCAAATCTCACATGAATTAGCATATAATGCACCGGTGGACGGTTTCACTTTGGTTTCCCTTCTGGAGTGAAATAGCCTACTCAGCTTCACTTGAATGCTAATAAAATGCAGCAGTTGAATGTTAAGGACACATTAAACACTTGTACTCTCACATATCTTACTCCAAAGAATTCAACAATATAGAAGTGCAAACAAAATACTGGTGGGCCCACCTCTATTCAAAACAAAATACGGCCAGCAAAGTCATCTAATTTAACCCCCAGAGCAGGCCTGATCATGGCAGGTGTGCATTGGGCCACATTTCAGATGACGGCCGCCAAACATGACCATCTATGACAATGGGTTACTCACCACCCAGAAGTCCCATTTACCACAGTCCGTGATGAACTGAAATGGTGGCTCCTCACACCCAGTCCTCGACTGTGGATGATGAAAGTCTCTCTTCCCGCATTACCAGAGGTGCAACTGAGCACTGGCCTGGTCACCCAGTGCGCTGTCTGGTTTCCTCTCGTCCGTCGTCGGGCTGACGATGTCCATTAAGCAGCTAGCTGGAGGTTAGTGCCAAAGCTAATTAAATCCAAAGTCCATATGCATTAACTCGGCTGTAGTTTACCTGTTAGCTTAGCCAAAGAGCTCACACTGAACTTAAACAAAAACACTGCATATAACTAAAAAATAGCAGCGGCAGCAACTCACTGTGTTTCACAATTTCAATACTGTCTTTATTGTAGCAAATTGACAGCAATAATAGTCCAAAGTGCACGATGAACTTCGGGAGCTCCTCTCCATCTTCTCACCAGGACAGCATCATGGATGTATTATAAGAGCTGGATACCGGACCAAAAATGGTGCCCATTCAGTCCTATAGGAATTGCTCGCTTGGCGCATATGCCAAAAAAAGTTTCTAGCTTCCGGGTTTATTTCTGCGTTGTGTGGCCCACTTAATATGCGCAGTAGTGTTTCCCCCGTTGGCCCCGCTTGCGAGCTTCCACTTGGCCCATAGACTTTACATTGTGATGACGTCACAGATTTTTAAATTGCTTTTCTCGCCTCGAGGAAAGTTTTACAAACATAAAACCTCCATAGATCAAAAGTTCATAATAGAAAGAGTCATAATTGACGTTGTTTGCAGTTTGAGGGGTCCTGTCAACAGTTTTACAGACGTCTCTTTTACAATGGTGGTCTATGGGGAAAATCCTTTGTGGGCCGCAGAGGGATTTGTCGCTGCAATACCGCGAGTGGCCACTGGGAAAAATTGGCTGCAAGGCTGAGCGGCAGTGCCCTATCCAGCTTTTATTATACATCCATGGACAGCATACAAAAACGAGACAAAACAAAGCACTCGCACACACACTTGCCTCACCCTCTGTTGTTGTTGTCCTGCCCCCAGCCAATCACTAGCTACAGAACTTGACATTGCCCCTTGATTGAATAAACTGAGAGCGATTACAACAAACGGCGATATGGGCTGTGCAAAAAACAAGCAGACTAGGTCTTAATACCTCATGCGTGTCAAACATGTGTCAACATTGTACATTCAACCAAACTTTTTATGCTGCATTCACTGTCATCAGTAAAGCATCCTACCTCCGATGTAAATACTTAAACATTGAAGTACTACATTACATGTTATGAAACCATACTCATAGACACATGGGAAACATCCTAGGGTTTATGAACAAAATAACCTAGGGGGTTACAAAAAAATAAAGCATGTTCCACAACAATTACAGACAAAGACACAGATGAAGTGACAAACATCAACAAAACCCAGTA
The DNA here is from genome assembly GCF_963924715.1 of Thunnus thynnus. Classification (NCBI taxonomy): domain Eukaryota; kingdom Metazoa; phylum Chordata; class Actinopteri; order Scombriformes; family Scombridae; genus Thunnus; species Thunnus thynnus. The sequence goes on along the minus strand of NC_089532.1, from coordinate 30,309,848 downwards.
ATATGGGATTAAATCTTTCGATTTAATCATTCATGTTTGTTTTGGTGCTTCGGGAACACTTATCCAATTTTTCTGCGAAGTGTTGTTTTGTGTTAGATTTTGCGTCATGTTATTTTGTTCTAGTTGTTGCTCTAGTTTCACTCTGCGTTGTGTTATTTCTTTCTAGTTGTTGTACTAGTTTAAGTCTGCGTTGTGTTTTTTTTTCTTTCATATTTGTGGAATTAAGCAGACTTTCAGTTGTGTAGGATTTTACATTTGTGGCTCATTTCTTTCTAGTTTCTTTACCACATTTTTCTCGTATTTGTTGTAAATGTTGTTACCTCAACATTTGTTTTCCAAATTTTTTTTTGTTTATCACATTTTCTTTTTTTTGTGTTGCAACAAATTTTAGGATCGTGGTACCAACTATCATACATGTATTTTACAGGACCGGTCAACTTTTTCTCCAACCCTCTGCTAAAATAACTTCCCATTGTTTTTCTGTAAAATCCCTTCCAAAAACTTTCATTTACACTTGCTTTTGTCCACGATTCACTTTCTGATCCTTCCAATTAACATTCTACTCAGAGGATACAAGTCCTTTCTGTTTGTGTAAGGAGAGCAAATCAGATCCTTACAAAAATGAAATATATCCCTAAGCATTGGGAGAGTGAGTCATCCCTGGGAGAACGAATCTCTCTACTTCTTCCTACCAATCCTGCATAGGCCTATTTCGCACTAGTTCCCAACCAGACTTTTTTTTCAGTGTTCCATACACTGTGGACCGATCATACCTAGAATCTATTTCTCATTGGCCATTTTCTCTTTTCCTATGTTACCTGAGATGTTAAACCTTTTGAAGAGTGAGTCGGATTCTAAGGCTAGGAAGAAGCAAGCAACCTCACAACAAAGTCAAATTCCTAGGATATGAAATACAAGAATTCCTAAACATCTCACAGAGTAACCTTTTCATTAACCCCCCCATTCACAACCACACAGCAAACTTACTTAAAAATGAGGATGGCATCAACTTCTTTGGGACTCCAGCTTCACAGACCTCCCACAACACACAATACCAATAATTGAGTTTTCAAGAGGACCCTTACCTCTAGTGTAATTTTGGATTGTGAGGTCACTGGTGTGTCTTTGGTCTGGAAAAGGAGTCTCCTGTGGAAGTATGTTGCCATCCCGGTCATGGCACCATTTGTTGAAAATCACCCAAGTCCTTGTTCAGAGTTGGCTGTAGTGATGTGGTTTTATTAGCTATTCCAGAATATGATGAGTTTATTGACACAGAGCATGTCTGAGACAGTAGACTGACCCAGAGCAGAGGGCAGAGGGACAGTTATACAGTGGGCTAAGGGGTGGCAATTAGACCTTATGTAAATACAGTTGTGGGTAAAGGAATTGTGATCAGATCAAAAGGACGGAAGGAAGGAAGGAAGCGTTTGCATTCAGACCTTACAGTGTGACAGATAAGATCAAGGGTCAACTTAGTAAGGGGGTGGTGGGGCTCCCAGACAGATGAAATCCAGGGCAGAAACAGGAGGGGGTGCTGCATTCAGACAGGATCAAAAAGGTCAAATCAGCAGGGGTCAAAAGGCAGGAAAGACACACAGTTGGCATATTGTTGATCAAGGGGTTGTTCCCAGACGTCACTTGATTTTAAAGTCTCTACCCAAATGTGTATTCCCTCCTCCAGTGTTGGGAGGGGTCATACTAATATTCCATCTATGTCATTGAGCCACCATTTAAGGCCCACCCAAAAAATCACAGAAATGGGGGAACACTTCCTAATTTCTAATTTACTTCAGTTTTGGTTGTACATTAATTTGTGTTTAATTTTATTTCTGTGGTATAATTGAGTTGAAGATTTGCATCAAACAAAGAAACCTAGACCACTTTGACCCCACTTCACAGAATGTAAAAAAAAAAAGCACTTCGGTGAGAACTCCAGTCCCAACTGAACCACCAGATGGCCATGGCACAGACAGCCCTGGACAGGTTAAATTAGAAAAATACCCAAGCTGTGTGTTTCAGGGGAAAAAGCATTCATTCATGAACTTGTGGTTTCATGGCAGAAACTGGCTAGAATATTTTCAGTCAAAGCTGACACCACATTCTGATATCTGTGCCAAAAATTTCGGGTGGCGGCACCTTAAGGGCTACTGTAACTGGAATCATGCCATGGAGTCCAACAGAGGCTTCCCCAAGCACACCACCTCCAAGGACCATCTCATCTGTCAGTCTCTGTGGAAGGAACAGGAATCAAGATGTGAAACAGGGAAAGAAATATTGTTTGTGAATTCAGACCAGCTGAAAAATAATAGATACTATATTTTGTCTGTTATTGATGTAATTGAATTTCTAGTATCTAATCAGTTGACTCTTAGAGGAAAATGTGATGCATTTCAGGAGCTTGCAGATGAAGGAAGTGGACTTTTTGTCTTTATTTGATTACACCATCAAAAAGGACAGTGAGTTGGCCAAAAAATTGCGAACTATCCCACATAATGCGATGTACGCATGCCATGATGTGCAGAACAAGTTGATCGGCATTATGAATAGTGATGTCAATGATGCAATAGTCAACAAAATAGGAGAGTCTTGGTATAGAATACCAGTATATATATATAGTCTTGGCATGGAGAATCTATCTGTAGTTGTTCCTTTTTGTCTCTGAAGAAACCAAAGAAGTCAGCATCTGCTCTCCATGGCTTGTGTGGATGCAGGGTATGCCAAAACGTTGACCAACACCATAATCACTGAACTCACAAAAGCAGGACTCAGCACATCCAAGATACTGAGTCGATTATGACAGAACCTCCGTCATGTTTGGCAAGCATGGTGGTGTTCAGAAGATCTTGCAAGATAAACTTAAAAGAGAAATACCATACCTACATTGCCTTAATCACCAGCTGCACTTTGTTGTTGTTCATGCACAGAACAAATTATAGGATTTTTCATTTGCTCAGTCATAGATGGACTGGTCATTTGGCCACTTTGTCAGTTGTCATTACATCCTTTAACAACATCATTTCTCTGGCCCTGAAATAATGATGGAGGCAGCTGGGCTACTGAAAGAATTGTGTGAACCAAGATTTATGTTTATTTCACATCTTGTGCACCATATTCTCTTGCTACTGGATCCCCCTAATAAGCAACTTCAGGGAGCAGAGACAGACCTGCCAATGGTCTGAAACTTGTGTCAAGTGCAACAGAATGTGTACACAAGCTGCACTGTGAAGAAGAGCTATGACAGTTATGGGATACTGCCACCAATGCCACAGTAATCCCTGCACCAAAAAGGAGATAAACAGAAATCAGGATGCTTGACGGTTATATTGTTGAACCAACAACAGACTCCAAAGACAAAAACAAAACAGAGCGGAGGAGAGTATACTTCAGTGTGATAGAATGTGCTACAGGAGATGAACATGTGTTTCAGTAAGCATAACAGTGTTTACAAAGGTGCTTGCTGCTCTCGATCCAGAACATGGCACTTTTCTGGACACAAAAGTAATGAAACCATTCCTGGACTTAATAAATATGACTGTTGTGGAATTTGAGTTTGTTGTGGAGAAACAGTTCATTCAAACTGAGATGGACCAGGCAACAGAGGAAAAGTGGACACTTCTAAAACTGCTTCTAAGGCAGCACAACATTTTGGAGGCCATGCCAAGTGTGATAATGGCACTGAAACTGAAACTGAAAGTGCCGAAATGAGTGGAAGGTGATAGTTATGAGGAGATTCACTTCCAAGACGAATTCAGCTCTTCTAAAGGTAAGTTCAGTGCTTTAAGATCAGCTTTGGTTTGTTTGTTTAACTCCCAAACCCACAAATTAAAGCAAATATTGCAAAAATCGGAAAGGAACTGGTATTCCACCAAACTAGAAGAATCTTGCTTAGTCTGGCAGGATAGTCTTAAAACATATAGGAAAGCTCTCTGTCATGCCAGAGCTGCCTATTATTCATCATTAATAGAGGAGAATAAAAACAGCCCTAGGTTTCTTCTCAGCACTTTGGCCACGCTGACAAGGAGTCATAACTCTACTGATCCATGTATCCCAGTGGCTCTCGGTAGTAATGACTTCATGACCTTCTTTAATGATAAAATTCTAACTATTAGAGACAAAATTCATCACCTCTGCCCTCAACAGGCACCAATTTATCCTCAAGCACAGGAACCTTAGAAGCAGCTGTTAAAGCTGATATATATTTAGACTGCTTTTCTCCCATTGACCTTTCTGAATTAACTTCAACGATTTCTTCATCCAAACCAGCAACCTGTCTCTTAGACCCCATCCCAACTAGGCTGCTATAGGAAGTCTCCCTTAATTAGCACTTCCTTAATAGATATGATCAATCTGTCTTTAGTAACAGGCTATGTACCACAGTCCTTTAAAGTAGCTGTAATTAAACCTCTTCTTAAGAAGCCTACTCTTGATCCAGGCGTCTTAGCCAACTATAGACCTATATCTAATCTTCCATTTCTGTCTAAGATCCTCGAGAAAGCAGTTGTTAGTCAGTTATTTTCTACATAAAAATAGTTTCTTTGAGGACTGTCAGTCAGGATTTAGAGCGCATCATAGCACAGAAACAGCGCTGGTGAAAGTCACAAATGACCTCCTAGCTGCATCAGACAAGGGACTTCTCTGTGTGCTTGTCTTGTTAGATCTTAGCACTGCATTCGACACAATTGATCATCAAATCCTATTACAGAGACCAGAAAATTTAATTGGCATTAAAGAGCTGCATTAAGCTGATTTAAGTCCTATTTATCAGATTGATTTCAGTTTGTACATGTTAACGATGAATCCTCCATGAAGGCAAAAGTTAGACACGGAGTTCCACAAGGTTCTGTACTTGGACTGATACTATTCACCTGGTATATGCTTCCTTTAGGTAAAATTATTCAGAAACACTCCATTAGTTTTCATTGCAATGCAGATGACACCCAAATATATATATCTATGAAGCCAGGTGATACCAGTCAGTTAACTAAACTCCAAGCATGCCTTAAGGACATAAAGACAAGAAATTTTCTGCTACTGAACTCAGACAAAACTGGAGTCATTGTGCTTGGCCCTATACACCTTAGAAACACATTATCTAATGATATAGCGACTCTAGATGGCTTTACCCTGGCCTCCAGCACCACTGTAAGGAATCTGGGAGTTATTTTTGATCAGAATATGTCCTTTAACTCCCACATAAAAAAAATCTCAAGGACTGTCTTTTTTCACTTACGTAATATTGCAAAACTCAGGCACATCCTCTCTCAAAAAGATGCAGAAAAAATAGTCCATGCATTTGTTACTTCCAGGCTGGATTATTGCAATTCCTTATTATCAGGCTGCCCTATCAAGTCTCTAAAGACTCTCCAGCTGGTCCAGAATGCAGCTGCACGTGTACTAAAAACTAGAAAAAAAGATCATATTTCTCCCATCTTAGCTTCGCTGCATTGGCTTCCAGTAAAATCTAGAATTGAATTTAGAATCCTTCTCCTTACCTACAAAGCTGTTAATGGTCAGGCACCATCATATCTTAAAGAGCTCATAGTACCCTATTACCACACACACACAAGGCAGAGCCTTCAGCTGTCAGGCTCCTCTCCTGTGGAACCATCTTCCAGATTCAGTCCGGGGGGGCAGACACCCTCTCTATGTTTAAGAGCAGACTTAAAACTTTCCTTTTTGATAAAGCTTATAGTTAGGGCTGACCAAGCTTGCCTTGGACCAGCCCTTAGTTATGCTGCTATATGCCTAGACTGCTGGGGGACTTCCCATGATGCACTGAGCTCCTCTCTCCTCCTCCTCCTCTCCATCTGTATGCATTCATGTAACATCAATGTCACTAACTTTGCTTCCTCTCTGGAGTTTTTTTGTGCTTTCTCATCTCACAGGAAACCCGGGGTTCCGGGCCGAGCCTTGCGGTCCTTCACAGTCCTGTTGGCATCCTTCCCTGTCTATTGATGCTTATGCTTGTTGTGATTGTTGCTCTCCTGTCACCCCCCCCCCCCCTTCTCTTTCTCTTTCTACCCAACTGGTCAAAGCAGATGGCTGCCCACCTAGAGCTGGATTCTGCTTGAGGTTTCTACCCGTTAAAGTGGAGTTTTTCCTCACTGCTGTTGCCAAGTGCTTGCTCATGGGGGAATTGTTGGGTAAATTAAAGAGTATGGTCTAGACCTGCTTTATGTGAAAAGTGTTCTGAGATGACTTTTGTTGTGATTTGGTGCTATATAAATAAAATTGAATTGAACTGACTTGAATTTGTATTTTTTTAGCATATTTCATGTGGTAGTATTGTGTAGTTTTTTCAGTAGTCTAAATGCCATGATGGGCTATGGATGTGTTGGGCCTTGGCTACAAATTTGGCTATCAGTGATAATTAATGATTATCAAGATAATTATTAATTATTAAAATCAATAAAATTATTAATAAGAATTAATAATAACGGGGCACCACCCTGGAGTCAGGGAAAAAGATAGCCAATTCAGTCTCAAAGTGTACTATTCTATCAATTTGGAACTTTGCTTAACAATTAACTTAATAACTATAAACAAAATTACAATATCAATAACTAGTAAAGGTTGAAGGATTTTGGAGTTCTCTGCAGAGCAGAGGTTGGCAAAACTCATTCTTGTGCAACATTAAAAGAGACAACAGGTATATCCAAAAGCATTTATTTAACAAAAAGGTAAAAAGAAAAACACACAATATTAATCTAGCTAAGTGTACTTATATACAAGCGTATGTGTGTTTGTGTGTGTATGTGTGTGTGTGTGTGTGTGTGGAGGACAATGGCGTCTTGGTGTCTTGAACCACATGTGCTGCCTGAACCAAAGTTTGCAAAAATGGGTTTTAAACCTCTTAACTGTGTGGTTCTCTGTTTAAGGCCAATCGGTGTAGGCTAAAGGTACCAGGTTAGGAAGAGTTTAGTTGCATGCAAGGCCTAGTTACTGGATGTAACATTTGTTAACATGCTAACATTAACCTAGGGGCGGCTGTGGCTCAGGAGGTAGAGCGGGTCGTCCACTAATCGGAAGATCGGCGGTTCGATTCCCGGCTCCTCCAGTCCACATGCCGATGTGTCCTTGGGAAAGATACTTAACCCCAAAAAATTGCTCCTGATGGCTGTGCCATCAGTGTATGAATGTGTGTGAATGCTTAGCTTCCTCTGATGGGCAGGTTGGGACCTTGCATGGTAGCCCCTGTACCCATTCAGCGTATGAATGTGTGTGAATGGGTGAATGTGATTCGTAGTGTAAAAAGCGCTTTGAGTGGTTGGAAGACTAGAAAGTACAGTCCATTTACCATTAGCGGTGTGGCTATACAATAACCTGACTATGAACAAAAAGGACATCACAACAATAGTTCACTGAATAACATTAGCCAAATCAATACGTGTACAGTACATTGTTACGTTAAACAGTCTTGCTTAGTGGTGCTATGCTATACTATATGTTGCTAGGCTATGCCCAGTTGTTACCAGTCCATGAAGACAGAGATGCTTTGAGGTATGCTGCTTCTTAGCTGGTAAATCCGTGGACAGGCTGAGAAGGTTTGGGCTCCAAAGCTGATGAAATGCAGGCATTGCTGGGTAGACGCTTCTCCAGTCGTGCAGGTCAGAAGGCCCAGGTCACTCCTTGTTGTAAAATTAGCGGCAAGCTAACTCTGTTTTGTGGCTCCTGTACTTGTTAAATTAGCCAGCAGACTTGTGGGGTAGCTGCACTAGATACTAGATACCTTTTCTTACCATTTCTGAGTCTTAGGCAGGCTCTCATGTCTTCTGCCGTAAAGAAAGGAGTTCTGTGTGTGTCTGCTGTGAGCAGGCCAAACAAGAGAGCTGTGAGGAGGAAGAGGAGCTGAGAGCTGTTCCTTCAGCAGCTGGAGGTGAAAAAGAGAAAGAGAGGAGAGGGTTCTCTAGTTTTGAAACCTTAAGTGTGAAGGTTCACTCTTTATGTGCAAAGAACTGTGTGGGTTGACTGTTTGCAATGCAAATGGATGGCTCTTGTATTTCGTTCACATTGTCCTTGCTGTCTACAGAAATGCCCTTGCTGTCAAAGAAAGCAGTCACCTGTTCCTCCAGTGTTTCCTGTTCAAACTCATTGTGCTCCCTCTTGTGCGGTGCTGCAACCCTTGCATAAGACTGGGGATTGGTATCCAGACCACTGATTATTATGTCATTCATGCGAGTATACTGCTCCAAGTCTTACATTTGGCACTCCAAGAGGGTGATTTTTTTGTCATTTTCAGCATTTTGTTTCTGTAGTTCTTTTATCTCTCCCATCAAGTCCATTATCAGCCTCTGTTGTTTAGAGATATCTACTGTCTCTCCCAACATGAAGTCCAGTGATTTTATCCCTCTCGTTCCCCCTCCTCACTCCGCCTTGCTGGTTCCTCCAGTGGGGACAGTTCTTTTAACTCTTTTGCAAAGGTAAACCGACTAGGGTGGACGTGGAAAGTTGAAATTGTGAATTAACTTAAATGTGACTTTTCATAGTACTGTATTCATAATTGTTATTGCAGCCAAACCCATAACCATAATGAGAGGAGCAGACCATGGCATGATGAAAAAAAAAGCGAGTGCATGTGCCACAGAAATAATGTTACCTAGAAATTTACCAGGAGATGTGTGTGTGTGTGTGTGTGTGTGTTGACACTGTAGTCTATCCACCTTATTTTGGAATGAGGAGGTAGACAGTTGGTTGAACTTTTGTTTTTGTGCGGCACTTCCGTTTGATTGCTTTAGCCAACTAATGTTAACTAACTGCCAATGACATGGCAGGTTGGTGCCACACTCTCAAACTATTAACAGGTGGGAGGATGACATGGAGAAGTGGACTTATATTACATGCGAGGACATTTTTAACTATTTTGTGATGTCTCTTGGGGTGGATGAGTCTACAACGCGCAACTACAAAAGCACAGATGCTTATCAATACCTCCACAGTGGGAATGTTGGCAAGGTAATAATGCACAACATTGAGGACTTGGTATTTATGAAAGCTGATGTTCACTCCCTTGGTCCTTACCACATCAACTGGCACGATTGAGAAGGATGGGTGCTCCTGTGTCGCGGGTCAGGGGAAGTCCTGCAGCCATGCAGTGGCAATCATAAGGAAGGTAGTCTGATGAATTGTCTATTCAGAGCCATAACATAGTAGCTGTTGCATCCATGTGATGATTATTGTGTGGGAGCTGTAAAGCACTATGTTACCTTTGCTCTTTATTGTGTGATTGCTGAAAGCAATCACTCATTGTTCTTCTTACTCTTTATTCTTATTTTTCCGTCTTCCGTACGTTTTTCGCCACGTTTCAACTGCTGCATACTTTGTGCTATAAAAACCATTCAACTGTCAATCTGTGCAACTCATTCAGCAGATGTGTGCTTGTATTTTTCTGAAATGTAACATGTTTCAGCGATTTTATATAATTTTTTAAAACATTAAAATTTATAATGGCAGTCTATGGGACAAACCGTCCAACTGAGTTGGAACCTTGGTCAGTTTGACACTCAACTGCTCGGACGTCCCTTATCATACAGATGCCATTCAAACTGTAAAATGTTCACAAAACTTTGAACTTTCAAAGTTATCAGATTGTTTAGTGATATCTTTTGTAGTTTTTCAGCAATTAAGCCCAAAGTCAGAAGTTTTTCAGACTTTGCCAGGTCTCACCAGTTGGTCATGTGATCAGACACAGTGGAGAGCACAGATAATTTTAGACCAGAAAAAAAATTCTAAACAGCTATCACTTCCACAGTTTTAACTCCTCAAGCACATATCTTGCCTCAGTATATTGCCACAAGCCACCTCTCTCTCAAAATGTAAATACATTTCACATAGGACGTTTTTGAGATCTGAACCTTAATTGATAGAGAGTCCCTGTCATGTTCTCATTGACTGCAATACAGTCTGCAGGATGTGTGTCTCCTCTCACTCCAGTTTCTTAAACTTACAGATTCTCTCTTCCTTCAAACACTTTTTACACATATTCATTCTTATGTTAAACTAGTCTTGCTTTCACTAATGATGTACAAATCTCTGGGCTTCAAGCTCTAGTTTGAGACAAATACATTTTCATCATCAAAATGGAGATTTGTCCCTCTCATTTTTGTAATGTCTGTTGGCTCAGTGGTTTAGAACACTGTTCTCCTGATCAGCTTCCCCTTAGATGAGAAGGTTGTGTGTTTGATACCCGCTCACTGCAGTGCTCCACGTGATATTGCTCTCATGTACAAAGTTGCTTCACATCTTTATCCTGTACCATAATTCAATTCCACTCTAACTTACTTTAACATTATTACCTAAAATGTGGATTGATATGCTTGTTAAATACATCTTTTCCTGTGCTGCAGAGAATGTCTTAGTAGTCCAGTGGTTTAAGTTCATTTCACTTCTCAACTCCTTTTAGATCCAAAGACTGTGAGTTCGAGCCTTGCTTAGGGCAGAACTCAGGAGAGTTGAAGGATGCAGGATTCCACAGCTGATGTCAATCTGCTTAATGAGAATGCTTTTCTGTCAATTTCATGCAATTGACAGAGTAAACACCAGAATCTGGCCTGACATTGCTGTGTGACATGTTAGCTCAGTGCATAGCATCTCTGTCTTACAAACATGAGGGTTTAAGTTCAATTCCACCCAGTGCTGATTTTAATCTTGGTAGATTTTTCAATACTCTTCAGCTTCCAGTTATGCAATCTAAATCCGCTTTCAGCAATCACATGCAATTTCTACAGAAATTGCATTTTCTAGTTATGTATTTCGCCGTTTTTTGGCGTCTAACCAGTCCCACACAATTTGTCGTATCAACTTTGTTTCAATGTCAAAATGTACATCTCCATAAGGAGATGTATGCTATTCTCATCTCTAACGTATTCCAGTGATTTTATATATTTTTTTTAAAGCATTAAAATTTATAATGGAAAGTCTAAGGGAGCAATGTTTGAAAGTTCATATCTCAAAAACTAAAAGTGCTTAAGTGTTTAAACTTGACCCATGTGGAACTGCTTCACATATTTAAAAATAGAACCTACCTAGCACCACCATGTGGTCAGTTATTATGTGTTTTACATTTTGGCTTATAACTCATAAATTGTAAGGCCTATCCAAACAATTTTCGCATAGTGTATTCCTTGGATGGTACAAAGTAGACTGATATAGGCCATGCCCATTTGCTCCTAAAATAAATTCTGTCATTTCGAATTTTTTCATAAATGCATTTTTTTGCTTATTTGGCACATTTTTCATCCAATTTTCACCAAACTTTGTGCATATCATATTTAGCTGACTCCGAACAGAGCTCATATGTTTGTTTTTTGGTATCACTTACCGTTTGTCTGTAATTGGTTAACAAACCTTTGAAGGTGTGGCCTGATGCATTCAACGAGCCATAACTCTTCAATGCTAATTCAGATCGATACCAAATTTGGTAATTTTGTACATACAATGACAGTGCACCATTGTGTCCAATTTGATACAATTTTACCCACAGGGGGCACTACTGTAATATTATAACATGATATTCCACAGTTTTGTTGTCTTTAATGAAATGAAACTTGGTGCACAAATTCTCCATGTCAGTGTGCATGACATATTGAAACATGGCACCAATAGCCTCACCTTGTGGCCATTATTGAAACACCAACATATATTTAAGAGATATGGAACTTAATAATTACTAACATTCCATGGTAACAAATTCAGCAAAATTGTACAGATGGGGATGCTGAACAAGTCTGTGGTATTTGATACAATTTCACCTGTAGGTGGTGCTACAAAATTTTAAATAATTGCTGCTGAAGCAGAAATTTGCAGGGACAGTGGCAATAACATCAGTGGCAGCAGCCGGCAGTAGCAGCGGCTGCATCTGGCAGTTTGTGGCTCTCACACACAATTTCTTTAGAAATTGCAGAATTTTCTAGTTTATTTGTACTGTTTGTACATGAGTGCTAATGAGTTGATGAAAACATTAGTTTCTAAGGAATTTGTGAGATGAAATTTTGTGAATGACTAACGTTTTTATTTTTGAATCAACAGAATGTGCACCTTTTTCAGATAAGTAAGAGTGTAATTTCTTGTTCATTGACACTGCTTGGGTAAAGGTAAGTAAGGTCATTCAAGTATGAGTAAAGGTAATATTCTGTCAGTACACCACATTTTCTTCGTAATATGTATTTTTATTTCCATTTGTAGATTACATACATATGTATGTACATACATATACATACATATGTATGTACATACATATACATACATATGTGTGTATGTATATACATAATCTACATGTGTAGATTTCCAAGCTTCATCAGTAATTTGTGAAGAATAGTAATGACTCATTAAGACTACATAAGTATTCGGCTGTGGTTGTATTCAGCAACCACTGTCAATTTCTGTGTTTTAGTGCTAATTCTCTTAGTATACCAGGCTAATCCCGAATGACAACTGGGGTAAGTACATCATCAAGGTAAATTTAAAAAGAAAGTTGTTAATCTAAACAGAACTGTCCATCTTTTCTATCTAAACATTGTACAACAAGGAATGTAATACCTTAAAAATGTATGACTGTTCTTTTTAAACCTTGTTAAAGTTGCAGTTTGTTGTGTCTAAAGGTCTGACTGGATTGTCCTGCACGGATGAGCAGCACCACTGGAACTCAGGGACACAACACTAGTCCCAAAAATGTGTTTAAAAAATATGCTTCAAGCACCACATGGCAAGTGCTGACATCCCTGAGATTATACTGCCCATTTCCCCATTTCTACCACCAACCCCTGCCTACAGCTCACATGAAGCACTGAAGATGAGCTTAGAAGTGGCCCATGTTCCAGTGGGCAGCCTTCTGCACAAATGCATCTCTGCTGAACCAGACCAAATACCAGCAGTGCCCACACAGCTCCAGCAGACTCATAGTGTACATGGCATTGACATGCAGTGCCAGAAATGCATGCTGTTTTACAATATGTCTGTTAAATTATGAGATGATAAATGTGCCAGCTTGGAGGAGGTCACTAAAATACAGAGTGCCTCTGCAACCAAATGGATCCCGTGGTTACTACCTTCAAGTCCAACTAAGTATGTTTTGTACAGGACTAGAGAAATGCAAGCTGCTTGTCTGGGCTCCATCTGAGAAAGTTATAATTGCTTTGCCGTTTGATTTGAGTTTTTTTCACAAATTCTACCTAAACTCAAGTCTTCTATTTTAGGATTGTAAATGAGTTCCTGTCAGGCAGACTCACTCTGTGCCATAAATATGTACATACATGTAACTAGGCTCAAGTTCTAATCTTAACCCTTACATACTGTTCATATTCTGGCCCTTCACAGTATCCTTCCATTAGTCTCTATACCAATTTTCTTAACAAATCTATTTTTAATTCATAAATACATCAATAATAAATGTCATAAATAAATATATAAGTAATTAATAAATGGGTGATTAACCCTTAATTAAGCTTTCAGAGAGCAGAGAAAATGTATTCTTTAGGTTTTGCTATTTGTTTATGAAGAGAAAACATTCACAATCACATTATATTATGGTCCTGTGTTACCTAAAACAGCCATAATGATTTTAGATATAAATAAAGCAAAAACATTTTTGAATGGTAATTTTTTTGGGTCAAATTTAACCCATAATACACATCTACATAAGAAAATGAGTATCAGCTGCACAAAAACATAGATAGATGTTGAAATATTTCTGTTTCTGTATAGTCTGATTCACTTAAGGAAAATTCATAAAATTATCAGGCTAAAAGAACACTGTGTTCAGGGTGTTTTTACTGTTCTCAAATGTAAAAACAGGTCAAATTTGACCTGAATAGTATATAAGCGTTAAACCTGCTATATAGAACTCTCCACCTTTGTACAAATCGTCTCCCTATTGTGGTAGTTGATTGTCAGTCATTGTCATTGTTTGAATGTCAGACGACAGCTTGCCAGTGTCTTTCATATTGTGTACCAATAACTTGATTAACTGTTAGCTGATCCAGCTGATGAAACAGCTGTAAATCCTGACATATATTTGGACTGTTTTTCTCCAGTTGACTTTTCTGAACTAACTTCAATGATTTGTTCAGCTAAACCATCGTCTCTTAGACCCCATCCCAACTAGGTTGCTTAAGGAAGCCTTACCCTTAGTTAGCACGTCTTTACTAGATATGATCAATCTGTCTTTAGTAACAGGCTATGTACCACAGTCCTTTAAAGTAGCTGTAATTAAACCTCTTCTTAAGAAGCCTACTCTTGATTCAGGCATTTTAGCCAATTATAGACCTTATATCTAACCTTCCATTTCTCCCTAAGATCCTTGAGAAAGCATCGGACAAAGGATTTGTCTCTATACTTGTCCTGTTAGATCTTAGTGCCGCATTCGACACAATTGACCATCAAATCCTTTTGCAGAGACTGGAACATTTAATTGGCATCAAAGGAACTGCATTAAGCTGGTTTAAGTCCTATTTATCAGACTGATTTCAGTTTGTACATGTTAATGATGAATCCTCCGTGAAGGCAAAAGTTAGACACAGAGTTCCACAAGGTTGGACCAATTCTATTCACCTTGTATATGCTTCCTTTAGGAATAATATTATTAGGAAACACTCCATAAATTTTCACTGTTATGCAGATGATACCCAATTATATTTATCAATGAAGCCTGATGAAACCAATCAGTTAACCAAACTCCAAGCATGCCTTAAGGACATAAAGACCTGGATGACCTGCAATTTTCTACTACTAAACTCAGATAAAACTGAAGTTTTATCTGTACAGCACCACTGTAAGGAATCTGGGAGTTATTTTTGACCAGAATATGTCCTTTAACTCCCACATAAATCAAATCTCAAGGACTGCCTTTTTTCACTTACGTAATATCAGAAAAATCAGGCACATCCTGTCCCAAAAAGATGCAGAAAAACTAGTCCATGCATTTGTTACCTCTAGACTGGATTATTGCAATTCCTTATTATCAGGCTGCCCTAACAAGTCTCTAAAGACTCTCCAGCTGGTCCAGAATGCAGCTGCATGTGTACTGACTTAAACTAGAAAAAGAGATTACATTTTTCCCATTTTAGCTTCGCTACATTGGCTTCCTGTAAAATCTAGAATAGAATTCAAAATTCTTCTCCTAACTTACAAAGCCCTTAATGGTCAGGCACCATCATATCTTAAAGAGCTCATAGTACCGTATTATCCCACTAGAACACTGCGCTCCCAGAATGCAGGCTTACTGGTGGTTCCTACAGTCTTTAAAAGTAGAATGGGAGGCAGAGCCTTCAGCTATCAGGCTCCTCTCCTGTGGAACCATCTTCCAGATTTGGTCCGGGGTGCAGACACCCTCTCTATGTTTAAGAGTAGGCTTAAAACTTTCCTTTTTGATAAAGCTTATAGTTAGGGCCAACCAGGCTCGCCTTGGATCAGCCCTTAGTTATGCTGCTATATGCCTAGACTGCTGGGGGACTTCCCATGATGCACTGAGCTCCTCTCTCCTCCTCCTCCTCTCCATCTGTATGCATTCATGTAACATCAATGTCACTAACTTTGCTTCCTCTCTGGAGTTTTTTTGTGCTTTCTCATCTCACAGGAAACCCGGGGTTCCGGGCCGAGCCTTGCGGTCCTTCACAGTCCTGTTGGCATCCTTCCCTGTCTATTGATGCTTATGCTTGTTGTGATTGTTGCTCTCCTGTCACCCCCCCCCCTTTCCCTCTCTCTTTCTCTCTCTCAACCCAACCGGTCAAAGCAGATGGCCACCCACCAAGAGCCGGGTTCTGCTTGAGGTTTCTACCTGTTAAAGGGGAGTTTTTCCTTACCGCTGTCGCCAAGTGCTTGCTCATGGGGATATTGATACGGTCTTGACCTGCTCTATGTGAAAAGTGCCTTGAGATGACTTTTGTTGTGATTTGGCGCTATATAAATAAAAATTGATTGATAATTGATTGATTGATCCCACATAATGCTAGTTCCTTGGTGTTTTTTATTTTTTTATTTTTATTGCTTGTGCTTCAGTTGTATACATTAAGTGATGTTTTACATTTAATAGTAATTGTAGTGAACTTCTACATATAACTTCCATGGCTTAATTAAATGCCATATGAATTAAATTTTGTTTTAATTTAGTGATGTTTTGCCATTTTAATAGCGAATAATTGTAATCACCTTCTAGGTAAACAAATTCCATGAGTTTAATAAATCTTCTCGCCAGTTTATGTACGTACAATAATAATTATAAATATAATATAATATAATATAATATAATAATTTTAATTTTTAATAATTTTAAATATGGTTCAGTTTATGAGCAAATCCACTCCCTAAATATATTAGTAAATACAACAAATATTAGCAATTGAAATGAAAAACACAAAACAATTAAAAATCAAAATATGTACAAATGATAGTACAATCAAGGCACTGTGGGCTGTGTAAGCAGGTCCACTCAGAAGGGCAAATTAGTAAATATTTACAAGTATCCAGGATCTTCTGAAAATGTGAACTGCCATCCTCCATCAGCATCCTAATGGATGTTCTCACCCTGCATGTTCACAAGCACTGCACAGATTCGGAGGATTTTGTCCACTTTGTGTACCAGGTTGATAGGTACAGTCTGGGAGATTATTTTGAACCTACGTTGAACCTCCTGATAACTCTTTCCACATGTATGCACACATTTGTAATCCTCCTTGTGCCAGTAACATCCTTGTCAGACAACTGCCCTTCTTTCAGCAAATCTCTGATAGTAAAGCCTCTGTCTGCCATCACTTCATCACCAGGACGCAGGTACTTGAGGAAGCCAGACTCTTGAGTCATGAACTTGTTGCTACATCTGCCTCCATCAGCAGGAGAAATGAACATAACAAGCCCACAATAGTAATAGGGCAATCGCAACTAAATACCTAATTAATACGTATTGCTGGAATAATAATGGCTGTATGACAAGCCTCTGGAGTCAAGATTATGTGGTTTTTGCAGCGTGTTCTCAGTGTAGTCGATAATGCCAGTGGTCTTGGGGAATGTCTCCCTGAAGCACTGAGGCATCCTGCTCTGGATTGTCTCCCATAGCAGCAATGGAATGTAGATCCTCATGTGCTCCCCCATTGTGTCTATCCAGTAGGAGAGGATCCTGCTCACTACCCCCGGTACACAGCAAAGCATTCTGCAAGATCAAACTGGAGTAGATTCAACTTCAGCTTCATCATGGTCATCAATATTCAATCCATTATGTGCATCTTAGAGTTTGCTTTGTAGAACTACTGCAGATATTTAACATAATTAAAGAAGACATTGAGAGAAAGGCCTGTGTACAACACAGAGCTAGCATCATTCTGCAGGATGGCATCGGCAATGAGTTCTTAACCACCACACTGTTTCCCTGTCGCATTCAAGTTTCTTCTTTTCTCCTCATGTGTAGCTGTGATACATCAGCGCCTGAACCTCCCACTGAGTGTCAACATCTTTATGCTTTTGTGACACTGACAGTGGAACAGTCTAGTCAACCTCTGCATCACTGTGCCTGTCATCTGCCAAACATAAGACTACATAAGACCACAACCTGTTTAGCATAAAACATAAAACATACCCAGAGTTAAGACACAAGAAGCTAATGTCTCCTACATTTTTCAAGTGCAATGCCTGTAGTAGTGGTCATTCAAATAATCATATTGCATATATTGGTCCCAGATTTTACAAATGCCCTGTGCTAGCAGTGATGAGCAATATACAGTATAACTTAACTTAAAGACAGTTTGCTGGACAAGTTTTTATGTAAGATGATATATAAAATGATATATAGGGACACCAACTGAGACTAAGTCACTTTTAAGAGTTAGCCATTCAAACATCAGTTAACTGCGGCTGCTGATCTCTTTCTCGGATGATGATCTTGTTCTTAAGAGGGGGATGAAGGTTATAAGGTGCCTAACATCCACATTCAGCTAACAAAAGTTGTGGTCGTCCGAAGAGTTGTTGTGTTAGCTGCTGCTGTAAAAAGAGAGCTAGCTAGCCAATGACTGGAAGTGCCTGGCTGGAAGTAAGTCTAATATGTAAGGAGGGATGTGATTATTTCTACAGTTTCAAAAGCCATGTTCATATTCAGCCTGTATTGTTATTAGGTCATCATACCGTTACGTAATAGCCTACCTGTAATGAAAACAGTTGTATTAACCAGCTCTTTTACCATAGCCACAAAATAGTCTGTTTTACAGCTACATTGTTATCATTTTTTCAAATTAGCTGAAAATTACATTTTCAAAAATCAAATTGGCTTAAAGTTTGATTATTATGGAGGTGTAAACAATACATGACATGCAGGTTCTCCTCATCAACAACAGCTCACATTAGGGGTGTGCCTGAAAACAAATACATTATTTGGCAAAGCACAAATAGTGGGTTTTTTATGAATATTTGTTTCATACAAATATTTTAAAAATTATGTTTTTCGGGAAGAAAAAAAAAAAACATGTCAAATACCACCACGCAGGTCGGTTACATCGCTATCTCAGTCTCTGTCCTCTGCTCCACTGTTACGTCTATGAGCTGGTCTGAGGGGGAGACACATCCACCTGCTACATGATGCACATTTCCTAATTTGGACATTACTCCCGGAGTTGAGGGTGTTTCCCAGAGATAAAGCTGAGCTACTGACACATGCAAAGTGCTCCCAAGGGGCTCTCCATAACCTGTTGTTCCCTCTCTCCTTTCCACAAAGTTAGGTTGTAAAAAATAGGCAATAAATGAAAAGTTCAAAGCAAGAATTGCCTTTGAAGTTCTTCCCTACACATTACACAGTGTGCTGTGTCTGTGTTATGGGTGTATAAATAGGTAGAGGTGTATCTGCAATGACGTGATGAGTTAAGTTTTAGCTCAGTAGTCGGTGCAGTCGTCTATGATCTGAGAGACTCCAGTTTGAGACCCGGTGTGGGAACCTCCTTTGTAAGGTAATTTATTCATGAACACATATTGTGACATTTTACAGGATTTTTAACCCCCTTTCCACTTTTATTCGAATACAAATACAAATACAAATAATTTTGCTGCCTCAGCAAATACAAATACAAATACCAATACTGGACTGTCTGCATATCCCTAGCTCACATGTCCCATTAAATACCTGCAACATTTTTTTCTTTTTGTTTGCTTGTCCTTGTACATCTTAAATATAAGCTCATTTTAACTAAAAAAAGGAAAGAAATATATTTAACACATTTGATTTAATTGCATTAATTGTTTATTTCAAGTTAAATATTATATAAATGTAAAGGTTCACAGCACCTGTTGGCTTTTATTCTGAGTGATTGAGAATGGGCCTATATTATTTAACTTATGATATAATAATTTAACTGTTGATATAATAGGCCCTAGTATAAAATAAAATAGTTAAAACCGAGCATTTGTTTACATATATGCATTTTACATTGGGAGTTAGGTGGCTCTGGGTGCCGTGACAAAAATTTTCCTTTGAAGGGGTGCCATAGACAAAGTTTGGGAACCGCTGTCCTAGAAGGTGCCGTTTTCCAGTTTGGACACTCATGAGCTTTACTCTCATGCCACCCTCAAGACAAACTTTACATTTTTAACTCCGACATAATTCTGTCTCTAAGCAAAAAAAAAGCAAAGAGAAAAAATAATTAGTTTATTGTTTCATATAATGGGTTATAGTAAAAACATTCATGTTATGGACTACATCGAGCACAGCAACAGGGACTGGGCTTTAGAGTGTTTATGAGATGATACTAGGTCTTTAGAATGGTACTGAAAACATAAAAGCTTTACTGAGCAACACACTATTCCATTGTATTAAGTTGCAGTAAAGTAACAAAAAAGAAAACTGAGAAGCATTTAGTCATGTCCTAAAAGTGATTGAACATTTTCTAGCATGGAACTTGCATGTACTGTATGTCCATTACTTCTTTCACTCTACAATTTTCTTGTTGTTCTCTGCTGTTTTGAATGAAATGAAAAAAAACACACATGGATAGGAAAAATTAGGCCTAGTGCTGAAGTATGCACCTGGGACTCCCAGAAGGTGTTAAAACGCCAGGAGCCCTCTCACACAAAGCAGGGGAGGGATCACATTAGGCTAGCAGGCTAGCAGGTGCAACCTTCACATTAAAGCAAGGACTAATAAATGCCTTTATGACTGCATCTGTTTTCAAGTCCTGTGGTGGTAGTATCAATGAGAGGGAGGAATGCTTATGGGGTAGCAAACTACAAATGGTAGAAACCATTAGGTTCTACAGAAAAAACATTAAGACTACAGATAAAGTATACACTACCTCTTCAAATGTGATGAGACTAAATAGTCTGTAACTATTCCAGTGCCTGAAGGATGGTTGAGTATATATTTGTAACACATGCAACTTTGAACCTTCAACAGAAAGCAGGCAAAACCTGGAATTTGCAATGTATCCAGATGTGGAGCTTAGAGTTGCCAAACATGCCAACTGTGACTGTAAAACTTTCTTTAAAGCCCCTAAGTGTAGAATTTGAACATTTTTACTGTAGTCACTCAATGTAAGTTTAAAAAACAAAACAGTGACAGATAGCTTTAAGTTGGTTCCAGACCCCTGAATTGCTGACCACTTCTCTAATTTGGTCAGAGGTGCAAATAAATATGCTGTTGTGGTGTTTTCCCCAGTTGAAGAAACAATTGACCATTGAGAACTTAGGCAGGACTCAGAAACGTGATGTTATCTTCCTTCACAGCAAGACTGCCTCCTGACTACATCATTGAAAAATAGCAAAAGAAGAATGGCAACAATTATGGATGACATCAACACAGATTAACAGGTTAGATTGACAAATTTCTTTGATCAATGTGAAAAACATAAAGTCATCTGCTCCTAGAAACCACTACTGTGGCCTCCATTTTGACTGAAAATGATCAGCATTATGGATACATGACTCCAGATTAGTTAGGACAAACTAGAGAAATTACCCACCTCCCAACAAAAATTGGATCACATAAACACAATGTCAAAGTGAATGAATGAAGTGAAAGGAAATAGCAGTCCAGTCTGATTATCAGGATAAGACAGCATGCTACTGACCAAACAACAGTAACAGCAGCCCAAACAGAAAAAATATGGCAAAGGTTTAAATGTAAATGTAAATTGACTCTCATAACACACACCAAACCTGCCAGAAAGTCAGAAGAAGAAGTGAAGCTATGGTTGACAGAATCTGCTGATCCAGAAAGCATATGTGATAAAACTGCTGCTTTTCTGGAGAGTTGACATGTCGGGACTGGGAAATAGGACAGTGCGGACACACAAGTTTATACTTGTCAAAATTAGCCCAAGTGCTGGAGTATGCGCCTGGGACACCCAGAAGATGTAAAAACACCAGAAGCCCTCTCCTGACGCTTGTCAACCTGTGATGACACATGTCAATGATCTGTGCTTTAAAATGCAGTCAATATGTGTGTGTGTTGCCCTTTAGGGAGAAGGCTAGGGTGGAAAACATTTGAGTTTGACATCAGAGGCTTGTATTTTGTATGTTGTACCTTGTAGTCAATACTGATTTCTAACCCTTCTCCCCCTCACCTACCTATAACTTAAACAATGACAACAATATAGTCTGAACCTAACCTTAACCAAGTAGTACTTGCCTAAACCTACCCAAGCCTTAAACATAGGTGGAAATTAGAAAACACTCATATCTCAAATGTCAAATTGGTTGTTTTAGAATGCTATCAACTTATTTTGTTGTTTAGGAATGCTTAATCCTGTTGTTGCCCGTTGCTGCATCATGTTAAGAAGTTCTGGCGGCACATTTTCAAAGGCATCAATGCATGAATTCAGATACTAGTCTAGGGTATGTTTCAGGCCTTGGGGCTTGTCAGCTGCACAGTTTTAATCAAGGTTTCTTTGTGAATTGTGATCAGCTCTTCAGCCTTGTTTGGGGTCATAATTAATTTACCAGAGCCAAAGCTGTTTCATAGATAATGACAAAGAACAAGTGTTTATTCCTGTTATAAAATGCCCTTTTCAGTGACATCATGAAAAATTCCTCACTTCTCTTGCCGTTGTTTGGATAGCTAACTGCAAGATGGACACATGTGGTTTGTCGACTGAAACCCTGTGTTTGTGTTTATGACAGCAACATTGTGGTTAAGTGACTCAATATGTGAAATTTTTCTTTGTCTGAGGTCATGGTTTAACTTGACTGAGGGTCTCAGCTTGTGGTCCTGCTGCTGTTTTTATTCAAGGGAAGACTTTATAGTATCACACCTGTTTGTTTGCTTAAACTATGACTCATTTGCCTCTGTGTTTGTGTCTGATTTGATGTAGTTTGTAATGACACCCCATGGAATAACAATGCAGTCATCTCTGTGCTTCTCAGCACTCGGTCCTTTTACTGCCTTGTTTTATAAGAATTCACAGGGAAAACTCTGGCGCTTCCAATGAATAGTGCTAAGAAATATGTCCAGGATCATAGAACCTGCTTCTTGTTGAAATAATAATTGATATACTGCTGAAACAATGGTTATATGAAATCTAGACCTCTAAACTGCAATTTAATTACAACTTGTTTTATTTTCATAGCTCTGGCTTGATCATTTCTGAGATCTCAGAACATGGCACCATTGCTACAATTAGATCTCAGCAGGTACTACAGTGAATGCATTGTTATCATAACCGATACAACCGATGGTAAGAGCCACAAGGTCTTTGCATGAAGAATAATTCATCTGTAGTTGTTCACGCTGTATGATGAAAAATCCCATTTTTGGGATTTCCTAATTTCATTGTCCTAAGACATGCAATGCAATACAGCACGCCAAAGTGTCAGCTTGTTCCATTATCCAACTTGTACAATGAAAATTGAAAAAGGAAGTCGAGAGCTGGAGACAGAGACAGTTCGCCTTTAAAGTAAAAGTTGTCAGTTGCCAGTTGAAGTGTGTTGGCTGCACCAGTCAATTTAAGGAGAGCTACATAAAATTTACTTTTACACACTTTGGAGATGAAACTATGTAAAAGGAAGCAGAGGTGGCGGAACCAGCCCCAGGGATTATCAAATTAAATGCAGCGTGTTACCAAGATGCACTGAGCCACTGCAGTCATTTAAGAAAGTTCAAGTTTTATGTTTTTGGTCTTGTTGTGTGCATGACTTTATCGAGTTAACCTCTCCAACCAAACACTGTTTAAATTATTTACCTGGAAACCAGCATAGCTAACTTTTAACTTAAGAAGATTATCAATACTAGCTGTTGTAGCTAACAAATTGCTGTTGTATGCTAATGTTACTTGTTTATTATTATCAACTGTTTTGCACCTCATTTGAATATTTGCTCACCTAAGTCTGTGTGAAATGTCACATTTATGGTAGAAGTGAGTTAACTGGACCATATTCAGTCATATATGTAAGGTTTAGAGGTGTTTTGATCTGCATTTTTGATTCATTAAGCTCGTGTGTGGTCTTTGTATTTACAAATGTGTGTGTGCATGCAGGCTACAAAGTAAAGAAATGTTATAGTATAATACATGCCATGTGTCCCTATTTGACAGGTGTGGGACCTCCACTTGTAGGCTAATGCATAACATCACTCTCTGACTGCATCATGATAAACGGGAAACAGCCAGGGGGAAACTAGCAGCAGGTAAGTAGAGAGTAGAGTAGAGTCCATCATTTAGACAGTGACTGACTTAGATTGTTTTGGCTCTGGCATATATGATTTGAAATGAAACAATGACTGAAAAGAAAGTGCTGACTTGGTTTTAAGTAGTTTTATTGTGTTCACATTCATACCATGGCTTGTTTGTTTTAATTGCACACTATTTTATCTTCACTCTTTATTATTGTGAGAGAGCTGTATCACAGCTCTACTGGGTGAAGAGTGAAGCAACCTTAGCCCCCTTTTATAGGTAGTCTGTGAGAGCTGTACTACAGCTCTCACAGACTACAGTCGTATTATCTTCGCTCTTTATTATTATTTCTTTATTTATTATTCTTCTATATGTTTTTTGACCATTAACTACTCCTACATGCTTTCATCTACAAAAACTGTTCATATGTCCAAATATTCAGCTTGTTCAGGACATTGCTGCTATTTTTTTTTTCATAACTTACTATACTTTTTAAGATTTTAAGCTTTTTATTTATTTTTTTACAATGGAAGTGAAAGGGAGCAAAATACACACATACAGACACAAACACATGCATACTGACCCACATACAGTACATACATACATACATACTTGGTATGTGCAGAGGGCCCAGTATTTCTATTTGTATCTATATTTGTTGGGGCAGCAATCATTTATATTTGTATTTGTATTCAAATAAAAGTGGAAATAGGCATAAATATCCAGTTTTTGTTTTTATTACACTTTTCATTTTAGGATATTAGTGTGTTAAAATAAATGTTTATGAATAAACCATCTTATGAAGGAGGTCCCCACACCAGGTCTCAAACTGGAGTCTCCCAGATCATACAGAGCTGAGTTAAAACTTTGCTGATTGCAGTTGTGAAGACAGACCTGTAGGTATTTATACACCCACAACACAGACAGCACAGTCTGTAACATGTAGGGAAGAACTACTGCTTTGCACTTTTCATTTATCACCTATTGCTAACTTTGTGGAAAGGAGAACGGAAACAACAGGTTATGGAGAGCCCCCTGAGAGCACTTCACACCTGTCAGTAACTCAGCTTCATCTCTGGGGAACACCCCCAAGTCCAGGAGTGATGTCCAAATTTGGAAATGTGCGTCATGTAGCAGGTGGTTGTGACTCCCCTTGTTGAGACCTGCTGATACATGTAACAGCAGAGCAGAGGAGAGAGACTGAGATAGTGATAAAACCAAACTGTGCACTGGTATTTGACATGTTTTTCTTTTTCTTTTTGAAAACAATTCATTTTTAAGATATCTGTGCAAAATAAATGTTCATAAAAAAAAACACTATTAACGTATTTGGATTCGGGCCCATCCCTAATACATACATACATGCATACAGATGGGTGACAAATTAAAGGAAAAACTGGTACAGGTCTGAATGCTTGACCCTTACAGTGAGGGGATCTGGTGGCTCTGTTATGCTTTAGGGGGCATTTTTCTCAGCCTTGGCATTGATTCTACAAGTCTCTGGAACTGTTCTAGAGGGATGAACACCATTCTTCAAAATGATATTCCCTCATTTGGTGTTTTGATGATGGTGGTGGAGAGCACTGTCTTAGCATGTCAGTCCAAAATCTGTCATAGGTGTTCAACTGGGTTTAGACATTTAAACACAACAGAGGGTCATGGTTTGGACTTTATTTAGTTTTCATTTTGTCTTCACAGCTTGAACAAAATGAATGAATGAATAAATAAATAACTTCAAAACAACACTGGCACACATTTATTTCTTAAATTATAAATGCTAAGCTTTAATAAAAGGGTTCACTCCAACACAGAAGTGACCATGAATAAAATGGGGATTAACTGAAGTATTTTTGTAAAAGTCCCTCACAGTTATTCTATGTTATGTTTCCAAACAGACAAGTGATGCAAGTGTGAAAAGACACTTGATGGAACCGTCTTTTGGGAGTCTGTGTCAATTCTTTGACACACAGCTAAATTAAGCCTGACAGGTATCCTTCCACAGAGCAGGCTAGTCCTGCTGAATAAGTTACCATGGTTACTGAGCTGGGAATCATCAAGCTGCAGTGATGGAACGGAGCTCTCATTTAAATTAGCGAGGCTTATTGAAATAAACCAGGCTTTTCCTTTAGCCAGCTTGATGGAACACCCCTCTGGTCTCCTATCAAACATGAGGAATTTGGGGCAGACAAATGTAAAGTGGAGTTACAACAACTTCCTGTTTAATGCCCCAAACATGTTTTGGGCAAAATTCACTGGCATGCCACACCAAGAGCAAAAAAGCTTCCCAATTTCGCTCAGGTTCGCTCAGTACACCTGAAGAACCTGAAGAAGCTACAGGTGAAACGCGCTGTTTACTCTTAATAAAGTCACAGTAAAGTCATTACAATTTTGATTATCCCTTAATTAGCACTTCTTTACTAGATATGATCAATCTGTCTTTAGTAACAGGCTATGTACTGTAGTCCTTTAAAGTAGCTGTAGCCAACTATAGACTCATATCTAATCTTCCATTTCTCTCTAAGATCCTTGAGAAAGCAGTCGCCAATCAGTTGTGTTACTTTCTACATAAAAATAGTTTATTTGAAGATTTTCAGTCAAAATTTAGAGTGCATCATAACACAGAGATAGCATTGGTGAAGGTCATAAATGACCTCCTGACTGCATCAGACAAAGGACTTGTCTCTGTACTTGTCTTGTTAGATCTTAGTGCCACATTTGACACAATTGATCATCAAATCCTATGACAGAGACTGGAACGTTTAATTGGCATTAAAGGAACTGCATTAAGCTGCTTTGAATATTATCAGATAAAAAATAATTAATAAAATATTTAAAATAATTAAATATTTGTCAGATCGATTTCAGTTTGTACATGTTAATGATGAATCCTCCATGAAGGCAAAAGTTAGACACAGAGTTCCACAAGGTTCTGTTCTTGGACCAATACTGTTCACCTTGTATATGCTTCCTTTAGGTAATATTATTCAAAAACACTCCATAAATTTTCATTGCTATGCAGATGATACCCAAATATATTTATCAAAACTCAGCTACTAAACTCAGACAAAACTGATTGTTTTGTGCTTGGCCCTAAACACCCTAGAAACACATTATCCAATGATATAGCTACTCTAGATGGCATTACTCTGGCTCCAGCACCACTGTAAGGAATCTGGGAGTTATTTTTGATCAGGATATGTCCTTCAACTCCCACATAAAACAAATTTCAAGGACTGCCTTTTTTCACTTACGTAATATTGCAAAAATCAGGCACATCCTTTCTCAAAAAGATGCAGAAAAAATAGTCCCCACATTTGTTACTTCTAGGCTGGATTATTGCAACTCATTAATATCAGGCTGCCCTAATAAGTCTCAAAAGACTTCCCAGCCAGTCAAGAATGCAGCCGCACATGTAAGGGATCATATTTCTCCCATCTTAGCTTCGCTGCATTGGCTTCCAATAAAATCTAGAGTTGAATTTAAAATCCTTCTCCTCACCTACAAAGCCCTTAATGGTCAAGCACCATCATATCTTAAAGAGCTCATAGTACCCTATTACCCCACTAGAACAATGTTCTCCCAGAATGCAGGCTTACTGGTGGTTCCTACAGTTGCCAAAAGTAGAATGGGAGGCAGAGCCTTCAGCTAACAGGCTCCTCTCTTGTGGAACCATCTTCGAGATTCGGTCTGGGGGGCAGACACCCTCTCTATGTTTAAGAGTAGGCTTAAAACTTTCCTTTTTGATAAAGCTTATAGTTAGGGCCGACCACGCTTGCCTTGGACCAGCCCTTAGTTATGCTGCTATAGGCCTAGACTGCCGGGGAACTTCCTATTGATGCACTTAGCTCCTCTCTCCTCTTCTCCATCTGTATGTATTCATTTGCCATTAATGCATGTTACTAACTTGACTTCTTCCCCGGAGTTCTTTGTGCTCTCTCATCCCAAGGTAACCCCATGAACCGCGTTGACGTGGGGATGCCCTTCTTCTGTCCTTCTCCTGCTGCTCCTGCTGTTGCTGCTGTTTGTTGTTGCTAGTCATGCATCTATTGTTATTGTTGTTGTTACTATTGTTGTTCTGCTTCTCTGTGTCCCCCCCCCTTTACCGGGAGTTTTTCCTCACTGCTGTCGCCAAGTGCTTCTCATGGGGGAATTGTTGGGTCTCTCTGTCTGTAAATTAAAGAGTATGGTCTAGACCTGTTCTATGTGAAAAATGCCCTGAGACGACTCTTGTTGTGATTTGGCGCTATATAAATAAAAGTGAATTGAAAAATTGAATTGAACATGTGCCACCAGAACCATTTCGCTGCACCTTGGCAATGTTTCTACAAGTCTGTGGAATGCTACTGAAGGGATGAACACCATTATTCCAAAAGATATTCCCTCATTTGATGTTTTGATGGTGGTAGTGGAGAGTGCCGTCTAATATGTCGGTCCAAAATCTCCCATAGGTTTTCAATTGGGTTGAGATCTGGTGACTGCAGAGGCCATAGCATATGATTCACATCATTTTCATACTCATCAAAGCATTCAGTGGCCCCTCATGCCCTATGGATAGGGGCATTGTCTTCCTGGAACCTTAGATGGAACACAGACTCTCTTATCTCACCAAAGCCATAAACTCTAACCCACATTCCTGAGGACTTCTGTGAAGCCTCCCTGCAAATCTGAGCCAAACCTGAAATTCATGTAAATTAAATGTCTAATTATTATGCAAGTTATATCATTTTATTTGTCATGTAAATACAAGAAGAATGGTATAACTTTCATAGTTGTGTGACTATCTACCAAGGAGATATTAAACCTTGATCTTATTAACTTTTATTAACTTTATCCTAGATGTAATAATACTGCCCTCTAGTGACAAGAGTTAAATTCCCCTATGTTATGAGTTGATGAATGTTTGGTAACTATGTATTTGTATTTTAAAACACCTGTGTTAAACACAAGTGTTTAATTTTTGATCTATTAACCTCATAGACAATCGGTCTATAAGTAGTTGTATTTAAAGAGTGAATTTTCTGAAGTAACAGGAATATAAAGATATAATGTTTGAAGGATTTCAGTTTAAAGTTTTCTTTTATTGTTAAACAATAGTCACATTGAATGCTTTTATATTATGAAGTAAGGGTTATGTGAAACTTATATTTAAATATGTGTCTGAAAGTAATCTAATCATGTGTATTTCCTAACTTTAGTTCCTTTCACTATGGTATTTAAATTTA
Organism: Thunnus thynnus; assembly: GCF_963924715.1. Taxonomy (NCBI): domain Eukaryota; kingdom Metazoa; phylum Chordata; class Actinopteri; order Scombriformes; family Scombridae; genus Thunnus; species Thunnus thynnus. The sequence continues at coordinate 30,281,059 of NC_089532.1, read as the reverse complement.
TTTCAGTGCAGATGGTTTAAGATATGTAAATAGGTTGAGAAAGTTGAATCAATGAAGGTTGTATGCATAGACATCATGAAGTGTTAATATGAAGGTTAATGTTTGTTATGTTGTTAGAAAAACTGACTTATTATGAAACATATGTAAACTGCTTAACTGTTTCTTGAATGGTTTTACAAATATGACACAAGCTGTAGGACTGTTATTAATCAGAAAATATCTCAAAAAGCTTCAACAGTGACTTCAAGGTGTAATTGTTGTGTGTAAAACTCAGAATTAGACTTCCCCAAAATTCCCTTACTTCAGGAGATGCAGGCTGAAAACACCAGCCACACCTAGAGTCCCTGAGAACAAAGAAATTGAATATTCATCAACAATTGGGCACAAAAATCTTTAGAACACACCCAAACTCCGCCGACTTATAAAAGAGCCTCAAAGAAATTTCTCTTTGAGCTGGCCTCCAAGAACTCTTTTTTCTTAAGATGTCCCTTTAATTTGTTTTTCAAACAAATATATCCGTATTTAATCTTTTATTGCAACAGGTTCATTTGTTTGTTTTATTGTTAACATTAAGTCTCATATTTCCACGTACAGTATTTTAATTTTGAAGTAAATGCCGCTGAAGATTTGAGCGTAGTCAGATTAAACTTTATTCGACATTCAACTCAAGTTACTACAAGCCAACCAAAGCCTAAATCCTCAACTTAAACTCCTGAAGAAGAAAACAACACTTGAAACTGGACCTCTACCTGCTTTCTGAGAGCAATACTGCAAACTAGAAGTTAAGCCGGCCTAAAGATTCTTTCAGACCAGCCTGGAATGGCTTGATTCCTTTTATCAATTTTCAACACCTTTACATACGAAGATGCACCCACAGCCCGAAGCCTGATCCGGGCTCTTTGACAGCCAAACACTGCTGGACCTGCTGAGATGATACCTCTACCATGATGAAACACCTCAACAGTAAGGCATAACATGGCTTTGTGATCAAGGGTTGATGCTGAATAACGTCAAAATTAAAAGATATTATTTAGAGAAGTTGAATTAGCTTTCCCTTAGCATTCCCTGTTGCAGTATATTAAACCAAGCTCTAAGTCACACATTTAGAGCCACTCTTGCTGAATAATTTTCTTATCATTATTCATTATTATTATCATTATCATTTATAGACCTTATTTATTTATTTGTTTATTTATTTTTACTTTCTTTTTTATTATTTTTTATTACTTTTCTGTGTATTATCTTATGCTTTATCATGTATCCTTAAGCATTTTAGCTATTAATAAATGTCTTCATTTATCCTAAAAGTGTTTGGTTGTTTCTTTGATCTGCAAACAGAGGTCACTGTTTGGGACAAGAACTTATGATTATGGGACATTGATTGAATTGAACAAGGGTTAGTGCTCCCTCCTGGCACTAACAAATCCTAAGCAAAAAGGAGTTGGTGCCCACAATAACAAGGTAATTCAATAATAAAGTATTAAAACTCCTACATGTAGACCACACCATGTAAATTCCATGTAAATCGGATGATGTTTGTCATAAAAGGCTGACATCTTGTTGTCGGTAGGTGGTGCTATGACTATGACTCAATATTAACATATAAATGTGTTCAGGCCACGACTCTTATCAAGCATTAGAAATTTGGTGCAGGTTGGACAATGTACATTCAAGTTACAGCAACTTCCCTCTTCGTAGCGAAACATCAAAGTTTGTTGTGTCGCCACAGCGTTGACATATAATGAAAGCTCAAGATTTTGATAATTTTTCATGGCAAAGATCTATCAATGACACTGACCAAATTTGAAGTCAGTCGACTCAAATCTCTAGGAGAAGTTACAATGCCTGTCAATTGCAAAAACAGCGCTAAAATTGCAGAGCGGAAATTTAAAATGACTGACTTCCTCTTGGACTTAGGGTATGGCTCCAATAGGCTTTTTTGTAAATCATAACATGATATATGATACATGATACCAAATTTCGTCTATCTAAGTCAAATTTAAAGGTGGGGTTTTTTACGGTGAAATTTTCTAGGTGGCGCCCTTGGGTCATTTTCCCACACCCAAGCCCAAGAGCCATATCAGACAACTAAATACAACGTTTCTAACAGGGGTGCCAAGTTTCGTGGCATCCCTAGCCCCTCAAAAACAGCTTCCTGTTTCATGATGAATAATCCATCACCATGACAACAGCTTTTGATGAAAACTCAACATCTTACAACTTAGCTGACCAAATTTTAGGTGGATCTGGTTACCCTGCAAGGAGTAGTTGGTAAAAGTATGGGACCTATTACTTTTTGTTGCCAGAAGGTGGCGCTATTACTATAATTAAATATTGTCCTGTGCATGTCTTCAGACCAGGACTCTTATCAGTCATGTAAAATTTAGGAAAGATCTGACCATGTGGACTAGGGCTGTAGTCTCCTGGTCAACTGGTCGATATTGGTTGATATGCTCTTGTCTGACCAAATTCTCATTGGTCGAATAATCTCTTTGTTACTTTCATATGGAGAGAAGTGCTACATCAATAGCTTTCCAGGATTAATCCATTATTTCCTGCAGCGGGAGGGACAGACTAACAAATTACCTGTGAAAACGGGGGTGTATTCAAAACACCCCTGTTATTTTCACAACTTTGAACTTGCCCAACCTAATGGAGACTGCTAGGTCTAACTGCACTCAACATTTACTAAGCGTTTACTGAACGTTCTGAATGTTTACTGAATCAGTGTTTCTCCTATAATTATAACAATGAGAGCCCCTGCCAGACCAAAAAAATATTTTTTAATGCCAAAAATAATGCCAAATATCCACTTATTCAGAATTCAACAGCGTTTGGGAGCCTCTGTGCAGTGCTGTTCTGATATGTGAGTCAACCTCTGCATTGTTACCTAGGAAACTATTGGTAGCGTAACTTTGTTTAGGAATAGTACATTGCGTAATATATTTGCATCGTGAATGGGAAAGACCGATCGGCAAGAAAGTGACGGTGGATGTGAGCGGAGTAGAGGAAAAGGTTAGCGGTACGTTGTCAGTCTGGCAGTAAATGTACAGTACAGAATACAGTGCAACAGTTAATAAATGCTAAAAAGTCACGTCTGTTGTTTCCCCAAGTGCTGGAAAAGTGAAGGGGGTAAGCTCCAAAGTTAGCAACAATAGATTAGCCCAACCTGAAGACGCAAAACAGAGAAATAGAGAACGGAGAAATGTGTGGCTGCTGAGTTCACTAACCCCCCCGCCCCCCCAGATTCGAGTTATGACAACTTCCTTTTTCATGGAGAAATGTTGAAATTTGCCGTGTTGCCATGGCAATGTAATTCAATGCAAACTCACAATTTTGATAACTTTTCATTGCAAAGGTCTTTAGATGACACTCACCAGATTTCAAATTGGTCGGATTAAATCTAAATCTATTAGGGTGGTCGGGCCCTAATAATAGTAATAATATAATGAAAGTAATATAATGAAAGCTCTATTGAAACTGCAGGAATTGTTAGGGTCTGAGCACTGAATGGTGTGAAGGCCCTATTGTTCCTGAAGGAATTATGTGTTGTTTATTCCCTTATGGTGATATTTCATTTAATCTGTTTGTGTTTTTTCTATGTTGTATTATGGTAACATCAGAGGAACAGAGTAAACTGATTGATATGAGTTTCATATAATGAGGAATCATTTGTAAAATGAATTATGTGAAAGATGGGTCTGGTCTATTATTAAGATTATATCATGGAATGTCAATGGAATATTAAACAAAGTTAAATGTTATAAAATACGTTCACATTTAACAACCCTTGTATGTGACATAGCTATGATACAAGAAACTCATTTGAATGTAGGTGAATCATTTAAATTAAAACAGAGGTGGGTGGACCAAATCTTGCTGCCTATGGAAATAGTGCCTCAAGAGGTGTCAGTATTTTGATTGCTAAAACTACCAATTTCAAATCACTGCCTGACAAGAAAGGTAGATACATAATAGCATCAGGACTTCTTTGTGATAAAAAAAAATGGTGCTTGTTAACATCTATAGTCCTAACACTGAGCAAGCTAAATTTATTATTGACCGTCCTATTATCAAGGTTCTCGGACATCCCAATACTAATTGGTGGTGATTTTAATGTAGCAGCTCAGCCTAGTGTTGACCGGTCCAAGCAGCCTTTGCCAACTGATGGCACACTTGCCGTAGCCTTTGAAGAATTTCAGACAACAACGTATACAACAGATATTTAGAGATGTATCAGTAATGATGCACGAGAATATACATTTTATTCAAAGGTCCATAACTCATATTCTAGGATTGACTATTTGTTATTATTCTAGCCAGATGATTAAAAATGTGGTTAATTCTGTAATTCACAATATGGTTATATCAGATCACGCTCCTATCTCCGTTAGCTTTTACCTCTCCTTTGAAGTAAATAAAACAAAACAATGGAGACTTAATAATTCACTCCTGGGAAATTAAAAATGTATGTCCTTAATAAGGGCTAAAATAAAGGTAGTATTTCACTTTAAACATGAATTCAGTATCATCAATACAGACCGTATGGGAAGCATTTAAGGCTACATGTATGGGATGGATAATTAGTTATTCAACTGTTAAGAAAAAGGAGAAGAATGAAAGGAAAAACTCTCTAAAAGAAGAACTAAACAAACTTGAAAAGAGACATATGAGGGAACCAGACAATCACATATTAAGGAACTCTGTGTTACTTTGCAGAGCATAATTGCAAGAAATAATGCATGAAGAAACTGCATTCGCACTGTTTAAACTTAAGAGGAAATATTTTGAGTCAGGTGAGAAGGCAAAATGCTGGCAATGAGACTAAAACAAATAGAATCCAAACATTTAATATCAAATATACATGATGGTAGAGGAAGAACTATATAAAACCCAAAGTTTTTAAACTTATTATGAGAAATTATATGAATCCAAAGGTCATTTTAATTTAAAGGAAGCTCACAATTTTTTTGGTAACATATGCTTACCCTCGGTTGAACAGACAGACAAAAAAGAACTTGAGGAATATATAACAGATGCAGAGGTAAAATTGGCTATAAAGTGTCTGTCTAACGGTAAGACACCTGGAGAGGATGGTTTTGTATTGAGTTTTATAAATGCTTTCAGGATGTTGTGACTCCCTTTCTTACAATGCTATATAATGATGTTATAATGTCTCAATCAATGCCTGTCAGGATGTGAACAGCCGTAATTTCAACAATACCAAAACCTGGGTGAGATCATATGAAAATGAGCAATTACAGACCTCTTAGTCTGTTTAACAATGACTACAAGTTATTTGTTAAAATACTTGCAATATGTCTTGAAAGAGTGGTTCCCTCATTGGTCCATTTTGACCAAGTAGTATTTGTAAAAGGCCGTCATGCCTCAAGTAACATGAGAAGGCTCTTTCAGATAATGCATAGCGCTGCTTCACCTCAGCATTCAGCAGTAATGTTATTGCTGGATGCTGAAAAAGAATTTGACAGCATCAAATGGCCTATGACCTAGCGTAGCTCCCACTCCCCCGGGAGCTCCCGAGCAGCCGAGAAGCCAGGGCGGCTGGGTGACTGTCCGAAGGAAGCATAGCCCTTAGCAGAAGCCCACGGTTCACCACCAACCAGCTCATGTTTCTAACAGGTTCTCCCCACTCAGCGACACACCTGCTGAGAAACAAACTCTGATTATTGGCAGCTCCATAGTCAGAAACGTGAAGTTAGCGACACCAGCAGCTATAGTTAAATGTATTCCTGGGGCCAGAGCGGGCGACATTGAGTCAAATTTAAAACTGCTGGCTAAGAATAAAGGTAAATATGGTACGATTGTCATCCATGTCGGCGGCAACGACTCCCGATTACGCCAATCGGAGATCACCAAAATTAATGTTGAGTCGGTGTGTACATTTGCAAAAACAATGTCGGACTCCGTAATTTTCTCTGGACTGCTGCCTAATCTGACCAGTGATGACATGTATAGCCGCATGTCACAATTCAACTGCTGGTTGTCGAGGTGGTGTCCAGCAAACGATGTGGGCTTCATAGATAATTGGCAGACTTTCTGGGGAAGACCTGGTCTGATTAGGAGAGACGGCATACATCCCACTTTGGATGGAGCTGCTCTCATACCCAGAAATATGGCCAAGTTTATTAGTAGACCAAAACCATGACAACTCAGAGTTGAGACCAGGAGGCAGAGCTGCAGTCCTACATGCTTCTCTGCGCTTCCATTAGAGCAGTTACCCACCCAAAACTACATAGAGACTGTGTCTGTCCCCCGACCACTTAAATCAATTAAATCCAAAGTAAACAAAAGAAGAGTCATTCATGAAAATCTAGTAAAAATTAAAACCACTACTGCAATAGTACAACAAAATAAGATAATTAAATGTGGACTCTTGAACATTAGATCTCTATCATCTAAAGCTGTTTTAGTAAACGATTTAATTTCAGATCATCATATTGATTTATTTTGTCTCACTGAAACCTGGCTGTGTCATGAAGAATATGTCAGCCTAAATGAATCCACTCCCCCCAGTCATATTAATACTCATATTCCTCGAGACACTGGCCGAGGAGGAGGAGTTGCAGCCATTTTCAACTCAAGCCTAATCATTAACCCTAGACCTAAATTTAATTATAACTCATTCGAAAGCCTTGTTCTTAGTCTCTCTCAGCCAACCTGGAAAACTTTACAGCCAGTTCTATTTGTTATAGCGTATCGTCCTCCTGGCCCGTACTCTGAATTCCTATCTGAATTCTCAGAGTTTTTGTCGTATTTAGTCCTTAGTACAGATAACATAATTATAGTAGGTGATTTTAATATTCATATGGACGTTGATAGTGACAGTCTCAGCACTGCATTTATCTCATTATTAGACTCAACTGGCTTCTTTTAGTGTGTAAATAATCCCACTCACCGTCTTAACCACACCCTAGACCTTGTTCTGACTTATGGGATTGAAATTTAATAATTTTTCCACAAAATCCTATTTTATCAGATCATTTTTTAATAACTTTTGAATTCCTATTACTGGATTATACACCATTAGACAAAAATGTCCTCACTAGATGTCTCTCTAATAGTGTTGTAGATAAATTTAAGGAAGCAATTCCATCAGTACTGAATTCACTGCCATGTCTCAATACTACAGAGGACTCTTATGTTAACTTTAGTCCCTCTCAAATTGATAATCTTGTTGATAGTGCTGCAGGCTCACTAAGACAAACACTCGACTCCATCGCCCCCTTAAAAAAGAAGATAATAAAACATAAGAGGGGAGCTCCATGGTATAACTCCCAAACCCGCAAATTAAAGCAAACATTGCGAAAATTGGGAAGGATTTGGCGTTCCACCAAAGTAGAAGAATCTCGCTTAGTCTGGCAAGATAGTCTTAAAACATATAGGAAGGCCCTCTGTAATGCCAGAGCCGCCTATTACTCAGCATTAATAGAAGAGAATAAAAAATGCCCTAGGTTCCTTTTCAGCACTTTGGCCAGGCTGACAAAGAGTCATAACTCTATTGATCCATGTATTCCTATAGCTCTCAGTAGTAACGACTTCATGAGCTTCTTTAATGATAAAATTCTAACTATTAGAGACAAAATTAACCACCTCCTGCCCTCAACAGGCACCGTTCTCTCCCCAAACACAGGCACCTTAGAAATAGCAGTAAATCCTGACATATATTTGGACTGTTTTTCTCCAGTAGACTTGTCTGAACTAACTTCAATGATTTGTTCAGCTAAACCATCAACCTGTCTCTTAGATCCCATCCCAACTAGGCTGCTTAAGGAAGCCTTACCCTTAGTGAGCACTTCTTTACTAGATATGATCAATCTGTCTTTAGTAACAGACTATGTACCACAGTCCTTTAAAGTAGCTGTAATTAAACCTCTTCTTAAGAAGCCTACTCTTGATTCAGGTGTTTTAGCCAATTATAGACCTATATCTAACCTTCCATTTCTATCTAAGATCCTTGAGAAAGCAGTCTCTAATCAGTTATGTGACTTTCTACATAACAATAGTTTATTTGAGGATTTTCAGTCAGGATTTAGAGCGCATCATAGCACAGAGACAGCACTGGTGAAAGTCACAAATGACCTCCTAACTGCATCGGACAAAGGATTTGTCTCTATACTTGTCCTGTTAGATCTTAGTGCTGCATTCGACACAATTGACCATCAAATCCTTTTGCAGAGACTGGAACATTTAATTGGCATTAAAGGAACTGCATTAAGCTGGTTTAAGTCCTATTTATCAGACCGATTTCAGTTTGTACATGTTAATGATGAATCCTCCATGAAGGCAAAAGTTAGACAGGGGGTTCCACAAGGTTCTGTACTTCTGTACCAATTCTATTCACCTTATATATGCTTCCTTTAGGTAATATTATTAGGAAACACTCAATAAATTTTCATTGTTACGCAGATGACACCCAATTATATTTATCAATGAAGCCAGATGAACCTAATCAGTTAAACAAACTCCAAGCATGCCTTAACGACATAAAGACCTGGATGACCTGCAATTTTCTACTACTAAATTCAGATAAAACTGAAGTTATTGTGCTTGGCCCTAAACACCTTAGAAACACATTATCCAATGATATAGCTACTCTGGATGGCATTACCCTGGCCTCCAGCACCACCGTAAGGAATCTGGGAGTTATCTTTGATCAGGATATGTCCTTTAACTCCCACATAAATCAAATTTCAAGGACTGCCTTTTTTCACTTACGTAATATCACAAAAATCAGGCACATCCTGTCCCTAAAAGATGCAGAAAAACTAGTTCACGCATTCGTTACTTCTAGGCTGGATTATTGTAATTCCTTATTATCAGGCTGCCCTAACAAGTCTCTAAAGACTCTCCAGCTGGTCCAGAATGCAGCTGCACGTGTATTGACTAAAACTTTCTCCCATTTTAGCTTTGCTACATTGGCTTCCTGTAAAATCTAGAATCGAATTTAAAATCCTTCTCCTAACTTACAAAGCCCTTAATGGTCAGGCACCATCATATCTTGAAGAGCTCATAATACCGTACTATCCCACTAGAACACTGCGCTCCCAGTATGCAGGCTTACTGGTGGTCCCTACAGTCTTTAAAAGTAGAATGGGAGGCAGAGCCTTCAGCTATCAGGCTCCTCTTCTATGGAACCATCTACCAGATTCAGTCCGGGGTGCAGACACCCTCTCTATGTTTAAGAGTAGGCTTACAACTTTCCTTTTTGATAAAGCTTATAGTTAGGGCCGACCAGGCTTGCCTTGGATCAGCCCTTAGTTATGCTGCTATAGGCCTAGACTGCTGGGGGACTTCCCATGATGCACTGAGCTCCTCTCTCCTCCTCCTCCTCTCCATCTGTATGCATTCATGTAACATCAATGCATGTCACTAACTTTGCTTCTTCCCCGGAGTTTTTTGTGCTTTCTCATCTCACAGGAAAACCTGGGTCCCGGGCCGAGCCTTTGCGGTCCTTCACAGTACTGATGGCATCCTTCCCTGTCTTTTGATGCTTATGCTTGTTGTGATTGTTGCTCTTCTGTCCCCCCTCCCCCTTTCCCTCTCTCTTTCTCTCTCTCAACCCAACCGGTCAAAGCAGATGGCCGCCCACCAAGAGCCGGGGTCTGCTTGAGGTTTCTACCCGTTAAAGGGGAGTTTTTCCTTACCGCTGTCGCCAAGTGCTTGCTCATGGGGGAATTGTTGGGTCTCTGTAAAAGAGTACGGTCTTGATCTGTTCTATGTGAAAAGTGCCTTGAGATGACTTGTGTTGTGATATGGCGCTATATAAATAAAAATTGATTGATTGATTGATATTTATTTTATACTTTAGGAAGATATGGCTTTGGACCTATATGTATGCAGTGGATGAGGGCATTTTATCACAAACCACTTGCCTGTGTGAAAACAAACGGAATTGTGTCCTCATGCTTTGAGCTAACTAGATCAACAATGCAAGGATGTCCAGTCTCATCAATAATTTTTATTTTGGCGTTGGAACCCCTGGCATGTGCTATTAGAGCTAACCAACAAATAAGTGGTATTGATATATATGGGTATGATTTTAAGATAAATTTTTATGCAGATGATATATTATTAACACTTTCAAATCCAGCAATCTCAACCCCACACTTATTTAAGCTCATAAATGAGTTTGGCAATCTTTCAGGATGCAATGTAAATTGGAACAAGAGCAAAGCGATTCCGCTCAAATGCATGACTTTTCCAGCCCATCTTACCAAAACTCATAGTTTGGAAGAAAGAGGGACTGAAATACCTTGGCATTAATATAATCGCCCCCATTGAGAAAATATTCGAGATAAACGGTCCTAAATTGTTTAAAACTATCAAAGAAGATCTTACCAGATGGGGAACACTTCTGCTATCCTTGTGAGGTAGAGCAGAGATAATTAAAATGAATGTTTTCCCCAGACTGTCTTTTATGTTATCTTAAATTCCACTTAAATTACCTGATTATTGGTTTAAAGAAATTAAAAAGCTTTTTAGCTTTTTTTTAGTTTCTTTGAGGGAGTCAAAAACCAAGAATTGGTTTTAATAAACTGACAAAACAGAAATAAAGCAGGATTAGGGATACCAGAAATATATACATATTATTTGTCCTTTAATGGCAAATACCCTATGCTCTGGGCCTATCATGTACAGTGTAACGTCAATTGGATGTGGGTGGAAAAGAAAATTGTTGGTGAGACTAAAAATCAAGTATCCCTTTCTTCTTTGTGGTATTGTAGAAAGATCAGTACAAATATTAAGAACCCAATTATTAGTTTTTCTTTTATAATTCAAAAGAAATGTGCAATTAATGGACTATTTATGCCTTCATGTCCATTATGGGAGAACCCATTATTCACTGCTGGAGGGAAGACTCTTATTAATAAGGAATGGGAAAGCTACAACGTTAAGAACCTAGGCCAAATCTTAAAGCAGGAGAGAATAATAAGATTCAATGAGCTTAAAGCTAACTTTGACCTCAATGATTGGTGTTTTCTGCAGTATCTACAGTTGAAATCTATAATGCATCACTCATCTCTCAAGGGTACCATACTGGCCTCATAAAGATAGGCTACAGATAATAAAGTGAAAGAGATTGTAACAAATTGAGGCACAGTATCTAAACTTTACAGACTTATATCTCTCTCTTCCTGCAGTGGCATAGATAAAGTCAAATCACAATGGGAACATGATCTAGGAAAACACCTACCACTAGAACAATGGGACTCTATAATGCAACATAAAAATTACTTATCAAAATGTGTCAGATATGAACTTATACATTTGAAGATTTTGTATCGAATATATATAACTCCACAGAAGCTGAATAAAATTAATCCTAATATGACAGATATATGTTGGCATGAATGTGGAGAGAGAGGGTCCCTAATACATATGTTATGGCACTGTTCAGAAATAAGACAGTTTTGGGTAGGAATACATAAAATGTTATGTTCAATATTAAACGTAGATGTATCACTAAGCGAAGAAGTGTGTTTGCGGGGAGCAGTGTTGTAGTACTTAAGTCCAGGACTCGAGTCTTGATTTTCAGGACTTGTGACTTGACTCGGACTTGCACACTGATGACTCGGACTCGGACTCGAGCATTGACTGCATTTGGACTTGGAAGTTGAAGACGAGGAGTCGAACTTGTTAACTGATAAAGAAGTAATAAATTTTCACATAGCCACACTATGGCTCATGTCACGTACACACTGCGGCACAGACAGTACAGCCACACACACACAACATGCACAAGAAAGCCACAGTTTCACACACACACACACACACACACACACACACACACACACACACACACACACACACACCATGCAGTTGCGCACACAGCACAAAGACAGTACAGCCACACACACACACATTGTTGTTGGTATGGAAGTTCTTTGGTGTGAGTGAAGAAGACACAAAGCTCGCAATTTGTAATACCTAGTACAACTCCAAAAAGTCCCCCAAAAAAATCTTATTTAATTCTTTTAAAGAAAATCAGAATTGCCGAAAATCCAAGAAATTCCAATCGGTACATCATTAATATTAATATGAAATCACAGCTGTGTTTTGTTTAATGTAGACTTTTTTTTATTTGTATGTCAGCTCTTTGACTGTGCCAGAGAGGAGCACTGGAGCCCATCTTGGAGCTCGACTCAGACTCAGGTAATGGGGACTCGACTCAGACTCTTCTTTGATGACTGGGACTTGAACGCTAGGGACTCTAGACTCGACTCGGATTTGAGACTTAGTGACTCAACTACAACACTGGCTGGGAGTTAAAGTGGATGGATTGAAATCTGCAGTTACACAATGCCTGATAACATTGGCTTTCCTTTCTGTGAAAAGGACCATTCTTATGAAATGGAAAGTAAGGAAATCAAATTGTTTTTGATTTCCTTGATTTCCTTTTGATTTTGAATTACTGGCTAAAGAACTTAATATAACTCATAATGATGGAACGTGCAGCCTATTTACAATATGAGCTTTTGTGCCGTTTGGTGCTGGAGCCCTGATTAAAGCTGCAAGCAGCGATGATTGGGCCCTTGCACCTTGCAACAGTAGAAGGGCTTTTATTGCGGGTATGCAGATGTATTCAGGACCTGGCTCTTATCAGACATTCCACGAACGAGTTGAATATTACTTTCTGTGTCCACTATGTGGGGCTAGAGAACACCCACTAGTTATACATCATGTTGCTGTATATCAAGTGTAGACCACACTGTGTAAATTCGTGTATCGGATGATGTTTGTCATATAAGGCTGACTTCCTGTTGTCAGCAGGTGGCACTATGACTATGACTCAATATTGACAGGTAGATGTGTTCAGGCCAGGACTCTTATCAAGCATGAGAAATTCGGTGCAGTTTGGATGATGTACATACAAGTTACAACAACTTGCTGTTTCATGGCGAAACATCGACATTTGCTGCATCGCCACAGTAACAGCATTCAATGAAAACTCTGGATTTTGGTGACTTTTCATTGCAAAGGTCTTTAGATGACACTGACCAAATTTGAAGTCAGTCGGATCAAATGTCTAAGAGGAGTTTGTTAAAATACAAGGCCTGTAAATGGCAAAAAATGCGCAAAAATTGCAAAGTAAATTCAAAATGTCTGACTTTCATTTTGAAGGGCCTGAGCACCCAGCAGTGGGAAGTCCCTACTGTAATTGAAGGAGTTATTAGGGCCCAAACACCGAATGGTGCAAAGGCCCTCTTGTAATTTAAGGAATTCTTCTTCTTCTTCTTCTTCTTCTTCTTCTTCTTCTTCTTCTTCTTCTTCTTCTTCGTCTTCTAAAGGGGCTAGACATGCTCAAAAACTCACAAAACTTTGCACGTGTCAGAAGTGGGGGGAAATTATATCTTCTATAGTGACTGGGCTCAGGCGTGGCCAGCAGGCTCCATAGTGACCCTAAACGCAGGTCCATTTTTGAAAAAAATTCTTTGATGTTCATGGAATTTGGTGGGATCATTGGTCATTGGTCATTATACCTAAAAACTTCCAAAATGGCTCAAGGGCACCCCCTAAAAAATTTCAAATTAAAAGCCCCCACCTTTAAATTTGATGTAGATGAACGAAATTTGGGAGGCACATGTATCATGTCTAGACACACCTCTTGGAGCCATACCCTAAGTCCAACAGGAAGTCAGCCATTTTGATTTTACTTTGCAATTTTTGCGCAATTTTTGCCATTTCCAAGCGTTGTATTTTGATGAACTTCTCCTAGAGACATAAACCAACGCACTTGAAATTTGATGAGTGTCATCTAAACACCTTATCAAAATGATGAGTTTTCATTGAACTCCGTTGCCATGGCAATATGGCGAACTTCAATGATTCACCATGAAAAAGGAAGTTGTTGTAACTTGAATGTACATCATCCAATGTGCGCCAAAGTTCTGGTGCTTGTTAAGAGTCCCAGTCTGAACACATCCACATGTCAGTATTGAGTCATAGTCATAGTGCCACCTACTGGCAACAGGAAGTTACAGCCTCTGTATTTTCATGAGCTCTGCCCAGGACCTTGACCAGATCCACGTCAAATTTGGTCAGAAAAGACCTTGATGATGCCATATTGTGAATCTTGTGAGTTTTCATGGAACGCTGTTACCTTGGCAACGCGGCAAATTTCGATGTTTCAACATGAAAATACAAACTGTTGTAAACCAACTCCACATCGTCAGATCTTCCTCAAATTCCACATGCTTGATAAGAGTCCCGGTCTGATGACATGTACAGGCCAATACTGAATCACAATCACAGCGCCACCTGCTGGCAACAGGAAGTCATAAACACCATTCTTTTTCTAAGTACTCCTATCAGTTTAACCACATCCACCTAAAAGCTAAGCTGTAAGACCTTGATAATGCTAAATACTGAAGCTTTTTAGTTTTCACCAAAAGCTGTTGCCATGGCAATGAATTGTTTGCCATGAAACAGGAGGCTGTTTTTGAGGGGCTGCAGAAACTTGGCATATGCGTTAGAAGTAGGGAAACATAATATCTGGTAAGGGTATTGGGGTTGGGTGTAGCAAAACCCCTAGAATATTTCAAAGTTAAAGCTCCCATCTTTAAATTTGACATAGGTGAACAAAATTTGGCAGGCACATGTATCATGTCCAAACGCACAAAAAAGTCTCATGGAGCCATACCAACAGGAAGTCAGCCATTTTGAATTAACTTTGTCATTTTTGCTCTGTTTTTGCCAGGAATTGTATTTTAAAAACTCCTTCTAGAGATTTGAACCGACCGACTTCAAATTTGGGTAAAACTTTATCAAAATCAGTTTTGATAAAAGCTGTTGTGGAAATCCCTTGACGTGGTGTGCTGCTCAATTTTCATGTCTTGCCATGAAACAGGAAGTTGTTGTAAATCCACTAGACTTGTCATTTACCCAAATGTGATATGCTTGATAAAAGTCCAGGCCTGAACACATCTACATATCACTATTGAGTCATTGTCATAGCGCCACCAACTGACAACAGGAAGTCAGTGGTCATTTTGGAAACTTTTCGATACATCAATCTGTTTTGATATTATACCTTTTTAGACGTGTCCACATAAACCTCTGTGCTTATATGCACACCATACTTGTTTATTATGATTAATTATTCTGTGTAGTTTCTAATACAAATCAGATCTGGCTAAAGTGTTGTCTGGAACTCCACATTTTAATCATAATACAGGGGTGGCTGTGATGACCAACATGATTGTTCAGGTTGCATTTTATTTAAGTGTTTTAACTTAAAAATACCAATTTATTGCTGGATCATTAACAGGATCATGTCTATGTCACAGAATGAAGATTAAATTGGCAAGTATTTTGTTCCCAAAAGGCCAACATTTATTTTGGCATGTTTGACAGTCAAATCTGATTTTAACTTTCTGAAATTAAAAAAAGATGCAAAATACTAGGCAAAACTTTGAATTCTGCTTTTATTTCATATAAGACTCTAAGGTGGTATTTAATTGCAGATGGCTATTGTATGGATCATTGTGATGCTGAGTGAAAACGCAAACTATTACGCACAGAAAACATGGTGATTACTGGATCATCAACATATCCTTTCAACTTAAAAATGACATCATCTGCTCTTGGCAGCATATCTGAGCTGCTGTATTCTATCTGAAACTTTATACGCCCAAGAAGATATTACGTTTCCTCTGAGAAAAACTCTGCAGGATTTGTTCACAAATGTGGGCCTGTGGTGGTTTAAATGCTTTGATACAATGGCAGTACACTTTATTTGTTACAGGAGTTCCTCCCAACGGCCCCACCTACATATATTCCACACGCAATGTGGAAACCATTATCCCACAAAAATATGGATGGACATTCCAGAAAATCTCCTTAGAATAGATAAATACATTTTGATACTATTTCCATGTTATGTGAAAACTCTGTTTGCCAGCTGGTCTATCCATTGTACAAGAGGAGACATGCTACATTTCATCATCTTCTATTTATTGGAGCATTAGTGCTAGACATAACCTATGAGACAATCCTATCCACTATCAAGATTATCAAACACCATGACACACCGGAGAAAAGCCAAGGAATCACAAATAATAGTGAAGTTCCTCACAAACCATGGTCATCATGCTCTATGGAATACAGTGCATCAGGACCACAGGGCTCACTGCACAAAACATCTGACTTTGTCACCAGAGACTGTTTCTGATCCTGTCCTAACCCTAACCCAACCAAAAGTCAGTGTTGTTTTTTTTAACCATTGCCACAATTTCACTTCAGCCAAGCAGTTTTAGGTCCCTTAACTTAACCAAACCTTAGCAATAGAAGTGGCAGAATCATAGCTCATATGAATCTTTTTTGTAACAGTCATGTGAAACTTTTTTTGAAACCACTGAGAGACAATGTCATCTAACATTGGAACATCAGAGCAGAAAATGCTTGTATGCAAGAAACGGCTTAGTTGAAGACTGTCATAGGTCTACTAAACAGGTCAACAACAATGGGTACGTTTACATGCACACTAATATTCCACTATTATTCTGAATATGACAATATTCTGAATTTGAATATATTCCGT
The DNA here is from genome assembly GCF_963924715.1 of Thunnus thynnus. Taxonomy (NCBI): domain Eukaryota; kingdom Metazoa; phylum Chordata; class Actinopteri; order Scombriformes; family Scombridae; genus Thunnus; species Thunnus thynnus. Next base: position 30,264,498 of record NC_089532.1, on the reverse strand, counting down.
TTGGATATTCTGAATTAGGCCTTATTCTGAATATATAATTTTCGGATTAAGATATGCCAGTATTATTCTGATTTTAGGAGCATTCTTTGGACATGTACACAGCACATTTAGAATATGCATCTCAATTGGGTTTTTTGATCTTGCCTTTTTATCCCTGCACAGGAGCAGGAAGGCAGACAGAGGAGAGGAATGAGAGGAGATTGGAGAACTGTTCAGGTTGGGCTGGAAAAGAGTGTGCCCTCTCCACAACAGGTATTGAGGGGTTTGGTTATTATACTGACTGACAGTGATGACTCGGTGTGAGGCATCAAAAACACTCAGCAGTGTAGTAAATATCATGGGACAACCTAGGTACTGGAATGTGCCTGTAACTATAAATTTATAATATCAGTCATATCAATACCACTTATAACTAATAGACAGCAGCTCACTAATGTTTTTCGCCTTGCTGGTTACTTCACTGCCTGCAGAACTCTTGTGATTCCTGTTCCCACTGGAGCAGAGGAAAATCCCTGAAAATCCTTTCCGTGTAAATGGGAATATTAGTGGAATATTCATTTTCATTAGCCATGTAAACAGCTTAGTAGAAATACTGCCTTTTTCGGAATAAGAGCAAAAACCAGAATATTTTGTCCATGTAAATGTAAGGTAGGTAAGGTAAGGCTACAGGTGAAACAAGTGTGATCACAGTTCATCACACCACCGGTCCTGTGAGTGTAAAGCCCCATCAGAGACCCAGAGAGGCTCCAGTGCTCAATAACAACATGTTGGATGCAACAAATAACCTTTGAAGGAGTTTACTTAAAGAAAATTACCAGCAGTGTGACTAACAATGTGAAGTTTGACATGTATAGATGTGCAGAACTAATTTCACTGAGTTCTTCTTTTTGGGGAGCATGATGTCATGGGCATCATGAATTTCACAACAAATTTAATGGAAATTGGGGCATTAGTTATTTTGTTATGGGTAAAAGGGCAGGTGACCTGTTTACTAAATTTCATGGCAATCGACCAGTGAGGTATTATGTAAAATAAAAAAATTTGGCCTGAGGATGGAGTTGTAGGAAAGGTAATGGAATGTCCAAAATGGACGAAATTCATCTAGGGACGTGCTTAATACATTTCATCTGTAGGTTAGATTCGGCCTTATTTATTTATTGGGACCATGTACAGTGTTAAACATAAATGTTACCATTTGATGTACTGTACCAGAGTTAGCTTATAGCTAATTTTCATCTGCAGTCCCTTAAGCAGGTCACAATTACAACATGTAACAGAACAATAACAAACTGTAAAAAGCAAAAAATACACAGGACACATAATACAAAATACGAAGCTACACACAATAGCACACCACATACATCCACAATGTCAACTAGAAATTAATAATGTAAGCTTGTCAAATTAAAAGCAAGATTATTTGTGTTCATGAGAAGACCATCAGATAAAATGTAGAGTCAGTGGTTACAGAGCTGAGTAGCTTTTAGTGGCTTTTTAATTTGGTTTTAAACGTACTGATGGAACTGCAGCTCTCCATATCGTCAGGTAGGGCATTCCACTGAGTTGTGGCTTTTACAGATAATGCTGACTGATAACCTATTTGATACTGATATTTCTGGCAATGTGGTGAGTAGCTGTTGTGCTCTGGAGCAACCAACAAACTTTTCGCTTTTGTATATATTATTATTATTATAAATATGTCCTTGTGTGGAAAATCTTAAAAAGAAAAAGACTAGTCTATCTAACAACAGATACACAGCCAAAATCTATCAAATGTGGTTGCTCTAACTGAAATGCTAGTTGGGCTGATGAGACACTGTAAACTGACTGTGGATTGGGTGTTTGTTGATATACAATGTCTTCCAAAGATAAGCATGGAGGTAAGAATTTAATAACGTGAAAGCAAAATACAGTATTATGTTACATATACTGTAATATGTGCATTAATTGAGTGCGTGTGCATGTGTGCACTCAGTCATGCATTGTCATTTTTATGACTGAAACCTTGACTGAAGGCAGATGAAAGCAGGCCAGCTGTTGTGCCTTTGGTGGTTGGAGCTGCAAAATGGTTCCAGTTGGACTCCAGCTTTTTCAAATGTGAGTCTGTCCAATGTGAAGTTTTTGTTAATATGTAAATACATCTCCCTACAGTTGAAATTCAAGACCATGACAGACATTTAAATGGGGGAAAGTGATTTTCCTCTGATCAAAGCACATGGCTAACTAGATCTGATCGACAGGTAGGCAAGATGTACTTTTGCAGCATTTTCTTTGACAAGACGTCCCTGCTCTCTCGGTAGTTTTCCTTCGCCTCATTCGCTAAATTTAAAAGGCATTGCTACCGGCACACAGTGGGGAAAATGTTTCCATCTTTGTTCCGTTTACAGTAATGTACAATATGTAGACTTGGATGAAAGGAATATCATGCTGTCTAGTGAGAGCATGGGCATTCATATATAGTTACAGTTGATTGGGTCATATTTTACCTTGGTTGCACTTGGATAAAAATAATATTTGGTGTTTCATCAAGGCTAACTGATCTGAATACATAAGAAACACTGAGTAAAACAACTGGAGAAAGAAGACATGGAAATGGGCAGATTGTCCCCCTTATAAAAGCAAGGAAGGTTGTGGCTTAAAAAGGTGTGATTTGAACATGAGAAACAGGCAATCAGAAGCAGTATTTAAAAATTCTTTACCCAAAGTGAATGGAGAATCATCACCACTTCCAGTCACAGTAACCTTTCTGTAACTAGGATTGATCAGAGTGGACATGCTCAGTCAGAGAACAGGGAGTTTAAAATACAGAGTGTCTGACATCAACACATTATCAGCCTTATGTAAAGTGAAAGGAATAAAATGCCATAATTAGTATAAAGTGGAAGTGATGTTTAAACTCTCCTCACTTTTTATGTTAGGACATACAAATTATGATGATACTACAGCTGTTGTGCATAGTTGCATTGCTTTCAATTTTTCAAAAGAGGACTGATGTTTTTGGCCTTGAGCCTCTGAATGGCAGTGTTTGAGAGCTGGAGTTGCTGGGAGACGCTCTGTCAACTTCTGTCAACTGACTGGAGAACATCATAACAGCCTTTTATCCTACAAATTTTGTCTATATTGTATGATTCTGCACCTAAGTCCAATACCAATTTCAATACAGGTAAAGGTGTGGAGTTTGTGTCCCATCACAGACCTGCAATTAATCTTCACCTTGTTATTAATCATAAGCACAATCTTGTCCTAACCTTAACCAAATCTTTTAGATGCCTAACTCTAACCATATCATAACCATAGTTTCTTTGCCATTACGATATTCTTACCATACTATGGCTGCTATGCATGAATATTGTAGAAACTGTGAATTTTAAAAACATTGGCATTGGACATTAAATAGTAACTTAACAGCCCCTGAAAATCTTTTCTGACCTGCAGTGGTTTAGATACATTCAGATACAACCCTGTACATTGTAAATTTCTCAAAATACTTTCTCAAAATGGAATTGTGTTCCTGCACATGCTCAATGGCGTATGCCTTACACAACTCTAACTACTCTCTGGAGAATGAAAAGGTGATCACTGTTATTAGTGTTTGGAGCTGTTTCTAAACAAACTACCATGCCCAAACCCGTTGTGGTGGAGGAACATGTCACCCAGTGCATCGGTGTGACCTATTGACATGTTTGTAATAGCTTTTGGATAACAATGGAGCTCTACTGCACAGAGGAATGAGATATATCAGGCTTTGGATACACACACAATACTTGTTAGTAGATCAGTTGGTTTGGCTCTCACATGAGATTTGTTGACAAGAAGAAAAATATAGAGAATCGGCAGCCATATCCATTGACTGCTTTTCATGGCCTCCCCTGAGAGCTGATTATCTATAATATAACCTAAATTATTTAGAATAGTTTTTGCTGCTATTACTGTCTGTCATACCTTTACTTAAAGTTAAGTTGTCTTAGCTTGACTCAGGATTCAAAAAGAAGGGCCTCAGGTTTTTTGTAAATGAAGAAAAAGCATAGCATGATATAAGCAAGCAAATATCAGAGAGCCAAAAAGCAGTATTCTCCATCTCAACATATTTACAGTATACAGAGATTTTATCTTTATGAGACGTTATTAAAGCAGCATCATCCGCATAAAGAAAGAGATTGCATGAACAGGCAAATCTTAAGTCACTAATATCTAATAAAAAGAATACTGGCCTCAGAACACTCCCGTGAGGGCCCTCACAAGTTACGGGCTCCTTCCTCCTTCTGTCAGTTAAGTACAGAATACAGGTTTCAGTCAACTGGGCGCTTCTAAATCCTTACCGTTACTCAATCTGTTCATGAACAATCCTTTACATAACTTAAGGGCTGAGTTTGCTTTTATTCTCAGTGGAAAATATTTTAAGATAGTTTCAGCATTAAAATGTGTTTTGATAACATTGATAACTACGCCCGCCAGAAAATTGTTAGAATGCAACGTTTTCTATCATTGTTATGGTGGTTGCTATGGACATTGCTATTGCTGAAAACACATAGTTTGCATGTTGTTTGAATCATTGCTTTCGCGTTGTGTAGTTATCTGAGCTGTTATGTTATTTGTATTATTTTATGTAACTGTTCAATGATGTTCTTTCAATAAAAAATGTAGATTTTTACACTACAAAACTGCCCCAGGGATGTCGTATTTCTTCCTCTTCTTTGGATACATTACCATGAGCCTCACTGATCATTACTATAGAGATGAAGACAGTTTGCTTTGCGTTACACTACAAAACTGCCCCAGGGATGACATAGTTCTTCTTCTTTGGATCTTCTTCTTTGGATGTTTTTGTCAGTTTTTGAAAGTCGAAGTGGTTACAATACTATACGATTGTTACTATAGAGATGAAGACAGTTTTCTTTGTGTTACACTACAAAACTGCCCCATGGATGACCTACTTCTTCTTCTTTGGATTTGCGACAAACTGCATCAGTCTAGTGGGTGGACTGGAGGACCCGCTGCCAGGAAGTAACCCATTTTCCTCAGTCGATTTTAATGATATCCTCAACATTTCTCAACACTAAAACATGAAAGTGTCCTTGATGACTCAACAATTAATGTTAATGTTAACATCATCTGTTTTAATTATTTCACCTTTGATTCTGAGAAATCAAGTTTTTTTTGTTTTGTTTTTGTCCATTTTTGATAGTTGAAGTGGCTCTGTTACCCATGAGCCTCATTGATCATTACTATAGAGATGAAGACAGTTTGCGTTACATTACAAAACTGCCCCATGGATGAGGTATTTCTTCTTCTCTTTACTTTTTCTTAACAATGGATCATCTGTTTGCAGTGTAATTACTGTTTCGTCCATAATAGATTAATTTTAATTTAATATATTCAGTAGATATTAGGAGTGTGCGGAGAGCCCAGCATTTGTATTTGTATCTATATTTGTTGAGGCAGCAAAATTATTTGTATTTGTATTCAAATAAAAGTGGAAAGAGGCTTAAAAATCCTGTTTTTGTTTTTATTACTCTTTTAATTTTATAAAATTAAAGTGTTACGATAAGTTTTCATGAATTAACTACCTTACCAAGGAAGTTCCCGTACCGGGTCTCGAACTGGAGTCTCCTATATCATAGACGACTGTGCTGACTACTGAGCTAAAACTTTACTTATCACCTCACTGCAGGCAGACCTCTACCTATTTATACACCCATAACAGAGACAACACACCGTGTTACGTGTAGGGAAGAACTTCAAAGGCGATTCTTGCTTTGCATTTTTCATTTATTGCCTATTTTTTACAACCTAACTTTGTGGAAAGGAGAAGGGGAACAACAGGTAATGGAGAGTCCTTGGGAGCACTTTGCATGTGTCAGTAGCTCAGCATTATCTCTGGGAAACACCCCCAACTCCGGGAGTAATGTCCAAATTAGGAAATGTGCATCATGTAGCAGGTGGATGTGACACCCCCTCAGACCAGCTCATAGACGTGACAGCGGAGAGAGACTGAGATAGCAATGTAACCAACCTGTGTGCTGGTATTTGACATGGGTTTTTTTTTCTTCCTGAAAACAAATACTTTTAAAAATATTTGTATTCTATTTGTGCTTTGCCAAATAACGTATTTGTATTTGGACACACCCCTGGTAGATATATCTTTTTACGACCCTATACTTACAACCACATTTTGCAAACCAGAGGAATTACAATTGCGGTGCTGACTTATACCAAGCTGCATGGCATGGCTCTGGGGATTTGTAGTTTTTAAAAAAAATATTAGTGTTTTTCCTAGAATTGGAAGTTGTAAATACTGAATTGAGAGTACACTGAGAAATTTAAGGGGATGGTTAACACATTTGTGTAGTCAGATTTTAAATATCTAATTGTTAAATGGGTGAAAATTTATTTTAACCATATTTTACCCATATTTGACAACACCCCCAGTTGTTAACTATACTCACATGGTAGGTGAGGTCAAGAGCTCTCTGTACCAGCTGGTCCCATGTCTGTAGCCCCTTTTGTTGCTGAATTATAAGGCTTCAAACATGCTCTGAGGTCAAGGTTCAAAGGTCAGTATTTCAAAGCAAGAGCCGAATAGAATCTTCATACTGCCATATGCTACTATCCAGGTTGAAATCTTTCCAATGATGTATTTGGTTTAGCTATATAACAAAGTTTTAATTTTCTCAGTTCATGGACACAAGCCATCCCGCCTAGTTTCAAAGAGCACTTTGAAGGCCTAATATATAAAGTTAGGCTTTTTGTTTGTTTTTTCTTTTTTAGTGGAAATTTCGTGGAGATTACGATAGTGCCGACAATCTAGGGCATTATTGGAGGAAGGCCCGAAGTGCTTGGTTACACATCCAAGGTGTCTGCAGCTGTCCGTGTACGCGTCCACTCTGGAGTATCAGTATCTGTGGCTTTAGGGTTAAGTAAAGTTAGGTTAAATTTAAATTAAATTGAAAATTTAAAATCTATTTACAGAATGGAATAGTAATAGTTTTGAAATGGGATATAAAACTTGAAATGAAATATTGACTGTACAAAGGAAATATGGACTGTGCAATGGACAAAGAAATGAAGTGTATGAAATATGTGAAGGTGACAAGAGCAAAAATTAAATGTGACATGCATAAATAATTAAATTATGTAACAGTGAAGGTTGAATCTAAAGTCCAGTTTGATGAAACATATAAAAAAGTGACAAGTTCAGGGATTAAATGAGGGATGGGAAATGTTAAATCCAGTTTGATAACCCTGTGTTCATCCCATTTATGTGGCTGTGACACAAGATTTGATGCACACACACACACACACACGGCTAAATATGAGGAAGACTATGTTTTAAGAAAGATGATTTCATATTAAATATCCTCAGCCACATATTCTTGGAAATATAAAATTAAATGAGCAAATTCACATTTTACAATCACAGACTATAAAATGCTTTTTCTTCACAGAGATAGTGGTGTTTTGATTCAGGTTGTGGTGAACTGGCAGCAATTTGAAATGGAATGAAGCCCACTGACAAAAGAAAAACCAAAACAGTAGTCGAACACACACTTCCTTACATTTGAGTCATGTCATCCAATAGAGCACTCCAACATTGTGTGACCCAGTGAACCAGCCGCACACAAAAATCACCATCGGTTTGGAATAAATTCAGTAATTAATATTAAATATCAGATATAATAGTAAATAAAAGTTTTGTAACCTAATGCAAAGTGGATTGTCTTTGTCTCCATAATAATAGTCAATGAGGCTTATGGGTAATGTAGCTGCTTCAGCTATCAAAAACTGACAAAAAAACCTTCTCAGACTTGAAGGTGAAATAATTAAAACTGATGGCCTTAATATTAACCTATCATATTGTTGAGTTATCAAGAACACTTTTGTGTTTTAGTGTTGAGAAATGTTGAGGATATCATTAAAATCAACAGTGAGGAAAATGGGCTATTTCCTGGTAGCGGGTCTTCCGGTCCACCCACCGGACTGATGCAGTCTGTCAGAAATCCGAAGAGGAAGAAATACATCACGCTTGGGGCGCTCTAAAATTTCACGGTCAGAGAAACACAGTTCTGGTGAGTATGGCTCCACCGGGAATCAAACCCCGATCTTCCACCCCCAAGGCAGACAAACCACAGCACTGGCAACAGTCCAACAGTTCTTCGGCAGGCTTGATCGGTGACGAAGAAGGGAAAGACGCAACACTGCACAAGAACAGTCTAGTCCAGAGTTCTGGGGGAAGCAGCAGTGTGCAGAGAGAGGGGGGAGTACTCATTGCTGGAAGGCCGTAGGCAGGGTGTTGTGGACTGGGCAGCTTCAGCAGCAGGTAAACAGGCAGCAGAGCAGATGTAACCAGAGAAGATGGCAGAGCAGGAATCGGTACATCTCTCACCCACAAGCAGACAAAGACCAGGAAACAGGCAGCCAGAACTCAGAGTCAGGGACAAAAGGCTGGTGGGTTTACCGGGGCAGAGCAGAGACAAGGAGCGATGGTTGGAGACGAGCCGATCAGGAACCAGGGCGGCAGTCCGGAGATGAAGGAAAGACGACTTAGCATAGTAGCATAGACAATCTGACAAAGAGGGAGTGGACCGAGGCAGCTTATATACTGGCTTGGTTGGAGATGATGAGCAGGTGGGAGCGCCCGGTGAAAGTGGTTGAACTAACGAGGGGTGTGGCAGAGCAGAGAGTGAGACTGAATGATTGGACAATTCCCACAGTAACAGGTGAGGGGGAGAGCAGACTCTGACAGAACCCCCCCTCAAGGGATGGCTCCCGACATCCTTAAAAAGGCACTATCAAAGACTGGTCTGGCGGAGGCAAAGTGTGGGCTCCCCGACGGGCAGGCATCTTAGCTGGCTGGTCAGGATGACGCCGATGAACATCAGCAATGAGGTTGGAGTTGACGATGAAATGAGCAGGAACCCAAGATCTCTCCTCTGGGCCGTACCCCTCCCCGTCAAGTACTGGAAGCCTCTCCCCCACCGGCGGGAGCGCATCAGGCGATGCACCGTGTAGACCGGACCCCCGTCAACGATGCGTGGAGGAGGTGGTGGCGATGCTGCAGGGAACAAGGCCGTTGGCGGCAGCAGTGTAGCAGTCCACAGACCAAAGGACGATGGAACGGGCCCGGAGCCAGGTTCTGCGGCAGCGGCGGATGAAGGCTTGGACAGATGGGCAGGAAACCTCCTTCTGCTGGGTGGGGAACAACAGCGGTTGATAGCCGTAGGCACATTGGAAAGGATAGAGGCCGGTGGCAGAGCAGATGAGGGAGTTGTGGGCATATTCTACACACAACAGCTGCGAGGACCAGGAGGAGGGGTTCTGGGAGGCCATGCACCGCAGGGCCGTTTCCAACTCCTGGTTCATGCGCTCCATTTGCCCATTGGTCTGAGGGTGGAAGCCGAAGGACAGACTGGCAGTGGCACCCAGGAGACTGCAGAACTCTTTCTAAAAAACTGAGGCAAATTGAGGCCCACGGTCTGACACCACATTGACAGGGAGGCCATGAAGATGGAATATGTGGAGCAGGACCAACTGAGCAGTTCCCTTGGCTGAAGGGAGCTTGGGCAGAGGCACGAAGTGGGCCATTTTACTGAATCGGTCCACGATGGTCAGGTTGACAGTATGGCCTTCAGAAGAGGGAAGGCCCGTCACCAAGTCCATGGAGATGTGGGACCACAGGTGGTGGGGAACAGGAAGAGGCTGCAGAAGTCCTGCCGGGGCATTGATTACAGACTGGGCAGGCTTTGAAAAAGTCCTGGGTGTCCTCTTTCAAATTGGGCCACCAGAAGCGCTGGAGGAGGGCGTGCTGTGTCCATCGAGCACCAGGGTGGTGGGAGAGCTTGGAGGAGTGGGCCCTCTGCAGCATCTCTGACCTCAAGGCTGGAGGGATGAACAAGCAGTTTGGCGAGCAGGAGCTGAGACCAGGCTGTCCCTCAGTGGCTGCTCTCACCCTCTCCCCGATGTCCCAGGTCACTGCGGCAACAAGACAGGACCCAGGGAGGATGGGCTCTGGCCTCTTTCCAGATTCCTCCACTCTCTGGAACTGCTGGGACAGGGCATCAGGCTTGGCATTACGGGACCCAGGGTGGTAGGAGAGGGTAAAGTTGAACCGAGCAAAGAACAGGCACCAACAGGCTTGGCGGGAATTCAGTCTTTTAGCAGATCGGATGTACTCCAAGTTCTTGTGGTCAGTCCAGACAAGAAAAGGTTCTTTGGTACCCTCCAACCAATGACACCACTCTTCGAGGGCCATCTTCACCGCCAGCAGGTCCCTGTTGCCAATATCATAATTCCTCTCAGCAGGCAACAAACGCTGAGAGAAGAAGGTACATGGGTGGAGCTTCTGGTCAGTGGCAGAGCACTGGGACAGGACGGCCCCTACCCCCACATCAGAGGCGTCCACCTCCACAACAAACTGGTGATTAGGGTCGGGCCCCTGAAGGATGGGTGCTGAGGTGAACCGTGTTTTGAGGGTTTGGAAGGATTTGTCAGTGGAGGGTGACCACTGAAAAGGCACCTTGGAGGAGGTCAGGGCGGTGAGTGGAGCTGCCACGGAGCTGTAATTGTGGATGAAGCGGCGGTAGAAATTGGCAAAACCCAGGAAGCACTGAAGCTGTTTGCGGGTCTCAGGAACAGGCCAGGAGGTGACGGCGGAGACTTTAGTTGGGTCCATCAGTACACTGTCTTGTCAACTATGTACCCCAGGAAAGACACTGACGAGGCATGGAACTCACACTTCTCGGCTTTGACAAACAGGGAGTTCTTAAGGAGGTGCTGGAGGATGGCTTGGACATGGTGAATCTGTTCCTCTCTGGACTGTGAGAAGATGAAAATGTCATCCAGGTAGACAAAGATGAACCGGTTGAGCATGTCTCGAAGAACGTCGTTTACCAGGACCTGGAAGACGGCGGGGGCGTTGGTGAGACCGAATGGCATGACGAGGTACTCGTAGTGCCCTGTCGGGGTGTTGAAGGCCGTCTTCCACTCGTCTCCCTCTCTGATGCAGACAAGGTGGTAGACGTTGCGCAGGTTGAGCTTGGTGAAAATGGTGGCCCCCTGGAGCAGCTCGAAGGCGGAGGAGATGAGTGGCAGTGGGTGCCTGTTCTTGATAGTAATCTCATTTAGCCCTCGGTAGTCGATGCAGGACCTCAGGGTCTTGTCCTTCTTCTCCACGAAGAAAAAACCCACCCCAGCAGGAGAGGAAGCAGGACGGATGAGACCCGCAGCCAGTGAGTCATTGATGTAAGTCTCCATGGCCTTTCTCTTGGGCTGAGACAGGGAGTACAGGCACCCCTTGGAGGGTGAAGTCCCAGGCAAGAGGTCAATAGCGCAGTCGTAGGGGCGGTGCAGAGGCAGAGATGTGGCTTTGGCTTTACTGAAGACCAGGCAGAAGTCGAGGTACTCCGGCGGCGCCCCGGAGAGATTGGGTGAGGAGCTGAGGTTGGGGGAGTGAAGTGGCAAGGAGGCTTGCTGCAGGCACCTAAGATGACAGGAGGGGCTCCACTCCCGAATGGCCCCCATGACCCAGTTGATGTGAGGGTTGTGAAGATGGAGCCAAGGATACCCCAGGATGGGAGGCAGATGGAGTGAGCTCAGGATGTGAAACTGGGCGGGCGATGGGCTCCCCCCTGATGCTTCTCATCGCCGGGTCTGGACGCAGAGGTCGATGCGGGTGGCCAACTAAATCACCCCATCCAACGTGGTGGGCATGTCATGAGAAACCAGTTCATCTTTGATGTAGTCGGCCAACACGTTGAGGAAGTGTTCCACTTGCTTCGGTTGGCTCTAGTGCGAAAATCTATGGAATAGTCTGCCACTGTTCTCTCGCCCTGTTTCAGTCCAATTGCCTCAGGACCACAGGTTTCCAAGCCAAACACCTTGCGAAGCTCTGTGGCAAACAGGTCAAAGGAAGCACAGGCTGGCGACCGCCTGTCCCCCATAATCGAGCTCTGCCCGTCAGATGGTTGATGACAAATGCAACATTCGCTCCCTCAGTGGTGAAGGTGTGGGGCTGCAGAGCAAACAAGAGAGAGCAGTTGGTGAGGAAAGGGCCACAGGTCTCTTGGTCACCCTCATAGTGCTCAGGGATTCCCACCCGGGGCTCAGGGGCATCCATGGGTGGCAAAGGGGCTGGAGCAGGTGCAGAAGCTGTAGCAGGCGGAGCAGGAGGAGAAGCAGCCCCAGCGGCTTGAGGGGCTTGGGTAAGCAGGGCTGATAACTGCTGCAGCTGTCCAGCTAACATCGTTAGCACCTGCTCGTGGGCTGCTGCTGCCTGTTTGGCTTCAGTCGCCGCTGCTGTCATCATGGCCTCATGCTGTTGAAGGACGCCTTCAATACTTTCGAGGCGACTCAGCGGTCAGGGATTGTGTGCTCGATCCTTAATTGGTCAGATTGTACTGTAACGGGTATAGAATGGACCCAACTGCAGCACAAACAACACCAGTATATATTTTGCAGTCTTTATTCCACACAATGTCAAGACAATAGTAGCACGGTCAGAGAAACACAGTTCTGGTGAGTATGGCTCCACCGGGAATCGAACCCCGATCTTCCACTCCCAAGGCAGAAAAACCACAGCACTGACAACAGTCCAATAGTTCTTTGGCAGGCTTGATCGGTGACGAAGAAAGGAAAGATGCAACACTGCACAAGAACAGTCTCTAGTCCAGAGCTCCGGGGAAGCAGCAGTGTGCGGAGAGGGGGGTGGAATACTCACTGCTGGAAAGCCGTAGGCAGGGGGTCGTGGACTGGGCTGCTTCAGCAGCGGGTAAACAGGCAGCAGAGCAGATGTAACCAGAGAAGATGGCAGAGCAGGAATTGGAACGTCTCTCAACCACAAGCAAACAAAGACCAGGAAACAGGCAGCCAGAACTCAGAGTCAGGGACAGAAGGCTGGTGAGTTTACCGGGGCAGAGACAAGGAGTGATGGTTGGAGACGAGCCAATCAGGAACCAGGAAGGCAGTCCGGAGATGAAGGAAAGACAACTTAGCATAATAGCATAGACAATCTGACAAAGAGGGAGTGGACCGAGGCAACTTATATACTGGCTTGATTGGAGATGATGAGCAGGTGGGAGCACCAGGTGAAAGTGGTTGAACTAATGAGGGGTGTGGCAGAGCAGAGAGTAAGACTGAATGATTGGACAATTCCCACAGTAACAGGTGAGGGGGAGAGCAAACTCTGCCAATTCTGGCGAAACCTGAACAATCTTTGTAATAACTGACATACTAAACATCACCTCAATCAGGAGAGACAGATGAATGAAGCAAAAAGAAATGTTTATTATACAGATAATATTGATTAAATCATATTACAAGTCTTTGGTGCTTAGACTCTATAGGGAGATTTTGAATAGAGGGACATCAGTCCTGAGCAGCAGCAAGATAAATCCCCCCATGGAGTCCAGACACTGGTGGTGATGATGGCTGATGACCTCTGAGACTGATAAGGCTGATGAGGTTGATGAAGTGATAAACTGATGAATCTGAAGACTGGGCAGTGATGAGGAGGTGGTGAGGCACACAAAACGGCACCATGAAAGCACTAAGGCAGAGAAGGAGAAAAGATATTTAAAAAGACAGCCTCACTATCATAGACTGATGTTTAATGTGTGTCACCGTGCTACTGGTTAAATGTGACCAGCTGATGTGAACAGCTGACATCTTAATTGACACCCAAGGGAATGACAGCAAGGAAATTATGACTGAGCATGCATGAGAAATGGTAATGACAGATGGTTTGAGAAATAATACTACAGACCTGAGCATACAAAAGACAGTCTTCCTGACTGAACTTTTGCTAAGCTTCATATACATTCACTGGACGAAGATTATGAAAATAAAAATGCACATTTCTCACTAGAAATGTTATCAAAAAACATTTTAATGCCTAAACTATCTTAAAATATTGCATTTTCCATTGAGAATAAAAGTAATGTCAAACAAAAGCCATTTTGTTTGTTTCTGAAAACAGAAAAGAATGCAGGCCAATAGAAAAGAATAGGCCAAAAAAAACTTAACATCTCACAATTTTAGGGTCATTATTGTGAAACTAATATGTTTTGCCCTGTCGACCAATGTAGCTATTACACATTTTGATGTGAGATTGGGTTGCAAAAACTCCCAACCACTGGAGAACATCAATATAGAGGGTCAGGGGCAGAGCTAGACCCTCAGCACAGAGCGGGCGAAGCATTCTCAAGGGGCCCTTCTAAAACAGTCATTTCAAAATTCACAACTGTAAAATAGCAGATATATCCTATCCATAATCACAAATTGTTATTGAGCCAAGCAAGCCTATGTCTAAGGAGACATACAGTGAAGCCATTTCGAGACAAGCTTGTTCTGAAAAACAAAATAGAAAACAGGTCGCCAGCTGCGTTCAAATGTTTCAGCACTGAGGACCGCACGTGGCGCTCTACATACATCGATTGACCAATGGTTCAGCACCACTGCAAATACACAAGCCAGGTGCACTGTCTCAGTACCATGTCTTTCTTACATGGGAATAACAGAATAGACACAGCAGTCTACAACACTATAAGGCCTAAACAAATACAAAGTGGACAGTCTACAACACCACAGGCAATGACACAGACAGGTGCTGAGATGCAGTAAGCATGGAGTTAAACAACAGATAAATCTAATATTCTGACTGATTTCTTCATAACCAAAATTTAAGTTAATAAAGACTAATTATGGATGTTTCACTCAACAGTTGTTGTCCCTGCTTAGACTGCTGTAGTTTAGTGTAACATTAGTCCATTTGTGTATTTCTCCATCCTCCAGTTTAACAAACATTGTACATATCATGGCCCCTCTCTCTCTCATCATCCTCCTTTGTCCTTATTAGTGTTTATGTCCTGCTCAACACACAGCAAAGTGAGGTTGGATAGTTTGGCCTCATCCACGCATGAACGCAAATAGCTCTTAATGAGCCTCAGAAGGCTTAAACTTTGTCTGGCGAGTTTCATTCACCACAAACATAAAAAGACACGAATATCTCATATTTTGGGTTAAATTTTCATAAACATTAAACATTAGTCATAAACACTGAATCGCTACCTCTGCAGTCTTCACTTCCTGCAGAATGAACGAGCAGAAATATGGACAGCGCCACTCTGCCATTGCAACCCACATTGTGGTCGGAGGGGGGATTACACCCATAGTGGTAAGAACTACCGTAGAGAACTACCATAGAGAATGAATAGAAGAAGCTGAGAGAGTTAAGTTCTCCTATTCCTACTGCGTCTGTGGGGTTGCGTGCTACATCCCCAGCGGGGCCCCTACTGAGTGTGGGCCCTGGGGCGGCTGCCCCCACGGTTGCTCCGCTTATGTAAAGGGTGCAGGAGAATTATATACACACTTACACACGTAAAGAATATATATTTATTTCTTAGCAATACACATTTTAATTTCCATTTGAAGTTATAGTCATTACTGAAGGTCACCTTAAACAGTTTAGGTAAAAATAAACTCTAACAAGGAATCAGCTAAATGTCCTTCTCCCTGAACTGAAAAAAATGTAGCAAGTTTCAAGACTTACACATCGCCATTTAACCAAAAATAATGGTAATCTTTTATTATGGCTACCCTCTCCCCCGAGAGAGAAAGTACTGCATGTTGAAAAACTTCCCCTGTAACCATTCTTGGTCTTAAAAAAAAAGAGAAAAAAAGTCATGAAATAGAAAAAAAGGAGAAGGAGGAAACATAGGGAGGGGGACTTGGCACCCCGACCCAGTACTGTCATGTATTCTCACTGACATCATCATTGTAAAATTAGGAACCTGGTTTCATCTTTCCTGCAGATGTGGAAGCTTGAAATTGCATTCCGTGGGCCTGTGCCACATTTCATCAGTGAATTTTCCCCTCGCTGGTGTCCAAAATGGGGCTTGGCTGCATTCAGTCCTCCTAACCCCCACCCTGACCGGGTCCCCCACCCTCCCCTCCCTACATGGAATGCAGATTGGAGTTATACTTCTACAAACATTTGTTGGAGGCAGGGCTGCTCTAGAGGCAGATAAGTTAAACAACAGTGGATGGGGCTATTTTCTTAAGAACAGGTTATTTTACTGACTAATTAAAAAGGTAAAGAGACAATTCTGGTCAAAATATAATTCAGGAATGTAACGACCAATGACCTTCTATTTTTCCACTACCACGATATCTGATCCAAAAGCAAACCTCTAAGGTAAACAGTTTTGCAATTCATTTTGCTTCCTTGGTATCATATTATGCAACAACCTTCCCAGATTATAAAATGATATATTAAAATCATTTTAAAAGGAAGTGAGGGGCCTAGACAGAATTTGCTTCTGTGGTGTGGGTTTGTGCATGTATGTGTGAGTGGGGGATTAAATGGTGTGCATCTTCATTAACAAAATAAAAAAACAACAAGTCTCATGTACACTATAACATAGGTCATCTGTTAGCGCAAATGACTCATATGAGCTTTCTAAAAACTACTTATCTGAGCCATAGCGCCCTCTTTTCATGGAGGTGCAACAGCCAGCAAAAGCAGGGCTATGGCAGTTTGGTATTTTCCAGACCTTGAAATTCACTTTGTCCGTCTCTGTGGTATTTTGGTGCTGAGTGTAGCACACATGGTGCACAGGTTGGAGAAGAGGTGCAATAAGACGTGAGATTCAATCAAATGAGGCAGCACAAACAGAGTTGTTGGCATTATGGTACGAATAGGGTCTTTGACGCTGAAAACGTCTCAGAACCACGTCTGTTTCTGGCATAACGTCACTTTGCTGACATTCTACTTGAAGCAAATATAATAGCAATGACAGAAAAATTCTTAAAATGTCAGTATTGTTTTTATGTGGGAGAAATTATCAGGGTTCATCAATTCTGTGTGCAATTCCTTTCCAATTTTAGTTTTTGGTAAAAGTGGTGTTTCTTTTATCCCTTCAATGTATTATGGTGCAAATGCTTCTGTCACATCAATTACAATACAATGTGATCACTTGCATCATGAAATACAGTAGAACTTAATTTGAAATAACATTGGATGCAATCATATAAATGGCTTCATCAAGACTTTAAATTTATTAATCTCATCTTTGTACTATAGTAAACTGTTTTTCTTCTTTCTTTGTTGTAATTGTATCATCAAGAGAATTTGTCAGAACCTTTAAATCACCTTTCTGAATAGCATCAAACACCATTACATGTTCATTCGATGCAACAGGTAATTCAAAGATTTTCAAAAATTCAGACAGTAGTAAACAAGACAGTAGTAAACAGTGGTGGAAAGTAACTAGGTACATGTAGGTACTGTACTTAAGTACAATTTTGAATTACTTGTAATTTACTTGACAATTTCCATTTGGGGCTACTTTATACTTCCACTCCACTACATTTCAGAGGGAAATATTGTACTTTCTACTCTACTACATCTATTTTACAGCTTGAGTTATTTTTCAGATGAAGATTTGATGCAATGGATAATATAACAAGCTTTTAAAATACAACACATTGTTAAAGATGAAACCCATGGCTTCTAGCCTTTTTGGCTTTTGACAAAAAGCAGTGTGTATTTGGGGTCATATTTAATTTCTATGAATTGTTAACAGCTCCACTAAATAGTGATTTTTCCCTCTAAACTTCTCACATGGTTTCATTTCAATAAATCAAATGTCCCAATATTTCACCAAAAATCAAAGATTATAGAAAAAGTCCAAAACATGAAAACAGATTTGTGTATCAGAACTTTGTTTTTTCAGCAGCTGTGGCACAGGAGGTAGAGTAGGTTGTCCACTAATCGGAAGATCAGTGGTGCGATTTCTGGCTTCTCCAGTCTGCCTGTCAAAGTGTCCTTATAGATACTGAAACCCAAATTGCTCCTGATGGCTGCGCCATCAGTGTATGAATGTGTGTGAATGGTTAGTTCCCTCTGATGAGGAGGTTGGAACCTTGCATGGTAGCGCAGGTTTTATTTCATTGGCGTGAGGATTCTTAAAGAAACATGTGAAGCTGACAGTATAAATATTTGACCGATCAATAACAAAATATTGTATTCCTGCTTTTCCTCTCCCTGTGTATTTTTACTTTGATTGATTGTTGTTCTCTCCCTCCTGCAATTCCAAATGTGAAATACATATTTGAATGAAAAATCATTTTTGTTATTGCTGTGCTGTATTTGTATAAATTTCAGTTGTTGTCATATAAATCACACATAATTACAGAAACATGCGATGACTAATGAAAAAGTGCTGCCTACAATCTTTCCACTCGATGGCAGTATGTGTGTAATATGTTTGGCTTTTCTTGGTGGCCTCTGATTGGTTGACACTGCACGCCAAAAATAATTGGATCTGGGGCGTAAAATTTTACACCCAAGAAATGTTGCCAGATAAGATGATTTTCTGCCCAATTGCTGTTTCCTTATTAGATAACATTTATCCCCTGAAGGCAGGCAAAACGTACACAGGTTGTTGTGGTACTGTGGCGATAACTGTAAAGTAAAAGCAGTTGCTGAGTGGCCACCAAAAGATTCTATTTAAACTTTTAGAAACCGCCAACCTAGCCGCCAGCCACTAGTGTGTAACGGAACGTAGTTGATCCGTGATTCATACGGATCACCCCCCACGGTTTGGCATGCTTCTGAACAGAAGCTTTTTGGCAAAATTTAATGTCTCAATTAAGACAAAGTAAACAAACTGCTGTAGCTATAAGTCATGGACAGACAGCGTGTCACTAACAGATTTTTAAGAGCAACAACCAAACCAGCATCTAATGGGTCCGAATTGACATCTGCAGGTATATTTACACGCTGTTTACGATGCTGCAGCTGAGCAGCTAATTAGCTATCTAGCTGCTTACTGATGTTAGCGGTGCACTTTTCCCTGGTGAATGTTTGTTTGGTGGGTTATTCAACAAACTAAGCTACAGGACAAGACGTGTGTTCATGTTTGTAAATTATCATCGAGTTTTGATGATGTGGACACATGCTATCGTTTCATTCCCTACCATGTCTAAAAGAGGAAGGTATCATGCCTCATATTGGCTTTTAGATTTTAGACATCTTGAATGTTGTTTTCATTTAAGACCACGGCAAAAGTTCCTTGTTGTAAGTGTTTTACAGAATATATGGAAAGCAAAGTTTTATTTGTCCCCTTTTTTTTTTTTTTTTTTTGCTGATCCGAAAAATGATCTGATCCGTGAGTCAGATGCGTGATACAATCTGAACCATGACTTTTGTGATCCGTTGCACCCCTACTAGCCACCAGCAGCTGGCCCCCTACTACATTGTACAGCGCATGCTCACAGCCAAAATACACAGACCTTCCTAGGGCTGTCGCCCCACCTAGTGGAAAAGTCATGCCACGCCATTGTGAAGAGGTCCAGCAAACAATTCTAATCTACAGCTGATTTATGCTTGGCATGTTAAATTTTTAAAATGACTGAGTAATATGGTGGTTACAGAACAACTGCTGTCATGATATTACAGATAGCCTATATGTCATTTTGATAACCTACTGTATTATACAGGACATGACTGGCTTAAAGCTGAATAGATAGTTCTGGTAAGATTTTATGAAATTGGCATCTGATCTAATGGGATGTAAACATTTCTTTGATCTCTGTATATTCTGGGAGGGCTGCTGAAAACAGCTTTTTTTTTTGTCCACTTTCCAGGCAAGGTGCAGTCAGTTTCAAATGAGCCCAGTGATCAGTACACCTGCTGGTCAGTGAGATTTAAAGTCAAAATCAGTGTGTTAGTAAGGTGTTGGGCCACCACGTGCCACCAGAACAGTATCAATGCACCTAGGCATTGATTCTACAAGTCTCTGGAGCTCTACTGGAGAAATGAACACCATTCTTCCAAAAGATATTCCCTCACTGATGATGGTGGTGGAGAGCACTGTCTTACACAGCAGCCCAAAATCTCCATTAGATGTTCAATTGGGTTGAGATCTGGTGACTGTGAAGGCCTTAGCACATGATTCACATCATTTTCGTATTTATCAGGCCATTCAGTGACCCCTCGTGTCCTATGGATGGGGTCACTGTCATTCTGGAAGAGACCACTCCCATCAGGATAGAAATGTTTCATCATAGGATAAAGGTGATCACTCAGAACAACTTTGTATTGATTTACAGTGACCCTTCTCTCCAAGGGGACAAGTGGACCTAAACTATGCCAGCAAAATGCCCCCCACAGGGCACTAGATCCCCTCACTGTAGGGGTCAAGCATTCAGGCCTGTACCAATTTTTCCTTTAATTTGTCACCCATCTGTATTTCCGAGTGACACAGAATATGTGGGCAGGGTGTCATTACAAAAGGGGTCCGTCAGCTTTGATATGATTGATGCAAAGTGGGTGTGAAGAGTAAGTACAGGACAGAAAAAAAGAGAATTGATCGATGGATTTCACAGTAGACTTACTCAAAAATTACTTTTTTGACATATATTTGGAATATCACAAACCATAACTGAGCAACAAGTACTTTTTTCACTTTTGTTCACTGTGCTTGCATTCATTCAGGATGTGACACACGTTTGCAGTTACTAGTCTTATTAACATTCTTAACAGTGACCCTGATCTTTCCCCAAGTAGTTTTTGTTACCTAAACTTAACCAAAACATAACCATAGGGGTGGCTGGAAAACTCATAAGCCATTTTTGGACCAGTCATATGGCACCTGTGTTTTTGCATAGGTAAGAGCAGTTGACCACACCTTTAAATAGAACATCTGTCTAAAGGTTCTTTGGCTCCACCCTCTGAGGTTTGACTCAGTGAACATGTTTGTTTTTTTCTGCCTCCTGAGCAGTTCTGTCTCTGAGAACTGTTTGTGTAACTACAACACCAATTTGTCTGACACCCTTGGCACATTCTTCTTCTTGGATTTTTGAACTCCTGCCTCAGTTGTCTCACTATCCTCCTCTCCTCCTGTGTTTGGCTGAGGCTAGCCGGTGCTCTTCAGTGTTCAGTGTTTCCAGCAAAGGGCTTACTAATCCCCAGGCAGAGCCCACACCTGTGGCTGATAGGATCCTTCTGGAGTACAAAGGCTCTGATTTACAGCCATGAGGAGCTGTGGGCCCAGCTACAGCTGCAGAACGGCAGGAAAGGGAAGTTGTTCATCACGCAGAGTGCATTTCACCAGCAATAGCCGCTGTGCTCCTAGTGCAGGCCAGATCCTTGAACTTCACCTAAATGACAGGTGGCAAAATAGTGGCTGACCCATTTTGTAACAAATTACAGCTAATAAACACTGCCTGTGGAATCCATTTGAGGAACTCACAAACAGCTTTTTTTCACTTAAGCAGAGAATAAATGAGTTTGGTTATTTTTAGCTTTGCTTAGTGAGCATGTTAAATTTATGCATTCCATTTGTAATAGAATTTGTTCTGCACTTATGGGAATGCTTGTAGAAGGTGGTGATGTGGAGATAGACGGTTTGGAAAGAAAGGTGGGGCTGGAGGGTGAGCCAGCAGTAAAATGGATCAGTTCAGGGTTAGAAAGCAGCACGGTGATGACTGCGTATGGGCCTGAGCCTTCTCTGATTGGATGACATGATCATCCCTGCACCCAAACGTGAGGAGCACATGTTAGTTTATTGTGAAGTTATTGAGTATTATCAAATTCTGGGAGGTTGTGCTCTAACCTCTGGTTAATACCAGAACAGAATCCTTTCCTGCAGCTGCTTTGTGTATTTATGGACGGTAGAAGAGAATACACATGCTGAAAATGATAAATTAGTTTCACTGTTTAGTGTTTGGATAGACATGGAATCTATATAGACTGGAAAGATTGTTTCTCTCCCTTCTCACAGAGAAGAATTTGTTGACTCTTATGCACATGTGAGTTTGGAGCGTCAGTATGGGACACGCACAGTGGAACTAATGCATTTGGTCAAGCTCTTTCAAATCATTTCCATACAGTGTGTTGTCGAGACAAAACACATCTCTCATGCACACTGGGAAGCGTGCTGCATTTAAAGACCACAATAAATGTCACCAGTGTACCTAAATCATTATTAGAGTTCAAAAATCTCAACTTCATTTTTTACATCATCAAATGAACACAACATGATTCATTCTTCATATTATTATTATGTATGCCAACAGAGAACAGAGTAACCAATAATAAGATTATTACAGTAACGAGACCAAATGCATAATCTTTAATCCACCATGAAAGTAAGAGTATTTTGTGACAGCCTGTAGTACAAATGTATGCCACTTCATTCTGTACTAAAGGTGCAACAGCACAGCTTCAGCCTGCTAGTGGAGTACAGCTTTTTTTCCAAGCTATGTCTGAGGGGGGGCCCACAGTCTCAGACTTTGTAAACCCCTGTTGTAGGCAGTTAAAATCTAGGCTGTTCAGCACGCCCCTATCCTTTGGTCATCATCATTTGTTTGTTTGAACGTGGGTGTGGAAAAACACACTACTTACCTATAGTTATATCCAAGCTTTCAATACATATCAGAAAGGGTCACATAATAAAAGAATTCACATCATCACACTGGACAAATCCGAGAACATAGTTTAAACATTAAGTAACACTAGTGCAGTGCCTGTTCAAAACGTACCTGTTCGGAACGGGCCGATTGCTTGGCCTCCAGCTGCAACTTCAATGCGTAGAAAAATGAATGTAGTTTATGAGAGGTGTGGATGAGTATATACACCAAAAACATGAAAGAAATTAACATTCTACTAACTAATTCAGGTAAGAACATATTGCTGAATCCCAGATTTGTGCTTAAAACGTTCGTACACACGGTTTAAGCAAAGATTTGTGCGTACACAGTGTTTGTGAATGAATGTTTTGGGCTCTGAGCGCTTCCAAAATGCTCAACCATATACCTGAATGCCTCCTGTGTAGACACAATGGTTCAAGTGCTGCTGGTGCTGATCTGCTAAACATGCGGCTCATGCTATGTTTGCTCCAAAGATTTGTGCTTTGTTTCAAATTCAAACCGAATATTGAGGTTTATGAAAACTGTTTGGAATCACTTTCCAAATATTTTAACCATCCCCTACAGAGGGGAGAGGAGGGGACTACATCTCTTTTGGTTTGATAATGTTGGATGTTAGGCTTTGTTTTGGGTTTCCTGTCTCATTTTTAAAAAGACGAGAGAAAGAGAGAGAGGGCAAGTGCACTGAGAGCATGAGCGAGCGACAGAGAGACAGCGCTAGAAAGCTTTCTCTGGGAGAGAGAAAGCCTGTGAATACAACATTATTTTCTGATTGTTTCACGGTGGTCACATTCTAAAGCACAAACAGCCATCAAACACTCAAAAAGTGATTTACTTTGAAGACAGACGCTCTTTAGGTGCAATTTGGACACGTGACACATTTAATAAACTTTAAATAAACAAGCGAACAGCAAGCTGCTCAGCTCTGTGTCTGAGTGCAGCAGGGACTGTTTGACACAAACACTGTCACATCACAGCAGGGCGGGGCTCTGACTTGCTGAACGGGAGAGAGACGAACAAGCATACACAGGCATGTTTTGAACGGGCACTGCGCTTGTTATGGTCAATGCCTAAATATTTCAGGGGTCAAGCTGGGTGATAACACATCTCGACTGATTGCAAAATGATGCTGTTACTGGTTAGTTAATGTTGTGAAAATGTTTTGCCTAGCAATGCACTCAGTGGTTTCTTGATCTCAGACACAACATTTGCTGAGCACATCCATGCTCCCAAGGAGATTTTTGATGTTAATTACTCAAGGGCCATCCTCAGGACTTTACACCTTAAGCTTCACTGGTAAATAGTGCCAGTATGCGTGTGTTATCATGGGTTTCATGAACATTCTGGTCTCAGTTGACCACTAGGAGATGTTACAGACTTGCTTAAATGAAAGTACATAGTTTCAAAAACATAAAGGATACATATGTATATTAAATCATTTTATATTCTACCATGTTGATGAGGTCAGACATTCAAATACAGTATTTCCCTTTGCTTTAGATTCAGACTTATTCATTCACTTAATCTCAATCTAAGTCCAGCACACAAATTTGCACTTCATGTTACAAGTTAGAGAAAAAACCTGCCTAAAAGAACTTACACTGTTTGTCACAATCATGAAAACCCCTTCAGTTGAGCCTCAGAGGGCCTAATGATTGTACAGACTGTTTGAATCCACAGTGGCCTTCTGCAGACTCTGAGTCAGTGACATAAGGTAAAAGGAGGCCATGATGTTACCTCAGGCCTTGAACCTTGGCATAGCGATCTCAGACACAGCTGTCTTGGACCCAGCTCTCTTGTTTGTGTACCCGTTCGCACATGCATGCTTTGGAGTTTTATTTGCAGATCCCTGAGCATCACAGCTATGTTCCCCTAGCCAGACCACCTGCAACAATTAAAAATGCCTCTGCAGCTTGCTGGCTCAGTGGGACTCTGATCAACACTGCATTATATTATAAAGAGAAGTTGTTTTGCAAATGGCTGTAAAAGGGGATCTGGTTTCAACCCCCTGGCCCGTTCAGCCCATCATTTTCCCCACAGTGTTCCCACTCTGATCAAGTGGAAGATATGGAATAAAATGCAAATACTGCAGCAGTAAACTGATGCTTTTCTCCATGAGCTTTAAAACATTTCTTCACTTTGGTTTAAATTAATCATCATAGTATGTATTGTCCAGAGCCAGAAATCCCTGGAGGCTCTGGGGAAAAATTGAAAAAAAAAAGTTGACAAAAGACAGAACATCATTTAGCATTGCATCATGTTCAAATTTATATCATGTAGTTGTCCTATATGTATGCAGTAAGTGACTCTGCAGGTCATTCACAACATCCAACTATGTACAACCTCCACAGTTCTCTCATAGTTAGAAACGGAAAATGGAACCGCTAATGATTAGAAAACAGTGGAGAAAACCATCTGAAGCTTCCATTAATTTCTCCACAGCATGAAAATCAATCTGCAGAGACTTGAAACCTGTTGTAGATAGTTGGAGTAATCCAGCACAGTGAATATCATGTCTCCTTTATAAGATAATATAAATGACAACAATAAAGGCAGATACGGGGTTCAGTATAGTCTTGTTATTTTTGTGAGTGACTCCACAGTGCACTTTGACACAGGGTGGGATAAGGAAGATTACATGGAGCTGAATGAGCTCCTTTGAAAGAGATTGCCCATGAAGCAGTTTCCTTCAGAAGACATGAACGCCAGATTTAGCCAAAAACAATGTCTACACATGCTGCAGAGTGAGAACAACTCAGCGACCCAGTCCTCCATTAATGTCACACAGGATACATTCAGGCACAATACCATCCTGTAGGTCACCCATGTTTTGGCAATACACAATCACTAAAATAAAGCACAGAAAATGGAAGAAAACAAACTTGAAGCCTAAAAAAGAGTCCTCTGGTCGCACCTTCAGGTATAAAGCACGAGCTGTTAAGCAGCCTGTGTTGACAGCTGTATTGATTAAAATATATGATTCCACTAGTCGTACATATAGCCACTAGTCAGTTGACTGTGACAAAAGGCAAGTCTACAGAGTCTACAAGGCCCTCGATCCCCTGTAGGCTTCTTCACCTTGGCAAGCAACAAAGCATACAGCTCCAGTCTACCAATCACACTAAGTTAACTAACATGCTAACACATTGTTAAGCCAACTAGCATACTGTCTGAACCCCCAAATAACCAGGCTGTTAAAGCTATATGTAACTATTCTGCATTAAAATGTCTAAAAACAACAAGGCCTATGTTATATATATTGTTGAGTTGTGTACTTACATTATCCCAAATGTTTCCAACAATTTTCAAACCCAGAGAAATCCGTAATTTTAATCAAGGTAATGGTCCATTTCAATTGCCTGTCAATGGTGTCGCACCCCCTCTATCAAAGAGTATACGCGCACAAGATGCATGTGTCGGTATTGTGGTTATCTGCTACAATGGCCTCGACCAAAGCGAATATGCATACAAGATAATAAGTCGGCGGCATTGTGGTTGTCTGTCACAATGGCATCTACCAAAGAGTAGCCTATACACATACAAGACAAGATGATATGTCGGCATTGTGGTTGTCCAGCAGAAACTGTCATAAATTGATTTTTATTCAGTTTTAAGCCACATTTTTACGATAAACTCTTTAAATCTTGGCTGTATTTAACTGTATCTTTTGCCCGGGTTAAGGATTTTAATCATTGTCTTAAGTTATCAGAGAAACAAGCTGAGCAAACGTTAGCAGCAGCTCAGCTAGCAGCAGCTCAGCTAGCAGTCCCTCCCAGACATCCTCTTTCTGCTGAACAGCATCGGAGAAACACTGGTTTTTAACGTGAAACTGCTTTATTCAGTGTTTTTACCTGTTTTAATCACCATATCTGTGTGTTTTGGAGAGGAGGAGACCTCTGCGAATAATTTGGCTCCAAGTAAAAACATCCTGAACGATGAATAAAGAAGTAATCCTATCCCAGAGAAGCTGGTTGTTTAATAATGAAGACAACAACTCCCATAATTCCATGCTAATGCACTACACTACTGCAGAAATTACACATTTTGCGATTAAGTGCTGGTGATGGCAGCTTGATGCTCAATCCATATACTTCTCTATATCATATTACCAGTCCACACTATAAGTTCAGGATTCTGCACTTCTTTCTCTTCTTCTTCTCTTGTTTTACTGGTGAATCACAAACAACTTTAAAATCCTATTTCATAAATTCTACCCACTAACCTTGTGTCACTTAAAGAAGTAGAGTGCCTTCCTGGTGACTCTTACCCCCTCACCCTCTCCCTCTGTTCTCAGTATGAGTGTTGCATGTAAATGAATGTTTTTATTATCTGGTAATTATTCTGTGTACCTGCCCAGGGACTGCAGATGGAAATTAGCTAATACCTAAATCTTGCATAAATCATCTATTCTCATTTTGAGATTAATGTTTTTTGTGCATAGTTCTTGTTTAATAAAGAAAGTAATAATAATGTAAGCTTTCTCTTTCCACTTTATACATAATACAATGCAATATGATATGTTCAACATTTTCTTGAACTCAACTCAACATTTATTCTTGTGTGATCCAATCTAAGTCTTGTTATGATGATTTCTTCCCTTCTGTTCTTTTCCTTATAGTTCTTTGTTATGACCAACTTTTGTATTTTGTGGTACCCCCTTCCTTTCTAGTCTTCCTCCCACCTTTTCTGACATATGTCCATTCCTTTCCTCTTAATCACCGCTTTTCCTTCTCATTTTCCAAGTGGAACTGGTACTTTTATTTCCTTTTGCAATGCCCACTCATTCCCTTTCAATTCCTCATGTGCCACCTCTATGAAGGCTTAGCAATCTACGGTAAAGTTCAATAAGTAAATCTTGTCTGACAGTTGTTGTTGACTGTATGTTTTCCAAAATGGCTATTGAATCTGTGCACACCACCACCCTATCAGGTCTAACCTCTTCAACCCACTATAACCCAATAATGTTTGCCAATATTTCTGCTGTATATACTGATAACTGGTTGGACAATCTTTTGGAGACAGAAATTTAAAACTCATGGATATACATACCAATTCCCACACACTCCTGTTTGTTCTTAGAACCATCTGTGTAGATTCTGAGATCACTGTGATAACTATTCCTCAGGTAAATACTTGTTTTAATTCACGCTTCATTCATTTTCTATTTCTTTTCCAGAATACTCACATCTATCTTTACTTATGGAAACAGCCAAGGGGGTATGCTACTTACTGAGGTGGACCTGGTGAACTCGAAAGCCTCCATTCTATATGTCCTCACTCTTTCTTCCCTTGTCCACTCAAACCCATACCCCTGGAACTTGGAATATTCCCAACAATCCTTTTGTGTCTTCTTTGTAGGGTTTTTTTCTCCACTTCTTTTTAATCTGGCCCAATACGCAAGAGCTAGTTTCTCTCTTCTTAACTCCAGCGATGTCTCTCCGGCATCTATTAGTAGTGCGATAATGGAGCTCCTATACATAATTGTAGTAGTCTATACTGTGGTCTATCCACTTTTTGCAATGACAAAAACAGCAGCAATGTCTTTGCTGCTGCTTCATATACTATACAACTGTAATCGATTGTTGACCTCATAATTGCCCTATAAATGTCAATAAATGATTGTTTATCTGCCCCCCAGTTGATTTATGACTTTTTTGCATTTTGTTTCCAGGTATTTCATATGTACTTTCCATGTATATTTGCTATCTAGCCATGGACCTAGGTACTTAAATTTAGTTACCCTCTCCATCGGCTGACCATGTAATGGTGACTTCTCAGCACTCTGGCCTATTTGTAAACATCATGTAACAAGTCTTGCTTGTTGACAACTTGAACCCCCACTCGTATGACCACTTTCCATTTTCTCTATTGCTTTTCCTATATTCTCCAACACAAATGTCACATTTCTTCCCCTCATCCATATGGCCCCATCGTCTGCATATAGTGCTGATTTGATGCATCCATATAAATTTGTAAAGATGTCATTTATCATTATGTTGAACAATACAGGGCTGGGATTCTGCACTTAATGTCTTTGCCCAAGTCACTCACCTTTCCTCTAATCCACAGCCATTCACTGGAACATCTTCCTCTTCTGTTTTAGGGTTTATTGGTAGTTGGAAAACCAGCCACCTACTGGACAGGATTGTGGACATCCAGTGGTACTGACTGTAGCCTCTGCCATGTTTTTCACTGCCTGCTTTTGGCTCTTCCCTCTTCTACCTGGTTCAGCTAGCAGGGACAAAACTGATCCACCAACAAAACCCTTACAGCCAACCTCCATTGGGCAGACCTTTGCTTTCCAACCATGCTCCTCTGTTGCCAACTCTGTATATCTAAGCTGTTTCCTCTGATAGGTAATTTCTACCAACCTCCCATGGTACTGTTCTTAGATTAGTGGTAGCTAATGAGGGAACTATGAGCTGTTTTCCAAAGTCTCCCCCAGTCCCTCCCCACCTTTAGCTGCCCACCTTGTGTCTGATCAAAATTGCTTGCTGCCTGACCTGTTCACCCTCAAGAAAAAAACAAAATCCCCTGTTTCCTTTTTGCAGAGTTTACTTCTAAGTGCTTGAACTTGAAGGACATGTTGGGTCCTCATCTATTCACTTTTTAAGATTTTGGAGATGGAAGCACATCATAAGAGGCTCCTAGCATGAATCTAATTCTGACTGTTTCCATTCCTCACACTTACCTCCAGCTAAGTTTCTTCTATTCTACACTTTCCAAACTCATCCACTGGCCCTGCTTTGCCTGAGAAACTACTCTTACATATATAGCAGTCTCTCCTTGCCTCTGAATCTCCTCTTAAACAAGTGTCCCCCTGCCAACTGCTGTTGCTTTGCTCCATGTAGGCTGTGCTATGCCCAGTCCAACCCCCCCACATCCATGTTGTATTTGCCCTACAATATGTTTATGTCTAAGTGCTGCCTGAGCCTGTAAAACTGCCTTGTTGTTCCACTTCCTCCCTGCTGAGACAGTTAACGTTGTACCATGCTGCTACTACTCCAGCCTTGCTTTTGCACATTTTAACATGGGGTTTGATTATGTAAGCTCATAGACTGTAAAAAATATGGACGTAGCCACCATGACGTCACACACTGGTTTCTGAAGAGGGGTTTTGAAGCTCAAAGTGGGCGGCTCTGGCCATCGCCATCTTGGCAGTGCCTGATTCCGTCTGATTCCCAGCTAATCCAAAATGGGCAAAGAAGTGGAGCTGAGGCAGGCCAAATGAAGCCTAGTTGCTGAAACAAGCCACCTAGCGGCTAGCAACCTGTCACTCAAAGTGGCCACGTCCTTAATCATGCATAACTTTACGGCTTAACAAAATTGAAACGGGTGAGTTATGAAAAAAAAATCATCCCCTGTACAGTTGTCATGAAAAAGGAAAGTAGCTACAGAGACCAAAACTGTTTTTTGTACCAGGCTGTAAAGGTTTTATTTCTACTGTAAAGTTGGACATTTTAACATGGGGGTCTATGGGGACTGACTCGCTTTTGGAGCCAGCCTCAAGTGGCCATTCGAGGAACTGCAGTTTTTGGCACTTCTGCACTGGTCTCATTTTTATAGTGATTTTATAGTGTTTTTATAGAGATAGTTGTGGATTTTTGTGGAATCAGCAGCCCCCCCCCCCCTCCATGGGGATGCAGGGATGCAAGGGGAGGACATGGTAATTCATCTTAATAGAGGAGGAGAGCGGGCTGATGTTGAAACAGTTCCTCTGTTTCCTCTGGCTGCGGAGCTCCACACTTTTCAAGCATCTTTGATGAATGTGTCTTGTGTGAATGTGTGTTTAACATGTTTTCATAGTAATACTACACTGTAGGATACTAATGTACCCATAGAGTTTAAAGTGTGTGACATCAGAGCTCTGTCTAATACACACATACACACACTGTATGACTTCAGAAACAAGAGAACAACAAAAGAGGAAATATGATGTTACTGCACTTCAGCTTCACTGACTTTCTGCTCTCCAGATCTGTAAGAATCTTTTTTATAATGAATAATGACACTTAGAGGTCACTAGTTCCATGGTGATATGGTACAGCAGTGCGTGCTGGCAGAAAGAACACTGGCATTACATCCAAAACTGGTGGTAACAAGACTGAAAAGGTGTTTGTAATTAAAAATAGTGATCTGTGTGGGTTGTCCCTTTACCAGTCATCTCATATCATGCACCTTAAAGCCCCCTGAGGCAAATTTTGATTTGTGATGTTGGGCTATATAAATAAAAAATGAGTTGATCTTGAGATTTTTTTGTCAAACTACTATTTCACACTCATTCCTAAAGTAACTACTTATCAGTATGTTGTGACTTTATCCATTTTTTTAAAAAGACATAACTATGACAGTTGTAGATACTCAACTGTGAGTACATCACATCCTATTAGTGTTATATCATAGAGACTGTCAGAGTGTGCATCTTGTAGAAGCTCTCAAATGTGGAGGGAAGGCAGAATATTCAAAATGCACCCACATCAAGATAAGCACTCCCAGCCCAGTGTTGTGAACCAGTGAGTACACACACTTGTGTTCTTATTGGCCATTAAACTTTCAATGTTTGGGAATAGTTAGTTTTCATGTTAACTACTGACTTTTGTCTACATTTATGGATGGTTCATTGTGGTGGCAGTAATTATTAAAAACAGGAAAAAAGAAACTGTCTTTGTGAATACATGCTGTTTCAATTATTTTTTAAATAAATATCTATATCTATTCTTACATGAGTTGTATTAACTTATGAAATGGTGCCACCAATAACATATGTTACTTAGGGAGGACTGACAGCCCCTGAAAGCCCTGCTTTACAAGAAGAAAAGAAAAAGACTTCCATCCCTTTAGTGAGGAGGCGGCCTCTGTCATCTGAGCCTATCCCCATCTGCCTCAACTTAGGACAATTTGTCTAATTGTGCTAAATTGAGCTGATGTCAATGATTAAAGTTGTTCAGAGGAGGAACGAATCTTTTTGCCCATGTCAATTATTACCTCATTGATTACAACAATGCAGGAAATTGCCCGTTGGAATCAAATTTTAGCTTACACACCTGGCTCACACAGTAAAGAGCACAGGAGCTGGAACCCATAGGAGGAGAATGCACTCATCTGTGAAATGAAATGTGACAGTAACAGTGCACAGTGCTAAGTCACTCAGTTTTACACAGAGAAATCTGGTGCTGCTGTGAGACAACCAGATCTCATCATATTGAGGAAATTGTCCCTGTGAAGTCCAGTTCATTCAGTCTGTCACTATGGTAAATGGACTGTACTTGTATAGTGCCTTTCTAGTCTTCTGACCACTTAAAGCGCTTTTTACACTACGAATCACATTCACCCATTCACACGCTGAACGGGTACAGGGGCTACCATGCAAGGTCCCAACCTGCCCATCAGAGGAAGCCAACCATTCACACACATTCATTCACTGATGGCACAGCCATCAGGAGCAACTTGGGTTTAAGTGTCTTGCCCAAGGACACATCGGCATGTGGACTGGAGGAGCCGGGAATCCTCCGAGTAGTGGATGACCTGCTCTACCTCCTGAGCCACAGCCGCCACTAATATGTGTGACTAATATGTCTGAAGGGGTCTCAAGGGAAAAGATACCATAATCAGATTCAACATTATGTTCAGGTTTTAAGTCCTGCAAAAATGTGAAGTAGCATTTTCTTATCTTTCTTTTGTTTGTTTCACTCTTTTCCATTCGTCAAAGTGTATGTAAATGAAGTGGTAAGGCCTCTAGGGGAGTGGTTCCCAAAGTGGGTACCTTGAGGACTGGCCAAGGGTGTGAGAAGATGTTTTACGTCATTCTACATGTATAGTTAATTTTTAATACTGGTTCATCATGTTAAAGGATTTGGCTGGCGATTTTCTGTATTTTTCTTATTGTCAATAAATCTCGTGGGCAGAGCCAAACCAACAATGAACTCATCCTACTTACAAGTATTGTGTGTGTATCCAAAGTCTGATATATCTAATTCCTCTGTGCCGTAGACCACCATAGATGTCCAAAAACGATTAAAAACACAATGAGCCACACCGCTGCACTGGGTGACATGTTCTTTCGTCAACTTCATACTACATTATACATTTCTATACATGTAATTTCAGCCGCTAGGGGTCTCTCAATCAAAACAATAACAAAAGACAGAGTGTGATGACATTGTGAAGTAGCATGGGATCATGGGAGTTGTTGTCTTTGTTGTTAAACAACCAGCTTCTTCGGGTTAGGATTACGCCAGTGTTCATAGTTCAGGACGTTTTTACCGGGAGCCGGATTATCCACAGAGGTCTCTTCCTCTCCAAAACAAATGGACCTGGTGATTAAAACAGGTAAAAACACTAAATAAAACTGCCTCACGTAAAAAATCAGTGTTTCGCTGACACTGTTCAGTGGGTACAGGACATCCCGTAGGGGCTGCTAACCGAGCTGCTGCTAACATTTGCTCAGCTTGTTTCGCTGATAACTTAAGATCCAGACATTCAGCAGGTTTTTACCGGGAGCCGAATCATCCGCAGAGGTCGCCTCCTCTCTAGAACAAACATACACAGGGATTCTAACTAATAAAAATACTGAATAAAGCTGTTTTACGTAAAATATCAGCGTTTCTCCGACAATGTTCAGTGAGCACCAGACTTCCGGGAGGGGCTGCCAGCTGAGCTGCTGCTAATATTTGCCCAGCTTGTTTCTCTGATAGCTTAAGATCCAGATGTCCGATGACTAAAATCCTTCATCTGGTAAAAAGGTACAGTTAAAAACAACCGAGATCTAAAAAGTTTATCATGTAAATGTGGCTTAAAACTAAATAAAAGTCAATTTATAAGCTTCTGTTGAACAAACACAATGCCGACGTATTATCTTGTAGGTGTATACTCTTTGGTAGAAGAGTATGACGCCACTGACAGGTGACCAAATGAAACCGATCATTACCTTGATTAAAATTACAGATTTCTCTGGGTTTGAAAATTGTTGGAAACATTTGGGATAATGTAAGTACACAACTAAACAAAATATATAACGTAGGTCTAGTTGTTTTTAGACATCTTTATGCGGAATAGTTACATTTTATAGCTTTAATAACAACTCGCGGTTGCTGATTTTCAAGGTGGCATCACACACCTGTGTTTCTCAGGTGGGCCTGAAATGAGTTAGGCACAGAGAAACCTAAACACTAGAGTCAGGTTCACATTACATTTACAAATTCCTGTTTGGAGACTGAAAAAACCCCAACATCAGTCATTTTTTCAAAAAAAAAGAAAAGGGAAAACAATGGGATACTGAAATGCAATATCTAACACTGTCGAATCCATCTGGCCAGATTTCCTCGTTTATGTGGTCATCCTAACTCAGTATCCAAGGAATTCTGTTCCGATTGGCTCAGGAAGCCTGTCTGGCAAGCTAAAAATAAAAGGTAATTATTGTACAGGTGTAAGCAATCTACTCTATCTAGCTGTTTCCCAAGTTAGCTGTTGTTAGTGTTAAGTCATTGTAAGGCATTTTGTGACATCTGCTTTAGAAAAGCTGTAAACAAACTGAGTCACTGGCAGGGATGGAAAGAGTACTCATACATTTTACTCAAGTAAAAGTAAAATTGTGTAAAAATGTACTTTCATAAAACTAAAAAGTAAGTCACTTAAAATGTATTCTGAATAAGCATTACTGTTACATTTTATATGATGATGATGTTATATGATAGAACTATTAAACTACGCTTTTAGACCTCAAAATTCCTGGGTGCAAACTGCACAACCGAGCAATCATGTCCAAACCAACAATAACAATAATTGTTTACAGATGGCCACTCTACAGCCTGTGTATACAACTGATTATCAATTATAAATGTACAACTGCCTTCCTCAGTATATAGAATCAACCAGGTAGAAAGAGAGCTATGGACACTGTGGCAGGTGCAACAAGCATTATTAAGCTATGTAAATTAAATAGCCTGCCATATCTTATGGAATTAAAACCAGAATTAAGCATCACCCAGATGGACAACATGGTCATGTATAAGCAACGTAAACTCCACAGTGGCTGCAGCCCAAACACACATATTAAAGCAGAGTCTGTATTTGTGTATATATACAATTCTGAGGAGTTTGAAGGTTATCAAATGTTGTTTTGTACTGTCAGTTAGTTCTGGACAACCACCCTCTCTGCAGCATGGTTAATCTAAAAACAGGTGAAACATGACTAAAGGCTTCATGGAGAATTATTTTGTTTACTTCAGACAGACAGAAAAACCCCTTAAGAGTGTGAACATTCTTTTACGCATTGAACTATGTGCATTAAATTTAGCATCATGATACATATTCTTAATATGCTTGTATGTGGTTAATTTTAGTTAATTTCTGCAGTGTACAATATTTTTTATCACTGTATTTACATGAAGGTATTTTGACCAGGTCATACTATAAATCAGTGGTATAGTTAAGTTATTTACAAACAAAATATATATTTTTTATGAGACATTTTTGTGACTTTTTTCCCATTTTTGAAGCTTGAAAAGAGAGGGCAACTACTTAGATATTATGGACTGAAACATGGTGGCTACACAAGAATATCACCATTTCCATGTCTTTATGAAATGTGCCTCTGCACATTTAAGTCATTTAATGCACTGAGGGTACATCTATCAAGAGGACACTCCCAGATCAATGGCAGTCCTAGTGAGGAGCCATGCACAGAAAAAGGGTTTTTTCACATTAACGTACACATATCTGGATTCACCAAAAAGTCAAGTGCCCCTACCAGGATTGTGATTTTGAAACCACTGTCTATACCACGTTTAATGCCCACAAAAGCAGGAACCATGGCAGACAGATGCATATCCAGTTGCAGTTCAAGCCAGGAATTTTAACACATACTGAAACTGTGCTGGAAGTTGTCCAACCTAAAAATGAAAGAGGCATTCAAGACATAACTGATTTTCAAGAGGAGGATGATGATGAATTATAATAATATTGATGACTTGAAGTAACAGTTTAAGCATTATTTGTTGCCCCAACTCCTTAGAATGTGGACCATATCTAATATATCTGAGAGTGCTGTGCAAGATGTAATACAGCAAATAAACCAGATAATGGACCTGTCACAATCTTTGCTAAGTCTTACTAAGCACAATCTCAGAGAGCAATGTGATTCTTCCCCTGTCCACTTCCTGCAAAAGGGCCTCTTATATATATATATATATATATATATATATATATATATATATATATATATATATATATATATATATATATATATATATATATATATATATATATCAGCTTAGTCTTGTCGGAGTTCTGTTACTTCTCAACTGCCAGTTTTGCTTTGCTTGCACTCTTGTGGAATAAAAGATATACTTCAGTTCCTGTGCCGGTTGTTCTCTGCACTTGGGTCCACTAGCCTGCTGAACATAACACTCAGAATGACATTTATTTTTTAAATAAAAAAATAATCCTGCTTGACTAATCATTCTTTGTTCTTTATTTTTCTAAAGCAAAAGATTTGCTAAATTCTACTGAGTAAACAGAAGCATTAAGTCACAATAACTTAAGATGCCAACACTTAAGAATAACAGTTTTAATTGCCATTTTGAAATTCTAAATTAAGTAAATACAACTACATTTTAAGTAAACTTAACAAGTAAATATGAAATAAATATAATTTAAAACTAACAGTTCTATTTACTTACCTTTTTCAAACCAATCAGTTTCTTTCTTTTTTTTTTCTTTTTTTTTAAGTAAGATCAACTTATCAGGTTTTACAGTGCATGGGAACTGTGAGTCAGTTGGCTCAGTTACTTAAATAGAATGTGATGGAATCAGACACCCTGAAATTGCTGACTAATTGATTTTATATATTGACTTGCACAGTATTCTAAATAAGTATTATCCTTTCAGAGAGGAGACTTTTTGTCTTGTGTCTTCAGTACTCTGTCAGTGGTTTCCTGAAGATGATTAGGTGACCTTTTGTCCTCTCCACTAGCACCATCATTAGGTCAACATTTGTACTTGGTTCATGGGAAGACTTATGGTTAAGGTTAAGGACTAATGGTTGAATTTCCATAAACTTGGAGCAGACTTTCCCTCCAGTGCCATCTGGGACACATGAGAATATAAAAATATAATGGGCAGATTGAGTTGGAATTTAGTGATATATTCATGGTCCTCAGGGGATTGACTCATTTTTCCTCTGTTTTCTCCCCAATATAAACATAAACTAATTCAGTCCATTCCTAAAAAGTGAGTATCTGAGTTGAAGGTGAGCTGTTTACACAAGCCTTGGTCTTGTAATTCCCATTACCAGAGACGAGCAGGAATCCATAGCTTCTGTGCCAAATGCAACTAAAAACATATGGATATGGATCCAACAGGAAAGGCCCATAAATAAAGATATGACTACACTTCTGAGATATTCTCTACGTACACTCTGGGTCATTACAACATCCAGTAAAGAGGCAAATACTACACATACCATGTGTTAAGTGCATTCAACACAATTCTTATCATGAAGGCTAAAAGGGTTTGTTATTATTTATATTTGCTTTTTTTCCAAAGAAAATCTCAGAATTTGTTTGTGGTATTCAAAGTATCAAAAATGACATTTGAAAAACTGAAATGTTTCAGTGTTCTGTCACAATGTCCTGTTACTCAGGATAATTCAGACCTTACTAACAAAACTTTTCATTGGAAACTATTTTCTGTCTGTAACTTTGATCCTTTAAAGGGGACGTATTATGCTTTTCCTTATTTTCAGGCATATATATAATGTCACAATGTCAGATGTTCATGTTAAAACTGGCAGACGTGTCAAATATCGAGGTAAACGTATGTAGCAGTAATCTCTGTGAGCAAAAAGCAGCAGCTTCAGACTGCTCTGAACACTTGGTTTCCAACAGTTTTTTCTACTTTCGGCCCGAGCTGACGTCAGTCCGTGATGGATTTCTTTATATGGACATTTGCTACATGCACAGCGCACAAGCTTGCTGCTTCACTCCAGGAGTACTTACACCAAGCCACAACACCATTACACAGCACAGCAAAGTAAAATAAATAGTTTACCTGTTGGAGGTGTGCTGCTTGTTTATAGCTCTTCATAAAACATCTCATTGTGGCTGTTTCTGCTTTTACTCTTCCTCCCTGTGTTATTTCTAACTGATCTGCTGAACAAATAGCTCCAAATAGCTCCATATGTTGTTGTTTTGACAGGTTTTAAGTGCCACTAACGAAACTCTGCTAATTCAGTGAGGAACACGTTTTTACTCCCTGTAAATTCTTCACAATAAAATTTATGTAATGCACCTAATACACTGGTTGCCAACTGCCATTATAAACCAAAAAGATTTTTTTTTCCAAACAGAGTGGTACATCCTGTCAGCCGAGGTGTCTGTGCAGCCGATTTTAGCAGCTCCTCGATGGACTGTTTCTCCCTGACGGTCCGGGTGCTTCCTCCACAGGCTGCAGCTAACACACAGCCTGTGCTTCCCTGTGGCCATGCTGCAGCTAACGCTCCGCTAGCCTCTCAGCTAACGTAGGCCCCGGCTCTGCATGTGGATCCAACCAGAGCACTGAGCCCCGGTTTGTTATTCAAGTTAAAGTGGGAAGAACCAGCGGGTCTGACGGGCAGCTTGACTGAAGTGGAGTCTGTGGAGGAAGCACCGGGACCGTCAAGGTGAAACAGTCCATGGAGGGAAGCACAGTCAGGTGGCGGAGGAGAAGGCAACAAATCGGCCTCTTATAATCAGCAGAAATGGCCAACGCCGATATTTCATTTTAGAGCTTTTATCGGCTGAGACCAATGACGTGCCAATAATATTGTGCTTCCCTAATAAATCAGTTGGACTTTGTGGGTTTTCTGGTCTCACAAGGTCACACAAGGTGATTGAACACCACCTGCCTGAAAAAGTTAACTAAACAAGTGGATAGTGAAGAAAGTGGAACATCTAGAAATCCTGAAGGACCTGATAAAACTGGTGCCAACATGAACAATGGTGTGCATGCAGTTTTATTTATACATGGGCTGATGTGTTCACATGTGCAGTCAGGGTGTACACAGTAGAAACTAAAGTTGTGCTTAAGAGTGGCAGATATTTTTAACTTAGTCTGAAACACCAGTGACTATTGTACTGACATTCAACAGGTGAACAGAAAGTAGACTCTTGCTCTGTTTCTGCTGGATGAATAAGTAATGTTAGTCATAAGTTTTGACGTAACTCAGAAGCATGTTTGAAGCATTTTCCATCATTCCTGTCATGGAACAGATACACATCTATTTCAGCAGATGTGTCAGTCAAATGCAATATGGAGTATATGGAGACTCTGAGCCAAAACAAAATAGTGCTTAATCTTAAAGTCCCCCTCCACTCAAATTTTTTTCCCCGTTCCTACAGTTGGATATTTGAGCTTTACTGTGCAGAGTTTGACACTAGAAGGCTATTTTCACATTCATCTGCTGAAAGTGGAAAATTTCTCTGCGCTCATTAAAAATCAGATTTTAAAGGGTGGACCTACGAGCATGATTTGTGATATTACAACTATTTTGGAACTAATCGTGGTCCAATATGCAACTTACACAACTGTGATGTGGAAACTTGACACTTCTAGTGCACATACTCTGAGAATGGACCATTCAGTGAAGTAGGAGACATTTTGTGTCCCACAGTTACACTTTTAAAATGAACAAAATTTGCATATTCATAGATTCTAGAATGTCTAATCAGGGAGAAGGAGTAGACATAATTTAAATGATTGTGATATGGTAATTCTACTTTTTTGTGGAAAAACCATATCAGACACAAATTATTCTTCCAAGAGTATTTGTATATAATATGTCTTAATACATGTCTAGATGGGATCTTTAAGCTTATTGACTCATAGTTCTGGTTGCTTTACAGATACACATGCTCAAATCCATACTCAAAGTTCAAGTTGGTATGGGTTTGATTGATATTTGCTTGTGTAGCTTGTTCTCTGCTTGCAAGTCACTTCTTTTCAATTCAAGGCAATATGGTAGCCATAACCTGAAAAGTTGCAGTAATACATCAAGACTCAGACAAAAAAAATCTGTCTTCTCACACACAGAGACACATTTTGCCCTCAGAGCAGCAGCTGAATCTGATCCATGTGTTCTAACATGCTGAATGAAATACTGTATAACCTGTTGCTTAAGAGTAGCCCTCTGTCCAGAGAACAGTAGTAAAGGGTGTGACAGACATTCCTCAAAAACTGAGCTGGACAGGACTGGCCGGTGAAAACCATTTCCATGTTTCTCTTTTCCCACCAGAAATAGAAGCATTGCAAATATTTTTCTCCAAAAAAAGAAGAAAATATGAATCATATGTTAAACCTCTGCGTTCTCCACAGCTTTTCCTATGTCAGAATAATATAACGTTTACAAGAGTTGGCCTTAGAAAACAGTTATGGCCCGTAACACATTTTATGGAAGAGCAAAATAAAACATGATGGAGGCCAGGGATCATCAACTGTGGAGCACTACAATAAATATGTGTGAGTGTCTCTGTGTGTCTTTGTGGTGATGTACAAAGGGATGCACAGAAACATGGAATAGAAGCAATATGATCATGCAGCACAACCTTGTTTAAAATGTTTCCAGTGATGGTTTTGAATGGGTCCATAAGTGGCCAGTGCACCTGTGACAGCAGACCTGTGCCCCCTGAAATGCACTAACAATTTCTCCTTACTTTGAATTGAATTAATATGGTATATTCTACACTTTATTTATATATATGTTATTATATTTCTATTATATACATTTTGTATATACACTCATGGAGCACTTTATTAGAAACACCTGTGCAATCTAATGTAATCCAATACAACTGCTCTACCATAAATTCTACTTTTACAAAGCGAATACATTTTCGGTTTTGTTAACATTGTCAGAAAGGTGAAACTTCTGCTTTATGTTTATTATTGATGTTGTAATGGGTGGTGGTGCACTGGAGTGCATTACATAGAAAAGTGTTCCTAATATTTTGTCCATGTCATTAACATGAGAGGGGCAAAATATTAGCAACTTGTATATACTTAGAGAACCTGTCTCACTTGAAATCTCAGCTCACCTTACATATTTTTCACTTGTCACACCTTTGGTAAAATGAACATATTTTAGTTTAACTGGCCCCTCTAAAAGAACTGGCTGCTGTGGTTTAAATGAATAGAACCTCCACTGTATATTCTATGTTCTGGTGTGAAATGAAATGTCTCTCTCTGTCAAAATAAACATGGATGTCAATGGGGAAATCAGCTAAGCTTCTAAGTTTCAAAAACACTGACAGGAGATGGGAGGATTCTGCAGGGACTGATGACACACACGATACCCTTGTTGCTTGATTGCACTGCATGTAGCCTTTTATTGATCCTGTTCTTCTCTGTGTCTGACACAGCAGAAACCAGTGCTAACAATAGGAGTGGAGAGATGGAACCAGAGTGTGGGTTGAGTCTCTCCTGAACCCATTACTTTTATACAGGGATGCGTTGCTTCTCTGGAATGCATTCAGCATGAGTATGGTCCTCCTGGGCTCCTGCATAAACCAAGAATGTCACAGTGCATACTTAGAGCCATCCGTCATCACTTGAGAGTCTTTAGTGGTATCACACTGTTTATCTTAGCTGCTACTTATTGTACTGGCATTACAAGTGAATTGCACTTCACGCATAATAAATAATACCCCTTTGAAATAAATATAATTTTCATAATTCTGGATGTCCACAGCAGACAGTTGCCATAAGAGTAAAAGTACCGAGTTCTAAGCAGCTAAGAAACATTCTAAATACAAGTGCACTTTGTCTTAAGTGCTACATCACAATTTATTATTTATTTATTTATTATTGTATTTGAAACAGTGCACATCTAAATGTCCTGCAAATAATGTACACTTGAATATTGCATAATATAAGCTGGTGAAAACTGCTTACTGGTTAATGCTTTTGCCTCCCAAATAGAGGATCACTTGTGTGCATACTACCGTTGGTAGTATGCACACAAGTTTTGTTGACTGATTTTCAAATTTGATGATAAATCTTAGACATATTAGACAGTAAGCAGTAAGTGTGTTGTATTGGCTATATTAGCAACCCATTTTTGGTTTCTTAGAATTGGCTACTTGTACAAATGACACTGCAACTGCCAACTGACTACAACTCCACCTCTAATTGTGTATGACCCTGTGAACTTCATAATGAAAAAACAGCCCACAGTGGGTAAGACCTTTTAAAATTCCCGCAGGTTCACTGACAAAATGAAGCAGTAAACTGCTTCAAACATAATCAGTCACTTTTTTTTTTTTTGCAGCTTGAAGCAAGTGCCAGTGAAATGTTTCAGATGTCCCCCAGAGAATTGAAACAAGCCTCAGAGCTCTGGCATCAGATGGAACATCAGTACTTTACATCTACTTGTGTTCTTCTGGTTCCTTGTTTGGGGCTTCAAGTGTTCAATTGGGGTGCCTGCTGGTCAAAAGAATTGCTGAGCAAAGGGCACAGAATATGCTTGGAAAAATGCTTGTGAAAGTGAGAAGTTGTTACAAGTACAAGTTTGTTACAAGCTCCTTTGCTATACTGGTTTTGATACAATCGATGACATATTTTATAGTGCTTCAAGTTTCTATGTGGAGCATCAGCAGAAACTATCTTCTCTCGCTCCAGTGTCACATGTAAAATATACCCAACAGACATTTGGTTGGTCTGCCTTCTTTGTTTTCATTTATGATAATTAAAGCCATAAGAGCACTGTAATGGGTTACACATGGAGGAGCAGGATCACCTTGTCACAGACAATGATCCAGTCTGGTTTCATGACTGAGAGGTCTGCTGTAGTATGGAGAGACAGTATTGTTGGGATGGGCAGTAGTGCGTTTGGTTATTAGCAATAATTCATAATTATCATTGATAATTATGAATTATGAAATCAAGATACTGTTAACATTAATCAA
Source organism: Thunnus thynnus (assembly GCF_963924715.1). Taxonomy (NCBI): domain Eukaryota; kingdom Metazoa; phylum Chordata; class Actinopteri; order Scombriformes; family Scombridae; genus Thunnus; species Thunnus thynnus. The sequence goes on along the minus strand of NC_089532.1, from coordinate 30,222,136 downwards.
TAATTCTGGCACCAACTGTTGGATCTGCGAGGAACACAGTTGATTATTTGCAATAGTTATCAATCATCAAAGATAATTAACTAATTATAACAATTAATAGAATTATTAATATGAATTAACAAATATGGGGCACCACCTGGAAACCGCGACCAATAACCAAACAAGGTAGTCTCATAAAAGGAGTTCACCTGAAATGTTGATATCTGAGGGATATCAACATTCAAAGGTGAACAAAGATGGGTGAATTCAAGCTCTGACTCCTTCAATCAGCCACTTGTAACAACATGTTAGACACAATAATGACAAAAGAACTTTTCTTTAAAGATATAACAGTGTTTATTAAACTTAGCAAAATTAACAAAGTTAACAAATGCTTCATTCAATAAACAATTTTTCTAAAATCTAATTCTACCAAACAAAACACAAACAGCTATGTACAGGGTTGGACACATGCAGGGGGATGCATGTGTGTGTGTATGTGTGTGTGTGTGGCAAGATGGCGACGGGGCCTGATGTGATGACGTCGTCGGTCTGTGACGCGGACATGGCTATGGGAGGAAGTCACGTCATGCGAGAACCGAATGGCGGAAGTATGGCGGTATCTTGGTTAGACAGAAGCAAGATGGCACCGCCTGGTGGTCGGTGTCTTGCACTCACCCAATTCCGTGACAGCTTTGTCCGACGTTATCTGCCCATCAGATGTACAAAAAGATGTGGGTGTGTGTATGTGTGTGTGCACGCGTGTATGTGTTAGTCAAAAGAGAGGGAAGAAGGAGAGAAAGCGATCGTGAGAGGGAGAGAAGCGGTTCCTTTGTCCACAGAGAGCGCACATATGGACGGCAGTCTGTGATGCACGTTGTCTGATTTCTGATCGACAAAGCAACTTACTTTCTCACTCACGATGGCACAAACACAGCAGTAGTCCCAAGCAGGACAAACACAAAACAGTCTAGCTAGGTGAACACAACTAAACAGGCAGAAAACTTAAAATACTCCTCAGAGTAAAGCAGAGAAAATGGACTCGGCGGTCTGTCAACTCACACAACAAGAACAATAGCAATAAAGCTAAAAAGCTAAATGCTAAACAACAGCAACTGATGCTGAAAAGAACACACAACTAAAACTGCCTCTGCCCAGACTTATGCCTCTTACTTGGTCGCTTCAGAAAGCGAGCAAGGTGTGTGTGTAGTCCGCCTTTCTGTCCAGCTTTGTCCTTGGCTCAGATGCAGACGGTGGCCGTTCTCGCTCTCAGTGGCGTGGCAGAGAGAACAGCAGAGTCAACTCGGTGAAGAAGAGCGGGGCAGAGAAGTTCCACGTCTTCCTGAAGAAACTTTGTTTCTTCCTTCTCGAGGGAATTTGAGGACGCTGGTTGCAGCAGCGGTCTCTCTCGGATCCAGGAATGTGTTGAGGTGAACACGGGTGAAATCTCGTCTTGTCCGGCGAGAGGAGTCTTCGATGAGGGGAAAACACGTGCGTGGGGTATCCCCTTAGTCAAGCTGACTCACAGAGGAACAGAGGTTACCCCTAGCTCAGTGACATGGGAAAGGCGTGTGCTTCAGGGCAAGTTCAGTTTTTAAAGGGGTGGTGATGTCATGGCTGCGTCATCAGGACGCTCTGCTGTGCAGGAGCGTCTCCGCCAATGAGAGACTCTATGTTGCCTGTTCCCTGCTGAGGTGTGAAAATCGCAAAGCATCCTTGGAAATGGAGTTTGCAATGGACTCCCATTGTTTGTAAGCAGCATTTTGGCGGTATTCCTTTGTCTCGGGGGGAAACAAAGAATAAAATCACCTCGTGGTCAGGCTTCACAGGTTACATGTAGGCCTTCTCTGTGTGACCTCGTGTTTGAGGTCCAACAGTATGTTATAACATGGTTGTGCACAACAGTAAAAACTCAGCATCAGAAGGGTTTCTCCTCTGTGATTTTCTTGTTTAAAGGTGCCATTATTGAGGGTAGCATTGAGAGTGATTTTGTTTTGTCACCAAATTGTTATACTTTGGTTTTTGAAGTATACAGTACAGTTTCCAATGAACTGACTGCAAACAGGTGATACTGGTGAGTCCTGTGTCTGTGAAGTGACACAGGATGCCTTGTGGAGTTTTATGCTGGTGCAGGTTCACATGATCACACTGGCTTGTGATACAAAATAACGTGAGTATAAAATACTTCAACTTCGAAGCAGTGATATTGACCATGCCAAGGAGTGAATATTGTGAAGGAATCAGTAATGCATTGGGCTCTTATTTTGAAATATACATGTGTTTGGGAAGCAGGATCACAGTTAATAAGTAAATAAGAAAACTCTATTTATAAAGGTGCTGTACAATGCAAACAAATGAGAAAAATACAAAGTTAAAAACAGGATATAACAATTTAAAAACAACAACAACAACAATAAAAAACAATAAAACAACACAGAGGGCAAACACTGAAATAAGATACGCAAACAATAAAAACAACAAAAGCTACACAGAGGGCAATCACAGATTATGGGACAATGCGCTTATGAAAAAGGTGAGTTTTTAACAGCTTCTTAAAACCATTGACTGCCTCAGCGTTTTTTTATATCTAGTCCCAGAGGGTGGGGGCCACAGCTGCAAAAGCACAGTCACCTTTTGTTTTAAGCCTAGATTTCAGGACAGCCATAGCAAAGGGACACAATCATTCAGAAATTTAAAGCGAGGCCAGCCCATGTAGCACTTTATAGGTAATTAAAAGAATTTTAAAGTCAATTCTACATTCTATGGGTAACCAATGTAGGTTGACCAACACTGGTGTGATATGTGACCTTAAATTTAAAGACTCCATTGTGCTTAAAATTTAAGTGGCAAATTTATCTGATGCATCATCAGCATGTATGTTGAAGACACAAACAATCAAAACTTTGTCAAGTTTAACAAAAACAGAAGATAAAAAGTCGGCAAATTCAGTTAGAAAGCCATTATTTGGGCTTGGTGGGCAATAAATTATATTAGCCAATCCAATCCTGAGCATATATGCCTCAAAAGTGTTGAACTCACCAATGTCCATGGAGCGGCAGATAAATTGTTCAGAAAAAGCAGCAGCTAGGCCTGCCCCTCAACCGGAGATCTTCGGCACACTGAGAAAGTCATAGTCCATGGGACACTGTTCAGTCAAGGCCATGTTGTCTCCACATTTCAACCAGGTCTCCATAATAAACAAAAAGTCCAGGGGTCTCATTTATAAAACAGTGTGCAGGATCCATACTAAAGTGTACATGCGCACAAAAACTGAAAATGGCATGCACCAAAAAATAATCAGATTTATAAAACCATGCATACGCATGAATACACGTAAATTTACCTTTATAAGTCAAAGTCCACCTGGAAATGTGCGCACATGAATCAGCCTCATATCACACCCTCTACACACCCACATTCAACCATAAATGGTCAATGCAAAAATATTCATAAATATTGATGTAATTGTGTCTTTCGCCGCACCAATCACACTCTCTGCCTTAGACGCCTAGCCAATCAGTGTCGAATCAGTGTATCGGACCCTCTCTTGTCACTTGCACTCAGCAGCAACAGAGAGAGAACAGCAACAGGCATGATCAGACTTTTACCGTTTTATTTCCCTGTTTTCGGACGTCTTGAAGTTATGTGTGTAACCCAAAACAACCATACACAACACAATAAACATTCCTGTGGATTGTAAAGTCAGACATCTCTGGTTAAATGTTTACCACACCCTGCAGCGGGCCAGCTCCCAGTTAACCAGTATAAATAGTTTTTACACCACACACTCAATATCTACAGTACAATAAACACTGTATTTGTTTATATTTACTCCAAAATCCAGCATACAGGTGTTTCTCTAATTTACACAGTGAGTGCAGGTGGTGAAGATGTGGCGGTGAGGTAACTGGAGAAGGCAGAGTGTGTGTGGCAGCCACTGTGGTGTCTCCAGTGTCTCTGCGCTTGACAACACAGTTGTGTTTAATGTAGTGATTTTACACACATAAACTATACGGAAACTAAACTCATACCTGGTGATATATGCACAGTATAAGGAAATATAAAAAATCTATTAATGCTCTGTGCTGCAAATATTTTTAGTTACGTTTGTTTCTACAAATCGTTTGTTTCTACAATCAATGATGATAATTTCATCAGTTAGTTAATGTGGCTGAGGTGAAAATGAATCAATTTATTCACGCTTAGCTAATATCGGAGAAAGGCAAGCCAGACTTTGCAGAATCCTGACACCTGCCACATCCTGACATCATTCATTTCAGCGGCTGCTGCGCTGCTCCACAATCTCTCCTTTGCGCCCTGGGTGAGGCAGCGCTGATGAAATGTTGGGCGGGCTTTAAGATCTGAGTTGGCTTATATCTTTTCAGATTGAAAGATGCTTATGGAATAGTTATGGCTTACTACAAGTCCAAGTATGGAAAACACTGCTGGTTTGAATGTTCATGATAACGTGGATCTATAATATATATCTTTGATAATAAGTGAAATTAAATGTGTGAGAGGATTATTATACACTCACTCACTGCTTCATCATCTGCGTCTTCGATTTCCCCCATCTCCAAAATGTTCGTACGCATGGGTCAGAGATTATGTACAGGTGCACACATTGTCCCGTCAAGTTTGGTTTTATAGATCACAACTTTTGTGAGGGAAGTGGCGTATGCCTCTTTCAGGCCCCGTTTTGTGCATACGCAACAGTTATAAATGACACCCCAGGTCATAAGAAGCAAAAACGTCCCTTAGGGTGAAAGTTTATTACACACTGACCTCATGTTGATTAACAAAATCTTAATTGGAGTGGATTGCAATGAAGGTTTATGATTGCAGGTAATCTGGTTCAGGTTGCTACCGTTTGCTGTAGATTTTAGAACGGGGACACATTTCTTTGGCCTGAAGTTCGTGATAATGGGAATGAGCCAGGATTTGAATAAGAAATTTTAATGGGGAGATGGATGGGTGAAGGATGGGGGAGGACAATGGGGGGGCTAGCACAACAGACAGTGTCCTGAGATTAGACAGGAGAGGAAGAGGAGGGTTTTGGACTAGGTGTGTGCCCCCTGATCCCACAAAATGTTGAGAATTTGTACTCTGTTAGTCTGTAATACAACATGACTGATGTGAAAATAAATGCGGGCAAACTCTGAACTGAATAATATGACAAGCTCTGTAGACAGATACATAAAATAATCAAATAATTAATTCCTACAGTTCTGCTTTGAACTTCTCCTTAGGCTTCACTTTAACACAAAACCAAGAGACAAATACATGTGTAAACTACATCTAAACTTAATACCATTTTCTCAAATAAACCCACCATACATAACGTAAAACTTATAAAACTGTAGGAGTAAAAAACTATGCTTTTCACAGTTCTCTCATTTACGATTTTAAAGGCTGACATTTAACAGCATTTACTGGTTGACCTAGGTTGGTCTAGCTTTCCAGCCTACCTGAGTAACTCTGCAGGCTGATGGATTTACCTTAGCCAGATTCCTGCTACTACTTGGAGATGATGCTTGCATACAATGATCTGAACTGAAGCCACCACACTTTTTTTCAAAAAAACATATAGTGTAAAACCTACAGGAATTCTACTATTTACATCAACAATCAGTTGTCCGATTGTCATGCAACTGTATGTTCAAATTATGTTGAAGGTATGCTCAAATTTCAATGTTTTCTGAGCACTTTAAGGACTTCTCATTCATGTTGGCTTAAAAGTTCATTTACTAGCAAGGACCACACCACAACAATGGACGGATTTAATTTTGGATTTAATGGAAATTCAGAGGTGTTGGATGTTTAGGACAGATGAATAGATGTAACGAATGAGGGTGAAGATGGAAGGAGGATGTTGTCTGTTAGGCCGTATTCAGACCAAATCAGGTGGTGCAGCAAAAACACCAGTGAGTAGTGAAAACACCAGTGGGGGTAGTGAATGTCGGCTGAGGGCTTTTGGCTGCAGTGGCGCCGCACTGGACTGCAGCCGGAAAGTTGAGTCAGAGTCAATTTTTGGAGGAACGCAGCCTGAAATCACTGTGGCTGAAGGCTGTAGTGGCCAATCACAGCCAGAGATCAGACTGATTAGAGCTGTAAACTCTGCCATGATGGAGAACAAAGATGTTACAAGAATGAGGGGAGGACATTTCTCTTTATTTGATAACGTTAAAAGCAAAGTTAGACTTTGATGTCGGCTTCCCGACTCATTTTAAAAAAGACGTGAGAAAGAGAGAGAGAGAGCGCCAGTGAGAGAGACGGAGAGAGAGAGAGAAGCTGTGGTCGAGCCAGCTAGGGAGTGAATGAAGAGAGGGAGCGCTGGCAGTGAAAAGGCTGATGAATCAGACCAATAAAACGTTATTTTCTGATTGTTTCACAGTGGTTAAGTTCTAGAGGACAGATTGAGCTGAGTTGAGTGTGAGCTTGACGGAGATCATTAAGATTGTTAGAGCAATATAGGAGTGATATACCTGAGATGACCAGCAGCCAAGGACCTGGATGCCAGACTGGGACTGAGATGCCCAGTCTGGCTGCTGTGGATGCTGTGCCAATGCGGAAGGAATGGCTCGAATAGTGTTCTGAAGATAAGCCTGAAATGCAGAGGACTCAGTTTAAATGCTTCTGGAACCAGAACTGAGTGGCTATTTTTCCTGTTTTGGTGGGAAAGAGGGGGTGTTGAGATGATGCCTTGGTGACATACCTAAAGCTGATTTGGTTTGATATGGCTGATTTGGTATTTGGTTAGGAGCTTGTATGGGCTGAGATAGGAGTAGGCAGAAAATTCAGATAGGGAAAGACGCCAGGAAGCCAGAAAAACCCAGCAAGAACATGGTTTCTAGGTTTAACTCAACCATAGGGGATATGTAGCCTGAACATAAAGAACAGATGCAGAGGCTGAGGAAGTCAGAAGTGAGTAGCAAGCATCTAGCTGGGAGAGCAGGTACCTGTTTACGCAAGCCTTTGATTAATATAGTACCATGGGAATGGGAGGTAGAAGGACAATGGAGGCCAGTAAATAGTTGGATGAAGAAGTTGAGTCCTGCTAAGTAGGTCTGGATGGTGGAGGACTGGATTTTTTGGATGGAATGAGCATGGGTGATAAAATTACAGATAGACATGACGTCCAGAGTAAATGACAGCTGGTAGGTGGCATGACATGCCTTGAAACAATTTAGCCAGTTAGGTAGGCTGAGTGAATGCTTGGGGCAAGGCTGTTATGGATGGCTTCCTGTGAAGTGTTAGAGAGGTTTCCCAGCTGTGGAGCAAGTTGCATGGTGTGGTTGAAAATGGTGGGATTGGTATGGGATGAAAATCTGATTCTGAGGCCAAATATCTGAATTTCTGGAATGAGAAGCGAGACAATGAATCAGCAATGCTGTTGTGGTAACAAGAAATGTTGGCTGCCCGGAAGATTAAATGGTGTTGAGCCGAGATTAATGTGAGTCTGCCCAGGAACTGCATGATGGCTGAAGAATGAGATTGGCCTTTGTTTAGGATCTCTACAACTGCAGTGTTACCTGAGTGGATGAGTATGGACTTCCTTGACCATTCATGCCCCTTAAGAATGGCTACTATGATGATGGGGTATAGCTTGTGAAGCATGGATGAAGAAGAGTGGGACTCTGAGTCGTGAGATTTGAACTCTGAGGGCCAAGTAGAGGTGAACCACCTCGCTCCGTGGTAGCCACTGAAACCTATGGAGGAATCTGCGTCCATGTAAAAGTGGATGTCCTCGGGCTGGGTGATAAAGTCGTCATAGATGAAATTGAGAGTATTGAGCCCGCGGAGAGGATGGTAGAGTGAATCATTGAGAAGATGGAGTATGTAAGGGAGTGGTTATTCATCAGGATCCAGCACAGGGCTTCAGAAAGAGAGCTGAAGATCTTAGGACTACTTCTGCAGCTGAAGGTCAGGCACACAAAAAATAATGGATGGGGCTCTCGTGCTGCCATGTTGGCTATAAGGCTAAAAGGGAGGAGCAGAGGCCGAGCTGCTGTGAATGGCTGAAGGAAGGGTAGAGGATGGAATGATGAGATGAAGGAATGCATGTGCACAGGCATTTTGTGAAGTCTGCGATGACAGGCATAAAAAGGAAGCTGAGATCACCTGAGAGAAGTCAGAAATAGAGGAAGCAGGCACAGGGGGACATACAACCTGCCCCCCACCAGTGGGGTGGGGAAGCTGGAAGCACAGGAGGCACGGTGCTTGTTGTTGCTGCATTGATGGAGGTTGAATATTAATTCAAACAGTGTGGCTTTATTGTCAGTGCAGTGGAAGGGAATGCCTGTCCTTTCAGGAAACATCGGAGGTGGGTGATGGTCCAATTTCTGATGTCGGGTTCTGCTTGTGGACGTGGAGACTGCCAAATTGAAGATGAAGGCACACCACAAGTGCATCGCAGTGTTGGCATAGCTGGGGACTGTAGGCCTATGTGTGGGGCGCTGTTCCTGCTGAGAAGAGGGTTGGAGCTGGCTCCTACAACCATGCCTACAGTGTCGACGGGTTTCGGCCCTCGCTGAAGAGGGAGAGGAGGCCTGAGATCTGCTGGGAGTCAGAGAGCTCTTGTTGGTGGAGCTTGAGTGGAGAAGCCAGCGGGGCTGTCATATGTTAACCACTTAGTGCAAGCGAGTCTGTGCTGTGGTCTGGTTGCTGTGGCATGTCTGGTGGAGGATAACCAGTTTGGAACAATTCATCATACAGATTGCCATCTGAATCTGGTGGATTGATCTGTAGTTCAGGATTCATGGTGAGTTGACTGTTTCTTTTTTTGAAATCCAAATTTCAGTGTTGGTCCAAGTTAAATAATGATATCAAGCGTTTAGGCATGAAGAAAAATCTGTCTCTTCTCAAAAAATCTGAGGCCAGGCCAGGATGATTTGACTAGGTAGATTTTAGGTGATTAGAGGTGTGTTTGAGGTGCGGCTTGCTCCCTAATCTAAGTTATTAAATTAACTTCATTTCTTGATCATATTTTCCCATTATCAGCTTACTGTGTCTGTTGTCTGTGTTTACATCTGTATTCCCTGAACACGTGTGCTGTGTCATATTTACAGCAAGCTATTGCTCAAAATGAGTTATTAAATTATTTTGTTCTGTTTTTTCGCAGTACGGGGTAGCAGGAGTCCCACAGAAAGTATAGTACAGGGACCTATGACTTAATCCATTCGTCAGAAGTGGTGAAAAATTTAATATTTTATGGGTCTTGGGGATGGCTGTGGCAAAATGGCTCAAGAGTGCCCTCAACAAAAGTTCAAATTTGAAGCCCCTCATTTCATTTTCATGTAGATAAACGAAATTTGGTAGGCACTTGTAACATGTCCAGACGCACAAAAAAGCCTCTTGGAGCCATACCCTAAATCTAACAGGAAGTCAGCTATTTTGAATTTAATTTGTGATTTTTGTGCATTTTTCGCCACTGAGTTCTAAATAAACGCCCTTGACATGGAAATGTATTGAATTTTGATGTTTTGTCATGAAACAGGAAGTTGTTGTAACTCTTAGTACATCATCCAATCTACACCAAATTTCTCATGCTTGATGAGGGTCCTCACCCAAACACATCTATGCGTTAATATTGAGTCCTACTCATAGCGCCACCTACTAGCAACAGGAAATTACAGGTGCTGTACTTTCACTCTGCCTAGCAGGTTCAACTGATCCACCTCAAATTTGGTTGAAAACCCCCAAGACCTTTATGACACTATATTGTCTAGATTGTGAGTTTTCGTTGAACTCCGTTATTACGGCAAATTTTGATGTTTCGCCATTGTAAAACAAACAGTTGTAACTCGACTCCACATGGTCAGATCTCTTCTAAATTTCACAAGCTTGATAAGAGTCCCAGTCTGAACACATTACAAGCCAATTTTGAATCATAATGATAGCACCACCTGCTAGCAACAGGAAGTTATGGGCCCCATACTTTTACTAACTACTCTTAACAGGTTAACCAGATCCACCTAAAATGTGGCCAGCTAAAGTGTAAGGCGTTGATGATGCTAAATGGTGAAGCTTTTGAGTTTTCATCAAAAGCTAGCAATGTGCCTTACTGGTGATGCTCTGTCAAGCCTGCTGCTGCTAAGCCCAAGTGATAGGAGTGACTATGATGCTTTAGTGGGGGCGCTAAAGAGGCGGTTTGAACAATGCTCGGTGGCTAGCCTGCTCAGGTCTGAGCTGTGCAGCCGACAGCGACAACCAGGTGAGCTGAGGGATCTCACCAATGACATTGAGGGGCTGGTTCACCGCACCTATGCTCACATGCCCCCCACCATCAAGAGTGAATTAGCCTGAGACCATTTCCTGCGTATCCAGACGCTGCTGGCCCACCCCCGGCGGGAAAAGGGACGGGGACCGCATAATCGGGACAATGCGGATCCCCGGGGTGGCAACCCGACCCTGGGATGCAGCACAGCACAAGTAGGTGGGGGCGGTGCAACTGGCAGAGAAGGTAGATGGCCAACCAGAGCGATTTGTGATACTAGGCCAAACCTGGATAGGGGACTGCTGGTATGCCCCAGTGACTACTGGGGGGACACACTGCTCTGCATACGTGGACACAGGCTCTTCAGCAACCCTGATGAGACCCAATGTGATGAACACAGGGACAACTGTTTTTCCCACCATAGTGAGACTTCAGACAGTCACCAGAGAGGCGGGAGAGGCATTGGTGACCCTGAGTGTGGGGAAGAAGGCAATTCGCTGCCCAGTGTGGGTCGCGAATCTGGAAGACTGTATACTGGGACTTGATGTTCTTGGGGCATTGGACTGTGTCATTAACACCAGGAGAGGAACACTCACTTTTCCAGAGGGACATGTCATCCAGATATACACCCCAGCCAGGCTGCACCATGGCCCACACCATTGTAGTGCCAGTAGCCGAGACAACAACTGACATGGCTGCCCACTGCACCCCCCCAGTGAACCACCTGCACCGCCCTCCACCCCACCTGCCACTGGTCCACAGCCACACCCAGCTCTGCCAGCTACCTGCTGCACCCCCTCCTACGAACTACCTGCTCCACCCTCCACCCTGCCTACCGAGGGGCCTAAACTCCCACGCTGCCTGACCTGGGAAAGAGAGTTGTGGCCGTGAGGGAGGTCTGGAAGAGAAACTGTGATGGACTGACTCCCAGTGGTCTGCTGTGGCAGCTCCTACTGGGGTTCAAGGACTGCTTTTCACTGTCAGAAGATGACATTGGCCAGACAGATCTCATCCAACACAACATCGAAACTGGGAATGCAACACCCATCAGGATGAGACCTTGACACCTCCCACTAGCCAGGCAGGCAGCAGCAGACAAAGCCCTACGGGAGATGCAATGGGCTGGTCTCATTGAGCCTTCCACCAGTATCTGGGCCTCCCCAGTTGTCATGGTCCCCAAAAAGATAAAGGACAACTGGTGGTTCTGTGTGGACTTCAGGCCCCTCAACAACGGACCCATGCCCTCTCCCGCACATCGATGAGGTCCTGGACACAGTGGCGGGGTCTTTCTGGTTCTCTTCTCTGGACCTACGCAGTGGATACTGGCAGGTTCCCCTTGCCCTGGAGGCCAGACCCAAAACTGCCTTCATCACCAGCGGGGGCTTGTGGCAGGTCAAGGTTCTCCCTTTTGGCCTCTGTAATGCCCCCACCACATTTGAGAGACTGATAGACAGACTGCTGGCTGGCGTCCCCCGCCAAGAATGTGTTGTGTACCTGGATGACATTTTTGTTCATGGTGGGTCCTTTGAGTCAGCTCTCAAGGCCCTCAGGGAGGTGCTGGAGAGGGTGGCGGCAGCAGGACTGAAACTGCACCCCCAGACGCCTGCTTTTTGAGGCGGGAGGTCACGTTCCTGGGCCACAGGCTAAGGCGGCAGTGCTAGCACCATGGACGGCAAGGTGCAGCTCTGTGCAGGATCTGAAGAGCTTCCTGGGGTTGTCATCCCACTACAGGAGGTTTGTGAGGGGGTTTTCCTGCATAGCTGCACCCCTGTTCCACCTGCTGCAGAAAGGGGAGATGTTTGTGTGGTCACAGGAGTGTCAGGCAGCATTCACCACACTACAGAAAGCCCTCGTGGTGGTCCCGGTCCTATCCCCACCTGACCCCATCCTACCTTTCGTCCTCGACACCGACGCCAGCAGCATCGGCTCAGGGGCTGTGCTGGCCCAGGTGACATCCGGAGGGGAGAGAGTGGTGGCATATCACACCAAGACATTCAGCAAAGCTGAACGTCGCTACTGTGTCACCAGGCGGGAGCTGCTTGTGGTGATCAGTGCCATCCGACAGTTTAAATATTACCTTGGAGGTCTCTACTTCACAGTCAGGACTGACCACTCAGCCCTGCAGTGGCTCACGTTGTTCAGAGACCCGGAGGGGCAGCTGGCACGCTGGATCGAAGAGCTGCAAGCATATGATTTCTCTGTGGTCCACAGGCCAGGCACATAACATAGAAACGTGGATGCACTGTCCCGCCGGCCCTGCATCTCTGATGACTGCCGCTACTGTGAGAGGAAAGAGGCACAAAAGGCTGAGCAGCTACAAACTGATGTGAAATGTGCGGCAGCAGGGCCAGAAAGGCAGCTGGCTGAGCATGAACTAACAGCTGTGGGTGCGGCAGTGGAGGTGCTCAGGTGGGTGGCAATGCAGTCCCGACCCTCATGGGAGGAGGTCAGAATGTGCTCTTGAGCCACAAAAGGACTCTGGTCAATGTTTGAAGCTTTGCGCCTGTGCGACATGGTGCTGCAGAGGGGGTGGAAAGAACCAGCTACAGGAGAGACACGGTGGCAGGTGGTGGTGCCAAGGGCCCTGAGGGAGGTGGTGCTCCAGGCGGTACATGGAGCCCCAGGATTGGGTCACTTTGGCGTCGGCAAAACGCTCCGCCGCACGGCCCGTAAGGGGCCCACGGACAGATTTCATGCCCTGCTCCAGCAGTTACCAGCGGGGTGCCCGATGGAGAGAGTGGGGATTGATGTCCTTGGTCCGTTTCCACACACAGAGGGAGGCAACCGCTATATCCTCACTGCCATGGACTATTTCACTAAGTGGCTCAAGGCATTCTGCCTGCCGGACCAGGAAGCAGAGACCATAGTGGCTGAAATGGTGGAGGGAATGTACAGCAGGTTTGGGGTGCCCGAAGTCATTCATACTGACCAGGGAAGGAACTTTGAGTCCCATGTGTTTGTAGCCATGTGTGAAAAACCGGGCTCCCACAAGACCCGCACCACACCCCTCCACCCTCAGAGCAATGGCCTGGTTGAAAGATTTAACTGCATGCTGGCACGACAGCTGGCCATTGTGACAGCTAAACACCAACGGGACTGGGATACCCATGTGCCCCTTGTGCTAATGGCATACTGGTCCGCTGCACAGGACTCCACCTCCTGCTCCCCCGCCCTTCTCCTGCTTGGCAGGGAGATCCAGACTCTGGCTGAGATGATGGTGGGTAAACCATCCGACACCCAGGGGGACCCTCCTGGGCCTAACTATGCCAGCTCCTGAGTCTACTCATGAATTCACCAGAGATGGAGTGCAGGGGCAAAACAAACGACGTGCGGGCCAGAGGATGGCATTTCAAGGCCGGGAGTTGGTCTGGGTGCACAGCCCACAGAGGAAAAAAGGCAAGTGCCCAAAGCTGGACAGTGAATGGGTGGGACCCTGACTGGGTGAGGTTGTGTATAGAGTCCAGCTACCGCCAAGGAGAAGGAGAGTCACCCTGCATTGAGATAGGTTGACCCCCTATCAGTAGGGTACCCTCTACTGGACTTTCGCCCCTTTGCCCTGTGCCTTCCCCAACCTCTGCCCCAGCCCTTCTTACCCCTTCCTGAGGTCGAGCATGCCCTCGGAGGGACCGCAGGCCACTGGTGCATCTGAGAGACTTTGTTTGCCCCCTCAGGGGCGAATGACTTTGAGACGGGGGGGGGGGTAGTGTAACGGACTGTGTTCATGTTAGTGTTTAACTGTTACGATTGTTACTGTGAGAAATGTTAGTTAGTTCAGACATAAGGTCTGCTGAGTTGCAGTACTGATATTCCTAGACTGTCAGTGAACATGTTGTTGTTAGCTTAGATGCCTCCTTCAATGCATACCTAGAGCTAAGCAAGAAGAATTTGTAAGTAAAATTAACAGCTTGAACTGGGATGATGCACTGTCCTCTGATGATCTGGACAATGGCTGTGATACTTTCACAGAATCAACTCTGTGAGAGAAAGATTTAATGTGAGGATACAGATAAAATCTAAAAATAAAAACAATTTACCGTGGTTTAATGAAAATTTGTGGAAGCTAATGAAATCTATAGATGCTGCACTAAGGTAGGGAATTAAAACTAGAGGAGACACTGACATGCTGATTAACAAAGGTTTAAGGAACAAAGTTATCCAAGAGCTAAGAGAAGCTAAATCTCGTTTTTGTCTCAATATATTGAATGAGACAAAAGGCAATAGTAAATTGATCTGGAAAACATTGATAATCTCACAAGGAGGGACCAAAAATTTTTAGGAGATTTTAAACTCAGAGTACAGGGAAAGTTAATTGAGGATCATCTTACTGTTGCTTCTGTCTTTAATAATTTTTTCTGATAAGGACAGGTTTTTGAGCTGGTAGAGACTAATGAGTTACAAGTAAACAGAATCATCAGCTCCTTAAAAAGCTCCAAAAGTAGAGATGCTTTCAAATTTGACACCATCGGCCCTATTTTAACAATCTAAAGTGCATGGTCTGAAGCACATGGTGCAATTGCATTGAGGGTGTGTCCAAATCCACTTTTGCTATTTTAATGGTGGAAAAATGGTCGCTTATTAGTCTCCTAATAAATCATGGGTGTGTTTTCGGCGTAACATGCAATAAACCAATCACAGTGTCATCTCCCATTCTCTTTCAGAGCAAGGTGAGCTTGCACCTTGGCCGATTGCTATTATGACGGCGCATTTGCCAAGTAGTGAGAAGGAGCGCTTCTCTGCAGAGGTAACGGATCTGCTCGTGCGCAAAGGGAAAGTGCATGATCCATAATGCGCACACTGGCCTCTGCTGCTCCTGGACCCTCCTGTGGTCAGCCATAGACCACCAGTTTAAGGTCCTGTTCATTAATTTGTTGCAAATTTATCGTTTTGTTCAGTCATGGAGTGACAGGTCAAGTCAGCAGGGTTTTAATTGCTGAAAGTATGGAAACTTGATCATTATACTCTCAAAAATGTTAAAGAATATTTGTTAAATATTGTTCAAAAATTAAATCATTAATATTAATCATGTGAAGAATCATCAACACAGTTATCAGGACTTGATCAGCTCTCCAAGGTTCTGATCCTGCTGCTGGCAGCAACTAGGAACTGTGCAGATTTATTTCCGTCTTTAGTTTAATCATTGTTTTCACCTCATTATCCTCATGTGTTCCTCATGTCATCATGTATTGATGCAGCAGGAAAGTTGATCTGTGTCTGATCCATTGTTGTCTGCCTGTTTAAATACCTACCTATGTTGCCACAATTTGGTCAAATAATTAAACAATTTAATCCGTCATTACTGCGATTAGTTAATTCTGATAAATATTATGACTAAGCATTATGACATGTATTTTTTAAAATATATTAATATACAAAATAATAATCTTTCACATTGTAATCCTTTTATTTGTTACCTTTTGCATGTTTGTGTGCTGCTGCGTGTCCTGTGTGTGTAACAAGCAGAGTGCACGGGCGTTGTGTAGGTGCATCTTGATAATGTACCCTTAAAATAACCTAGAAACACTGCGCCATTGACTTTAGACCAGGTTTTTGTTGGTCAATAGTGGACTCGCTCTCTGCTTCCTTAAGATAGCAATGCTCCAACAATGCGCCTGACCACACCTTACTTTGAGACCAACACGCCCATGGGCACACTGATGGGCGCAAGTGCCTCTGCTATTTTAACAACGTGGGCACTGGATGGGAAAATGACAGCTGCGTCAGTCTTAAAATAGCAAAGAGACTTGCGCTGCGCTTAGCACTGCTCTGCGCCGGGCATAAGACAGGGCCCCATGTTTGTTAAATCACACAAAGATATTTTAACTCCCCCCATTGCTCATTTAATTAACTTGTCTCTTAAACACAGCTCCTTTCCTGATTACTGGAAATGTGCCATTGTCACACCTATTTTTAAATCTGGAGACCACCTTGAAGCCAGTAACTACTGACCAATAAGTTTACCACCAGTACTCTCAAAGTTTGCTGAGAAAGTTGTTATTGAACAACTGACAACATTTCTTAATACAAGCGATTTTGGTCTAAATGGTATGCAGTTTGGTTTTAGAGCAAATCATTCCACTGAAACTGCTACATTGGACTTAATAGAGCAAATTAAATCAAGACTTGATAAAGGAGGAGTAGTTGGTGCTGTATTTTCAGATCTGCGTAAAGTGTTTGACACAGTCAATCATGATGTTTTAATATCGAAACTCTTTAACTTTAACTTCTCATCTAGAGCACTGGCATGCATGTCTTCATATTTAT
Organism: Thunnus thynnus; assembly: GCF_963924715.1. Lineage (NCBI taxonomy): Eukaryota > Metazoa > Chordata > Actinopteri > Scombriformes > Scombridae > Thunnus > Thunnus thynnus. The sequence goes on along the minus strand of NC_089532.1, from coordinate 30,205,680 downwards.
CTAACAGGATACAATGTGTTAAAGTTTGTGACACACTTTCCAGTAACATGAAGTGCACAATGGGTGTTCTATGAGGGTCAGTGTTAGGTCCCCTGTTATATATTAATAATATCCCTCAACAGTGTCATGATGTAGAACTGCAAATGTATGTAGATGACACCGTTGTGTACACACATGCAAAAATAGCTGAGTTAACTGCTGCTAAGCTAACAATTGCATCACACATTGACTTGATCAATCATGTCTGAGTCTAAATGTAAACAAGACAAAGGGTATGTTTTTCTCTAAACCCATGCTACAACCTCCTAATGCTGATATTTTCATCAAAGGTGAAAGGATTGATATAGTCACTGATTTCAAATATCTTGGTGTGACATTGATTCCAAATTTGAACTTTAAGAAACATGTTAATAAAATGGTTAAAACCATAAAGTACAACTTAGCAAATTTTAGACATATTAGAAACTGCCTCTCTTTGGACGCAGCCAAGATATTTATGCATGCTATGATTCATTCCCATATGTCTTATTGCATCACATGTTGGGGGCAGGCTGGAGAAACAACCATAAAACCTATTGAGTCCTTATACAAACAAACTCTAAAAACTCTGGACAAAAGCCAATGCATTTTCATCACTGTAGGGCACTGGATAAATACAATTTACTGAGCTTTGAGAATTTTAGATTATTCTCAAATTTGTGCCTAGTTTATAAAATTTTAAATGGTTTTGCCCCTCCACTATGTGACTTTGTGTACACTCGCTCAGTAAGTTCTATTAGATCCTCCAGAATATCCTCTATACAAGATTGTACCACACTATTTCGTCACATTTCATTTGGGCAATCAGCTTTTTCTGTGAAAGCCACAACTCAGTGGGATGCCCTGATGATATGATATGAAGAGCTGCAGTTCCATCAGTACGTTCAAAAACCAAATTAAAAAATCTGCTAAAAACTACTCAGCTCTATAACCACTGAATCTAAATTTCATCTGATGGTCTTCTCATGAACGCAAATAATCTTGCCTTTATTTTGACAAGCTTACATTATTAATTTCTAGTTGACATTGTGGGTGTATGTGATGTGCTATTGTGTGTAGCTTTGTATTTTGTATAATGTGTCCTGTGTGTTTTTTGCTTTGTACTGTTTGTTATTGTGTTGTTATATGTTTTAATTGTAAGGGACTGCAGATGAAAATTAGCTTTAAGTTAACTCTGGTGCAGTACATCAGATGTTAACATTTATATTTGATACTGTACATTGTCCCAATAAATACAATACGACAACCTGGAAAACTTTACAGCCAATTCTGTTTGTTATGGTGTACCATCCTCATACCAGTCACCAGAGTTTTTAGTCCTTACTACAGATAAAGTAATTATGGTGGGTAATTTCAATATTCATGTGGACATCAATAATGATAGTCTTGTGTTTATATTATAGCACTGTGTTTATCTCATTGTTAGACTCAATTGGCTTCTCTCAGAGTGTAAATAATCCCACTCACTTAATCTTAGTCTTAATCACACCCTCGATCTTGTTCTGATTTACAGCATCAAAATTGAACATTTAATAGTTTTCCCACAAAATCCTATTTTATCAGACCATTACTTGATAACTTTTGAATTCCTATTACTGGATTACAGACCATTAGAAAAAAATGTCTTCAATCTGAAAGTGCTGTAGCTAAATTTAATCCCTTAACATCCACCCTTTTAATATAATTTTTGCCTATTTGGCATACCCAAACGGAAAAGCTTATAACAGAAGGACTGTAAGGCCATGATGCATGTGTTAGGCTTCATTTCACAAGTAACATCTCCTAGTTTCTGTTTTGCTTTAAGTTGTGCTTGTTTAGCAAGTGGCTAAAACACAAACAAAACTACATCAGTTCAAATAAGGCTCAAAAAGGTGTTTTTTGGTCCTTGTCTATAATGAGTCATATTTTAATAACAATAATTAGGACATGCTTTATGCCAGAACTATGCAGAACATCATATACCTTCTACTTCTTGTCAACCTGTATAAAATCCCAGACTTCTAGGCCTAACCTTATGAGAGCTAGGGAGTTTTTAGTTTGTGGTGTCACTGGTGTCCCCGTACCTCGCCAATCATCTCAGTGCCAATTGCTTTTAATCATTACTGTGTGATGCCACCGCCTACAACTGGCTTAAGTGGGTCGCTGGCGACACGGTGGATGTTAATAGGTAAAGGAAGCAATTCCATCAGCACCTAATTCAATGCCATGTTTCAATACTACAGAGGACTCTTATGCTAATTTTTTAGTCCTTCTCAAATTGATAATCTTGTTGATAGTGCTGCAGGCTCACTGCGAATAACACTTGACTCCATCACCCCTTTAAAAAGGAAGATTATAAAACATAAGAGGTTAGCCCCATGGTATAACTCCCAAACCCGCAAATTAAAGCAAACATCGCAAAAATTTGAAAGGATTTGGCATTCCACCAAACTCGATGAATCTCGCTTAGTCTGGCAGGATAGTCTCAGATAGGAAGATCTGATAGGATATAGGAAGGTCCTCTGTCATTCCAGAGCTGCCTATTACTCATCATTAATATAGGAGAATAAAAACAGCCCTAAGATTTTTTCAGCACTTTGGCCAGGCTGACAAAGAGTAATAACTCTATTGATCCATGTATTCCTATAGCTCTCAGTAGTATTGACTTTATGAGCTTCTTTAATGATAAAATTCTAACTATGAGAGACAAAATTCATCACCTCCTGCCCTCAACAGGCACCAGTTTATCCACAAACACAGGAACCTTAGAAACAGCTCTAAAACCCGATATATATTTAGACTGTTTTTCTCCAATTGACCTTCCTGATTTAACTTCAACAATTTCTTCATCCAAACCATCAGCCTGTCTCTTAGACCCCATCTCAACTAGGCTGCTTAAGGAAGTCTTACCAATGGTTAGCGCTTCTTTATTAGATATGATCAATCTGTCTTTAGTAACAGGCTATGTACCACAGTCCTTTAAAGTAGCTGTAATTAAACCTCCTCTTAAGAAGCCTACTCTTGATCCATCATAATCTTCCATTTCTCTTTAAGATCCTTAAGAAAGCAGTCGCCAACCAGTTGTGTGACTTTCAACATAACAGTTTATTTGAGGATTTTCAGTCAGGATTTAGAGCACATCATAGCACAGAGACAGCACTGGTCAAAGTTACAAATGATCTCCTAACTGCATCGGACAAAGAACTTCTCTCTGTACTTGTTCTGTTAGATCTTAGTGCTGCATTTGACACAATTGATCATCACATCCTGTCACAGAGACTGGAACATTTAATTGGTATGAGAGGAACTGCATTAAGCTGGTTTAACTCATTTTTATCAGATCAATTTCAGTTTGTACATGTTAACGATGAATCCTCCAAGCATGCAAAAGTTAGACACGGAGTTGCACAAGGTTCTGTGCTTGGACCAATACTATTCACCTTATATATGCTTCCTTTAGGTAATATTATTCATAAACACTCCATAAATATTCATTGCTATACAGATGATACCCAATTATATTTATCAATGAAGTCAAATGAATCCAATTAGTTAACTAAACTCCAAGCATGCTATAAGGACATAAAGACCTGGATGACCTGCAATTTTCTGCTACTAAAATCAGACAAAACTGAAGTTATTGTGCTTGGCCCTAAACACCTTAGAAACACATTATCTAATGATATAGCTAGATGGCATTACCCTGGCCTCCAGTACCGTCATAAGGAATATGGGAGTTATCTGTGATCAGGATATATCCTCACTCCCACACAAAACAAATTTCAAGGACTGCATTTTTCACTTACATAATATTACAAATCAGGCACACCCTTTCTCAAAAAGATGCAGAAAAAATAGTCCATGCATTTGTTATTTCTATGCTGGATTATTGCAATTCGCTGTTACCAGGCTGCCCTAAAGACTCTCCAGCTGGTCCAGAACGCAGCTGCACATGTACTGACAAACTACTGGAAAAAGAGATCATATTTCTCCCATTTTAGCTTCACTGCATTGGCTTCCTGTAAAATCCAGAATTGAATTTAAAATCCTTCTCCTCAGCTACAAAGCTCTTAACGGTCAGGCAACATCATATCTTGAAGAGCTCATAGTACCCTATTTCCCCACTAGAACACTGCGCTCCCAGAATGCAGGCTTACTGGTGGTTCCTACAGTCTCCAAAAGTAGAATGGGAGGCAGAACCTTCAGCTATCAGGCTCCTCTCCTGTGGAACCACCTTCCAGATTTGGTCGGGTGGCAGACACCCTCTCTACATTTAAAAGTAGGCTTTAAACTTTCCTTTTTGATAAAGCTTATAGATAGGGCCGACCAAACTCGCCTTGGATCAGCCCTTAGTTATGCTATAGGTCTTGACTGCCAGGGGACTTCACATGATGCACTGAGCGCCTCTCTCCTCCTCTCCATCTGTATGCATTCATGTACCATTACTGCATGTTACTAACTTGACTTCTTCCTTGGAGTTTTTTTTGTGCTGTCTCATCCACAGGAATCCCCAGGATCTGGGCTGTGAGCATACGCTGCAGGGATGTCATTCTCTGGCTATTGCTGCTATTTGTTATTGCTAATTATATATCTATTATTATTATAGCTATTTTTTTATTGTTGTTATTCTGCTTCTCTGTGTCTGTGTGATATTAAAAAGACAAATACATCTGATTGACAAGAGCTGTGACACTGTTTAATAAAAGTTGGTAAACTCTTCAAGTAAATCATTCCCTCTAATATCGCAAATCATATCACAATTGCAAAATCAGTCAAAATAACAAAGTGTGAACAGAATCAAATTCAGTTTTGCAAATTTTAGACACATTAGGAACAATTTAATGATTTAATGATTCTGTCAGAGATGAACTACTGTCTTCCCAGCTGGACACAGACAGGTGGGACCACATTACAATCAGTAGAAACACTTTATAAGCAGGCTTTGAGAACATTGGATAAAAAGTCAAATTTATATCATCATTGTAAAATAAAATTTTAAAAAAAAGTTAAAATATTTTACCACAAAATTAAGGAATGTCACATCTCAGCTTTTTCTACAGATCTATAGAACAGTGGTTACTGGACAATCAAACATGCTGTCATAATCTGGAGTAGTGGTTATGTCATTGTTTTACTATTTGTCTGTGCTTATGTGCTTATGTGTGCTTGTATGTTTTCTTTTAATGTTTTTTATGTCATCAACCTGCCAGGGACTGCAGATGAAAATTAGCCTGTATGCCTAATCTGGCATATTTACATGATGGACCTAAGTGCTTCTGTTAATTAATGATCATTGTCCCTTCCTAAATAAAATACACATAAACATAAACATAAATAAACCTTCACGGAAAAGCTAAATAGTCCTATTGGAATGACAAGGAAAGACATCCAGGTAACTTCCCGGATGTCAGTTCAACCTTAACTTTGGATCTATTTTTGAACTATTACCAGACATGAAAATGTTCCAACAACAGTCATACAACACTGCAATGACAAGTCAGAACTTGTCACTTCTATATATCTGGAAATCCTGGTATATAAATATAGAATGTTTGTTAACAGTTTTCCCTTTACAGTGTGGAGCTGTAAAGCACACAAGCACAAGTATAAGCACATAATGGCTACAGACATGGCTACAAGCTGCAAACAAACGGTTGGTCTGAACGCGGCCTTACAATAACTAGCCTCCTGTATGGCTGGAGCATGCTAGGTGTACTGACACAGGCCTGGCTACTGCAGGCCGCAGCCCTCTTTCCATGTGGATATCATTACTGCACTGGAAATATGACTGTAATAGGTAGTACACATTCTCCATCAAAGCCAGATCTTTTCTTTGGTAAATTATACTCCAAGCTTCCATGCAAGGCACAAAGAGGCAGGGGGGAACCTCCTGGATTGGATGAAGGTGGGCAATTGAAGATTGAAGACCAGCTTCTGGCCAAATTTGATGTATCACTGAAATCCATACTTTCATCTTTTGCTCGGGTAACAAGACACAGTGCATCCCGGCACTTTGATTTATAATCCTTGCTCCAGCCAAACACTGTTCATTTATTATTCTGCCTCTATGAAAAAAATACTTTCACACAAACTGTCTGCACAGTGATTCATTTGATCATGTACATCTTAAGGCATTACTCACATGGATTTCAGAGCTTTTTATGTTAGAGGCTATTACTCTGTGGGGTGTGTGAGTGTGTGTAGTGCGTATACTGCATTGAGTGAAGAGAACTCACAAGTGATGCACAGTGAAAACTAAATGTTTTTTCTCAGCATAAAATCCTACACAGTGAGGATGCCCTAAAGTCTGCATAATTGTGGTTGTGACAATTTTAATTCATTTAATTATTATTTTATTTTATTTATTTATTTCACTAAATTCACATTAGTGAAACAAGTTAATATAAATGGGTTTCTTGTCAGGGCTCCCAGTTTAGTAAAACATCCTCCAATTAGATGATAGGTGAATAAAGAGGGGAAGTAAAATAAACAAGCACTGTGATAGCTTCCAGTTCACTTTTTAGAAGTCTAAAAAGCCTGGCTAAAGCCTGGCTTGTCTAGATTATTCAGGGAACTCATTGCACTGCTGTACTCTATACCGAAACAGTACAAGTCCAAAGCCTGAATGCATATGGGCTCATCGATGTTGTAGTGTCCATTATACAGCATTATATAAAAGTGTTGTATAGAACAAACAACATACTGATTAAATATCTATTTTTAGATGCTTACTAGTTCTAGTTAGGCATCATCCTGGTATTCCCCAGGAATTCTTGACAAAATTTTAAAAGTGTGTGCTTATGTATCTGTGTGCCATGTTCTCTAAAATCCAACCTTGAAATAATGGTAATATATTCGAATCAACTTTTCAGAAGAAGCCATTTCTTCTCTTAACTTTTCATGCTAAAATGGCAGCTTGCAGTCTAGCTGTGTGACAAAATGAGGAAACATAAACTGTGCAGGCAACCATTCAGACAACCACTGAGACTTATTTAGAAGATACTTTGAAGACAAGAGGATTGGTGGCATCCTGGTGGTTATGTGGTTTAAGATGGGCATCATGGTTGGATTCTGACCTGGAACCTTTGTCGCATGCCATCAGACAGAGTGTCTGTAATAGGAACTGTTGTTCTACTGAAAATACTACCATATAATCTAATTTATATGAAATAATTACATAAGTTATTTAACTGGAATAAATAACTTATTATTATTGGTTTTCCCAGAAAAAGTGACTGCAGCTAAAAAGAAATCAAATATGTCCAGAGGCTAGAGGAGAAGCCAATGTCATTAAAATCAAAAGGGTTAATCTTCTGGGGAGCATGAATGTTCAGTACATGTGTGGACAGGTTGGTCTCAACCTAATCCAATTTAACCCTTAATTGAAGGTCATTAGAAATGATCCTCTGTGGACATGTAGATACTTGCTATAGAGAAGTCTTGGATACAGTTGTTTGAGTCCAAACTGAACAGTGTAACACAGAGAACAATGTGAAATAAAACAATAAAAATGTCTTCTCCACCAGCTAAACCTGGAGCCAATAGTAGATGCATACATGTATTAAGTGTGTATAGCATGTGTGTGTATGTGCATGCACACCAGCGCACCTGCATGTGGTCCTAAATTTGTCCAAATGAAAAGCAGCTCCAACCACAAATAGTTCCAGTGTGAGTCAACAGTGTGTTGGTTTCTACGAATAACCACCCTCTGTGGTTTCATATGATCATAAAATTACACATTCCTTTATAGTCCACTGGCTCTTACCCAAAGGCAAGTGCTAAAATGCATCAAGTATATTGTCACAAGGTGAGGAGCATTACATGCACTTAGGGAGGAAAACAAAAGAACTGATCAGTAGGAGGGAGAGAGAGAGATAGAGAGGAGGGAGGGGGGGGGGGGGGGGGGGGGGGGGCAGAGAGAGAGAGAGAAATGGAGCTCTGGCCTCACTGTGTTGTGCTGTTCAGCTTTAATCATGTCCTGCTGTTTGAGTTCAGCTAAAACTAACTAGGACCCCAAACAACAAATAAGATTAGATGAGATAAAACTTAATTGACGCCCATGGCTACACTGAGTCACTGCAACAGCAAAGAGTTTTATAGCACAGAAAAGAAAATATAAATATGGCTAGGTTAAATGTGGGTATTATTCTATAAAAGCCCTTCTGTACACTGTGCATGTCAGTAATGCATGTTTGTTACGTATTATTGTTATTCATCCTTCTCCTAGGTTTTTGGTACCACAAACATTTGATGCCACGTTAAACCCTCTACAGTACATGCACTGTTGCTTTTGGTAGTGATTGGTTGAATACTTTTGATTTTTCTGTAGAATCAACAATGGAAGTCTTATACCCACTCCTTTTTAAAACTCTGACCTGTGGAGTTTTTTTGTATTTGTGTGTTTTCAGCTTATGCTGCCCCAAGTGGATAAAATGATAATAATAATAACAATAACAATAACAATAACAATAATAATAATAATAATAATAATAATAATAGTAATAATAATAATAATATCTTTATTTATATATCACCTTTTAAAAACAGAGTTTACAAAGTGCTTTGACAGACAAAACAAAAGCAGTACAATGCAAGGCAAAGACATGAAACAGAAAACAATGACAGATCTGACCTTAAAAAGATGGCGGCCAAAGGCAAAGAAAAACGATAAAGAGATAATAAAAAGTTGGGTTTTAAGAAGTGATTTAAAAGAAGTTACTGATTCTGCGAGCCTTATCTCCTCAGGCAGGTCGTTCCAAAGTCGAGGGGCCCTGATGGAAAAAGCACGGTCACCTTTAGATTTAAGCCTCGACTTTAGAACAGCCAGAGGGGCCCCACCTAAGGAAGGTAAGACTGCGGGCTGGCTCGTACGGGGTCAGCGTATCTGTTATGTAGCTTGAAGCCAGACCCAGACGTGCTTTAAAAGTGATCAGTAAAATCTTAAAATCAATTCTAAAACGAACAGGGAGCCAATGGAGAGAAGCCAGAATCGGGGTGATGTAATGTTGTCTGTTAAAACCAGTAAGAAGCCTAGCTGCTGCGTTCTGAACTAGTTGGAGGCGAAACAGGGATTTTTGTGTTATACCGGAAAGGAGGGAGTTGTAGTAATCTAGTATAGAGAAAATTAAAGCGTGGATGATTTTTTCAAGGTCAGAATGGTGGAGCGTTGGCTTAATTCTGGACATGGTTCTGATTTGGAGGAAGCAGGACTGGACAACTTTGTTAATGTGTGGTTTGAAACTTAGACCTGAATCGGACAGTACTCTGAGATTTCTGGCGGTGGGCTTCATGTAGGTAGATAGGGGACCAAGACTGATGGGGTTATTTGGATTAGAGGGACTGAACAGTATGACTTCTGTTTCTGAATTGTTGAGTTGAAGGAAATTGTGTGCCATCCAACAGTTGACATCGCTGAGACAATCTACAGCAGCAGCTAGGCTTCTTGGGTCTCAGGGGAAGGGATATCTGTGTGTCGTTTGCATAGCTATGAAAAGAAACGTGTTGTTGAATGATTTGGCCAAATGGAAGCATATAGATAGAATATAAAATTGGACCTAAAATCGAACCTTGTGGTATACCACTGGTAATGTGGGCTGTGGAAGAAGTGAAATTACCAATGGTGACTTAGAAGGTTCTTTCTAAAAGGTAAGAATTAAATCAATCAAGTGCAGTGTCTTTGATGCCCACCCAGGTTTTAAGATGGTCAATTAAAATAGTGTGGTCGACTGTGTCAAAAGCTGCACTTAAATCTAAAATAATTAAAATTGCGCTCTCTCCCCTGTCAGCTGCTAAAAGGAGGTCATTAGTTACCTTGAGGAGGGCAGTTTCTGTGCTATGTAAAGCTCTGAAACCAGACTGAAATTTCTCAAAGATATTGTTTTGACACATAAAAGCTAAAAGTTGGGTTGAAACAACCTTTTCTAAAACTCGCTGCTTAAAAAGGGAAGTTTAGAAATTAGTCTAAAATTGTTAAAAAACAGAGGGATTGAGGTTAGGTTTCTTTAAAAGAGGTTGCACAACAACATGTTTAAAAATAGAAGGAAAAAATCCATTTTTGAGGGAACTATTGATAAAATAAATTGATAAAATAAATAAAAAATACTGGGGCCAACTGTATGGGCTATGATATCAGATAAAAATGACAGTGATATAGGATTAAAACGACTAAAATGACAATTAATGTCCCTGCTGACTATGTAAAACACGGGCTGGGGGTGGGATTTGTTGCCTGATTTCCATGACCTTATCACTAAAAAATTTTAAAAACTTCCCATACGTTTCCTGTGATTCATCAATAAAATGACAAGGGGAGGGAGTGCTGACTGAGTCTATTGTTTTAAATAAAATCCTGGGGTTAGAATGATTTGCTAAAATTAAACTCGAAAAAAATGATCTTTTAGCTTCTTTTACTGCCTTTGGATAGCTGGTCATAGCTTTTAAAATCATTTCTGTAAATGACAGTAACCCCCCTCCCCTGCCTGACAGTCGGAGTTGATGTAAGCATGTAAAATCGGGGGGGTTGCTTCAATAAGAGGACTACAGTCTTCCTCAGATAACCAAGTCTCTGTGATTATAAAAAAGTCGGTTAAAAGTAATGAAACCATGACATAAAAACAACTTGTTATCAAACGATCAGATATTTAAAAGACCAAAATTTACGGGTTTAGAATTCAGAGCAGGAGCTGAAAGAGTTTGCCGGGGTACTTGGATTAAGTTATTATGATTTACAGCAGCGGTGCGTGATGATGAGCCAGTTGCAGAGCGTCTATGGGAAAGATACTGTGAACTGGTCTTGTAGGAGGAGAAGAAGGCACTGGGCAGGGGGTGTGTGATGTACATAGTCATTCAGGTGTGGCAGACTTGACAACCAATGTAGCTTCAAGCTAGCAACATTTTAAATGTTCAGTTTGTTGCTTCATTGCTTTAAATTATCTTGTTGATACTTTTATGCTCACAGTTTAATATGTATGCTTTTAAACCTATGAAAATTAAGTAAAATGTATTCATATGGTGCTTTTGATAGACATTACCCCTGGGACTCACTGGATGCGTGAGCAGCACGTGTGCGTCGTGGAACCTCTTGCTTTTCATTTCGGCGCCCATGTTAACAGGTTAGAGCAGCCACACTGCCTGCGTGAGACGCGCGTGTCAATGCTGCTGCTGCGTCACTTCATCTAGAGATTCAAGGTCTTGCCTATTTTTGCCGCGTGACATGCACGGTTCTCAGCAGAAATAGACAGGGAAAACAAGAAAGATAAGGCTGCCAGTGGCAGAAGCGCCGCAGCAGACACGCTTCCAGTGTGGACGCTGCAAGCGTGAGAGACGCAGCAGTTCAGCGATGCACACGCACTGCTGAGGTTCACGCATCCAGTGTCCCAGGTGTTAGTCACAAAGTGCTTTACAAGAGCATGATGCAACATACAAAAAAGAGAGAAATCTGAATAGATGAGACCCCCGAAGTCATATGATTAAAAAGTGCAAAACTAAAGAAAAAAAAAATCACACAATACACAATAGGAAAAAAACACAATCTGCACAATCTTTAGCTACTTTTTAAAGCAATCCACAGAATCAGCAGACCATAGGGGTAGAGTATTCCAAAGTTTAGGTGCAGTGACCTCAAAAGCTTGATCACCACAGGTCTTTAGGTGGGTGCGTGGGACAGGCAACAAGTTTATCATATTTGCCCTAAGAGAGCAAGCTGATGAGTGAGGGTGTGGTATATCCGCCTCATATGCAGGAGCCTGACCGTGCAATGCTCTGTAAGTAAGAATGAGAATTTTGAACTGAATCCTATATGCAACAGGAAGCCAGTGAAGAGATTTAAGTAAACGAGTAATGTGAAACCATCTATTTGACCTAATGAGTAGTCTTGCGGCAGCGTTCTGGATAATCTGCAGACGATCAAGGGCAGAGATACAATAGTGAATTACAGTAGTCAATGTGAGATGAAATAAAGGTATGTATAAGCATCTCTAGTTCAGCTGTTGAAACTTTAGATCTCAGTTTACTAATATTTCTTGTGGAGCTGCTCAACATGGGTGTTGAACGACGAGGATTGATCAATTACCCCTAAATTATGCAGTTTGGAGTGGGCAGCGGAGGAAAGAGGCCAAATACTTTTCATAATCACATGGGCTACTTTTTCTGGAGCAAAAACCAGAACTTCCGTCTTATCAGCACTGAGCTGTAGAAAATTTTCTGCCATCCAGTCTTTAACAGCATTAAGAAAGTCTAGGAGCATAGATAATCTAAAAGCCTCACTAGGTTTGAATGAAAAGTGGAGTTGGATATCATCTGCAAATAAATGATAAGCAACGTCAAATCTGTTTATGATCCGTCCCAAGGGCAGCAAATATAAAGAGAATAACAGGGCCTCAGAACGGAACTTTGTCCAGTGGAGAGGGATCAGACACAAAGTCACTAATATAGGGTGAAACTTCTCCACCCAACCACGTAACCTTTTTATCAGGATACGATGGTCTACTGTGACAAACGCAAAACTGAGGTCGATTAGTACAGAGCAATCACCCACATCAGAGGACATTAAAATGCCATTAGAAACCCTCAGAGGAGCCCTTCTCTAAAATCTTTGACAAAAATGGGCGTTTAGATATGGGCCTATAGTTCTTGGCAAAGCAGGATCTAAGTTAGGTTTCTTTAATAAAATCTAAGGATTTCTTCTTGAAGCAAAATAAGTACAGTAAGTAAACTTCCTTAACTAGTGCATTAAAAGAGTATCAGAGATCTTTAAGATATAGGTGCACCTCTAGCCCAGTGGCTTTCCATAGTCATTCTGTCCTGTGACACTTCCATCTCATGCAGCTGACAGTTTTGGTCATCTAGTGTTACAGCTAGATAAGTGTTACCGCTAGCCCTAGTCCTAATCTTAACCCTTGTGCCTCACTAGGGACCTAAAGGGCCATTGACATTTTATTTTTTCAATTATTTTGGCTGTGATTATGCTGTAGCCATGATTTTTTGGCAAAGGTGTGTATTTTTTATCCAATTTTGGAAATCCAAACGCAGATCCTATATTAAGTCTGCAATACACTGTGTAGAAACAATACTAACTTTCAGCATGTTAGGGCCCTTTTAGGTCCCATTGAAACCCATTTAAACCACATTTTTTGATCCTATGGTTGCTACTGCATAAATTCATGCATTCTGTTTTAGACTTTCAAACTGAGGCCCTGGCTTCAAAATTTTAGTTTTTACTATTTTCCAGCTGATTGAGCCATTTTCTCTTTTTAAGCCTTTGTGCAAAATGCATGCTGTTTTCCTGGTTCCACTATGGGGCATTAATCCTCTGTTATGAATACTGTAGCCAAGGATATTATAGTTTCAATGAGTTGTATGTGCAGGTAGGGATGTCTAAATATGATGTATGTGTGTGTATGGAGAAATTGGTGTGTGTGTGTGTGTATGTGTGTGTGGCCAAAATACAGACACTCAAATCCTTATGGAAAAAAACAGCCCAATGTAAACCCATAAAAACTGTATTTTTTGATCCCATGGCCACAATATTGTATAACCATGAATTCTATTTTATTAGGCTTTCAAACTGAAGCCCTGGCTTCAAAATTGTAGTTTTTACTATTTTTCAGCTGACTGAGCAATCTTCTCCTGTTTGCCCTGAAGACCAAATACATACCATTAGAATTCTAAAACTGGTTTGTTTGTATTGATATTGTCGTCCAAGAGTGGTGTATGTGTATGTTTGGAAAAACTAGTGTGTGTGTGTGTGTGTGTGTGTGTGTGTGTGTGTGTGTGTGTGTGTGTGTGTGTGTGTGCAGCTAAAAAGAGGTCATTTATATGGGCTGCAGGTAATATCACTCCTTTCTCCCCCTCTCTCTCTCATATGCACACACACACATACACACACCTTCACCCCCCACCCACACTCATGCCAGGATATTATACCTGATACAGATGCCTACATGAGTTACAGTACAGTATATGCTATTGAGCTTTGAAGGTGTGTGTGTGTGTGTGTGTGTGTGTGTGTGTGTGTGTGTGTGTGTGTTTGTGTGTGTGTATGTGTGGGCGTGCGTGCGTGCGTGCGTGTATGCATGCTTGGAGTGACAGAACAAGTGCATATTTGTCACTCTGTCTATGTGTGTGTATGTGAAACAAGAGGGCAAGTGATTCCCATGGCATTTTTTTTCATTTGCTCTGATTTATGTGTCTTTTCAATACTGATTCATATGTTTTTGAAATACAGAGATAAAAGTAAGTTCAAAGCCCCCTAATTACATAGATGCCCATACACACCCACAAATGCACCCATTCCAGACATAGAAACCTGCAGCACCGCAAAAACCAAACAAAGCACCCTAAACCATCAGTTTGTTTATGTAGCTGTAGTTGTAGCTAAATTTATAAATACTGCCAGCTCTCGAGCTATGCATTTCTTACCTGTGACACACACACACGTATGCATGCACTCACGCATGCACACATGCACACACACACACGCATGCAGGCACTCACGCGCAGACACAGACCCACTCACTCACTCACTCACGCACTCATTCATTTTTGTTCTGAATTTTTGAATGTTAAATTTTGAATTTTGTTAAATTTTGCAAAAATAAATGTTATTCAAAGTGATGTTGTATTTATGCTATATTTCTAGAGCAAAATAAGGTAATATGCCATTAGAAAGTACAAACTTTGAAGGGTAATAGGACACTTTACATACACTATAAGTTAACAGGTCAGATTCTATACCTTAATCTTTTACTGCACAAAAAATAATAATGCATACATTTCATCGTTGTTGCTAATCACTGACATATCCCAGACTGTGATGATAAAAAAAAATCCCCCTTGCATTTAGTATATAAAAAATATTTAAATTTTTGTGGGGTTTTTTTTCAATAAAAATTATTGGTATAATCACAAAAACTGGCATTTACAGGGTTAAAATTCTGAAAATTAATGAATATTTGGTAGTTTTGATAAGGAATGATGTTGGTTAAAAAATTTAACTTGGTCAGGGTGAGAAAAAAAAATCAATATATAATATTTATATGGCAGTTTTTGATGGGGACCTTTATCCCAGACTGTGATAATCCAATAAATAAATAAATAAATATTCCCACTTGCCAGTAGTATATTGAAAATATTTCAATTTTGTGTTTTTCTTTTATGAACATTAGGGGTATGATCACAAAAACTGACATTTAAAGGGTCAAAATTTTGAAAATGAATGAATATTTGGTAGTTATGATCAAGAAAGGTTAAAAAATTCAGTGAAAGTGGAAAAAATATTAATATATAATTAATAGATAATATAGATATGACAGTTTTTGATGGGGACCTTTTAGGTCCCTAACATGCTTAGAGGGAGTTTTTTGTTAAATCTGACATTGCACAAAAAATAGTAATGCATAAATATCAATGTTGTTGCTAATCATTGACATATCCAAGACTTTTATAATCCAAAAAAAAATTACCAACTGCCTTAGGATATTGAAAATATTTCAATTTTTGTGTTTTTCTTTTATGAAAATTAGGGGTATGATCACAAAAGCTGGCATTCAAAGGGTTAAAATTCTGAAAATGAATGAATATTTGGTAGTTATGATCAAGACTGAAGCTGGTTAAAAAATTAACTCAGTGAATATAGGAAATAAAAGATATATTATACTTTTACGGCAGTTTTTGATGGGGACCTTTTAGTCCCCTAATATGCTCTATTGAAACTATTTTAAAGTGAGGCCCAAGGCATAAACGATGGAACGTGGAGCAATGCTCATTAAAAGACTGCATTAAAAACTCTACATTGTTACGATTAATATTAAAATCACACCAAAAGTGCACTGAGAACTGATCAACCATACTCTGAGTAATGATGCGGGAATGCAATGTTCTTTTAGGAACGGGGGTCAGCATTTACAGAGAGATCAAAAATACATTTATGATCACAGATCAGTAGGTCCTCACAACAGATATGATCAATATCTAGTCCCAGAGTAGAAACAAGGTCCAAATGATTGGACCTTGATGTGCGGGTTAAAATCACCAACCAATAACACTTCATCCAGCTTAATTATAGAAGTCAGAAAGTCAGTAAATTCAGATAAAAGCTGACCTACTGGACCAGGAGGTCGATAAATTAAAACACAATAAAACAGCTTTTGCCGACCAACTTTAGTCAGTTGTAATTCAAAAGTGGTAAAATGTTCTGTGCACACCAACTGGAAAGGTTTCAGTCAGAAATAAGATAGCCAAATTTTCCCTTTTAAACAAGTCATTGTTTGAGTGTGCATTAATCAAACACATTTTGGTTGAGGAAGCCATGTCATCATCAGTACGGGGGGTTTTGGGGGTGCGTGCAATTGGACAGATCACTTGCACTCCATGGCAATCCCAACCATGACAGGGGCATGAGTGCAGGTACATGACTCTGACTGGGATGTTCATGGGTATGGGAGTGGAAACATAAACAGAGACTAGGGGGATAGCAATAGGAAGCCCACCTGGCCACAAGGGGTAACTAGTGTCGTTTGTAGAGGAGGGAGAGGTTTACAGGTGGAGACTGAAGTGACCAGGAGTGGACGTGCATTGGAGGGTAGTCAGGATGAGAGGGAGTTCCAGATAGTGTAAAATAAGTTGTCTTTTAAAGTGCATGTGCCCAGACTGTTTGAGTGAACACCATCCCAATGGAAGAAAGCTAGGCATTTCCAAAAGAGGTTAAAATTGTCAATAAAAGCTACATTGCAGACTATGCAGGTAAAATGAAGCCAAATATGAAGATTGAGAGTTCGGCTACAATGACCCACACTGTGGTTGAATGGGGGGAGGGGACCGGGAGATCTGTTTGTTATCGACCATGAGGGAATCAAAGAGTTTGCTTAAGTCACGTTTTAAAAATTCAGAGGGCTGACTAGGAATATCATTACAGCCTACATGGACTACAATATTTGGGGCCAGTGGATTTTCAGCCAGGATGCTTTTTCCAGAATATCGCACACCTTAGTGCCTGGAAAATAAAATGTCACTGCAGATTTACACTTAACATTCCTCACTATTGAATCTCCAGTGATGAGCATTGATGGGTAGGGATGGACCGGTGGAGAAAGCTGCACCTGTAGTGATGAAGTGGATAGAGAGGGCTGGACAGAGTGGGGGCAGGAGTCCGCTGCAGCACTGGTGTAAAGAGTGGTATGGAGCAGCGAACCCCGGTGTGAGAGGAGCAACCAAGTGGAGGGATTGGAGGCAACACAGAGCTGTGGGAACCACAAGAAGGGAAAGGAAATGGAAGAGGAGGAAGCTGGGACTCTACAGCCAGAGGAGGGAAGTCATGAAGGTCCAGGATGTTGTATTTGTTATCCAGCTGGATGTTGTATGGAGGGGGGGGGGGCATGAGAGGAGCACCTCCCTCTCCTGTCACGGGCACCGACCAATGACCGGGGCTCCTGATGGGATGGAGTTGAGCTGACCAAGTAGACCCACTGCAGTGATTAGGCTCCAGATTGCTGTCATCTTGACACCCGGCAATTGCAGACTCTGTTGCTAAGTTAGCTCCGAGTGCTAAAAAATGCTAAAAACAAGCCAGATTTGTGCCGGCCAGCTGTTCCAACCGCGAACATGAAGCTTAAAATCTGAGCACCTAATAACTTAAACCTTATGCCTGGATAAAACGTATGGATAAAACAGCTGGGACATAAAAGTCTAATGTAAAATGTGGCTTAAAAATGGGATAAAATGTCAAATTATGACAGCACTTCTGACAGGTGCACACAACGCTGACGCATGCTGGCAGCAATACCGTAGCATACCCAACACCTTGGTTACTACTTAACAATACCCTATGAATCACATTTTAGCAACCACCTTCTGGTGGGTTAGCATGAAACAAAGTCTAGCTACCACTTCCAAAATGTGTTAGCTTGAAAATGGCAAGTCTTTAGGCTAGTGAGCTTTGCGTAGTCTGTATCCATAGGTGTTATAAATATTTTATGTTTAACAAGTCCTCCAACTTAAAAAACAAAACATGTAATTTGTAACTGCTGTCCAAAACAACACATAAGCGTTTTATTATCTAAGGCCACTCTCAACAGGGCAACATTATTTGTCTGGGCCTTCCAAAACAGTTACAAACAAGCAGCAACTACCATGGCTTGAGGCTGAAGCCAATGTGGAAGTAGCTCAAAGTGTAATACCACCAACAGCTGCTAGATGCTCCAACTGACTCCCATTCAAAAAGCTTCAACTTCTCTCTAGAAATGCTAAGTCAGTATCTAACTGAATTGCCCTCAAATAAGTGTGCTGGTGGTCATTTTGGAAAATATTGCTCCGTTAATAAGATTTGAAGATGTATAGTAGCTTTGATGTCCGCTGTGTGGGCATTGATTGACAGTTGTGATAAACATTTGTCTCATCTGCAATGAGTCAGACTACCGTCACAATATTTCACTAAGTTTAATGTTACTTGATTATGATACCAGCCCTGTTACCATAATGTAGCTAAAGTAGCTAACATTTGCCCTAGTGTGTAGCGCTCAGTGTTTCCAGTAAGCTAGCAGTAACGTAGGTTCAAGTTAGTGGGGTGTTTCCCAGAGCATGAAAGGCAACTTCCCACACTCCTTATGTGAAAGGTCCTGGCTCCAGAGGGAAAACCAGCTTCAATGCAAACCAACGGGTGACATCACACCTTTTTTTAGTTTAATCCTACAAAACTCAGGCACTCTGTTTCATTCGTGCTGTGTGGTTTGATCAGATTTGATTGACAGTGACCAAACAATCCACCGACTGGTGGTTCAAATGTTGCTAAATCCTGATTGGATCAAAGTCATACTTGACATAACCATTTTCTAACTGAGTAATTGAGTACCCACCTCTAACCACTGGGAAGAGCGCAGAGAAAAACAACAGAAATACAAATATCCCTTATGTAAAATACTAAAAACTGTTAAAACCTTGGCAGAAAATAGCGTGTTCATGTAAGATCCATCAGTCATAGTGAGACACTGATTGAGAAAATAATTTCTCAGGGCCTTTAAGGTGTTGGATATTTATGGTTAGTGCTGACTCCTTCTGACTCTGGCTAAATATCCCTACAGACACAAGGGAGTCCAACTGGGCCCTTGAGTCACAATTATTTTGTCAAAATAATTACTATTTACTAGGTCAAGAGTGAATTTTCTTATTCATAAAAAGTATACATTACTTTATTATACATTATTATTGTTATTTTTACAGGGGTTGTTGCTTTTGATTTTTTTTTTACATTCCATTCCATTTGCATTAAACCACGCAAACCAAACTCCAACCATATAACAACAAAATGAAACCCAGAGAGCTGAGGGCCTGATGTATTTTGGATGTGCTGGCAGCCGTTTCCTTCTGGCTGCTGAGTGTTTGGATTACAGCTGAAATGATGTAAACAGCTGGTACAGTGTATGTAAGTGATCTGTAAATATAATTTCAGAGGAGGTTCAGTGAGTCTTGATGTGCTGTGCTGTGTGTATGTACATGATGTGTGTGTCTGTGTGGGCACTAACACCAGAACCATTCTTTATAGTGTGTATTCCTTTTCTACCTTACACAGTGTAAACGATGTCTGGCCACTGTGTTGCACTGCTCATAGACAGAGTGTTAGCTGGGCTTCTGTGACAGCTTCTCTGATGGATTACTTTGGTTGTACTCATAAATTTGGCACTGCTATGCAATGTGAACAAGTCCTGCCTAAATTCTCATAAAATAACAGCAGGGTACACTAAACCAAGATAATCCACTTTATGCCATTTTAGTCATATAATGCAGAATCAGTTTGTTTCCTTCACCACTTGTACACTCATGTTTGGGCTGATCATGAAAACCACAGCTTTGAAAACCAGTGTCACAACTACAGCAGATGGATTAAAAGTCAGGATGAAGTTGATTTGCTTAAAAAAAGTTCTCCAGCAGATGGCAGATTTTGTTCACTGAAACTCATTGTTGCTGCAGGCTGTTCACTACATGAACACCGCAAGCTATTATCCTGTATAACTATCCTTTACGTTAACTTCAATGCCCTGTTAACATTTGGGGACACTGAGTCCTCTCCACTGGTCACATTACTTGTAAAGGAAACAACTCACACCTCCTGTCTGCTATGGTTATTCTAATGCAACTATTCCTAACCTGGGAGTTGCCCCCACAATAGATCCCAAGATAAATGTGCAGGGTCACAAGATTACTAAAGGGATAAGAAAGAAAAAAATCTACATTCCTCTTATACGAATGTAAGTTTATTTTCTCTGACTTTTCTCTAAAGTCAGAGGAGTTGCTTTTTTCCTGTGAAATACTGGATAGTCTTCAGGATTCTAAAACTCAAAATAAAATAGAACTTCAAATAAAATAACCACCCTTTGTTTGAAGTGCTCCTATTGTGCATTTACAAGCAAACTGACATTGTGTCTTTTCAAGAGGTCAAAATGTTGGGAACTACTCTTGCAGTGAGTTATGATGTTTCTTTTCATATTTTCATTACAAATAAGATATATTTCAAATGATAACTAATAATGTAACCTTTATTATTATTGTTGTTGATGTTGCTATTGATAACTGACATGTGAAATGCAATGTTCAATCATGTGTGAAATGTGTATTTCACGTGTGATATCCACGTTTTGTTTTGTTTGTTTTTTCACTATCATTAGGGGGCATGCAGCACAGCGCCAAGGGCTGCTACACTATAGTGAATGGTAAAAATGATTAACAGCCTATTCGCACCACTTCGTGTACCCACGTCCTGTCCAGTGTCCCATGCACATGAAACAATACCACATAACGCAAGACAAGACCACCCCCGCCTGAGGATCGTATAGCATAGCAGCAGTAATGTTCTGTATCCTGATGTATTGTGCTGTACCTATTGTATGTGGGCTGGCGGAGTGACGCATCAGTAGGAGTCTCAATAAAGAGGCGACGGCTGCTGAGAGCGCGGAACAGTGGAACGAACAGGCGTCCCAATACCACAGCTACACCACCACACCGCCGTGCCTGACATCTCAGCCTCTTCTCTGAGCTCAAACCGGAGGAAACCCGCAGCAGCGGAGGGAAAATGCTGCCACTCCGGTCGTCCCATTAACTCATCCACCCCGAAAACAAGGCTATTCAGGGAGCTCACACAAACGGAACCGACAGGAATTAATATATATATATATATATATATATATATATATATATATTTGAAATAGGTAAGTCTTCACTTTGTTTTTATATTTTCAATGAAAATGAAACAAAATCCACTGCAGCATCCAGACAGTGAAGGAACAGAGCTTTGTGAGTTATTTAGATTTTAAAACGAAGCGCGAACAGCACGCCTAATATTGTAGCCTAATATTTTACATTTTTAAAATATTCTGTTTAAAAAATATGATTACAACCCATAAAAACTGTAGCTACAGTAGATGAAGGTTTTGGATTTTCAGGGAGAATAGTGCAGCAGGTGTACTTTATTCAGTTCTTTAAAATAATTACATTGCATTTATGCTATTGTCAACATCAGCACTGATTTCCTTCACATATTGAAGCTTCAGTGATGACAAAATGCATTTTTATTTTAATAAAAAAGATTTTTGCGCTGAAAAATCTACATTTTTCCACTTTTCCAAGTTTGGTCTCAGATTTTTGTTTTCAATTGATTCACTATAAACTAGCAGAATAGTTTTATTGTGCATATGTAAGAACGTGAGACCTCAGGTATGACACATCTCATTTTAAAAATGCTTGTTCATCTGTTTCTGCAAGCAAAACTCCAAAGACAATTTTGTTTATGATCAGCGAACGGCTATGAGTTACATATTAATAGAAATATTTCTACAGAGGTCAGACTGACAGGAGTGAAAGTTGAAATTCTGATGGAAAAATCTCTTGTTTTTTATTTCCTTTGGCTCGTTGGATTCGCTTATTAATCTCCGTCCGCAAATCGTTAACCCGCTTTGATGAACCTCAGTTCAGTGCAGCGTTAAACAAAGATTTATATAGCCTACAGATAAAAGCTGAACAATTAGCACATCCGAATAAACATCACCACAGGCATCCGTGACGAACAAGAAGGAAGAAATCAGCTCCGCTTTCGCAGTTATAACACCTTGGTTCTGTGTTCGGTGTGGTGACGCTCTCCCTTCCTGTGTCACTACTTAATGATGCTGCTCCGTTTAATGAGACCCGGGATCGAATAAAGTCAACATGCACCAGATTAGAGGTCTGTGAGGCAGGTGTGACGGGTCAAACCCTGTGGCCTTTATTCATCACCACAGCTCATGGAGACCAGATCATGGTAGACTTATCCGCGCTGAGCATGAGCGCTGCCGGCAGGGCAGCAAGCACCGCTTCCCCGTGTGGAGGCAGGCAGGGTGGTGGACAAGTCTAAATGTCTATCTAATTTAATCTAAATCTAATTTAAATGTTACTCAAAGAGGATTATTCACCGAAGTAAAAGTAGACACCACACTGTGCTACATCACACTGATTTTTAGTATTATCAGTTAAATATAGTTACATGTAATTATGTCCCTTTCAGACGGTTATATTATATTATTGGATTATTATTATTGATGTGTTAATGTAGAAGGAATTAAAATGTCCCTCTGAAATGTTTAGTGGAAGTAGGCCTATACAATGAAATGTGCTTATGCAATACACCACAAATTACCTTATTTAATGGAAATCCCAACTGCTGCTATTTTATTTGTTTTAGATTGAGAATACAATATCTATTGATCATGGAAGTTACACAGCAAGAGGTCCATTTTATCAAGTCATTTCTGTCCTAAAAATAATCAGACTTGATGTTAGAAAATACTTGAAAAATACGTATCACTGGAAACAGGATGAAATAATCCGCATTGGCAGATTTTTTTTTTCTTGTTTGAAGAAAATAGAACACAATTACAGGCAAAAATTCAATTTGAAAGGTTATTTTTTTCAGTGTTAACATGTTGTATTGTAAAAACATGCAGTTAGCTTGCATGTATTTATTTATTTGTCTTACCTGCAAATGCAGATTCATTGTTAGCTCATGCAGATGATTGTGCCTGTGGTGACTGTTACAGTGTGAGATTGAGTCAGTGCTGCATTCTGATGAAGGCTGGATTAAAACCTTTGAGCGGCAGGGTAAAATGAGTATGTCTGCCATATAGGGGCAGTAAACCCTAAATAACTGCTTCAACCTCAGTACCCTGAGCTTCCAGGGACTGTAGATATTTAATGGTTCGGGCCTCAAGGGAGCTGTCGTCAGGGGGCCCAGATATCTAAGCACACCTCTGTGACCCTCTGTTATTATCAATGCCAAGATATGAAAATAAGGATCACGTAGTGTACTACATAATGAGGACACAACATACTAACAAGTTGTAGGAAGGTGTGGCTCGCTCTGTATCTCAGCTGGAGGGACCGTAACTTGGTTGCACATAGTTTTTAAAATAAATACAGAGAGCAAGAAGCAGAAATCAGCAGAAATTTATGTGAAAAAGGACAGATGTTGCCCCAAAACTGAAATCTGTCAACTTACATGCCTAATACTCAAAGTTATCACAAGGATCCTAATAACAATATCTTATCCTCCGTGCATTTAGTGGGTCCCTGCACTTCAAGTGCTGGTACTTTGTAAAACTTTGTGCTTTACAGTTATTCAACTGTTTTCTCTACTATATTTATTTAATTAGTTACTAATTTGTCTTTTCAACAGATTCTTATAAAATCTGATCCAGGCTCATTGTTTAAACCAGTGGTTCCCAACTTGGGGGTAAAGACCCCCCTCAAGGTCACCAGATAAATCCAATGGATCCCAAGATGTTTAAAGAAAGAAATTATGTCATTCAAAACTATGTTTATTTCTTTCAGACTTTTCTCTCATTTGTTTGTGTTTTTGTTTTTTGCTTGTGAAATATTGGACACCTTTATTCCCCTAGGCTGTAAAAAATCCTTCAAATAAAATAATCTGAGATCTGCTCAAAAATCATATCCATATTCAGATCATAACCTGTGATTTTAAGGGGTCACATGTCAAAATGGCTGTTAACCACTGGTTTAAACTGTGAAACAAAGTACCTGAATTAGTTGAGCCATTACATGAGCCACTTCAAACATTAAAATACTTTGCATGTTGTTGTGTCATAGTTCAGATTGAGTTATTTGTGTACTAATATTTTACTAGATGTAAAATGGAATGGTGGACTTTTAATGTAATATTTCCCCATATTATTTTACTACAGCTTTTAGTTATTTTTTGTTTATTTAGTTGGCATAAAGTGGTCGACTTTAAATATATTGAGTCAAAAAAATACTGGAATCAGTGTAGAAAACACTGTGTAAGATTTTAATTGTAGAATGTTAACTCCACCAGGCCACTAACCCCCCCTCAAAATCACAAATAGAAAAACTCTGAGGACATGATCTTAGTGTTATTAATGTTTGCAGGATGTGTTTTAAATAGTTTGCACTTAGTTGGACCTGCTTGTTTTTGTAGAAGAGGAAAAGTTCACATCCTTTAATAACTTCCCGGTCTGACGTGTCTACTGGACCCAGCCAGATCAAGTTTAGATGGAGCATCTTGATCACCTCAGCAAGGCCCTCTGAGGTGCTGAATCTCACAGTCCTGACCATAGCAGAGGGCCACATGGCTGTATGGGTCTGGAGGCCCCTGGTATGCATACCATCAAAGGGTTAAAGTTGAGCAGAGGCTCAGCAGCACAGCACTTATCTCCTCTAATGACCTCCTAAGTAAAAGTCAATTACTTCTGCGTCATGATCAGAAAGGCTCAGACCACAGGGGTCTGTTTGAGCTTCACTGCTCCTCATTACAACTACTTCATCCAGTTTAGTGGATGAGCAGCCCAGCCTCAGGCTGGAGGTTTAGGCATTTCTTATTTTTCTTATTTACTACATTTTATATTAAATGTGTTCAGCTGCAAACACTACTCTCTATCCCTGTATAGTTAACTTTAGATTCTTTCACCTCTACTACAAGATAACATTCTAACAACGTTCTGCAAATTATGAATAATCTTAAAGTGAGAAGAATCTCACCGAGTTGACTTGAACTGAGCTTATTGTATCAATATAAATGTTAAGGCATCACATTCCCCCTCTGTACAGATGTGAAGTTATTTACCTTCTTACGGTTGCAAACTAATTAAAATTCCAATTGTACTACCACCAAAATACATTCTTCTTAAGCGTATAATGGAACAGTTTTTCTTACATACTGATCAACTCTGGAGATACCAGGTTTTCCTCCAACAAAGTAACTTCAAAAATGTTTCCTTCCAGCAGTGACTTCACAAGTTGACTTCAACATCTGCCCTTAGTGTGTATTTAAATCCACTGATTCATGCATTGAATTCCACTTGTATTTATTCTCTCATTAATTCGTGCATTCCTAATATTATTATTAGACGTTTATTAATCAATGCCATTGTTATTTAATATTATTAATACTAATTATATTAAGGATTTGCTTGTTATTTCTAACAAATAAAACTAATATTTATATGATGTGAAACCTGACCGCCCCTCAAAATTTCTTTAATAATTTTAAAGTCACAAAAAAATAAAATAGAAGAAATAAATGAATCCATAACACGACATTGTTAAATCTTACATACTGTATCTAAGCTGTGATGTTTACACTGAGCGAAATGTTCAATGGCTCCATTATTACATCACATGGAAATATTCACATGTCTTGTGGATCACTTTAAACACATGTAGCCCAAGGTCAGCGTGGCATTATTGATATCTTTGGAAATTCTGGGATTTAAAATAAAGCAAGGATGCAAAGTTTGAACAATGTTTGAGCCACTGTGGATCATAAGGTTAATTTGTAATCATCATTGTTTTCACTTTCTCAGAAAAAGAAAAAGAAAATCCCTCTGCCTCAGACATGCTTGATAAAGTGGTCTTTTAACTTGTCACAACTCATAAATCCATTATCATAAATTATGGATCTGCTAATGAGTGAGTTGAAATACAGAAAAAACATAACTGTGTTTATTCAGGTTATGATTACAGATGTGTTAGTTTCACTAAACTGCTCTGTGAACAGAGGTGGAAGAAGTAATGACATCCTGCCCTGAAGTAGAAACAGCAACACCGCAATGGAAAATGACTCAAGTAACAGGACAAGTATATACTGATTTTGAAAAATTGACATTTTAAAATTGTTATTATGTTATCCATACATTATATATGCCCTTAGGTATATCTCTTTTATAACTTTATGCAATCTTTGTTTTCATAATTTTTCAGTCTTCATATTTTTCTCTGCTCTGTCTTAAAACAACAGTCAGGTAACCATATGTACATTGAAACAGGTTTCGCTTGCTGTAGTCATTCCTCTTGTTCGTACTGGCTCTAAAGAGATTTTCGATGGAAGTGACCGCAATCCACAGTTCGTGTTAAATACAGTCCAAAGTTTAGCTGATGTTAATATGAAGTTTCAGCAGCCTGAGTACGTCAGTCAAGTTTGATATCTTGATATTTTAAGTCACAGTCTTTTTAGTATGAAAATCCATCTTTGTATTACTATTCCTCCATCACAGCTCAGCACAAAGCACTGTCCAGGGAAACCTAAAGAGGTTTTAGATCATTTTAACTACATTATACTTTGTTGAGTAGTTTAATCTGTATCAGTGTATCATACTGCATTTTAGAACATTGTTATTAGTGCATGATTTAGATAAAAGTGTTCATTTGAAAAGTAGCTTTCATATAAATTTACTGCAGTAAAAAGTACGTCTCTCTGAAATGTGTTGGAGTAGAAGTATAAAGTATAAAGTTCCTCAAAACTGTACTTATGTATAGTGGTTGAATAAATGTACTCTGGTAATTATAGCCACTAGATGAGTGTTGTAATGAAGTAAAAAGTAGAGAATGTGTTCCAGCAGCAGAGTAAATGTGCATCTGTGATGCAACCGTGTCAGTAAACAGACCTGCTGTATGAGATGATGAGATGGGAGGAGTGTTGACTCTGAACAGGGACTTGTGGTTGCTGTGGCTCCCGTCCATCACTGTCTGCCTCAGACAAAGATACATTATTGTCTATTGTTATTTCTGCTTATCAAACCTGATTTAACAGCTCACAGGTATTTCTCTGGCTGAATGCTGTCATTCTGTTTCGCTGCCCTCAACAGCCCCAGGCATGTTTCTGGGAACAGGAAACACCCACCCACACACACACACACACACACACACACACACACACACACACACTACTGTCTTTCTATCTGATGCGTCTGTGTGTGTGTGTTAATGCTGCTATTGTTTTGTGTTCACCTTCGTTGACAAATTTACCACACACGTACACACACATTTGCCTTAGTGTTTTAGTACACTTGTAAAGACCGTTAGTGTTGGTTTGATCTCTAATCCCTATCTTTGCTGTTATTCTAAACCCAAATCTATAATCAATATAAACTATTCAACTTTAAAGGACCATACCAGAGGTTTTTGCAGTAGTAGAGGGAGATCTTTTCCAAGTGGAATCCTTTCAAACCAAATAAATAAATAATCTAACCTGCAGAGTGTTTGGGTTAAAGTGTAATAATAAAAACACAATTTGCAGTGGCATTATTTATCTTTTAATTTTTCTAATTCTAAATTGGAGGAGATTGGGTTGTTGATGGGCATGTAATGTTTAATCCTTTCATGCAGGGAACTTGCGTCCTATTCCAGACCTGCAATTAATTCATTGACTAATCATATTAAAAGTAGTTTATTTGCCATTTGATCTGTGGTTCCAGCATGGGCCAAGGAGTCCCACTTCAACAGCTTTATCAGCAGGCTGGGCTGGATGTGTTTTGGCCCCAGGTAGAGGTGTGTGTTGTTGTGTTGGGTGTGTGGAAACACCGGGGTTCTGGGAAGGTAGGGATGGGAGTGGGTACTGCAGTAATTTACATATCAAACATTTCAATGGATTTCATCATGACATTAAAAATATTTGTATCAATTAAAGTTGCAGTCCAAGTTACAACATAAAAACATTTTAATTAAATACCTTCCCATCCCTTAAAATACCTCAGTCAACCTTCCAGTAGACTCCTAGAATAACCTACCCACTATTCACACAATGTTCTGGTGGATGGATGTTATTCATTTAAGAATCAGAAACACACAAATCTCAACATTGATGCCATCAATGATTATGTTGTGATGTACTGTACAAGGAATGTGGTTTCCCTGTGAAAGTGCTTCTGTGCTGTCAGAGCATTCACTTTCTTTTATTTCAATCTCATGTCTGTGTGTTAAGTATAGGGCTGAAGTCAGGATGTATTATCCTAGTTTAGCATAGAGACTGGAAGCAGGGGAAAACAGCTAGCCTGGCTCTGTCCAAAGTTCAAAAACACACCTATCAACACCTCTAAAGCTCACTGATTAACATGTATCCTGTTTGTTTAATCCATACAAAAGCGGACATGTAAAAATTATTATCAAATGTGTGTTTTTTGGTTAGTTTCATGCTGAAACTATTGTAATTCTTGATGACCAATAGTTTATCCAGCTGCCCAGTACTTCTGTTCAGTGCCACTGGCTATACTGGGGCTGGTTTCACCAAATTTGCAACGTGCAAACTGTAACTTTCAACATGAGAAAACTTCTTCCTTGCATTAATTTTGACACATTTAACAAATCCAGCATGAGGACAATGAGACTGCAGACTGGCAAATGTATCTGCAGTTTACAAATGATCATTTGTGAAACAAAATATTGGCACCATTGGGGATCAGCATTGCTCGCAAATAGCTCTCATGAAACGGGCCATGGTCTGGCAACCCAGACCTGTCTGAGTTTTGGTTTAGGTCTCTCTGCACAGATATGATGGTACCAAACCTGGCAACCACACTGGGACCACAAGATTCCCGGAAGCTCTTTTTTCTGTTTTATGGATTCAACAAATAAGACTGACACAGTGACAGTGTGGTGGTTCAAGCCTGCGTCGGGGGTCTGTCTGCATGGTTCAACCTGCATCAGCCAACCTCCTCTCAACCAGGGTCACACACTGCCCGGTTTTGATGACCTAGCGTTGCTACCAGGAATGGCAATAATTTAAATGATACCAATGGTATAATGTCATTTAACCAACTCTGTCACAGCTGTCTCATGAATTTGTCCAACACGGATCAAACACACATTAAACACGGATGTCTGCTGTGTGAAAAGTGTTATTAGTGAGTCTTAGAAGTGCTGGTAGGTGTATTTTGAGAGATTTCTCCCCCTGCCTCCAGTCTTTATGCTACATCCTAACTCCAGCTCTGTACATGACACACAGACGTGGAAGTGATATCCATCTTCTCAGCCAACCCAGTCTCACATTAAAGCTACGTTGGTCCTGATGACCATAATATTAACCTATCGTATTGTTGGGTTATCAAGGACACTTTCATGTTTTTGTGTTGAGAAATGTTAAAGATATAATTTAAAGAAAACCTCAACACAGTGACAGTGAGGAAATACTTCTGGATAGTGGCTCCTCCGGTCAGCCAATCGCAAAGCTTCAAATTCTGGATTTCAAATTCAATTCATTTCTCTGAATTCAAATTCAATTCATTTCCCTAAACTCTGTTTTTTTCTTTTCTCATTGAAATATATAATAAGTTATATAAAATAACACAGATAGCATAACAGCTCAGATAACTCCACAACACAAAGACATTGATTCAAACAACATGCAACTACATGGTTTCAGTGACAGCAGTGTCCATAGCAACCGTCATAGCAACGATCAAAAACATTGCATTCCTACAATTTTCTGGCGAGACTTTAAACAACCTTTGTAATAACTAAAAAAACTAAACATCATATACATTCAATGAACACAGATTATGGAAATAAAATGCACATTTCTAGCTAGAAGTGTTATCAAAAGGCATTTTAATGCTGAAACTATCTTAAAATATTTCCACTGAGAATAAAATGAATGGCAGCCATTTTGTTTGTTTTTGCAGGCAGAAACTTGACGTGGACACAGGCCAGTAAAAAAGAATAGGCCAAAAAAATGTAGCCATCTCACAATTTTAGAGCCATAATTGTGAAACTAATACATTTTGCGCTGTGGACCAACATAGCTATTACACATTTTGATGTGAGACTGGGTTGTGTTGGGCCTTGGGTACAGGTTTGGCTATCAGCAATAATTAATGATTACCAAATATAATTATTAATTATTAAAATCAATTGAAATGATTAATAAGAATTAATAATAATGGGGCACCACCGTGGGGTCAGGGAAAAAGATAGCTATAAGCAAAATCACCATATCAATAGCTAGTTAAGGTTGAAGGATTTTGGAGTTTTTTACAGAGCAAAGGTTGGCAAAACTCATTCTTGTGCAACATTAAACAGACAGAGTGTATATCCAATAGCATTTGTTTAAAAGAACAAAACACACAATATGTAATTGTGTAGCACAGATAGTGGGTTATTTACGAATATTTGTTTCATACAAATATTTTAAACTCCATAACTTGTTGTTCCCCTTCTCCTTTCCACAAAGTTAGGTTGTAAAAAATAGGCAATAAATAAAAAGTGCAAAGCAAGAATCACCTTTGAAGTTCTTCCTTACACATTACACAGTGTGCTGTGTCTGTGTTATGGGTGTATAAATAGGTAGAGATCTGTCTGCAGTGAGGCGATAAGCAGAGTTTTAGCTCATTAGTCAGCACAGTCGTCTATGATCTGGGAGACACCAGTTCAAATCCTGGTGTGGGACCTCCTTCGTAAGGTAGTTTATTCATGAACACTTATTGTGACACTCTAATTTTCTAAAATTAAAAGCGTAATAAAAACGAGAACAAGATTTTTAAGCCTCTTTCCAAATACAAATACAAATAATTTTGCTGCCTCAATAAATACAGATACAAATACAAATACTTGGCTCTCTGAACACCACTAAAGTTTACACAGCTGAAAAGTAGTCAGTTTGTAAAATATAAGCTCTTGTACTCAGTGAGGGGAGAAGAGAGGAGGAAAAATCTGATTACTGACCAACATCCTGTAAGCTGGGGTTTGTACAGTTATCCGTATAAAAATGTTATCTGAATTTTTGCCTAGCCTGATTTGTCAAACTAATTTGGTTTCTTGTAGTTGCAGTTACTTTGTGTGCGTGTACCCGTGCATGTGCATTATAAATGAATCAATGTGACTTGGCCCAATAGTTACATATTTTAATCTGCTAATGTT
This sequence comes from Thunnus thynnus, assembly GCF_963924715.1. NCBI lineage: Eukaryota > Metazoa > Chordata > Actinopteri > Scombriformes > Scombridae > Thunnus > Thunnus thynnus. The sequence goes on along the minus strand of NC_089532.1, from coordinate 30,174,483 downwards.
TTCTGTCTTTTCCAGACAGCCTGTTGGATTTTGTGTCAAGCCATGGGCAGCAAGACTCTGCCAGCTCCAGTCCCTCTCCATCCATCCCTCCAGCTGGCTAACTACTCCCTCCTCCAGAGCTCCACAGGCCTCCAGTTGCCAGCAGATCACTTCCACAGCATCTACAGCTTCAGTGCCCTGCATGCCATCCACCTCCACCAGTGGACACTTGGCTACCCGCCTTTGGCCCTGCCCCGCTGCACCATCTCCAAGCTGCCTGCCCCGTTCTCTTCCATGGCCTCCATCCCCATCTTCCCTCACCTTCTGCAGCCCAAGCAAGACTCAGGAGGGCTGCTGCAGAGCTCCAAGAACAAGCCCCGCTTTGACTTTGCCAACCTGGCAGCAGCAGCCACCCAGGAGGATCACCTGAAGGCGGAGGACCTCAGCATGACGGGCGTTGCAGCTGCTGCTGCTGCTGCCGCACAGGCTTCATCTCACCACCCGACCTCAGCCAGCCTGGGATGCCTTCTGGATGTGACCAAACTCTCCTCACCAGAGCGCAAGTCCAGCCGAGGCCGGCTGCCCTCGAAGACCAAGAAAGAGTTTGTTTGCAAGTTCTGTGGCCGCCATTTTACCAAATCCTACAACCTGTTGATCCATGAGCGGACGCACACAGATGAGAGGCCATATACCTGTGATATCTGCCACAAGGCTTTCAGAAGACAGGACCACCTCCGGGACCACAGGTGAGAACCAGGCTTCATTTAAGTCTGTCAAGTCAAATCAAATAGAGAACACTATCTTGAATGAGTGGTTCAGTATACTTGAAATGACTAGTTTATATGAGGTGTTCTCCACAGACAAAAGTGGTGGACATAGTGAAGACTGAAAAAGGAGAAAGTTCAAACCCATCCTTACTTTCTCACCTCCACCAATTACTGTGTAAATTGGGCATGATTGTTGGATTGTCTACAGAATTCAGCCCCACCAGATTCTGATATTGTGAAGGGACGATCTGATAAGTGCTTCCTTTTAAGCCTGTTAGTTTACTTGGGTAGCAGTCTACTGTGTACTAATGTATATCATGTGCAGAGATTATTAGAAATATTATGTACTGTACAGACTGGTTATAGGATTTTTGGATTGGATTTTTGAGGAGCCAGCAGAAATATAAAGTAGTCCGTATGCTTCAAATGAAGTGATGGTTGAATCATTGAATAGCATCTGAACCCCCACTTTACCTTTATACATGTTTGGATTCATACAAACTAGCAAAGAGATGCAAATGTGTGCACATCCCATATCGTATTTTTATGTGGCAGGTGCAGGACAATAGATAAAATGAAGGAAGAAAGCTGAGTGTCTGCACACTGCATTGTAGCTCTCAAACTCTTTATAACCGACTGAAAAAGGCAACTTTTCGACCTCACCAGGTCTTCATCGGTGTATATGATGTTTAGGTTGTTAGTTATTACGAAGATATTTGTAGGCTTTCTGTTGTTGCTATGGTGGTTGCTATGGACACTGCTGAATCATTTTCTTTGTGTTGTGTAGCTGTTATGTCATTTGTGTTATTTTATGTAACTGATGATATTCTTTCAATAAAAAACATATATTTTAGAGCGCCCCAGGGATGAAATGAATTTGAAATCCAGAATTTGAAGTTTTGCTTTTGGCTGACCAGAGGACCGCCCAGAAGTATTTTCCGCACTGTCACCATGTTAAGATTTTCTTTTAATTATATCTTTAACATTTCTCAACACAAAAACACAAACATGTCCTTGATAACTCAACAATATGATGCCAGAAATAGTGCTGTTCCTGGCACCAGATCAGTTTCTTCCAAGGTTAACATAGACTTATGAAGTAGAAGTATGTTACCATAGACATCAGTTCTAATTGCAGGAAAGTTAGCCTTTAATCTGCTGCAGTTGTTAACATATTGGAAAGCATTCAGGAGGCAGTGTAATATATGCATGATGTGGCTGAACAAATATTTTGAATCCATAACAAACAAGCTCTTTAAACACAGTTTTAAGAGATGTATAACTCATGCCAACACTGAACACCAGTCCAAAACCCCATCTCTAGAATACTAGCTAAAATATCAGAAATAAACCAACATCTTAACTTTTTCTTATCCTCTTAACATCCAACGGGTCACAGCAGCCCACTTAAGCCAGTTGTAAGCAGCTTAGCATCACACAGTAATGAATAAAAGCAGTTGGCACAATTTGGCCACTTGGAGACGTTCTGGAGAGGTTCACGGACACCAGCACCACAAACTAAAAACTCCCTAGATCATAGATAGATAAGGTGTGGTCTAGAGGTATGGAATTTTATACAGGTGTGGTTGACAAGATTTAGAAGGTATGTGGTGATTTGCATAGTTCTAGCATAAAGCATGCCCTAGTTATTAGTTATTGTTATTCAAATATGACTCACTATAGATGAGGACCAAAAACACTTTCTTAATATATATAATATAAGCCATATTTGAACTGATGTAGTTTTGGTTGTGTTTTAGGCACATGCTAAACAAGCACATTTCCAGAAACTAGAAGATGTTACCTTTCAAATGAAGCCTAATACATGGCCTCACTGTGCCTCTTTTACAAACTTTTCCATTTTGGTATGCCAAATAGACAAAAATTCCAAAAAAAGGGTGGATGTTAAGAGGCTACCATAGATCATCTAGATGCGGTGTAATTACTGGTTTGGCTGTACTAGATATTTGATATATTTAGTATATCTTTTTACTTCCCAATTGCAACCCTACCGGAAGAGCTACAACTGTGGTGCTGATTTGTATCAAGCTGCATGGCATGGCTCTAGGAAATTCAAGTTTTTAAAAAACATTAGTGTTTTTCCTAGAATTGGAAGTTGTAAATACTGAATTGAGTGTACACTGAAGTGTTTAAGGGGATGGTAAACACATTTGTGTAATCAGATTTTCAATATCTTTATTGTTAAATGGGTGAAAATTAATTTTAACCATATTTTACCCATTTTTGACAGTGCCACCAGTTGTTGTATGTTGTATGTTGTACTCATGTTTGTAGCCCCTTTTGTTGCTGAATTATAAGCCTTCAAACATGCACCGAGGTCAAGGTTCAACAATGTATTTGGTTTAGCTCTGTGACAAAGTTTGAATTTTCTCATTTCATGGACACAAGCCATTCCAGGAGAGCACTTTGAAAGCACAGTATGAAGCTTTTTGTTTGTTTGTTTGTTTTTTCATTTTTTTTGGCAATAGTGACCAAAATGAGTCACCTTCAGAGATTACAATACTGCTGACAGCCTTAGAGGATGGCCCGAAGTGCTCGGGTTAGGGTTAGTGTTAGGGCTGAATAGACCAACCCATTCTCATTCAAGCATAGGCTACTTACTATTTACACAACTCTGGAGATTTTTTTGTATCTTCATCATTCTTGGTTTTGTGATTTTATGTCAGCATGACGTCACCCATTCAATCAGAATCTATTTTATTAGCCAATGCAAGCACACACACACACATACACACATACACACACGCACACACATCACGTCGGAGTGCTTTATTGGATGACGTGGCTCAATATTAATTGAAGAAGACTCATTTTACAATCAAAGGCTATAAAACGCCTTTTCTTAACAGAGATAGTGGTGTTTGGATTCAGATTGTAGCAGACTGGTGGCAATTTGTAATGGAATGAAGCCCTTTTATCAAGGACACATTTGTGTTTGTGTGTTAAAGATATCATTAAAAGAAAACCTTAACACAATGACAGTGAGGAAAATACTTCCGGACAGGTCCTCTGGTCAGCCAATCGCAAAACCTCAAATTATGGTTGTCAAATTCAATTAATTCCTGGGGCGATCTAAAATCTATGTTTCTTTATTGAAAGAACATCATCAAACCGTTACATAAAATAACACAAATAACCTAACAGTTCAGATAACTACACGCAAAGACAATGCTTAAAACAACATGCAACTACGAGGTATCAGCAATAACAGCAACCATAGCAACAATAGAAAGCCTGCAAAAATCTCAGTAATAACTGACAAACTAAACAATAGACATGAAATAACATTCCCTGAATGATTTATGAAAATAAATTGCACATTTCTCGCTAGAAATGTAATCAAAATGCATTTTAATGTCAAAGCTATTTTAAAGTATTGCATTTTCCACTAAGAAATAAATGAATGAATGCCATTTTTTTGTTTGTTTGAACAGACAGAAACTTGACAGTCACATGACATGGATGCAGACCAATAAAAAAGAAAAGGCCAAAAAAATGTAGGCATCTCACAAATTTGACTTTGAGTCGTTATTGTGAAACTAATACGTTTTGCACTGTCGACCAACGTACCTATTACACATTTCTATGTGAGACTGAATTGGCAAAGAATACAATTATTCAAACAAAGGAAATGCAAATCAAGTTTATGCAATTGATTAGCAGCATACCAAACTTGTCAAAAACTCTGAATCATCATGTACCTAATATATATGTGCTCATCTTTGTCATTAGTCAACATTGGGTAAGCAGTAACCTGACATGCAACAGCAGGTTTACGAGCTGAGATCAGGGTGAAAAAATATTTGATTAGGCAGAAGAAATTTGAAGATCTCATTGGTACGACCAATAGGACCAATAGAAATGTGTAATAGGTACGACCAACGTACCTATTACACATTTCTATGTGAGACTGAATTGGCAAAGAATACAATTATTCAAACAAAGGAAATGCAAATCAAGTTTATGCAATTGATTAGCAGCATACCAAACTTGTCAAAAACTCTGAATCATCATGTACCTAATATATATGTGCTCATCTTTGTCATTAGTCAACATTGGGTAAGCAGTAACCTGACATGCAACAGCAGGTTTACGAGCTGAGATCAGGGTGAAAAAATATTTGATTAGGCAGAAGAAATTTGAAGATCTCATTGGCGTGGTACGTGAGATTGTTTAAATGATCACAGTAATGAAACTAAATGACAGCTGAATTGTTAACATTGGAGGATTTCATTATCCAGACATGTTGGGAAATAATTTGAGTGGTCAGTGTGTTCTATTTAGTGTGTTGCTGTAGGGTTCTGTATTTTACAAGTAGGAGTTTGTTTCTTTGGTTTCTCAGTGTTTGGTTGTAGACTGGCTGCTGGTTCTATAGAGTTGTGCTTGTGTGTGCATGTGCTTAAGCACTTTCTAGCTTTCACTGAGACCCCACTGACTAATTGTTTTGTGCATAACTAGGGACTAAGTCAACATAACAATGTAACAGTCTCCAAATCAAAGTCAAATCAGTGACTTATTATTTATTATTTCGAGCTGACATTAGTGTTCAATGGTGCAATTGTTCAAAGTTCGATTCAATTTCAATTCAATTCAATTTTATTTATATCATAACAAAAGTCATCTCAGGGCACTTTTTACATAGAGCAAGTCTAGACCATACTCCTTCATTTACAGAGACCCACCAATTCCCCCATGAGCAAGCACTTGGCGACAGCGGTAAGGACAAACTTCCCTTTAACGGGAAGAAACCTCAAGCAGAACCCGACTCTAGGTGGGCGGCCATCTGCTTTGACCGCTTGGGTTGAGAAAGAAAGAGAGGGAAAGGGAGGGGACACAGAGAAGCAGAACAACAACAGCAGCAACAACAACAACAATAACAATAGATACATGACTAGCAACAAAAAACAGCAGCAGCAGCAGGAGAAGGACACCCCCACGTCAGCACGGTTCATGGGGTTTCCCGCGGATGAGAAAGCAAAAAGAATTCCGGGGAAGAAGCCAAGTTAATAACATGCATTAATGGTAAATGAACACATACAGATGAAGAGGAGGAGAGAGGAGCTCAGTGCATTAGTGGAAGTCCCCCGGCAGTCTATGCCTATAGCAGCATAACTAAGGGCTGATCCAAGGCAAGCTTGGTTGGCCCTAACTATAAGTTTTATCAAAAAGGAAAGTTTTAAGCCTACTCTTAAACGTAGAGAAGGTATCTGCCATGCAGACCGAATCTGCAAGATGGTTCCACAGGAGAGGAGCCTGATAGCTGAAGGCTCTGCCTCCCATTCTACTTTTGGAGACTGTAGGAACCACCAGTAAGCCTGCATTCTGGGAGCACAGTGTTAGTGGGGTAATAGGGTACTATGAGCTCTTCAAGATATGATGGTGCCTGACCATTAAGAGCTTTGCAGCAGAGGAGAAGGATTTGAAATTCAGTTCTGGATTTTACTGGAAGTCAATGCAGCGAAACTAAGATGGGAGAAATATGATCTCTTTTTTTAGTTTTTGTCAGTACACGTGCAGCAGCATTCTGGACCAGCTGGAGAGAGTATCTGGTATTGTAGTTTTTTATTCTGCCTTCAGGTGATGTTGGAAATATTAGAAATACTAACTGAATTGAATTGAATTAAAAGTCTCCAAGATATGACATTGAAGGCCACAGATCACATAAACCTTCTCAACAACAAAGAACTACTACGTATCACCCAACATATATAATCAAACTATCTAAATGTGTGTTAAAACAGAGAGTAAAACAAAGTTTTGCCTGGGGGTGCTGAAGTCTTGTCATCACAATGAGGCTGCCAGGTTAGACCAAAGCTAAACATGCGCTGCAGCCACAGACACTACACAGATGTGCAGTGCAGTGTCTTGACATCCCATTTGTCTCATTCATACACATACAAAGAGTCAGTGATAGGGGATAAGACATTGGAGGATGGCAGACAGAATTATCAAGAATGTTTTATAAAATTTGCCTCGTCCTAGATAAGGTTTGGAACGTGCTGAGTCGCTCACAGCAGGGAGGTGATAAGGCTTCTACAGAACCTGCCACCATGTGGATTCTCAAAACTTATCTGGGATTTGTCTGGAAGTTGTCTGTGCATGCTTGGTACAACTCTTACCCCATCCAGCCTGACCCATATCAATCCAGACTGAGTCAAAAACATAAAGACAGGACAAAAAAAAGGTATTAAATTTTTAATGAACACAATGAAAACATTCATAAAAACTGTTGAATGAAACAGCATCAGTGGTTTGTTCAGATGCCTAAATGTGACATATGCCTCTCTAGTGTCCATGTGAATAATGACTGCCTTGTCTACCAGAACAGTCATACACCCTGAAATATTTGTACAACAACACAACAAACATAAAACACTGCTGTTGGTTTCCAGTTTCCTACAAACAGTCAATGTTAGTTCTTTGGTCTCTTATAACCATGATAGTTCCCTATCCTCAGCCAAGTAGTTATTTTAACCATGATGATGGAAGCTCCTTACCCTTAACAAAACAGCTGTTTTGAACCCAAACCACCATCTTTCTTTAAGCCTAACTAAGCAGTTATTCTTTTAGCCATGACAATGAAGATTCACTTATAGGATAAGTCTGGTGATATCTAATATGTTTCTTATCATTAACAAATCCCATAAAAAGATTAAAAGACCATTCCAATTATGTGTGTATCCAAAGCCTGATACATCTTATTCCTCTGTGTCATAGAGCTTCACTGTTGTCCAAAAGCTATTAAAAACACATCATTGAGCCACACTGTTGCACTGGGTGACATGTTCTTTCATTACTATGAACACACTGTAGTTTATTTTTATACAACCCCCCACACACTATCCTGCTGCCAGAAATACTCACTAGAGCGTCAAATATGTATTAATCCGCTGCTGAAAATAATCCCCAACAAATGCACTATTTTCCTGTTTGAGTAACGTTTGCTAAAAACTGCAGTGACAAGCTGTTTAAATAAATTACAGAACCTTTTTGAAAAATGAAACTATATCTTTTTTTAGATTTACATCTTCAGTAGAACTCAATAAACTTGGGGCCGCAGACACAATGATAGACAGTTTGAGCAACTGTATTGCTCTGAAAGTGATATTAGAGGACTGACGGGAGATTCTAGATGGAAATAGTGAAGAGTACTAATGATAAAGTTCTGAAATCTGAAATCATTCTTCCAAATAACTGGCTGCTCTGTTGTGTTTCAACCTGCAGGTACATTCATTCCAAAGAAAAGCCCTTCAAGTGTCAGGAGTGTGGGAAGGGCTTCTGTCAGTCCAGGACTCTGGCTGTCCACAAAACATTACACATGCAGGTCAAGGAACTAAAGCCAGCAAAGATCAAGTGATTCACTCTGCCAGCAGAGAAGGGACAGGCACACTGGAAAAACACAGCCAAAGACAATTATAGTCAAAGAACAACTAAAGACTTTTCCATCTCAGCTGTTGGAGGCAAAGCCCTCCACTTCTGTGGGGACACTCCTTAAGATCAAAGATTTCACCGGCCAATTCATAAAGAAATGGCACAGAAATAAGCCTTAGTGGAGATCTGTATGCTTAGTTATCAAAGCCTGACTTGGCAGAGAACCCAGTGGATGTGTGGAATGTGAAATGGACCCTAAGAAAAAAAAACCTTGTGGCTGCTCAGTCCAAATACTTTGCTGTAAAGCTTATAATCCAAAGATGTTATAAAAGGGACACTCAACTATTATGCAAGTTTTATAAACAACTGAGAATGATCAAAGCCATGTTAGCATAGCCACATTTTCCTTCTTTTCAATATCACATTCCAATGTTATTTTTGTACAGATGCATTATATCAAAATTGTATTTTTGCACTTTAACCTGATTATTGATTATTTACATATATCACTGGATTTCTTAAACTTATTTTCAAAATGAATAATCATTTCTAAATAAAGTATTTTACTGTAACTGGTTGACTGTGTGTCTGAGTTTTTGAGTAAAATGTTGCTACATGAGGTTAGAATTTAGGTAATTATGGGGCTTTTTTTCAGTCTATTCGAGAGCATGGTCTTTCAATTTGAGAGCATGATTTATTGACTTCATGTTCAAATTTTGTAATTCTTTCCCTCAAAACCGTGTCCTCATACTCAAATAGCCCCTGCTTGCACTTAGATTTTCTCTGCTTCTGCTCAAACCGTATGCTTGCACTCAGATGTATTGTGCTTGCACAGATTTCCTGCTCCAGCTTCAGCCCTTCTCTTCTCACTCAGGCTGCTTCTATGCGCTCGTGAAATGTCTGTTCTCATGCCGGGGACACACTGCCTGCATGAGCAGCACTTGTGCATTACGGAACCTCTTGCTTTTCATTTCAGCACCCATGTTAACAGGTTAGACCAGCCACATAGGCCGCTTTAACGGGCAGGTGCGTCATCTAGAGTGCGTCATCTAGAGAGTTGGTGTTTCACCTATTTTTTCCATGTGATTTGTGCGGTTCTCAGCAAAAATAGATAGTGAAAATGATCTGTTGATAGGCATATTGACATCATACCAGCAACATTACACCTTTCACTATAGTTTCAATGTCTATATCTGTAGAATATATCACGGACATAAAAAAATATAGTGTCACCACTACAGGTCAGCCTACGCGGTGCATGCTGGGGCAGGGAGCCTCTTAAGCGGGGAACTCAAGTGTGAAGAGTTGGTGACATACGGAGCTTCTTTTCTCAACTCCTGCTCACTTTCTGTAATATTAGTTCAAACCAGGAGTCCTGCCTGTTGTTTTACCTCCTTCCAGACAGAGATTTAGTGTTGTTATTTTTCTTATTTGTTGTCAGTTTCCCTCCTGACAGTTAGGTTTGTTTGTCAGAATGTGTTTGGCTCGTTTAGGGAAATTGGTGTCGTGTGGAGGGATTTTCTTCACTTGGAGCAATGACAGCAGGGTTTAACTGGTGGAATAATCAATATAATCAAATAAACAACCCAGCCTGTGTGAGGAGTATATGTGGCTGACACAGAAATAGCTTGAACCAGACCCCACCATGCCCATCAGAAAGAAAGCCACTTTCACCTAGCACATTATTTATTGAGCACAAGTTTCTTAATCTTTTTCTGTCTAATCTGAATATAAATTAAATTTATAATGAAATGATATGAAACATTCTATTATTGATGGCCGTTATCAAAGTAAACTCTGTAGAAAGATAGGGCTAGCAGCAGCAGTGCCACAGCAGCAACACTGTCTATGTGGACACTGCACTCATGACCCAGAAGTGGGAGTCTAGCAGATCGCTGGCCAACATGGGCTGCCAAAGTCAAGGAAGTCAAGTAAGATTTTTATTTTAATGGTGCTATTACGTCATTCAAGTTGAACTGGTTAAGAGCAACAACATTTTTAAAACAGTGGTGAGGTCATGTGATGTGTAGTTCCCTTTGAATGCTGTTTACCATTGCTTCTTAGGGCCTGAGCATGAAAGTGTGAGGGCCCAACAGTCCTTGGCACTAAAAGTGCAAGGAACCTAGTTGTTTTTGGTAAGATTATTATTATTCCCCTATGACATTGCATTTTTGAGCGGCTTTGGATGCTCGAAAACTCACAAAAATCAGTACATGTCAGAACTGACGACATGTAATGACTGGGCTCGAGCATGGCCAGTGGGCTCCATAGTGCCCCCAAACACAGGGCCATGTTGGGATAAAGTTGCTTGGATGTTCATGAAATTCGGTGAGATCATTCTTCATCATTCTGGACAAATTAAATATCTTTTTAAAAATTTATGCCACACAGGAAGTTTGAGATTACATCAGTTTTCATTTTATGCACACATTTGAGGCATCTGGGATGCGCAAAAACTCAAGAAACTTTGCGCCCATGTTTAAACTCATATTTCGATTTGATATGGGCGTGGCATGTTGACTCTATAGCACCCCCTAATTACTTTTAGCATCTTTGAGGTGCTAGGGGTGCATGCATCAGAACTGGTTAAACTTGATATCTGATATGGGTCTTGGGCTTTGATGTGGCAAACTGGCTTGAGGGTGCCCCCTAGAAAATTTCAAAGTCAAAGCCCCTGCGTTTAATTTTGACATAGAGGTACAGAATTTGGTAGGCAGATGTAAAATCCCCAGACTTTTAAAAAAGCCTCTTGGAGCCATACCCTAAGAACAACAGGACGTCAGCCATTTTGAATCTATTGTGCAATTTTTTCGCAGATTGAAGACATTTACAAGCATTGTACTTCAACAAACTCCTCCGACAGAATTAACCCGAGCAACTTCAAATTTGGTAGGTGATATCTGAAGACCTTTGCACTGCTAAATTGCGAAGCTTATGAGTTCTCATGAAACGTCCTTGACGTGGTGTGCTGGTCAATTTTACCCAGAACGTTTGTGGGCATTAAACAGGAAGTTATTGCTACTCGAATGTACGTTGTCCAATCTGCCCCAAATTTCTCATCTTGATGAGTCCAGGCGTGAACACATCTACATGTCAATACTGAGTCATAGTCATAGCGCCACTGACTGACAATAGGAAGCCAGACTTATGTGACAAACATCATCTGATTTATATGGCGTGGTCTACACATGACATACAGCAACATGACATATAATTAGTGGGTGTTCTCTACCGCCACTTAGTGGACACAAGAAGTGATATTTAACTCTGTGCAATGTACAATATTCATGAAAAAGCATATACATATCAGGCAACCTCTACTATTGCTGCATTAATGACTCACTTGTGTGGTAAGGCCTACTGGCAACAGGAAGTCAGCTGTGTGTGACAAACATCCTATTTATATTAAATTTACATGGTGTGGTCTACACATGATATACAGCAACATGATGCATAACTAGTGGGTGTTCTCTAGCGCCACATCGTGGACACGAGAAGTGATAGTTATCTCCTACATGCAATGTCCAATATTCATGAAAATGTATATCTATGTCAGTTGCCCTCTGGTAAGTGTATTCCTGCATTAATATTTCACGTATGTAATATTGCCTATGGGCAAAAGGAAGTGAAGCCTAAATGACACAGTTCCAATATGTCATTTCCAGCGCCATGTACTGCACACAGGAAATATTATACCCATTCACACTATTCAATAATCCTGAAAATTCAGAGCTTTGTCAGCTGATCTCCGGTAGAGATACCATGGCTGCTGCTCCCTCCGACATGCATGATGTGCAATGGCCTGTCCATTGCTGCTTGCAGCTTTAATCTAAAGTTATTTTGGTTTTCTACTGTCTTAAGGGGAACCTATAGGGGACCTTTTTCTTATTTTCAGTCCTATATATTATATTACAGTGTTGGATCCAAAGTATCCAAAGTGTCAAATAATGAGGTAAATGTATATAGAAGTAATCCCTGTGAGCAAAAAGCACCGGCTTCAGACTGCTCTTTCTACTTTGAGCCCGAGGCGACATCAACTCGTGAGGGATTTCTTATACGGATATCTGCTCCATGCACAGCACACAAGTTAGCATTATGGTGTTTTTCCTTTGTTTTGAGGTAGTCATGCCAAGCCATGACTCAAGTTGAGCTGGTACGCTGTAAGTGTTTTTCCATTACACAGCAGGGCAAAGTAAAATAGTAGTTTACCTTTTGGAGGCGTGCTGGTCATCTGCAACTCTTCATTAAACACTATCATCATCTGCTTGTACTATTCCTCCCTGCATCATTTCTAACTGATCTGCTGAACAAAGACCTTCAAATATCTCCATATGTAGTTTTGTCGACCTGTTTTTAATGCCTCTAACGAAGCTCCGCTAATTGAGTGAGGAACACGTTTCCTTTCCTGTAAATTCTTAATAATCTCCCATTATTTAGTCATTTAAAAGCTTTTAATATGAAGTGGCAAAAGCAGGAAATGTTGGGTTTTCATCAGCAGTAACTTAACACGACTTTGATATGGCTTCCCTTCCGCAGGCTTTTAGAATCGACACACCAATCAGAACAGAGTGGGCTCATCGGGAGGGGGGCCTTAAAGACTGCCTGTTAGAGACAGAGGCTGAACTGAGGGGCTGCATAAAAGGCCACTATAGGATAAATAAGAAGGTTATTGAACTGTGAATCATGCAAAGCTACTCTAGTTGAGTCCCAGAATAAAAATATAGAGCTGGAAATTAGTATAATAGGTCCCCTTTAGTGTGTTAGCTTGTTCCTTTTGCTGTTGGCACTTTTCCCATTCCTAAAGAATTAAATACAGATTTAAAAAAAAAGAAACACGCTTGAACGCCAAGCATATTATCGTGGATGTATTCTTGTGCTGCAAATATGACTTAATTCAATTCAATTTGAAGGAATTAATAGCACCACTGAAATAATATACTTACTTGAGGTCCTTGACTTTGGCCCCTGACTCCTGAGTCGTGAAGGTGATTCGTTTTCTCCTCTAGCACACAGACAGGAGGCCAGTGTGCTATATAGCTACTATTATATGTAGTTAGCTATTATAGTAAAATAAAAAGTATGGACACTGGTATATACATTAATTGTCCTTTTATTCCAAAAGTCATACAAGAAAGCAAGGGAAGCCCTGGATGGTGAGAGTGGATGAACCAGATTAAATGTTCCATATCTAGAATTGTGAAGCAATTTACATTTATTAATATTATTGCCAATGAGTGAACAGGTTGTAACATAACTTAAAAAATTAGACCTTCCCCGACTTTCTCAGTTGTTTTTGTTGGTAGTCCAAAAGTGGTAATAAGCGCACATTTCACAACAAAATCACAGCCTGTTGCTCCCCACAGCTCACTGAGCCTAATCGTAGTAAACATGGTTGAAAAAAGTTGCCGATTTTGGGTCACGTCAGGTTTGGGTGGTTGATTAACCCACATTTTTGTAAGTTGGGCTGTGTTGATTGGCCCTCACTGGCCAGTGGCCACAGAGAAGCAGGTACCTCTGTGTGTGTGTTGTGTGAGCATGCGCATGTACAGCAGGGGGAGGGCTGTCTGACTGGGAGTGAAACATACTTTGCTGTAACATGGTGCAAAACAAAATTAGAGGTCTTTTATGTAATTATGAGAAGTGTAAACTTGGAAAAAGACATCATCTGCAATAGCCTTGCACTGCAAGCGAGCACACAAGTGCGAGCAACAGGATGTTGACTGCAGCCCATGTAATGGCCACAGGCGTCACTCACTGTTGTAGTTGAGTCACTAGATCTCAAGTCGGAGTTGAGTCTCGAGTCCCCAGTGTTCAAGTTTGAGTCCAAGTCCGAGTCACCAAAGAAGAGTCCGAGTCGAGTCATCATGGTTGAGTCTGAGTCAAGTTTTAAGATGGGCTCTAGTACAGTCAAAGAGCTGACATACGAATAAAAAAGGTCTACATTAAACAAAAATGACACAGCTGTCACCATTTCACAAGTCACAAGTCCTGGACTTGAGTCCTGGTGACAATAATGAGAGGGAATTTCTGATTCTTACAAATAGAACCTTTAAAGAGTAACCACTTGTACGCGATGCTTTAAGAAGTAAAGTGAACGAGCCCACAAGGAGGCAGGGATCATTTCATTGGTCAGCACTACACTTGGCAATCTATTGGTTGGGGGATTTTGACAGTGTTATTGCACAAAAAATCTGAGCGCAAAGCAGATATCTGAGAGCAGCGCACAGAAGCAGCCTGAGTGCCAGGAGCAGGGCTGAAGCTAGAGCAAGAAATCTGTGCAAGCAGTACATCTGAGTGCAAGCATACAGTTTGAGCAGAAGCAGAGCAAATCTAAATGCAAGCAGGGGCTATTTGAGTAGGAGGGCATGGTTCTGAGGGAAAGAATTACAAAATCTGAATGTGAAATCAATAAATCATGCTCTCAAATTGAAAGACCACGTTCTTGAATAAAGATAGGAAAAAAGCCCCATAGTGGTTGCTAGTAGCTACATGTAATTCAGTGCATTGCATGTCTTCATCATGTTCATGACAATGATGAGGGGCATTATGATAGTGATGAGGTAACACGCCAGCATCACCAACACTTACTCTGTGTTCAAGTCATAATATGATCTTTATAAATTTGGACATTTTTCTCCATGTTTTAATGCTGGATAAGATTTAAATATTTGAAGGGAAGACTAGTAACTAAAGCTGCAGCCACATCTATTTACTAAAGCAAGGAATCTCTGTCTATGTGTCTGTATGTCTGTGTGTCTGTGTGTCTGTATGTCTGTATGTCTATGTGTCCTTCGTGTTTCTCTTGAACCATTCATCGGATCAACTCCACACTTGGCGGGTGCATTGTTGGGGAGAAAAGGGAGTGCCATGTCAAATTTGGTGCAATGTGGACATGTGGCACGATAAATATTAATAAATTTAAACTCTGAATTAACAAGCCATCAGCGGCTCCACTCTGCAGTGGCGCGGCAGGGCTTTTGGGCTCTGCTACTGCATGTCACTATCAGAGCTGCACAACTCTGTCATGAGAAAGAGGAGGGGATGGCATCTCTCTTCATTTAATAACATTAAAAGTTATGCTTTGTTGTGGTTTTCCCCACTCATTTTGAAAAAGACAAGAGAAAAAGAGAGAGAGGGCGAGTGAGCTGAGAGCGCAAGTGAGCGACATAGAGGCAGGCTGGAAAGCTTTCTCTGAGAGAGAGAAAGCCTGTGAATGATAGAAATACAATGTTATTTTCTGATTATTTCACAGCGGTCACATTCTAAAGCACAAATAATTTGATTTACTGAGGAGACAGATGCTCTTTTAGTGCACCGTCTGAGTGCAGCAGGCACTGTTTGATACACACATCGTCAAATCACAGTGAGGCGGGACTTCCGGGCTCTGACTTGACTCCACACAGCGGGTAAACTGCTGAGGACCAAAGAAAATGCAATGTCGAGTGTGAAGTTGTTTGGACATGTGACACATTTAATAAACTTTGAATCTTTGAATAAACAAGCTAACAGCAAGCTGCTTAGCTCTGTGTCTTAGTGCAGCGGGGACTGTTTGATACAAACACACACACATCGCAGTGGGGTAGGGCTCCTGGTCTTTGACTTGCTGAGCAGGACAAAGGCACGTGCCCTGCTCAATTAAACTGCCTGAGAGAGAAGAATGAGCATACACAGGAGAAAAACATCATATCACTACTTCTGATCAAAATTGCTATCAATACAGCATGCCCAACTATATAGAAATGCAGTAGTCACCTTGTGTTGAAGTAAATTCAAAATGGCTGACTTCCTGTTGGACTTATGGTATGGCTCCAAGAGGTTTTTTTGTGTTACTGGACATGATACATGTGCCTACCAAATTATGTTCATCTACGTCAATTTTGAAGGAGGGGCTTCAGATTTGAAATTTTCTAGGGGGTGCTCTCCAGCCATTTTGCCGTGCCCAAGCCTGAGACCCATGAAATATAAATTTTTCACCACTTCTGACACACATGCTAAGTTTCATGAGTTTTCAAGCATGTTTAGCCCCTCAAAATTGTGATTCTTTTGGAATAATAATAACAATAATAACAATAATAATAATAATAATAATAATAATAATAATTAAAGCTGCAAGCAGCGATGATTGGGCCCTCGCACCTTTGCGCACATTGGTCTGCGCTGCAGTCGAAAGGCTTTTATTGTGGCCATTCAGATGTGCTCAGGACCGGGCTCCCATTGGACATTGCACGAACGAGTTAAATGTCACTTCCTGTGCGCACTATGTGGTGCTAGACAATAGCCACTAATTATACTTCATGTTGCTGTATATCATGTGTAGACCAGACAATGTAAATTCCATGTAAATTGGACGATGTTTGTCATATAAGGCTGACTTCCTGTTGTCAGTAGGTGGCGCTATGACTATGACTCAATATTGACATGTAGATTTGATTTGATTAATTGACTGGGACATTAAAGATGCACTGCACCAGAGTTAGCTCGAAGCTAATTTGCATTTGTAGTCCCCCACAATCAAAACATACAACAGCAAAACAACAAACAGTACAAAGCAAAAAAAACCCAACAAAAAACAAACAAAAAAAAAACAAAAACAACAAAAAACAAAAAAAAAACCCACACAGAACACACCATACAAAATACAAAATACAAAGCTATACACAACAGCACATCACATACACCCACAATGTCAATTAGAAATTAATAATGTAAACTAGACTCAGTAGTCACACAGCTGATTGGTCTTTAGTAGATTTTTCAATTTGGCCTTCAATGTATTGATAGAACTACTGTTCTTCATGTCATCAGGTAGGGCATTCCACTGAGTGGTGGCTTTCACAGAGAAAGCTGACTGCCCAAATGCAGTGCAACGAAATGGTATGGTACAATCTTGTAAAGAGGATATTCTGGAGTATCTAATAGAACTTACTGAGCGAGTGTACACAAAGTCACATAGTGGAGAAGGGGCCAAACCATTTAAAATTTTATAAACTAGGCACAAATTTGACAATAATCTAAAATTGTCAAAACTCAGTAAATTGTATTTCTCCAGTACCCTACAGTGTTGGAAATGCATTGGCTTTTTGTCCAGAGTTTTTAGAGTTTGTTTATATAAGAGGTTTTATGATTGTTTCTCTAGCCTGCCCCCAACATGTGATGCAATAAAACATATGGGAAAGAATCATAGCATGCATAAATATCTTGGCTGCGTCCAAAGAGAGACAGTTTCTAATATGTCTAAAATTTGCTAAGTTGTACTTTATGGTTTTAACTTTTTTTTTTTTTTAAATGTTTCTTAAGTTCAAATTTGGATCCAGTGTCACACCAAGATATTTAAAATCAGTAGCTCTGTCCATTTTTTCACCTTTGATGAAAATATCAGCGTTAGGAGGTTGTACCATAGTTTTAGAGAAAAACATACCTTTTGTCCTGTTTACATTTAGACTCAGACATGATTGATCAAGCCAATGTATGATTCTTTCCAATTCAAGTGTTAGCTTAGCAGCAGCTAACTCAGCTGTTTTTGCATGTGTATACATAATGGTGTCATCTGCATACATTTGTAGTTCTACATCATGACACTGTTGAAGGAGATCATGTTGAGCTACATCTCATCAGTTAACATGAGTGCTATTATTCTCTGCCAATACTTTATATTGATACTGACTTCTATGATTGATACTGACTTTTATGAATGACGAGTGGCTGCACTGGGAGTGAGCTCCTGATTACATCTCAAATTTGGACCCAAAAAAGTGGAATATTTTGCAAATTAACCCTGAAAAATCTTCAGAAAGGACTTTATAGAAGAAGGAATGGTATTGATCAGCAAGAACAGAAAAGAAAACATCATTTTTGGATATATTTTTCAAATCAAAACAACTAGCTAGCTGTCAACTGCTAACTGCTAGGTGCTGTTACCAATATTCCAAAGGAGATACAGCACCAAAGAAGCTAACAGATGAGTTTTTTTTTTGAAAACAAGAAGAAAACTTAAAGAATCCTTTCTAGTAATGTAATCCACACATGCTGGAGCCTCTCTGTGCACCCTGAACTCAAGAAGTGATGGCATATGAGTGGGGGTCACTCATCGGGATGGGGAGATGGTCAGCTCATCCCACTGCCGACTCTGCTACCAGGCCAGTCCAGGTTTTCAAACATAAATATCAGATTAAACATCAAGTAAGACCATCTGTACATCCATCTAAACATCGAAGGAAATGGTCCGGGCCACATGGAACTTCTGGGGTTCCTAACCATCCGGATGGCGGCCTTTTCTCCCCGCTGAGGTCGAGAGGAGGTTCCAGGTGCACCGGGCCGGTGCTGAGAGGCTCAAGAGGAGCTTCTACCCTCTGGCCACCGGGATCCTGCATGAGATTGCTACATAGGACTGTCCTCCGAGGCAGTTTATCGTACCACAGAGCATGCCTGTCAAAACCTGCGTCAAGTTCAAAGCAGTGTTTCATCAGCAAAAACACCTGGGCCGTGTTTCATGGAGTACTCTTTGGACTACTGTTGGTACTCATCGCTGTATTGCCTGTACATGTGTGTCTGTCTGGCTAGAGCAATCAACACTGATAGAAAACAACTGGGACAACGAGTGATTGAGCTTGGGACAAATGCTGGCTCATGGCCAGCTGACACTCCTAAAGTGAGTTTTCATCATAACTTACTGGGATATTTTACAATCTATTCCTCTGTCCTGCGGCATGGGTGAGCCCAGGTACCAGAGCGAATCACTGATCCAGTGGACCAGTCATCTGCCACCCCATTTTGGAGAATAGCAGGTCTCCTCTTCATGCTGATCCTGCTCTCCGGAGATGTTCAGCTAAATCCTGGACCAGTGACCCCTGGAGTGCTGCAGAACTTCGATGCTGATTTGTGCCCGAGTGTGTCTGGGACTCCTCTGGTGCAAGTGACAAATGAGCAGCAACTTTCTGAGCCAGGCTTCTCCCTTAACAGACTAAACTTTGTTAACACAAGGCATGATGTCTTAATGAATAACCTTTCACTACTGGGCTGTGGAAACCTTGATAGGTCCAGTGTCTCCCTCACAAAACCTGCTGCTGACACCACTGTGTGTCAAAACCCTGCAGTGAAGAGGCAGAGGTTATTCAAAACCTTCCAAACTGTCAATCATGCAAAAGTCTTATGGGACCCAAAGCTGAAACCGAGGGGGCTATTCGGTGGACATTTTAACATCAGAAGCATTACTGCAAAGAGCAATCAGCTATCTCATCTTGTGTCTGACTCAAATCTGGACTTTCTCTGTCTGACTGAAACATGATTGAAACAAACAACTCCTGCAAGTGTGTTCACGGTGCCCGGATACCAATGTTTCAGAAGAGACAGACCTGATGGAAGAGGAAGAGGGGTGCTTCTTTATGTGAGAGACAACATCAAATGTGAACTTGCTTATGGGTGATTTTAATGTGAACTGGGGGGATAAAACGAAGAAGAAAAAATTAAAAATGATCACAGAGAAATTCCAACTAGAACAACTAGTAAAAGGTAAAAATTTACCAATGAAATTAACAGCTTGAACTGAGATGATGTACTCTTATTCACAGAATCAACTCTGTGAGGGAAAGATTTAATGTGAGGATACAGATAAAATCTAAAAATAAAAACAATTTACCGTGGTTCAATGAACATTTGTGGAAACTAATGAAACCTAGAGATGCTGCACTAAGGAAGGCAGTTAAAACTAGAAGAGACACCGACATGCTGATTTCTAAAGGTTTAAGGAGCAAAGTTATCCAAGCGCTAAGAGAGGCTAAATCTCGTTTTTATCTCAATATTTTGAATGAGGCAAAAGGCAACAGTAAATTGATCTGGAAAAACATTGATAATCTCACAAGGAGGGACCCAAAATTTTTAGGAGATTTTAAACTCAAAGTACAGGGAAAGTTAACTGAAGATCATCTTACTGTTGCTTCTGTCTTTAATAATTTTTTTCTTGAGTCTGTAAATGAGTTAGGAAAAAAAATTACGAAAAGGAAACTGGATATTGTTCCTATGCATGCTTCTTTATGTGAGAGACAACATCAAATGTGAACTTGTGGTTTATAATGCGAGTAACACGTTAGAATATGTTGGGATAAAGATAATATTATCCCAACAAATGTCTTTTAACATCATAGGTGTCTATAGGCCCCCTTCTGCAGATGACACTTTCTATGATCAACTCACAGAAGTCTTGAAAGAGTGTAATCTCAAAAAAGAATTATTGCTTATGGGTGATTTTAATGTGAACTGGGGGGGTAAAACTAAGAGGAAAAAACTAAAAATGATCACAGAGAAATTCCAACTAGAACAACTAGTAAAAGGCCCAACTAGGATTGCAAAATGTTCCAGTGCATAAATTGATCTGATATTTACTAACAAACCAGAAAGAATAACTAAAAGTTATAACTTTATCACTGGCTTATCAGATCACCCTATTTGCAAGAAAACTGACTAAAAGTAGATTTAAGACCACAGCAACTAAGACAATGATCCTTCAGTGCATACCTAGAGCTAAGCAAGAAGAATTTACCGATGAAATTAACAGCTTGAACTGAGATGATATACTTTTATTCACAGAATCAACTCTGTGAGGGAAAGATTTAATGTGAGGATACGGATAAAATCTAAAAATAAAAACAATTTACCGTGGTTCAATGAACATTTGTGGAAACTAATGAAATCTAGAGATGCTGCACTAAGGAAGGCAGTTAAAACTAGAAGAGACACCGACATGCTGATTTATAAAGGTTTAAGGAACAAAGTTATCCAAGAGCTAAGAGGGGCTAAATCTCGTGTTTATCTCAATATTTTGAATGAGGCAAAAGGCAACAGTAAATTGATCTGGAAAAACATTGATAATCTCACAAGGAGGGACCCAAAATTTTTAGGAGATTTTAAACTCAAAGTACAGGGAAAGTTAACTGAAGATCATCTTACTGTTGCTTCTGTCTTTAATAATTTTTTTCTTGAGTCTGTAAATGAGTTAGGAAAAAAATGTATGAAAAGGAAACTGGATATTGTTCCTATGCATGCTACACGCCAGGTTTTCGAGCTGGTAGAAACTAATGAGTTACAAGTGAATAAAATCATCAGCTTCAAAAGTAGAGATGCTTTCCAATTTGACACCATGTTTGTCAAATCACACAAAGATATTTTAACTCCCCCTATTGCTCATTTAATTAACTTGTCTTTTAAACACAGTTCCTTTCCTGATGAATGGAAACGTGCCATTGTCATGCCTATTTTTAAATCTGGAGACCGCCTTAAAGCCAGTAACTACAGACCAATAAGGGTATTGCCAGTACTCTCAAAGGTTGCTGAGAAAGTTGTCATTAAACAACTGACAACATTTCTTAATACAAGCAATTTTTGTCTACATTGTATGCAATTTGGGTTTAGAGCAAATCATTCCACTGAAACTCCTACCTTGCACTTAATAGAGCAAATCGAGACTTGACAAAGGAGGAGTAGTTGGTGCTGTATTTTTAGATCTGCGCAAAGCATTTGACACAGTCAATCATGATCTTTTAATATCAAAACTCTCTAAATTTAACTTCTCATCTAGAGCACTGGCATGTATGTCTTCATATTTATCTAAATGGAGACAATGTGTTAAAGTTGGTGACACACTGTTCAGTAACATGAAGTGCACAATGGGTGTTCCACAAGGGTCAGTGTTAGGTCCCCTATTATTTAGCCTATATATTGATGATCTCCCTCAACAGTGTCATGATGCAGACCTACAAATGTATGCAGATGACACCATTGTGTATACACATGCAAAAACAGCTGAGTTAGCTGCTGCTAAGCTAACAATTGCATTGGAAAGGATCACACATTGACTTGATCAATCATGTCTGAGTTCTAATGTAAACAAGACAAAGGGTATGTTTTTCTCTAAGACTATGGTACAACCTCCTAATGCTGATATTCTCATCAAAGGTGAAAAAACTGACATAGTTACTAATTTTAATTATCTCCAAATTTGAACTTTAAGAAACATGTTTAAAAAAACGGTTAAAACCATAAAGTACAACTTAGCAAATTTCAGACATATTAGAAACTGTCTCTCTTTGGATGCAGCCAAGATATTTATGCATGCTATGATTCTTTCCCATATGTCTTATTGCATCACATGTTGGGGGCAGGCTGGAGAAACAATCATAAAACCTCTTGAGTCCTTATACAAATAAACTCTAAAAACTCCAATGGATTTCCATCACTGTAGGGTACTGGAGAAATACAATTTACTGAGCTTTGAGAATTTTAGATTATTCTCAAATTTGTGCCTAGTTATAAAATTTTAAATGGTTTGGCCCCTTCTCCACTATGTGACTTTGTGTACACTCGCTCAGTAAGTTCTATTAGATCCTCCAGAATATCCTCTATACAAGATTGTACCATACCATTTCGTTGCACTGCATTTGGGCAGTCAGCTTTCTCTGTGAAAGCCACCACTCGGTGGAATGCCCCACCTGATTATATGAAGAACTGTAGTTCTATCAATGCATTCAAGGCCAAATTAAAAAATCAAATAAAGACAAATTAGCTGTGTGACCACTGAGCCTAGTTTACATTATTAATTTTTAATGACATTGTGGGTGTATGTGATGTGCTGTTGTGTGTAGCTTTGTATTTTGTATGGTGTGTTCTTTGTGTTTTGTTTGTTTGTTTGTTTTTGCTTTGCACTGTTTGTTGTTGTGCTGTTGTATGTTTTGATTATAATGGACTACGGATGCAAATTAGCTTCAAGCTAACCTCTGTGCAATGCATCATTTATGCTTAATACTGCACACTGTCCTGTTCAATAAATCGAATCAATCAAAATATATAGGCTGAATAATAGGGGACCTAACACTGACCCTTGTGGAACACCCATTGTGCACTTCATGGTACTGGACAGTATGCCACCAACTTTAACACATTGTCTCCTATTAGATAAATATGAAAACATCCATGCCAGTGCTCTAGATGAGAAGTTAAATTTAGAGAGTTTCGATATTAAAAGATCATGATTGACTGTGTCAAATGCTTTACGCAGATCTAAAAATACAGCACCGACTACTCCTCCTTTATTAAGTGCAAGGTAGCAGTTTCGGTGGAATGATTTGCTCTAAAGTCAAATTGCATACAATGTAGACCAAAATTGCTTGTATTAAGAAATGTTGTCAGTTGTTTAATGACAACTTTCTCAGACAACTTTGAGAGTACTGGCAGTATACTTATTGGTCTGTAGATACTGGCTTCAAGGCGCTGATGATTTTGTTTACTTGTAACTCATTAGTCTCTACCAGCTCGAAAACCTGACCTGTAGCATCTATAGGAACAATATCCAGTTTCTTTTTTGCAATTTTTTTTTCCTAACTCATTTACAGACTCAAGAAAAAAATTATTAAAGACAGAAACAACGGTAAAATGATCTTCAATTAACATTCCCTGTTCTTTGAGTTTAAAATCTCCTAAAAATTTTGGGTCCCTCCATGTGAGATTATCGATATTTTTCCAGATCAATTTACTGTTGCCTTTTGCCTTATTCAAAATATTGAGATAAAAATGAGATTTAGCTTCTCTTAGCTCTTGGATAACTTTGTTCCTTAAACCTTTAGAAATCAGCATGTCAGTGTCTCTTCTAGTTTTAATTGCCTTCCTTAGTGCAGCATCTCTAGATTTCATTAGTTTCCACAAATTTTCATTAAACCACGGTAAATTGTTTTTATTTTTAGATTTTATCTGTATCCTCACATTAAATCTTTCCCTCACAGAGTTGATTCTGTGAATAAAAGTATCACAGCCAAGAATTTAGTTCTTTCTGGTTTGTTAGTAAATATCAGATCAATTTGTGTACTGGAACATTTTGCACTCCTAGTTGAGCCTTTTACTAGTTGTTCTAGTTGGAATTTCTCTGGGATCATTTTTAGTTTTTTTCTCTTAGTTTTATCCTCTTAGGTCACATTAAAATCACCCATAAGTAATAATTCTTTGTTGAGATTGCACACTTTCAAGACTTCTGTGAGATGATCAGAGAAAGTGTCATGTGCAGAAGGGCGCCCATAGACACCTATGATGTTAAAAGACATTTGTTGGGATAATATTATCTTTATCCCAACATATTCCCTTCTTCAGCACCCCTCTTCCTCTTCCATCAGGTCTGTCTCTTCTGAAACATTGGTATCCGGGCACCGTGAACACACTTGCAGGAGTTGTTTGTTTCAACCATGTTTCAGTCAGACAGAGAAAGTCCAGATTTGAGTCAGACACATGATGAGTTAGCTGATTGCTCTTTGCAGTAATGCTTCTGATGTTAAAATGTCCATCGAATAGCCCCCTCGGTTTCAGCTTTGGGTCCCATAAGACTTTTGCATGATGGACAGTTTGGAAGGTTTTGAATAACCCCTGCCTCCTCACTGCAGGGTTTCGACACACAGTGGTGTCAGCAGCAGGTTTTTTGAGAGAGACACTGGA
The DNA here is from genome assembly GCF_963924715.1 of Thunnus thynnus. Lineage (NCBI taxonomy): Eukaryota > Metazoa > Chordata > Actinopteri > Scombriformes > Scombridae > Thunnus > Thunnus thynnus. The sequence goes on along the minus strand of NC_089532.1, from coordinate 30,149,878 downwards.
CCTATCAAGGTTTCCACAGCCCAGTAGCGAAAAGTTATGCATTGAGACATCATGCCTTGTGTCAACAAAGTTTAGTCTGTTAAGGGAGAAGCCTGGCTCAGAAAGTTGCTGCTCATTCATCACTAGCACAAATCAGCATCGAAGTTCTGCAGCACTGCAGGGGTCACTGGTCCAGGAATTAGCTGAACATCTCCGGAGAGCAGGATCAGCATGAAGAGGAGACCTGCTACTCTCTGAAATGGGGTGGCAGATGATCGGTCCACAGGATCAGTGATTTGCTCTGTTACCTGGGCTTTTCTGTGGCGCAGGACAGAGGAATAGATTGCAAAATATCGTCAACTGGCCATGAGCCTGCATTTGTCGCAAGCCCAATCACTTGGTGTCCCAGTTGTTTTCCATCAGTGTTGATTGCTCTGGCCAGACAGACACGTACGGGCAATACAGCAATGAGTACCAACAGTAGTCCAAAAAGCACTCCATGAAACACAGCCCAGATGTTTTTGCTGATGAAATACTGCTTTGAACTTGACGCAGTTTTTGACAGGCATGTTCTGTGTTGCGATAAATGGTCCTATGTAGCAATCCCATCCAGGATCCTGGTGGCCAGAGGGTAGAAGCCCCTCTTAAGCCCCTCAGCACCGGCCCGGTGCACCTGGAACCTCCTCTCGACCTCAACGGCCATCCAGGCAGTTAGGAACCCCAGAAGATCCATGTGGCTGGGACCGTTTCCTTTGATGTTGAGATGGATGTACAGATGGTCTTACTTGATGAGTCCAGGGTGCATAGAGAGGCTCCAGCATGTGTGGATAACATTACCAGAAGGATCCTTTAAGCTTTCTTCTTGTTTAAAAGAAAAAAAAAACCTCTTCTGTTAGCTTCTTCAGTGCTGTATCTCCTTTGGAATGTGTTCAGGCCTGGACTCTTATCAAGCATGAGAAATTTGTGCTGGCTGAACAATGTATATTCAAGTAACAACATCTCCCTGATTCATGGTGAAACATCGAAGTTCACCACATCGCTACATGTGCTTTCATTCCATGAGGCACATGTGTTTAGTCCAGACTACATTCCACACCGAAACCCAATTGCAACATCCTATTGAAATATTTACTAGTTCAAACACAGGCGCAGTTTTGTGAGTTTTTGTGCATCCTAAAGGCCTCAAACGTGTTCGTAAAGTCACATTTGACTCACAAAATCCAAAATGGCTGACTTGCTGTCAGAATAAAAAAAAAAAAGAAAAAAAAAAGTTGTACCCAGAATAATGAGAGCAATGATCCCACCAAACCCCTCAAAAATGCAATGGCGTGGGGGAATAATAATAATAATAATAATAATGATGATCTCTACAAAAACAATAGGTTCCTCGCACTTTAGTGCTTGGGCCCTAAGGAGCTGCTACAAAATTATATGGTGTGGGCCATAACAACACCGGAAGCCCCACAAGATATGCTCTGGTATGTGAGATACTGAATCAGTAGAATATGACCTATGTAGTCTAGTATCGTAACAAACTGAATTATATAAAAGTCTGCCATCTTGTTTGGAACTCTCATGTTACGTAACCCACGTGGTTTACGTCTGCCGTTTTGTTTTGGTTCCTTTCTCAGCCTCCTTATTTATCTCATACTGGCTCTTTATGCAGCCCCTCAATATACACAGTTTCTCTTACACTCCGTTTTAGCTCCTGTCTCTTTAAGGCCCCCCTCCCAGTGAGCCCACTCTTTTCTGATTGGTCAGCTTTACGTATCAGAGTTGTGTAACCTTACCATCAATGCAAATCAAACATTTCCTGCTTTACTGCTTTAAAATCAAAAGCTTTTCAATGACTAACTAATGGGAGACTGTGAAGAATTTACAAGAAGTAAAAACGTGTTCCTCACTGAATTAGCGGAGCTTTGTTAGCAGCGCTAAAAACCGGTCGAAACAACAACATATGGAGCTATTTGGAGTTATTTGTTCAGTAGATCAGTTAGAAATAACACAGGGAGGAAGAATACAAGCAGAAACAGCCACAGTGAGATGTTTTATGAGGAGCTGCAGACAACCAGCACACCTCCAACAGGTAAACTACTTATTTTACTTTGCTGTGCTGTGTAATGGCATCGTGGCTTGGCGTAACTACTCCCAGAGCAGAGCAGCAAACTCACGCACTGCGCACGTAGCAGATGTCCATATGAAGAAATCCGTCACAAACTGACGTCAGCTCGGGCCAAAAGTGAAGAAAAATACGTTGGAAACTGAGTGTTCAGAGCAGTCTGAAACTGCTGCTTTTTGTTCACTGGGATTACTGCTACATACATTTACCTCGTTATTTAAGTTATTATTATTATATTTAACATGAACATCTGACATTGTGACAGTATATGTATGTCTGAAAATAAGGAAAAGCATAATACGTCCCCTTTAAATAGTGGTCTGGAAAATGGCATGGCAGTTCCCTGGAAAGTGATCTGTAGCTTTACAAGATGGACCAGGCCAAACTTCACGCTGGCTTGATAGAGTTGTGTAGCGTCTGTAGTGCTTTCGCCTCAGTGCAGATGGTGGTAATCATGTCGCCCTTGATGTTTAGTTGTGCCATTCCACCTGTGGTTTTGCTAGCTAGCAGAGAGTTGTCAATCAGTTTTGTTGACTTGCTGCTTCACCCGTGGTGCTTGTTATTTCTGGACATTAAGAATTAGTTAGTAGTCATTTACAGCAACAATGTGTACTGTTTTGAAAATTCAATCACTATATTTAAAAAAAAAATGTATGAAAGTTCAGCTACAGAGCATGTCCTCACTCAGCCATGTTAAAACTGGAAGCTTACATTTATTTTCTACCATTTTATTTTAGTGCCTCAGTATCTTGGTGTGAAATGTATGCACTATATAATAATATTTCAACAACAGAATGGATGAATGCAACATTTTGCCTCTGATAGACATTAACGTTCCTGCTGAAGAGAGATGTCATAATATCAAGCATGACATGCTGATTTTCTACAAAACACTTTCATATGTGTGTGTCTCTTGTATTCGGATATAGTTACAAGCAATGTGTTGAGGTTTGAACAGATAATGTTTGACCAGGCTCTGAGATTAGACTTCAACAACTCACATGTCAACTTTTATTTTCCAGACATACTTTTCCAAAGGAGTTTATTCTTACAGTGGTCAAGTCACAATTACTTTGAAACCACTCTTTTAATTCCCTGGTGTTTCCAAAGGGCAAAAGCAGGATTTTTTTTTACCAGGCCCATGTGAAGACTACCTCTGTGGCCATTCTGCAAAGCCTGAGATCATACATGGGGACAAACCAGCATTAAGTGGTCTTAGTAATGTTCACCACAGGCCTTCAGAACAACTTTCTTGTTGTGTCTGTGTAACATGTTGCTCCAAAATCTTCTGTGTGTGTATGTGATCTGAGATCTGGTGACTGAAGTCTATAGCATATGATTCACATCATTTTCTGTTAACCATTCAACAAGACGATAATTGTTTTTACACTACTTTATTCTGGATTTACCTTTAATTTGTCACCTGTTACCATGCTGTGCCATCACACATAGAATTCTGATTTTTAAGGCCAATTATTTGTTGGCTAAATTTAGTATCACACAGCTGCCTTTTGATGCCACTATTAACTACAGGTGTCCAATTCAGCCAAATACCACAGCAACTTTTCAACTTTGCACATGTGTAGTGATGGAAATTATGTACAGGACTGATATAATTGTTAGTCCCCAAAATGGCTCACCACAAAGGTAAGTGTCCTAAATAAGCAGGATGACAGGCCAACAGCTCAAAAGATAGAAAATGTATTCACATGACTTCTATTAAAATTTAGAACCCAACACACGCATTGGTGAAAACATAAGGTCTAGAGCAAAATACCACTGCACATGCTAAGAATCCCAAATCATATACAATTACACATCATAAGTAATAGGTGGACTAACCCCGCAACCAACGTTACACTATAAGCACACAAAAAGGGATCTCTGAATTTATGGTTCTAACTATAGTTTTCAATCAAAATAGCAAACATTTTCTCTGGGGTATCTCAGTTGGTACTAGGGTGAAAATTAACCTCAGACTTGGCACCTCCATCTAAATGTTTAGTGACAAACAACAACTGTTCAGCTACTGGCATATGCCTAACCTCAAGACATCTGTGCACTTCTTCAACCCGTTGCTCAACTGTTAACAGATCAACTGACATTTTCTCAGTGAACTTTGGACAATTGTGTTCTCTAGGTATATAAATGGAAAGAGGGTTAATGGCTTCACTTGCCAGGCCGATAACTAGGGCAACATTAGAAAGAATAGTGGATGGCCATGGTACTGGATCCAATACCTATGATTGTTCCCGCAACTGCTCTCTCAACTGTTCATTGGTTGCCTTCAGCTGTTGCAGCTGCTCCATGAGGTCCTGAAGATCTTCCATGCTCCCAGTGGTAAGAGTCTATTGCTTAGAGGAGGTGGTCGATCTGGCCCATGGTTTCCTCATTGTTGGAGACCTGTCACAGTTTTTTCTACTCTACACTGATCAACAGGGCCACCAAAAAAGTAGAGTCAAAGAATCAAAAAATATATATATATATAAAAAACCCAGCAAAAAGTCCAGCCTCCAATCCTACCAACTAAGCCAATTATGTAGAGATAAAAACTGTGTACGTGACTGATATAATTATTAATCTCCAAAATGGTTCACCACAAACACAGGTAAGTGTCACAGATAAGCAGGACTAGAGGCCAACAGCTCAAAAGACAGAAAATTTATTCACAAAATTTGATACATAATAAAAAAAGACCCATCAACAAGAAGAGGGCAATTTAGTGAGCCTAAAGCTACACAGTAGCCACTTTGAAAGTGTGCAAGACACTAGGCAGGGACACAATCAGTGACAATTTTAGGAGCGTGCAAATCTGGCACAATCACTTGAGACAAATAGCAAAAATACACAGGGAGGAAATAGAGGCTCCTATTAAAATGTAGAACCCAAAGCACTTCCTTGTTCTGTAGACCAATAGTAGAGAAAGAGGGCTCACTTCCATTGTCTGCATATAGCTTTCCCCAGGATCCTGAAGGCATCCCCATTACACAAGCAGAAATAGCAGAACACGGTTTGAATATACACCTATATGCTGTAGTAAATGAAATGTTCTCTTCCTACTAGGTGAGGTGAAAAGGTGCTGCTGCTGTCTGATGGGTGAATCCAGCTTCCTCTGTATAGTTACTCACTGATGGTTAGGAAGCACTTTTACTCTCATTTTGAATCACCACTTCCTGTGTAACGCAGATTTTCTTCAGGTACCACACTGAATGCATGGGATGGGAGAATCTACAATGTCTCAGTGATCTCAGAAGCTAAATTGATATTCTGCTCTTTTCATTTGCAGCCCAACTCAGGCTGAGAGCGTCGCTGGACTTAACAGATTGTCTACAGGTATGGCTGTGACTTTGTATCAGTAATCATAATTTCTGCACTTAATGTGCTGAAATGAAAGTGGAAATGTAAACAAATGGTGTGTGTGTATGTGTGAGTGTTGGCATGTTTAGTGCGTCATGCAGGAGGAAGGCTGATGGTCCAGGGGAAGGAGGAGAACTGAGCGGATGCTCAGCCTGCTGCTCACCGTTTCTCTTGTAGCCAGGAACTCATCAGTCTGTCACCAACTCCCTGAGTGGCCAGGAACACACACACACACACACACACACACAAACACACACACACACACACACAGCTGGGCAGCTTGAGATGGCACGGGATGGTGTACGTGACATAAGGCTTGTCAAGCTTTTGGCTGAAGGGATGGTACTGCTCTGTGGCCTGCTGTCCTCAACCTGTTGGCAACATCACAGACCTTAACTACTGTACTGAGTTAGCAGGGAAGAATGACCACTGCTCCTGCAGGACCTCAGGTTCCAAGGCTGGAGGGCACCAGTGGTCATGTCCTAATGCGTGGTAATGCTGTGGGTTGGATGTGTAGTTGGTCACACATGGACTAGATTGTTTTGCCCTATGAACCTGAGACTGTTAACGCTCAGTTTTCACTACCTTTGACTGAACTTTGAAGTGAATAGTACTGTGGATTTTGCCCCAATCATTTACATTGAAATGTATTTAATAAGGGATCTCTTTGGGGCTAGTATGGACAGGAGTATTCTGTTTGTAAAGATACATGACGAATTGTACAAATGGGGATAAAGGCACTTGAGGACAGTCTCTCCTTGAAGGCATTCATGCTCCTGTTGTACACAGGAAACATGTCATAATCAAATATCATGTCAAAATCCTGCATTTACTTTCAAACCTCCACACACCTGGCCAATCACTGCATAGAATGGCTGTGATTGTCACATTGTTTGATTTGGAAGAAGCCCCCCATCTCCCACTGGTATCTGTATCCACTGGTGCCCAGTGGTGTGGTGTGGGGAAGATGAGAAAAGTTTAGCTTTATGCGGAAATGACAACCACATGTGCTCATTTTTATTCTGTTGTAAAACAGAAGCAGAAAATAGGCCTCTACTCCACTAAATTATGTAAAAGTACTTAGAACAAAATGGAACAAAATTACTATTCTATGATAGAACTTTAACAAGCTACTGGGATCTGATGAGAACAAGCAATGCTAAAATTACTTCGTCGTTTGCCAATGTAGTGGCACATGAGAGGATATTTGCCCCGTCATTTGATTTACATTCTCAACACAAACACGCCCGAAAATCTTCAGGTTCATGAGAGACAACAGGCAAGGTGACTCTTTGTGTGAAGGACACTACACGCAAAGCATTGCTGTGAAATAATTAGAGTATTAGGAATTACACAATAAAACACATTCTCCACACACAATGCATGAGCAATCTCTGTGTGACTGAAGCCATAGTATTTGACAATATATACTTACTGATTATTGAAGCGGATGTCTCTGAACATTGAGGAGAATGACTTTCCCCCCTGGCCTTGGCTTTACCTCTGTGTCCTCTGGGCCTGAGGGAAATGTCATTCACTGCTACTGTCCTAACTGAATGATTTAGGAAGGACTGGCAGAGGGCATGAAGGGGGTAAGGTGGTGCTTCACACAGTAGATGTCGCTCTGGGTCACTGACACGTTTATGGTTTCCGACCGACAGGGTGAGTCGGAGGGTGGCAGGATGGATGCACAGTAAACTGACAGATACAGAGCCATCAGGGACTGGCTGTTCCACCCCAGGCTTCCTCCTGCGAGAGAGGAAAAAGGAAGGAGAAGTTCCCCTCCTCTCCAACAATTATAGAGCAGGACCAGAGCAGGCCAGGAAGGTGAAAGCAGGTCTTGATGAAAATCACTTCCACATGGTTGATGGCCTCCTCACCCCTCTACAGCAGGGTTACACAGACATAATAATACAGGGCTCCTGAACAGCTGCCACTGCTGGGGACCACGGCAAACGCTCTTAGATTGAATAGAGATACGGATAATGATACAACAGCCTGCACCAGCATTATAGTATTAGTTGGTCTTGGCATGTCAGCAGTGTAACTGTTGCCCAGTTTTCCATTTGGCTGTCAGTCTGTGTCCTATTACCTATTTCATTCTGAATAATACTGTATGTCTACAACAACCATGGATATATATTTTTTATGGATATTTATTATGGTTCTAATTGTGTTTCTGAACCCTGACTCTTCATCTAGAACCACTGTAAGGTGTAACTTTCTACTTAATAACTCCAAAACTTAAATTTGCAAAATTGAGACAACTGCACCCCCCAACAGCCTATTTGTTTACATTTTGTCACCACTGACAGTATGCCCTAATGTACCTTTACCTTTCAATCCTACTTTCACCCAAACAAAGACCATATACTCAGTGGCTTGACCCAGACTTATATCTACATTGTAACTGCTTATAGAGTAAACTGCTGTGGCTGACCCAGCTGGCTTGATAGGCAGTGTCATCTTAACGCCATGGCCTGCTCAGTTGTCTATCCATCATCCCTACTTATCTAGCTCCACTAATCTTACAAATAGTTATATCAATAAACTTATATCTTCCTCTGACCTGGCACACCATTAAAGCTTCATGGAATCCTCCCCTCACCCAAGCAAAGAGCAGATTATCGGCAGCATGACCCGGCCTTATATCTACATGTACCTGCTCAGGTTTATCACTGTATAACTGGTTTCACTAGTCTTACTGATATATATATAATCACACACTTAACACTGATAAACAACCTTTCTGATATGAGAAACTTCTCTTGAATTACTGTATGTCCCTTGACCCGTCTTTCCAAATAAATGAACATGGTTTCAATATGAATTTGTGTGTGAATATAAGAATGTAGGCAAGTCTACAGCGGCATCAGGTCGCTCTCAATGGTGTTCTGTTGGGCCAATGACACTGAGAAGGCTCAGAAACAGTTCGTTCCAGTGTTCCAGAAGCACCCCCTTTACCAGCACCCACACACTCAACACAACCCTCTGTAGAAACTTATATTTACTGTCTACAATATCATCAGCTAACAGCGTGTTAACCAACTACAACCAGCTAACAACATGTCGAGCTAATTAGCATGTTGCTATTACTGGCATGCAGCTCAACCCACCAAAAAACAGCCAAATAATCACCTTGAGCTACCTCATTTTACCAAGCAACAAAGTATGCACTCCTATTTACCACATCACATTAGACTAACTAGCACCTGAGACACCATATAGCCAAACAATATTCTACAGTTAGAAACCACCAGCATGTCAGGCTAAGCCTCTTCAGCTACCTCATCCTAGAAAGCAACACACCATACACTATTCTGCCCCAGTCACTCACCTTCCTTCTAACCCACAGCCATCCACTGGAACTGGCTGCAGTGTCTGCTATGTTTGTCACTGCCTACTTTGGGCTCTGCCCTCTTCTACCCGGTTCAGCTAGCAGGGAAAAAACTGATCCGCCAACAAACCCCTACAGTCAACCTCCACTCGGCAAACCTTAGGTTTCCAAACAGGCTCCTCTGCTGCCAACTCTGTATATCTAAGCTGTTTCCTCTCATTGGCCATTTCTATTGTATCCTCCTGTAGTACTGTCAGCTCCACAAATTACGCAACATGCTATGTTGCTGACCACAACACAAGATGTGGTCTTAGATTAGTGATAGCTATCTCCTGAGGAACTATGAGCTGTTTTTCTAAATCTTCTCTCATTTTCTAAAAATATGTGCATCATTGTCTGTGTGTTCAGATTTGACTGAGTTGTGAGTTAGAAGAAGTTTTGACACAAATTGTGGCTCATGCCTTGGGCAGGATACTGATCATGGTCCTAATGGTCAGGACCTTGCATGGTAGTTTATTGACATCGGAGTGTGAGTGTTAGTTTGTGTGATTGGGTGACTGAACAGCAAATTGTAAAGCACTTTGGATAAAAAAGCTATGAACAGTAAATATAGCCATTTACCCCAACTAACTGTAAACTACAATCAGTTACCCTAATACAACAACAAAGTCAAATTTTTCTGGTGGCGTTAGAGGAAAGGCCATAAGGTCATTCAAATTAAAGGCAAAGCATTAAAGGATTCTGGCCTGAGGGTGACAGGAGAAGAAAGTTCAGAAAGTGTTGAATTGATTTTGTCGTCTAGGGATCATGAATGTACTTAAAGATTTTAATGGCAACTTGTTCATTCATGCAACTGAAAAAATGGTGGTGCTAAAGTAAAGGTCAGGAGGTCACTAAAATAATTTGGATTGATCTTCTACTGACCAAGTATATCCACAGCAAATTTAAATTGCAACATTGCAAGCTGTTATCAGGATATCTTTCTGTGTATTAAAGTGTTGGATGGACAGACCAACTGACATCGCCAGCCTTACATCCTGTGGTAAATGGAGTAAAACTTTTCTGACCTAATGAAAACATCGCCCTGGTGCAGGTATATGATGTGCCCATGTGAAATGGACTGAAGCCATCTTGATTTTGCTAGAAAGGCCAGGAAATACCGTATTTTAAATAAGTATTACAAAATGTCCACCTTAATCAGTGCCAGCATGCTGGACTGATTAATTTGTTCTGGATGGCTTTCACAAGTCATCATCTTATTTTTTTCAAAAAAGAGCTCAAGTGGTCAGCCCCTGTCATATGTACTAGCTTGGGCTGCAGCAGGACTTCTATGAAAGATTTACTGTAGAGAGATTTAATGTAGAATGCTTTACACGTATATAGATGTTTGAACGATAACCTTTGCTGTTATTAGAAAAAAAACCACATTGAATGAAACAATGATCCAATGGGCTGTGGCAGTAGGCTAATATACTTAATGCAGTCATTTTCAATAACCATACATTTTCTTTAAAAAAGATTTAACTGTGTCAGGACCATAATAGTTTGGGATATTTCTAAGCTAAAATAAGACACTAGTGCGCAAACTGACTTAATGCTCTCATCAAACACAACAAAAAGACATCAGTGCAGCAGCTCCAATGCATCTTCTCCCCACAATGGAAAGAGCAGACTTTCCTCCCAAGAAAAAACACAACATGAGTCATTTGTTCAAAGCCTGAAATATGCTAACATTTCTCTGACAAGGACCTCTTGTGGCTGTGTCACTTTTGACTGTTGTCTGTCAGAGACCAAGGTGAAAGTAGTGTGATGTTATAGAACCTCTAAACGTCACAGGGAAGAGTTTGGGTTGGGCCTGACTTTGACATGGGAGACAGCTGTTCATTGCCAGTTCACTATCAACAGTTAACAGTGGTTTTGTTGAACCATGACCATGATTGTTCACTAACCAAGTAGTTCAGGAACAATTAATCAAACCAAGTAGTTTGACAACAATCCCAACTCAAGATCCATTTGTGGAGCAAACTGGTTTAAGGTTTTGAAAATCTATTTTCTCAGTTAGCCTCTGACTATGAGAGATGGGGTTTGACATGAACTTCTGGTTATGTCACATGGGAGATTCCTGTCTGTATTTTTTAAAAAAATCTGTGCTCTTATTGCTGGTCCTGATGAAGCACATTACCTGAGTTTTTAAATGTTTTTAATCTGTAATACCTAAGGACTGTTTTACAAACTTTATCTCTTGTTGTTATCATTATTAAGCTTTTCTCTGTCACAAATCCTCACAACAAAAACCTAAACAACAAAGTGGGTCATTTATCATTGCCTTCTAAAACGATAATAAGACAAAAACAATTAATATGACTATTTCCTGATCTGCCACCTCTATGGTTAAGATTTTGTTAGGTTTAAGCACATAAGCACATAGTCCATAGGGTTATGGACAGATTGTGGTTTTGGTTGAAGTAACTTGGAACTGTACAAACTCAGTCTGCTGATGAGATTGAGGTGCACCTTGAGCTGGCATTCTTTTGTTACACAACTATTTTGATCAAGAATGAATTTCAATGTTTGTCTTAACCAAGTAGTTATTCTTTTAACAATGAAGAAAAAGGTTACCCTTACCAAATTGGTTTTGTCCCTAAACCTAACAAATCCTTACAATTGATGTCATCCTACTGGTAGGTACACCATATCAAAAATTTAAGCTTTTAAAGACATGAGAAACAGTGCATTTTGTTGTTTAGTTTGGTTTGTAAAGGGGAAAATTAGAAACTAAACTGCTTTGCCCCTTAAAATAAAGTTCAGAGTTTATAAACCCTTAAAATAGGTCTCCTAAATCACTTCATAATTGAGGTGATTCCAGAACTGGGTAAATACCCAGACATCATCACTGCAATGTAATTAATAAAATAAATTGTGTTCAATGTAAAGGGAGTTAAGTTAAATACTAGAATTGAATGTAATGGCCTATTTAAGCAGATTCAGGACATGGGAAAGTTGTGAACAGGATGAAGAGAGCAAAATGCAGATGGAATGTCCAAAATGAGTATATGTATCAAAATACAGAACAGCTTGTTTTTTACCTTCTAACCTCTGAAATAACTATGAATCATTTAGCTATCCCCATGGTACCATTAGTGTTTTCTGCACTAGACCACACTATAAAGTGCGTTACAGTAAAGATCAAGAGAAATCTCACTGCATGAAATGGGAAAGTGCCCAGTGTTCTGGTTCGTCAAGTAATATTTATAAAGCTCATAAATTTATCCTCAATTTAATGCTCTACATTGGGGTCTGATCTGGTCTGCCAATTATACACAGCTACACAGCAAATGTATTGCCATGCCTTACACAATTATTTCGTCCATAAAGTATTGAGTTATTGCTATTAAACAAGTGTGTGTTATAATCGAATGCAATGAGTCCCAAAATAATTTGTAGATAATTTCAGTATGCTTAAGGCTCCAAAAATGTGAGTCAGTGCCAGAGGGTAGGAGGGCAGTTCCTTTCGTGCAGGGAGCATAATATCTGAAACCAGTCTTCCAACATGTGGTACAGCTAATGTTAAAAACTCCTGTGATCTGACATGATTTGTATTGATATGTGACCAGAGAGCAGAGGTCATAAAGCAGTTTTTGACATAGATGAATAACATGAAACTCCATTCTGTTGGTTAACAAGGATCATCACACCTTTTCATAAGATGCAATGACCTGTGATTGAAGTGCAGTGTGCTTTGATACACAGAGTCAAGAGGCTTTAAGCATATTGCATATTCACAATATCACCGTGATCAAGTGCAGATATAATTGTAGATTGTACAGTGGTCTTCCAAGTAGCAGAAGAGAGGCATACACATACATACACACACACACACACACACACACACACACACACACAGACAAAAGTTTGGACACAACTTCAAGTGTGTCCAAACTTTTGACTGGAACTGTAAATATATATACATATATATAAATCCCCCTCTCACCCCCCCATGTCCCTCCATGATGGTCCCTCCTCCTCCTCTGCATCATCGGGTTTCTGCTGCCTGAGGTATTCACTTAGCAGCTCATCTTTGTGGGCCATCTTCCTGATGTATTCCTGGATCTTGGTTGTTTCGTCCTGGACAGTGGCTTTGACGCTCATCATTCCTCAGTCCTTTGTTCCACTTTCACATTCCTCAGTCCTTTGTTCCACTTAGTGTACAGTCTTAGGGTGCTGGACTTGGGATGAAACCCTCCATACATTGTGAGGAGCTTCCTAGTCTTGATATCAGTGCCCTCTATCTCCTCCTTTGGCCAGCTTATTATACCAGCGGGGTAACTGATGACTGGCAGGGTGTACATGTTGATTGCTCGTATCTTGTTCTTCCCATTCAGCCGACTTTTCAGGACCTGCCTGTTGATGTTGTACACATACACACACATACATATATATATATATATATATATATATATATATATATATATATATATATATATATATATATATATATATATATACACACACACACACACACACACACACACACACATATATATATATATATATATATAGATAGATAGATAGATAGATAGATAGATAGATATGTCACATTTCATCATGAATTGCCTATTAAATACAGGTGTGTTCACTTCTTCACTTTTACCTGAGGGTATTTGTGGTAGAAATGCAAATCAGTCATGTCTATTTTTTCACATTCATAATTTGCACTCATTTTCTTTCTCACTTCATCAGGCTACATGACTTTGCAGTTGCAAAGACACACAATAGCTCAACTATTGACATTACAACAGAAAGCAGGAGTCATAATAGTTTTGAAGCATGATATACAGTGTGTATACACACTCACTGAGCACTTTATTAGGAACACCTGTGCAATCTAATGCCATCCAATCACACTTTTATGAACACATTCAGTTTTTGTTGTTAGAAAGGTGATAATTTTACTTTCTGTTTATTATTGAGGTCATAGTCTGTGGTGGTGGTGTACTGGAGTGCATTATATTTTAAGGTGCTCCTAATATTTTGTCCCCTTCACGTATGTTAATGGAGTGGACAAAATATGAATTAATATTTTAATATTATTAAAAGTTACACAAACTCATGATTTATTTTTGTCACCATATCCACTAATAGTATGTGCACATAGTGCCAAAATACATCCTAACTGTTTTTCCTAATTAACCTATGAGCCTTTCAGTGGATTACGATTGCTGGTTAGCTCATAATCTCTTCAACATGTCAAAGGGCATTTCCCTCTCATTAGAATAGTAAAAATCAGTCAAATATTCACCACAAACTTCAACATTTTACCCAAGTTTAATCAACACCTCTGTTACACAATCTCAATACAAATTGGGAACTCTCAGCTTGACAGAGAATAAAAGAGAATTCAATTCATATGTACGTATAAATTAAGAAATATAATTATGAAACATAAAACACCAGTGTGTGAAGAACAAAAATTTGAAAGAAAGTATAACCTCTGGCTGGCTTAGTTGCGCAGGTGGAGATTAGAGACTTGGACTTTGGTTGTGAGCACACATGCTCAGTATTTTTTCTGTGAATTCGGGGATTTTAACAGCCTGAGTTACACTGTGGGACAATTTACTACACTGTGAGTTTAAAATGTAAAAAATAAATAAATTTGACTACTTTTTGGGAAAAAAATGAATAATTCAGTATTATAGATCAGAATTTAGATATTCATCGTAGAAAATATAATGTAACCTTTATTTTACAGGTCTGTAATTTTCCAATTTCCTATTTCCTGCAAAGAATCATATGTTTTTAAATGACTTATAGAGAGAAAAAAAGTAAAAAGTCTAAAAAAGTAATTTTAGTTAGAGTTTAATTGAATTTATAAGTTGTTGATTTCCAGAGGAATTTCCTTGAAAAAGCATCTAAATTTAAATACAATTTGCAGAGAATGTAGTTGAACATCTAACTCAGTTAACAATATGAAAAATACAGATATATTTTAACATATTGGTTAAAATACAATATATAGGTGTGTTACCTCAGCATTTCTACAATCCTGGCTATGACCCTGTGATAAAAATGAGGACTTGAGACTTATTAAAGGGAATTTATAATTGTGCATGAAGGAGTTATAGTTTGGCTTTTATAGCCAATGCATGTAGACAACATAACACTCAGTTCCATTATTGTTTTGGGGTTTTTTTTGTTTTATTTTTTGAGAGAGAGACAGATGGAGAGAGAGAGAGAGACACACACACACACACACACACACACACACACACAGAGAGAGAGAGAGAGAGAGAGAGAGAGAGAATTAAGTTAGGAGATGAAGAGAGGAAGTTACCTGGAGGTGCCTCCAGTTCTATAAATATGAGGTCTGCTTTGTATCGCACAATTCTTTCAAGTGACTGAAAGAATGCCAACACAGTTACTGTTGGAAAAATAATTACATAAATACAGTGTGATCCATATGATACATTTGTGTAGTGCTGCAGTGGTGTTTTTAAAAGGGGAGAAATAGATATCTATGGTGGGACCATTGTTAACCCCTTGAAGTCAAGTATGAACTCAGTTTTAGTGGATTACATCCTGGGTTTGTCACCTATAATTCTCCCTCTCTGTCCTGTCTAATCCTACTTGAATTGAATATTAATGACAAAAACATACACATCAAATTTGACATTTTATTGACACTTATAAGGACAATTCATGTGCAGTCCTGAATTCTGAAACTAGTGCAGATTAAGACACAATAGAATGTTATAAAAACAACAAAAAGTGACAAAAAAGCATTCACACAAGCCATGCAGAGCAACAGGAAACAGCAAAACATTAATGCAACAATATCCACCATGCTGTGCATGTAGCCATGCATAGCAACATAAAGCAACAAAATACAACCAAGCAATACTGATTATAACCATATTTTAACACATGCGATGCAATACGACATCACATATTCTAATGGAGGCAGAAAATGGCTAAAAACCACAAAGTCTAAATTACTGGAAAACACAATGAAAACAGATTGCAGCAGACACAAGATGTACTTATTATGCTTATACATGGAGAAAATAAAAGGTATGCCTAATTATTTACTCAACCCATGTTACCAACACAAATACAAACTAGTGTGAATACCTGCTGTTTTCCTTGAACCAATTTCTCTCTCAGCTTTCAAGCAATAACAGATTCCATGACAAAAATAGCTGTAATACAATATAGTCAAAGAATGACCTAATATCACTCTGTTATTTCATGGTCTCTGTGTAAAATGGCTTTCAGTTTGTGCCTCAGCAGCTGTATTTTTCCAGCTAAAGAAGGCTGCTGGTGGTAAAACTTTCCTATTAACTATTTATATTTCCAATTGTTCACATTTGGAGCTAAACAAACACATTAAATGGAAAATTAATCTTCTCATAAACAGAAGACACATTAGAATTTTTAGCGGTTTAAATGCAAGTCACAAAGCAAAGGAAACACCCAAATGATTTAATGGCACATTGCATTCAGTGTTGACTCATCAAACACAAGGAAAAATGTCCCACTCAACTGTAACAGAGCAGTACCTGGTTCACAGATCCATATTTACTAACTGCATCACTCTGTCTGTGGGGTACACTGTATTCTGTTTCTTCACTTTACTTTTCTCACAGAGTGAATACAGTGTTTATTTTTTAACAATTGAGAAATTAAACACATGGTCATTGAGCTCTTTTTTATTGAGCTCTCTTTGCTTTAAGTAGCTACTTTGAATATTTATTCAGCTGCCCTCTTTCACTTGAACCACATGATTAGTTCAACTCTCTGGAGTTCTGGATACAAATCACCATTACAAAAAGATTCATATGAGCGTTTTCTGATCTGCCACCACTAAAGTTTACTGTAGGTTTGGTAGGTTTGTAGTAATAAGTAGTATGGTGGGTGTGGTGGAAGTAAAGTATGAAATCATGGCAACAAGGATTTGCTCAAAACGGCACTGCCCTTTAGAAAAACTAGACTTAAGCGAAGGTATTAGGTCCTGCTGCTGGTTTCTTCGTTCATTAGTTCAAAACATGAGAGTGTAAGGCTTATGAGCATCGAACTGGTGACACCGTTATGATGTTGTTACAATGTTGCTAATGTTAGGATCAAGGCAGTAAAAGCACCAACAGCCTGTATTAGTTTCTCCTCATTATTTTCCTTCACTGATGCTGTGGTTTGTACAAAGTCTGCTGATGACCTGACCTTCATGGGCTTAATTTCATTTTACAGATGTGTAGTGTTAATGTCTGGGAATGTGCACATGGAATTAAAAGCAAGTATATCAGTGCTCTTGCAGTAAACGAAAAACACAATGACAAATAAAGTGACATTATAGCTCTTCTTAGAGATCAGTAGGATAAGATCATCCTGAGCATGGCTCTTCATCAGAGATACTGTGACTATTTGTACATATAAATGAAAAAATACAATTTTTGAACTTAAAATAGCAGTGTGTAAAAACAAAAAAGCAAAGAGTTTAAAGACTGGGGGCCAGGGTCGAGTAAAGTATAACCTCTGGGTGGCTTAATTGCACCGGTGGAGATTAGAGACTTGGACATGGTCCGTTAGCACACTGTGATCATATGCTTAGTATTCGCTCTGTGAATTTGGGGATTTTAACACTGTACAATGGAAGTTTAAAATGTACATGCTATGGTTATTTCATAAGCTGATTCCAGTATTCTTTTAGGCACTTTAGGCTTTTCACTACATTTACCTGACACCTTTAGTCACTAGTTAGGTTTAGATGAAAAATTTTCATGGAATAACAAATACACTTATGTAGAGGGTGGAAAAAATAGCTTCTATTAGAAGTAAATAAAAACTGGCTCCCACCATATTAAAAAAAAACAGAAACAAAACAAAAACATGTAAATAGCGAGCTACTTTATAAATTAGTCTCTCAGATAATACATTTGGTTTAAATGTATTACTGTCACAATGTTACTACTTGTGACAGTAGGTGTCACTGTAATACCAGGTCCAGTAAGAAACATCCAACTCAAGCCCGTCAGGGGCAGAATAAAAATGTCCCTTGAATTGGTCACACACTGATAAACTTGTGTCTGCTCCTTACTGCGCTGCACGTATGTAAAATGTGGTGTAAAACATTTTACAGTGGGTTGACATACTACCTAAATGTTAGATAAGCATTCGACTAGATCTATGGGCTATATAAGTGTTCAAAGACCAAACGTAGTTTTGTGTCGAGTGTATTTTTCAAGCTAGCATCTACTGTTTTCACTGCCTAGCTTGAAGTGACTAAGCTGCAACAGTGTGGAAACAATAGCTGTTCTTGTTTCATCCGCATTCAGGAAATAACAAGGTACAGGAGAGTACTAGTTCCTTGTGTTAGGGGAAAGTATTTAGTTTTGATTTCACAAGCTATATGTGAAATTTCTGTTGATTTGTGGTAATTTTTATAATGGCAGCTACCAGGTGATGTTGGTTCATGTAAATGGACTGACTTGGTGTAAGGGAGAAGGGAAATATATGTAGGGGTGTTTTTATTGTTATTTAATGATTTTATTTAATAATTTTCATGTATTTGACATTGCAGTTATGCAATTTAATTGTCATCATTTTCATGTATTTGACACTGCACCTACAGTATGCAATTTCACTGTCTTGTTATATCATTTTCATGCATTTGAAAGTGTAGTTATGTATTAGTATTCCACTTATATAAAAGTGTTATTAGGGTCAAGATGCTGGTAGTTGAAACAACTTGTTTTCAGTCAGAGTAACAGTAAACCATACTGTTAGGAGTGAAAGCCAGTTTGAATGTTAAGTGAGATGTACATGATGTGACTGAAATGATTGAAATTCTAGCAATAACTGAAGATATGGAAGACAGTATCATTTTAAAGGGGAATGCATGTTTATTTTGGATACAGAAATACATTTTTGGTTAATGAACATGATATTGAATTTGAAGAATATCCTTAAAATGGATTGTGGTTTTGATAAAGTAGAATAAAAATGGCACTTAAGTTGGTCAAACACTGATAGACTCGGGTCCGTTCCTTACTGCTCCGCAGCCATCTAGGACTGTGTAGCAAAATAGCTACTGGCCCAGGTACCCCTGGGATTGAGGCTAGTAACACTTATAAATTACATTACATTACATTGTTAAAGATTAGATCAGTAAAAGAAAGCCTGCTCCATCTTACAGGACCCTACCCAAGTCCTATAGGCCTTCGAATGGCTGCCCTCTGGCAGGCATCTGCACTGCCCTGCAGCTAGGACTAACCAGAGGAAGGCAACATTCATATATGAGGCTGTTCACCTATTAAACTCCAGTATGCTCCCTCTTCCTCTCTTGCCTGTGACTAATCCCCACACCCTTTGGTCTGCCAGAGCACCCTCTCAACTTATATTATTTTTATCTCTGCTATGTGGTCACTGTTTGTCTATCATGTTTTGTCTGTACGTCCCGATTGTATGTCCTTTTACTATGCCTGCCTCACGAATTGCCCCTCAGAGTAAATAAAGTTTTTTAAGTTGCACCTTACAGTTTGAACACCTCTGTTCTAGATAAATGGCTGTGGGGTCACTTAAGGCATTGAATGTGCATGTCAGTCTACCAATTTCAAATATTTGATTAATTTTTACTAATTCATAGAACATCCGGATGGCATAAACTAAGCTGTCTCACTATTTATAGGATTTTTTTTATAATTGGTTGAATAGATGGTGTTTGCATCAATGCATTATTAAAACTTATACCATGGCCTGGGTGAATACTGTTTTCTGATTGGCTGGCAGGTTTGCATTAAAACCGTTTAATGCACATGTAATTTGCCTCAAGTTTAATCACTGTTCAAAATTCATCCACTACCCAACATGTAACCATAGCAACATTAAAGAGCACAGCTGTCAAAGCTTACTCTTTATGAAATTTTGAAGAATGGGATGCAGCAGAGGAAAAAGAGATGAGAAGAAAAGAAAGAAATCAAGCGAAAAATGGCACTGACACCTGAAGAGCTTAAAATTATTGAAGAAGAGAACGACGAGATTAATACAAAAGCAACAAAATGGGCAGTTACTATACCAAGAGACTTTCTCTACCAAAAACGAAAGAACACTGATTTGGAGACATGTGTTTATGCTTAATGACATCTTACATGAATTTTATGCCTCGGTTCAGGCTGGCAGCGAGTACATTGTGGCAAATTGTCATGAAAATGGTAAGCTATTGCCTCATAACCTTTCTATTTTGAGTGCAAAACTTTCACCAAAAATTTACGAATGCTTTTATTTTATATTGCTGGCAAATGACCATGGTATAAGCGGGATAATCAACTTATAGGTGTGCTTTAAACAGTTTTAAGGCATGAACTGGAGGTGAAGAAACACCCAACAGGAAGCTCTGCTTACATATGGACAACTCTGTTGGAATATACATGAACAGAAAACAGAGCAGTTTGCTGCTCATTATTCTCTCTTATGTTATGACCTGTATTTCCCAGAATGACTTTCAGTCCCCAGAGAATGGGTGTGAATCTGGTGTATACACTTGTTGGTTGTACATGTAGGTGGAGAGCATCAGAGTTAACTATTACTCATAACACATGATCAGTAAAGACACTAGTCTTTCTAAAATTTTTATGACAGATTTCTTAATTTCCCCTCATGGTGCAGTGATGCTCACTGCTTTCCCTTTTGTTAACAAACTGCATTTTTAGTAGTTTTGTCCATTATTCCCATCAGTAATGGTACCATCTTAATCCCCAAGTTAATAGCTGAGATCTGAAAACACCATGATGTTTTATGATGTAACAACACAATGGTTAAGGTCTGGGTAGGTTTAAGTGCAAAAACCACTTGGTTAGTGTTAGGGAAAGATCATGGTTTGGGTCAAAATGAATAGCCTCCGTTGAGCAAGCAGCAACTGACCATTCAGACTCCATTGCTGCCCTTCAACACGAGGTGACTGAGATGAAAAAACAAGTAGCCACACTTAAAACACGCAACGAGGACCCGGAGGCTCGATCACGCCGTTGTAATCTGCGTATTACCGGCATTAGGGAGCGACGAGAAGACGGGAAGTGCCTGGTCCAATCCATCATGAAGATGCTGCAGGATGCACTGCAGGATGCACTTGGCTTGGAAAATCCACCATTGATAGACCACACACACCGCACGCTATGAACCCGGCCAGAAGACAACCAGCCTCCTAGGGCCTTCGTCATCAGATGCCATTACCTTCATGAACGGAAGCTATCATCCAAAAGGCCAGAGAGCAGAAACAAGCGACTACTAGGGATGGAGATAGGATCCGTATCCTACCAGACTACACCCAGACAGTGATGGAACTACGCGCAGCATTCAACGAAGTTCACGGCATGCTGAGGAGCTGTGAGGGGGTGCGCTTTGGACTATGGTACCCAGCAGAGCTGAAAATAACAGTGGACGGAAGCGTGAGCAAAAGTTTCAAGGATCCCAAGATGGCTAAAGACTTTGTCATGGCTAATTTGAAAAGAAAAGACTCTTAAACTCATTAAGGAACTTTTGTAGTCAGTGACATTACTTCCCTAAGCATCCCGGTTTCTCAACACGGACTTGTCTGTGATGGGAGAATTGTACTAGCCCACAGAGCTGGTAAGTTTTCTCCAAGTTAGCTAGACAACCAAATAGGTCTCTGTCATGTGTTTCTAAATTGAACTATTCAAGGGTATATTGTTTAAATCAGAGGCCAGATAATATATGCAGATTATATGATGTCTACTTTTTCTGGGCATGTGATGTGAAGGGGTATGTCATACCAATCAATCTTACAATTTACAATCTTGCAGAAGTTCACCCCCAGGTTTTATTTATGTATTTTTTCAATTATAGGCCCAGGTTAAGTATTAAGTATCATAGTAACCTATGCTCCTTAATTTTTTTTTATTTTTTATTTGGAGGGTAATAAGCTATCGACTTCCAAGCGTTATATAGTCCTGGAAGAGGCTCAGACTTATTAGTGAGGTGTTATGCAGTACGAGAGTGGGCAGTGGGAGCGGAGAGCAGCTTCTCCTTTGGGGAGAGGCCAGCAGAGGACGTCATATATCCAAGTCTGGATTTGCATGTATATATTTGTTATAGTTTTGTGTTGCATTTTGGTTTTTTTTGTTGTTTTTCTTTCTTTTGTTGTTTACATTCGACCACTACTTCAAAGTTGATACAGGAGATCATTAATATTTTTTTCTGATGACACATTTTAGATCTAGTGGGAAGGGACAATCTCAGACTAGATTTACTTGCTGGAATATCTGTGGATTTAACCATCCAGTGAATCGAAATAAAGTGTTTGCACACCTAATAAAGCTGAAAACTGATATTGCATATTCACAAGAAACACATTTGCTGGTTAAGGATCAGGCTAGACTCAAGAGAGGAGGGTTTTCACTGATATTTCATTCAAATTTCGATGTAAAATGTTGTGGGACAGCAATACTCATTCAGGGATGTTCAGTTTTTAGTCACATATAGTGACTATAAGTTATATTGGATAACAATGGCAGATATATAATAGTACAAGGAAAACTATTTAATTTATCGGTTGTACTGGTGAATCTGTATGCTCCTAACTGGGATAATGCACGGTTTGCCTGACTTAAATACTTACCACCTGATACTAGGGGGGACTTTAATTGTGTCCTACACACCACTCTTGACCGTTCCAGAGGCATGACTGGAATTTTGAGCAAGTCAGCACAGTGTATCAACTCTTTCCTTGAGATGTATGGAGTAATTGACCCTTAGAGATTTAAAAATCCCACAACTAGACAGTATAGAGTTACACTTAAAATCTCAGCAAAAACATTATGAACATGGGGAACAAGCTAGTGAGCTACTATCTCATCAGCTTAGGCAATCTGAAGCTGCTGGATTTATATCAGAAATCGAAACTACTGAGGGAGAGATAACTATCGATCACAGAGAAATCAATGATCAATTTAAGACATTTTATGGGTTTCTATATTCATCTGAGGCTGGTGATAAAATTAAAATTGACCAATTTTCTGAAACAATTGAAATGCCCACTCTTAATGTTGATGATAAACGAGAGTTAGGTAAGGCCATATCAACAGCCGAAATAGAACAGGCAATTAAAAAAAATGAAAAGTGGTAAATCCCCGGGGCCCGATGGGTTCCCCATCGAATTCTTTAAGAATAATAATAAGATTTAAAATATGGGCCCAGAAAAATATAATCAAGTTTGATGACCTATATGATGGTGACACGCTAATGTCATTTCAGCAATTGAAAGACTCCTCAAATACCAGCCACACATTTTTATAGATATTTACAACTGCAACATTTTATACAGCCACACTGGGTGGGTCCTTAAAAAGACCAAGGCTTTCTTAACTGGAATCCCTGCTAACCCAAAAAATTAATGGCAAACATATTTCACTGACTTATGACTTATTAATGGCAAATAATAAGGCTAACACAAACTTGGTCAAAGAGAAATGGGAGCGAGATCTTGGAATTACGGTAGATGATGATCATTGGTCCCAATTGCTTACAGACGCACAAAAAGGTTTTATCAATTCAAGGTACAAAATCTGTAATTTTAAAATTATCCATAGATTCTATTACACTCCTGAAAAGATTAGCTGTTTCAAGGGCAATACATCTCCACACTGCACCAGGTGTAAAACTGAGATTGGGAACTTCCTGGACTTGCCCAAAATTAGAACAACGGTGGGAGGCCATAGAACATACACTCAAGAAAGTTTTAAATATGGAATTTATCACCTTTAATTGTACTTCTTGGAGATTACTCTAATCTCCAGATTAACTCAGTACACTCAGCTGATTTCTTCAGGTTGGCCATGACAGCAGCGAAAAATGTGTTCTAAATGGATTGCTGAGGACCCCCCTAACTACTCACACTGGGTAAATGAACTCAACTACTGTATGCCTCTAGAAAAGATCACTTATAATGTAAGAGGTAATCCACAGAGATTTCTAAAAACATGGCAAACCTGGATTGACTTCCTAGAAACATGATAGGGTAAACCTGTACTGCTTTACCACTTTTCTCTTTTTTATTATATTCTATTTTATTTTGTTCTATTTATTTTTTTTAATTTTTTTTACTTATTTTATTTTCTTTTTAAACCAACACTGCAATCCTCCTGTAGATTAAAGATGCTCATGTGTACGCGTATATGAGGTTATTAATATTAAAATGTGTGTGTGTGTATGTATTTGCATTTGCTTGTAAGTAAATGGTTACCGAAATGGTCACCCACTAATGCTTATCTGCACATACAAATTATCGGAAATGCGTAACTGGATGGAGGATGTGAGTTACAGGCTGCATCTGTTTTGTGAACTGTAGACTCAATGCTGTAACACAGGTAAAATGGAATGCACTACCTGGCTTTGCCGAATATATACCGCACGGCTGTTATATTGGAAGGTAGACCATTATATTAAGGGTACCACATAATAGTTTGGAAGATGTGCTGCATAAGTAAGTTGAACTCATCATTCTCACTTTAATTTTTTTAAATTTTATTTTTATTTCTTTTTTTTGTATACAACGTGAAATGCTCAATAAAAACTGTTCAAAAAAAGAATAATAATAAGCTGGTACCACTTCTATGTGAGGTATACAATGAAGCATTTGAACATAAATTACTACCCTCTACGATGACTGAAGCTATGATTTCAGTACTTCTTAAGAAAGATAAGAACCCATTAAAATGTGAATCCTATAGGATGGTTAGTCTGTTATGCAGTTGCTACAAGATCTTAACAAAGGTGCTGGCCACTAGACTGGACTCAGTCATGCATAAGATTATACATACGGATCAATCCGGCTTTATTTCAGGGAGACAAATGTCTGGAAATTTGCAGCGCCTGTTTAATATACTTTATTCCCCTAACTCACCAGTATCAGCAGAGGTTCTGATTGCTTTAGATGCCCATAAAGTTTTTGATCATATAGAATATGATTATTTATTTATGACTTCAGAGAAATTTGGATTTGGAGCCTTTTGTTCATGAATAAGGACATTATATTCCTCACCGAAGGCTCCGTACTAATAAGATGCTATCCCCAGCCTTTCCCTTTATGTTGAGGTACGAGACAGGGCTGCCCACTCCCTCCACTCCTATTTGATATTGCCCTTAGACCACTTGCAATTATGCTCAGACACAATACACGGGTGGCTAGTATAAGCAGGGGTGGGCGGATCCATAAATTCTCTTTATATGCAGATGACCTAATTTTATACTTGTCGGATCCTGATATTTCCATCCCAATGGCATTAAGTGTTATTTCAGAATTTGGGAAAATATCTGGTTATAAGATAAACTTAATTAAAAGTCTATTATTTCCAATTTATGAAAAGGCTTGATTACTTTCACATGAGACCTATCCATCTAAAGTGACTAAAGACAGTTTTACTTATCTGGGGGTCTCAGTTACTCACAAGTATGAGGATTTATTTAAGCATAACTTTAAATCCGCATTGGAGAGAGCTAAATTGGATCTTACTAAATTTTATTTACTACTACTGGGCAGCCAACATTCACAGGATAGCCTATTGGGTCTCCGTGAACCAGGAGGGAGATGGACCAATTTGGAGTAATATGGAGCAATATTTCAGCAACCCAGTGCCCTTAGCTTCTTTAGTATGAGCTCCACTCCCTCCCATTAAAGTGGTCTGGATTGCAGGGCACCGTTATTATAAAAGGCTTGTTGAAAATATGGAACCAATTTAGGAATCATTTTGGATTCAAGCAGGCCCTGCCCTCCACGATTGGCAATTAATTATTTGCGCCATCACTAATTTATTATTTGCGCCATCACTAATGGACACAGCGTTCCAATTGTGTTTCAGACGGGGGTTGAAATGTGTGAATGACATGTTCAAAGATCATATGTTTATTTCTCTTGACAGACTGGTAAGGGAGTATGATATTCCACAGTCACAGTTTTTCAGATATATGCAAGTCCACCATTTTGTAAAAGAAAATTTCGCTTCCTTTCCATCCCAGCCATCTGGTGGCTGGCTGGAGGAATGTGTAAATTTAGATCCATCAGAAAGAGCATGTATTTCTAGAGTATATGATACACTCGTGGCAGCAACCTTACCCCCTCTTACACATTTGAAAGATTTATGGGATAGAGACTTTGGTGGGGAGATTCCTGAGGATGTTTGGCAACACTCAGTTGGGAAAATACATTCCTCCTCTATCTGTGTTGAGCATAGCTTATTACAGTTTAAAGTCCTACACAGACTCCATCTCTCTAAAGACCAACTTTCCAGAATATACCTGCAATTGGATTCAACTTGCTCTTGGTGTAACCGAGACCCTGTCGCACTCATACACATGTTTTGGTGTTGTCCAGCTTTGAGCTCCTTTTGGTCTGACGTATTTGAGACTTTTTCCTATATTTGTAGCAAAGATATACGACCCGACCCTATAATGTAAATAAATAATATAATATGTTTGGAGTGGTTCAGAGTGGACTGAAGCTATCTGTGGCTCAGTCTGATGCTATAGCCTTCATGTCACTTTTAGCTAGACGCCTCATCCTGCTCAAGTGGAAGTCTGATACACCCCCTTTACATAAACAATGGGTCGAAGAGGTTATGGCTCATTTGAAACTTGAGAAGCTTAAATATTCAATTCGATACAGAAATTTTTGAAAGTCTGGCAACCATTTTTAGATTATTTTGATTCCATACACTATGATGAAGAGTAAAATGACCTGCTTGAATTTTTCCCATTTTTGTAATGGGGTTATGATGTGAACCCTAAGAAGTAGCTACCGTCTGTTAGAGCTTTTGTTGGGTTTTGTTTTTTGTTTTTTATTCGTTTGGGTTTTGGTTTGGCCAATGTGTTTAGAGATATGACTCAAGATGCAAAGGATATTTAATGTTATGTGTATTTTTCTGTTTGAGAAATTTAATAAAAAACAATTGAAATAATATAATAACAATCTGAGCCTGTCAGTGGTAAAAATAAGCACTTGTAGTGGATGTACATTGAAGGGGCGCAATTGCCCCAGGGGATTATATTGCCCATTTCGTGGCTAATGGCCGAAGTGCTCTGGGTCAATACTGGGCCAATTTCAAAAACTGTTGTCCTCATTAGTCACTTAGACACAAAAGGATGGGAAAATAGGGTCCAGGTTGAAAGATAGCAAAGTTTCCCTTTAATGTTCAAGAAACCTGGTGTGGGTTAAAGTTACCACTTCCTTAAATATCTGGTATTATGGTCTTTTTGACTCATTTTTATGAATACTGAGTTTATTTTAAACATATCTGTGACATTTTATTGACCAAAAGTTGTTTCATTTTCTCTAAATCATCTTTCCTTAGCCAAGAGTCCCCTCTGTCCTCTGGCAGGCTGTTTCAGGAGCTATTTACAGACATTTTGCTTTGCTGCCTCTGGCACGGGCTGCCCTAAATCTGCACAGGGCACAATGAAATCAAAAGACTCTCAAGGCATTTTGGAGCAAAACATACAGCCCAGTGTCAGTAAGCTGTGTCTTAGTCGCAGATCATGGGTCTTCTGGCAGGATAATGATCCCTAACATACATCAAAAAGCACCCAAGAGTGGATGAGAAGAAAACACTGGACCGTTCTGAAGTCGCTGCTATGCATCCTGATCGGAATCCCACTGAACATCTGTGGAAAGAGTTGAAACTTGCAGTTGGGAGACAGCGCCCATCAAACTTGAGAGAACTGGAGTAGTTTGCTCTAGAAGAGTGGGCCAAACTACCAGTGGAGAAGTGAAGAAATCTTGTTTAGAGTTACAGAAAGCACTTGACTGCAGTTATTGCCTCCAAGGGCTGTGCTGCTAAATATTAAGTTAAGGGTACCAAAATTTTGGGCCATGCCATTTCATTTGTTTTATTGTATAAAATAAGTTAAGTGTTAAGTTGTAAATCAAACGCAAAGTTTATATTCAATGTTAAATAAAGAGTGATGGATACCATATACTTCTGTCAGTTTCAACTTAATACATAGAAAATGTAGTTGTTTTTTTTTTTTAAAGTGAAAGGGTACCAATGTTTTCAGCCACATCTGTGAGTGATTAGTAATCAAAGCTGTTTCAAGTAATTTCATGTGCCTATCCATAGATTGCCTTATCCTCTGTCCCATATTTTGCAAGTGCCCATGCAAAAAAACTCTCTTCTGCTGAAGAAGAGAAACTTTCATCTGTTGAAGGAAAGAGTTTTGTTGCATGGGCATTTGCAAAATGTAGGCCAGAGGATAAGACAATCTGTTGATATGTACATGAAATAGCTTTAATTAATAATTACTTACAGACGTGGCCAAAAATATTGGTACCCTTCCACCTTTGTACCACACTCGTATTGGCATCTGCAGGAGGTATAGGTACATCATCTGCATGAGGTAAAACAGACGTTGGGACAATGTATATACTGTATATCAGCCTGCCATTGTTTATTGAAGTCGCAGAAAGAACGATGATGACAGATGTTGCAAAAACGTTGAGCAGCAACGTCTTGGCGACAGTAAGCAAATACAAATACTACCATCACCCAACGCATTTTGATTACATCACCAATATGTTGCAGCGATGTATATGTGCTTATTGGACCACTGGAAAAACACCAACTTGATTAACGTTGAATGAATTAGTATTGTGTTATTTGTTGAACTTTTTACAATAAAACTAGTTGAGACAACACATTACATTGTGCGCTTAAAAACTTGTAAGAAACATACTGAATGGAGTAGTGGCTGTAAATCAAAAGCAACATTTCAGTTATATTCAATGTGAAATAAAGAATGATGGATACCATATAACTTAATACAGAGGAAAATTTAGTTTTTTAAAAAAAGGTGGAAGGGTATCAATATTTATTTTACTCTGGCTGGAGATGTGGCCCCCCAACTTCACCCCCAGCTAATCGGAATATTACCTAATGAATAATGCATTTTGCCTTACACCACATCTTTACCTGGAGTAATGTCTGCAGCTGGAGACATAAGACATAACATATAGTGGCATATCACAAGTATATAGCAGTCTTCTTCGATTTTTTAGAAGCAAGGTCATCAATGATATCTGACAGCTGCTGACCAATCTTATGATTGATACTGACTATGGTAAGAGGATGCTGAGGATGCTTGGTTGTGTAACCCCTGCAATCCCTAATGAGCACAGGGTTGTTAAATGAATAATGGACCAATGTCTAAGTTCTTGAGGGGTTGAAGATAAGTAAAGGACTCAATCAGTAGCTGGAGCCAGAAGGTAAGTTCAATAGAAGATTGTATTAAAACTTTACTTTTGTAAGAAAATAAAATTATGCAACCTAAACCTGCATTTTTAACAACAACAAAAAAAAACCTTCAGGAGCAATGAAACAGTTTCACAGTAGGCGTATACAAAGCCCATATTTCTCCACAATATTTCAGCAGTTAAACATACCAATACCAATAACAGACATGACTTAAACCAATTCAACCTCTTAATAAACCATATAGACGACCTTAGTTCCTCTAAAACAATGTCCCTTATGGTGTAACAAAGTTTGGTTCATTGGTATGTTCATATCCTCAGTTCTGAGTTGCAGTGAATCTATTCAGTGTTTAGTTTAGGTTCAGTCAGTTTTGGATCTGTTCTTAGTTCAGAGGTCAGTTTAGAGTTTTGGGTGCACCCAGTAACAAAAGCAAAGCGACTGCAGGGCTTGTACCACAGTTCTACCACACCAGTGTCACCACATAAGGAGATGAAGGAAAGGTGTCTTCCTCCAGGTAGATGAAGCACGAATGGTGGCTTGCCATCTCCTTTATCAAGGAGAGGATCTAGAATCCAAGGTCCAAGGCATGGTATCCTCGGGGAATCTCAAAAAACTTTTTCTCTCACTATTTAGTGTTGACCTTGCTAGTGGGAAAGGGCGGGACTTAACATATTTCCTCCAACAGGAACTTTCAATTCTTTCCATGCGTAGTCCACATATGGAGAAGGGGGAATAAATAGGGAAAGCGAAAAAAATATCCCAGGTACAGCCAATTCATAATATTCTGTTTGTGTGTTTTATGTTTTGACTTTGTTTTTTTCCCCTCCCCTTTCTTTTTAATCCTCTTTTTTCTTCCAAAAAACCCAACCAAACTAATAATAAAGTAACAACAATAATACATAACTCAGCAAAAAGTAAATGAATAAGATGAAGAGAAGAAGAAGAGAGAAAAAAAGGAAGAAAAAGCATAAATACACATGATAATGATAGCTAAAACAGTGAAACTGACAATGCTTGGAGTGCAAATAAGTAAGTTGTGTAGTAGTATATTTGGGTAAAGATAATGATAGCAATGGTAGCAGTGAACAGTATTACCATAAGGACAGTGACAATAACGATAATACAACTAATAATAATAAAAAAACAAATACAAAAATAGTGGTGTGTATGTGTGTGTGTGTGTGTGTGTGCCAGTGAGTGAGTGTATTATATAGTATAACTAATTATTCTGTGGGACAGAAGAAAGAGAGAGAGAGATAAAAAAAAAAAAACACCCCAAAAAAGATAATAATAAAGTAATAGCCAAAAAACAAACAAACAAACAAACAAAAAAAAAACATAACATAGTGAAATTGAGAATGGTTGGAGTGCAAATAAGTAAGTGGTGTATCTAGTAGGGATGTGCAGAGAGTCCAGTATTTGTATTTGTATCTGTGTTTGTTGAGGCAGCAAAATTATTTGTATTTGTATTTGAATAAAAGTGGAAAGAGGCTTAAAAATCCTGTTTTTGTATTTATTACGCTTTTAATTTTAGAAAATTAAAGTGTTACAATAAGTGTTCATGAATGAACTACCTTATCTAACGAACTGGAGTCTCCCAGATCATAGACGACTGCGCTGACTACTGAGCTAAAACTTTACTCATCGACTCATTGCAGGCAGATGTCTGACTATTTATACACCCATACCACAGAGACAGCACACCATGTAACATGTAGAAGAACTCCAAAAGTGATTCTTGCTTTGTACTTTGTATTTATTGCCTATTTTTTACAACCTAACTTTGTGGAAAGGAGAAGGAGAGCAACAGGTTATGGAGAGTCCCTTGGGACTCACCTGTGATAGATGTCACAGTGGAGCAGAGGAGAGAGACTGAGATAACGATGTAACTGACCTGCAAACTGGTATTTGACATGGTTTTTTTTCTTCCCAAAAACGAATATTTTTTTTTAACATTTGTATGAAACAAATATTGGTATAAAACTCACTATATGTGCTTTGCTGAATAATGTATTTGTATTTGGGCACACCCCTAGTATGTAGGTAATAACAAAAGCAATAGTAGCAGTGAACAGTAGTACAATAAAGATAATAATAATAATGATAATAATTATAATGACAATAACAATAATGATACTGATAATGGTAATAAAGAAAACACAACAACAAAATGAAAGAAGAAAAAAAATAATAATAAATAAATAAATAAAAATAAATTAATAATAATAATAATAAAAAATGAAAAAAAAATGCAAAGATGAAAGATAATACTGCATCATAATGCTATTATAGAAACAATAATAATAATAATTAGAAAATGCAATTTCTGTAGAAATTACGTGTGATTGCTGAAAGCAAATTTAGATTGCATAACTGGAAACTGAACACTATTGAAAAATCTAGCAAGATTAAAATCTGCAATGGGTGAAATTGAACCTGCATCCTCATGTTTGTAAGACAGACATGCTATGTGCTGAGCTAACATGTCACACAGCAATGCCAGACCAGATTCTGCTATTTAGTCTATCAATTGCATGAAATTGACAAATTGTGGCCT
The DNA here is from genome assembly GCF_963924715.1 of Thunnus thynnus. Classification (NCBI taxonomy): domain Eukaryota; kingdom Metazoa; phylum Chordata; class Actinopteri; order Scombriformes; family Scombridae; genus Thunnus; species Thunnus thynnus. Next base: position 30,118,283 of record NC_089532.1, on the reverse strand, counting down.
GAACCGTGTCAAGTTTAGCTTCAAGTGCGGCAAACGCCCTGAGCTCAACCGACAGCACCACCACTATGGATTGGTGATGTTCCTCCAGCAGGCTAGTGAGAGCTGGCATGCTAATTTGGCTAGCCATAGTGGGTGAATCATCTCTTTTGGTGTCTTTTTCCTTTGCAAGTCTGGTACCGGAGGTCATTGCATGTGCTGAAATATATTACTCACTGTTACCAAAGCGTTGGGTCGAGGTCGGGTCAGGTCAGTGCGAGAGAGCGCGGTACATGTGTTTACTCCATGGCTCCTCTCCACCGGAAGTCCGCGATGGCTCCATTTCTGAAAATGTTCAGGGCCCCAAACTGTACGACTGTGCCAAGTTTCATGCTTTAATGAAAAAGTGAACATAATTTTCACATATCACCTGGACTAATAGCAAAAGTTTTTGAAACAAACTGATGATCAAAGACATATTTCCCTTGCACTCCACATAATGACACAGATGTAGACGTAGACAGGGACAAAGACACTGCATAGTCGGAACTTGGAGAGGCCATTGCAATTGTTGTCGCAACGCCATCACACCAGTTCATGGAGAGAGAGAGAGAGAGAGAATACCATCAACAAGGACCCCTTCATTTCTCTTATCCTCACAAAATAACTCTTCTGTTAGCTTCCTCAGTGCAGTTTCTCCTTTGGAAGGCTGGTAACAGTGGCAGGTAACAGTTAGCAGTTGACAGCTAGCTAGTTGTTTTGATTTAAAAAATATATCCAAAGATGATATTTCCTCTTCTGTTCTTGCTGATTAATGCTGTTACCTCTTCTTTAGAGTCTTTTCTGAGGATTATTTGAAGGTTATTTTGCAAAATGTCCCACTTTCTAGGTCCAAGTTTGAGAAGTATTCAGGAGTCCATCTCTGATGCAGCCACTCAAGTTCACTGTTGACCCAAGTGACCATAAAATGTCCATAATATGATATTATAGCCCAGCAGAAAGTCACATTAGTCACAATAAACTGATATCAAGAAGACCGTTTAGGTCCTGATTTTACTAAACAACACAGGTTCTGTAGACAGCAGCTATTACTGACTACCACTGTATTTTCCGCTTTGATTTTGGAGCCACATTTACATAGATTGTAAATACTGTGTCATCTATCCAAATTACAACAAAACATTTGTTTTTCCTCAGTCTTGGATGACTTGGTGTTTTTCAACTACATCAAATCTGGAAAGATCAAATTTCACTGCATTCTACCCCCAACTGCCATGTAAAGAATGCATTTGTTGTGCCCTAGAAGAAAAAAAATACAACTGACAAAAGGTTGTTTTGAATTTATGTTTACAGTGGAATTATAGATGTTTATATATTATTTTATTCTATTAACATTTCTGCTAACATATTAGACATCACATGGCTATAATGGCGTCATATTTTGTCATTAGAGGAGATTGCATTTGAGCGCTGTCCCTTTAAGAGAAATTCTGAAAAAAAGTGTGTTGTTGTTGTGGGCCAGAATTTTTTTTTGTTTTTAAAAACAGTATGCTTTGTAAGTGAATCGTGCCTTAAATAAAAGTTGTTACAAGAAAATGGACAGTAGCCCTAGTCCGTTTTAAGGGTGCAACACATTGCCAACAGACAGCACTGTCTCTTAGATTTTCTGCAACTCAAAGATGTCAATTAGACTCGCACCTGTCACACACCTGGGGCTGGCTGTTTATCAAACTCTGGGCCTAACCCCAAACACTGAGTTGATGAAAACTGAGATGGAAACTCTGAGTTTTCAGTTCCAAAATAGATGATCAGAGTTAGTTCAATTAACTTAGTTCAGCGTGTGCATGGTGAATGAAAGAAGCCATCATCAATAGAGCTCAGATACTAAAATTCACGATGACAACAGGTAAATAAGGCTACATTTCACATTACAGACCTTAATGCTCAATTCTAATTTTTTGCCAGATCTGAGCTTTTTGTGGTGATGGTGATGATTTTTTCTTTCAACAAATCTCGTGTGCAGAGCCAAACCAACAATGAACTGATGTACTAAAAAGTATTGGGTGTGATATATCCTGATAAATCTTATTCCAAAGCCTAAACATAGACCTTATTCCCCTGCATTGTTGTCCAAAAATGATTACAAACACATTGTTAGGTCTTAGCAGGAACAGTTTTAAGAAATAATTACTAATTATCAAAGATAATTAATTATTAAAAATCAGTAAAATTATTATATAAATTAATAACAATGAGGCACCACCATGAGATCAGGGACCAATAACCAAAACAGTGAAAAAAGGGGTGTTCACTTTTTAAAAATGTCAATATCTGAGAGACATTGATATTTATAAGGTGAACAGTGAAGGGTTGAGTCCAAGCACTAGCTGAAGAAAAGCGGGGTCATTCTCCATCTTCACTACTGCAGGAATGGGTGAGAGCACTGGGTTGCGCAGCAGCCTTCTTCAGATCTGGCAAAGTGCTCGGTTGAGCACAGAGAAAATCTCTATTCATCCAATGAAGTTGAGATTGCTAGCGAGCAGCTGAGAAGCATAGTTTGAGAAGTAGCTCTGGTATTTATACCCTCTGTGACATCACAGCCAGAAAGGGGAAATCATTGTCCCTTTCCGGTGGGTCTTGTCCAATGAGAGCCAAGAGTTTGACTCTTGATTTCATACCTATGTGTGAGTTGAGCAGGGCATGATGAGAGTTGAAGTCCGTTTGGAGTCCTTTTGTTTCACTTGGCGCCTTTCTATGATATCAGGATTTGTGACTATGTGCAGGCCTGCCTTTGTTTCATGCACATGGTGTATGAGGCCCAACAACATCAATGAGCCAAACCAGTGCACTGGGGAGTAAATGAGTAAATGTGGGGAAAAGTGTCAATAAGTTTACACAATAAAGTTTTATTCAGTGTAGTCCATTACTTTATCATTTACCAGCCATGAATTACCTCAGTGGATGATATAACACTGCGCCAAAACCCTGAGAATCCAGCGATATCTTTTTAAACTTCTTGAAAAAATCTGGCTTATATGAAGCATACCTGGAGGTTGTTTGATATGCTTTATGCCAGGTAAAATACTGAGCCAGCATTTAGTATATAGTATACTAAATCCAAATCTCATCACATCTAATGTTGCATACACATTAAATATCCGAATATGCCCTCTTGCCATATATTGAAATATGTGGATTCAATATTTGGCTAGAATACGACAAATCATCACCCTTTGTCATTGAAGCATATATGGTGCAGTATGGTATACACGGTGCTATTTTGACTTTGATATTTAACTGATATGAATTATATACAGAGTATATCAGAAGTATGAATTGTTGGTAATGTGTCCAGGGCAATACTAAGTCAGTATTTGTGGTATGGTATGGTATATCTGAACTCAGTATTTTAACTAGAATACAACCAAGTCTGCTGCATATCAGCAGTATTCCTCATTTAAATATATATATGGTGGAATACAGAGTGCAAATATAAACTTCTGTAAGTGATATTTTGAATTTGATATTTAACTGATTCATACACAGAGTATATCAAAGGTGTGAACTGTTTGTATTGATGTGCACTGCATGCGTGTGGTCAGCATTTGTTGTATGGTAAAATAAGATGTCCAAGTATATCAAGTGTTTAAACTCACAATATCCAACTATGACCTCCTGGCAAATATGAGAATATGCAAACTCAATATTTAACCTACAATACTGACCAGATCTTATTTATTTATTTGGACCATGTACAGTGTTAAACATAAATGTTACCATTTGATGTACTGTACCAGAGTTAGCTTAGCTAATTTTCATGCAGTCCCTTAGGCAGGTCACAATTAATATCTGTGGAGTATTACTCAGCAGTTTTCAGCAGTATTACTCATCACATCAAAGTATGTATGTTGTATGATATGTGTATGATATAAAACATAATTTAGAAGGTTAGACCTATATCTAACCTTCCCTTTCTCTCTAAGCAGTCGCCAATCAGTTGTGTGACTTTCTACATAACAGTTTATTTCAGGATTTTCAGTCAGGATTTAAAGCACATCATAGCACAGAGACAGCACTGGTGAAAGTTACAAATGTTCTCCTAATTGCATCAGACAAAGGACTTGTACTCTGTACTTGTCTTGTTAGATCTTAGTGCTGCATTTGACACCATTAACCATCACATCCTATTACAGAGACTGGAACATTTAATTGGCATTAAAGGAATGCCATTAAGCTGATTTAAATCCTATGTATCAAATCAATTTCAGTACATGTTAATGATGAATCCAAGTCAGAGTCATCAGTGCTCAAGCCAGAGTTGAGTCACAAGTCCTGAGAATCAGGACTCGAGTCCTGTACTCGAGTACTACAACACTGCCGCTAATGTTAGGTGTCCTCCTAAAATCCTTATCAATTTTACTTTAATCAATACTCACCTCTGCACTCAAAAAAATACTTAGGCTTTATATGTAAGACTTATGTATTTCAATTGCATATAAAATTTCCATCCATTTGAATTGCATAGTTTTGACATATACAAAGTAATAAACTTAACATGAAGCAAACATAAATTAAACAAGCAGGAATGAGAGGTTATGTGTTCTTATTAATAAATCCAATGTGTTTAAAAGAAATAATAACCAGGTTTATGCAATATCCCCAATTTACTTTAAATGCATCAAATTAATGCACTTTAAATGAATAAACCCAATGTATTTTAAATGTATCATTTTGAAAACTATGAATGTTTTCTTCCCATTCAGCCCACACCTTAAACAATAACTAAAATACATTATAAACAAAACAAAAAACAGTCAGATTACCCTCACATTTGAACAATTTAACATTTATTCGGAGCACGTGGCAAGTTTGGGTATTGCAGAAAGTCAAAGGCAGCAAAACGTTGCCATACAACATCACACTACACCATTTCCATTCAACACATAATACACTGACATACAGCACACACCCACAAAAAGAGCAACCAAAACATGTGAACAAAGAAATATAGTAAAAATCTATTTAAAAAAAACAAAACAAAAAAGAAAAACAAAAGAAAATACCCTTCTTACATGCACAAGGTTAAAGACAGTGCTTCATTGTCAAATATTTACTTATTTTGGCACAATTGACCACTTAGATAAATATCTATAAAGACAGGCAAACAGTTAAAGTCTAATTTAAGGTAACCCTAAACTATGATTAGTAATTTCAGAAGCATAACAATTCCTAGAATCTAATCTTGAAATTAGAATTAAAAACATTCTGAATGCTCAGGTGAGGCCAATTGGCCTTAAACACTTTGCTGCTTGTTACATGACCAAGAGTATACTATAGTATATTATAAACAGACCTTTCTGTAGCAACAAGAAATTCTCTTACAAACTGTGCTTAACAATTGTGTGGAACTAGAGATAGACAGGTAAACCCTGGTGACTGTATTGCCTGATATCCATTTTTCTGAAATTTACTGAGACTATAATTCAGCACACTGTAACAAGGCTCAGTTTTTGAGGGGCTTTTCACCACTTTCACATATTTCTTGAGAAAAGAATATAAACAGAATATTCAAGTTCACTCTGGTAAGTGGCAAAACTTGCAGAAATCAACCACTTGTTTGCATGTTTTTCCCAGAGGGAAATAATAATCTATTAGTGCAAAATGCGGTCACTGAATTTCATTTTCAATACTTGAATTTTTGGTGAAAGCCATCAGGATTTTCGTAAACCCTTCAGTCGTGCACTTGAGGTCCTTAGGGTATGGCAAGTTCAGCACATAAATGAAATAAAAAACCATCACACATCCAAGGGAGACACTTTGTACGTTTTGCAGAGGTTCCATATCTTTAAGTACAATGCCAACAGCAGCAATTGTACTGTCTCCACAACAAGCACCTTGTTCCAAAATGATGCTGATGCCTATGTTGTCTGTGCCATCCCTGACTCAGCCTCTGCATATTTGGTTTAGTAATCTTAATGTAACATTTAAATGTTTGTAAAGTAACCTTTCAACAGCAATAAACTAAACTCCCTCAAGATGTGTGCCTAATTGTGTGAGAGTTGAGGTACTGTGGACAGCTGGTTTAGACAAATCAACTATAATAACTAATGCTTACATGACATTAACCTGTCAAGGAATCCTTGGTATGCAATTTCTGAAATTTTCTGACTACCAAAAGGCTCAGTGGTTGAGTGGCTTTGCATCACCACACTTTTCATGGATGTGTCATACTGCATCTAGTATAGGAGTACAGGACAAAAATATACCAATCAAGAACACAAGTTGAAGCTTTCACAAAGACAAAATTCACTCAATCAAGTGCTGAAATTGTACTTAGTCAACCACATGAACACGTTTCTCCAGGGGTAAATAGTGCATCAGGACAATTGCTCACAGTCACTGGAGCATTTTAATTTTCAGTGCTTGTACTTTTGACAAAAGCTTGTTGGTGTCCAGTTCCATCAGGATTTTCTGAAAAACTTCAAATGTACACTTGAGGTCCTTGGGGTAGCTCAAGTTCAGTGCATAAATCAGTTCATAAAGCATCACACTTGCAAAGGTGATACTTTGTAGGTTTTGCAGAACTTCCACATCTTCAAGTACAACACCAACATCTGCATACATCTCATCTTCAGGACTGGCACCCTCCACTCGAATCGCATAGATGCCCATTGTTGTCTGTGCAATCCCTGACTCTACCTCTGCATGTTCACTATCCTGGTGGACAAAAATGAACAATGAGCTGCGTCCCAGTGCTGGTCCAATTGTGATGTTCAAAGTTTCTAAAAATGCACAGTTTTACAAACTGAAATTTGAGCAACAACTGAATTGTTTCAATTCTTTGTTTGCTGCACATTTGCTGCACATTTTTTCAGAAGCATTCATTTAATGAAAGTGATAGCTGGGGTTCATATCTATGATAAGAGTATACACTTAGCATAGATAAAAATCCGGTACACTCTCACCATCACTGTATCAATAGGCTACAATTTCAACTACAAGTTGTCAAAACAAACAGTGATGAGGGGCACTGTTGTGTAGAGCTCCAGAAACAAAGTAGTTAGCAGTTAGCAAGCAAGAGGGTTGGGAAAAGATCATGGACAATGAATCCCAAAAAATGTGTTGTGCATCCTTCAAAGATTTTTCTCAGCTGTGTCCACACTTGAAATAGTAACACTCTTTTTTAAGACAGGGAAGCAGTTGATGGGTCAAACTTGAGAATCTATTAAACTAGTAAGTAGCAGCAAATGTCACTATATAGGTAAGAACCTGAACTATCACTTTGAACATGCAAAAAGCAAAAACAGAAAATGAATTGTGATTGGCTGAAAAGAGACATCTGATGGTCAGAAGTTACAGATAATTCCCCTTCGAAAAAACAACTTTAAATCAAGCTGTTGCAGAGAAGTCTCATAAACCCTGCACACCAATGCAGTCAAGTTCACACATGACAAGTGCTTTGTAAGTGCAAGTTCAACAGTCTGCAGGTAAACTATACTACACTTTTTGTGTTTACAACATACTTACAAGATGTCAAAGGTTGCCCTGGCATTCAGCTTGATGTCAAATGATGTGGAATTAGGTACTTGTAAAACACAAACTGTTCTAGTCAGACACAAAATGTATTTGTATTTAACATGTAATTCTACAATATAATTACCATTTTTAAAAAAAAATAATTTTCAACAACATAATACATTATGAATAACTACAATTAAGACAAGACATACCAAAAACCACAACATAAGAGCAAACACAAATACAGAAAGAAAACAAACAAACAAATAAACAAACAAACAAAAATCAGTATTCACAACCTGGTGCATTTATAAAATGATGTTTGTATGTACTTAAACTGTTATATTCGTCACCCCCATACTTATAACTCTTGACCATTCCTCTTTCAAGTATATTGCTATTGGTGACCAGTCCCTTACAAACTCCTCAAGAGTCCCTCTTAACACATATGATAGTCTTTCCAATGGCAAAGTGGACATAAGTTTTTCATACCACATTAGGATATTAGGGGGCTCTTCGTCCAGCCATTTTTATAATATTGTGAGTCATGCTGTATACAAAATAATTTCAAGAATGTTCCTGTGCTTGCATTCATAACTAGTATCTAACCCCAATATAATGTGATGTGGATTTAGAGGGATTTCTATCCCAAATATTTTCTTTATCTCGTTTTGGACTGAGAGCCAAAAAATTGCAATTTTAGGGCATTACCACATAAGATGACTATATGTACCAAGGCTGTTTTTATATTTCAAACATAATGAGGAGCACTTAGGATCATATTTACAATGAATAGCTGGGGTTACATGTAGTCTGTGGATTATCTTATACTGGGTCTCATAGGATTTGTTAGAGCATGTAATTTTCTTTGTGTTCATTAATATGTTTCACCACATCACATCATCAAGATGGGACCCAAAATCTTCCCCCCAAAACATTTTACTGTTGAAAGAAGGGATGTTAACAAACATTTGGTCATAAATATAACTCATAACTTTCCTCCTTAAAGAAGAAGCTTTCAATACGATCTTTTCCAAATTATTCATGTTCTATGGATTGGATATAACTCCTAAGTTGTAAATAATGAAAAAATTGTGCTTGAGGAAGGCTAAATTCATTCCTAAGTTGTGAAAAGGATTTAAGAGTTCCTTCTAAAAAGAGATCTTGAATTTTAGAAATACCAGCATCCCTCCATGTTTTGAAACCCACATCTGAACAAGATTGTGCAAAATCAGGATTACATACAATCGATGCCAAAACAGAATACTGATTCACTATCCCAAAGTGCCTGTGTACTTGATTCCAGGTTCTGAGAGTATTTCTAACAATAAAGTTTTCCTTTATCCCCTGCAGTGAAATTGCATTATTCATAAATAGCATGTCCGAAAGTACAGGCTCACACCCAGTAGATTCCAAATCAAGAAACGTAGAATTAAGTTAATTTTTTATCCATTCTGTGATGTATCTAATTTTGGATGCCCAATGATAGTACATTATATTAGAAAGTGCTAATCCTCCTTTGCCCACAGGTAACCGCAATTTTTCCAACTTAAGTCTATACTTAAGCTTGTACTTCCACACAAATTTATAAATCATACTATGTAGTGATTTAAAAAATTTAGGTGGTATATAATTAGGCAACATCAGTGATATTGGTAAAGGACACCATCTTTGAAGATCTCTTCTAATTTCATTCACCACTGGGTTTAAATTCAGTTTTATCATATCATCCAAAATAAAACAAACATGGACACCTAGATACTTGAACCCATTAGGAGACAACTGCAAAGGAGTCAATCCCAATAAATCAGAACATCTTAAATTCCCAAGTGGTAATGCCAAAGATTTCCCATACTCATTAATTATCTCAATAATAGCTGGAAATGAGGACATGGGATTACTCAGAAATAAAAGAATATCATCAGCATACAGAGAAATCTTGTGTATTTTTTTCTTGGTTTGAATACTGTTAACTGAAGTACAAGATCTAATCATTTCTGCTAAAGGCTCAGTTCCTAACGCAAATAATAAGGGAGATAAAGGGCATCCTTGTTTTGTACCTTTGCTTATTGTAAAAGGAGAAGACTCAATTAATAAATCCCTCTCCAAATGAAAACTCATTTAAAGTTCTGAACAAATATTTCCACTCTATATTATCCAATGCTTTTTCAGCATCTAACGTTACCACTAAAGCATTAAGTTTCTTGTCTCTGATGGGCAGGTTGGGACCTTGCATGGTAGCCCCTGTACTCATTCAGTGTATGAATGTGTGTGAATGGGTGAATGTGATTTGTAGTGTAAAAGAGCTTTGAGTGGTCGGAAGACTAGAAAGGCGCTATACAAGTACAGTCCATTTACCATTTACCATTTAATCTTGACATATTGTAAAATACACAATAGTCTTCTGATGTTTGAATATGACTGCCTGTTTTGGATAAAACCAGTCTGGTCATGTCCCACAATTTTTGGTATAATATGATTCAGTCTAGATGCAAGAAGTTTGGCTAAGATTTTGCAGTCTGTATTTTGGTTACTCATTGGCCTATATGATGTGGGATCATCTGGGTCTTTGTTTTCCTTTAGTAATATGTTAATAGTAGCTAGTTGCAGTGATCGGGGAAGTTTCTTGATTGATAAGGAGTGTTTAAACGTTCTTGTTAGAAGGGGGGAGAAAATACCTTTTAAGGCTTTATAGATTTCTGCCCTCTTTACTAGTAATATCCATATCACAATTATTCCTGTCTTCTTCAGAAACCTTAGGGAGTCTTATATGTTGAAAAAATCATTCATTTTATCCTCCAAGCCCTATGATTTTGAAGTATACAAAGATAAATAAAAATCATTAAACACTTTGGCAATTTCTGAGTTGGTATAATGTAACTTGCCATTCTTGTCTTTAATTCTAATAATAGATTTATTTGAAGAATTTTTGCTTATTAAGTTGGATAAGTACCACCCTGACCTATTGGCATATTCATATATCTTATGTTTTTGTTTGAACAATATCTTTTCTGCATTTTGAGATAAGAGTGTATTCAGAGCAGTTCTGGTTCTTATAAGTTTGTCCCAGTTAGCATTGCACCCTATGCGTTTATGTTCAGATTCTGCTTCCTGTAATTGTACTTCAAGGCACCTCTGTTCTATCAACTTTTTTTTTTATTTGAGCAGTATGATATAATTACACCCCTTAAAAAACTGAAGTTGTTTCCCATAAATTTGAGGCATCTGTATATCATTCTCCTGGATGAACATCTGTAATTCCCTTTGGGCCATAGAACAGAAATCTGTGTCTGATAATATAGACTATTACATTTCCAGTTGTATCTCTTTGAATTGTTATTTAAAATGGACATAACTAAGAAGACAGGAGCATGGTCTGATATACCTATATAACATTTCTCAACTAGTCTTTTTTTTTGGTGGTCCAGGTTGTGCAGAAAAGTTTGGGTTTGCATCCACCATGTGCTATACATGTACAGGGCTAAATTGGCATCTGGCTATTACTGGGTTTCTGAATAGCAGTATCAAAAATATATTAATTATTGAAAATGATCATCATCATTTTTTGAGTGTATGTGTAATCTACACTAACCATTTACGCAAGTTAAATTGAGCTTTTTGGTAAATCCCACCAACCTTATGTTTACAGAAGAAAAAACAAAGCCTTCAAAGAAAAGAACACTGTGCCTACCATGAAACATGAAGGAGGCTCAGTGATGTTTTGGGGTTGCTTTGCTGCATTGACTGCCTTGAATTTGTGCAGGGCGACAATGAAATCACAAAACTATCAAGGCATTTTGGAGCGAAACATACAGCCCAGTGTGCTGAGCTGTCTCAGTCGCAGGTCATGGGTCTACCAGCAGGACAATGACCCCAAACATACATCAAAAAGCACCCGAGAGTGAATGAGAAGAAAATGTTGGACTGTGGCCTGCTATGGGTCCTGATCGGAATCACACTGAACATCTGTGGAAAAGCTGAAACTTGCAGTTGGGAGACAGCACCCATCAAACCTGAGAGAACTGGAGTAGTTTGCTCTAGAAGAGTGGGCCAAACTACCGGTGGAGAACTGTAGAAACCTTATTCAGAGTTACAGAAAGGGCTTGACCGCAGTTATTGCCTCCAAAGGCTGTGCTACAAAATATTAAGTTAAGAGTACCAATATTTTTGGCCATGCCATTTTCTTTTGTTTTATTGTATAAAATAATATGTTGCAAATCAAACGCAAAGTTTCAGTTATATTCAATGTGAAATAAAGAGTGATGGATACCATATACTTCTGTCAGTTTCAACTTAATACAGAGAAAATTTAGTTGTTTTTTTTTTTAAAGTGAAAGGGTACCAATGTTTTCAGCCACATCTGTAAGTAATTAGTAATTAAAGCTGTTTCAAGTAATTTCATGTGCCTATCAATAGATTGCCTTATCCTCTGTCTTATATTTTGCAAGTGCCCATGCAACAAAACTCTCTTCTGCTGAAGAAGAGAAACTTTCATCTGTTGAAGGAAAGAGTTTTGTTGCATGGGCATTTGCAAAATGTAGGACAGAGGATAAGACAATCTGTTGATATGCACATGAAATAGCTTTAATTAATAATTACTTACAGACGTGGCCAAAAATATTGGTACCCTTCCACCTTTGTACCACACTCATACTGGCATCTGAAGGAGTTATAGGTACATCATCTGCACGAGGTAAAACAGACGTTGGGACAATGTATATACTGTATATCAGCCTGCTGTTGTTTATTGAAGTCGCAGAGAGTTGCAATAACATTGAGCAGCGACGTCTTGGCGACATTGGGGCAGTAAGCAAATACAAATACTACCATCACCCAACGCATTTTGATTATATCACCAATATGTTGCAGCAATGTATATGTGCTTACTGGGCCACTGGAAAAACACCAACTTGATTAATGTTGAATGAATTAGTATTGTATTATTTGTTGAACTTTTTACAATAAAACTAGTTGAGACAACACAGAACATTGTGTGCCCAAAAACTTGTAAGAAACATATTGAATGGAGTAGTAGCTGAGCTAACAATTTACTTACACTGAGATGTGCTGGCTTGCTTTTATGTAGTGAAATAATGAGCAACCCAGATGTCTTTGGTCTTTGGTAAGTCAATATTACATGAACATAAGTTTTCATTATTTTTTTTTAGGAAAGCAAGTAATTATTTTCAAAGTATTAAGTTAATTATCATACTTGCTAACAAGAATATTAAGGGCATAAGTTACTCAGGCAGGCTAACTGTAGAATAAAACAGTTATTTAAGGTAATTTATTTGTATAGAAATTAATGTTAATCCAGACAATATAATAAATATTTATCTTTTGGCTAGGTGCTCAAACATCACTATGACATTTGTATTTTATTTATTTGATATATTTTCCCACCACCTTTGCCACTACTTTTCCCAGCAACAATGACTGTATCTAAATATGGACGACGAGTCTCCACTTCCTGCAGCTATGCAAAAATGAAGCCAAAATATCAAATACAATATGAAATACAAATGAAATAGTTAGATACTGGCCATCTGCTGTCTATATTTTTATAGGAGTGAAAGGATACAGATATACTCCAAGACAGAGAATTACAGACAAAGGCAATTATAAGATAAAATAAGATACACCTTCATTGATCCCCAGAGGGGAAATTCAGGTGTTAAAGCAGTATATTGTATTTACATGATATGGTAAAAAATTGCAAAAATGTAGTACACTATAAATAGTCTGGAATATAAGTGTAATATAGTATAAAGTGAGATGTAGTAGTAGTACAACAATATACAGTATAGTACAGCAGTAGTAGTAATATAATAATACTATAATAGTATTCGATTAATAATAGTAAATAATATATATAAAATGATAGAACTATAGTAAATATTGAAATAAAATTAGTAAATAAAATAGTGAGTAGTGAATAGTATGATAATATAACAGTATAATATAAAATAATGCTAATAGCATTATATATATAAATATACATATACATATGCTCTTTCAGATGACAAAGACTTTTTTGAAAAGACAATTTATAAACCCCTAAAATCCCTACCTGATGCCCTGATTGAATTGAAGAGGAACTCCAATTGATCCTGGCTAAATTGTTAAGTGCAGATGTATTGCTGAAATTGTAGCTGTTCAGGAATCAGCAGTGTCAGGGTGCCAATATTGATGATGAACTCCATGATAGACAGGTACCTTCAAAAGAATATATTCTGTCAAGATACACAACAATGGAGCAAGAGAGCAGAGCATCATATGAACTTATAATGTCACGAACTTATGAATTCATCATACAAACAGAAGCTTCACAATTTTAAAAGACCTTTTTGATCGGTTCCTTGCCTCTCAACACAAACTCTGTTCTCTAAGTTCAAGTCAAAGAACTCAGGGGGGCTTTGAACTCTTTGGCACAGTGATTGCAGCTGTTATTATGTCAAAGAGCCTGTCAATCATCTAAAAGCAAATGTTTGCATTAGCTGAAAGCATCTGAATCATTACCATAAACAATATCACTTTTCATGTTTCCAGCTTAATTTCTAAAATGTAAAACAATCACTATTTGCAGCATGCCCAGTAAACTTTGATTAGAAACAATGTTTACATGTAGTATTACCTCAGTGAATCCAGCCATTGCTTGACAGTGTTTAAAATGTGAATATTAAAGGTCCGTCCATTTGCGCAGAGTTACTGTCACAAAGTGATTCTTAAGTGTCTGCGCAGTCATGGACACCTTCATGTTCTGGGAATCAAAATACACATGCTTGTCTGTTACCTTTTTGGCAACATGTAGTCCATCTTTTGCTTGGACATCATTTAGATGAACAATGTACTATGTGCAGTTCATCTAGCCAATGGTGCTGGTTATTGGACTGTAAGCCTGCAATATATTCTGTGCCAGCTTCAACACGTGGCAACGTCCATCATCACAAACACCTTCTCACCAGTCACTGGATGTGTAAAAAAAAGGTTTTTAAGGGCTCAAGAGGGTTTGCCTCTAGCTGGCACCCAATGATTCAGATTGGAGGCATGGCCATTCATCGTAACACACACCACTCTTATGCCACACTCATGCAGTTTCTCCAACACATGCAGGATTAGGACTTTCTGTGTATCTGGTGACAGAGATTTGGTCAGGTAGTAGGCAATTGGAGCCTTCCAATGGTCTTGTCTGCCAACCACCATAAAAACAAGATCCTCAGTGGCAACATATGTCTGATTTATTTCATCCAGCCTTATTTTTACCTGCCTTGTTTGGTTTTATTTTCTCTCGTAAAGCACTTTGCAACATTGTTAAGGAAAGTGCTATGTAAATAAAGTTTATTTAAAATTCCAGACATTTTATGGGTATAAGGATTGTACTGGACATGTTTTTTGATAGCCATGGCATCCGACATGAGATTCACACATATTTAGCTAGTCTTCCTCACGTCTTCTTTTCAACATGTTCAATATCATCATGTTGAGGCTAGGCTTGACATCCACAGAACACATCCACCTTTGTAAAATGAAAAAGTAGGTATTTAATTTATTTGAACCAGTATTTTAAAGAAATCATTGAAGATTACATTTGCAATGTATGTGCATGTGGTAGGTTGAGATGGAGATAGTTATATGCTTTTGGACCATGTAGGTAGAGAGTGAGGGCAAACTCCCTCTGGTCTTTTGTGTGCTCTTGGCCCTGTTTTGACATGTCTATCGGAAGATCAGAGAAATTCAGTTAGCACAGACTAATTAGTAAGTGCCCTTGAAATAATAACTAGTAAGTCTAACAAAGATGGGAAAGTGCAAAGATAAACATAAAGTTAGAAGTTTCATTTTCATTTTACCTGAGTAGTTATCAAACCCCTCTTTCAGCTCTTAATTTTTGCATTTCTTCCCCCTCAGATCCTCCAGAAGACCATGCACCGTGTTCTTAGCTCTCTGTTCTCAGTCCTTCATGTTCCTCATCTCTCACTCCAGACTCTCCACCCTAGCCAAGGCTTCACTGAGTCTGGCCTCTAGACCCATGGGAGATGTAGGCAATGCATAGGAGTGGTCCTAGTAGAAAGAAGGATGAAAATGTTTTGAGTAATGTTTATATCACATCACTCACAGTCACACCTGTTTGGTGCATAGCTAGTACTATGTACTATCAGCTAACCCACATTCTTAATCTCATCACCCCATCTCATCCTACTGCCAGCACTGTGGGTTTGAGTGTGTGTGTGTCAGGGATGCATATTCAACACCAGCATGTTTCAATGTGTCCATGTGTGCACATGTGTATACGTGTGTGTCTCTGAAAAGAGTGGCAGAGAGCAAGTGAGAGATAGAGAGAGAGAGAAAGCAAGTGTGAAAGAGGCCATGATGTGCACAGCTGTCCTGGTTGCCATTGGCTAAGGTGAAAGAAAAAAATGCTTAAAAACAACTTGAACAGGTTCAAATATCTCACAGTGTAATACACAATACATCACTAATTCGCATACGTTCAGAGAGAACGATAACAAGTCGGAGAACTTAATGACGGAAAAACCTTCTCTTAAAGTTAGGTAGCCAGCCAACTAACGTTACAGTCAGATTTATGTCATTTACTCCGCCAAAGTGTTAGCAGATTTAGTTGCCAACCATTAGTTGTTTTTTTTTGCAAACACTTTTTTTTTTGTAAAAAAAAAAAAACCCACACAAATGGTTGATGCTGTTAGTTGTCAGCAATTAGTTGTAAGCAGCCATTAACTGTTAGCTCCGGCTAACAGCTAGGCCTCAATAAACTAGCCAGGGCTGAAGTCAGATGGCTCAGCCAACGTGTTACAGAGGGCCGGTATCAACTACACTGGGGCTTGCTACATTGTAGTTGATACCTGCCACACCTTTGTGCACCTTCAACGCACCTTCAAGACTTCAGGTACATAGAAAGCACACCTTAGCAGATTTCATTCTAGACAAAGAAGTTCCAAGGTGTTCCTGGAACAACAAGCAAATTTGTCATTTCTAAACTAACCACTTTCTTCCAGAGAATAGTGATGATTGTGTGAGTGTAATTAATCCATGCTGTGAGTGTGTGTTTTACCAAGAGAACTGAATAAACAGTAGACAAAAGACCCCAAAAGGTGAGCAAAATCATGACAGCTTTAGCTTGCTAGGTAACGTTAGGTTGACTTGAGTTATATTATGATGTGTTCAAACTCTATTCAGTAAAAAGAGGATTGGGGATTGTTTTTGTAGAGATTATTATTGTTATTATTATTATTATTATTATTATTATTATTATTATTATTACGCTCCAGGGCACTGAAATTGCAAGGAACCTATTGTTTTTGTAAAGATTATTAGGGCCTGAGAATGATAGTGCCAGGGGCCCAATGGTCCCATTTGAATGCATTTGTATAGGAATGATTCTGTCCCGAGCTTTTTGATCCATATAAGCAGTTGATCACTGTAACTGTTACAACTGTGTGCATGTGTATGTGCACAGACTTGATAGATGGTAAGTAAATATAACCTATATGATATTTTGATTGTAAGACCACATACAAGCATGTGTGAGACTTTGAAGGCTCTGAAAGGTGGGTGGGGGCATGTGTATGCTAGTGATGCCTGGGTTAGGTCTGCAGCCACCTGAACCCTCCCACACAATTTATTGATCCACCTGCAACCATTCTAATTGAGTTTATGAAGTGAAATTCATGAATTCAAGACAAGCATCCCACTCATTTTGAAACCCATGTGCATGCATGTTGCGTGTTACATTTCAGATTCCAGAGCGACTTCCCACAGGTTACAAATTTGAAAATAATCCAACTGACTCTCTCTCAATTTTTCTACTGTTAATTTGATTAAATTTACATGTTTAACATGGGTTGGTTTGTGTAGACAGTCTAAAATTATTCAAAGGAAGGACAGACTCAAACTGTGTACTGCTAGTGTGTGTGTGTATGTTTGTGTGTGTGTGTCTGTTGGTCTGTCTGTTAGTCTTTTTTTGTTTGTTTACATCACAGCAAGACTGCAGGTGGAGGTGATGCAATTATCCAAGAACCATTAGTGATCTATTGCATTTAAACAACAGTGCAAAAGAAAGAGTGTAATTGCTGAATCTCAGCACTGCTGGAATGCACCTTGATCAATCATATTACTCTGTGAGATTTCACTGTTGTATAATGACATATATATGTGCTATTTTGTGTCTCAAATTTGTTATTTACATCTGGATCGCTTTTTATATCCTTGTTTAAGCACTGCTAGGATTGGTGGCTATCATGAAGAAAGTACTGGACAACATTTCAAATTCACGAGGATCATTAGTAGTAGCTCCAGTCCCAGCCACAGTGACTCCCAGTGAACTGGCAGTGTTGACTTGGTATGACTCAAGGACCTGCACTGTAACTGTACTCCAGTGCTATTGTTTTCATACTCTTGAAGCCAAGACAATGCCTAGCTGCCCCACATAAATATACAAAAGTGTACTCAAGTAGTGCTTGAGTATACCTTCTGTGCACTCGAAATGTAAATGGTATGCAAAATTGGGAATTAATGCAAAATTACAAGTATGATATATTGGCATGAGAAATACACTTGCATTACAATTATATCACCAGTGTGTTTGAAATATACTTAACAAAGCATTCAAGTTCATTTGATGGGAGTGTATTTGTAATTTACCTTGTTTTAATCTGCCTCTACCAAAGAATCAGCAGCAGAAGAATGTTGCTTTTCATCCAGGACCTGGCTACATTAGTCTTCAGGCAAGACACCCTGGCCAGGTCTACGGTCTATCCTTGCTGGGAAGGTAAAAGAAGTGGAGGTCAAGGACTAACTTGACCCAGAGAAAGTGAAATGTAAAGTAAAGTAAAATGAAATTATAGGTAAAACTAATCTGTATTAATGTCATCACTATGAATGGACTTCAATGTAATATATTGTCTATCTTATCAAGTCTAAAATCCCATGTTTCCTTCTGTCTCACACAGACACGGTGTGAGACAGATTCCCTAATGCCAAGGTCAGCGAGATCTGGGCCCTGCTGTGGAGGAAATGTAACAAAGAGAGCTACAACAAGATCCTTCCCCAGTGATCGGCATGGCCGTTATCTTGAATTTTGTTTCTGTTAAAGGCCCCCTCCTGTGAAAAATGGACTTTTAAAGCCAATAAATGATATGAGTGCAACCATCATGTTCAACACTTATATTAGCTAAGTTAGCCTGTTAGCTTGTAGGTTGGATATCGAGCGTAATAAACAGTTTCAAGTTTCAAGTAAAATGTTAGAAAGTGAACTTTAAGAGAAAAATGTTTTGTCAATTGGGCCGATTTTTTGTTGGTGAATTACACTTGCCCAAATTAAGGTGTTTTTTTTCTACAGAGCTGTAAAGTGTGTAAAATTTGTATTAATCTTTTAATGTCAATAAAATTGTGTTTATCTCATAATCGAAGTGCAATTGGTCATGGAAAAGAATAGCACACTTGGAGTGTATTAAAGTATACTTCTGTAGCATTTAATACAGCATATACAGTATAACACTACATGCCTTTATGATGCTTAAATTGTGATAGAACTTCACTGTAAATATAGTTTTATTAACATAATGGTACACCTTAAAAGAACTAAATACTGTCAGAAAGTACATTTGAAGTTCATTTTAAGTACTACACAGGCATGCCAGAATAATAAGTAATAAACTGTAATACCTTTTTAAGTATATTTCCAACACAACGATGATATAATACAATTGTACTGCAAGTGTGTTTTGAATACTCACAAATCGTGATTTTCGCTGGTGTACTTCAGTACACTTAAAGTTTGTAAAAAGTTGTTCCAATTTAGTACACTATTTACACTTCAGGTATACTCAATTAGTACTCAAGGACTACTTGAGTACACTTAAGTATATTTGAAAGCGACAAAAGTAGTACATTCTTTAAAAAGTATAATTGAAATATATTTTTCACCTGGGAGGTAGACTAGTGTCATGGATGAGTCCACAGTTTTCCAAGTCTGTCTTAAAACAACAGTCAGAAGCCCAAATGAACACTGAAACATGTTTTTCTTGCATTAATCATTCCTCCTGTTCATACTGACCATCAGAAGATCTCCTCAGTGTTTTCCCTATATTCATTCTGCACCAGAATTTTGAGCATCACTGCTAAAATTTTACATGATCATTAATATTAATGGGCCACTAATAATTTTCACTTGCACACTGTGCGAGCATATCACCCTACGTTATCATGGAATTGTTTTGAGTCATTGACTAGTGCATCAAATCCCAGAATCTTCCCTCTCCTCATTCTTCAAAGGATATCTATGCGAAAGGTACTGTTATGAGAGTAGCATAGCTCCTTTAAGGAATAGGGCAGTGCGTAATGTGTGTGCATAGTGAGTGTGCGGTTGAGTGAGTGTGAGAGAGCAAGCAGCTGAAATGTGTCAGTTAATAAATGCTGCAGCTTCTGAAGACCAAGAAAAGTCTTGTCTGTTGTTTCCCCAAGTGCTGGAAACATGAAGGGGGTTAGCCCCAAAATTAGGGACAGTGCCTAGCCTAACCTGACCAGACTCAGTTAAGGTGGACTGACCTTTAAGGTGACCAGCTATTATCATTTTAGTGTCAATTTCAGCTGCTTCTAAACAGAGAAGGGAGAAATGTCTGGCTGCTGAATCTCTCCCAAGTTTTGTTCAGCACCTCCCACCACCACCTCCATCCCAAAGCAGTCAACCTAGGGGACAACAATATAAGTGATGGAGGCCAAAATCCACAGTGCTCCTTCTGTGCAAAAATATATTTAAAAGTTTATCTGAAGCTAATATGAAACTTCAGCTGTCCAAATGAGTCAAATCAAATAGATATCTTTCCATGTTACAGTCTTTTTAGTGCCAAAGTCCCTCTTTTTGTTACTATACTTCCACCACAGCTCAACAGGTGAACAATGGACACACTGTGGATTTTGCCCCCTAAGGTGTGTACCTGGAGGTACACATTTGAGGCAGTCCAGAAACATTGGTCTTGGAGAAACATGCAACAAGCTAGAATTCAAATGCTGAGAAGTAAACTCTTGAGGCCATAGACTTGTGGTGAGCTGGTACCAAGTGAGACTGATGATGAAGTTGTGGTACAAAAGAATGAAAAACCTCCATTAAAACAACAAACACTCCTTTGTGTTTCTAGAAACATGAAAACAAATCCAGTTCAGATAGAAGTACTGACAGTTTGTATGGTTTACTTCAGAGGTTTTGCTTTGTCAGTTAAATTTTAAATGTTTCAGGCATGTTATTATTATTCTGTTTCATGATTCCTACCCTGTATCTAGACAGCAAGTGTAGCGTGAGCAGCACGTCAGCAGAGCAACAGCAGCAGCGAGTGCTCCATCTACGTGTGTCTACGCTGGAGGCATTCAAGTGCAGTGTTGAGTGTAGGTCACCCATGAGTTGGAAGTAATCAAAACCTAAATACACATGACTGTGGTGATGTGCGTAAACAGAGAAAAATAGACTTGAAACGTAACAAATGCTTCAGCTCGCAGTTACGCCTGTGAGATGCAGCTGAGACGTGAGCCTGCACGAACTCAGTGCAGACAGCGGTCTAGACACGAGGTTACTGTTTGTGTTGGGGTAGGATGCTTTCATATATGAAAGCATCCCCCTCTTAATGTATATGAATCAAGACATATAAGTAATTTACAAGAAATTACTTTTTTGTGTGCTTCAAAATATGACTACAGGTCATATCTGAAATGCAAATTCCAGTGGTATCAAAGTAGTTCCAATCCAGAGATATGTTCAGGATATGAGTCAAAAATGGTGAGCATCCTCAGTAAGTTGAGAATCTTTCATATACTTATGGGTCATAAAGTTTCCTTCTGTATGATGCTTTCTGGATATTAACACTTAGGCTGGCCTAATACAAAGTATGTTTACAAAAGAAATGCTATGTGTGGCATTCACAATAGGACTACAAGTCAATTCAAACAAAATTGGTTCTGTACTTAGACCAATACTATTCACCTTGTACAGGCTTCCTTTGGGCAATATTATTTAGAAACACTCCATAAATTTTCATTGTTATGCAGATGATACCCAAATATATTTATCAATGAAGCCAGATGAAACCAATCAGTTAACTAAACTCCAAGCATGCCTTAAAGACCTGGATGACTTGCAATTTTCTACTACTAAACTCAGACAAAACTGAAGTTATTGTGCTTGGCCCTAAACACATTATCTAATGATATAGCTACTCTAGATGGCATTACCCTGGCCTCCAGCACCACTGTAAGGAATCTGGGAGTTATTTTTATCAGGATATGTCCTTTAACTCCCACATAAAACAAATTTCAAGGACTGCATTTTTTCACTTATGTAATATTGCAAAAATCAGGCACATCCTGTCTCAAAAAGATGCAGAAAAGTCCATGTTTTTGTTAATTCCAGGCTGGATTATTGCAATTCTTTATTGTCAGGCTGTCCTAACAAGTCTCTAAAGACTCTACAGCTGGTCCAATACTGCTGCACGTGTACTGACAAAAACTAGAAAAAGAGATCATATTTCTCCCATTTTAGCCTCGCTGCATTGACTTCCAGTAAAATACAGAATTGAATATAAAATCCCTCTCCTCACCTACAAAGCTCTTAATGGTCAGGCATCATCATATCTTAAAGAGCTCATAGTACCCTATTACCCCACTAGAACACTGTGCTCCCAGAATGCAGGCTTACTGGTGGTTCCTACAGTCTCCAAAAGTAGAATGGGAAGCAGAGCATTCAGCTATCAGGCTCCTCTCCTGTGGAAACATCTTGCAGATTCGGTCTGCATGGCAGACACCCTCTCTACATTTAAGAGTAGACTTAAAACTTTCCTTTTTGATTAAGCTTATAGTTAGGGCTGACCAAGCTGGCCTTGGATCAGCCCTTAGTTATGCTGCTATAGGCCTAGACTGCCGGGGACTTCCCATGATGCTCTGAGCTCCTCTCCCCTCCTCTCCATCTGTATGTATTCATATACCATTACTGCATGTTACTAACTTGACTTCTCATCCACAGGAAATTCCAGGGACCACGCTCTGGCCCTTGGCCGTGGGGATGTCCTTCTCCTGCCATTGCTGCTGTTTGTTGTTGCTAGTCATGTAACTATTGTTGTTGTTGCTGTTGTTGTTCTGCTTCTGTCTCCCCCCCCCCTTTTCTTTCTCTCTCAACCCAACTGGTCGAAGCAGATAGCCGCCCACCTAGAGCCGGGTTTCTTCCCATTAAAGGGAAGTTTTTCCTTACCGCTGTCACCAAGTGCTTGCTCATGGGGGAATTGTTGGGTCTCTGTAAATTAAAGAGTACGGTCTAGACCTGCTCTATGTGAAAAGTGCCCTGAGATGACTTTCGTTGTGATTCGGCGCTATATAAATAAAAATTGAAAACTGAATATACTAACTCCATACTTTAATAGTAACAAAGTGCTCTCAGTCCGGAGATCGATATAATTGGAACATGAGTTAAAATCAGGGAGTATTTACAGTAATTTTGATCAGATTTGAATCATATCTTTGAATACCCGACACAAGGCTATAAGTCATATCTCAAAGTTTACTGCCACAGTTACCACACGTATAACGCTTTCGGGATATTAACATATATGAGGTGGGACATTTTGGTGGTATCATGTAATGTGTTGACACCAGAAATGTGATGTGTGTGGCATTCAAAATACAACATCAGTCATACTGTAAAAATATCTTAACTCCATATTATGATAGTATCAGAGTGGTCCTAATCCGGAGATAAGATATGCTCCAGATATGACATCTTACAATGCCGTGATCAAAGAGTATCCAACATGGATTTCATCATATATGGGTCAGAGTAAATGTCAGAGTAAATATCCTGGCAAAACCATCTCTGGATTCTGGGGTATTTTACGCAGTGTAAAGTGGTGGAATCTTATTGTATATTAGGCTATACATTATATTTTAAATATATTTATTCAGCTTTGATGGGGACAAACACAGGGAGCAGCAACTGAAGATGAAAATAATATATATACAGATCAAACATCAAAGACATATTTTCAGGGGGAGATGGATGATTGTAAACTCACAATCTGATGCAGTAATGAGTTTGATGATTTGTGGTTGAAAAAGCGTCCAGGTTAAAACAATGAATTTTTAGACGTTTATTTGGATCTTGGCTCAACAGCATTCAGTGACTATATTTCAACAATTTCAACAAATGTAGAAAATTTAAACAGAGTCACTGAAATGCTGTTAAAACACATTCAGACTACACACAGCCTAAAAAAACTCACTTTCAAACTACATTTAGTTTTAAAATCCCAAAGTCGGCAGTTACACCAAAATCCTGCTCACTCAGAAATATTAACATCTCCAATATGATATGAAAACTATGATAGGAATGTTCCATCAGTATGACCACACCATGAAAAATGTGAGATGATTATTCATTGATCAGTGTCTAAAGCTTCATACAGATTTTTTTATTTAAACAGAGATTACCACATAATGTACAATAAACATGTTGGCGCAGTGAAACTGTTCTAACAACCTGATTAACAACCTGTTAGGCCTATAAAAAATACCATAAACAACAAGAAAGTAGTGCAACAATCAACAAAGTGCTAAAAGGTGGGGGTCACGTGACACAAATGGCGGAGTAGCAGCACATTGTCTGTGCTCCCGTAGCTCAGTATCCTTTTAGTCATTTTTCTCATAGAAGATATAGTCACAGTGAGCGGACGTCTTAGTCTAGAGACAGTACAATGCCTGACACTCAGAGAAAACTCAACCTTGTTGCGAAATCTGCTAAATCGGGAGAGGTTCAGTCACCCTGGTGCAGCCAAGCTAACATGGCGGATAACGCGCCGCCACTTCTGGTCAAGTTGACACCAACAGCTTGGTGGAAAAAATAACTGCTGAAGTGCTCAGAGGTGTGGAGGCTTCATCTGACAAAAAGATCGACCCAGTTTTGAAGAAACTCGAGGCCTGCTTGTCCAAAATCGCCACACTGGATACACGGATTACAGAGGCAGAGAGTCGCATCTCAAACTCTGAAGACGCTGCAGAAACTCACATTACTAAGCTCTCTGAGGTGGAGAGCAGGCTAAAGGCCACCCTTGAGAAGCTCAATGACCTGGAGAATAGGAGCCGGTGGTGCAACATACGAATCGTTGGGCTTCCTGAGGGCAGCGAGGGCGCTAATCCTGTGGCTATATTCAGAACCTGGCTGCCAGAGCTTCTGAAGGTGAGCTTCAAAGGTGGGTCCGTCAAGCTGGATCGCTGCAGCCACACCCTCACATCCTGTCCCCTCCCTGGACAGTGGCCCCGGGCTGTTATCGTAAAGCTCCACAACTTCCAGGATAAAGTCCGGATCATGCAACGAAAGCTCAGTCCCTAGTTTACAACGGCGCCCTTATCATGATATTTGAGGACTTCTCCATTGCTGTTGTACAGCAGCGACAGGAATTTTATCCAGTGAAACAACAGCTTAAGGAGAGAGGGATCGCGTTTGCCATGCTGTACCCAGCTGTGCTGAGGATTAATCACGGCGGGCAGGAGAAATTCTTCAAACATCCTAAAGACGTGGCTACATTCCTGGATAAGGTGCCACAACACAGAGGGTCTCCTTCCATGATCCCTGCTGACTGAGAGTCTCCCATCAATTTATACATTACAGGTGGCCATGACCATCTACTGAACTAAAAGGTTCTGGTAAGCATGGGACTGATACGGCTATATCCTTTGCCTTTGCCATTTTGAATGTGCTATATAGCTAAGGCAGTCTCTGTATATACACAATTTAGAGGATTATGCTTGTTGGAGTGTGGATTTTTTTTTTTTTTTTTTTTTTTTTTTTCCTCTTCTCTTTTTCCACACATTTCATGGTTGCTTATATGCTCACTGTTGATTGTATTTTTTTCTTGATTAGACCTGCGGGCCTGCAGTTGAAATGTGTTACAAGTTTAAGATTTGAAAGGGGTTTAATAACTCGAAGTGAAATTAAGAATTGTATCCAGCTACTCCCCAACAACAAAGCCCCAGGCCCTGATGGATTTAATGCAGAGTTTTACAAAAAGTTTTACAAAGGGTTGTCTAGAACACCATTCTAGACAACCCTCTATTAGAAATGCTGCAGTCCTCTTTCACAGCTGGGGCTCTCCCCCCATCCTTAATGGAGGCTAATATCTCTCCTGGTACTAAAAAAGGGGAAACCGTCTGAAGAATGCTCTTCATATAGACCTATATCTGTTTTAAATCTAGATTTCAAACTTCTTGCAAAGATCCTGGCCTCACGTTTGGAAAATGTTCTCCCAACTGTCATTGCTAATGACCAGACTGGTTTTATACGTGGAAGGTACTCCTCTCATAATGTGAGACGCCTGTTTAACATTATTCAGCATTCCTCCCTGTACAGCGCAGAAGCTTTGGTCATCTCTCTTGACACGGAGAAAGCTTTTGACAGGCTGGAATGACCTTATCTTTTCTTTACACTCCAAAAATTTGGCCTTGGGGAGGTATTTATTAAATGGATTCAAATCTTGTACGCATTGCCCCTCTCTGCTGTAATCACGAATGGTCTCAGGTCTAGTAACTTTAATATTGAATGGGGGACTAGGCAGGGCTGCCCCTTGAGCCCACTATTATTTGCTCTACCTATGGAGCCCTTAGTTGCCACTATTAGACAGGATACCAGTATTAGAGGAATCTTTTTAAATAATTGTCACCATAAAATTTTGTTGTACGCTGATGACGTTTTACTTTTTTAAGCCCCCCTACACATTCTATTCCTAAATTGACAGAACTAGTTAATAACTATGGCTCTTTCTCTGGTTATAAAATACATTTTTCTAAAAGTGAAGCTATGCCTCTTTGTTCCTCACAAACATTAGATCCAAGCATCTCACAACCTTTTCGGTGGTCCCCAGCAGGACTCTTATACCTAGGCGTAAAAGTCTCACCATGCTTAAAAGACTTATATAAGTTAAATGTTGCCCCCCTTTTACAAACTAAAAAACAGGATCTTGATAGGTGGTGTGGCCTGCCCCTGTCTCTTCTGGGTCATATCCACTTGGTTAAAATGAGCATCCTTCCACGTCTCCTGTATTTATTTCAGATGTTACCAATTATAGTATCAAAGAAAGTTTTTATGCAATGAAATAGTGCTATTATATCATTTATTTGGCGTAAAAAGAGACCCAGGTTAAGATACAGCCTTCTCTGTCTTCCCATTAAAAATGGTGGTTTGGCAGCACCTTCTTTTTTATCTTACTTCTGGGCTACACAGTTTAAGTTTCTTTTGGAATGGTTCATAAATGACCCTGACTCTACCTGGCTCAGTTGCGAATCAGCCTCCTTAGGCAGTATCCTCTTGCAGAATTTATTATATGCCTCTCCAGACAAAGTTGCGAATCTGGTAAAAGACAATGTGCTTCTAAAGAACATGGTGAATATTTGGTGTAAAGTCAGAAAGTTGGAAGGGTACAGTAACTGCTTCTCTTTATTAACTCCTATTCACGAAAACCCTGACTTTCAACCTGGTCTTCAGGCAGGTTTAGCTGCCTGGAGGCATAAGGGTATTAAAGTCATCGGAGATATGATACAGGGAAGTTCAATCCTTACGTTCCAACAAATGAAAAGCAAGTATGACATCATCAATAATGATTTTATTAAATTCCTCCAGGTTAAAAACTTTATTCTGTGTAAGTTTAAAGAATTCACTGGAGGTCTGGCTATTTCTCCTATCGAATCCCTATTGGTAAATGACATGCGACTTAAATTCTTCACCAAAAAGCTTTATAAGACTCTCTGTAATCTCAATGCAGACATAGAATGAATCCAACTTTGTCAGAGCTATGTACGAAATGTCACTCTGCTGTCGGATCATTTATTCACTGTTTGTGGAGCTGGCCTCATATCCAGCAGTTCTGGTCTACAATTATTCAACAGTTCAATGTAATTTTTAAACGCCATCTACACCTGGGCACAAGGACTTGCCTGTTGGGACTAAATGATGAGTTACCTGCTGACTTTTGCAACAGAGACCTTTTGCACATCCTGCTGCACTGTGCCCGGAAATGTATCCTGGCCTTACGGATCACTGATAAGGCCCCGACTCTCAATCAGTGGCGGCAATCTTTGATGAGTATCCTCCCAGCTGAAGCTTTTTCTACAGCATTGAAGGATGAACCCTTCTTATTCTACCTGACCTGGGCTCCATTTATTGATTACCTGGGTGCCACTGTATCTAGTAGAATAAGGTCAGGCCTGGACAAAGGGTGTAGGGCCATAGTTTAATGTGATATCGATATGCAGTATGTATTATGCTGTCCTTGTTGGACTTGAACCGCCGGAACTCCCAATTTATGTATGTTTTTTTTTTTTTAATTAATTAATTTATCTTTAACTGTACTTTTGTTGTTATTTGTATTTGTCAATTTATTTTTCTCTTTTGTGTTTTGTATTTACTACCTCTGTGCTGGGTCTGATTGCCTGTATTTTGGGCACTGGTGCTAGTGTCATGTTCTTTTATTGTCCTTGTCATACCTGCTTTGCAAAAAAAAGTTCAATAAAAATATGTTTAAAAATAAAAAGTGCTAAAAGGTGAAAGGGGCTGAAGAAGAGCTGTCAGACTTGTCTTGAATGCACCAAGGAAGTCAGAAGACTGTATGGAGCTGGGTAGCTCATTCCACCATTGCAGAACCACAAACAAGAAGAGTCTGGATCGTGATTTGGTACCAGGCAGTGATGGTATTACAAGACGTCATTCATTTGTGGATGGGAAGGGACATATGGCCTGACTAGTGACTCCATGTAGGAGGTTGCCATTCCATTGGTCACCTTAAAGGCAAGCATCAAAGCCTTGAACTTGATGCAAGCTGCCACCAGGAGCCAGTGGAGGAAGATGAACAGAGGTTCATCTCACATCCGAGGCATGGATCAAGTGTTCCACACTTTGCTGCGGAACACCAGAGGCCTGGCAGACATTATTCTGACCCTTTAATAGAAAAGTTACGTCTGCATAAATTTCAATTACACTTATTACAATTATTGTGTAATTGAGTTTTTTGAAGTATTTCACAGGGAAATATATGTGCCAATGTTTTTTCTTGATATTTAGCTAAACTAATGTACAATCAAATTGTAAATTTGATTGATTGATAACTGATGGACCTCACTGTGCTTAAATACACTGTATTTTAATGTGACTTTTATCATTGTATCATAATCATGTGTTCTATAATTTGTTGTTACACATTTTGTCACACAATATGCTGTGCACTTCTATGGCAGCAGCCACTCATTCCAGCTGTCATCACGTGCTTTCCTGCTTTCCCTCCCCATCTCTTTACATTACCTCCAGGAACAGACTGACACTAACCAGTAGCAGGGTGCTGTTCTTCCACAACTGTTCAACTCAAACTTTCCAGAACCTCTGAGAGTCATAAATGGTGGAAGGAATGAATGTCCAATGGAAAAACCACTTCCAACATGTTTTGACTCTTCAGTAAAGACAAAGACATGGGGACAGGAAGCACTAAGGTTTATGGGAAATGTGATCTTTTGCTAAGCGTATTTTCCAGGTGAACTTTATACAGTTATAATCCAGAACAAAACTGTATACAGGCATGGTCGCAAAGCTTTTTAATAAGAGTTGTGGCGGAAGGTTGGAGGTTTGTATCTGTTGTTACAAAAAGGTTATAATGTTTCCACAATGCAACAACCTTTCCTGAATCATGTGGATTTTAAGAGGCTCCCATTTTGCAAGTTTTTGCATTTTTTTATCCATTACTGAGTGCTAGCTCACCAGGCTAATGCGACACATTGGCTACAATCTTTCTCTCCTCATGCCTCCCAGTGGACATTGTGTGTTTACTTGCAACACAGGACACGTATCAACACAGATGATGGGCACAGTCAGGGAGAAAAAGAGAGAGAAAGAAGATGTTCTTATTAAGTTAGTTTTTAAAATAATTTAACCTGAGCCTGATACAACCTGGCACTCAACCTGTTCTTGGGACCTTTTAGGTTCAGGAACAATACAAGGGCAACAAGATCTTAAGCCTTGCATACTGTTCATATTCTGACCCTTCACAGCATGGAGCAGGTCACTTTTGACCCAGCGTAAGTATCCCTTTATAATCAGACCAAATTTACCATGTACCAAATTTTGAACCACAAATGTATTTTGCATCTATAGATATCTTATCAGGCAAAAGCATAACTGCACCCCCAGATCTGAGCCTAACTCCACCCACTGCATAATTTTGAAAAATGCTAAAAAGTGGGCAAGGGGCTGAGAGGGGGGCAGGGAGGGGCTGAGAGGAGGGGAGGCGGGTGGAGTGGAGACCGTGGCCGTGTGACCCCTGGGACACACTGGATGCATGAGCAGCGCGTGTGCGTCGCGGAACCTCTTGCTTTTCATTTCGGCGCCCATGTTAACAGGTTAGAGTGGCCACACTGCCCGTGTGAGATGCGCATCTCATGCGAGGCTGCTGCGTCGCTTCATCTAGAGATTCGAGGTCTCACCTATTTTCTCCACGTGATGCGTGCGGTTCTCAGCAGAAATAGACAGGGAAAACGAGAAAGATAGGGCTGCCAGTGGCAGAAGTGCCGCAGCAGACACGCTTCCAGTGTGATCGCTACAAGTGTGAAAGACGCAGCAGTTCAGTGATGCACACGCACTGCTGAGGTTCATGCATCCAGTGTGTCCCAGGCGTGAGGCAGGAGGGCAGGAGTTGCTCCTCATGAAATTCCTTGGCCAGGAAAAATGATAATAATTGTAATGAGAGTGTTGGGCCTCATACTCCATGTGCAGATAAAGGCAGACCTGCATGCAAGTCACAAAGCCTGATAACAGGAAAGGGCGCCAGGACAAACAAAGAGAGTCCAATTTGGACTCCATATCCCAGCATGCACTGTTCAGTTCGCACCTACATGCTAAACTGGAAAGGGTCTCAACAACAGTCTCTCATTGGCAGAGACACTCCAGCACAGAGGAAGTCATGATGACACAGCCGTGACATCACCACCCCTTTAAAAACTGAGGACAAAACGAAATTATTGCACTCCATTGTGACTGAGCTGGGGGAAGCCTTGCTGCCTCCGTGAGCCAGTTTACTGAAGGAGGTAACGCCGTGCACTTGTTTTTCCCCCACCGGCTGGAAGACTCTCCCCTCACCAGATGAGACGCGACTTCGCCCTTGTTCACCTGAACACCATCACTGGATCCAAGAGAGACTGCTGCTGCAACCAGCGCTCTCACCCCCTGCAGAAGGAAGAAACATATTTTCTTCAGGAAGACGAGGATAACTTCTCTGCCCCGCTCTTCTTCAACTGAGTCGACTTTGCTGTTTTCTCTGCAATGCCTGCCAAGAATCAGCTGCTGTGAAACCCGCTGATAGCGTGAGGACGGCCCTGTCAGCATCCAAGCCGAGGAACCCAGCCAGACTGAAAGATGGACTTAACACACACACCCTGCCCGATTTCCGGTTGGTGCCCCGTAATTGTTAATTCATATTAATAATTCTATTGTTTTTTATAATTAATAATTATCTCTGATAATTGTTAATTGTTGCTAATAACCATGCTTCTTACAGATCAGACAGTTGGGTCCCCCTGTGAGGTTCTTTAACAGTTGGTATCCAAATTATTAATTAATATTAATAATCTCTTGATTTCATAATTCATGATTATCCATGATAATCATGAATTATCGCTAATAACAAAACGCACTGCCAGTACCAACAAGAGACAACATTTAAACAAGCCTTAAGTCATTTTTAAATAAACCTGTCTGCATTTAACTTGGTTTATTTTCACATGAAGACGGTTTTAGCCTATGGAGCTAACAGCAATGCTGACGTGCTGGTGGAGATCTGTCTGTGACTGTCCACGAGAGGAAGAGCCTCTGGCAGCCACAAAAACATCAGATATCCTCTTTTGATATTGTCCTGTAGCTCTTTAACTCTCCGGCTGTCTGTTCCTGCAGTTATCAGCTGGTAAAATCTTGTTTTACAACGTTAAATTGCAACATAACCAGAGCCATTACTGCTTGCTTGAGAGGAAATGCAGAATCCTAATAGTTGTAGTATCCACACTGATGGTCACAAGTTAAACAGACAGTAGGCTGGTCAAACTGGGTGACCACACAGTTTACACAATATGTAGCCACAAACTCTACTTTTAGTGGGTGCATAATTACAAAGCAGGTTAATTGGTTGTAAAACCATCAATAAACATTGCCTCAAAGCCACATGCCCACCTTTTCTGTCAATTGTACACAATCAACTCTACATTGTATTAGTCATGAAACACAACAATTAACAAATCAGTTTTATTTATATAGTGCCAAATCATAACAGTTATCTCAGGGCACTTTTCACATAGAGCAGGTCTAGACCTTACAGAGACCGAACATTCCCCCATGAGAAAGCACTTGGAAACAGTGGCAAGAAAAAAAAACTCCCCCCTAATGGGAAGAAACCTCAAGCAGAACCGGACTCTAGGTGGGCAGCCATGCCTTGACTGGTTGGGTTGAGAGAGAAACAGGGAGGAGGTGAGAGGAGAGAGAGACACAGAGGAGCACAGCAACAACAATAATAACATAACAACAATAATAATAATTCAAATATTACTAATAATAATAGTAGCATCAGTGGGCATCAAGCAAGTTTGTAAATTAGTAAATTTCAAACCTTATGGTAATAAAGTGTAGGACTGCAGATAGGACAAGATTCAGATTGTGGCTGGCATGTGGGGAAGGTTGCGTCGCCTTTGCATGAGAGAAGTCACAAGGACCTTTCCTCCATTTCCTCCATTAGGCGATGGGCCAACAGGAGATTTCATGTATTTGGACGATCCTTATCAAAGGAGGACCCAATTTTTTGTGAACAACTTTTACAGTTTTCAACAAATGAAATAAAAATGAAATAAAAATTTACCGGTAACTTTGTCCAAGTTACTTTTTCCAGCAGAGAGTGCGGGCAACTATGTTTGGGGTTCAGCATGCGTGACGTTTTTGTAGTTATCATCAAATGACGTGCTTGGAAAAGTGTCAGTTTTTATTTTTCCCCCGCCGGTTTAGGTTCTAGACCTTTTGTGCCAGTTGTGGATATCTATAATTAATCCACCTGTGTTGATGCTGCTATGTCCACCATGCTCAGCCTCACCTATAGAAACAAGCTCCAGAAAATCACTATCATATCTTCTAAAATAATGGCCACCCCACTCCCAACTTGCCAGCCCTCATTGACACTGCTACCACTCATAGAGCTCTGACCATAGCACACAACCCCTGCCACCTCCTCAACCCATGCTTTACCCTCCTCCCCTCTGGCCGCAGAGAACCATTCTGCAAAAAAAAAAAACATGCTTTGGGAGGAGTTATGTGCCCTCAGCTATCACTGCCTTAATTAGCCTTGGGCACAATGTAACATCTTGCCTTGTTGTGATGTTCTTGTTCGTTTATATCCTGTTTTGAGTGTTACTTGTGTACAGACTGTGAAAGCAAATTTCCTCTATAGAGGACAATAAAGAATGAATCTGAATCTTCAAAATTCCCCTATAACACCTCAAAGGTCTGCAGGGGCCCACCTGGATGGGAACCCTAGCAAATGTAAGTGGGGGACAATATGGTGGGGATGCAGCCAGTTCTTGTGACAATGTCACGGTCCCCCTTGAAGTCTTTTCCCACCGTCCCAATGACAAAAATACACGGACATGCCAATTTATAGTTTCAATGTTTCAAGATTCTACATAACCACCCTTTACCTTGAATTGACCCCCTTTGGTGACCTTAAAATCCCTCTTAATAAATACGGGTCAAATGTGACCCAGAACACCCTCTATGTGCAAAAATGCATATCAGCTGCACAAAAATAAATAATTTTGAAATATTTCCATTTTTGTATATTCTGTGCCACTTTCGGAAAACTAAATTACTGATTCAGTATGTGGGTACTTCTTGTATCTAGTTGAATTGTTTTTTGTATCCAGCACCTGCCCCACTGAGGTTTTGTGGATATGCACATGACTACTTTGTTTTCATCCACTTTAGAAAAAGTCATAAAATTTTGGGCATAAAGAATGTAATTTAGGATATTTTTATTGCTTTCAAATGTCAAAACGGGTCAAATTATATTACAGTAGATAGATAGATACTTTATTGTCAGTGCATATTAAAAACACAATGAAACTTAGTTCAACAGCAATCCACTCCACTTAGCAGCATAAAAAATATTTAAAAAAAATATATGTATATATGTATAAAAATATATATAAAAATATAATAAATAGTCACAGTCAGATAAAGTACCATAAACATTGTCAATATGAAGGGGTTAAGACAACAAAAAACATAACATTTAAAAAAGAATACATTAAAAAAATACATTTTCTCTCACAATTTAGCCTTGCTGGAAAAAGCAACAGTTAGCACAACACATTTGATGAACCTTCACAATTGTTTTTCAGTTATTTATTAGCCCACTGCTACCTCCCCATCCCCACTAATAAACCACAGCTGGTGACCCTCTTAAGCCAGTTACAAGCGGCTCAGTATCACGCAGTAATGAGTAAAAGCAGTTGGCACAATTTGGCCACTAGGAGACATTCTGGAGAGGATCACGGACACCAGTGACACCACAAACTAAAAACTCCCTAGATCTGATAAGGTTAGGTCTAGAGGTGTGGTTGACAGGTATGTGGTGATTTGCATAGTTCTAGCATAAAGCATGTCATAGTTATTGTTATTCAAATATGACTCATTATAGACGAGGACCAAAAACACTTTTTTGAGCCATATTTGAACTGATGTAGTTTTGGTTGTGTTTTAGCCACATGCTAAACAAGGACATTTCTAGAAAGTAGAAGGTATTACCTTTCAAATTAAGCCTAATACATGGCCTCACTGTTCCTCTGTTGTAAGTTTTTCCATTTTTGTATGCCAAATAGGCAAAAATTCCAAAAAAGGGTGGATGTTTAGAGGCTACCATGTTGTTCAGTCATAGCGTAAACATCACAGCCTCTTGGGGGTTTTAGACTTGTCTTGTTTGTTGTTAACTTTGGTATTATTATTACATACCACACCAAACACTGCTGCTTTGGTGTGGTATAACTCTCCCATCACCATGAACCAGATGTCATATTGTCCATACTTAACTCATGAGAAACCTGATTCTAATAAGGGCATTAGCATGACACTGCCATTATTTCATTCTTGTGCATTTTGTAATGCCCCGTGGGCCTATTAAAGTCTCTGATACAGGTCATTGGTCCAGCTGGCAGTCTGCCCAGCTGCCTCCACGTCAGAATCTGATGTGGGAAAGCTGACAGATGGGACTGCAGTAGTCCTGCACTCCTAATGTGGAGTCCTCAGGCACTATTGACAGCCATGGACAAGTTTATTACTGTGTCTTCCATGGGTGCTATTTTTGCCCACAATCATGATTCAGAAAAAGTGCATGAAATTGAAAGAAAGTACAGATAATATCTTCAAATACCATACATAATTTTAAGGAATTCTAATTGATCAACTTTGATACAGCAGACATTTTAAGAAAATTATTTTTTTAACACCTGGTTCATCTATCTATCTATCTATCTATCTATCTATCTATCTATCTATCTATCTATCTATCTATCTATCTATCTATCTATCTATCTATCTGTCTATCTATCTATCTATCTATCTATCTATTTATCTATCAGAACACATTTTTCCTACTGTACATATTTTAAACAAAATCAAATATTGCTAGAGAATTTGTCAATAGCTGAACATTTGACCTACTTACAGCCTAAGGGCTGGGTTCTGCTTGAAAATAAGAAGTTCATATGACATGTAGTCAAGCATGTTGGAAGAAAAAGGGTTTATGGCTGTGACAGTGGCAGAGTGAAATGGTTTGAGATATCTGTCTCTGTTATTTCTTCATTCCTCTCAATACAGTGAATGGAATGGGAATGAGAATGGAATTTATGGTGCTAACAGCATAATAAAGAAGACATTTTGTAATTATTCAGCAACAGTTTTCATTGGAAGTACTTGCTGCAGAAGGAAATAATCTGTGCCCTGTGAAAACAGCTGACAGCATAATTTTGGGTGAACCGACCCTTTAACACTTCATGAACCTTAAGTGTTGAATACTTCAGTAAGAGGTCTGCTGGTGACAAGCGTTTGAGTGAATGTTTTATCCTTATGTAGTTTTTTGTACATAAAAAGTACAATAGTAAATTCGATTTTGTCCAATAGTAAATTCAAATAAATTAACAATAACATCAACTGCTAGCTAAGTTATATATCTGCTATAGTTCACATGGACATTTTCCCTTTGAGCTGACATAAAAGCTGACTGCCTGAAGTTGCCACAAAAGTTTCATATTTTACAATTACAATTTTTCTGGTTTATAATAATTCCCTGTAAATTAATAATTATATCCCAAAGATGATGCCATACTGACACTAAAAAGACTGTTACTGTGTAGCAAGTGCATTGCGGGGTAGGTAGATTTGATTTATTGATTGGCACAGTGTGCAGTTTTAAACATTAAAGATGCACTGCACCGGAGTTAACTCGGAGCTAATTTGCATCCGTGGTCCCCCCACAATCAAAACATACAACAGCACAACAACAAACAGTGCAAAGCAAAAAAAACACATAGAACACGTACAAAATACAAAATACAAAGCTACATACAACAGCACATCACATACACCCACAATGTCAATTAGAAATTAATAATGTAAACTTGTCAACAGACTCAGTGGTCACACAGCTGATTTGTATTTAGTAGATTTTTTCATTTGGCCTTGAATGTATTGACTGAACTACAGTTCTTCATATCATCAGGTAGGGCATTCCACTGAGTTGTGGCTTTCACACAGAAAGCTGACTGCCCAAATGCACTGTGACAAAATGGTATGGTAAAATCTTGTATATTCTGGAGGATTTAGTAGAACTTACTCAGCAAGTGTACACAAAGTTGTAGTAGTGGAGAAGGGGCCAAACCATTTAAAATTTACTAGGCACAAATTTGAGAATAATCTAAAATTGTCAAAGCTCAGTAAATTGTATTTCTGTGATGGAAATACATTTACTTTTTGTCCAGAGTTTTTAGAGTTTGTTTGTATAAGGACTCAAGAGGTCTTATGGCTGTTTCTCCAGCCTGCCCCCAACATTGTGATGCAATAAGACATATGGGAAAGAATCATAGCATGCATAAATATCTTTGCTGCGACCAAAGAGAGACAGTTTCTAATATGTCTAAAATTTGCTAAGTTGTACTTTATGGTTCTAACCGTTTTTTAAACATATTTCTTAAAGTTCAAATTTGGATCACCAAGAAAACACCAAGATATTTAAAATCAGTAACTATGTCAATTTTTTCACCTTTGATGAAAATATCAGCGTTAGGAGGTTGTACCATAGTTTTAGAGAAAAACATACCTTTTGTCTTGTTAACATTTAGACTCAGACATGATTGATCAAGCCAATGTGTGATCCTTTCCAATGCAATGCTTAGCAACAGCTAACTCAGCTGTTTTTGCATGTGTGTACACAACGGTGTCATCTGCACACATTTGTAGTTCTACATCCTTGTGGAACACCCATTGTGCACTTCATGTTACCGGACAGTGTGTCACCAACTTTAACACATTGTCTCCTATTAGATAAATATGAAGACATCCATGCCAGTGCTCTAGATGAGAAGTTAAATTTAGAGAGTTTTGATATTAAAAGATCATGATTGACTGTATCAAATGCTTTATGCAGATCTAAAAATACAGCGCCCACCTCTCCTCCTTTGTCAAGTCTTGATTTAATTTGCTCTATTAAGTGCAAGGTAGCAGTTTTGGTCGAATGATGTGCTCTAAAGCCAAATTGCATACAATGTAGACCAAAATTGCTTGTATTAAGAATTAAGTTGTCATTAAACAATTGTTTAATGACAAGCAGCATTTGAGAGTACTGGCAGTATACTTATTGGTCTGTAGTTACTGGCTTCAAGGCGGTCCCCAGATTTAAAAATAGGTTTGACAATAGCACATTTCCAGTCATCAGGAAAGGAGCTGTGTTTAAAAGACAAGTTAATTAAATGAGCAATAGAGGGAGTTAAAATATCTTTGTGTGATTTGACAAACATAGTGTCAAATTGCAAAACATCTCTTCTTTTGGAGCTTTTTAAGGAGCTGATGATTTTGTTTACTTGTAACTCATTAGGCTCTACCAGCTCAAAAACCTGACCTGTAGCATCTATAGGAACAATATCCAGTCTCCAGTGGGGTGGTGGGTGGGATAGGATGTTGACATTGAGAGAAAGAGAGAGACAAGTTGATTATAAAAGAGTAAGAAGCCAGAATAGTCACCAGTGCCTGGACGGATGTCTCATCAGTGAAACACATCTCTTCACATTACATGCTGTTTGAATCCTCTTTTCCCACTATCCAGAGCTGCTCAAACACCCACATTCAGTGAAGCTGCTGGATCTACTGAGACTGCTTAGTTCTGTTATACAAGACATATCCCAAATCCCATATTACTACAGTATCAGCTGTTGAAATGACACAAATGTCTTATTTCTATTTTCAATACATTTGTTACAGTCCTTATTTGTGAGTTTTGACTGCTTTTAGGCGTTGTCCCAAATACAATCAATTAGTTCTTTGGCTTTCTGTCCATGGCTGGGTGTAATTGCTTACCCTGGCCCAGCCAACCCATCAAAATTATTGCTTATTAAAACTGGCTACCACCGACTTAGGAAAATGACTGCAGGCTTACTAATTGCCATAGCAACATTGACAGATGATGATGATGTGAATGTTCAAATATGTTAATTGCAGGTCTGGAGTCTAATGTTATATTGCATATCCATATGGGCTACAGTGGAATTGTTTGTCATTTACGCTACTGCTAAAATGCAAGGTTATTATCATTATTGTTATTATTACAACTACATTGGTCATTGCAAAATTTTGGTACACTATGTTATTATAATAGACCAAAAAGTGTGTCCTGTGCAAAAGGTCTAAATAAACATTAATGATGCAAAATGCAGTCCATGGTGCACTGATGGCTGTTTATACTCTACATATCACTGCTCCATTAGGCTTCCAGAATGTTGCACTGTTGCTAGGAAACTAAAAAAAAAACCCTCACTTTTTACTTTAATAACACCCAAAGTTTGATTCTCCTTTTGAGGACAAAATACAAATCTGGATCAGTGATCGCAAATGAAGACAAACCATCAAAATGAAATGTTTTTGCACAAGAAAATCATTTTCACTGATATGAAAACTGATGCCACTGGGCTCTGTGGCAAATGTGTGACTTGACACCATTTGGTCAATAAATTCTTCACAATGCTGTTCCTGAGTCAGTCCCTAAATTTTCCACTTCTGCTCTGACTAGACCTCGGAGATAGGAACAAGTAAATAAGAATAAACAGTAAAAGAATGATCTCCCTTTGTTTTGAGGCAAGATCAAGGCATTATGTTAATTTTGTTCAGCAGATCAGGTTTAATTACACATAGCACATCAACATAACAATAATAGGGCACAGTTGTATAATACAAAGCATAAATAGCATACAAGTTAAATGAAATTGGACGTATTAAACCTTGTGGAACTCCACAGAATATGTCAGCAAGATTTTAAACTTTCTCTAGAAGACATAGAATAGAGAATTTTTTTTCGTTCCATCTATGTCAATGAACACAACTCCTGACTTAGAAAACACATCAAAAATAAATGTTACATAAAAAAAAGTTTATGTGATTATTCCTTCCTGGGTTAATGTTCCAAATGAGTGCACCCCGAATCCAGAGCAATCCATTTCTCATCTCAGGTAATCTTACCCTATCTAAATTTTGGTTTAACCATCATTTAAGGCAAGTAGTCATAAAAAGTGAATTATACCCTCAGCTTTATTCAGGGCATTCTTTTAGGATAGGCATGGCTACTTCAGCCGCCAACCTAGGTATTTTGGCTGCCTCTCTGCAACGACTGGGTCGCTGGTCCTCTTCTGCCTACTCATCCTACATTCGCCCCAACATCAACACAGTTCTTGCAAATCAAAGATTGCTCAAGCCTTGATCTGGTAAGTCATACATATAACTGGTAGTGTTCTTCACTGGGCACACAGCTCATTTCTATCCTTCTGATTGTGCTAGCAATTTTACTCATTCATTGTTTATTCATTTCATTTAATTTACTCACCATAACCTGCGCACAGCAAAATGCTACATTATATCTGCATGGCATCCCTCAGTGTGCACAGGCCACCCTTTCTATTTCCCTCCTTACTCACGCACCCGCTCATGGTCGTATGACCTCTCATATTGGCTCACGCATCAGCACACGGTCTTCGGACCTCATATATCAGCTCACGTATCAGCACATGGTCGTCGGACCTCGCACATCAGCTCATGCATCAGCCTATGGTCTTTGGACCCCATGTGTCAGCTCACACATCAGCACATGGTTGTTGGACCTCACTCATAAGCTCACACATCAGCCCACCGTCTTTGGACCTCATTCATCAGCACATGGTCATCGGAACTCATATAACAGCTCATGGTCGTTGGCCCTCTCAAATCAGCTCATGGTCGTTGGACCTCTCAAATCAGCTCATGGTCGTCGGACCTCACATAACAGCTTATGGTTGTTGGACCTCACATGGCACATCACGGCACCCTCCACTCATTCTAGTTACTGTCAACTTACTCTCTGCTATTACTTCTTGTTCATTCATGAGCGTGTAATGATTATGTCATGATGTTATTATTACTGCATTCTGTCTAATTCTCCCTCTTTCAGGCAGGAAGACTATCTTCAACCATACATTAATTTCCCACTCCTCTCTCTCTCTCCCCTGCTCCTCCCGCTTTCACATCAGCTGTTTAGAGGTGTCACTCCTAGTTATCAAATCAGATTCCTCCAAGATCCCTAACCGCCAATCATGGCTTAGCTGTCAAACTTTAAAATCTGTTTTCCTCTCTGTCACTGTCAGCTGTCATTCCAGAGCAATCATCGGAACCCTCCTCCACCCCATCCACCTCCACGGCCGTGTCACAGCAGCTCATTCCTCTCCCCTTCATCCTGGATCACCATCTCGCCTTCTCCACTCTGTTACTTGGGCACCAGGCCTGAGTTCACCAGAAGCCACTACCACTCCACCAAGATCTACGCTATGTCATCACCACCACCAGTGTCTAGACTCCATCGGGGGGTTATCTTATTCTATTCTTGCATTCATCTCCCCCTTTCATATCTGGTGACATCACAATGGAGTCTAATCGCCAAAAAGACTTTTCCACCTACATCTATCATGCTTGTTCAATAAATATCATTTACTTCATAAGAAATTGAGTCTCTCTTGATTGAAATGCCTTTCCATTTAGCCAACAACATGACAAGGTTTCTCTTAGTGCTGCTATACTAAAATGTACTGTTAGAAAGAGTTGTTATTTTATTTGGCTTCAAGTGAAAGTGATGAAATGAGACTACTGTAAATATTGCTGTTGGTTGTGTGTAATGCTTTTTTAAAAGTTGTGCACAATGTTGTGGGCTGAATCCTATTAAAATTATGCATATTGCTGTTGGATGTGTTGAATGTTGTTTAAGCTGTGCATAATTCTGTTGTACTGCCGTACAGTGTGCACCTGGTTAACAAGTTTAAAAATAAACACATGCACACTTATAACTTATTTATCTCCATGTAAAGCCTGTACATGCAACACAAATGAAATGTATTTCTATGAAATTGTGCTGCACAATTTATCTTGAACTTGCATGGATATGTATTGTACTGTGCTGTTACTGTTAAAATATACTTAATTTCTAAAATAAATAAATAAAATGCAAATCTCATCAGATAATGATATTGCATTGAATCTGTCAACAGTCAGTATTTTCTGCTTACATTCAGTCATTTCCCTGGGAACACCTTGCCTTCACAACATATAAATAAGCATAGCAGAACGGGTCACCTATTTACATGAGTAGTACTTTTTAATTACATTAATTACACTTATGGGGTAATTATTGATGTGGTTATGGTTATTGATGTGTTTCTACTGTTCTTCTACGAGAGGAGAGATCTAGGAGAGATCAATTTAAAGGGAATAACAATATTTATTGAGAGATTGATAGACTGACATTTTGGCAAGTATACTCATAGCATCTTCATAAAGCGTATACCCAAATGAAGACAGAAGAAAGGAAAGGATCCCCTGAAGTCTAGATGCCGGTGGTGGTGGAGTGGAGCCAGCAGGTGTTTGATGGTGGTGATAGGGAGGATGTGGGTAGTTCATATAGTTTATATAGTAGGTCTGAAAGACAGACTGGCAGAATTGCAATGATTTTTAAAGAAGAGAATCAAAGGTCTGATGACCTTGACTTGAGGAACGCAAGGGGAAAGATCATTGGTCAGGTATGGGGACATCAGAATTGAAAATCTATGACTTTTGACTGTGGGAAAGTGAATGTGAGGAGAAATAGAACAGGAGGAACATTCATCCATAAGATAGAGATCATCCTTGGTGAACTCATGCCAAAGCTTCATTATGGAAAATGTAGCCTCTAGTTTTTTTTAAAGCTTGACGCATATAAGAGGTAAAAACCAGAATAATAGGCTTCTGATATATAGATTCTGAACATTTTTAAAATCTGTTCCTAGAGATTCCCCCAACTTAAAGATTTAATGCTAAATCACTGGAATTGTCCTCGAAGTTGGTATGTCACTCTTGGTCTTCAGTTGGGATTCTCATCATCCACTTTTCGAATGCCCCCTACACCTGCTGCACCCCCCTCTGTCTGTCCTCCTCCTCATTGATAATACCTTTTACCTGGTTTAATAATGGATAAATAAAGTTAAATAAAAAATGTTATTCTCTGTGTAAGAGGCTCCTCACCACTGATCACTGATGTCATTGGTGGTGAGAGTTCAAATTAAAAGACTGTCTTATGCAAGTTTCCTGTACACTAGAGTCTTCATGCTATTATGTAGTCATACTGTTAAGTACATATTGGAGAAAGCTAATGAATGTCAATGAACTGTATCAATTTTCTGGTAGAGTAAAACTGCAGAGCACAAGATCTGTGGATGGTTTGGAGTGTGTTCCTAAATGTGCTTTATTTTTGCTGTGACTGGAGTGCTGGGTAATGTAACTGCAAAGACGCCTATGACATAAATTTCATCAGCTGCTCATGTTGGTGTAGACCTCTGTGCAGATCCTGTGCTGCCCAAAATACATGACTGCAAGTACTTCAGGTGCCTACAAGCTTTCCAACTGCAGGAGGAAAATATGTATGCACACACTGTGTAATATGTACAAATTAGCATGCATGTTTGCTGTCTGAGTGCATGTCTATCCTGCAGTCAATTGATATATAACAGAAAACTGCTGTAGTAATTCAGTTATATAATGTGTACAGTCAACCTGTAATTGCAATTAGAAGACTATATGTATTCTTTACAGGAGGTGCAAATCATTGCCTGGCCAAAATCCAATCATTCAATATCAGGATGAAATGGGCCCCATGTAAATAATAAGTAAATCTTTATGTATATATAGCACATTTCAAAACCAGGGTTACAAAGTGCTTCACAAGGTGCAAATGAAAACATACCATGACAAAAGCATACAGTATAAATACATAATTCAATCAAAGACAAGCAAAAATGATTAAAAACAGAGAGAAAAAATCAGGGCTGCAAGGATGTTTGAGAACTCTAAAGGACTTTGAGAAAAGGTAGGTCTTGAGATGAGATAACCTGGGGGCCAGGATGGCAGAAGCTTAGTGAACACAGGTCCTGAAATTGGAGCATGGCCCTCGTTCAGATTACTTGAGAGGCCTGGTGGATCTGTATGGGGTCAGTAATTCAATGATATGTGATGGTGCCAAACTGTGTAGGGCTTTAAAAGTAATTAGGAGGACTTTGAATTCAATTCTAAATTTAGGGGGCCAGTGTAGATAAGCCAGCATCGGGGTGATATCAGAACACTTTGGAGTCTTAATTAGCAGCTGAATTTTGAACTAACTGTAAGCATGCTACAGGGTATTAGCTTAAACAGGAATACAGTGTATTATAATAGTCCATACCAGAGATGAAGTAATGGATGATTTGTTCAGCTCAAGTATGCATGACTTGATCTATCAGGGTGTCCTGGCTGCATAGGCCCTTATATATGTAAAGAGACTGTGTTAACGGTGGCACAGAGTATTTACCATGTGTACATAGGGTGGATGTTCTGTGCTGAATAAATTAAAATGAGAGGTGTATCACTTATTTATGAGCTTAACAAACAGCAGATGTCTAATAAAGGTTATTTGACTCTGAGAGCAAAATACTGACTGTGAATTTGTGTGAGTGTAATTCATTTAGAGGATTTATAGGTTGTGAATGTGGTGAAAATGTGGTAATAGACAGTGGGAAACAAAACACACATTATCTCAAACAAATTGTTGTTACAAGTTGTGGTCCTTTAAAGAATGTGACTCCCAGGGGCCCATAGAGGTCAGAGTCCTATCATGCATTTATCCAAGAAGATGACTAACCCCAGACAGGAGAGATATCTACAAAAAGAAGGCCACCACAGCACTGGATGATCTTGGTATCAGTGGTACTGTATAAGCATATGCATACGTGAAAAGAGAACTTTAATAACAAACAGTATGTGTAGCTTATTTGCTCTACTGCTTGTTTGCTGACTCTGCTTTTCCTCCTGTGCGGCCCTCAGCTCACATTCCCATCCAGCCGGGACTCATCCTGTGCAGGACAGAGACCGGCCAAAGGAGCCTTGCCCTGGTCCTCTTTTCCACAGTAGTCTGAACAATTACTGATCCCTGAACAGGAGGGAGAGATCGCAGGGTGAGAGGTCCATGCTCCATACATGCAGTAAGGAGAGGTTGCATTGTGGAGGTGGCTGAAGGCTTCCTGTAGCCTGAGAGACAGCGCTATAAGGTATGAGAGAAGATGAAGCAGAGTTCAGTAAGAGGAGATAGGCCTCCCCAAAAAAACTCCCACATTGAAG
This sequence comes from Thunnus thynnus, assembly GCF_963924715.1. Classification (NCBI taxonomy): domain Eukaryota; kingdom Metazoa; phylum Chordata; class Actinopteri; order Scombriformes; family Scombridae; genus Thunnus; species Thunnus thynnus. The sequence goes on along the minus strand of NC_089532.1, from coordinate 30,073,777 downwards.
TGTTTTCTCTGAAAACCTCTGAGACACTTGAGATAAGTTTTCACCCCAAGATGCATCACAATGTCTTCCCTGTGCTTCCCCTCCTCAGCTCAGCGAGCAGTGGCTGCAGGGAACTCCACGACCTGAGGAGATGGTGGGTGGTGGACAGTGGAGGTGCAGTAATGCGCAGGAAAAGCATCCCCAGAATCCTTTGGTTGTTGCCAAAGTTAACATACACCAGGGGATTCAGTATCAAAGTTTCCAATATTTGGCTCCACAAACACAATAGCCACTACAAAAACACAAGCCGAGGAGTTCCCTGCTGGCTATTCAAATAGAAAACGTTTAATTATGAACATTTGGGAAATCAAACTGCTCTGCCTTGGGTACTTTGCACCAGGCTCCCTCCTGTGCTTGAAAGCATAGCTTGAAGTCTTTCACCAACATCCAAACTCTGCTCAGTTTCACCATTGTCATCCCACTCTGTAGGGCAGTGTTTCTTCATTTCAACTTCATTTATGTAGTTAAGATGAAGAAGAGCCTGCTGGAACAGCCACAGTGTATAACTGTGGGATTTACAGCCAGAAAAAAAGGAAAGCTGATATGATGTTATTTGTTAACTCAGGACATTTTTGATACTTGATCCATTATGTAAGATTTATGATGGCCCCCACTCCCCCGAACGTTTTATCTTAACAACTCCCTTCCTCAAAATCCAAAGGCTTCTGATTGCCATTGCCTGAGGCTGGCTCAGCTAATCAGTAAAGGCTGAATGCTAATGTGGAATATTAAGGAAACTTGTTATAGATTCTGTCGGTAGGAAAAAATTATTGCATACTTCTGCAAACATCCAAAGGCTTTTAATACCATTTAGTGAAACTATCATGTCTGCAGCCTCAGCCAGATGTCATGACAAAACTAGTTGAGTATTCATTCACAGTTTCCCAGCTGATCAATCTATGTTCAACCTATCATGTCCTCTCACTTTGTGTTAGTGCATTCTCTTACTAAACATACAGTCAGACATTTCTAATGCGCTATACAGCCTCATCCAGAATCTGTTCCATATACTGTATCTGTTATTCCATCTCTGTGCTCATTTCCCTCTCGGCCAGGTGCACTGTGTAACTGCTGTTCCTCTCTAGTGACACTTAATGTATACACAAATGAATCACTGATTTGGCAACGAGTAGTGACACAATTAATCAAAATGTTTAAGTGCTGTGAAACAAAGAGGGCTTGCGCATTGTTAGGCATCCATGTAACAACTGAAGACAGAAAATAAATCTTATGGGTACATTCGGAATGCTTAGAAAGTATCCCATTTACATGCCATCCACAAAAATAACAATCAATATATGTAATGATTTATGCATTAAATAGTTTTGCAAGTCTACTTTATTATTTTTAGAGGAAGTCTGTCTTTATCTATTTTCTCCAGCAAGTCAAGCCTGAGTTACACCTTACATATAGGCTCACAGGTCAGTCTCTAAACACTTTGTTCATAGAGACTACGGACAATCTTCCAGGGTTCATTGTTAAAATTGGGTGGAAACAATTAGAGTTTTAAAAAAATCCTGCATTGCGGAACCAATCCACACTCTTTTAGGGCGGCCCTTCACATTGGGGTGGTGACATGCAGTTCACTATGGAGGAGAATGGGTGGGGGGGGGTCAAACTTTTATCATCAGTTATATTAATGCATAATAATATTGCTGTCCGCTATTTTATATGCTAATACACAGCATACATTTTTTGTCTTGTACCAAACATGTAAGAAATTGTATGTCACTTGAAGCTACCTGAATTCGAAGTCCCTGATTGTTAGAGGAGTTACTGAGGACTCTAGAAATACCTTCAAAACAGCAGCAAGTGTACTTCTGGGTTTTTCAAATATTGACAGGGATTTATTTGTTTGTTTGTTTTTGGAGGCACATTGCAGTTTCTTTCACTCTTTCTTGCATTATGTTTGGAAAACTCAACAGCACTTCACCTTTTCAGAAACAATGTGCTGGTCACTCTGGACAATCCACAGACCTCCTCTGTGATAAACTTTCACTGGAACTGCTGTCTACAGAAAAAAAGGTCACTTCTTGGATGTATTTTCTTATCTCAGCTTCAAAGGTTCTTGACTTTGGAAACAACAGCTGAGAAAACTCAACTTAATGTGGCAAGAGAGGGGGAGTTTTTAATAGTGTCAACTATGCTACCTCAGGGAATTTCACCCTAAAGAAATTGAGTCTAACCACTTTGGGACTCAAATAAGAAAGGTCACACAGGCTCCAAAACACCTTGTTTGCATACTTGCCAACATTCCTGTTTTTCCTGGGTTTCTCCCATGTTTTCACCCCCTCTTCTGATGTGCTCCCGTTTTGTTGTTTCTCCTCAGAAACTTTGATAATTTGCCTGGTCCACAATCTTTATTATGAATAATAGTTATACACACAGCTCAATACGTTTTATATGTTTGTCTGAGGTTACCCAAGTTGCCAGATTACCTATGAAACACAATCTAGGCTATGTACACAATCCACACACAATATACAATTTCAACCCATCCATCACCACAACCTGATTCAAGGGCCAGTGCTCAGCTGCTCTCATTGCAGGTAGTCTTTCCTCCTGTCCTCTGTCCTCCTCCCTCTGCTGCTGATGTGATTCACGGCTGCAGGTACCGCTGGTAGAGAGGAGGGGCTGCTTTGTCTCAGGCAGCAGCTAAGTTTACAAGGACTTGACCAAATTTTTGTGTCATTAGCTTAACCAGCGTGCTATGGTTGTGTAAAACATACTGGCAGTGGATGGGACACTGCAGGCAAAGCAGTTGAAATATCGCTTTTCAGCAAATTTATGGTTGTTGAACAGGTGGTTTGACAAAATACTTATTGGCTTTTTACTCGTGACGGTTTTGTTGCACTTAAAGTAACAACCATAGTTGTCATCTACTTGAGTAAATTTCAAAGAGCTACATTACTTCTCAAAATTTAAAAAATACTCAAAATTACTCCTAGGAGAAGGAGACAGGGCATGTCATATACTTTGTGTATATATATGCCCAAATCCAAATACGTCATTCGGCAGAGCACAAATAGTGGGTTTTTGATGAACCTTTATTTCGTACAAATATTTTAAAAAATTATTTGTTTTGGGGAAGAAAAAAAACCCATGTCAAATACCAGCATGCAGGTCGATTACAACATTGCTATCTCAGTCTCTCTCCTCTGCTCCACTGTTTTGTCTATCAGCAGGTCTCAACGAGGGAGTCACATCCACCTGCTACATGATGCACATGCAAGTGTGTGTGTGTGTGTGATGGTCTACTTAAAAAAAAAGATGCACACAAACCACACACGCCCAGTTGAACAAAGGGAGGACACAATACATGGTGGGTATCTATAAATACAAGCAAAAAAAAAAAGAAAAGGGAAAAAAGAGGAAAAAAAAACAAAAACACACACTGCTATATTATTACAGTGAACTCAGTAGCATTCCCAGTGTCCTAAACGGACAACTGCAGTTCAGCTTCAGGGGAAAAACCTAATCTGCCACATTACCTTACTGTACCTCTGAAGTTTTGGTAGCATATCATAACTGAAGTATATTATACCATGACTTCATAGATTCTGCAGAATATCAGTGTTGATTTTTCCCTGACTTAGTTTTATTTCCCAGTATTGTACCTCGTAGGTACCAGTATTTACAAAAATAAGAATTAATTTCTTTTTGCCTCTCCTGCCCAGTTGTTACTCCCTTGTTCCCCATAGTCTTGTTTTCTTCCACTGTACTTGCATTTAAGTACCAGTTGGAACCAAAAATTATTTTATTGGTACCTGACTTACTTGATTCTGAATAGTGGGTTACCCAACTCTTATATGCATTAGTTAAACCTAAAACAATCTGTCCCATGTTAAAACAGCTACAGCCCTCAGTGTGCTATTGTCATTCATCTCTCTTTTGTTCCCTTTTATATTCAGCTCCTACTGTCCTTTTTTACACCTTCCTCTGTTCTGCTATATGTTATTATGTCCGGGGAAGGCCATGTCTTTTCCTGCCATCCAAATAGCTCTCGGCACAGCAGCCACAGGTGGCTTCTGCTGCCCTGCAGCTCCAAATCTTCCTTAGCCAAACACAACAGCAGTCTGGCCCATGAGGCCCATGTCAAATAGCTTCTTTAGTGAGTGCACCGAGGTCTAACAGATCATTTTCATCTGAAGCTTTCGGTGTTGGGAGTTTGGTTGCAGAGTCCTACACAAGCACATTCCCTTCTCTTGCAGCTGAATGGCTCAGTGTCACGTTGATATGTGGATACAACAGAGCAGTGACGGCTACTCCATCAAAAGCACAACATATCACCAAAACAGAAATCATTTCATATCAAAAACACGCATGTTCAGCATGACTCAGACCTGCTCTCAAATGATCAAAGAGGTCAAAGATCAAATTATTACAGCCGCCTTCCATAATTACTGGCATTTTTCAAATGAATGTGGAACAACTGTAATGTCATATCTCACGTATCCTTTCATGCAACAACTTTGGTTCTTTAAATGTATTCTTTAATTACACTTAGTGACTTAAGGACAGAAACAATTAGATAGATCTATGACATTATTAAGCCCTGACTTTCTGGTTTAGCTGGAAGGTAAAAATGGTGGTTATGATTTGATCAAATCTATGGCCCAGACCACAGAATATAGACAATGAGCATTACTCATACATCTGTGCAAATAATATGACAACAAATATAAGGAAAGCACAAACTAGACATACCTTGAAGTACACCACAACCAAATTTGCTAATATAAACATCAAAAGTATTAACACCAGATTAGTTTTTGTATTAGGCAACTGGAATTCAAAGTTATGATTTTCATTATACCAAATTTTTTCAGCGATAGCTACTCAGTGCACTCACATTCTGTATTTACCTGGACTAGTGTATACACTAGTTCAGATTGTTACTGGCAAAGTCCACCATTACTGTGAGGGATTCAATTTGTGTACCCACAAGCAAGGGATTGACAAGAAACTATCAATATACCTACTGGATGTGATGATGCAGAAGTGAAGTGCATGTGCACATTTCATGTAATGTGGAAGAAAGCATTTGATTACAATATCAGTACAAGTCCATCAGATGACATCATTAATTTAATATTAATCTTCTTTATTTAAACAACATGATGAATTATATCAGTCCAGTTTGTTTGGCTGCCCTTACAACAGATACCCCCCAGTGGTGAATAATAGAGCTCTGAGTGCCCAACACAAAACCTGGTACTTTATCGAGACAGGTTGTAGAACTTTTTGTCATTTTGTTGCATAAAGCTGTTGGCTCAGGTTGGGTCAATGTCATTTTTAAAGGTTTCTCTCTTACCCTGTCTAAGTGGGCCAATTGTTTGAGTTCATGTGTTCTCATATGTTGCAAGTAGATACACAATGCCCCACAGGAAGAGGGAGCAGTCAGATTGTAAAATAAGAAATACAGCTCAGGTCTCAGGACAGGTTAAAGTCTTAGATCAGTTCTTAAAAATGTGGGTACAGGCCCAGATCAGGTCTCTGTTTTAGCCCCGTGCAGAACTCTAGTTGAAAGATGTGTCATTTGAAACATAACTATGTGACCAGTATTGTTAAAACACACTTGCTGTTGCAACCCATAACCACAGGTGTTGCCAAATCCACAAGTTTAAAGGTTTATAAACACCATATTAGCATAATCCAAGACAATATTCCACCAATGACATGAGACAGAAATCATAAGTCTTATGAATCGGATTTGAGTAATGCACGAACAGGAAGTCCATCACAGAATAGATCATAGATCAAATGATACTTTTTGTGTCTGCGTATCCACGAGGGTCTGTGTAAAGTCAGTTTTGTTATATGCACTTTTCCTCAAAAAGGCCCAAATATACAAAAGGCCCTAATATACTCCTGAATGGACATGGACAAGGGCACTGGATGCAAATGCAATTTAATTTACACCACACTGAGTGCCTGCATAGGCAGTTGTGTTCACAAATATGCTGCCACTCTGAAAATGTATATGCAAAATTATAAGCTGAGTACAAAATGTGTGGATGTAGACTTGCGTGCAAACCATATGTGTGACTTCATATGCGTGAACATGTCGGCCTACAACAGAAACCTACTGTATAAACAACTGCTTGAGCCTCTGCTGTCTCTTGTGGAGCATAAAGTTCAGGGATGTATTTGCCTTCTCAGTTCTGTACTTTCCTTATTTCTGTGGGTAACCGTACATGTAGATGGATGAGAAAAGCCTTTTTCCTGGACTCATCATTTTTCAATACATTCAACAATCATATTGGGAGTTATCCAAAGAGGAAGGGGCAAAGAAATCTGTATGTACGCCAACAGAAGCCTTCACAGACCACAGCACAGTGAGGGGCACAACTCTTTTTTCTTGGATAATCTCACCTTCTCTCTGTTACTGACATTATAGATTGTAAAACCCAGCTGGATCCAGAGAACCCATGGACGTTTCTGGGAAAGGTAAGAAATTCATAACTGAAGTAGAAACAGTCTTGGCAGATATTGAGGTCTTTAGGGATACACCAAAAGATAAATGACCACACATCATGACAAAATAACTCCTGGAAGGCCCTGAACATCACACACTGATGATATGGAGCAGTGTATGAGGATCTGACAGTGGAATTTTCCATCAGAGTTTTATACATTTACTACTGTGTTCCTGCACAGTATTGAACAGGCACTTAACACTCTTCTTTGTTGTCAATGGGACTTGTGTTCTGAGCAAACAGTCGATTTTGTGTGGTATGTGAATATATCTACATCTTCAGACTTTGATCTACAGCCCCCACCCTCAGTCCCACCCCCACCAAGCCAAACCTAAACTATTCACTCAGTCTTCAGCTTCCTACAAATGGGAGTCGGCAAAATGTGCTGAGCTCTTTTCATGTCCTACTGTAAACACAGGGCGGCTCTGACTCAGAACATGAAAGGAAAACGAAGGGAAGAAAAATGGATCAGAGTGACAGAGTACCCAGATTTGAACTGGATGACAGGATTTGTACCTGATGTTAACTTTAAGCCTTTCTCAAATACCTCAAAACAGTTGGATGTTGTGTTTTCAGCTTAAGGCCTTGGCAGGTGTGTAACATGATTAGCTAGCTTCATGGAATATGATTCTCTTCTTCTGGAGCCCGTTGCTCCAACTTCAAAGTTAGCCGAGTTATAACATACATGTACCAAAATTAACGCATCACTTAATTAAAACAGGTTGTACCAAACAAACTAGTTACTGTATACAGAATAAAGAAATATACCTATAATTGCCAAGGTTGGGTTGTACCATCTGTTCATGAATGTGTTACTAAATTTGTGTGTGAATTCTGTCATAGTAACTGCAAGCTAATTTCACACTAGTGATTTATTAAATTTGCTTCTCCCTTAAAGTGTCAGGAATGTCTTAAGTAGTCAGGACTTTATTAATGTGTGAATCAGTTGCTCCAAAACATCCATTGTGCTGTCCAGTCAAAAGCTGCCATCTATGTAATAGTCACTGAAGCATCACCATGGATGTATTAAAGAATCGGTTCACATCTTTTAAGCCTATCTTAAAACAACACATAAGCACATTGCAACTGTGCTTGGTGTCTATAATCATTCCTACTCTCCTTACTGGCTGTGAAGAAATTGTTTCTGCCTGTTCTTCCAATGTAAGTGATGGTGGATAAAATCCACTATCTGCATTCTGTCAGTGGACTCTCAGCTGTTTGAGTTAGTTAAGTGGGCATCTTCGAAAGTTATAGCCTTTTTAGTGCTTATTTCCCTCTTGTTTTTCCCCAGATAGTGTTTCTTGCAGAGCTACAAGAGACATAGTAACGCAAAATGGGGAGTTCTGTACTAAAAAGACTTTGTTTGTATTTAACTCAGACTCCTTCTATTAGCTTCTGCTTGACTTTAGAATGTATTTTTACACACACACACTCGTATTTTAATGCTGTTGTTAATTGTTTGTGATGTGAAAACATCAAAAGAAGTAAAAAATAATGTAATTTCTAAGTCACATGAGGTCCCCAGGTAATAAAAGGCTATGAGTGGAAGCGCTGTAAACGTCTCCTGATGATGTAATAGAAAACTGGCTTTGCCAATTCATTTCGAAAGAGAAATGGCCAGTGGAGAAACTCAGCCAGCTGATCAATGGTGCAACTTCATCACTCACTCACTCAGTCATTCGCTCAGGCAGTCAGTCACTCTCTCACTCAGGGACAATTGCATGTGTAGGACTGGCCCCGCTGTTGCAGTCCAGCCAAAAAAGTGTTTCCTTGTACATGTGAGCATGTAAGTGTTGTTTTAAGAAAGGTTCACATTACTTGCCCTGTAAAACTGAGTCATTTGGTTATGTTACATATTATGTTACAGATAAGTCTTTACTGTCTAAGACATTTGAGTTTAATAGTGTAACCCAATTTAATAAATCCCTAGTTGTTAGCTGGTGCAACCCAGTCCAGGAGAAGTGTTTTTTTAAATTTTTTTTAAGTGAGAGGTAGTTGGGATGGCGGGGGAGGAGGTGGTATCTTGGCACAGGAACTGTTATTGCATGTCTGCAGGTGTTTGGTAATTGGATTAATGCAGGAGCAAAAAGAGGAATGTCTTTCCTCCACAGGCTGTGAAGCCCCGAAGACAGACATGTTTGTTTCATGCAAGCAGGTGAGGGAATGCATGATGACAACCTTTATCTTCCCCACAACTCACCCACACAGCACCTCCTGTAACTCCAAGAGAGTTTTTGTTTCTTCAAATGTGACAGTAAAAAAGAAAAGCCCCTGGCCCGGTGCAGCACTCGCCCTTCAGAGCAGGAGTTTATCTAAAAGCCTAAGCATAACAAGAGCAGCGGGGATGAAGGATGACGATGAAGGGCCTCCTCAAGGTTTGATCCCTCTCCAAGAGCAACTAGGGTAACCTTAGCCAAACAACCCCCCCTTGCGTTCTTCTATGTTCCTTACTCCTTCCACCCAGAGTGTCTGGATGAGGCCAAGACTTTGTGAGGCTCTAGACAAAACAATTGGTGATGTTATAAAAGGCAGCATGGCAAAGTGTCCTGTTGAAATGTTGAATAGCTATGTTGGAGGTATCTCAGCTTGTTGAGAGGAGAAAGGCTGATAGGGGACATGTCATACAGACAAACTTATTGTTTTTGTTTTTTATTTCAAAGGAGCAAACATTTTGGGAAATTTAGTTGCTTGCTAACCTCCCTTTCCTGTCCAAGGTGAACTTCAGGACCACCTTAAATGCAACAACCTATTTGAAAAATTTCATTCAGGTTTATGTTCAGCACACAACACTGAAACAGCTTTGCTCAGGGTTATGAATGACCTGCTGATGGCAGCTGATACAAGATCCAATTCTCCTCTGATTCTCCTTGGCCTGAGTGCTGCATTTGACACTGTGGATCACACTATCCTCTTAGAGCACCTCCTCACCACCATTGGACTGTCAGACTCTGCACTTAAATGGTTATAGTCCTACCTTTCCGGTAGGACTGAGTATGTCTCACTGGGAGGATGCAGGTCTAGATTGCTCCCTGTCACCTGTGGTATTCCACAAGGATAGGTTCTCGGCCCGATCCTGTTTACCCTCTACATACTCCCCCTTTGACGTGTCATCAGCAGACATCAGATGTCTTCATTGCTATGCTGATGATACCCAGCTATACATTAAAACTGCCCCAAACCCTTCTGCAGTCATGTCACGCCTCAGCACCTGTCTTAAAGAGATAAAGGCCTGAATGAGCACAAATTTCCTCCAGTTAAACAGCACAAAACTGAAGCTCTCCTTATTGGCACTCCATATCAGGCTCAGTCATCCCCCATACCTCATCTCACCTTTGATGTCCAGGACATCCCCCTTTCCTCCTCAGTCACTGATCTGGGTGTTAGGTTTGAGCCTCAGCTGACTTTTGATGGCCATATAAGACATCTGTGCAAAACCTCTTTCTACCATCTCAAAAACATCTCTAAACTCCACCCCTCTCTAACCCTGTCAGATGCAGAGAAACTCCCTGGCTGGAGCATCCAGAAACTCCAGTATCCTGATGAGAGTGCAAAAACATGAACATATAACACCAGTTGTTTTCATTGCATTGTCTCCCTGTCTCCTTCAGGATTGACTACAAAGTTGATCACACCACAAACCTCCACCTGCATGCTCAGATCTGCCAGCAGCTTGCTCCTCTGGCCCCCCAGTACTTAGCTCTGCACCATGGAGGACTAAGCCTTCTGCTCTGCTGCACAATGCCTGTAGAACAGCATTCCTAACCATCTGAGGGCAGCGCAGACCCTAGTCTCTTTTAAAAAAGGCCTAAAACCTTTCTATTCAGGAAGGTTTGTTCATCTTAGGGCTTCATCTTAGGGCATCTAAGGCTTATTCAGCTTATTCATCTTAACTCTTATTACTATTTTCTTTATGTTGTGTGTTCTAATGTTATTAATGCTGTAGCACTTTCTCACTGTGAATGAAAGTGCAGTATAAATTAAATTGATTTTTATTATTGTTATTATTATTTATTATTTTACCAGAAGCCTAATGAGAAGATCAATATTAATTTCAAATCAGACAATGCATCTACATCACTTCAGGGTTTTTTTCTAGACTTTTTTCAATGCCAAATGAGACACCAGGTTTCTGTAGTTGTGGTAGAGGATTAATGGAACCTGACTGGCACGTGTTAATATCACATGCAGACTCCATGATATGGGTCAAACCCATGTCAGCCAACATGTATCAACTCACTCTCCTCCCAACCTGAGTGGATACTGGTTGGACACTGGCTGTCTTTGGTCACTGGGTATCTCTATGGTGAAGGAATATAAACTTTAAATTTAAACTGACATTTAAACAAAAACAAGACACAGAGAGAGAAATAAACAACACACTCCAGTAGGAAAACAAAAGAGGGATCTTGTATATGTACAAAAGAGACATGAAACTGAAACTTAAAGTTCCCCTCCACTCAAAAGTATGTTTTTTTTTTTTTTTTTTTTTTTTTTTTTTTTGAGGGAACTTAAAACCAGGCTCTTCCACTTCAAGATTCTGAATATAGTTTACTGGACCCCACTCAAGTTATATAGAGTCAAGCTAACACAAATCTGGAATGCTGGAGATGCCAGAATGGGGAGGGTACGTTGATTCATATGTTATGGAGCTTCCCCGAAATACAAGACTTCTTGTCTGAGATTCACAAAAATATTACACAAATCATAGGGTGTGATGTGCCTTTCTCCCAGAGGCTGTATACCCTGGGCAACCTGTCACTCCTTGAGTATATCCTATCCCTTCATGCAGAATAGGTGCAGACTGCACTGATGCTAGGGCACAAGCTCATCATCTCAGAATGGAAGGCCCCCTCTGCCCTACCTGGAAATATCTGGCATAATCAATTAGGGAGAATAGCTGCACTGGAAGGCCTGTCATACAGACATGACCAGAGTGGAAAGTTTCCAGTTGAAATGGGAGCATTTTCTCTCGAACATTAGAGGGTCAGACCAGGGTATAAGACAGGGAGGGGCTCAAGGTCTCAAACCCTGGACACATTTCGAGTATCTGGATACATTATTGCTATTTTTATTTATTTACTTATTTTTTCTGTGGCAAGGGATTGGCCTGCACTACATTTCATCATTATCACCACTGTATCTGATATCACTGAATGTGGTGGTATGTTATTGTTCAGTATTATCCAGGATGTCTTCATTGATTTAGTTGTTATTTATCTTTAAAAATAACAACTAAAAATTTTTTTTTTCTTTTTCATTCTTACATTGGTATGTCTGTCAGTTTTTCGTTTTTGTTCTCTCTTTTGTTTTCCATGTACACACACTGACATTAGTACTGCTGGTTGTTCTATCACCAGATATTTATCAAATGTATGCTTGTAATGTTTATTTCAAAATGCCAATAAAATTGTTAATCATGAAAAAATATGTTTTTCTTCTTATTCCTACAGTTGGATGTTTGAGCTTCACTGTGTAGAATGATGTGCAGTATTTGACACTACACAGTAAAAAATGGAGCGTTAGTATTTCAGAGTAAACCTATTTTAACCTAGGTTGAGTATTTATAACTATATGGAGAGTAAACTTACTCTAAGAGTAGAGTTAAAAGTCGGTGTAAGATTCTGCAGACATGCAGTGAAAAGTTCAACTCTACACAGTGATGATTACGCGCCTGTTTGAACACTGGTCCTGGGAGCTCTGGATCGGTGCCACAGTTGCATTGTTGGCAACATCGTTTAATAACTCTATTTCAACTAAACACATTTTGATAGTTTCATTAATGTCGATTTAGGACATTATGGCAACATGTACCCTTTTGTTTGATGATATTATCGAGCAGCTACATGCTAGCACTTGCTAACAGTTCAGAAGTTTACATCTTTTCATTGGGTTAAGATGCACCTATATAACAAGTTAACTACGTATTTTTTTAAAGCTGCGGAGATAAGAATGAGTGCTGCCTGTCTTATGGCAAAGTTTTAACAACCAAATTATTGTTTATTAGTATGCTAATCGCTAGTAAAGCTAATCGCTAATTTTTTCCATACTAGGTGAACTTTAGGAAGCCTCTGTTTCCATCAAGTGAACTACTGGTTTATACTATTTTTAAACCAGATGCCAAAGGAATATGCTGATTTAGATTTCCTAGTTTCACTCCTTATTTAGTGAGTGACGTGTATTTTTCATTTAATATAAATTACAGTGAGCTATAGTTTTTAGCTATTGTGTATTAAACTTAGAGTGCAGTAATATTACTCTTTACCATTGAGCTAACGTTAACCTGTTACTTCATGCTTCCGTCTTCATACTGTAACAGCTAAGTAATATTAAGTTTGAAGTTATGTTTCTATTTGATATAAAAATCACTTCTGAAGCACATTAACAGGTAACCCTTTTTTAAACTGTTTTCTTCTCATTGTTTATTTTAACAGAATATGCTGCTGCATGTTTTGTTTGGTGGGGAGCAGAAGTATGTTAGGCTGTCTGACCTAACATTTGATGCCTTCATGAAAGAAAGTTAGTTTGTACATCAAGATAAAACAATATCACAACTTTTTACTTGGTTAATACACCCAATTCATCATAGAGCCATAATAATACTTGTTTCTGCTGTGCATTGAAATGGATGAGAATGACCTATTTATTTCAGCTTCAACTCATCAGCATTTTGTGAAGACATGAGGTTTACTACTTAGTTGGCCCTTTGATTCTCATCAGAGGGAAATGCATGGCCTTTCAAATTTTGTAACAATTTCTGTAATATTCTTTTCCTTCTCTTTTTCCTTCCCTTTATTTCAGTGTGCCTAAAATTTAAAATACCAGAAGGCAGACAGTTAGATATGAAGATGTATGATCAGACTGACACAGAAGTTGACGCAGAGGTTTTTGAAGAAATAGTGAAGGAGTCACCTGGAACCTTCCGAGTCATGTTGAATAATGAAGAACTTGGTAATCACTGACCATTCACAAATGTGTTCATATTAAACTTAAAGGTTGAGATGGGAGCATTAACAGTTCCATTTAATATCTCTGTTTTGTTCATATTCCTTAATGCACAGATGCTTCTCTATCATCATCCTCAGTTGCATCTGATGATACTATCATTCTGGACTTCACAATGTGTGACCCTCCTGAAGAAGCACTCACTGCTGCAGGAAGTCAACTGAAAAGGCTATGCCACATCAACAATGAGGCAAAAGCGGTAGGTAGTGGACATTGTTGTTAAGTGTAATCCAGATGTTGTTGCATTTCAGTGTTTTTATGTAATAATTTTCCAGTCTTCTGTATGGTTTAAAATTTTCTGACTGCATACTTTATTTCCATTTAAGTTGATTGAAGAAATCCTAATAAAGCCTGGCGGTGACCACATCATGCAGGAGTATGCAAAAACCAAATCTCTGACAGATGCTACCAGAAGACCGATGATAAACATACTTGCTGCTGAGATGACAGAAACATATGGGTAAGAATCATACATGTAGGCTATGAAGAAACATTGTTAGTATTGGATTGTTTTTAATTGTGTTGTCCAATGCCAATTGAGAGACCGTCATCATTGAATTCTTACATTAGGACATCCCCCCTACAAGTGTGAGAGTGATGTATGCACAGGGGATAGTTGCTCTGTTTCCATATCTGAAAGACCCATATTCACAACATGGATATGTAAGTAAAAGTATCCTTGCAACATTAAAACACATAATTGCCCTTAGACATGTTGATGGCATAGTCAGTCTGCATGTATTTAATTACATAGGAACATTACTACGATCCAGAGAGCGGTTCGGGATACCTTGCATGGCGGTTGAAGACCATTCAAAGAAAAATTGCAGAGGAAAGAGGTGCCTCAGTTAGCAAATCTCCCAAAAGTAAGTTTACTTATCATTTACATATGATATTGATGAAATCTGTATGCAGGAGTCAATAAAATTGTGTTAGTCTTAAGTTGGTGGGCCAGGCCATGGTCGACGCAGACCCTTCACTGCTGAGAAAGTGTTATCTGATGAGGATGTGGAAGCAGCTATTGCTGTTTTGAAACACTCTGCTAATGAAAACACTGTCCGTGAGAAGATGAAAGCTACCTTCATCTATCGTCATTCAATGGTCAAAGATGAAAAGGAAGCAGCAGATGTCTTCTCAGTCTTCCCACGGTTTCTGGACACACCGGGACTGGTAAGAAATCTTTATTAGTTGAATCACTGAAATATCCCATGCAGCATGCAGTGTCACTCATTACTGGTTTCTATGCACTGTATTTTTGCTTACAGATAGAACAAGATTTCAGACTCCTGTTTGGTGAGGTCACTGCCCACAAATTCTTGGAAAGGTGGCCCACCGATTTCAGAGCTAAAGTGGTAAAGGAAAGCCATGCATTGGTATCCACCACAGAGTTCCTGGGGTTAATGCACAATGCTGAGTCAGCTGCTGAAGTTGAGAATGGTATGACTGGGACTATTTTTAATCACCATTTTTAGTTATATAGGTAATTGTACCAATTGAATGTATTTGTAGCATAATGTTAATCTGATGTTTGTTGATCTGTAGGGTGGGACAGTAACATGTCTGCTCTCCTGCTGCTGCTACATCTCCTACAACCATCTGTACAAGGACGAAAGAGGCCAGGAAAGATGTCTGCAGCTCAGGCTGTAGATCACCTCATCAAATTCCAAAAAGTACGCTGAATGGTTGTTTAAAATATACTTTCCATCACTCCAATTTCATGCACAGTTTGAGGTGATCTGTCAGAGGTTGGTCACTAAATACTGGTGATGAATGTGTTTTGTTGTAGGCTGGAACCAGTGTACAGCAGCATCTGAACAACATCACCCAAAGCAGTCAGCCCCATCTCCTCGCTCAGGGACCCACAAGAAGCAGCATTCACGCCTTCTTCATTGTTATTGACAAACATGCCCTTCCATGTAAGGCGATAGGTTCAGTTGGAGCCCTTGACGAACTCTTTAAGGCCCATTATGTCTTCGGTACATCCTACACTTCTTCACTGACCAACTTCTTCACTCTCCTACAAACCACTATTTACAACATTGATGTTGGGGAAACAAAGGAAACTCCCAGAGTTGCAGAGTTGCAAGCAAGAATGGTACGTTAGTATCCACGTGAATTCAAACAATGCAGTGTTTTCTTTGCAAAAGTGACCATGGTGGACCAAACAGCCTTATAAAGCACCTTAAGGTAATTCATGGTCTCTGTGCTGGAAAGACTCTTTATCTTAAATGTGGCCAAGTGGGATGCTCACGTTCTTTTGGTAGCTTTTCTGGCTTTAGAAAGCATATGAACAAGTGCCATGTAAGCGGTTCATTTGATTCTGTAAAAGAAAGTGATTTTTCACCTCGTCAAAGTGTTCTTGACACAAGTAACGCCACTGATGTTGACGTGTCATCTGAATATTTAGAGCCTGAGTCAGAATTATCTTCAGCAGACTTTGTAAATAGTTGTGCAGCTGTAATTTCTGATCTAAAGGCAGCAGGTGTAGGCCAAAGTGTAGTGAATTCTGTTGTGATTTCCATGGAAGAGATTGTTCAAGATATCCAGCAACATGCTAAAGAAACTGTCATTAAGCATGTATTTAGTGATGAAAGAAAAACTGAAATGTGCAAGAAAGTTGAAGCATGTTTTGAGGAGTTAGAGAATCCTCTCACAATTCTTAATTCAGAATACAAGCGATCAAAATTTTTATCAGACAAGTGGGAAACTGTAGAACCAGTTGAATGTGTAATTGGCTCAAGATTTGACACAAGGCAAAATAAAAAAACTGGAACATATGATCAGATAGTTGTTCAAGATAAATTCATGTATGTTCCAATTTTATCTACATTGGAGTCAATATTTAAAAGTCAGCATATCACAGAAATGTTGAAAACTCAAGACTCAGAGATATTTGTGATGGATCTTTATTTAAGACTCACCCTCTGTTTTCAACTGAAAAGCACACAGTACAGATCCAGATGTTCTATGATGACTTCGAGGTTGTAAATCTTCTCGGTTCCAAGCGAGGTATTCATAAATTGGGTGCAATATATTTTACCTTAAGGAACTTCTCTCCAAAATGGAATTCCCTTTTGGCAAACATACATTTGTGTGCCCTATTCCACGCACAAGATCTTAAACGTTACAGTTTTAGTGAAATTCTTGCTCCTATTGTTCGAGACATTAAAGTGTTAGAGAGTGATGGTATTGAGATTCCACTATATGGTGGTCATGTTCGTGGCAGTGTGATACAGGTTACAGGTGATAATTTAGGCTTGCATAGCTTGTTTGGTCTGGTAGAGTCTTTCAGTGCAAGGTACTGTTGCAGGTTTTGTTTTGCTGAAAAAGATGACTTTCAAACAGAATTCTCTGAAGATTCTTCCAAAATAGTGTTGCGCACCAAAGAAAGCCACACTGCTCACTGTCAAGAAATGGCTCGTAATCCATCTCTTCTTTACGTTTTTGGTGTGAAGAGTTCGTGCTTATTGAATTCATTGACATATTTTCACACAACTTAGAACTTCTCAGTTGATGTGATGCATGACATTTTGGAAGGGTTGGCTCAATACGAATTGAAGTTATTGTTTGTGTATTTTAAAGAACAACATGTTACATTGGGGGAGCTGAATTCAAGAATACAAAGTTTTGATTATGGCTTCATGGAGATAAACAGTAGGCCAGTGACTGTGAATTTAGGTGGAGAGAGTAATGATCTGGGTCTGAATGCAGCTCAGTCATGGTGCTTATTGAGGAATGTTCCGCTCATGTTTGGAGATTTGGTAAGCTCTACTGACCAACACTGGGGCCTGTTTCTTTTATTACTACAAATTTTAAACATTGTATTTTCTCCAATGTTCTCTCAAGGTCTCTGTGTGTATTTAAAACATTCGATTGTGGAACACCACAAACTCTTCAAGACGTTATATCCCCAGAAAAAACTTTTACCATAACACCATTTTCTTATCTGTTATCCTCACTGCATCCAGAAAATAGGACCTGTACTTCATAGTTGGTGCATGCGCTATGAAGGTAAACACAATTTTTTCAAGAAACAGCTCAAGTCATTTAAAAATATCACCAAAACACTAGCCAAAAAACACCAGAATCATATGGCATACGTTTGGCGATCTTCAATAACCTTTAGTCGGTTAGATATTGGTCCAGGAAAAATGGTGTCTTTAGAAATGGTAAAAGGAGGTTCTGGAATTGCCATGGCAATGCAAGTGCCCAGTAGTGTTCAAGTTATGAAAGTGAATTGGGCTAAACACAATGGGTTTGTTTACCGCCCACATCTGGATATTTGTGGCAAAGTTGAATCCGAAATGCCTCTTTTTTACCAGATTGAGTCAGTTCTGATAATAAATGAGAAACTATTGCTGCTCACTTTGCCTTCATGTACAGTAACTTTTCAAGAACATTTCCATGCATATGTGATCAGGACTAAACAAGACTTTGTTGTCTTTCATGTCGACAACCTGTGGTATCCTAGGCCTTTCGACATACAAATGTCATATGGAGTGGACAACACAGCTCTCTTTGTTGTTCCGTATTGCTTTCTTTGGTAAGCATACTGTGATGTAAATGCTGTTACTGTGACCTTGTGTTTATTTACATTTGATAGGTTAGAACACAGCAGTATAGCATCACAGTAAAATATGACCTAGATGTAAAAAATAACACTGCAGAGAAATGAAAATTAAATATTATTATACATTAGAGTGTCATTTTTAAACTAAAATTGGAGTGAAATTAGCTCTATAAAGTGTAATCATATTACTCTAACAGTGTGAACAAACCACAGTGTTAAATATTTTTACATATTTCATTGTTAATTTTGACACTAAATTGAGTAGAATTAACTCTGAAAAGTTAACACTGGCCAAAGAGTAAATTTTACTCTAATTTCGAGTGGGACCAAATGTTATCTAGAACGGAGTTAAATTCAAATCTCTAAGAGTTAAATTGACACTCCGTTTCTTACTGTGTAGAAGACTGTTTTCACATTTGTCTGCTGAAAGTGGAAAATTTCTCTGTGCTCATTGGAAATCTGATTGTAAGGGCTGGGCCTACACGTGTGATTTGTGACATCACAACTCGTTTGGAAAGCCAATCTTGGTCTGGTTTTCAACACAAGTGTCTGTGAAGATTCTCAGTCATCCAGGTCATGGTTATCCAAGGAGGGCTGAATCAAGGGCAACTGGACTTGGTTAGCCCCTTGGATGAGAGGTGAAATGTCTTCAAGTATTTACAACCAAGTCCAGTTGCCTTGGTGTGGCAAGTGTAATGTGGAAACTTGAAACCTCCAGTGCACATATACTGAGAATGGACTTTACAGTGAAGCAGGAGACATATTGTGTCCAGCAGTTCAACTTCTGAAATGAACAATATTTACATAATCATAAATTCTGGAATTTTTAATGAGGAAGGGGTAGATGCCCTTTTAAGTATTTTAACAAGGTAATTATACTTTTCTTGTGAAAAAAACATACGAGACACACATTACTGTTCTGAGCAGAGTATTTTTATATGCCTTAATATATGTCTGTGAGGGGATCTTTAACTTTTATCTGGTATTCATTATAATGAAAGTGGTTTATCATCGAGGTTTATGAACCACACACCAGACTGGAGTCTCAGCTAGCTGTGATAACCTGAGTTAAATCTGTGACAGCCGCCTTTAATGAATGAATCAAACACTTACTAAATGTCTGATCGGCATTATACACTCATCTCCTGCATGAAAGGAGAAAAGACTTCAGAGAAAGTTTCAGTGTATCACTATATTCAAAATGTTTCTGTATTCATATAAAGTGAGACTAAAAATGAAGCTGATGTTAACTAAGTAAACTCTGTAAGTGAATAGGTCCATTTTCACATCCGAACATGTGATTGTAATATTCAGACACATTCACACCGTGAGGAAACACTGTCCACTCTCACTGCAGAGTCTGTGCTCTGTCACTGCACCATCAGGCCTAAAAGAGAGGGGCGAAAGCTCCGCCCATTTCAGCTGACCAGAAATGGAGAGCAAAACTGGACATCCAGTGCCTGTGCTTGTGTATAATGGATAAGGGAGAAGTCAACTTAAAGGATAGGTTCACAATTTTTCAAGTGTGCCTTAAAGCAACAGTCAGGTGCCCAAATTAACACTGAAACTGTTTTTTATTGCTGTAATCAAATTTCCTGTTCATATTGACCATTAGTCCGTTCATAATACACTTAGAATGTAAGTGATGGGGCCAAAATCCACAGTCCTCATTCTGAGCAAAAATGCATTTAAAGGTTTATCTGAAGACAATATGAAGCTTCAGCAGTCTGAGTTAGTCAAATAAAGTGCACATCTTCCACATTTACAGTCTTTTTAACATCAAATCCCTTCTTTGTGTGTTGAGCTGCTGTGGAAGTATAGTAACAAAAAGAGGGACTCTGGCACTAAAAAGACTGTAATGTTGAAAGACATCTGCTTGATTTGACTCATTTGGAGGCTGAAGCTTCATATTAGCTTCAGATAACTTTTAAATACATTTTTACACAAACAAGGACTGTGGGTTTTGTCACCCATCAATTACAAGCGCATTATGAAGGGATTTCTTAATGACAATTATGAACAGTAGGCATGATTACAGCAAGAAAACGTGTCAGCGTTCATGTGGATACCTGACTGTTGTTTTAGGACAGACTTAAACAATTGTGAACCTATCCTTTAAATGATTTTATCAAATACACAATCAATCCGGCTGTGAATGAGCGCAGATGTCACAAACTACTTCTGAGACTGCTAAACATGCCATTGGTACAAACCAGAATGTCTTACTGCTGGGTGAAACTACTACACCCCTTGAGAAAAGCCAGCTGACAGCATATCAGAAATAGTCACCCAGAACATCCTCCAACAGATAGGGTGACTTTATACCTCCTGTTATACCAGGGAATACAAGTCTTGTCTTCCATCTTTACGGCCACATGTGAAAAGTGGAGGTCTCTTGAACGGAGCTGAGGCCTTCATCTTAGTGCCTATGTACCCTGGAGAGGTGAACTAGGAGGATATTGTGTGTGTTTCACCGTGTGGTGTCTGACTTGCTTGCTAGTTGTTGGGTTGTTTTTTATTCATGGGTCCTGAGTTGCTGAGAACTACATGATGCCCTTGTTGGGTTCAACTAGTACCAAAAGTATGATAATCATCACTTTTGTCAGACTTTGACTCTGACTGGCACTTGAGCTTTAAGTCAAACCACTACACTGTATATGCTTCACCTCGGTCATGTGCTTCCTACATGTTAACTTGAGACTATTATCAACTGATTGTTATTCATTTCTTGAAATATAACATTTATCAAGCTAACATTTATCTTGGAAACACACCATATATGTCCTAAAGTGTCAGGTTTAGTTTCAGCCTCTTGTTTTGATTAATCAAGTGCTCATTCCTCTACGGAAGCATTTTGGACATTTGAGACAAAGCAAATATACCCCGTCTTTGATTGGACAGTAAGAGTAGCTCATGAGAATCACTTCCAAATACCTTAAAACTGTCTGCTGTGATAACTTCAGCAACTTTAATCATCTCATTTTCATTGACACTGAATCTGTATAGCTTGTGTTCAGTCCAGATCTGATGTGATATCCATAAACGTGTTCATAATTAATATTTTAATATTGGATTGTTATTACTGATGCAATTTTTTCCCACACTTTAACTGTAGTCTATCTGGTCGAGGTGGAGCTAATTGTAATGACCTTACACACTGTTGGGTAATTTGATCTGTAACAATGGGTCATACTTTATAAGGTGATTTGAGGTTTTATGTGTCAGATCTTAATCTGCAAAGTAACGGGAGCTATAGCTCTCAAATAGTATGCAGAGCAAAGTAGCACAAAATAAATACAGGCAATATCAAATATTAAAATAAAATACTAAAGTAAGGTACATGTACCTCAAGATTGTTCCGAAGTACAAAGTAGAGTAAATATCCATTTACCAATCCACCACTGCACCTAAAGTAAGAATTAAAAATAAAAAAATGTAAAAAAGCAAAACAAAAAACAAAACAAAACAAAACAAAATAGAAAATGTCACATGAAATATTGAGCTGTACATCAGGACAGTCTGCACTCATCTTACATTTGCTTATGCTTACTGTAGTATGTAAGTATGAAAAGTGCCTAAAAGATAAGCGGTGGCAGATAGCGGCAGATGACACCTTAGTGTAAAAAGTGACAGCTAATTCATCAGAGCCAAAGTTTTCTCAATCACTGGTGTAAAAACAAAATTCACAGGTGTCTGACATCCCAATCAAAGCTGACATAAGACATCACTACCCCAGTTTGACCGACTCTAGCTACAGGTGTAGAGACTAGAGTAATGAATATCTGCATGAAACTAGCTGCCAGACGTATTGACCAAGAAAACCTTATTTCACCTCCCAAACAGGTGCGTTGTTTATCATATATGTAGTCATCCAATCAATAGATACCACATAAGGATGTTTAAATAACCATGTATAGTTATCCTGATTAGCCAGGGGATAATGTTTTATCTCCTGAGGATGTAAATGCTGTTCCACCATGAAAGAATAAAATAATGAAGGAAAAACTAAAAACCCTATCTAAAAAAGAATTAAAAATGAAAACAGGTTAATAATGTTGGTAAAGAATTTGGTGATAAACCCATTACGATGAAATGCATATAAGTCTTTCTTCTCTACAATTGTTGCTTTTAAACTGTGACCTTTCAATACACTATACTTTTAAAGTCTGGGTTAAACTGAAACTGAGTTCAGCGTCTGTTTCACAGCATCTGATCTGATGGAGACACCAGTAAACATATGTTCTACTGGTGAGTTTCTAAATAAGATTATATAAAGTGTTCCACAACATGTTACTTTCTCACTGAACATGTAAAATCTGCTGTGTAACCCGCTGTACAAGCTCAATGCAGCATGATGTGACACATCCCAAGCCACAATGCAGTAGTCTGTCTGTCTCTCTAATAAGATTAAATGATGAAATTGATGGGAAAAACATGTCAGTGGATTCATTGTGAAACCATCCCTTACACTCACAATGGTCATTAATTAATACTTCAACAGCAGAATAATTTTTAAAATCCATCAGTGATGCAGTACTCTCCTGTGAGTGAACAAAAAGTCTCCTTCTTTTACATTTCATACATACTCAACATCTCATGTACCAGATGCAAAAAAAAAAAATCAAACCATTGTGTCCTTCCATAAACGTCCTGTCATGTCTGAATAGAGCTGTAAGGAACATTAATTTAAAAATTTCCTCTGAATGACAAAAACATCACTTTAACAGATAGATGAAGCCAGCAATATTATTCCACGTCTGAAAAGGGCTCAAATGTCTGTCATCCAGAAATTATAACTATATTTATATATTTATATATTAACATTTTGGACCAAAATTAATTCAGTGAAATCACCAAGACAAGTCAAGTCAAATATTTTTTTTATTTATATAGCCCAATATTACAAATCACAAATTTGCCTCTAAAAAATGGAAGAGCAGCAACAGAGGAGGGATCCTTCTTCGTGGGCAGACAGACATGCAATAGATGTGTGTACAAAATAGATACACCAATCGAGTCTCATGGCAGTTCCTGAAATAATCATGAAATTTAATCTATCAATTCGTGTATATGGACACAATTTTTCCATTTTTTTTCATGACAGTCAGCACTACTTTCAAACTAATGTAATTCAATTGGAAGTAGGCTTCATGCCTGCAGCACTTTTTTTTTTCTTTTTTCTGTCAGTCGGGACTCGGGAGCACAGAAGCTGCACTGTTTTTTCTCATTTGTTGTTAATTTTTTTATCTATAACCGCTACATTATTTAACATTTAATCGCAAGATTTTATCCTTGTGTTGGGCCTCACGTGCATGAGACAAAGGCAGGCCTACACGCAGTCACAAAGCCTGATAACAAAGAAAGGCACCAAGCCAAACAAAAGGATTCCAAACTGACTTCAACTTCCATCATGCTCTGCTCAACTCACACCTAGTGGCGAAATCCGGCAGAGTCAAACTCTCAGCTGCCATTGGACAAGACCCACCGGGAACATCCTAATGTCACTGAGTATAAACACCGGAGATGCTCCTTGAACTGCACTTCCAGCTGTTTACACAGCAAATGTAAGGAAGTAACTTCTGTATGTATGTTCAACTCTTATCTAGGCTGCAACATCTCAACCTCGCTGGATGAGTAGTGTTCAACCGAGCATGTTACTTGCTCCTAAGGAGACCGCTGTGCAATCCAGCACCCTCACCTCTCCTGCAGAAGTGAAGAAGAAGGATAATCCTGCTTTTCTTCAACTGAGTCGACTCAGTGCTGTTTCCCCCGCAACTCTGCGAGGATCAGCTGCTGTGAAACCTGCTGACAGAGCGCGCGGATGGCCCCGTCAGCATCCGAGCCTGAGGAACTGAGCCAAACCAGAACTACGGACTAAAGCACACTCTACTCGCTTCCTTAAGCAACACAAGTAAGAGGCTAAAGTCTGGGCAGAGACAGGTTGTTGAAGTGTGTGTTATTGTCAGCCTCAGTGCTGTTTGTTGTAAAGTTGAGTCCGATTGTTGCTTGAGGAAATACTGTGAAGTATTGTTGCTGTTTGCTGCTTGTTTTGGTTGTGTTTATCATTGTTTGTGTTTGTCCAACTGCATGGACTGCTTTGTGTTAGCTCGCCATTGTTGCCATCGTTTGTTGAAATCAGACCACGGCGACGACCATTACTATGGAGATGAAGAAAGACTTTTATTTACTATTAGTCAAGATTCAAGATTTAGTTTATTGCCATTTTTTTGTGTATTCGCATATACAAAAAAATGAAATGCTGTTCCTCCCAGCCCACAGCAGTGCAACAACAACAGAAAAATTAAAGATATACTGTATATCTAAAAGTTCCCTTTAAAAAAATGCTAAAAATGTATAAATCCCAAGCGAAAAACAAAACAAAACAAAACAAAACAAAAAAAGAACAAGCAGTTAGCAGCACAGTGCTTTAAAGTACATTTAGAGAGAAAAGTACATGTCTCAGTTCGACGTAGACAGCTCTTGCATGTCCACATCCTGTCGCACTGCTTTTGGTGTTTACTCTCCAGCACAGCTCCAGGCAAGACTGTGGTCTCCTTTGGACCCACTGGGCATAGCAGACCGAGCTTGCTCTGCTAATTTAGCTCCCAACCAGTATTTTTTGTAGCAAAAGTCTTTGTTACGAATGTCCAAAAGAAACCAACGACCATAGACATATTTCCCTTGCACTCCACACAATGACACAGATGTAGACATAGGCATGGATAAAGACACTGCATAGTCGGAACTAGTCGCCATCACACGAGTTCATGGAGAGAGAGAGAGAGAGAGAATACCACCAACAAGGACCTCTTAATTTCTCTTGTCTTCACAAAATAACTCTTCTGTTAGCTTCCTCAGTGCAGTTTCTCCTTTGGAAGGTTGGTAACAGTGGCAGTAGCAGCTGACAGCTAGTTAGTTGTTTTAATTTAATAAAATATATCCAAAGATGATATTTCCTCTTCTGTTTTTGCTGATTAATGCTGTTACCTCTTCTTTAGAGTCTTTTCTGAAGATTATTTTATAAGGTAATTTTGCAAAATGTCCCACTTTTTAGGTCCAAGTTTGAGATGTATTCAGGAGCCCATCTCTGGTGCAGCCACTCTCTCTCAAAGAGCACAACCAACTATATATAACAATATATGCTATTTACTTTTAATTACTGAATTTAATCCAAACTGATTAAGATGTTTGTGCGCACTGTCCCCATTCACTCACACACACACACACACACACACACACACACACACTTGCCGCACTCGTTCTCCTTTTTTGGCTAAAATATCTGAAATAAACCAAGATTAACACTTGATCTGTTCACCAAAGCTTTGGACTCCCTAAAAATTGACATCTGTTCAAAATGGAATCAGCAGTCAGTGGATCACAGACAGACATCTCTGCCATCAGGGACGAATTATCCTCCTCTGTTGGGGCACTAGATACAGCTTTGACCAATCATGAAAGTTGCCTGAAAGAAGTGGAAAAATGCGAAAAATGCGACTGCAACAAGTGATGCGGTTACAGATCTTGAAGCAACAGTCTCCAGACTTAAGTCTGAAGTCAAAGACCTCCATGTAAAATGTGAGGACCTTGAGAGCAGATCAAGAAGAAATAATTTAAGACTAGTGGGTATCAAAGAGGTACTTAAAGGCACAGCGCCGACCAAGTTCATCTCCAGTTTACTACAGGAGCTGCTTTGCTTGGATGAGAACCCCTATTAGACAGGGTACACTGCATGCTACAACTGAAGCCAAAGCCTAAAAAGCCTCCCAGACCTTTTGTTATCAGGGTCCACTTCTTCCACATACATGAGCTTATTCTCCATCAATCCTTTCCTATATCCTATATAATATATAATAATCCTATATATAATGTAATATAATATGATATAATATAATCCGGGTCAGGGCAGAGTAACACATATCCAGTGTGGACCCTTAGGCAAGGTCCTTAATGCTGCTAGCCTACCTCAGGATGAAGCCGCAAAACTTGAGAGTCATACCGGCTTGGACGTTGCCTGGGTCAACAAGGTCCGTGTCAGGTTTTGGAGAACCAGGGCAACTTGATGAGAAACGGGCTACTGGAAGAAGACATAGATGGACTAGAACAGAGAATAGGGATCTGTTGGAATGCTACTACACAAGTAACCCCAGTGAGAGGGGCAACGTGCAGAGGTTGTGGGATATATGGATGCCTCGAAACCCTCTAACATCTAAGCTGACAAAGAAACAACTATTAGCCCAGTGTTCCAATATCCGCCAACGGCAACTGCTGCCACAACTAGAAATCAATGAGGTACAGTGAACATGCTACGGTAAGGGGGAGCCAGGACAACAGGTGAGAGGGGGGATATCATCATCATCATCATCCCCACACTCCGAGCCCACAATACACAGATTCCCTTAACACAAGGGCGACTGACCTGAGATTGAAAATCATGACTAAGCTGGACACTCCGTAGCTGTGATGTGCTGTGAATGCAGCACTACGTATTATCCCTACTAGGACCATATTTGAGACCAATCAGCTGATATACACCACAGCAACAGTGATCCTAGAGATGCTTGGCTACAAGATGAACACCATAAGCCACAAAGAGCATAAAGAAGGAGGCTGGAGGCCAAGATCAAGGTGACACATGGAGAAATTAGTCAACTCAGAGCTACAGAAAGGTGTGGGGACGAAAGGGATACCTAGAAAGTACAACAGACTGTCTATACCTGAGGCACTGGAGACCACCAAGCAAAGGCTCACAGCTCTGGCTACCCACCTGAAGAGATACACGGGAGAAGCAGAAGCCAGGAGAATAAATAGGATGTTCTCCACCGAACCATCCAAAGCACTCTCAGTGGCAAGGTAATAACACAATGACAGATCCACCCAGGGCTGAGACTGAACAATACGTATGCCAAGAATGAGCAAGACATCAACTCACTGATCCACATCACCAAGATCTACAGCAATGACATTAGAACGTCATTCAGGATAGATAAGTGTGGTCAGATGGTATCAAAGAGAGGGAAGATGATCAGAACCGAGGGAGGTGAACTACCTAAAGGCAGCATTGCAGATGTTCAGGACAGCTACAGATATCTTGGGATCCCACAGGCAAATGGGAACCATGAGGAGGCTGCCAGAAAGTCAGCCACAGCCAAATATCTACACAGAGTAAGGCAGGTGCTGAAAAGTCGTCTGAATGGGAAGAACAAGGTACGAGCCATCAACACGTACACCCTGCCAGTCATCAAATACTCTGCTGGTATAATATGTTTGCTAAAAAAGGAGATAGAGGCCACTGATATCAAGACAAGGAAGCTCCTCAAAATGTATGGAGGGTTTCATCCCAAGTCCAGCACCCTGAGACTGTACACTAAGCGGAACAAGGGAAGCCAAGGACTGGTGAGCATCAGAGCCACTGTCCAGGATGAAACAACCAAGATCCAGGAATTCATCTTGAAAATGGTCCCCAAAGATGAGCTGCTAAGTGAATACCTCAGGTAGCAGAAACCCAATGATACTGGTACAAGATCAATGGAGACAGGGATCTACCACACCAGACAGGACCCCAGGTGCAGACTGTGCAAAGATGAGACAGTTCCTGAGACAGTTCAGCACATAATAGCAGGATGTAAGATGTAGGCAGGAACATAGACCCCACCCCTGCCCCCCCACTTGCTTATGGTGGCTGGGGGGGATTTTTTTGATATTTGTATGTATATGTAGGGGAGAACGGGGTAACATGAGCCACTTTTTACATTTGATGATTTTACTGCAAAATGAAAGTGTATTTGTTTCAAATAATAGTTACTATGTATACATCACATTGTTGTGTACCCATGGAAATTAAAACAAGTTATCTAATTATTATGGTTTTAGAACAATGAGCCATCAAAAAAAGTCAGTCCTATGGCACAATTTGCTCCAAGGTAGGGGTAAAATGAGCATGGGGATGGGGTAAATAGTGCTACCATTAAATACTGATATAAAAATCACACAAAATCAAACAAATTAATTATAAAATCAAAAATAATTTTGAACTTTATTAATGCCATCAATTTAACAAAGGTAAAAAACTTTTAAGTAAAACCATATGTTTGTGTCCTGTTGTTCAACATGTTACCTAAACATTTTCAGTAAAGTTTAAACTGTGATCTTTGTGTGTTACTTACAGAAAGAATGTGTGTGTAAATGTGCTTTTGTGTATACAGACAGGTGACAAATTAAAGGAAAAACTGGTCCAGGTCTGAATGCTTGACCCCTACAGTGAGGGGATCTGGGCGCTCTGTTATGCTGTGGGGGGCATTTTGCTGGCATGGTTTGGGTCCATTTGTCCCCTTAGAGGGAAGGGTCACTGCAAATCAATACAAAGTAGTTTAGAGTGATCACCTTTATCCTATGATGAAACATTTCTATCCTGATGGGAGTGGTCTCTTCCAGGATGACAATGCCCCCATCCATAGAGCATGAGGGGTCAATGAATGGTTTGATGAGTATTAAATGATGTGAATCATATGATATAACCTTCACAGTCACCAGATCTCAACCCAGCTGAAGACCTATGGGAGATTTTGGACTGACGTGTTAGACAGCACTCTCAACCACTATCAACAAAACACCAAATCAATCAATCAATCAATCAATTTTTATTTATATAGCGCCATATCACAACAGAAGTCATCTCAAGGCACTTTTCACATAGAGCAGGTCAAGACCGTACTCTTTAATATACAGAGACCCAACAATTCCCCCATGAGCAAGCAAATGAGGGAATATCTTTTTGAAGAATGATCCTCATCCCTCCAGAAGAGTTCAGAGACGGTAGAATCAATGCCAAGGCACATTGAAGCTGTTCTGGTGGCATGTGGTGGCCAACACCTTACTAAGACACTTTATGTTGGCTTTTCCTTTTATTTGTCACCCGTCTGTATGTGTAGCATGTTTGTGTGTGGCTTAAACTTAACATTAGTCAACAATTAGGTATTTATTCATCAACATTGTAGCACTTGTAACAACAGTGTCTCTAGAATATCAGAAATAATTTTTGGGGGTAAATTGAGCCAATTTTTAAAAAAGTGCTATTTATTCGACCTGACATAATTTGTCTGCTGCTCTATTTTGTTTTTGTTTTTGTGTGTGTGTGTGTGTGTGTGTGTCACCCCAGGTTGCACTTCTGGTAAATAGTTACTTATGTTATAGGATAGGCAATAGTCTACAAAGCTGTGTTATAGGGTGTTAGGGGCACTTTCGTGGAGGATGTGTACAGGGTACACACTTTTGCTTTTCTTCTTTTTTCTCTAGTTTTTCTTTTGTTTTTTTTTATATATTTGTTTTAGGCATTATAACAGGGCTGCTCTGTCTTTTACTGGTTTATCTATTCTTATTGTAATCTATGCTTTCTTGAATGAGTTTTGGTAATAATGAGAGTGGAGCAGCAGGCTTAGTGATAAAGTTTGTCAGCTGGAATGTAAGAGGTCTGGGCAAGCCCTCAAAGCTTAACCGGGTGTTTCTCCATCTTAAAGATCTGGGTGTTGACACTGCCCTTATTCAGGAGACGCATCTAAAAGAATGACATACTACAAAGCTACACAGGAGCTGGGTATCTCATTCATATCAGTCTACTTTTAATAGCCAAGCACAGGGCGTAGTCATTCTTATCCACCGGTCTGTCCCATTTAAATGAATGATAACTGATTGCAATTGTAACAGGATCCATGTATAACAATCCTCTTATTTTAGCAAATGTTTATGCCCCTAATTATGATGGTGATTGCTTTTTTGTTAAATTTCTTTCTTCAATACCAAACTTTGAGTCCAATCGTTTGATTATCGGTGAAGATTTTAATTGTTGCTTAAATCAAACGCTGGACTGATCATCATCCAAAAGATATTAATGCCTCCAGGTCTTCATGTATAATTAACAGTTTTCTTCATGATTATGGCATCTCAGATATTTGGCATCGCCTTAATCCAAAGACCTGTGAATACTCCTTCTTCTCTTCAGTACATCACACTTTTTCTTGCATTGATTACTTTTTGGTAGATAACAATTTAGTGCCATCAATTCCAAACTGTTGTTACCAAGACAGGGTTATATCGGACCATTCCCTCCTCCTCCGGCTGTGGCTCAGGCGGTGGAGCGGGTTGTCCACTAATCGGAAGATCGGTGGTTCAAATCCCAGCTCCTCCAGTCTGCATGTCGATGTGTCCTTAGGCAAGATACTTAACCCTGAATTGCTCCTGATGGCTGAACCATCAGTGTATGAATGATTAGATTTTCTCTGATGGGCAGGTTGAGACCTTGCATGATGGCCCCTGTACCATTCAGCGTATGAATGTGTGTGAATGGATGAATGTGATTCGTAGTGTAAAATAGCTTTGAGTGGTCGTAAGACTAGAAAGACGCTATACGAGTGCAGTCCATTTACCATTATGGATATGAATTTAATTAACCAGTTTATAAACTGTCCACCTTGGAGATTAAATGTGTGTCTGTTGTCAGATTCCGATTTTCTAGATTTTATATCTCATCAAATTGATTTCTTTATTAGAACTAATACCACACCTGAGATTAACCACTGCGCAATTTGGGAAACTTTTAAGGTATATCTTAGAGGGAAATTCATTTCCTATGTATCTTATGAAAGAAAAAAGCATTTGGCTATTTTAACATACATCACTAATCGTATTTCATATTTAGTGATGCTACCTCTCCCTCTTCAAAATTCTTCTTCAAACTTAATTTGATAATCTCTCCACAATTAAAGCTGAAGAGATGCTTTTGAAATCCATACATGCCTATTATGAGTTTGAGGACAAACCTAGTAGGCTTGTGGCTCATCAACTGAGGCAATCATCTGCATCTCAATTAATCTCAGATCAATGCCAGAAATCGACTTACTCGCGACCCTCAAGAAATAAATAATGCATTTCAGGCCTTTTACATATCACTTTATTAGGGGTGTGCAGAGAGCCCAGTA
The DNA here is from genome assembly GCF_963924715.1 of Thunnus thynnus. Taxonomy (NCBI): domain Eukaryota; kingdom Metazoa; phylum Chordata; class Actinopteri; order Scombriformes; family Scombridae; genus Thunnus; species Thunnus thynnus. Next base: position 30,042,713 of record NC_089532.1, on the reverse strand, counting down.
TTTGTATTTGTAGCAGTACTTGTTGAGGCAGCAAAATTATTTGTATTTGTATTTGAATAAAAGTGGAAAGAGGCTTAAAAATCCTGTTTTTGTTTTGATTATGTTTTTAATTTTAGAAAATTAAAGTGTTACAATAAGTGTTCATGAATAAACTACCTTATGAAGGAGGTCCCCACAGCGGGTCTCGAACCTGAGTCTCCCAGATCATAGACAATTGCGCTGACTACTGAGCTAAAACCTTACTCAACACCTCATTGCAGACAGACCTCTACCTATTTACACCCCCATAACACAGAAACAGCACACCGTGTAATGTGTACGGAAGAGCTTCAAAGGCAATTATTGCTTTGCACTTTTCATTTCCTGCCTATTTTTTACAACCCAACTTTGTGGAAAGGAGAAGGGGAACAACAGGTAATGAGTCCCTTGGGAGCACTTCATGTGTGTCAGTAGCTCAGCTTTCTCTTTGGGGAACACCACCAACTCTAGAAGTGATGTCTACATTAGGAAATGTGTGTTATGTAGCAGGTGGATGTGACTCCCCTCGTTGAGACCTGCTGATAGACATAACAGTGGAGCACAGGAGAGGAGAGAGACTGAGATAGTGATGTAACTGACTTGTGTGCTGGTGTCTGACATTTTGTTTTCTTCCCGAAAACAACAAACAAACAAATATTTGTAAAAAACCCACTATTTGTGCTTTGCTGAATAATGTATTTGTATTCAGACACACTTGTACACCATGGGCAGGCACATGGCTGCCTATTTTACGTGGCACTATATATATTCACTTCCTGGTTGCAAGGTAGTGGTGCGTGCAATACATACAGTTCAAACCTCTAGTTTAAGCCTGTGGTCAAAACAGGGCACAACCTCTCCAGACAGTTCAACTCTGCACCAGCAATAGTCTATGCATGCTTGTCTCTGTTCCAGGAATGACAGATCCAAAATAAATTCCTGCTTTGTGATCATGTCAGCAACCAGGAAGATGGCCTGTAGATGATGTCCAGCCACATAAATGTGTAACTGGGCTTCTCCCAGAGCAGGAACATTTTTAGGCCCTACATCTTCCAGTTCCTCTGTGGCCGAGGGCAGCACAGATGGCCTCTTCTCTTCCGGAATGCTGTGGAAGTGACTCACGGGTAATACATTCCCTCCTGCAGCAGTATCTAGTATTGCACATATGGCCCTCAACTGTATGTTGGATGCTAGGTGATCTAGAGCAGCCATTCTCAACCAGTGGGACATGGCCCACAGGTGGGCCTCAGAGTGCCATCTAGTGGGCCACAGCAGCGTGACGCAGAGTGACTGTGTTTCCTGCTCTGAGTTCTTAAGCTCTCAGCTCCGGTGTGAAATGCAGTGAAGTCGGCTAAACTCTTATTTAAACAGACGCGTACCAGTGTCTCTACTGTCTCCTCCTCTACCATGGCAGCACTTTCAGCAGCCAGCAGGAGAGACACTCTGCGGTACATTTGGATTTTATAACTGAACTAATACCAGGATGCAAGCTTTGTATTTCTCTGACATTTTCATATCTCAAAGGATGAACAACAGCATTAAAAACATGAGTCTTGCAAGTAAAACATGAGACTCATGTAGATGTTACATCATTTTAGTGTGGAGCTGCTGCTCTGCAGGTGCGCTTGATTTGACTGGACTGTAACTGCAGTAATTGGGTGGAGGTAAACTGCCTGAATTTGCGCCCAAAATGCTGTTAAAACTTTAATTTATAATTTCCACTGCAGCCTCCTTGGCCAGGAAAGAGGCAGAAAAAAGGTGCACAGAAGCCTGAGAGAGAGCGCTTCCTGCTCAACCTTTGGCCAATTAGCATAAACATAGGACACTTTGTCATAAATATCGTCCCTCAAGACATCTAGTGGCTCACCTCGCTCACAGACTCTCTGCCTCAATTCCACATGCAGGGCTGCAGCATGCCCTAAGAAGGGGCCATATGTGATTTCCATTTCCTCCACTATCCTCTCATACTCCCACTGATAGGACCTGGGGTTCTTATGCACAATAGAACCAGCAGCTCCAACTAAACAGAATTTCAATTTAACAGCCTGAATAGTCTTTTTCGACCAACAGTTGGCATCAACACAGCTCTCAAACCGATGCAGGAAATCCCTCCACAAACCAGTCCCATCAAACTTGTATGTCTTGACATAAGGATTCACTCACCTCTGCCATAGACTTCCTCCTCCCTACTGTGTGTGGGAGCTCTGCGGGTCACTTGGTGAGGCAACCAATTGCTGGGCCTAGGCATGTGGTGGCTGTTGGGAGATGGCGTGGTGTCATCCATTAACTTACATTACTCAGGAGGTAGAGTGGGTCGTTCACTAATCGGAAGATCGGCGGTTCGATTCCCAGCTCCTCCAGTCCACATGCCGATGTGTCCTTGGGCAAGACACTTAACCCCAAATTGATCCTGATGGCTGTGACATCAGTGTATGAATGTGTGTGAATGGTTAGCTTCCTCTGATGGGCAGGTTGGGACATTGCATGGTAGCCCCTTTAGCCATTCAGCGTGTGAATGGGTGAATGTGATTCGTATTGTGAAAAGCGCTTTGAGTGGTCGGAAGACTAGAAAGGCGCTATACAAGTATAGTCCATTTACCATTTACTGAAGTTGCCTGGAATGAGACTGTGGTTAATCCCCGAACTGTGAAAGAAAGTTGGTATAGGGGGGTGAGCACATATATGTGAACACATTTTTAGTATGGCCTCCACAGCTGGAGTACTTTCAGGAGGGAGGTTATAGTAGGGGGTTACAAATGGATTGGTACGCAGGCGTGAGAGGGTTGTTGCAGCTTGGAAGTGTGAACCACAACAGTTACAGTGTTTCACTGGCGGGGATGCAGCTTGATTGCTTGCTATCTGTCATCTGATTCTACTCAGGCCCCCTTCTCCTTTCACATATCCAAATGGAGTAAGGAGGGGGTTAGTATGGTTGGTTGACTGTTGTGGTTGCATATACTCTCTATTCTCCAACTGGCACACAATGCTAAATCTTCCCTTGACAAGAAAGGATTGCTATTTACCCTAACTTGGCTCATATGCAAGCTCAAATTGTTCACGGAGCTAATAGCATAACACTGACAGTCTTTTTCAATGTTACTAGGTAGAAATGGGTTAGCACTAGCAGCCAAGTTTCCATACCATTTCACTGCAGTCACTCCAATTTCCTCTCGGAGCTCCACCATTTTCCAACTGCTCTGCTATTGTTCAACCGCTACATGAACTTACCTCACTGGCCAACAACATGCTGTAGTTTCCAACTCATGTTCTGTTGCATGAAGTAAATATCCACGGACAAGCCCCTGTTGCAGTTTTGTCCCCTCCTTTTTCTCTTAAACTTCATGTTACCAAACCTCTTCTACACTATTAAAATTGTTCACTTTTTTCCCATTCAGCCATGCTTGTTGCTGCTGTTTGTTGTTGATGCTTTTTGCTGCTGTACACAGTCTTGATATCAACACATGACATCATGATTAATATCATGATCCTGATTAAGATCATGACTCAGATTTATACTGGTATTATCATGAACAATATGATACGGCAGTAACTCATGGGACAAGAGTGGATGGTTAAGCGAATACCCCTCTGCCCTATGATACAAATACTATATGTTAATGGGTTCATTGTGCTTGAAACTAATTTGTAAAATGTGTTGTCCCACTACCTGTCCTGAATGTCCCCTCAGAGATGAGATCTTGCTGTTTGAATGTTATCAATGTTCCACAAATTCATAATTCATGATTTCTTTTACATATTTTCTCTTTAAAGCTCTCAGCTGGTATTTTCAGGTTCACCCAGCTTTAACCACTGATCTTCACATAATGCCACTGCTGTAGTATGACTACTTATAGCATTTTAAAAGATTAGCAAACAGTGTTGGTATTGGTCATGTACACAGACATTTTAAATGGGAGGCTAACTGAGAGCTGGCTGCCTTTTCATAACAATAAAGCACCAGGAGTGTGTGGTGATGACAGACAAATAATCTGTAACAAACAGCATGAATACGCACAAGCAACCACAGACACTGCTGCTGTGCGGATGTCTTCTTACTGTAAAACAAGGAAGAGTGATCATTCATCTCCCTGCATATTTACTGCTAATCTCCTCTGATCCTCCAAGCACTCTGCTCTGCTGAGAGCAAGACAGCCCTCAACACCGTGCTCAGGTCAGTTCTTGAGGGATACTGTGGCAATTTACCAGGAATCTGCTTCAGTCAACGCTCATCCAACTCCTCCGCACTTACCCAAGACAGACATGACATTGTGCAACTCATTGTGTGAAGTTCTTATAATATTCATTTACCTAAATCTTGTTAAATTAACAATGTTTGTGTACATTATTTAGCTTTTTACTGCTTATTCAAATACATTCATATTGTGATTGTGCGAGTTTGAAAGATGTGGCTGTTTAACAAGCAGGGAGATACTATTAAGTTGCATTATGGGAAATGTAGGATTCAGCATTTATGGAGCTTGACCTGTACTAGGAACTAAAAGACGGGATATATCAGATTTTGACCAGTCTATAATAAATAAATGAACTATTTTACAAGTTAATGTTTGGTCATCATTGTACATACTTAATCTGGATCTGCAAGCCTTCTCTAGATTTAGCTCTTAACTCATAATAACACATGAGTGTTGGCACAGTTCAGGTTTTCACACTCTAGTCCATGTGGTATATTTCTAAATACAAAATCACTGGATTGAACTAACATTTCATCAGACTTTAAAATGTCTAGTAGCATCATGATTCAGATTTCCTATAATCCTTGGCTGACAGCACAGGATGGAGCAAGTCCTAAGAAGTGCTTCTATTCATTTATTTTGAGCTTTCTAGAGCAGTATATTGACAACAAAAGTTTTGAGAGAGTACAAAACAAGTTTGGAGCACTATTCCGTCTGCAAGTCAACATTTGAGGCAGGAAGAGCAGAATCTGGTTTGAGCATGCGATCCTGATCATGTGTGCATTCGCTTCTGAGTCTGCTCTTTATTTGCTCCAGCTGTTTTGGCAACTTCTCAGCACTTGAGATTGCAAGGGGTCACTAACCAGCCATTTTTGACCAGCAAGCTGCAATGGGACACGCCCACATCTGGACAAGAAAGATGATGAGAGCAGCGTGGAAAACATTAGGGGAACCACCATATGACTATTTAGGATGACACGTGATTAACTTGTTTTACATCTATATGGCTTATTGTTTAACCTACAATTTAAATTATTGTGGGTGTGTGGATCTGGATTGTAGAATTGCCAAATTCTGGTGATTCAACCGATCCTCTTATTGTTGCCAGCTACAGTGCCATGCAGAGTTTATTCATACTGGTCTGTCGGATTTGTGCTATGCCTATTCTGAAAATGCTGTCATTCTGAATGTAGCCATAGCTGATAGTAATTTTGTTGGTAATAATATTATAATTATTATTATTATCATTATTATTAGTTTGAACCATTAGTTTTTGGAATCCCACATTGAGTCGAATCAGATCACAGTAAACCCAATCAGCTCATGTCAGGCTTATTAGATTTCTAATGACAGTATTCCGCTCAGAGGTGACAATGATTCTCATTCATAAATGTTTTTCTAACAATGTTTCTAATAATTGCCTCTGTTAAAATTATTCATAAAAACTTAAGAACCATGGTCAAATATTTTTCTCTCTGTTTTGGCCCTCCATCCAGACTAAAACTGCATGCATTTCCAAAACAGCGTGTGAAAAGGCCGGCTTGGTGTTGTAGTGTGTATGGGGAAAATGGAGCTTTGTAGAGACGCTGTCATATCACTGACAAAACAGATGATGGCAAATAGTGCAGCATTTCATTGGAAGAGAAGGAAGAAGAAATGCGACAATAACAACAATGGCGGACAGCTTCATGTGAGTGTTCTCTTTATTGTCTACTGTGACAGCTTGTTTAGAGTTAAACGAAACTATCTACCACCTTTGTCTGCTGAAACTGTTGTATGTCCAGAAGTCGTCGTGGAAACAAAACAGTTTGTGGGTCATGACAAATGTAGCGTTAATTGAACAAATGAAAGGTGGTGTAGGAGTATTAGCTTGATAATCATTTGTTAGCTACTGATGTTCATGTCTTTGCTAACACTCAGCGCCCAGCTAAAAGAGCAAAGCGTTACCCTGCAGTTTTTACAAGCTAACACTAATGATTGCTCCAATAGAATTTACAACACTGTTGTTACATTCATTGTAATACAACGTAACACTTGTGGCTGAAACATGTTCAGGTGATTTTATTCACATAGTGACCTACACTAAGCTAATCTGTTGCAGCACTGGCTGCTTATATTAACTTGTGATTATTTTCCTGGTAATTAGCTGCAAGTCTAACATGTCTTATGCTGCATTTAGGCTTTGTCAGTAAAATAAATAAAAGGGAAAATAAAAAAAGCAAAGAAATAAAGAATTAAATGCTATTTGTTCCTCAGAGGTTTATAATTTATTTTCAAATAAAAAGTATGTTAAATAAAGTTATAAAGTTTTACGTTAAGGATACAAGATTTTGTTTTTAATATGATACAAGGCATACAATAAATATTTAACATTACAGCCAGCGTATCCTGTGGTTACCCTGTAACTAAATCTAACAAGGGAGAACTACCACTGCATATGTATAACTTACTCTGCAATTACAGAGCACAATGTGAGAACAGTTTGTTTCAATTTTACTTGCCTCAAAACATGTAAGAACAAACTAAATTAACTGCACAGTTTGTTGTCAGAACAGCATATTAACCATATATATGTGTTGTGATTCATATGTTGTGTTTTATCTTGCTATATTTGTATTTATTTCCTTGGATGAAAGGAGGCCAACTGTGTACAGAGCTGAAAAAAGGTAAGCTTGCACTTGGAGGGGCTGTAATGCTAGTCAAACACAATTGCCAGGGAGAAGATTTTCAACATTTTCATCACTTAAAAATTGAAAACATGTGGGTGACATCTAGGGTGGGTGAATTCTGTTCGCTGATGGCAGGCGGAGCCACAAGGCCATAAACAAGTGTCCAGTAATGAAGTTTTCTGGTAAGGTGAACAACAGCTGAGACAATCTTCAGAGGCCAACAGTATTCATGACAATACACTGTCCCCTGGACCTTTGTAAACACATTGATGTACCTCGTAGTTATTTTAAGTATCCCTGAATGATAAAGGAACAATGTAGTTTGCCTGTTTGTTGGTAATATGTTGGTAATAAGGTCATTTTGAAATAAAATCACATCAGAAATATTACTGTAAGTGCTGTGGACGTCATCACTCCATCTTCCCTAAACATCCAGATTTTTATTCAGTCTTACGGTCATACTGTACCTTGTAATAATAGAATAGGCACCTAGCAATTAAATAATAACTATTGTATAAATTGTCTCTAAATTCCCCCCAAACCTCTGAACTGTCGCTCAGTAAGGTCATACATAACCATGCAATAATAGATAGGTACCCGGTAGTTAACTACAGTACAAGTTAGCTGTAAATTCCTGAATTGTTACCTCCTTATTCCATGACTTCACATCTTGTTCCCCTGCACCTACATATATGTATTGGTACATACTGTACTGGTACACTGTTACAAAATATTACACCGTAACTCCATAGTAATTATGTGGTATGTTGCGGGCTGTAATGTAAATGTTACCCAGACTTCGTTACGCTCAGCTTTGTCATGTGCCATCTCAAATCTCTTTTCATCAATATACTTCAGGCTTCAGTGAACAGAGGCCACCCTGAGGAAGAAACATCTGCAAAGAGCCACCCTAAATACAAAGACAGAGGAGCCATGGTTAAACCAACAGCAGAGTATAGAGCATCGTCTTAAACCAGACTGTCATCTGTGTGTCAGAAGCAATTAGTGACTCACACCTGAGGAACGCAAAGCAGTCCTACATTGTTAAGAGGTGTAAAGCAAAAAGATGCAAGGAGAAAACACCAATACTAACAATGTTATGAAAGTCAACGTAGCAGCAGGATCCCCAAGCTACAAAAAGTTGAACCTGCATCATCTAGTAATTTGATTTGATTTATTGATTGGGACAGTGTGCAGTTTTAAACATTAAAGATGCACTGCACAGGAGTTAGCTCGAAGCTAATTTGCATCTGTAGTCCCCCACAATCAAAACATACAACAGCACAACAACAAACAGCACAAAGCAAAAAACAAAAACAAAAACCAAACAAAAAAAACAAATAAAAAAAACCCCAAAACAAAACAAAACAAAACCAAAAAAAACAAACAAAAAAAAAAAAACACACAGACCACACCATACAAAATACAAAGATACACACAACAGCACATCACATACACCCACAATGTCAATCAGAAATTAATAATGTGGTCATACAGCTTATTGGTCTTTACATGTTTTAGTTTAGCCTTGAATGTATTTATAGAACTACAGTTCTTCATATCATCAGGTAGGGCATTCCACTGAGTTGTGGCTTTCACAGAGAAAGCTGACTGTCCAAATGCAGTGCGACGAAATGGTATGGTACAATCTTGTACAGAGGATATTCTGGAGGATCTAATAGAACTTACTGAGCAAGTGTACACAAAGTCACATAGTGGAGGAGGGGCCAAACCATTTAAAATTTTATAAACTAGGCACAAATTTGAGAATAATCTAAAATTGTCAAAGCTCAGTAAATTGTATTTCTCCAGTACCCTACAGTGATGGAAATGCATTGGCTTTTTTTTCGAGAGTTTTTAGAGTTTGTTTGTATAAGGACTCAAGAGGTTTTATGGCTGTTTCTCCAGCCTGCCCCCAACATGTGATGCAATAAGACATATGGGAAAGAATCATAGCATGCATAAATATCTTGGAGAGACAGTTTCTAATATGTCTAAAATAAAAGTTGTACTTAATGGTTTTAACTGTTTTTTAAACATGTTTCTTAAAGTTCAAATTTGGATCCAGTGTCACACCAAGATATTTAAAATCAGTAACTATGTCAGTTTTTTCACCTTTAATGAAAATATCAGCATTAGGAGGTTGTACCATAGTTTTAGATAAAAACATACCTTTTGTCTTGTTTACATTTAGACTCAGATATGATTGATCAAGCTAATGTGTGATCCTTTCCAATGCAATGCTTAGCAACAGATAACTCAGCTGTTTTTGCATGTGTGTACACAATGGTGTCATCTGCATACATTTGTAGCTCTGCATCATGACACTGTTGAGGGAGATCATTAATATATGGGCTAAATAATAGGGGACCTAACACTGACCCTTGTGGAACACCGATTGTGCACTTCATATTACTGGACAGTGTGTCACCAACTTTAACACATTGTCTCCTATTAGATAAATATTAAGACATCCATGCCAGTGCTCTAGATGAGAAGTTAAATTTAGAGAATTTCGATATTAAAGCATCATGATTGACTGCTACACGTAGATCTAAAAATACAGCACCAACTTGCAAGGTAGGAGCGGAGTGGAATGAAAGCCAAATTGCATACAATGTATACCAAAATTGCTTGTATTAAGAAATGTTGTCAGTTGTTTAATGACAACTTTCTCAGCAACCTGTGAGAGTACTGGCAGTATACTTATTGGTCTGTAGTTACTGGCTTCAAGGCGGTCACCAGATTTAAAAATAGGCCTGACGATGGCACATTTCCAGCCATCAGGAAAGGAACTGTGTTTAAAAGACAAGTTAATTAAATGAGCAATAGGGGAGTTAAAATATCTTTGTGTGATTTGACAAACATGGTGTCAAATTGGAAAGCATCTCTACTTTTTGAGCTTTTTAAGGAGCTGATGATTTTGTTCACTTGTAACTAGGGATGCACAATATTGTATTTTTTGCTGATATCCAATATGCCGATATTTCCATCTCACTGTGGCCAGTTGCCGATGCCGATACCGATATATGCACATATTTTTTTCAAGATGGCCGAGGAGACTATTATGCATGCAAGCATAGATTGTACTAAGTATGATCATGAAAGACAATATATGAAGGAAGAATTTAGGGAGACTGGAGTTCAGGAGCTCAGCATTAAAACTTTAATGAACTTGTCAAGTGGGTCAAGCAGTAGAGTTTTCTTTGAGTTTATTAGACAGACAGGATTAATGTGTAGGATTTAATCTTTGGTCCACACTCCAGAGCAGAAGGTGGCGGTAATGCACCTAATACGCTGGTTGCCAACTGCCGTTATAAACCAAAAAGAAGTTTTTTTTCCAAACAGAGTGGTACATCCTGGCAGCCGAAGTGTTTCCTATCTGTGCAGCTGAACATAGCAGCTCCTCCGCAGACTGTTTCCCCCCGACGGTCCCGGTGCTTCCTCTGCAGGCTCCACTTCACTCAAGCTGCCTGTCAGACCCGCTGCTTCTTCCCACTTTAAGTTGAATAACAAACCGGGGCTCGATGTACAATAAATGTCCTTGGAAGACAGTCCTATGTAGCAGTCCCATCCAGGATCCCAGTGGCCAGAGGGTAGAAGCTCCTCTTAAGCCCCTCAGCACCAGCCCCGTGCACCCGGAATCTCCCCTCGACCTCAGCGGGGAGAAAAGGCCGCCATCTGGGTGGTTAGGAAACCCAGTAGGCCAGGACCGTTTCCTTCGATGTTGAGATGGATGTACAGATGGTCTTACTTGATGTTTATTCTGATGTTTACATTTGAAAACCTGGACTGGCCTGGTAGCAGAGTTGGCAGGGGGGGTGAGCTGACCATCTTCCCATCCCGATGAGTGACCCCTAGTCATATGCCATCACTTCTTGAGTCCAGGGTGCATAGGGTGCACAGGGTGTGTGGATTACATTACCAGCAAGGATCTTTTAAGTTTTCTTCTTTGACAGTTAGCAGTTGACAGCTAGCTAGTTGTTTTGATTTGAAAAATATATCCAAAGATGATGTTTTCTCTTCTGTTCTTGCTGATCAATGCTATTACTTCTTTTATAGAGTCCTTTCTGAAATTTTTTGAGTGTTATTTTGCAAAATGTTCCACTTTTTTGGGTGCAAGTTTGAGACGTAATCAGGAGCTCACTCCCAGTGCAGCCACTCCTCCAGAATCCTCATTAGTAGATAATTCACTACACGGTACAGCAATGGGTTCTCCATTAGCCACAAATTATGCAAACATTTTTATGGGTACATTTGAGTTTTTTATTTTATAAGTACGTTAAGTACTATTGGCGATATATAGATGATTTGTTTCATTTGGGAGGAAATGTTCTTTGGACTGTAATTAGTGTGAATTTAATGGACTCAAATAAACTCGAAATCTGAAAGTGTTGACATCACTTTTGTAGATGTGCAATGTTTTTTTTTTACTTACTTTTACACACAGTGTTTAAGAAGCAGCCTTTACCATGTGGCCAGGTAAAGGCAGGTCTACCTATAAACTTTGAAGCCTGACCATGAGGCTATCTTTGTCCTTTAACCCCCTGAAACAAAGGAACAGCGCCAAAAGGCTGCTCACATGGACTCCATCTCCTGCAGTTTGCACCTTGGTGTGAAATCTGGGGGAGCCCCAAACTCTCATCTCTCATTGGCAGAGATGCTTCAACACCAGAAGGAGTCACAGTGAAGCAGTTGTGACGTTACCACAGCTTTAACCCTTAGGAGACTTTTTCTTTAGGAGCTGGGGAGGTCTCTGGTGAATCCCCACATTGAACAACAGTGGCTTCCCCGGACCCTTGCCTCTGCCAATTTGGTACCTGAAGGGACCTTCAAGTTACACCCACACCAGCAACCCGCACAAGGAACCAGCCAGGGGATGCCAGGGGGAGCAGGAGAAAGAGATGCCAGTCTTGCCCCGCCAACAAGGATAGAAAATCCAGTACCACTTGCCACACGTGAGAAACGCATCTGTAAGGATCACACTAAAACACTCACATACTGTGATTCATACATGTAAACACACACAAACCATCCTGTTAATGTTCAATGTTCAATTTTAATGTTATTTTGAACACACACACAGACAGACACACACAAATCATCTTATGTTCAACGTTCAATTTGAATGTGTTATTTTGAACAAATACACACCCACACCCACACACACACACACACACACACACACACACACACACAGACTTGCTATTGTTTATGTTCAATTTGCATCTTCCATTTTGAGCAAAACAAAGTTTGGTTTTATGAAAAATAAAAGACTTGACCTTTTTCCTAACATAATTTGTACGGGTGAATTTTGACCTGTAACACCACAGATGTTACTATGGTTAATAATACAAAGTTCTAAAAACCTACAAGCAATTTATTCTAGAAAGTATGTTCTAATATTAGTCTATTATAGTCAGATAACATAATTACCACTCGTCTTCACTACAGGAAATATAATGAGTGAATTTTTTTTAATTGAAAACAAGGGTATATTCTAAGACAAATGGTCCATGGGAACATAAGAATAAAATTTAAAACAGTGATTACATGGATATGAAAGCATAATAAGTTAATTATGAAAAACAATAGTGGATGATTATCATTGTTTGAGTGTTTTGGGCTGAGTTAAATCATGGGTCATATTTGACCCGCTAACACAAAAGGTGTGGGCAACTTTCTAACACATTAGAAGGGTTAAGAAGTGGCTGCACACTGTTGTTTGTTGTGAACTGACGGACCACTGAGTCCCTTTGTTCTGCTATACTCCGAGGACTATTTTAAGTTTGCTGCCTGTTTAGTTATGTTCACCACGCTATACTGTTTCTGTTTTTGTCCCACTCTGGACGGTTGTGTTTGTGCCACCGTGAGTGAGAAAGTAAGTCGCTTTGTTGATCAACAAATCAGACAACATGTGTTACAGACTGCCATCCAATTATATATCTGATAATTATTAATTATTGCCAATGACCAGCCATGCTCCTCCCACCAACCGCAACATTTTTTTACATTATGATAGGTATCACCCAGGCACAGGGTTATGACAAATGAAGCTAGCGAAAGTTAAATCAGGGAGACGTCTTCATTCTCTCTCTGTCCTTCTCTCACATTCCGTTCATGCATCCAACTCAGTCAGCTCACAGAGGGTGTACACCCTACTAGTTAAACCAATCAGATTCTGCCGCAACCTCTGTGAACCAATCATCTCGCTGTTGTCAAACTTTTAAAAACTGTCCGTCTCTGCTGCTGTCAGCTGTCATTTTAGTGTAAGATTGATGCAACCCTTCTCCACCCCAATCACCTCCAGTGTTCATCAGATCCAGCATCTATGGGTCCTTCCACTGAGCTTATCAGAGGATATTCCCGTGTAGCTCATGGCAAGACATCCTCCCCAAATAATGATTATGTCACAATGGGACTCCTCACATTCCCTCAACTCTCCTCATTGTGCACATTGTCAATAAATTTAATGAAGTACTTTCTAAGCCTCTCTGTCACATTCTGATTAGACTTTCTGTTTTTGGACTCTTTGTCTTTTTGTTCTCTTGTGTTTTCTGTATTACAATTCTGTTGAGTCATGTCCTTGGTTTTGCTTGTCATAATTTGGGTGGTGGGTTTGGAGGACTGCCTTTGTTAGCTTAGGGTATTGTGTTTTTTGTTTTCTGGTTTTCCTGTGTTTTCTCCTGTGTTCATGTGCTCCTCCTCTCACCTGCCCTGCATTACCCTCATTAGCTCTGCCCTGCTCTGTGTCTTCCCCGCACATGCCCTGTATCAGTCTCATCAGCCCTGCCCTGCTCCCTGGGTGCTTTTCATTATACCAACGTGTCTCCTCGCTTCCCTCACTCACGTCTCTTCCTCGTGCCTTAGCTCCTCCCAGCGAGGATGAGAGAGAGAGATGCGTGGAAGAAACGCGAGGACTGTGGAATTTAATTTATCAAATGGGACATCCTCGCTCACTCAAGCATCATTTATAGGAGACGACAAGTTGTGATGACGCATTTCACCCTAAATGTCAAATGTGAATAAATCAACAATAGAAATTGCTAAGTAACAGTTTAAACTCTAAAGTTTGCATTTAAAATTCATGTACAATTAATGAACACTTTACACTGATATTTAATCATTTCTACATATCAGTAGCTGGAAGGAAAACACCTGATAACTGCTCCAATGTTTTATCATCATCATCATCATCATCTGGCTGTCATAGAATAAGACACGAATAGACAATTTAAACCTGTTAATTACTGAAAGAACAGAACCGACATAAAGGGACAATAGAAACAGCAATAGCCTGCAGAATATGTTTAAATAAAATGTTTCTTATTTAGTTTGTGAAAGTCCAACATGCTTTTCAGGCTCTGGATGATTTTATAGGAAACACAGCTGTGCAGCGTCATATTTTCCTGAAGGAGCTGAGACATACTGAAAAGGAGAAGAAGAAAGGAGAAGCCTTTTGGCACGTGAAGAAAAATAGTAGTGTGTTTTTATGATTGATTCATGATTCAGTAATTTTTATTTTACAAGTAAATGGTAGTTTTCCTGAGGGGTGTACTACGAAGCAAGTTCAACATAGCCAGGCTTTCTTTCAATAAGCTGGCTCGACAAACCCTAAACTTGCAATCAGAGATAATTGGTATCACGATGGTGGATATGATCTTTCTTTGTCAATTCAGGCTTTCTGCTTCAGGCTCTGTGCGCGTCCCCATAAAAAGGGACGTTTAACGCGTCATCTGACTCTTTGGAAATGGATAGATCGCGTGCCGCCTACTTTACTCCAGCAGAACAAATGACTATAATTGAAGGTTATGAACAATATAAAACAATTATGACAGCAAAAAGCAACACAGTTGCTGCAAATAAGGAGAGAGAGGAATGCTGGCAGAAAATTTGTGTAAATTCGTAAGTTTATATATTTATTTTACCACTCGATGCACTCTCAATTATTCTCACATTCAGAGCTCTTAAACTTTAAATTTGATGAATCAGATTTAAACACTAATCACTTTAGTTTTTGGCCAAATCAAAGTGAAATTAATTTTAAAGATTGAATATTATCTGTGATAAATACCAATAGACTATCAATTTTCTTTCTTTTTTTCAAGAATTGTCCTCATTAGTGGTTAGTTTTTTTTATTAGTTTCTTTTTACAATTTTAAATACAGTTTAATATATTTAAACAAAATTCCATCCCACAAGTAACCCTAACACAACCTTTACAATATGACATATCAAAACAATGGTAAATAAAAGACTAATCAGTTTTCTAATTGGTGTTCTAATAGCTGTGGTACCAGCAGTGTTAAAAGGACTTGGCAGCAAATCAGGACCAAGCATAAAAACATCCTCCAAAGTGGTATGTAATTGCTGTGCCTTCATCATTCTTTTAGTGTATGGATGATATGCTATGTAAAATGTAAAAAAAGAAAAAATGTTAATATGAAAAAATGAGAGGAGGAAGACTGGAGCGGGGCCAGCTCCACCAAACTTCACAGTTTCAGAGGAGCTGGCTCTCTCTAACAAGGAAGAGCGACTGATAATGGAGGGGATTGAAGGAGGTGTCTCATCTGACCATGGTGCTGGCAGCTCCCAGCAACATTTGTTTGTCCTGAGTATGTAGAAGTGGTTTGGTGGTAAAGTACTAAATGCTTGTTTGTCTAGGCCATCAGGTGTGAAAAGTCTTTATATAAATTACAGTCGACGGAGATACTATGGTTTTGCCGGAGCCGCCAACACACATCCTTGTTGACCCCCACACAGAGGTAAATGTCAAAGCAAGGTGTCATGTACTCTGACCAATATTTGCTGATGTGTTTAATCCACTTTATGCAGTTCTTTTATATAATCTTTCAGGAGGAGATCAATGATGAGGAGACGCTGTCTATACATTCAGGGATGGCTGTGAGGGTAAACTTATTTTTAATCATATGTTGAATTTGTGAACCCAGTTATGCCTAATGTATCAATAACATGCTTGTGATAGTCTGCACATAGGTTTAACTGCTTCAGGTGACCTCAAAACATAAAAATAATTAAATAGCTTCACTTGCTGGTTTATTTTACAGGAAGAGGAAAATATGCAAGACTCCTCTCAGTCAGTGGCCTCCACCTCTAGGCCTTCAAGAATGCAAAGGGTAAGGGTTTTATATTTTCTAGTAGTCCTATGTCCATCTTTTAAAGTGAGCCTTACCAAGAACACGCTATGCTAGGTGAATCATGAACACAGTACACCAATATCACTGAAAAGTCTATCCCAGTGATCTCTGTTGCTCGATGAACACTTCAATGTCCTGTCAACTAATACTATTTATACAGGTTGGAGCAGACAATGTGAGGGCTCTATATAAAAAGAACCTGTAGCCGGACAATATTAAAAAAGAACTGGAAATCAAAAAGCTGAAATTGGAAATTGAGCTATTGGAGAAGGTATTGCAGTAAATGGTACTTAGAATTTTATTGGTTAAGCATGATTGACATTGTATACTTATGACTCTTTTTCTCTTTTCCCAGCAAAGGCAGAACAACTAACTAAAAATGTGAAATGCATCCTGTTATTGGTTTATTCTTTTTTTCAAGATTCAACTTATCAACTTAACTTGTCATTGTACAACAGGGTTGCAAAATGAAATGAAAGTTGTAGATCTTTCATGCTACACACATAGAACCTAGGCTACAGTATTTACAGATAATTAAATTTGGAATAAAAAAGAATCAAAATTATATATGAAATAAAATATTTCTTTCTTTTTCTTTTACATAAAAAACTGATTAGTAATGGCCTGTCTAATGGCTGCTCCAGTGGGGTGATCCGGGGTGATGGGGTCAACAATGTCAGGTGCCACCAATGGCACATGAGGGGCTCTCTCCTTTCGCATGGTGGCGATGTTGTGGAGCACCATGCATGCTGTTGTGATCTGGCAGGCCCTCTCAGGAGAGACTCTCAAACCCCGGAGACAGTTAAAACGAGACTTGATGACCTCAAAGGTCATCTCAATCCTCACCCGGCATTTACTGAGGGCCACATTAAAGCACCTCTCTGGTGGTGTCTGTGGGTCAGGATAGGGGGTCATCAAGAACCTTGTACAAGGGTATCCTCTGTCCCCCAGCAGAAGCCCATCATAGTGCCCTGTTAATAAAAGGAGAGGAAATTACTTGACCAGTGTCACAATTAAACAAGCAATAGTATTAATTGTATATGTTTGCCATACCTTGCTCAAACCGATGACCCAGTGATGACTCCTGGAAAATGCGGGAGTCGTGAACCAAGCCAGGCCATTTGGCCTCCACACTTGTGACCATCAATTGGTGGTCACAAGTCATCTGCAAAAGCATTGAGGTTAATTTCACAATGAAAGCACTAAAACAAGGAAAAGGTACCAGTTAAGGCTTTTAAAGGGATAATTGTATACTACATTATAATAAATAATATATACAATTGTGCAAAGTTTCATGCGCAGCACTATTAAAAAGCTTTAGTGTACCTGCATGCTATGTGCCACCAATCACCTTACAAAAATGAGCACCAGGTAGTTTACCTGAACATTGATACTATGAAAGGACTTCCTGTTAACAAAGTCACCCCTATGTTCCCCTAAGGCTCCACTAATGGGAATGTGGAGCCTTAGGGAATCCTATGAAGGAATTAGATTTATACATTATATTTCACATGCAAGTATTCATCATACTTATTATTACTAAAGTGAACTATAAGGTTCCCGTGGCAAAAAAACGCAACGATATGCACACAGTTTGTGCCACTGTAAGTGCATATCTCCTTTTTGTGGAGTTACTCACATATGGCTCCAGCAGTTTGCATAAATAACGTATTCCCTCAGCTGAGAATCTGTAGCGTTCATAGAGAATGACGTCAGGAAAAGATAGGGGATCACTCCAGTCTCTAAATACTCTCTCCCTCCGAAGAGTACCTTGCACAATAATTGCGCCGAGGTCCACCGGATTATTCAAAAATAGTGATGCCATTTTCAAGAGAGGTGGTTAGTGAAAGAGCAGTGCTTTTTATAGCCGATATGAGCTGAAACTCGGAACATAACCTGCCCCGGACCAGGTTAAGTTTGCTGCATCAGTTACCATGGTGATGTAGCCAGGTTAAAAGAGAGCAACTTTCGTGACATTGAAAACCCTGGCTCAACGTACCTTGCTAACCCACTAATCTCGCTTCGAAGTAAACCCCTCAGATCCACTGTATTACAATAACAGCCCGACTGTTTACTGTCCCATCAGATCAGCTGACCAATCAATACACACTTTGGATCAAAGGGGTGTTGCCGTCTGTTAAAACTCTTCTGCATATGATACACCTGTGTTTCCTCACTCTAAGCCTCTAAACTCCTCCAGGAGCCTCCTCACTTCATGCTCCTCGTCTCCTCCAGGTGCATTAAAGAGATTGGAAGATCCTCCATGATAGCGGAGGGAGATTGCTTTCCGGGTCACGGAGGAGAGAGGACGCGAGGAAGCATAGAATTAGCAAATTGAAAAGCACCCGCTGTGTTTCCCTCAGCCACTCACTCCCAGCCTGCCCTTGAGTCTACTCACCTGTTCCCCGTTCCTTGATCAGTTTGGTTTGTATTTAAGGTCTGGTTTTGAGTTCAGGCTTTGTCGAGTCGTCTGTGGTTATGGTTAGTGTTTCCTGTTCCTGTGTCTCAGTGTTTCATGTTTATCATTAAATATTCTGCATCTGATCTTGCCTGCCCGCCATCTCCTGCATTTGGATCCACCTGCTCCACTCACTACCTTACAGTCTCATTTAATTGAGCCTCTCCTGACTGAAATACTTGTTAGAAAAAACTTTCAACACAAACAAATGAATCGTATGTAACTTTTAGTTGTTAAACCTATGTGCCTACATGAAGCACAACCTTTGTGTCTATGTATAGGCCAATTTCTGTCAAAGCAAACAAATGCAAAACCTTTCACTCACCTTCTATATTAGAGACTATCTTGTAAAATCTGATATGCCAATAAAATGTTGTAAAAACTTTTGGCCAAAATGCTCAGTGGTCAATTTCATTGTCATAATTATGTACAGTGTAACTTTCTGATCAAGGTAATGAATTCACTCATCCTTCAACTGGCAGGAACATGTATGTTTCAAGTTTATTTACTTTAATGTCCATGTGATTTATTTTATGTTGGCAAAAGAAAACGTAATCTAAAAACTTGAACTTGCGAACATAAATATTTTATTAGGAAGCATGATGAGGGGTCTCCTGTAGCCAGACATTTCAGGTCAGGTAATTATAAGGTTAATGATCTTTATTGAAGTTCAACTTTCCCACTGGAGAGGCAATCGAGAAAAGTAGTTTCTACAAAGAGAGATTAATTATCTGGGCATTTTAATGCCATCTGGTTTAAATGAAGATTTCTCACTATCCTGCTTTTTGTAATATAATTTATGTTTAGTGAGGTTTGGTTTGTTGTTGCAAGCTCCTCCTTGGAATGAGCGTTGTTTGGAATACGAGGGCTCCTATTGGCTCCATTGTTGCGCTTGCTTAGGTTATGCAGCTCACCTGTGCTTACTTGTAACACTGTTTTGGCTGCTGTGGCTCAGGAGGTTGAGCGGGTCGTCGGAAGATCAGCAGTTCGATCCCCGGCTCCTCCAGTCCACATATCGATGTGTCCTTGGGCAAGATACTTAACACCTAATTGCTCCTGATGACTGTGCCATCAGTGTGTGAATGATTAGATTCATCTGATGGGTAGGTTGGGACCTTGCATGGTAGCCCTTGTACCCATTCAGCGTATGAATGTGTGTGAATGGGTGAATGTGATTCATAGTGTAAAAGCGCTTTGAGTGGTCGAAAAACTAGAAAGGCGCTATACAAGTACAGTCCATTCACCATTTACTGTTTCCAGTTTCCACATTGAGGAAGGGTGGCTGCCGAAATGTCTGTGTGATGCAGGAATAACCAGATTAAGATGAGTGCTGTCCTACTTTTTTCGATTTTTTTTTTTTTTTTTTTTTTTGAGGAGCACCAGCACCAATCTAAAGTGCATTGATTCATTATCTAACACATTATACAGTCCAGTCAAATACATGCAAGTGGAAATTCTTGATAGATAACTTGTTTTGATGCATACCTTGTTTTCACCGAAACTTAGAATAAACAAAAACTTTCCAGAGGTGTAAAATCCCGTCCCATTCCCTTAGCTCGCCACATCCCTTTCCTTTTTCTCTCCCCACAGCTGACAGTATGCAGGAGCTTGTCACCTACCAATACACTGAATGAATGATGACATATAACAGAGGTGACTTCCCTTCCCTTCATCTATCCATCACTGAGGAGATTGTTTATGCAGTTGACCTCAGCTTTACCCAGCTCTCATCCTGCTGCCTGAATGACCACGCTGAAAAACAGAGCAGCTCACATGAAGGTCACCCGCCTCTCCTGACCACAGTTCATAGTTAGGATACGCTAGCCTCTGTTGATGAATTGAAGTTGTAAACTGTAAACTGTGATTGTAATGTAGCATTACATTATTAAAATGTGTCTTTGTGTAGTTGATAATCAATTATTTCCTTGTGTCAGTCAGTTCAATAACTTCATATTTTTGTATAGGTCTTTGTGTTTTGTTTTGCAACTCAGATAGATCACCAACCAAATAAATAGAGAATAAAATAAAGTAGTTAAATATAGTAAAGTATTATACAAAATATATACATAGCAATATAATATCTTACAGCAATCGTAGGAGAAATATTGCACAGTTATTGCCCTTGTGGTAGTGGTGGGGGCAGTGGTATTATATAGTATTATACAAAATAGCAATATAATTAAGTTAGCAATATAATAAAATCTTGGTACAACTGTAGGAGAAATATTGCACAATTATCACACTTGAGGTAGCTGAGTGGGGAGTGGGGGGGCTATGAGTTCAACAGCTTGTCCACAGCTCCAAAGAAAAAGCTGTTTTTCAGAGAGTTGGTCCGTGCCCTAATGACCCTGAGCCTGCCTGAGGGGAGGGTGGTGAACAGGCAGTAACCAGGGTGTGAAGTGTCTCTCCTGATGTCTGCATGTCTGTGAAGATGGCTTGAGTGGATGTCTGATAGTTTTGGAAGTGGGGAGCCAACAATCCACTGAGCTGTCTTCACTATACACTGTAGGTCCTTCCTCTCCTCCGCAGTGCAGCAGGAGTACCAGACTGTGCAGCAGTATGACAGGATACTCTATATCGTGCAGCAGTCGAATTTTATCAGGAGTTTCCGGGGGAGTTTCCTGATAAACTTCTACCACTGCACGATAGAGACTATCCTGACATACTCAAATACATATATTTATTTTCAGTTCATGATTTTGTAAAATTTTATTTTATTTTTGGGGGGACAAGAAGTCCCAAATGTGTTCTTGTTTCTTTGGAATAAATGGAGGAATACTTGCATGATTTATATGACCATAACCAGCATGGCTAAAAAGAATCCATAAAGCCAAACCTCCTCCTCAGAAAAGAAGAGAAGTCACAGTGCTGGGCACAAGTATGAAACACCGCAGAAATGAGCAGTTAAAGACAAAGGAAAGAATTATTTGAGCCTAGTGATTTATGCATTGAACAACGTAACAATTATGCATTTTTATCCAAAACATGTAAAACGGGCAAGTTTTGTAGAATAAATGTTTTTATGATAAACAGATTTGTTGTTGATCTGATTCATCTCCTGATCTTCCCCCGCATGCTTTTTTAAAAAAAAAATCTTTGTTCCTCCAAAATGATGCAGTGCACACATAAAGAAGTAGTGACCAACTAAATTAATATGACCTCTTTATCTAACTTGAGACTGTTCTCCCAAATTGACCACATCAGTCTTTGTTCAAATGCCTAAAAACATGACGATTACCTGACAAGAATGTCTAGTGGCTATGTGAATTATTACATTTGTCTGTCAGGAGCAAAAACAGAAATAGAATGATGTTGTTATAAAACCTTGTGAAACCTTTAAGAAAAGAGGTTCAGGTGGATATATGGATTGGGAAAGAATGTACCCCTAATGCCAATCCTAAACCCTAATGCCCTAAACTCTATCGTCTTCCTCGATCGTCTATTCTGTTTAGTCTAGTATATGTTCACCCCAGAAGATTTTGTCAATGCTTGCTCCATTTTTCTTTACCTGTTGCTTTCCCCCCAAAGTATACAATCCTAATACTGTGACTGATCCTCACTGCCAAAACCAAATGGTAAGGGACACACTCTGAGGCCTGATCAAACTTGGCTCTGCCTTCCTCAGGACAGAGCATCTCTGCAGCTTGGGAATCTCTGCTGATGACAATATATATATTGTCATATATATATATATATATATATATATATACCAGAAGTTGAAAACAAGAGCCAATAGCAACAGCAAAATAAGCTGTTTGGCATTTGGCAAATTTTTCATGGGCGCAAGATGGGGATGAGCTCTGCTGTTCATCCCACAAATGCATGTTCCTTACAAATGTGGCACCATTTAAAAGGGAAATAAACAGGCTTTCCAAAGGGAAAAGATTTATTGCCAAGAAGCATTGTTACAACAAAGAAATAATCTACCAAACACAAATTTCCTTACTTTTTGTGCTAAGTTTATAATCACTCCCAAAAATTGTTTCATATAATCTATCAATTTCAACTCCATTTGAATTCAGTTATATTTCACAATAATCCTGACACCACCGAACACCATAAATTGTTTTATTTTCATTTAGTGATCATAACTTATTAATATCAAACCATGTTTTAACATAATTTCCCTTTCTACTGTTTTCAATAATTCTTTCATGTCCTCCCTTGAACAAAATAAATGTGTATCATCAGCAAACATAACAAATTTCAACTTATGAGATATGGTACAAATATCATTCAAATAAAGTATAAATAACTTAGGTCTCAATACTGAACCTTGTGGAACACCAACAGTTACTCTTCTAAGACGTGATTCACTATTATTAATTTTTAGATACTGAAACCTAATATTTAAATAACTTCCTAATCAATGTTGTGTGACACACAACACTTTACGTGAATCAATATGTACGCCTACAGTATATTGTTTATCTACTGTTGTTGCTATATTTTCTACAAAATCCATCACTGCTAAAGATGCCTATTGATTGCTCTTAAACCCATATTGATGGTCACTCAATAACTCATATTTCTCAATAAAGTCATCAAGTCTATTTACAAATAGTTTTTCAAGTATTTTAGAAAATTGAGGTAGCAAAGACACAGGTCTACAACTTGATACAATATGTTAGATACCTGTTGGAAAGGATTTATTACATATATAAGTAAATGGCTCGAGGACACAGTCAATTACTTCTTTTATAAGTGGCATATCAATAGTGTTAGCGTATGGGTGGTTCTCAGTTCAAGGCCAATTAGGAAGAGGTTAGTTGCATGCAAGGCCTGGTTACTGGATGTAACACGTGAAGCATAAACTTACTCTAGCTTAGCAGTTGGCTATTCAGTAGCTTAGCAATGGAAATGCATCACAACAATAAAACTCAGTGGACAATGTTAAACCAAAATCAGTACATGTACATCAACAAGATTAACAGTTTATGCTTAGCCATTCTATGCCATGCTATATTTTGCAAGGCTAAGTCCAGTTGTTCTAGTTTTGTTAACCTGGGTCCATGGGTTGAGTTCACACTTGGGTGTGAACAACCATGGACTCATGGACCATGGAAATTGACTTTCTTGAGGACTCCCTTTGTTTCTTGGTCTTGAAACATGTGGTTGGCCAGTGAGACCCAACAATAACGTAGCAGCAGATCAGAAATGTATGTTGGTCCTAAACCATGCAGTGCTTTATAAGCCAACAATAGTATTTTAAAATCAATTCTTTGACAGACAAGAAGCCAGTGAAAAGATCTGAGAACTAGAGTGATATGATCCACTGTCTAAGTCTTAGTGAGGACTCAAGCAGCAGCATTCTAAATCAGCAGCAGCTGTCTGATCATTTTTTAGGGAGATCTGTAAAGACACCATTACAGTAGTTGAGTCTATTGAAGATAAATGCATGCACAAGTTTTTCCAAATCCTTCTACGACATAAGTCCTTTAATCCTTGATATATTCTTCAAGTGATATTAGGTTGACTTTGTAATTGTCTCAGTGTGGCTGTTGAAATTCAGTTCTGAGTCCATGACTACACCAAGATTCCTGGCTTGGTTTGTGGTTTTTAAAATTATTGAATGATTAATCATTCTTCCTTGGCTGCAAAAACAATTTCAGTTTTATATTTGTTTAACTGAAGAAAATTCTGGCACATCCAATCGTTGATTTGTGAAATGCACTTACTGCTCAATTGTGGTAACATTTTTTGTTGTTTTCCATAAACTGAGCCAGTGGGAGCATGTAGATGTTGAACAGAAGAGGCCCCAGAATGGAGCCTTGGGAAACTCATGTCATTTTTGTCCGCTCAGATGAGTAATTACCTATAGATACAAAGTAGTCCCTGTCCTTTAAGTATGATTTAAACCAGTTTAGTACTGTGTCAGAGAGTCCCGCCCAGTTTTCCAGTCGGTCTAGTAATATGTTGTGGTTGACTGTGTTGAATGCAGCACTGAGATCCAGTAATACTAAGGACTGAAATTCTGCCACTGTCTGTGTTTAAGTGGATGTCATTGAAGACCTTACAAGAACAGTCTCAGAGCTGTGGTGTGGTCCAATTCCTGACTGGAAGACATCAAAGTGTTTAGCTGTTGAAAAGAATCTTTTTCAAATATTTTACTTAAAATGGGAGGTTTGATATGGGTCTATAATTGTTCATCAGTGAGGTGTCTAGATTGTTCTTTTTAAGAGTGGCTTGATGACTGCAATTTTCAGGACCCGTGGGAAGACACCTAAGAGACATGTTCACAATTTTTAGAAGATCTGAGTGTGGTGTCTCTTGATTACTACTTCAGCTTATACTGCAAGTACAACATAAATCAGAGAGTCCGACGTCATAGTGCAACATTGGCCATTTTATTTCTGCCTTAGACAACAGGTGTGCCCTCTGTTCTCTCCTGACTAGATCCCTGCTTGTGTTGTATCAGCTCTCAGATATATGTTGCTTTGGATAAAAGCGTCTGCTAAATGAAATTGTACATTGTAATTGTAAATTGAAATGATCTAAAGGCTACTTGGATCCTTCCAGCTGGAGAGCACTGTTTGTCAGGGTTATGCAGGCAAATGGACCCAAATGCAGAAACAATAGGCAGGCAACAGGAACTGAAGAAAATTATTATTTATTTACCAGACTGGTTACTGGCAGATGAAGACAAAAACAGAACTGGCTGACTTGAAACATGTGGAGCAAAAACAACAGCTGCAAACACTGGGATACACTGACCACGAACTGACAAAGAACAGACAGGTATAAATACACAAGGAACTAATCACAGAACAAGACACAGCTGGAGTAGGGCAGGCACAAGGTTACAAACAGTCTAGAATAAAACCAAGCAAGGCAGAGATAAAACTAAAGAAAACAAGAGCCCTGAGGGGTATTCCATCAATCTGTATGAAGGAAAAGCCCAGCTTGTTTGAGCCTCGCTAATTTAAGTGAGAATTCCGTTCCATTACTGTGGCTTATATGATTCCCTGCTCAGTAAACAAGTAAGGGATAAACAATGAGTAGGTGTGTGTAAAATGGTTTGAAGGCATAACGTGGTGGTGAAGAACCACCTGACGCAAAGTAGAGGTGCCTTAAAACCATTTAACGCACACCTACAAGTTGATAACCCCACGTATACCATGGTCCTTTGCCAACAATATAAAATAAAAGCATTTGAAAATTTTTTGAAAGTTTTGCACTCAAAATCAAAAGGTTATGAAGCAAGAGGTTACTGCTGTCCTGACAACTTGCCACACTGTACTTGCTGCCAGCCTGAACTGAGGCATAAAATTTGCATAAGGTGTCATTAAGCATAACCGCAGACTATGTCCGCAAATCAGTGTTCTTTTGTTTTGGTAGAGAAAGTCTCTCGGTATATTAACTGCCCATTTTCTTGCTTTTTTTGTATTAATCTCATCCTTCTGTTCCGCAATTATTTTAAGCTCTTCAGGTGTCAGTTCCTTGTGCCATTTTTCACTTGGTGTCTTTCTTCTCCGTTTATTTTTCCTCTGCTGCATCCCATTCTTCAAAACTTCATAACAAGTAAGCTTTGACAGCTGTACTCTTTAATGTTACCATAGTTACAGGTTGGGTAGTGGATGAATTTAGAACAGTGATTAAACTTGAGCCGAACTACGTGTGCAATACATGGTTTTAACGCACACCTGCTGGCCAATCAGAAAAGAGTATTCACCCAGACCATGGTATTAGGCAATTTATACAGCAGAACTCGCCCACACCGTGGCAGACTAACTGTCAAGCTTAATTTAGCTGTGTCAAAGAATGTCCATCAGTTTTGTCATGTCCATGTTTAGAAACATGAAACAAAAATACAAACAAAAAAGGGAATAACTGTGAGGGACCTTTACAAAAATACCTATTTCGGTTAATCCCCATTTTATTCATGGTCACCTTTGTTTTGGAGTGAACCCTTTTAGTTAAAAGCTTTGCATTTATAATTTAAGAAATAAAAGTGCACCAATGTTGTTTTGAAGTTATTTATTTATTCATTCACTCACTCATTTTGTTCAAGCTGTGAAGACAAAAGGAAATTAAAGTCCAAACCATGACCCTCTGCTGTGTTTAAATTTATATTGTGGAAACCGCTTGGTGATCATGGTTACAGTGATCAACTGCTTATATGAATCAAAAAGTTTGGGACAGAATCATTCTTATACAAAATTTATGGTTAATAATTTGCCTATAGTAATCAAGTAGTCCACTTACAGTGTTCGTTTTGGGTCTTTCATAAATGACAACATATGGAAAAAAAAATTTAAGACTATGGTTCTATTTTTTTTTTTTTTAACTTTACTCTCATGATAAGCACCTGCAGCACCATTATTGCCATTGAAATCATGACAGGAAAAAGAAAGTCATTTTCTCTGTCTGACAAATGTAGTCTCCTCGAAGCTTATGAAATCTAAATCTGTTCACCTGTTCTGCCACCAGGAAAAAGAAGGAACAGCCAACAGAATTCAGTAAATAGCAAAACTGTCCATTTCATTACTTTATATTCATGTAGGCTAATAAATTGGTTATACAAATGTCAATTACATGGTATTCTACATGAGAAATAAATAAATAAAAAAATCGGTTATAATAATCATCTGCTAATGTGATCATTATGAGCCGTTTTCACTGTATTTATATCCCTCTCCAGTTTCTTCACCTCCAACTGCAACTTCTAAATTAATAACATTCAATGACGCTTGTAAATTGAACAGACATCCTGCGAAAGAGAATATGTGTCAAAGACTAGATGATTATGTAGTTAGTAATGGTAAATTGGTAAGTTGGTTCTCCTAAATTGCCTACACCACGATTTTATACATACATCTGATATTAACTAGCCACAGTCAGTGATCTGAATGTTCATTTGTTAGCAAATAAAAATAAATAAAACCATAAACAGGAAAAAGCACTGCTCTTCACTCTCCCCACCCAGATTCATCCTGTCGGTCTAGGGGATTGGACTGTCATCATTCTGGTTATAAGCTCACTCCTCTAACCTTTAGGCCACCACTACCCACCTACATAGATTTGTATGATTTATGCTTTTTATGTCAGCAATTTTTTTGCCAAGCCATCTCTCTCGTCTTGTTAATTGTGGCAGTATTGCTCTTTTTGGCGATGACTCCTTATAGTCTTCATATAGTTCCATAAGCGGGGTTTGTTCCGCTGCTGAGAAGAACACTACTCTAGTTTTCCCTTCTTCTTGTGACATAGTAGCCGTTTCTCAATCTGTGTTCTTGTCTGTACTTGTGTTCTTGCAGACTTGTGACATGTCATCAATCGCAGCCCAAGCACTGTTCCAATTCAAAGTCCACATCCAGCCACCTACATTCCAAATGCCTAGATGTGAACTTGCTCTGCCCGTTTTATTGGGGATGCATCATGAGGTGACTTGTGTACACTTGTGACAGCCAGGTATCCCAGAATGCATTTCGCACAGAGCAGCGGCAATGGCGGAGGAGACTAAAACTCACAAATGTAAGTTATAATTTTCGAAATACTACTGTTGTTGTGTCTCGGAATGTTGTTTTAACATTTTTAGGCGAGAGTTTAACTGTTTAAACTTCAAAGTTGTGGTTGATTTATCAAGATAGAGCTGACTTGAAAATTAGCTCTGACGTTTCCTGATTTGTGAGGGCTGTAAGTTAGCCAGCATGCCTCACCAGCTTTCGAGATGACCGGGCAGTCAGAGCTCATGGTACCCTGCCGAGAACAGCCTTATCTTGGCAAGTCCTTTTGAAATTTGCCGCTGGCTCTGATGTCTATGTAGTGGTTAAATACAATATATAACTTGTTTTGGGTATATCTAACAGGGAATCTATGGTCTCAGAGTCTGAATCTGTTATTTTTCCCCGGTAAATTGATTAAGTTAAGTTTTATAACTTTATATTTTTATTAAACTTTAACGTTGTACTATACACAAGCACTTTTGCACTTAAACTCTTAATTTCTTTTTAAGCCATCTTGTTGTCAATCTCAAATGTATAGTCAAAAATCTCTTTATGTTAAGATGTTTTTATGTGGATCAGCTGTTTAGCATCGTGCCTATGCTTCTCATGTTTTTGTAATGTTTTTATGTGAAACAATGGACTATAGCACTGTGTGCCCAAGACAAATTTCCCCTCGAGGACAGTGAAGTTTACTCTACTCTATTCTACTTTACTATACTAGAGTGCTGCCTTTGTACTTTTGACCAAATTGTTTGCATTATTCCCTATTGTACAAACTTCTTATACTTGCTATAATGGTGATTGTGCATCAAAACTAACATTTAAACAATATTTTAATCAAGAGACAACTGAGGAAACTCGGGCCCTCATTGACTAGTAGGCAGCCAATGAGAGCCTTTTCACTGGCCAGCGAAATTCGTTAAAAATTAGGATGGGAGTGAGTATCGATTTTGAGTATTTGTATCATCGCCTGTATGTCTGGGGAAGAGTTGGAGCCAGATTTAGGCAGTCTCCATCCATCATGATTAATATCTTATTGAAGTGGCAGTCACTCTTTGTTGATGTTTTTGTTTTTCCCAGGGACTTTGTTACCATATCTGGCTTGGCAATAACTGCCAAACAGGCCAGAAAGAAATGGAATCACCTAAAAGACAAATATCAAGTAATCTGTTTCTCTGCCATGTATTGTATACTGAGAGGGCCTTTCTGAGATTCCTTTTAAAGAAACTACTTAGCTTTAGTTTGCCAGGTCATATATTAAACCTAACACGGACAATAACTAGTAGTAGTAGTAGTAGTAATTAATACCTTATTTTCAGGAGCTTAGGGACCCACCCACAGGCAAAGGGGTAGAGGCCGGTAGTGTGACTGGTGCCACCTGGCAGTGGTACAGTCTAATGGATGCTGCACTCCAGGGGCAGCACTCGAATAGTCCATCCCTGGTTGTTGCAGCAAACTTGACTGCTACTACAGGTGGCACAATGCACACACTGGCCTCTGCCCCTTCTGCAGAAGAAGCCAGGGCCAGCCAGGCACACAGAGAGAGGCCCAGAGGGAACAGGCCAAGAGGGAAGAGGAGAGGGAGGGATAGGCAATAGCAAGAGAAGAGGAGAGGGAAACAGCAGCAACAGAAAAAGCAGATTGATATTTATCTCTGTTTGAAAAACTGGTTGATAAATTCTAAATAAATATTGTTTGAAATTCAACCCAGGCAATTAATTCTTGAAAGCAACAGTGAATTGTGTATATTTACAACAAAACAAAAAAATGAGAAAGTCCTATATTTTACAGTTGTATAGAATTATTTACAGTCATGCAGTTAAATTTAAATTCGCCAGAACAAGAAAAAGAACATTGCAACAAATGAACATATATAACATATGTACACACACATCTATCTATCCATCCATCCATCCATCCGGTGCATTTTCAAGACCCCAAAGGTACACTCAATACTGTTCCTTGCTTTTGGGTTGTGCCCGTTGTACCAGGCTTCATCTTGGCCTGTTAATCAAAATTCACATGTATTTCAAAATGACCTAAGTAACCATTTGCTGTGTGTGTGTTAGAGAGAGTGTTCTTACTTGCTACAGGCTGGCAGTATGGTGTCATAATAGCAATGGGATGCTGCAGGCTTGGGTATCTTCCATCTCCTAGAAGAAAGTACCCAGCTGGTGGATACAGGACCTGTATCCATCACAGGGTTTTGCATAGGGCATCATGTATAGATCCTGGATTTCCAATGTACACATAACTTAGCTTCTTCCTCCGAGTTTTTTGTGGTTTCTCATCTCGCAGGAAACCCTGGAATCCAGGCTGAGCTGTTGTGGTCCTGTTAGTGTTCTTCCCCGGCTATTGCTGCTGTTTGTGTTGCTAGTCACATCTCTATTATTATTATTATTATTATTATTGTTATTAATGTTGTTATTCTGCTTCTCTGTGTCCACACCCCTCACCCCCTTCCCTCCCTCTTTCATTCTCTCTCAACCCAACTGGTCAAAGCAGATGGCCGTTCTGCTTGAGGTTTCTTCCTGTTAAAGGGGAGTTTTTCCTTACCGCTGTCGCCAAGTGCTACTCATAGGGGAATTGTTGAGTCTCTGCAAATTAAAGAGAACGGTCTAGACCTGCTCTATGTGAAGAGTGCCCTGAGATGCCTTTTGTTGTGATTTGGTGCTATATAAATAAAATTGAATTGAATTGAATCAGTAGTATCACAGAGGGGAAAGGTTTTCTGTTTAAGTAACACTTCTTCTGTGGCTCTGCAAGAGAAACAATCCTGATTTGGTACCCATCGATGGCACTGGCAGCACAGCGAGATGTCTCATGGCCAGCAAAGCGAACAAAGCCAGCCCCCACCTCCTCTACCTCCTCTGTTCTGCGGAAATGAATAGCCTTGTGGAGGACGGTCAACATTTCCTCCACAATGCTGTGGACAGTCCTGTAAACTGTGGCTAAGTGGTATGGCAAAGATGTCTGCAGTTACCCTGTACGAGGCTCCACAGGCAAGTAAGTAGACTGTGACCAGCACCTCAATTTCATGGCTCCATCCATGGGCTTTTTGCCGGGGCAGCATCTGGACCAGCATGTTGATGCTGTTCCTGGATAGCCTGAAGGCTGGTTTCAAGTCAGCTCCAGAAAAGGACATGGTGAGGATAAAAACATGGGTATTCATTTGTGCATACCTTTGTAAGGGACTGTGGTCCTGTTAAAAAAAAAAAGAAATCTCTTTTTAGAGTTTTTTAAAGATTGTTTATTAATTGTTATATTTATTATGTATTTATCGCTTATTTCTGTGTTTTTACTATTTAATATTTATTTAACTGCATTCCTAATATGAATGTTTTGATATGAATGGTTGAAGTGAGCATACCTGTCTTCCCAGGTTCTGAGTCAAAATGTTACTGTAGCCTACATGATTACTGTGTCATAGACATGAAATGTCGTGTTTGTGTTGAAGTCTGTCCTGATTAATGACTAATGATGTGTGTGACACTGATGAAGTACAGATACTTATTGCATTGATGTAGAGTGATGTTTGTGCACCTAACTGTACAAGGCCAGTGAGACTGAGTATTAACCTCCTGATGTTTGAGTACCAAAAAGACAAACAGCAGGTATGTATGTGGAATGTAGGCTAATCCATTTCAATATTATTCAACTATTAAAAATATCAAACCTCCCCTGTACTTGCTAGTTTATTAGGTAGGCCTAGATGAAGCTAGTATAGTCTAATAAAACACCCTTGCAATAAATGTTAAGTTTTTATGTAATCTGTTTTTGAGAGGTGTTTGTCCATCCAATTTATATGACTGAGGACAGACTAAATATTAGAAACACCTCAGTATAACCCAGTACAGTTCAGCAGCACCACAAACTACTACTGACACAAAAAAAATAGATCAACACCTCTCTAATAAAGATTTTGTACAATATTAAACTACAGTTTTTATCTAGATATACCAAGTGAACTGTCAAGTCTATAAATGGGTAGACTGGTTAACAAAAAAGCATAATGATTAGACACATGCTCAAAGTTATAGAGACATGCTGATATGGCATGTCGCCTCCATCGTCCGCCGCATCCTGGCTCTCCTTTGACAGATTTTCCCCCTCAGTTGGGCAGCCTCCTCTTCAGCTTCTTTGCAAAGTGTATCGATGAGAACGGCACCAGCCTCTGATCCACTTCTATATGATCTGTCTAATTTTCCAATGTTATTCACAACAACAACCTTCCACAAACTTTTTCCTGCCACTGGCTTTTTATATTTAGGCTACAGATCCTGGAACACAATATATATGTGTATATATATATATATATATATATATATATATATATTCTTTTTTTTTTTTAATGAAAATGAAAAAAGGCAGGGTTGTGTTTCATATCATATTTTGTTTTATTGTAAATATACATTACAGTGAAGATAACCGGACACATAGGCCTATTGCCAAGACAAGCTTAGATGGTGACATCATGTCATCAAGTATGTTGCTGCTCCAATTGCAGAATGACCATACTGCTTCCTACCATCCTCAAGAGTTTGTACTCCTGAGTCCAACTTGCCAGTCTGAGCTCCCAAGTACGCTAGTCCGAACTTAGCATAGTTGGTATTGAGAAAGGCCCAGTGTCTTCTTTTCAATTGACTGTTCTGAGCTGCTTATGTAGTCTGTGCACATGCACACTGCAAGCTTATTCAAGCCTGGCTAGAGTTATCATTGTCTAGACACGACTAAATTGTGTTAATGGAACGGCTTGAGCCCCAAGTGAAAGTTGATGTTAATTCTAGCCAGGTTTTTTCAAGTAAGCTTTCTTTAGCTGCACTGATGGAATACCCCTCAGGACTCAAAGGAACAAAAAACAATACCAGGCTCAAGCACTATACAAAGACACACAAATGGCAAATGCAGTTATCACAAACAATTGGTAACCCAGAGCACATTCAAAACACATACAGAGGAACACCAAAAACCCCAAAACACAAAAAGTCCAGAAACAGAGTCAATGACACTATTTAGTAGAATCTGAGCTAATGGCAGCTCAGGAGGTGTGAATAACCAATCTTAGCTCACACCATGAAACATTATGACTTGAATGAATTTGTAAATGACTTCAAGCTTCAGAATTCCCCTTTAAAGTGACTTTAGCATCAGTGGTTTTAACTATAACCCACAAGTCATTAACATTAGTGTTAGCTTGTTGCTATTATTAGCAGCTAAAATTTGCAACACTGAAATACATCCTACAAAACAGAATGGACATAAGACGATTTTTTAAGAGTCAAGAGTTAAATAGTGTCAGTCAAAACAGCAGCTACATGTTTGTGAGCTTTCTTTAATTAATGTTAAATAATCAACAGTGCTGGCTAGCTAACTAGCTAATGTTAGCCCTGATAGGGGGGCAGTTTGATCATAAACATAAAAGCCAAAGCAGATAATTACTGGTAACAACTTGGTTTGGTGTAAAAATGAATATATGCATCATCAAACTGTGCTCCCTCAAACAAAATGACCATATGATACCCCTGGCTGCTGGCATTCTGGCACTGCTGGTTAGAGTTGTGCAAGCTGAATATATATAGGCTAAATAATACCCTATAGGCTACATTTAAACTTGCAGCTCTGCTCCTCATTTGCATGAGAAGACTAATTTATGTATTTAAAGACCAATAAACATAAACAAGTCCAAATGCAAAATATGAGTGCTCATTCAATATAAAAAGTCATTGAGCAGTATATTATTAAACAGTACAAAATGTGGTTTGAAAATGTGCTAGTTTTCTTTAGAAAAGCCCCAAAGTCATGCAGCATCGGAAGATGCAAATAATGAAGGTTTGCACTGTGCGAGCTGTGCTCTTTAATGTGCTGTGAGGTGTTCTTTTATCAGCTGTTCTAACAAGAAACTGACAAAAACAGAAAGTTTAAGTCACAAGCCTCTACTCCATGAAATCAATCTTACTCTTATAATCTCCATTAAATCCTCATGGTTCAGTTGTATTCTGTCCAACCAACTAACTGTAAAGACTGAGCATTTTGCCTTCACAGGGCTGGTGGTGAGCTGCCACCCACCCTCCTCTTAATTTGACGTTTTTTTTTCCTCCCAAAAACAAATTATTTTTAAAAATATTTGTATTAAATAAATATTCATAAAAACCCACTACTTGTGCTTTTCTGAATACTGGATTTGGATTCGGCTCCACCCCTCGTTGTATGTATTATTAAATTTACAGGTTAATAGATTTAGCTTCCAATGACTCCTATTTGAAACCCATCATAGACGGCATGTGTAATATTAAAGAGAGGATTTGGGGTCCACAGGCTGGCTGTCTACAGTGATTAATGGTGAGGTTTGGGCCCCAGCCCTGCTATTTTCTGACTGACAGCAGTGACTATATTCACTCTCCAGCTGCTGCTGGATGATTGTGGTTTGCTGACATTGTGGTTTGCTGTGTGGCTTGGATGAAGGGCTTATTACATCTGTAATGAAGCCTGGGGAAACCCTGAAATGCCCACAGAGCCTTCCTTAGGTGACCACAGAGAATATACACAAGTGTGCGTGTGTGTGTGTGTGTGTGTGTGTGTGTGTGCGTGTGTGTGTGTGTGTGTGTGTGTGTGTGTGTGTGTGTGAAAACATACTAAACCTGTCTCTGCATAAAAAAGTCATGACTTTAAAATCTAATGTTAACAAAAATTACACACTTAAATGTCAAACAGTCAACTTCTACACCGTAAACTAAACATACATTTTTGGGGTACAAGAAAAACCTTGTAGTTTTTTCTCACTTCACTTTCTTCACTCAACATTCTGCATCTATAAAAACCTTGGAAAGCCCCTGAACAAATGCATTTTTTAATTTTTGGCATCATGATACAAATTGATAAAATGATAAAAAGAAAAAGTACTCTGACCTGATGATGGTGTGTGTGTCATGGTGTGTTTTCGTAGGTGTGAGCTGATTGTGTTCATGTTGTATATTTGATGATTTAGTCAGAGTCTGCAGACTCACAACAGTGAGGGGCTTCTGCTCTCCTCAGGTGCTGCTGCATTTTCGTTACTCAATGGACTTTCATTGTCCTCAGTCATGGTTGGTACACCTGCATTATGACAAAAATATTAATTAAAATCAGAATAATTTCTCATTTATCAGAAATCTTTTTTTAAGCTGCGACCAGCAGCTAATACAAGTCACTGTTGGTTGGTTCTTCTATATGTCTATCGGCCTCAAATCTGAAGGGCGCAGTAATGATTTGTGCCACTATGCATAAATAGTGGATGCTGTTGCCTTTCATGTATGCTGCAACCTCACACAAACCTACAATAGTGATTGTGGTTGTTAAAACAACAGGATATCTGGACTAAGGCAGTGAATAATTCCTCACAAATACTTCATTATAATACTATATAAATGGTGTATTTATATTTACAACTGAAAAAAGATGGATAAATGAACCTAACAGTTAAAACTGGTAACTCCATTCTAGTCCCGGGCAAGACAGCTTTGATGTTAATTCCTCTGACAAAGGAGTATTTTCTTTGGTTTTGACAAATGAAAAATATCATCATTTCCAGAGTCACAAAAATAAAATTTATACCTTATAACTTCACAGCTAAGTGAGCTGCAATGACACTGCAAACTCACTCAACTTCCCTCCAAACAAAAAACTACATTGCAGCATTGCACACATTCTTATGTGTCATCTGGGGATAAAAAGCGACAGAAACCCCAGTGTGTGATATGTAGTGAAGTGCTTGCAACTGAGAGTATGAAACCATCCAAACTGAAGCGCCATTTAGAAACAAAACATCCTGCATGGAAAGAAAAGTTGGCTGAGTTTTTTCAAAGACGACTCCAGGAGCTGAGGACATCACCAAAGTGTCTGACAGCGTCTTGCTCCAAACAAGAACAAGCTCTCCGGGCGTCTTACCATGTAGCTCACCATGTTGCAGAGGCCAATAAACCCCACACAATAGCCAAAGAGCTTATTTTATCTGCCGACATGGTAAATATATGTATTTATGTTAAAAAAAAAAGATGACATACATGTGTTTTCGAAGGATATTTTGCTTGGTTTGAATTCTATAAAAGTGGGTCGTGACTTAGTGAACATGGGAAAATGTGGGTCCCAGGGTGAGACCAGTTGAGAACCCCTGATATAAATCAAACCCATGGTTTGTTTTGACTTGATGTTTGCAGTGTAGACAGCAGCAGATGTCGCAATTACGTGATGCCAGGAGACACTGATGCAGTTAGGACAAGGTGTAACTGAAGAATTAGGTCAGTAACACAACTCAAAATCAAGTACCCTCACACTTATGGGTAAGAAGATACAGTAACTAGAAAATGCACTCAGTACAGCACAGACATCCATCAAGGAAGCATATCACATTCATAGTCGCATTTCTGTTTGTCCTTGTTGTATCTCTTGGGTCATTGGCATGAAAAGTTAATCAACTCTTCCTTAGCTCAGGGGCAATTTTTCTATTAAGTTTCATGTAAGCTTTTGAGATATCTTTGTGACAGACAAACAGACAAGACATACCCACTACACCAGGGTTAGGGGTTCTCAACCTTTTGTAACTTAAGGCCCACTTCTGTTCTGTTTTGTTCACTTGTTAAAAAAAATCCAAGGACCACCATCCCAAATAAATGAAAGAATAAATGTAACATGACAAAAAACTGGGCTGTAAATATGTGTTATGCCACTATCAGCTGTAATGACCAAAATATATATTCTGCTTACCCTCAATGAGACACTTTTGGCTTGCTTCTGGGAAACAATGACATCAGGTTGTGGTGGGATGGGTAAGAGGCTGACACGCAGAGTAGCATTCTAAGTTCCTTTCAGTTTGTTCCTTGTCTTTGATTTTGTGACAGCCACAATGGACTCACATGAATAGGTGGTGGTGAAAAGCAACAGAAATTTGATTGCCCATTTTGATAGAGAGGGATACTGACTGGTAGCCAGTATCAAGAATGAAGCAAGGGCAACTTGGGTGAGCTGAAGCTTCAGGCTGCTATCTGCTGATAGTTCCATCAGTCCATTTCCCAACACAGTGGATAGAGACATGTCTTCTGAAGTAAGATCCACAGAGAAAGCTAGCTAGCTAACAGTGGCAAAAAACACATTTGTCTCTACCTAATGCTGTGTCGTAATTGGATATTCAAACGTAACTGGTGACTGAAATTATGCATTTTAAATTGACACTTTTAATTTGTGTGAATTCTTGAGCACATTTAGATATACATATTTTTTTAAAACAATAAAACATTTTTTAACCATTTGGCAGTAACACTGCCTCCATGGCCCACTAGATGGCACTCTGAGGCCTAATTGTGGGCCACGGCCCACTGGTTGAGAACATAGACTGTGAAAAAATATAGACGTAGTCACCGTGCCTCGAGTGTAGCAATTTGGCCATTGCTATC
This sequence comes from Thunnus thynnus, assembly GCF_963924715.1. Classification (NCBI taxonomy): domain Eukaryota; kingdom Metazoa; phylum Chordata; class Actinopteri; order Scombriformes; family Scombridae; genus Thunnus; species Thunnus thynnus. The sequence goes on along the minus strand of NC_089532.1, from coordinate 30,005,349 downwards.
TTGGATTTGGCCGCCACAATGTTTGATTTTTAGAGCCAGGAGTGACCATATTTGGACGAGAGGATGGAGCTGACCATAGCGCTACAAAGTTTTGTGTAAATCTGTTCATAATGTCTAACCCATTTCTTGGTGCAGATGAAGGCAGGAAACTTCATTGCCAACAAAATAGAGTTTTCACTGTACACAAGAGGGCTGATTGCTTTTTTATTAATCAACAAGTGCCGAAAATGCTGATTAATGTATTTGGCTGACAATGTATCAGCTTACAAGCAAACTGCACTTCTACTTTTGGATTTTCATTTGGATTGGGCTATTGGCTTATAGCCCAATCCAAAATAAATGCAAACCTGAATAAACCTTTAAATTTTTCTTCACCAGTCTAACACTTCATTTCACTTTCATTGAAATAAACAGCTGTATTTTAAAAATGCAAAGTAACACAGCGACTATTTGACCTATGAGAATTTGGTCAGACGAGAGCATATAGACCAGCTAATCGACCAGTCGACCAGGAGACTACAGCCTTAAACTTTTGTCTCCTTACGGTACAGCTAGGCCCCTCAGATCCCTAGATCAAGGGCTGCTAATCATCTCTCGATCACATTGGAAATCTTTCGGAGACAGGGCTTTTTCAGTAGCAGTACCTAGACTCTGGAATAGTCTCCCTGAAAAGAACCACAGAATCTCTGGACTCCTTTTAAAAGGGGTCTTAAGACCCACTTTTCTTGAAATGATATGTACTCTATATGCATGGATGTATGTACAAGTGTGTACATGTGTATGTGTGCAATATGGCCAGTGGACTGCATTTATTTAGGGCCTTTCTAGTCTTCGGACCACTCAGAGTGTTTTACACTGCATGTCAACCATTCACACACACATTCATACACTGATGGCAGAGGCTGCCATGCAAGGTGCCAACCATGCATGGCATTTGCATGGCAACCAGGAGGTTCTAATGCTCATTCACACACTCTCTCACACACCGATGGCACAGCCAATGGGGGCAATTTGGGGTTCAGTACGTTGTCCAAGGGCACTTCGACATGCAAACTGGAGGAGCCAGGGATCGAACCACCGATCTTCTGATTAGTGGATGACAGGATCTTCCTCCTGAGCCACATGTATGTATGTATGTATGTATTTTTGTATGTTTGTATATATCTAAGAATTTATGTTTTATGATAACTTCTGCTCAATTCTGTTTGTTGTAAAGCACTTTGGCACAAACCTGGTTTGTTTTTTTAAATTTAATGTCGACCATGACCTTGTTAATATATCATGATACCTCCTCATTTCACTACAAAAACCTAAATAAGGTAGCAGCTGGCTGGAGGGAGATCGCCAGGGAGCTGGAAGTATCTGGTTAAATTGCTGTTGGCTATATTGTCATCATTTTCAGTAAAGAACCATCTAAATATCACAATATATGTTTTCTGTTTAAAGAGTAAAAACATAGTACTCACTCATCTTCTACTTGGGTGGTTATGTCTTCAGTCTGATCTTGAGTGCACAGCTAATATGTATGTGGTTTGTTTACATGATGTAACAAAAGTGCAGAGTTGATCAGCTGTTCTGGAACTGAAAACTGTTCCATCTCAGCTTCCATCAACTCATAAAAAGTTTCCGTAAACTGTAAACAAGGACACAATAGCGCAAGGATGTTTAAGATGCTGGAATAAATATTGATCCTTATCTTGGAGTGAATACAGATGTAAAAATATTATGATTATTAAGATTTTTTATAACACTGGCACAGAAAAAATATGGTTGGGGTTTATTAGGAGCAAATAAAGCTGATCACTTCAATGTTTTTTGGGGTTGCCCCTCTATTAGCCTTTACTGGCAGGAACCAGGGCCAGCCTTATGATTTTGGTGGCCCTAAACAAGATTTTGTTTGCGGCCCCAAAACACTCCCAGCAAATCACCAAATCACCAAGCACCAAATCACACACATTGCTCATAACTCAATGAACACAAACAAAACTGTCTATTCAAAATATATGAAATTTGAGAAGTTAAGATACAATTGAAAATTACAAAGTAATCAAAATAATAAATAATAAAGTCAATATATTTAAACTTTAAAAAGCAACAAACTTGCACATAACAAGGTCTATAAAAAAAGATAATGACAAATGAACACCAATAAAACCAAAAATATTTAGCCAAATAAACAGCAACGAAAAATCAATGTAAGAGTGCAAAATCAGGGTTATACAAAGATTTGGATACAATTCTGTCAGTTCCTTCTTCTGGACAAAGTCCAGCAGTTCAAATGCAGTCATCCTGTTTGTAACTGAGGAAAGTTTCTGATTTCCATGGCCAGCTCTCTCCCATAAATGTCGCCTTCCTCTCCACTCCTCAGTGTGTTCTCAAGCTCCTCACATTGTTTCTCCAGTGCTTCATTAGCCAAGGTTGGGAAGTTTAGCAGGACCCCAAACTTGCTATAGAAGGCTGTGGTACCTCTGTTGTGACCTCTGCAGCTGCAGTCACATCAGAGGAGGGAGTAGATGCCCCCGAAGTCTCTGACATTGTCCCCTCAGCAGCAGTCATGTCAGCTGATGAGGTAGATGGTGCATTGGAAGTTCCTCCAAAATATTTCAAAAACACCCGTGAAAAGATTATATATTAGATTATTAACTTTATTATTAACTAATATAGGCTGTAAGACATTACATTGGTATGTTACATGTATCTTCCAGACCTATTTATTAACCACACAAGAAACACAATTTCATGCAACTATCCAATTATTATAAGTATGTCCAAATATGATCTACAAAGATACAATTTAACATATCTAGAATGCTAATGGTTAGCCTGAAACAATTAAGGGTAATTTGGACACTTGATATTTTATATATTAAAATAATAAATCAAAACACCAATTTAATGTTGCAAGAAAACATTGGCTGCTAGTTAACAAGGAAAGCTAGCCTTTATGAATTATAAATAATGCTTGCAATCCTACTCATGTTAGCTAGCAAGCAAATAGCAAGAAATCAAGCTTGTTCTAATGAAAAACGTTTCAGCTAAAATTAATAATACTACTTTATTCACTACTTTTTAGCCAGCTTGCAAAGTTAAAATTATTGTGGCTATGCTCAGTTTAATTCATTAAAAAACATGACTTTAATGTTGCAAAAAAAACGACTGTCAGATTCATTCAGTCAGATTCAATAAACAATAACATACCTTTATCCTGTGTTATTTTTCCATCTCCAATTTTCTCTTCTTTCGCCCTTGAGTGCCACTCCTAAATTTTCTTTTAGGAGCCATTAATGCAACGTTACTCAGTTCATGTAAATAAGTTGCAAATGGAGATTTATTGCCAAATTAACCAGCAGCAGGCTCAACAAGATGGCGGTGCTGCTACATAACAACAAACCGTTGACCAAACGTCACCCACAATGCCGCTAAGTTACCATGGTTACACACTGAGTTTGTTGCTGCTGTTGCGGCTGTAAAACGGTGGATAAATTGTTTTCAGTGTCACACTACCCCCGCGAAACGACTCATCTCACTATCAGAATTTGATCCATAACAGTTGGAAAGTCTAGAAGAGGTGCACAATTAAATTATTTTATCCCAGTTCAAGTTAGCACAGGGCAAACTGCAAGTTAGCTGCTGATCTACAGAGAGATTTATCAGGCAGTGATAGGCTTAATCAGCATTGTGTGAACTTGTTTGGCAGGGGCTTAAATGTAAAGGATGCTCATTTAAATGTAAAAGTCCCGCACTGTAGTGTGAGGAGTGAGCCACACAGAAAGTCACACTGATTGCGTGCCGCCCCCCCCCCCCCCCCCCTAGTGGTTGTGGCCCTAAATAAACCGCATAGAGTGTTTATGCCAGGGGCCTGCCCTGGCAGGAACTAAAGAAATGTATGGAGAAAATATTGAGGGTAGAATTTCTGCTTACATTTGAGGTATTATACTTATATCATACTTATAGATAAACATTTGTTTAGGATGATGTTATTTACAAATAAAATGCTATTACCAGAAAATGACTGAAGACAGAGGTACCTAAGGTTGAAGACTGGGTTGATGTAATACATATACATATATATGATGGAGAAGTTGGCTTTCTCCTCCAGATAGGGATTGGACAAATTTAATATAATTTGGAAAAACTTGATTAAATATACATTGCCAATTAGGTCAGACTCTATATGATAGAGTGCACAAATTCGAGAACCCCTTGTTTCATCACTATTTTGAAATGTTGTTTTACTTAATACACTGGTAACATGTTTAGAATCTCTACTCCGACAGAAGTAAAATTTAGGGGTAGATGTATATACAGTATCTTGAAATTAGTCCTTTTATTTTATTTTCATTTTGTTTTAATTTTTAGTTTATCTTTCATGTTTAAAGAAAAAATAAGAGACAATAAATTGTTTGAATATGTGAATATCTACTACTTCTATTACTTATACTCTATTCTATTCTATTACTTATATATATATACAATATATGCATGCAAACTGCTGCCTGTTTAGATTTACATTTATACAGTGACACAGTTTTCATTTCTCTCATGGTTGTTAACATTCATCTCAGACAGCCCCAAATCACACTAAGTATCATAAATGTTAGTGAGTGAAACATTTTTTATTTTATTTTGAGGGGTTCTAACATAGTTTTGTATTTGTCTCACCTATGTAACCTAGGAGACATTGCTTGCAGCCCAATGACTATCTGTTTTGGGATCCTCAGTCATTTTGGATTTTTGCCTTGTAGTAGTTTGATCTATTGAACAGAGTGTCATGTTATTCCTTGTAAGAATCTGTGTTTCAGCCAAACTTCTGTCTCAGCAGTAGAAAACCCAGGGAAACTGTACAGATGTGTCCAGTGGATGCTGCTGATAAGATTTCTAGAGAAAGATGACGGAGCAGAGCTACAGTTTTGGGAGCTAATAAGGAGAGGTGCATTTGAGCGGCCTTGGATAAGCCCGAATCTGTATTTAGCTTGATTGTTGGCCATCTGTGTCTAAGCTGAAAAATATTTAAAGGAGACTCTGGAGCCAGTGAGAGAAATAATTAATTGCTTATGAAAACAGGCCCTTGCCAAAGACCATATAACAAGAGCCCCTGCTAAATGAAGCATCATAATGTAGGAATGTCCAACATGAACCCTATCAGACCAAAGCGCCTTCACTTTTCCATATAGGCAGCCCAGCGTCAGGCTCATAATGAAACCATTTGGTGGGTTTGGATGTACAGCTTTTATTTCTGGCAGCTGCTCCTGTTCTGCTTTATTTGCCTTGTAAACCAAAACACCAAACACTTCAAACCCAACACATAGTTTATTTCAAATTTCTCTTCACTAATCAAAATGTAGCAGGCACATAATTAAACCACTACAAAAGTTTTGTCATCATCAGAAACCTACAGTAATTAAGTCAAATGATGCAGGAAGTTACATTATATTGTGTGTGTGTGTGTACACATGTGTGCGTGCGTGCATACATGTGTGCATGGTCCAGGTATTCCTCATGTCGTGGGGACATAAATCTGTTTACACAGTCATGTTGTGGGGACTCGCCTCCCTAATGAGGACAAAAAGCAAGTCCCCTTAATGTTAATCAGTAATTTTAGGGTTAAGACTTGGTTTTAAGTTAAGGTAAGTTTAGGGTTATGTTAAGGTTAGGATAAGTCTCCTGGAGATGAATGTAAGTCAATGTAATATCCTCTGAAGTGAATGAAACATGACTCTGTGTGTGTGTGTATGTGTGTGTGTGTGTGTGTGTGTGTGCTGCTTAAATGTTTGCAGTTTTCACAGGCTCTGTGTCTCAACTTGCCGTAAAAAAATATCAGTTCAAGTTTTTAATAAATAGCATATTTAAATCAACTGGTCAATTCATGTGTATTTAATAACTTTGTCACAATATTGCATGACTTGCATGAGTAATACAAACATCGCGGCCTGCTGCTGAGTGTAGTACAGCACAATGTAGCATGCCCTTTTCAATCAAGGAATGAGGAATATAGAACTTTTATTTCCACTACCAAAACTGAGTATTGATAGTAATGAGGAATTAAAGCTAGTTTATCTGCTAATTCAAAATTATCAGGCATATTAATATTTGAAATAAATATTCCTTAGTATGTAAAGTAAAGTAAAGTATTTAACAGTTGTGAAAAAAGGAAAATTGTATGTGGCAATGTGAAAGCACAGAGCTGTATAGTATTAGTACTAATATGTACTATTAAATATGTTGTTATAATTAGTTAATCTAGGACACAAAATGCAGGACACAGACTTGTAGATAGAAGCAGTTTAGAAAAGAATTTATTGCAAAACAGTTTGGTTCAATATCATCAGATTCCAATATAGGAGCAGCTCTGTATAGTTTAAGCAGGTTGAGGAATGAGGTTTGCAGCAGAGCTGGGCAGGCAGTGAGTTAAGGACCCAGATGAGAGATGGGTGACAAGGACGAAGCTGGTCATGGCAGGCAACTGTGGCAGACTGGAGTGTAAACCTGGAGCACAGGGAGACTCAGAATTAGTAATGTGCAAACTGATATGAAGAACAACATACTCGAACTGGCCTTGACGTTTGTACCACATGGTAGACTGAACAATCTGGCAGTCTGGATGGATGAGCTGGGGTTTTATTCTGAGTCTGTTGTTCTTGTGTTGTGTAGCGGGTTGCTATCAGGCTCAGTGTGACTATAGACAGGTGACAAATTAAAGGAAAAAACAGTTCAGGTCTGAATGCTTGGCCCCTACAGTGAGGGGATCTGATGGCTCTGTTATGCTGTGGTGGACATTTTGCTGGCATGGTTTGGGTCCACTTAGTTAGCTGTCAACTGGATGTAGCCTACTGGACTGCCTCGACTGCTGCTAGCTTAGCTAGGTTTGTTTTTAACCTGGTGGTTACTTAGCCGATCGCTTTACTGAGGATTCTAAGCAATTTTTGCCTTTGGATTTTATTCTTCTATCCCCGGTTGAGGAGCTTGAGGGACAATGCTTGAGTATTAAAGATAGGAGAGGTTTCTACAGTTTAAATGGACTTACCTCACCCCCTCAACAATGGCCATAGCAGATGAAATCTCCAATATTAAGCCTGAACTCTCCTTCATTAAAAGTCTCATAAATGATCTCCTCCAGTGGCAGTCACTGCTCCAAGACTGCTTGGCCTGTTTGTTGAAAAAACATTTTTGTTAACTGAAATAAAAATAAAAATGAATTAAAAAAAACAAACTATAACTAACTGAAACTGTATTGTGTGAGTACAAAACTGACTAAAGCAAACAAAATTATAGAGAAAACATTCTTAGTTTTTGTCAGTTTATTTCATACATAAGCTTAGTATTTTGGGTGGATATGAAATCTAACTTCTAATTTTTTTTGCTGTGCCAGTTTCACACCAGCTGGCGGCACAGTGGCACAAGCAAGGATCACCTCACAGTCCACTGCATGTTGCCAATCCATCCATTGCTGGCATCATGGTGGTAAAATCAGGTGCCAGAGTCCCATTTGGGATTACTTTGAATATGACTGTGTCACAGATAAGAGCAAGTGTCTTGTAGTGGAAGGTGATAAAATATGTGGAACATTTCTCAAAGGAAAAATCCCACAAATCGTAAAGTCCATTAGAAAATCTTGCACAAGAAGGCTAACCTAGTTTACCTTGACAAGGTAAGGGAGAGCGGAGTCAGAGTTGGAGGAGTCAGAAGCGGAGGGTGAGGAGAGTGGAGGCCTCAGTGACTGTGGTTATAGCAAATACTTTATTTGTCTTAATAATTTAATAATTTCCTTTTTTTATTTTGAATATTACATTTCACATGGATATAAACAGCACTGTCAACTTTAATTTGATATTTCCCCATAGAGTTCAATAGAAAAAAAATGTACAGAATGTAGATAGCCTATATGCTGCAGAAAGGCTGGAATTAGAACCTGATGATAGATATCAGGGTTTGGTCATGTTTATACAACAAGCTTCCCCAACACTGGAGATGCCTCTAATGAACATGTGGTCCCTTTATTTTTTCTTTTCAAACTAAAATGACTGTAATGATATTTAGTCTTTATTGGCATGAAAAACTACCAATGCTTTTGTACTTGGCTGAGGCTCAGGAGGTAGAGTGGGTTGTCCACTAATTGGAAGATTGGTGGTTCAATTCCTGGCTCCTCCAGTTCACATGTCGAAGTGTCCTTGGGCAAGATGCCAAAGCCTAAATTGCTCCTGATGGCTGTGCCATCAGCATGTGAATGATTAGAATCCCTCTGATAGGCAGGTTGGGACCTTGCATGGTAGTGGGTGAATGTGACTTGTAGTGTAAAAAGCGCTGAGTGGTCGTAAGACTAGAAAGGCGCTATACAAGTACAGTCCATTTACCATTTATTCAATTGTCCTACATCAGTAACCAACAGTATCAAATAAGCCTGCTCAAAATTGTCATGCTAGGGTCACAGCAATTTTCCAACCCAAGTAGGATACACCTGTTAAAACTGGTGCCTTGCAAGGTAAGCCTATTTTAGCCCAGGTTCAAAAGTTTGACATTGACAGTCTGCACTTTGACATCATAGTTACTGTCATTTTATATAATTTCATATCCAAGATAAAAATTAACAATGAAGACACAATATTAAACAATTTGTCATACTGTGGAAAAAAGTTTTGTGGAGCTCACAGTGTAAGAAATTAAATATAATAAAATAAGTAAGCGTAAATGATGATCCCTGTCCTAGAACAGCCCTTACTCATGAATCAATTTTTATTAAATCAAAGACATGGCTCAAGTGGATTATAACAGAAACACAACTGTACAACTATTTTTTTGTGCATTTACATTTGATGCTTAAATTATGATTGTCTGTGTTCTCTTTTTGCTTTGCCAAGGACTTGACCTGCCAGATGATGGGGAGAACAACAAGTTCCAGAGAATGCCATGCCTGGCCCACAACCTTCAGCTCATACTCAAAGATGCCATGAAGCACCCAAGTGCTGATTCAGTCATAACGAAAGCAAGAAATCTGTTACACACTGTGAGGAAATTGTTAGTGGCAAATGAAGAAATGATCAAAAGGTGTGGCAAAACACTGGTCCTGGATTGTAGCACATGCTGTAACAGCACTATTGATATACCGAGAAGACTGCTGGAGACCAGAGCTGAACTAAACCAAATGCATGAGGATTTGGACATGGACACACCTCTCACAAGCAATTGGACTAAGCTGGAGAACCTTGTCAAGCTGCTTGAGCCCTTTGCCATTCACACAGTCCAGCCTCAGAGTGACAGCCAGTCACTCTCACAATAGTGCCATGCCTGTTCAATCTTGAGGCACACCTGCTGGCGACTACTATTGGACAGCATTTACCTTAAGTGCTGCTGAAGTCCTTGTGAGAACATTTCGCTGGCATTCTTAGCCCTGATTCCACACAGCTTGGTGCTACACCAGCTGGAGCCTGCCAAATGGATCCAAGTGTCTCACTGGTTCTTCAATCACCAGACACAATGCCCCCTGAGGATGGCAGCACAGTCTCTTGTGTAGAACCTGACAGCTCAGTATAACCCAGCTTCTGCTTCTCATGATGATGTTGCCACTACAAGGGCCACTCAAACTCCAACAGGAGTCTCTCTTACTGTCCTTCAGAAATACCGCTTCCTTCCATCCTGTTTAGAGGTCACAAATCATCCACAGTCATCCACAAATCAGCCTAATGTGACCAATAATCTGTTGACCAAAATTAAGAAGCATGTCAACGACATCAAACAGGATGTGTTTAATGAGACACCATTGCAGTTCTGGAGATTGAGAGGCTGTCTATCCAAAACTCCAACAGGAGCCTGTGGCATTGGATCTCCTTAGTGTCCCTGCCTCACAAGCCTTTGTGGAGTGCATTTCTCTGTGTGCAGACTGCTGTCAACTGTCCTTAGAAACATAACACCCACATCTCTGGAGCAACGTGTTTTCCTCAAAACCAACAAGAAATTGTTGCTTGACTGAACTACACCCATCTCTCTCTTTCTCACCCACCCACATTCACACACACAGTCACACACACACACACACACACACACACACACACACACACTTGAAATCTTGAAAAGCCGTATTTGAAACAGCTGATTCATTCATAATGCAAGGACTTCATTTTTTTTTAGTTTACAATGTTGGACACATAGCTATATATACTTAGAAAAGCAAAGCACAGGGAGCAATATCTTGCCAGCTATTTGGCTCTCAGTGTACTTCTGGGTACATGTGCACTTTAAGTGTCCAAAACATTCACTGTATTCATTGTATATTGTCAAGTACAACATGTGAGGTATTGTATTGTTAATCATCTGCAATGATTTGCCATCGAGCTGCAGCATCTGCATCTAGTGCTGGGCAGCCCAATTCGATTGATTAACTTTGAGTTGGTTCATCTAAATGAATCAAAAGTCTAGAGTTTATTGGGTTCTTGAGTTTTTTTCATTTTTTTCTCAGAGCTCCCTGAGACTCCTGACTCCCAAGCAATGTCATGTGTGGCTTGTGAATGGGTTTGATACATGCTGTTCTTGTGTGTCTTTAGCCTATTGGCTATTTTGATTTTTACCTGGCACACTACCTGCACCTCGCCTCAGAAGCAGAATTACATGCATTTTGCACTTAAGGCTGCATCTTTTGGTCTGTTGTTGTTGTTGTCTTTTATAGTTGTTTTGTGGATAGTTCGTCTGTCCTAACTGTGAATAGATTTTTCTAAACGATGTGATGTTTTGTTGAGTTTTTATTACACATTACATTTTCTGACCTTGTCGAATCTTGCCCCTGAGAAATGGCCCATATCACAAAAAAAAAAAACTAAAACTAACACTGAAACTCACCACCTCAGCTGTTCTCAGTTGAAGTCAAGTGCCACTGCTCCCTGCCTCAGAGGTTGGCTACTGCTGTCACCTGCCAGCTCCCTTTCAATCTTGCGGCTTACACGGATGGGGGTAGCTCTGTGCCTGAAATCTTGGTGTTGGGCAACACCTTTGCCCTAGCCAGAACAAATTGAACAGGGGGGCATTCAGTTTTCAGAGGGGGGCCAGACTGTAAGCATGTTTGGAAATGTATACTTTTACAGAGTAAAAATGCCAATACCACTATGTGATAGGAGAACCGCTCATATGAAGACAATGCTTAACAACCCGTGCTTTGATACAAAAGTGAATCACAAACTTATTAATTACACAGTCTTAACAGACAAAGGGTTCGCTAGCAGTCTGCGTCAGAGTGCATCACAGCGTAGCACAAGCATTTTCTAATACAAAATTAATGACAAAAAACAGAATTTTGCAGAAGCAAAAGCTGATTAATTTAAACAAAATGCCACACCAAGTCTGAGTTTAAATGGGTTTGTAATCTGTTCTGAGCAGCATAAGCATTGTTGGCCTCAGTAATGAACTGTGACTCTTAAACCTTGGCTCTCTCACCCCCCTTCCTCTGTTTGGAAAAAAAAGCAAACTAGCAGCCTAGCTTACTATGTCCACCCCTATAGTACTGCAAAAGTTACCTATGACAATTCCAACTCTGAAACAAGAATTAAGACACTAGTCCAGCCTTAGCAATGCAACAAGCAAACAGCATTGAGAGAGTGAGAGTTATCACCAAAACAGAAAACAGCAAATTTCTTAAGCAAAATGCAAATCCTCACATAAGATGTGTGTGTACCTCAGTGGAAAATGGTGACAACGGGCTGGGGTGCAAAATGACAGCCACCACCTCCTGCCACACAAAACCAACAAGATTTTATGTAAGCCTACACATCATGTTAGTGCACACACAGCCAAGCAACCATTAATAATGTGCATAATGAACGCTGAGTTGGTAAATTTACAGATTGACCAGTAATTTTGCATAATGACCATTTTCTCAAATAATCCTTAACATATACAAAACAGTGTCAGCGGTGGCCTGAATAAAATCAGTTGGCACAGCTACCTATTAGATTTTAAATAACTTACCCTTTGATGATTGTATTAAGTAACTTGAAAAGGAAGTCCTGGAGTTGAGAAGAATCCTTGGTTTTCTGCACCAAATTAAGCTCTAGTGACGGTCTTCCTTTGCTGATTAACTCCATTTTTTTTTATTAAAAGTTCATCTTGAAAGTGGCTAGATAGTACAGTCACTAGCCAGATGGTGTCGAAAGCTGCAGTGGGGTTGAGGAGGATGAGAATACTGAGGTGACCAGAGTCTGAGGAGAGGAGGAAGCCGTTTGTGACTTTGAAGACGGCTGTTTCAGTGCTGTGCTGTGAGTGGAAACCGGAAAGGTTGAGGATTGTATTGAACTTATTCCAACACTCATCAAACTTCACCCTTCAGTCCATACTGTGATAGTGTATGCCGTAACTAAAGACATCATGCCTAGATGATCAGCCAAGCTGCACCAGGACATTGAATGACTATGCTGCACAATCGAGAGTCTGGGAAAAAGCTATGTAAATGTCTGGCCCCATACCCACTCTTTCAAAGGGTGTTGAACATTTTAGTCATCTTTTTAGCCTCCACCAGTGGCTGCAAAATTTCTGTTCAGCAGCAGGATATAACTTTATCAGCAATTTTGATTATTTCTGGACTAAGCAGGATTTCTACAAAATAGATGGCTTCCACACAAATAAGAAAGGAACAAGGCAACTAGTTTCTAATTTTATCCATTTTATAGCTTTTAATTCTCTCTGACACACATCTCAGCACGACCCTTCCCACTCTCTAACTTCTCCTTTCTTCTACAGTGAGAGTCCTGCTGGCCTTTTCTGTGATTTTAAAGCACCATTCCTGTTGTGACCAGTGAAAGAAGGAACAGGTGTTAAGCAAGCCATATTTCTCCCCGTATGGTCACTCCGTCTAAGCTCATTCACATTCCCTGCTGGCCTATGTCTCCTCCACTGCCCCATGCCAAAATGCCAAATATATTCAAGACAGGGCTACTCAATGTAAGATCTCTGCTAAATAAGTCTTTGTGTTTCATTTAATCACAGAATCTGGACATTTTTATGATAACAGAATTGTGGGTGCAACCTGAGGATTTTACTTTTCTAACTGAAAGCCTCTCCTCCTGGCTACTCTTCTTTTCACCAGGGGGGAGTGGTAGCTCTTTTCTTCAGAAATAATTTCAATCTTTCTTGTATTGACTTAGGACTGTTTTTGTCTTTTGAGACATTTCCATTTGTATTTAAGGTGACTAGCCAGTGTCTGTGCCTTCCAGTCTACAAACTCCCCAAATTTTCTTTTGGTTTTATAAACAAATTCTCAGAGCTCCTATCAATAATCTTACCCAAATATGACAGGTTTTTGATTCCAGGTGATTTTAATATTCATGTCTGCTGCACCTCTAACAGTCTAAGTGCTGATTTTTTTTTATCCCTGATTGAGTCTTCTCTCACCTACTGGGCACTCTCATTGTCAGGGCAATTACTCTTGATCTTGTTTTATCTTATGGTCTTACATTATCTGACTTGACATGTTCTGATCTTTGTATTTCTGATCACTATTGTGTATTGTTTTAATTTGGTTTCACCTCCTTGTTTTAGCTGCTCATGTACACAATTACGATCTAGACTTTTTAATTTTACCACCGTCAATACTTTTAGTAAGGCCTTTAACACTATCCCTTGCAAGATATAGCCCTTATTATCAGTGGATTAGCATTAACTAATTTCAATATAATCTGCAATTCCATCTTTGGATGGAGGCTGCCCCAGCTGCAGCCTCAGGTGGATCAGGGCAAGTTTCAACCCCCTGAGTAGGCGCTCTCTTCTTTGAATGTATGGGGTTATAAGTGCCTTTCCCAGCTGCTCCAGGTTCTCCCTCCTCTTGTTCCGCTTATCAGTCATCCAGGTAGGGTTGATCCTGTTCCATGTCACAAAGGTATTGTATAAGAACACATCAATGATGTAATGGAAGATGACCAGGGGCCAGCGTCATCTTCTTGCAGCTGTAAGTTACAATCACCTTGTCCAGGTTACCACGCCTCCCTTGTTGTGGTTGTAGTCCAGGATGATGGCTGACTTCCTGTCCTCATGATCACTGATCTCAGCCATTTTGTGCAGTGTGCTCAGGAAGACCACATTCTTCTTCCTCTTCAGGAGGTAAGAAACTAGAGTGGTGGTGGGGGTGAAGGGAAACTTTGATGAGAAGACCTCTCTTCCCCCTTGTTACGAGGAGTGCAGGGGGAGCTCAGGTTTGTTTTTTCTAACTGTGCCAATCATGGTGATCTTCCTGTTCAGGAGCTGCTGGCTGAGTTCATCAGAGGTTAAGAAACTGTCACACATGACATTGTGCCCCCTCAGTGCGTCACAGGCCACTATATCTTGATGCCAGACTTTGCTGGCTTGCTGGGTGTATACTGCCAAAAAGGACGGTGACCGTTTTACAAAAGACATTACTATTAGTAGTTAGTATCAGTGTCACAGAAAAGAATCACAAAAATCGATGAAATTACAGCAATAAAAAGCAGTGAAAACCTCTGAATGTAACCAGTTGCGCATCCACTGTTATTTCAGGCCCAGGTGTGTAGAGGTCTGGCAGATGCTCTACCCACTTCTCCCAGACCTCTCTCATGGCCACCAGTTTGTCTCTCACATGTCTTGCAGGTCTTGACTCATGGTTATGAAATTGTAGCATTCTTGAGAAGGTGTGAAAGACTTTCAGGGGCATTGTAGCATGTTAAATTGCCCTTCCACTCTGCATCCTAGAGACTAGAGGTAGCCTCACCTCTAGACCTATACACAGCCACTAAGATTAACAGCCCTATATAGGCATGCGGGTCAATTTCATCCATCCTTTTCCAGTTGTCTCCATATTTGCAAAAACCCTCCAAATTTGTCATCGTCAGGATGATTTTTTTGATGGTTGGTATGATGAATATGTAGAATGTTGAGGCAATGTCCTGGGCATGGGCAACTGCATGTCTTGTGGGCCCTGGTTTCATCCTTATGACATTTTGTGCTGCCATCCTGCCCTGGTTGTTGTATGGCGACAAGGACCATGTTATTTTGCTGTTCTTTAACAAAAATGTCTCTCTTTCAGCCTGGGGGATGTCTTCATTTCTTCTTCATCTGATGATGATGCATCGTGCTCTGGGTTGTATTCCTCCCGATCTTCTTCTTCAGATACCTCCTCCTCTTCTAAATCTTTGTTCACTTGTTCCTCCTGGACATCTGAAAAAATCTGATCTACGACCTGTTGGGCACTGAAACCTGCACTCATGGCTTCAGCAAAGAGAGAACTAGCAGCACTGTCATCTACAGCACTTTTATAGCCTCTGACTGTATTGTTTAGTGAGTGTGTTTATGTGTATGTGTGTGTGTCTGTGTCTTTGTGGTTTTTGTGGTGTGTAAATGATTTTAAAACTGCTGGGTCAAATGACCCTAAGACAATCTTTGTACCCTGGTGGTGTGCTGCTTTCATGGAAATATGAGCAAAGGTGATGTTTCACTTTTTCTAATGTTGGGGTCACTCTAGGAAAAGTCATCAAATTTCAAGTTGAAAAAAGATCATTTAGGGGGTTTTCTCTGCTGTTAAACATCGTTGCGGGTCATTTTTGACCCTGAAGACAACACAAGGGATAAACTATGTGTGTCACCAGCACTTGTAGCAGCTGAAGTGTTTTCTGTAGTTGTAAGTAACGCAGTCCTGGTGATTAGGCTGTATCAGTCATTATAACACAGTCCAACCAGTGTGAAGCCTCTCGCTCTTTGTCTTATCTGTGGCTTTTGTGCTGATATGGGAGCATACAGTAGATGTTGGTGGCACAGCATGCCAAAGCAAATGCAGCAAAATGTCTCTGCCACACTGGATTGATTAAGTCAGAGATCTGACAGGGAATTAGCTGTGTGCACTGCTGATGTCATCAGTTTAACATCCATGGCCTGGTATGGGCTCTGCAGACTGTGAGACTGGACTCATTTCTGATTATTCACCACATTTGTGCAAACTGTTTGTTCATGGATGGTGTTTTTTCTGATGAAAGTATGTTGCTGTGTTTGCATACAGAGGACCTTGGCTCTCATTCATTCTCTGCTGAAAGATTTATTTATTGTGATTCTCACTAATGGCATAAATAAACCACTACACATAATACAACCACCTGCCTCTTTAACTGAGCAGTGTTGTTAACATTAACCTTAAGAAATCAATTAGTTGAAAATCATCACTAATTATATAATGTAAGCTGGCTGAGTTTAACAGCAATTACCTGTCACACTTAAAAATAACAAAACAAGAGCAGAACCAACCAGAGCTCCTGTCTCTCAGCCTGTTTCTGGCTGAGTGATAGAGAAGATAGAGAGAGTGGCGATCTATTGACTCTATAAAGCTTGTTGTGCGTTCATTGCATTTTTTTCTAAGGTAAGAAGTTGAAATCAGCTGTGATAATGAATTCTCTTCTATTTTTCATTTAGCAATAACTATCACAGGATATTGACACTATGTTTTACAGCATTTAAGCTCCCTACCATCTAGCAAATTGACAGATTTAACAAACTAATTTCTTTTTTTTAGCTTTTTCATCTTAACTCATCATTTTCTTTATGTTGTGTGTTCTATGTTATTAATACCATAGCACTTTGAGTTTCACTAACAATGATAAGTGTGGTACAAATTAAATGTATTATTATTATTTATTATTATATATGATAACAGACTGTAGCTGAACGTTATATCACAATCACCAGCACCAAGTGCTGGGTGCTGAACCAAACAGCACCTCGGTAGTGGAGATATATTCACAGATTTGAACTTCCTGAATCAATAACTCATAAGTGCAACAGTGTTAAAACACAAACAACGCCTCTTTTCTACCGTAGTAAGGTAACAATATTGGTAACATTGATAATCAAAATATAATTCATCTGTGTATTTTACTCAAGAAGATTGCACTTTAGCACCACAAAGCAATTACGCTTAGGGCACCCAAATGGCAGAGGCCCTGACCAATACTACGAATGTGTCAGCTAAGATTAGTGTGTTGGCAGTGGTGAAACAAGAAATATGATGCTGAGTATCGGCCAGTAATATAACACTGATATAGACCAATGAAATAATAATAAAAAAATTTAAAAAACATGTAAATAAAGAGTTTGACAGTTTACAGGCAGTGGGATAGATGACTGATTACACAGTATGTAGAATATGGCTGTTAGGCTGTTAAGTTATTTCACTAGACTGTCAGTTTTTTACTTTTTTTACATGAACATGTTTAATAAAATATACAGTATATGCTTGTATCTGTTCTACAGTGTGCCAGTTTATTTTGTCATATTCAACAGTGAATACCCAGACCCTCTCAGAGTGTTGGTGCATCCCCTGCAGCACAAGTGTAATAAAGCTTCAACTGTAATTTTATATAAAACAGATATGGAAGTCATGTGTGTGTATTCTGGATTTAAATTACTGGATGTGCATCCTGGTATATGTCAAGATGGGCCTCAAGGTACTGTATATGCATCCCAACATTGTATCAAGTACATTTTAAATTGACAGTAAAGGGTTTCCATGTTGGTCCTTGCAGTCGACAACAGAACAATTAGCTTTGCTCTAATCTTGGACATTTTATGTGATAACCAAGAAATAACAATAGTGGCCAAAGAGGTAGATCTAGGTAGATCTTGCTATTGTTATCTGAGCACCGTGGACCGCAATCAGCAAATCAGAATGGCTTTTTGAAACACTTACTTCCTGATACATGGAGAAAGAAGGGATGGTCTTTTCTCATACTCTGTGAGTTTGTAGACACACTGACAACATCTATCTATGTGTCTAACCATTGGAAAAGAGATATTATGTTACCTTTAACATGTATTTGTTTAATCTGTACAAAGAATTTGTTGTCTCGCAGGCTCCAGGAAGTTGCTGTGCCCAGTCAAGAAATAGTCTGGCCCATAATAACACCACAGCATGTCATTTTTACATTTCAGATTTTGTATGGATTAAAAATACAACATAACATGTTAATAAGTTAGCTTTAAAGGTGCTGACAGGTGGATTTTGTGGTTTTTCAGTCTTGTTCTAAGCTAAGCTAGCAGGCTGCTTGTGGTGATATCAGTCTTCTCATAGGCCTATAACTCTCGGCAAGAAAGCAAATAAGCGTATTTCCCAAAATGTCAAACTATTCTGTTAAAACAGTGCTATGCATTGGGTGATTATTGAGAATAGTGATACAGTGATTGGTCTGTGTGCGTGTGTGAAAGCAGTCAAGTTTTTAACTTCTCTCTCAAGCTTTATTTTCATTTGACACTATGATGGCAGGCTATTTCTTGTCTTCAATCAGAAACACTTTTGACTTTAGATATGGTCAGTACATTCTAGTTTGCTTGATTTTAAGTCAGTTTACTCTGAGATAGTAACCCTAATGATGTCATAGTTATGTCAACAAGGTTATCAGCTTGGGTTTGGAGATTACAAACTCATAACAGAAAGCTTGCATTACAAACTGGAGGTGTGGAGTTTGAAATACATGGACATGTATTGTAGGTTCATGTTTTTTTTTTTGTTTGTTTTTTTTTTGTTTACATCTGTCTCGATGTAATTTACCTGCTCTCACCTGCAATGATTATTATTATGATTATGCCCTGGCACCTCACCTCCCTTGAGTATATGATTGTGATTATATTAGTTAAATGGTCCTATATAAGGACTTGGGTTAGAAAGTAGACAAAAAGAAAAAATGCGGGGAAAAGTATTTTGGATTATTACTTTAAAAGAGGTTGAAGATGTTTCATTCATTTTATCACATGCAGTTTTGCTAGCAAGTGACATAATGACAGCTGAGAGTGTATTGAATGTCTATGTTGGCAGTAGATGAGTGTGCAGCTCTAAGTTAACACAGGCCTGAACTGGACCTTCTACAGGTCCAAAATGTCTATACATATGACGCAATACTTGTGATTGAAAGTGAACATGAAATTGACTTAAAGGCAGAAATTGAAAGTCAAACAGTGGTGCTTGTGTCAGTAGGAACAGCAGCTGCAGTTTTTACATGTTTCTCTGTTTCTCTATCACGGAGCGGGTATCATGCCATCAGCGATTTATTGGTTTAATAAGGGAAGGAGCTGAAAGTCAGGTGTTGGGTGTTGGGGACAATAAGAAGGAAAGTTTTATATGGAGGAATCCTTCACAGCTTCCAGTTGCCAATTTTCAAACAATGCGTATTTGTCAAAGAGATGATTTTGGAAAACACCTTTCATTCTTTTGACGCATTTTGGGATCGCTTTCAGTTGCCAGTGTGGGACAATATTCCTTTTGTTTGACTTTCTCTGTTTCTTCATCTCCTAGATAGAGACAGGAGATAAGACACAGCCAGAGGTGAGACACACACTTAGGTATGGGTGCACATATGTCACAGTTACACTAATTATCCACAGTTATAAATAATTCCAACACAGACAGCTTTCAATCATTCACTGTTTCAATCACTCACATCCAAAATGCTTTAGTGAGTGAACCATGTGGGTGGCAATTCTTTACCAGAATGTTACAGACTCATTCAAGATCTTATGATTGAACACTGTCTTGCCGCTCTGTAACAAATTAAATTGTAAAATGTCATACCACACTACTTCTAAAAAAGACAGTTGTCCATGGTTAAAAATATCTGAGCTCACTGGAGACATGTCTGGCTTATCATACTTTTTCATTTTCTTTGATACAATAAGACATAGAAAAGTGTTCCAGCAACAACACACCTGGCAAAAGGTCACCTGAAAAACTATGTGAGAAGGTCAACAGTAAGGAGGAAGTCATACAGTGAAACAGTAGATACTTGCAGTTGGATTTAAGGAAACTCAAGTTGTATGTCACGAGAAGATTCAGCTACCTCCTTTACTGCCTGTACCAGGAAGACATGAACACTGCCTCTTTCATGTTAGACAGACATGTAATAACATATTGAAGCAGTAATCCTTTGTTAATCCATTCTCCACACAGTGAAAACTATGGTACTTTGTTTTGTGTATTTAGTGTTGAGGTTGAGTGTTGTTTGGGACGGAGTTGAGGGCATAGAGATGCAGGAACTTAAGGGGAGATATGTATTGTTAGGTTCCAGTGTTATTTAAGTTGTTTGATTGAATCCCCAAGAATTATGAAATGATAAAAATAAAAATAACAAAACATTCAGTGCTAATGCACTGATTTTGATGATGATATAGTGCAGTGTACAGTGAGAGTGTGGGTTGACATTTTCTATTATTTACCCATGTATTTACCCATCACCTTTCTGTCTGACACAGAATATCAGTATTTATACAAATTTTACAAATTACATTGATAATGAAATTCTTGAGGATAACATTTCCATTTTTATAAAATTGAAATTGAAAAATATGCAACACAATGGTTCACAGAATAAGGTAAACCATATGAGGATGAAATAATTTTGCAACACTTCTTATTTATACATACATGCACAGCGTGTTTGCAGAAGTAACTATCCAGACTGGGTCTGTGGCCTTTACAGCAGCTCTCCACATTAACATGGGAGGACCCAACGTGTTCAGTCATGCATATATCCGTCAGAATAAAAGCTCAATGAAAAACAGGTTCTTAACACTGCAGTGCTCTGTGAGGGAACACATACAGGTGTTTGTTATTTTAAGACTTACCATCGCCAGACAACTCCCCGGATTCCTGCCTTAAACTCTCTGAAAGTATATATGTGTGTGTGTGTGTGTGTGTGTGTGTGTGTGTGTGTGTGTGTGTGTGTGTGTGTGTGTGTAAGTGTCCCCTGCCAGATATTTGCACATTAAAGGCAGCCCATTCTCCCTCACTGACTCAGTTTCGGCTGCTACTGCTCCTTGTCAGCTCTGGCATGGGCATGCTGCAGGGGCCGATGTTCTGCCACTACTGATCAGTGTAGGCCAGGCCTGTGGTGACGCAGGTAGAGGAAGTACTCACATCCTTTACTGAAATAAAACTAATAAAACTATAAACACTGTATTAAAGTTATGCATTCCAAATCACAATTAGGTAAAAGAGCAAAATGCACACTTCCAAAGTATTCATTGTGAGGAATACAGATCCTTTCAGTCACCTGTACCTGGTTCAATGCATCAGATTTCATGCATTCAGATAAGAGGAAGGAGAGAGAGAAGAAGAGAAGGAAAAAAATACAGAAAGAAATAAGCAAATGATTAAAGAAGGGTAGGGAAGTCAGAGAAAGAAAATAAGGTAGGACAGAAGATGGAACAGAAATAGGGAAGGGACTAATGACTAATGATAAATGAGCTGAACAATGTTCTAACATCATTGTGTTGCTAACCAAAAAGTAATGTGCGACTGACACAGCTTTCCCAGCTGTCGTCTAATACCATCATTATTTTATTCAAATGTCTAACACCACCTATGTATATGTTTACCTGACAAATACCCTCAGTGACTGTATGAATTATAAGTTTTGTCTGTAAGAAACAAAGGTAGATGTGGTGTGACTGAGTTATACTACTGCAAAACCTCAAGATGGTTTGGGTGGATGGATAGGTAAGCAAAGTATTTGAGTCTGAAATTGGAGAGCCCCTTTCACACTGTCTCATACCAATAGTTAACATTGATTTATTTTAACCATGCCCACACTTGTTCCTTAAATTTTCCTTAAAGGTGTGAAGCAATTTATGTGTATTAATTGCTTTCTATTGCCAATGAGTGAACAGATTGCATGTAACTTAAAAAATCAGACCTTCTCAGACTTTCTTAATTGCCTATAACAGCCTGTGGACTGATTTCTATGTGAAGGACTCAGGCAGGTTTTTCTGCAAAAATCCAAAAGATGTGACGTTTATGCGCACTCCCGAGTGTCTTGCCTCTTTCCGGCACCAACAGGGTGAAACACTAGCTGACGTTAGCTTAGAAATGGAGTCCAGTAATGTCAACAGATGACCGGCACTCACCACAACCAAGTCATGTAAGCTAACATTACATCAAAGCATGTGAAATATATTGGGATATTATGGTTTTAGCTGGCTATTGTTAGCACTGCTGCACAAGCTGACAGAGTGCAAACATGCATGCAAGCATGAGCACAAGCATGAGCAACAGGATGCTGACTGCAGCTCACTTGACGGCCATTAATGAGAAGGAATTTCTGATTCTTACATATTACCTAGCCGTTTCTGTTTCTAAACCTAACAAAACCTTAAAGGTTTGTAAGTTATCAAATAGTTGTAGTGCAGCAAAAAGTACATTTCCCTCTGAAATGTAGTGGAGTTGGAGTAAAAAGTTGTGGAAAATGGAAATTCTTAAGTACAAGCACCTCAAAATACAAAATACACTTAAACCTTAAAGGTTTCGTTAGGTTTCATTACGCTGTGGAGTCTATGACTAACAGTAGCGCTATAGAGCACTGGTTTTATAAGATTTGTTATTATGTTGTGCACGAGCAAGAGTACATGCCAAGTGACAAACTCTGGGTCTGAAAAGTTAAGCCAATGCGGAAGTGCCTTAAACCTGCATTCTTTCTAACGGCCAGCAGGAGGTGACTCCACTGGTTGCAAAAAGTCCGATTGTATGGAAGTCTATGAGAAAATGACCCTACTTCTCACTCAATTTATTACCTCAGTAAACATTTTTCCAATGAGTTTATGGTCTTAATTGCTAGTTTCAAGTTTTCTTCAATACAGCATGATGTTCATTTTGTAAATTAGTCCCATTTTGAATAAAATAGACGATAAAACAGGGTATGCTTTAGGACATGGCTGCCTTGTGATTGAAAAGTTGTTACAACGGCGACAGTGTTGGTTATGTACATCATGTATTTTAACCCCAGATTACAATAGGGGTACATGAGTAGCTGTTGCTATTCTAGTGTGTTTTCAGTTCATGAAAATTAATTATAATATTTTGGTTGAAAATACAAAAGCATCAAAATATACTTAAAGTACCAAAAGTTGAAGTACTCATTATACAGAATGGACCATTTCAGAATCATGATTATTATTTCACTGGATTCTGATTATTGATTCATTGTGTATATCACTTTAATGTTACAGCTGGTAAAGGTGGGGCCACTTCTAATGACTTTATAAACTGCTGGGTAGCTTGTGAATTTCCTCCAGCGATCAATAAAGTCTTATCTTATTACAATTATCTTATCTTATTATCTTATTACAAATAATAATAAATCCTCAGTTATTTGTTGACCAAATTGTGTAAGTAAGTAAAGTTATCCAAAAAATGTAGTGCAGTAAAAAGTACATTTCCCTCTGAAATGTAGTGGAGTTGGAGTAAAAAGTTGCAGAAAATGGAAATACTTAAGTACATGCACCTCAAAATACAAAATACACTTTTACATATACAACTCATGAGTAAATGTACTTACTTTCCACCAGTGGTAGCTAGAGGACAGTTTGTAGTGGTGGAGGTAGAAGACCTTGTGCAATCTTCAGTGTGTATGTGTCAATTGGCACAAACATTGTACAAAATGCATGTTTGCCTTTACCTGGGAAAATAGAGGTCAAATACATCTCCCTCCTTCTGCTGCTTGTGTGCGTCATTAAGATGTCCCAGCATCACAAGCAAGTGCATTCAGGTCTGCGCTCAACTGTCCTGACACTCCCATCAAATGAGATTCAGGTGTTGGCAGTTCCCTCAGTGAGCTGTGACCTTTGATAATATCTACAAAGATGGCTTGAAACTTGCAGCACTTTTTGTTACTAATACTGATGCTAATGCTAACAAGGCTTTGTAATCTTTACATTTGCCTTTGCTCTATCATTAAACTGTTTCCTATATTTTGACACCAGCATCATGCTACAACAGCCCTCCCCCTGCAAGCCAGTTTTCATATCTGCAGCTATTTTGTATATGCTTGTATAAACAATAACAGTGCGTCAGCCATGTGGAGTATTTGCCTGCGGCGGTTCAGCCTCCCTGACAGACAGACAGCACAAACCTCCTTTGTTTCATCTCAAGAACAGAAGTTGTATTGTGGTTAAGCTGTTTCGTTGCAATGGAATGTACTGTTGAGAGAAGCCAATTGAAAACACACCCAACTGTTTTCACTGCAGATAGCATCGCTGCTGTCATAATGATGTCTGCTAATTTTTTGGATGCTCCAAGATGAAGATTTATGACTTATTTATGGCATTTAAAAATGTTCTCACTGATGTAAAGAACAGAAAAGAGTCTGTTTAATGTGCACCAGGATATTCTTTGTCATTGTATCCTCATTCTTCAAACACTTAACTGACTTTCTCTCATTATTCTTGCATGCCTAACTGTTGGTCCATACATCAACACTTCGATCCAGAGAAAGATATCTAGAGAACCTAAGTCCAGAGTGCTGTGCAATTCGCTGTCAATTCTGGCTCCTAGAAATAACATTAATGTGCATCTTATTTACATTAGCACATTCAGTGCCAGAGCAGGAAGCATTGTGATGCTCGTACCTGTATATTGCAGTACAGTGTACACTTGGGGTGTGGACATGGCCTTGTTTAGACATAGGTGAGCATGGCAGTCACTCAGGGTGCCACCAGCTGGAGGGACACAAAGAGGAGGAGGATTTTTTTAATAATTCATTTCAGACTACCAATCTACTATTAAAATTCACACTGATGCCCATTGTGTGCATTACATTGTTAAATAAACCCACTCCTCACTCACCCACTGCACTATCAGTCTGCTGCTGACAGGTGTCTGCTGGTTAACTCTGCATGCAGAGACTCTGCTGGAGACTGAAGCTTGCTCATATCATGAATTGAAACTGCTGGCTGACGCTTATGTAAGCTCATTTGCTCAGACTGCTGCATGTGAACAGAGATGTGAATAACCAGGCTATTTATGTTTAACACAATCATCATTTCATATTGTGATCCAAACTGGGATATCATACCCAGTGTATACCGTACATGTACATGTGCAGGTGCACGCGATATGCTGAATAATGATTTACGCCCTAAAATAACAATGAAAGCATGGCATTGCAGGCATTTTATTTATTCTTAATATGGTATTGGATATAAACACCCCTGCTTTGCTCCATTGTAACAGAACACGCAACACATAGAAACAGCAGCCAGCACTTTAATAAATGGCAGTTTGTTAATTTCAGTGACAGTTTTTAGGTGAACCACACCTCTATGGAGCTGCTATTGGTCAGAAATGATTGTTTTTATTAATGCCAGGTTGAAGAGAGTCTGTCTAAATCCTGTCCAGACCTCCCTGCCACAACAGATCTACACTGACATTCTCTTTCAAATACTATGGGACAAAATACTATAGGGAAGCAACGGATTATACAGTTAAACTGTACAAATTGTTTCACAAATTTTGCAGACCTGTTGTAGGCTAAGTGTGTACTTTAAAATGTAAAATGAAGGGAACAAAAGTCAAAAATCATTATATTTACAGATCACGGTTGTTTTGTGATATGTAAATATGTAAAGATTTTGGAGATGAACTTAGACACATTTTTGTCCAAAATATATCGAGAGAATAATACACTTAGGGTAATCAGCTGTAGTATTTTTTTGATGTAAACATACCTTACATATGCAGTATGAATACAGCTCATTAGCATTAGCAAATATGTTTTGTAAAGAGTGTTTTTATCAACATACCAGTGAATCATTTATATTGAATGATTCTTCAAAACATTCAGTGTCAACATATTTAATTTATTAACATTTACATTTATTCATTCACTAGGCAAAGAGACGTACAAATAAGGTACAATCCAAACTACAGTAGATCAACAAGAACCCTTTGAGACTAACTGCCTTGACAGTTTCACGTTCCACCTTGCACAAGTGCCACAAGGCTTGCAGGTGCTTGAAGTAACATTTGAGTGCTGAGCATTCTGTTTCCTCTAAAATCTGTTTACACAATTTAATGATATATAAACATATTTCAAAGGAGACAGAGTTGTGGCTGTAGATATTCATGGTCCCTAGCGGAATAATCCTAATGATTGGCATCCAGAACTTTCCTGTGGTGCCATCAACTTGCCAAAATTTCCATTTAGAACCAAGAAATATTAAAATGTAATGAACAGATTGCCATGGAGTGTACTAAGCATGTCCATGCTCCAAAATGGAACAACCCCTTTGATGACAATGGCCTCATGGCTTTTTGTAAAGTGTTGTTCTATGCAACATTTTGTGTTAATATAATGAACATGTCAGCCAGTGGAGGATGCTAGCCGCGGTGTGGACTTTTACAGTATTCATAATCCATTCTTCACTGTGTTCACACCGCACTGATTTTTCAGACACTTGCTGTCATTTTTCTTTCTCACTAATCACTGGTCAGCTGTTAGTTATGCATGCCTGCTGCTCAGTGATCCTGTTAATGCTGAAGCTTAACACAAGTTTTTGAGCTTGTCTCTCATCCTAACTGTGATGAAGATGAATATTAATCCTGTCACATCCACAGTTCATGGAAATGAAAACCCTTCAATTTGATAGAACTGTGTTTACCTCATTAGATGCACAATGAACTAACCCAACCTTCTTCACATGTCACCATGTGAAGAAAAAGAAAACATCATGAGAAGATCATCCAGCTTCTAAAACCCATCTTCCCACACCTTTCAAATACTGGAATATTTTTATAACTTTTAAAAACTGACAATCTGACATTCATCCCATCTTGAGGCAGTGTTTGGCCAGGTGTTTGGAGGTGAGGGAGGAGTCTGGATCTGAACTTCTCTCTCTGTCTCTCTTTTCGTTCTTTACACAACTATTTTTGTCACTTTTTGTTTGAATAAACATTTATGAACAATAAATAAGTGCAATACCTTGAATACCTTCCAGGAGAGCCAGTATGATAGTGTGTGCTGTTGTCCCTGTATTTCAATTATTATTGCCTCTCTGTGACACTCGGCTTTTCAGCCGCCTTTGAATGTGGCCTTTCATAAAACAGCTATGAACACATGTTGCAATACGGTCTAATGACACACCATACAAACTAGTTCTTTTAGAGCATAACTCGACCCGTATGAAGGCCTCCAGCTCCAACCAGTGTTTCCATTTAGTACTCACATTCAGAGCTTTGTCATTAACCTGTGTCAAATCTAACACCAACCACATAATGGAAGCTATGTATTTATTCATTTTTTCTTGGAGGTGAGGGGGCATATATATGATTCTATTTATAAAAAGTAAAAACAACCTTCATCACCACACTCTATCCCCTGTCCTGGGAAAGAGTATTTTATACGAAAAAGAAACACTTTTAATTAGATTTTTACATGAACTGCATTACTTCAAGCAGCGTAAACCAAACATAAATCTTGTTTGGAATCATTTATATGTGGCCATTTTCCCACTGTTGTGAACTTTTCCAAACCTTCAAACTATTCTTGTTTCATCCAACCCCCTTTCTGGCTTCACAAGCCATTTAGAGGTTTAAAGAGTAAGCAAAAGACGGTGAAGACAGAGTGGAGTGCTATCTCAGACAATTCACCCCATCCCAGTGTTATACTGTGTACTATATACTGTACAGTATATTCATTTGGTTCCCACTGCCGTCTCACCATGACGCATTTGGTCCTGGGACCCATGTTGCATACCTCAGGCCCTTGTCTAAACAGGAAAAGAAGTTTGAATCAGTAGTCCTTTGTAGTGGATAACTTTGGCGGGCAGCTGGCCAACTGCTCACAGCTCTGCAGTGAGCAGAGAGGAGGAGGATGAGGGACTGCTGAGATTCAGCTTGTAGATCTTGATCTAATGACGGGCTGCCTCACAGGCTCTGTTTACATGTGCTGAGGATTCTGTTCTCTACCTGGTTTCTCATGTAACCTGGCTCTGGCTTCACTCATGGAATCAGAACCAGGTTAGAATGAACCTCTTTCACCCACCTCAGCGTCCTTTATTACAGACACTGTGTAGATAAGCATTGTTCAGAAGTTATTCAGAATGGCAGTCAAAAGATTGAGGTTTAAATAAGCTAAATACAGTACCAGTCAAAAGTTTGGACACACCTTGCAAAATGCAAATGCAGATGCAAATGCAAAAAAAAAAAAAAATTTATATATATATATATATATGTACACATATATATATGTGTGTGTGTGTGTGTGTGTGTGTGTGTGTGTGTATTTCCCTTAGTGTAAGCATGTAGATTTCATGAAGTATAGGAAGAAACAGAAAAGAATATGGACACATACTCTCTGTGGTGTATTTCATCTCAGTATCATGCAATAATGAAATATTTTAAGTTCTGTTTATTCATATGTAAATAACACGTGTAAACATTAATTTAGTGCTATTTTTGTCTGAATTTCCTATACCAGTGGATAGGTCACTATTGATACACAAGACAACAGGGATGTGCAGTTACAGGTTGGAACAGACCCACAGAGACAGAAGCCTGAAGCAGAGTACATAGAGGATCATTCCTCTGGTCATGGAAACGCAGCAGGCCTGTTTTAGATCTGACACACACAGCTTCTGGCAAAGGAAGACACTTGTGGAACATCCGGCAGTTTCCTTCTCCAAAACCCTTGTGTTTTGACAAGAAATTCTTTCTGTGAGCCACTGTTTGAAATGTGGGACTGTGTACACGGTGAATGCCTGCACCCCTCTGCTGCTGACACACGGGCTCAAGAGCTTGTGCTCACCATACAGCCGACTGTGTGTCTTGCGGTTGTAAGCTGGTCACTGTTTAAACTGCACTGACTCTTCAAGTGATTTGATAACGATATAGAAATGATATTACAAGAATGACATTGTCGTTAAGAGACATTATCATCCCAGTGCGTTTGCTGAGTACACTGGCTTATCAGTGCTGCAGTGACTTGTAACTAACACTAAAGAACATACATCTCTGCTAGTGAGAGAGCAAAGGCAATGTGAGTTCCTCTGCTATTGGTCTGATTTTGATAAAAGACACAAAAGGAAATGTATTTCAGCGGGAGACCACTTCGTCCATATAAGAGGGCTGCTCAGCTTTCATAAACTAAGAAAATATAAGTCATTTAGAAACAAAACTCCTCCTCAGACCTCAGAGACTGTACTGTACAAATCCTCCTAATTAGAAACAGTTAGGACATGTGGTTTTCTAAAAAAAAAAAAAAAAGATTTGTAAGCTCACATTTCTGTTGGACGCAATTGAGGAATACATTATGTGGTGCTCTTATTTTTATATCACACCTCATAAATCCACAGCAAACTATACGAATCACACAAGCAGCTGTATCCGGAGCCTGCTGCAGCCCGAAAAGCCTTCTGACCACACCAGATGCCTCGCTGTGAGGGCCAATTTGTCAGCGATGCCCTGAGAGAGCTGCTCCGGGATATTTTGAGCTCACAACACAATGGTCCACATTAGCAAAGCTCAACTGTCAGGACAATTAATAAAAGCAGAGAGGAGGGGGGCAGGTATTAATGCTCAATATTTCCAACATGAGAAACCTCTACAGCATCACACACTGACTTCTGAACTTATTGCACACAACACCTTTTTCTGGCCACAAATAATCCAAAACCATGAAAGCAGGCCTCAAATATGTTGTTTAAGAGCCTCCTATCCAGCACTAATTAAAGGAACAACCAACTGTTTTCTTGTATGGGAAACAATACCCTTTATCATTTTCTCTAGCTACAGTATGCTAATTGATCTTGACAGTTCATTCTTGACCTTGGCCAAAAAGAGCAAAAAGCACCACCTTCAGACTACTCTGAACACTCGGTTTTCAATGGTTTTTCTACCCTCAGCCCGAGCCGATGTCAGCTTGTGACGAATTTCTTTATATGGTCATCTGCTCCACACACAGCGTACAAGTTCACTGCTCCGCTCTGCTAACATTATGGCATTTTTCCATTGTTTTGGGGGTAGTCATGCTGAGTCATGACTGGAGTCGAGCTGACAAGCTGTGAGTGTTTTTCCATTACACAGCAGGGCAAAGTAAAATAAGTTGTTGAATCTTCTCAGTAAATTATGGCATTATCTGCATGTTAGGTTATATGAGACGTCTCCCCAAAACCATGTGCTGATTCATGTTTTGCCTTTTCATTGTTGGTCTTGTTCACTGATGCCAACACTGGCTTGCCAAAAATGATGTTGGTCTCATGCCTCATAGCAGGTTTATACCTCATGCCCATGTGATTTAGACAGAACCTGATAAAGTTCAGTCTCATGCAGTCCTGTTCAGGTCTGTGTCACATGATAAGTGAATCTATCCAGGCTCATAATACAGGTGTAAGTGTTCAAGACCATTCATGATCAATAAGGAGCTGTGTGTGGTGGGTCTGAATGATAAAAATAACATCTACATCTCTTTAACCGTTTTGATAACAAAATATATCTAGATATTTACAGCACTACAGTGTGCATTAAGTTTGTCATGACAGACATGATTAATTGTCTTAATTAAGAGCACAATCAGGTCAGGAAAATCTGGCAAGAGTAGAGCCTATAGACAAGAACACCTTTTTCTAGTTTCCCTTTGTCTTTCTTCGTTTTTCTCTCACACACACAGGGGCAGACCTCTTTACCATCAGGTGAGGCAGACTGCCACCTGGGTGCCCAAACTAAGAGAGCCCCAAGTAGTTATCATCAAACTAACTTATTTTGATGTTGATGTTGAGATAAGATACATATAAAATTATGTTCTTATTCTATACATATGCCCTACAATAAAATTCCTCCTCAAAGTGCTTCTTTTATTACCTCTTGAAAACGAAAAACAAAGAAAATACAAGGAAACTACATTGAAGATATTGTATTGCATTTAGAGAGAAGGTGCTGCCACATGCTGGTCTCAAGTTGTGGAAGCAGTTTGTGGATAATTTGTTTCATTAACAGTATAGATAGACACACAGATTGACTCACAGAACATACAGATAGCCATAACATACCAATATACATATACATGTAACATTCATTCCCCATGTATCCCAACACATATACATGTATCTGCACACACACCCACAGATGAGTCATACACGTACTACAAATAGTCCATTACAAGTAAGAGTTTTGCATCTCATTTTTTAAAAAATGCGAGACTATTGACAATTTTCATATGAAAGCTGGAATTCAAATAATGGCTGAGTCTCAAATAACAGCTGGGGGGCTGGCCAGCATGAATAAATAAAGGTCCCGGGTAAAAAACACAAAATAAAACACTACAACAGCACACATGGTAAATTTGGTATAATTATATTCATTTCCACAGCACTACCTCCATCTCTCTCTATATAAACAAGGAATCTCTGTCTGTCTGTCTGTATGTATGTATGTATGTATGTTTGTCCTTCACATATCTCGAGAACTGTTCATTCAATCTACTTCACATTTGGCGGGTGTGTTGCTGGTGACACAAGGGAGTTCAATGTCAAATTTGGTGCAATTGGGACACGCAACACAATCAATATTAACAAACTTGGAATAAACAAACGGTCAGTGAGCCGCTCCTGGGCTCCTGGGCTCCTGGGCTCTGCCACTGCACGATCAGAGCTGTACAACACTGCCATGAGAGAGAGGAGGGGACGACATCTCTCAGACGCTCTTTTGGTGCAATTTGGACACATAACATATTTAATGTTAATAAACTTTGAATAAACAAGCAAACAGCAAGCCGCTCAGCTCTGTGTCTGAGTGCAGCGGGGACTGTTTGATATAGTTTAGGAGTGGGCCCGAATAAATACGTTATTTGGCAAAGCACAAATAGTGGGTTTTTTACGAACATTTGTTTCATACAAATATTTTAAAAATTATTTGTTTTTGGGCAGAAAAAAAACATGTTAAATACCAGGTCGGTTGCATTGCTATATCAGTCTCTCTCCTCTGTGCTGTTCTTACATCTATCAGCAGGTCTCAACAAGGGGAGTCACATCCACCTGCACATTTCCTTATTTGGACATTACACCCGGAGTTGAGGGTGTTCATCAGAGATAAAGCTGAGCTACAGACACAAGCGAAGTGCTCTCAAGGGACTCTCCATAACCTGTTGTTTCCCTTTTCCTTTCCACAAAGTTAGGTTGTAAAAAAGAGGCAATAAATGAAAAGTGCAATGCAAGAATCAGCATTGAAGTTCCTCCCTACATGTTGCACGCTGTGCTGTGTTTAGGGATCTATAAATAAGTAAAGGTCTGGCTGCATATTTGCGATGCACTTAGTTTTAGCTCAGTAGTCAGCGCAGTCGTCTATGATCTGGGAGACTTGAGTTAAGGCCCCCTGTGGGGACCTCCTTTGTAAGATATTTTAACGCTTTAATATCCTAAAATTAAAAGCATTATAAAAACAAAAATTCTATTTTTACACCTATTTCCACTTTTATTTTAATACAAATACAAATATAAATATATTTTGTGCTACAACAAATATAAATACAAATACAAATACTGTGCTCTCTGCACATCGCTAATATAAACACTGTCACATCACAGCTGAGTTTGGTTTCTGGGCTCTGACTTTCTGAGTGGGATGAAGGCATACGCCGGCGCCCGAGAGGAAAGAATGAGCATACACAGGAGAGAAAAAACAGAGGTGGCGGTAGTAAAACTAGGAGCTCAGACACATTTGACTGGCAGCAGAATCAACCAATGGAAGGCCATAAACTGCTTCTATGGTTCAACGTCTGTATAGTCTTACTGGTGAAGTTTCTGTCTGGATTTAAACCATTTAATTTATTAAGTCCATATTGTTTTAATTGATACTATTGTCAATTGATACATATATAATGCCTCTACGATTCAACCTCAGTTTAGTCTCACTGGTGAAGTTTCTTGTTTTAATTGACATGTTTGTCAGTTGATATAGTAGCATTAGCAGATATAGTAGCATTCCAAAAGATCCCTATTCTCTGCTCCAGTCCATCTATGTCTTGTTCCAGTAGCCCATTTCTCATCAGGTTGCTGTGGTTCCCCAACACCTGATGTGAACCTTGTTGACCCAGGCGACATCCGAGCCAGTATGACTCTCAAGTTTGCGGTTTCACTGAGGTAGGCTAGCAGCATTGCCTAAGGATCCACACTGGATATGCGTTACCCCGCCCTGACTGGGATCAAAACCCCTGACCTCCTGTGCCAAAGTCAGTAGTGTTAACCACTGAGCTATCCAGCTGCATACCTGGCTTTGGATACCGGTTCGAAGTGGAACAACCACCAGTCACCTCCTCTACATGGATGACATTAAGCTGTATGCCAGGAATGAGCAAGACATCGACATCAAGGAAGCTCCTCACAATATATGGAGGGTTTCATCTCAAGTCCAGGGAGAGACTATACACTAAGTGGAACAAAGGAGGTCGAGGACTGGTGAGCGTCAGTGCCACTGTCCAGGACGAAACAACCAAGATCCAGGAATACATCAGGAAGATGGCCCCCAAAGATTAGCTGCTAAGTGAATACCTCAGGCAGCAGAAACCCAATGATGCAGAGGAGGAGGAGGAACCATCATGGACGGACAAGCCCCTACACGGCATGTGCCACCAACAGATAGAAGAAGTGGCTGATATCAAGAAATCCTACCAGTGGCTAGAGAAGGCTGGACTGAAAGACAGCACAGAAGCACTAATCATGGCAGCACAAGAACAGGCACTTGGTACAAGATCAATAGAGGCGGGGATCTACCACACCAGACAGGACCCCAGGTGCAGGCTGTGCAAAGATATTCCTGAGACAGTTTAGCACATAATAGCAGGGTGTAAGATGCAAGCAGGAACAGCGTACATGGAACGCCATAACCAAGTGGCTGGCATAGTGTACAGGTACGTCTGCACTGAGTATGGGCTGGAAGTCCCGAGGTCAGATTGGAAGACACCTCCTAAAGTGGTTGAGA
The DNA here is from genome assembly GCF_963924715.1 of Thunnus thynnus. Taxonomy (NCBI): domain Eukaryota; kingdom Metazoa; phylum Chordata; class Actinopteri; order Scombriformes; family Scombridae; genus Thunnus; species Thunnus thynnus. The sequence continues at coordinate 29,971,649 of NC_089532.1, read as the reverse complement.
GTGACCAAGCTAAGATCCTGTGGGACTTCCAGATCCAGACTGCCAAGCTGGTGATGGCTAACCAACCGGACATCGTGTTGATTGACAAACAACAGAAGAAGGCAGTAGTGATAGACGTAGCAATCCCAAGCGACAGCAACATCAAGATGACGGAACATGAGAAGATCGAAAAATACCAAGGGCTGAAAGAGGAGCTAGAAAAGATATGGGGAGTGAAGGCAACAGTGATGCCAGTGCTAATTGGAGCACTTGGGGCTGTGACCCACAAACTAGGAGAGTGGCTCCAGCAGATTCCAGGTACAACATCTGAGGTCTCTGTCCAGAAGAGCATAGTCCTAGGAACAGCTAAGATACTGCGCAGAACCCTCAAACTCCCAGGCCTCTCCAGGACCCAAGCTTGAGGAAGACACACCACCACTCCCCATGGGAGGGGGGTGAGAAGGGGATTTATATATATACATATATATATATATATATATATATATATGCGACGTTTTGAACTGGCACTGCACAAAAAAAGCCATGTTAAATTCACCACTCTGCTGCTCTGAGTTGCTCTTTTTTAACTGAAATAATGTTTTCATATTAATTAATTCCAGTCGTTTCTTCTGGCAGCACTCCTGATCGATCTTAAACTATTGTCAGTAGAACTCAAAACTCCCTGATGTTTAATTTCCAGGTCTGTCCCAGCTACTAACACAACTCCCTGGATCAATGAAAGTATCAGACAGCAAAGAAGGGAATATAGGAAGGAAGAACATAGATGGAAAAAAAAATCCTGACTGCCATCATCTTCATATGAAGGATTTATTGGTTGAACTGAATCAAAGTAATTACTGAATTAAGTAATTATTAACTATTAACCCCTACCAGGTACCTTTTCTCTTCTAACATGGAAGTCAGGAACATGCCAGCTGCGTCCCAATTCAGGGGCCACATCCTTCAAAGACTGCAATTGAAGACCAAATGTGTTACCGCGGTGTGACCGAGGCTGTCCCATTTCAAAAGCTCCTTCAAATGGGGCATACTTTTCCCAAATTTGGAGAATCCAACGGATGGATCCTCCATGGTCCAACCAATCCCAGAATGCTTTTCAGTCCAGTTGGATTATTTCCAAAAAGAGAAAATGGCATCACCAACCACTTTTAAATATAAGTACTGGGCTTCAACTCACTGGAATAGCTATCAATATGAATGTAAAAAAATTAAGGGCCTTAAAACCTCAAATTCCATTAAAATAGTAATGTTAACTGATGTTGCTATCTACTTGGAACCACCTCACTTACTGCAGTTACTATGCTGCTCGGCTGCCCGCATCCAACTTAAGTTATAGCCTTTGAAAGTAAAGCCTTTAATGACTTCACTTTCATGTGGAGAGCCCTTTCATTACAGAATACAGATGGATCAAAGGATCCAGAGAGTGGGGAAGTGGCATTTGGAGTAACCATTCCTTGAATTAAGAATTAAAAACGGACATATTAGATGTCAGTATTCACAACAGAGATGTTGGCAATATCAATGTGCACTTTGGTGGATAGAGAACAATAAACCAGACAACTCAGTCATATGCAGTGATACAGCCACAGCTTTAACAACAATAAGAGAAATCAAATCCAAGTCCAGACCTGATATATTGGCCAAGATTTATCAATTATACAAAAAAAACAAAAAACTGTAACAGAACATAGGCTATAGTTTATGTCATTTCAATGTAGACACATGTGGGGTCGCTATTCTGTCTGGTTCGTGGAGGAAGCCCTGTATTGTCTGGTAGAAGAGCGACGAGGAAGACAATCAAGTCACATAATTCCTGCCCTATAAAGTACACTGATGTAATGATCTATGTAGAAAACTTCAGGTGGTTAAGAGTCCAGATGCTGCACTGGACTAAAATGGGGAAACTGGTGGAATATTGTGGTCTAGGTGCATAAAATGATGAGGAACTCTCAGGACAGGCAGAACATTCCACTTTGTGATTTTATCAACAAGCACTAACTAAATTGAAAATACTTTCTGTAAATGTGCTGCAATAACAGATAAATGCTTGAGGTATAAAAAAATGTATTTAAATTAAACACTCTCCAAGCAAAATTGGAATGGAAAATAATGTTTAATGTGGTTAGAGCATCTGTAGGCTATTGATCTGCAAATGAATGTGGGTGGTTGTGCTTTATACTGTATGAAACGCTTCTCTCTTGCAGTTCATTTAATCCCTGCAGCCTCTGAAGGCTGATATGTTGATAAATGTGTAACCTCTGAAATGCTGCGCCAGAGCACACAGCCATTCACTGTATTTACCATCATTAAATCACCTGAAAACAACACCTGAGGCCAGGTGCATGAAGATGCATACTCACAAAAACCATATAAATGGTATTTATAAAAACAATGTGCAGTGAGGATGTGCGCTACTCACGCATCGTCCAGACCAGGCGTACACACGTTTTTCTAAAACAATCTGATGGTGATGTGATGAGGTTTAATGTTTTTAGTAAAACATTGTTCATGTTGATAATCAGCTGATTGTTTTTTGCATTTACAGAGATCTGCAAAATGTCAATCAAAGGTACTTTTATTAAGGTAGCATAGATTAATTACTGTGTGTGATTAATTTTATCATTCTCTTAATTTACACAGAGTCAATATTTTATTTAGCTGTTAATAGTCCATGTGATGAATTAACGATATGGATGCTATAAAGAGCCGCACAGCTGTGTGTAATGACAGCTGTTCTGCTGTTGGAGAACCTCGCTGGTGCAATACTATCAGTGTAAAGACACCTTTTATTTCCAGTTAGTTTTATTGACAGCTGTACAGACTGGTGGAGCAGGCATCATGTTGACAGAAAATAGCTGGTTCAGGGCGTGTCCTCACTCATCTATGGCTCATTGTGGGAGTGGAAATGAGGCTCTTGCACACGCGCCAAGTTTCACAATGACTGATGTATAAAACACAACCATGCGTATGCACGGCTTTATATATCTGACTAAAAGAATGTGCATGCATATCTCTGGCTTTGTGCGTACACACAGTTTAGAGTTTTATGCATCTGGCCTCAGGCTTCTGCAGAATAACCACACACACCTGTACACACATCAGACTAGTCGGTTATATCTCAATATTCTACCTTTTTATGAATGACATGTTGGGTTAGCAGGGCTCATCGGCCTCTTTTCCAACTTTATTTTCAGCAAAAGTAGCATCTCATGTTTTATTCTTGAAACATGTTGCAGTGCAAACGCCGTTGTGTAAAATTAATTACTACACTATGTGACCATTTACAAAATCAGGCTAAATTAGAGTTATACCAAAAGGCTATGGGAGAACTTGAGTAGATTTATTATTATACAATTTTTTTCTCTTTTCTTCTACCAGACAATGCAGGGCTTCCTCTATGAACCAGACAGAATAGCGACCCCACATGTGTCTACATTGAAATGACATAAACTATAGCCTATGTTCTGTTACAGTTTTTTGTTTTTTTTGTATAATGTTTGATAAATCTTGGCCAATATATCAGGTCTGGACTTGGATTTGATTTCTCTTATTGTAGTTAAAGCTGTTGCTGAATCACTGCATATGACTGAGTTGTCTGGTTTATTGTCTTTTATCCACCAAAGTGCACATTAATATTGCCAACATCTCTGCTGTGAATACTGACATCTGATATGTCCATTTTTAATTCTTAATTCAAGGAATGGTTACTCCAAATGCCACTTCCCACTCTCTGGATCCTTTGATCCATCTGTATTCTGTAAATATGAACTCCATCCTTGTTGCAGATGAGACTTAACTTCCTTGACTATATCTCCTGATTTCTATCTTTTGTTATTATTCAGTGTGCATAGATCGACTTCAGGTTCTGGGATTATCCATGATGGTACAACTGACCAACAGACTGGAGGGCACACATTAATATTAATAATACCAATTTCCCCCGCCTCAGATCTTTGTTTATTTCCAAAGTTCCTACTTACTTCTGATTTAAGAGAGACAATTGAATTTGTCTAATCTGCGCTATCAGCTGGGTACTGTGTGCTGTCGAATTGGACATCGCATGCTATCGAGTGGGTAGCGCGCGCTGTCAAATTGGTCATTGTGCGCTGTCGAGTTGGACATCGCCTGCTATCAGTTGGGTGGTGCGCGCTGTCAAATTGGTCATCGCACACTATCAGCTGGGTAGCGTGCGCTGTCCAATTGGTCATCACGTGCTGTCGACTAGGTTGCGTGTGACGTCCACAGGGCGGCAACGCAGGAAGACTGGATAGGTGGTGCACAGTTGGGATACTGGGTGTCTAGTAACTGAATAGGTGGTGCACGGTTTGGATACTGGGTGTCCAGTAACTGGATAGGTAGTGCACGGTTTGGATACTGTGTGTCCAGTAACTGGATAGGTTTTGCACAGTTTGGATACTTGGTGTTTGGTAACTGGATAGGTGGTGCACGGTTTGGATACTGTGTGTCCAGTAACTGGATAGGTTTTGCACAGTTTGGATACTGGGTGTTTGGTAACTGGATAGGTGGTGCACGGTTTGGATACTGGATGTCTGGTAACTGGATAGGTGGTGCACGGTTTGGATACTGGGTGTCTGGTAACTGGATAGGTGGTGCACGGTTGGGATACTGGGTGTCTGGTAACTGGATAGGTGGTGCACGGTTGGGATACTGGGTGTCTGGTAACTGGATAGGTGGTGCACGAATTGGGTAGGGTTTTGAGTGAAAGGGCTCTCCATACTTTCAAATTTAAGGAGGTTAAAAAGGTTGACTTATATCTTACCAGGATTGTGTTGATTTTATAGATAATTTATACCTTATATTACGTACATAAAGAGGTGGACAAATTTAGACAGGATGTGAACCCTGCTTGGTTTTCAGACAATTGAATATCACTTTCAAAGTCCAGTAGTAATGTTGGGATTGATTACACGGCTAAGTTCACTAACAAAGACCACGCAATTCGTGTGGTATTTTAAGAATAGTTCATTGAGATCGGCAAGAAGATTTAGGAAAAAAAATAGGATGAGGGTCAATTGCAGTGGGATGATTGGGGTTGAGGGGAGGGACAAAGAGGGTCAATCGCCGGGGAGGATGAATGGGAGCCAGAGGTTGGTCAAGGTCATGTATGGTGGGATGATAGGGGACGAGGGGAGAGATGAAAGTGGGCCGATTGAATGGGGGCAAGTTGGAGTGGAGTCAAGGCTGGAGTGTCTAGGAACATGCAAACTCACCACAGAAAAGACCCGGGATGGCTGGAGTTTGAACCCAGGACTTTCTTGTTGTGAGGTTACAATGCTAACCACTGAGCCACCGTGTCACCCACTGAGAAGAGAGAGAAGAGGAAAATGGGATTTGGGGGGGAGGGTTGAGAAAACTGAGACGAACGGGAGAGGAAATGGTTAGACACATCTATATAGGTATGTACAGGTGAATGGCTTCGAGAGGCACAGGTGATTTGGATTAATGAGGCACAGATTTTGAATTAGTGAGAGAGTGCGGCTGACTGACTCCATTTCACTAACAAAGACTATGCCATTTGTGTGGTATTTTAAGAATAGTTTATTGGGATTGGCAAGAAGATTTTGGGGAAAAAAATAGGATGAGAGTCGATTGCGGCGGGATGACTGGGGTTGAGGGGAGGGATGAAGAGGGTCAATCTGGTTAATGTAAGTTTGAATGGGTTCAAAAGGGCTCAGGTACGAGTATAAACAGAAGAGAAAAATGGGGAAAGAGAGGCCAAGCTGGTCAGTTTTGCTTTGTTTGAGGTTAAATCTGAGGATGTCTGGTGAGTGGATAGAAATATCTGAGAGGCTAATGTGCCATGATGGGTCATAAGTAGACAAGGAGATCGTGAATTCTGAGCAATGTAAAAAAAAAACAAGAATGTGAGGAGGAACGTGGCTTCGAGGGTTGAGCTGATGGATGGGGATAACTATCCTGTAAGAAGGGTTTGGATACAATGGGTGAGGAGGTCTGCTGTCAGGGGTAAATGTTGTGGTGCCAGTGGAGTTTCTTAAGCCTTTGATTAACATGTTGACATGGGGGTGAGAAATGGAAGGGGCTAGAGCTCTGGAAAGCAGTTTGATGAGGAAGTTTATACCACTCAGGTACATTTGGATAGTGGATGTTCTGATTTAGAGAACTGAGTGAGTGTAAGTAATGAAGTTGATTAACGTTACGATGTCAGTGGATGGAAATGGTAGACTGTGCGCTGTATGGCAGGTTTCGAAACAGTACCGTCCCAAATAGTATGGTGAAAGAGTTTTGGGAGCAAGACTATATTTATGATTGCTTGTTGCCATGTGGTGACCAGGTAGAGAAGCTGAGGGTTTAGGTGAAGACTGAGGCTGAAAATGGAGGGACCAGTGTTGGATAAGGATCTGACTCTGGTGCCAAGGATTTGAATTTCTGAAATGAAAAATGGGAGAGGGAGTCAGCAATGGAATTTTTGTAGCCTGGAACGTGGGCAGCACGGATGATGAATTGGTGTTGGGCTGAGACCAGTTTGGTTATTTTGCTGCTTAAATTGTTTTTGTTTGGTGGTGTGAAGCAAAACTTAGGGAGCAAGGAGCATACTGCTAAAATGATCAAACTGAGGGGGCAAAGAGATCACGTCTTCACTGGGGCCAAAAACTTAGCTTTGAGGTAAGGCAACAATAGCCCATTTGTAATGTAACGTTATCACAGAATAGTCCCCCCCCAACAAATGCAAATGCCCGCAACAGATTCCTCAACATGCACAGTTTATTTGTATCACAACTTGAAACGCATCTGCTATATCTTTTATGGTGAGTCAGTTTACAATACAACACAACATCCTCCTAAAACAGTGACAGAGGTCTTCAGGTTTTAACAGACACTCCACTCCAACTCCCCCTTAAAACATCAAAGGACATATAACATATTCAATAAGCCAACCAATAAATCATAACATATAATATATACACATAATATACACACTCCAAAACACATACAGGTCATGAAGCTGTTGCTCCTAGAGCTTGAAATGCAGGTGGGCGTCACTGCATCCCTGCACCTTCACAGTATAAATACATGTAAAACTCAATCAGCCTTTTGCACACTTCACCCCACAGCCCACTAGCAGCCCACATTAACATAATTCCCCATAACATAGTTCACACATACCATTTAACACTGCCTCAGCCTCAGTTCCTCAGTGCCTTGGGGAAAAATATTGCTGCACGCTGCAAAGCAGTTGGAGTCCAGCCAGCCTGATCTCCAAACAGCTTGGCACTTCCTTATGACGTCAACAGCAGCACACCCAGCTACTGTAATACCCTGTGCCTCTAACCGCACAGCACAGCTCTGGGTGCAACCACAATCACAGCTGCAGCACCTTACAGTAATATCTCCATCTGATCTTCATCTTGTACTTACAGCCCTCATCCTATACAAAGTCCATAATAATAAGACAACCAGTAGATGGGGCGATACCTTTTTCTTTGTTATGTTTTTGTAGTGCTGTTGCAGGAAGCTGTGACTGTTACCTTTTTTCTTTAACCCAAAATAGGGCTTCCAAGTAAAGAATTTGTGTATATCCTGCTGTGTCACTTTTTACAATCTGCCTAAATTTTCACCCCTGTGTTAACATGATTGATAAGTATTTCCCTTTTCTCTTATTTTCTCTCTGTGATTAGGTCAATTCTGGAGTAAAAAAAAACAAAACAAAAGTATGTACAAGTGATTTTAAATTGAAATCATATTTGTTATAATTATAAAAGTTAATAGACACACTTTTGCTGAAATTTGTTTTGTTGTTGCTGCTGTTGTTGTTAACTGCCATGATTGAGTCCAGGGGCAGGAGAGGGGGAAACCCACTGCTGCTACTTGTCTATGGTTTGTCCTCATGGATGAGGTGTTGGGATGGAGGCATTTCACCACACCCCCTGTCCTAATTGCCTCCATCCCTGAGGACACACCAGGGCCAAATACAGCAGTGGATGACCAGGAGGAGGAGGAGAAGGAAAGCCAGCCAAAGCCACTTAAGAGAAAATGAGAGAGAGGATAGGCTTCTTCAGCTCATGAAGGAAGACATGAGGTAGCAGAGTGAGCCAGAGGAGAGGAGAGCACAGGAGAGCAAAGAGAGAATGGACAGGCTCCTCTCTCTACTCAAGAGATTACTTGAAAAATAAAAAAAATACTGAATGAATATAAAAACTGAATTGAGTATTGAATGGAATGAGGTGAAATAATTGTTAAATGCATTGTTTATTTAATTTACAACCGTCTTAACAACTATTTACAACATAAATAATAAGAATTGGAATAGCAGGGTGTCTGCGGGTCCTTTAAAAAATCAGAAATTCAATTCTATAAATGAAATTAATAATAATAATAATAATAATAATAATAATAATAATAATAATAATAATAATAATGTATTTAGCTGAGTAGGGAGTCCCAGGTGGTGCTGCTGGACCTGGATGGTCTGCCACAATAAAGACCCTGATGTCCTCTGTCAGTGGGACATCATCTGGGATGGCCTCCAGAGTGTGTTTGGGGATGCATCTCTCCACTGTCCACTGAATTGTCCATTGGCTGGGTTTGCAGGGCTGAGACAATCGACTGCTGCCATGTCACTGAGGTGTTTTCAGAAAGAGTCAAGAATAAAAGACAGTGCATACAAAATACTACTTCACAACGTTATTTTGAAAAAAAAAAAAAAAAAAAATCTCACCACAAAATATTTCAACAGGCGAAACTGTTCCACGGAACATTTTAAATAAATATGACTCAGATTTACAATTCTTTTACTTGCCTGTTATAAATAATCATGGTCGGTGCATACCCCCTCCAGGGCAGACACCTCTGCAGACAGCTGGTTATGCCAGGGAGCACCACTGACTGTCGCCATCTCATTCTTCCCTCATCCTCTTCCACTTCCTCATCATGCTCATTCTCCGAGGCCACAATGTCACCAGCCCCAACACAGATGTCGTGGAGGATGGCACATGCTGCTAACCTGTTAACCATTTCTGATAACCTGAAATGGTAAAAAAGACAGAAACTATACCTCCTGAAAAAATAATTCATCCTGTTTGACTTACTTTTCTTCAGTATTCTATAAAATCGTGTTGAGTGATTACTTATTTGAGGTACAAAGGTGTAGTGCACCTCCAGTGCTTGCCGGTAGATGGTCCAGAACCTGGTCTTCATCATCCCAAAAGCATGCTCTAAAATGGAGCATGCCCCGGAATGATGGATGTTGAAGTGCTGGGCTCCCAAATCTTGTACTGGCCTCTTGTAGGGACGTGATAAGGAGGAGTGGGTGAAGCACAGGAACCCTCCATCTTCAAGGATAAAGCGCTTCACAACACATGCCAACATTCAACCATTTGCACACACATCCATACACTGATGGCAGAGGCTGCCATGCCACGTGCCAACCTGCTCATCAAGAATCATTTATAATGCTCATTCACACACACACACACACACACACACACACAGACGCACACACACACACAGACACACACACACATACACCAATGCCACAGTCTTTGGGAGCAATTTGGGGTTCAGAGTCTTGCCCAAGGACACTTCAACAGGTGGACTGGAGGAGCCCAGGATCGAACTACCGACCTGATTGGTCGACATTCTGCTCAACCTCTGGAGCCACAGCTGCTCCCGCTTAAAGGCTATCTATCTATCTATCTATCTGTCTATCTATCTATCTATCTATCTATCTATCTATCTATCTATCTATCTATCTATCGACGTGAAGGTTCAAAACAATATTGTCAAAGCATCAAAATACAATTAGTCCAAATATTTGCACAGTACACAATGTTACACCTCACCCTTAGTCGGCCCTATGGGGTGAACAACACTCCACCATTGATCCAAGGTAAAACTATAACAACACCTTTTAAAATACCAAAACCATGGGATTTATTAACATTAAAACATACAAAACAACCAATACACTAAGAAGAAACAGAAACACTAAATAAAATCCCAGGCAAAGGACAAACAGCACAGGCAACACATACAGCCTTAACACACAGTAATAGTATATAAACAATAACACAACACTAAGATTGCTATTTATTAATTATATATATACAGACAGGTTAACTGTCCCTCAGGTTGTGGCATGTTGATATATATTGAGTAGCAAGATGTACCCTGTCAATTTCCCTAGAATATTTTTTATATTTTATTTATATCTGTCTATTCAACCTGTTTTAGCTGATTAATGACAAGAACATTTTTTAATAATAAAGTAAGGTTAGGGTTATTTTAAATATGAAATTATATTGTCAAAGTTAAACAACATTAGCCATATAAACTATGTTGACAAACTGTTAAGTTAGCTAGCAAAGGTTAACATTACTATTGGCTAAAAGTACACAGCGCTGTACAATGTTATTTACCTGGCCATGGTCCTCTCTCAGCCTGAGATACGGTGGTGAAGCATCTCAATTTCTTTCAATAAATAAAACAAAATAAATAAAATTACATTCTCTGGCTCCATTTCTAATGTTAAGCTGAGCGTTGTTAAATGAGACAGTAGTCTCATCAGTACTGCGAGAGATACTGATGAGCTGAGCAGCCTGTTGATCTCCCTCTCAGCCACAACTCGATGCTACCTGCTTGTGGTGCTCCCAGTCATTACCCCTCTCTTCCCTCATTGACTCCAGAGCTGACAAAAGTTTTATTGACCGAAAAGTGGAGTGAGACTTCCTGTTACTCTGTTGCTTTCTGGTAATCATCAGGAGGTAATCAGCTTTCACATAATGGACTGTCCACACACTCCGCTGGTGCTCAGCTACCCCTGGCTCAAGATCCACAACCTACACATCAATTGTACCTTGGGTAAGATAACTTCCTGGAGCACTTTTTGTCACTCTAATTGTTTGTATTCTGCCCCAACCCCTGCTACAACTGAGTCAATGCCCCTGCTGGAGCCTCCTGAGTTACTCTCTGTCCCAGAGATTTATTATGATCTTGCCCCGGTCTTTAGCAAACATCGCGCTTTGTTCTTATTGCCACACCATCCATATGACTGCGCCATCGACCCCCTGCTCAGTGATCCTCTCCCCATCAGTCGACTCTACAACCTCTCTTGATCTGAGTGTGAGGCAATGGAGAAGCATATACAGGACTCCCTATCTGCAGGTATTATTTGACCTTCAACTTCTCCTGTGGGTGCTGTTTTTTTGTTTGTGGGGAAAAAAGATGGAACTTTGAGACCTTGCATTGACTTTTGGGGTTTGAAAAACCTCACCGTTAAAAACAAGTACCCTCTGCCTCTCATCAGCTCTGGTTTTGCCTCCCTCCATGGAGCCACTGTCTTTCCAAAACTGGACCTGCGCAACGCATACTACCTCATCCGCATTTGGATTAACCAAATGAGCCTGTGCTCCAGGCTCTGATCAATGACGTCCTCCGAGACATGATCAACTGCTTTATCTTTGTCTACCTGGATGGATCTTCTCCCAGTCCTTCGCTGAGCATGAGCAACATGTGTGCCTAGTACTCCAACGCCTCCTTGAAAATAAGTTATATGCTAGTTATAAGCAGAGAAGTGTGTATTTCATGTCCCCTTAGTGTCCTTCCTAGGGTACATTATTGCACAGGGTCAGATGCAAATGGACCCCATCAAGGTTTCTTATGTGTCAGAGTGGCCAGCACCAACCAAATTAAAATGGCTGCAGTGCCTCCTGGGGTTTGCAAACTTCTACGGAAGGTTCATCCACAACTACAGCTGTATTGATGCCCTGCTCAAAGCCCTCACCTCCACCTCCATTCCTTTCCGGTGGACTCTGGAAGCTGAGACAGCTTTCAACAAGCTAAAGTGTCATTTTATCTCAGCTCCGGTCCTCATTCAATTAAATCCAGCCCATCAATTCATCATGGAGCTGGATGCCTCGGATACCAGGGTAGGTACAGTCCTTTCTCAATATATGAGAGCTTGGCTTGCGGTGTGAAGGTGTAGAAGGTTCATAATGTACTGTGGAGCCTGGCCATGTAGGGCTCTATAAGTGAGCACCAAATTCTAAAATTAACAGGAAGGCAGTGCAGTGAGGTTGAAATAAGTATAACATGTGACCATCTGTTGGATCATGTCAAGAGCCTAGCAGCAGCATTTTGGACTGTATGTAAGCGATGAAGGAAGATTTATTAAGGCAGGTAAAAAGAGAATTATAGTAGTCCAAACGTGATGAGACAAAAACATGTATTAGTATCACCATTTCATTTCTTGACACAACAGACCTAAGTTTGGCTATGTTTCTTAGGTGAAAGAAATATGATCAAGCCAGTGTCTTAATGTGAGCATCAAAACTCATGGATTGGTCAAAAGTCATACCAAGATTACGTAGACAGGACCGAGAAGATTAAGAATAAGGCACCAAGGTTCTGTCTGATCGATGAGTGAAGATTTTCAGGACCAAAAATCAAGAATTCAGTTTTATCTGCATTTAACTGCAGAAAATGATTTGCCATCCAGTTGCTAATTGCATTTAAACAGTTGTTCAGTACAGAGAGTTTATGAAGCTCATCAGGTTTAAATAAAAAATACAACTGGATGTCATCAGTGTACAAATGGTAGGGGATATTGCTAAAACTACTGATAATCTGTCCTAGTGGTGGCATGTATATGGAGAATAAAATGGGTCCCAAGACAGATCCCTGGGGGACACCGGGGATCTGCAAAGCTGCAGTGTCTGATACAAATACACCTACAGAGACTGACTGACAAGACCTATCTGTAATGTAGGAGGAGAACCACTCCAGTGCAGTCTCAGAAATGCCCACCCAGTGATTCAGTCTGTGGATTAAAATGTGGTGGTCCACAGTGTTGAATGCTGCGCTAAGGTCCAAAATCAAAACTGAACAATCTTTGGCATCTGCAGCCATTAAAATATCATTTGAGATCTTATGGAGAGCTGTTTCAGTGGAGTACAGTTAACAGAAACCATATTTATCAAACACCCTGTGTAATTCCAGTATTTGAACAAGTTGCTTTTCAACAGCCTCTTCTAAAATTTTGGAAAAGAAAGGGAGTTTTGAAATGAGCCTGTAGTTCTCTGGCAGGGAGGGGTCCAGGTTTGGTTTCTTCAACAGAGGTTGAACAATAGCCTGCTTAAAGTAACTGGGGACAGAGAGCGGCGTATAATATTGACTATGCAGGGGCCAATAAAGCTAAAAACCTTTAAAAACAGAGATGTTGGTAGGACATCTAGTGCGCCAAGGAGGGTTTCATTTGTGAAAATTTGTGATGATCAACAACAATCCTGCCTGCATGGTCTGGTGGCTGCTGGATGTGCGCCACTGTGGTCATAGGCTGCAATACCTGGTGGATTGGTAGGGTTACAGGCTTGAGAAGTGCTGCGGGGTACCACGTCACAGTACGTGTTCCGTGAAGAGTGGTCACATGCACAGAGGGAGACAGCATCTGTATCTGCCACAACTGCAAGAGTGAATAAAAACAATACCAATAACAATACCAAACAATACCAAAAAACAATACCAAAATCAGATCTGTTGTATCACAACCTGAGCTAGAGATGATTACTCATGCTTTTTTATCATCCCGGCTGGACTACTGTAATTCCCTTTTCACCGGCTTCAGCAAGTTGTCCCTGGACCGTCTACAAATGGTGTCTTGCAAGGCTGTTGACCAGGTACAGCAGGAAGACTCACATCACACCCATCTTATCAGCTTTACATTGGCTTCCCATCAAGTTTAAGATTTAATTTAAGGTTCTTGTTTTCACATATAGAGCCCTACATGGTCATTCTTTCCACGGTGTCCTATCCCACCAAGAGCATTTCATAAGTGATGCGTCTTGACTGCAGGGAAGCCATTCACCTTTTTAAATTCAGTTGCACTTTTACTACAGTAATTATGGCAGCCTAATCAAAGCTGATAAAGCGTTTTTAGGCTACTGTATTTACTGCAGTGGTAGGGCAACTAAAGTGCCCAATTTTGCTAACTTGCTCAGCTTTTGTTGATTTGGTCATTTTCCTTGATTTTTGTGCTTTTACTATGGATTAATTGATTACATTTGTGTCAGTAAAACTGACATTAATAGGTTAATGGTAAAAAAGTTCTCTGGAATAACCTCACTTGAATAAAGCCTAACTATTTAATTGATTATCTTTTATGTCTAGGCCTATAGCCTAGGCTACAACTGACACTGATAGGATAACAGGCCCTTATCACTGCAGACATTTTTGACTTGTCATGAATGGGTAAACAGGTGTAACCATTAAAGAATGATTATTCTATATGGTTACATCTGTTTACCCCTCTATGACAAATCAAATTGTCTTTTGGAAAGGGCCTATGCCCATGACTTTGCTGTTAATGAGAAGGAGAGGAACACACACAATTTGAAGATGGAGTGCATGTGATGGGTAAGGATTTGTGTCAGTTTAAACATCTTAAATTCTAACCCATTGTTATTCACAAGAGAAAATGGTGATTATGCACTAAGGTGAGTTTGATGCATTGGACCAATTTCATACAATTGTTCATGATTAATCATGATAAATAGATTTGAGAGTAACATGGTCATTTGCTTGTGGGACTAACTGAAACATTAATAAGCGTTATATGATAGAAATACTGAGTACTTGTTTTGTGGTCAATTTATCCTACCATTACTTTCGTCCTGTGCCTGTATTACTTTCATCCCAAGGGGCAAAAGTAGCAATGTGCACTGTCAATTTCCGTCCTGACTGCATCTGACTCATTTATCCAAAAAGAAAAACAAAACAAAACAAAACAAAAAAACGGTTGGTATTGGTGGAGGACCTGTGTATGTTGTTCACAATAAAAAATATGGTTACTCTAAATAAATGCATCTCTGTGCATAGAGGGAAATACAAAAAACATTTGTCCCGTCCCTCCCCTATTAGTGGTAACATGATGACAAACATAAATCCAGTTAAGCTACATTAAGAGGTGGTTTGGGTAATTTACTATCATCTATTCTTCCACTAAATAATGTCAGTTTACTTTGTAGCAGTCACCCTCCTAATGTTATGATATTGAATTGTGGTCACAAAAAGTACTAACTTGTAATCCATCCCCACACAAAACTTCCGGTTGGTGACCAATGCAAAGCAGAAGCCACTATTAGAAGTTATGTTACTGGTGGCATAAAGTAGATGACATTTTAGAGTCAGCTGTGGCTTATTTCCATCAAGTTACCATTGGACCAAGGGTTATTCATGTCTGACTCTGCCTTTTGTAACTCTATTTCATATTTTATCCCCAAGGTTACCCTCAATAATTACACCCTCTCTAACCCTGAAATATGTTTGTCTGTTCGTGGACAAAGAAAAGTAATATTCACCCCTAAGGCCACCTTAATGACCTCACTGAAACAAGGCAATGTAGTTGTATATGAGTTCTTCCCATGAAACCCTAGAAAGTGGTTCTGCTCAGCAAGGTTTTGTGGGTGCCAGCTGCCTTGCTTTTTACCGCAGTTTAATTTCCAGCCTTCTGACATCAGGAATTTCCATTATTTCAACCCCACCAGTTAGTTAAAATGACTTCTATTATAATTGATATTATTTGTGAAACAAGTAATTGCTTCTTCAGTTTTCCATCATGACAGACTAGGTGGTAATGCTATGGGCAGTATCCTCCGGCTGTGTTTGTTGTGCTGTCATGTCTGCTCAGAAGAAAGTCAGAAGTGGATGGGGCAAAGAGGGGACAAACATAGACTGCAGAATTCAAGAACAGAGTGAATGACTCCCAAAGCATCTGAAAACCCATTCTACCTGCTGTCAGTATCAGTGATGTATGGTTTCTGAGGAGCCCAACACACACCCTCACTCATTGATGTGTTGGCCTCTGTAACCCTGCTTGAGAAATCCCCTTTCAGTGTCGCTCTTTGAAAGACTTATTCCCAGTTGAGTTACTGGCGGTCATAATGGGAAGGCGTCAGCGGGGCGTGGAAGAGCAAGCAACACTCACATTTTACTTGTTTGAGTTTCAGTGGCAGAAAGTCAACATCTCTGAATAGATGTTTACTGAACAAGCGCAGACAATAGATGACCGCTTTCATCTCACTTCAAAAGCAACAATTTGGAATAGTGACACTGTTGTAATATTGACACTTTTTATACAGAGCTGCTCTTCTAAAACACTAATTCATAATTATAAAAGCCCTGCTGATGTATGTACAGTAGTACTTTGTAGGACAAGATTTGCTTATAGACACTTTTATGGCCAACCTTTCTAGTGCTCTCACAACAACATTGCAACTAATTTACCACATAACCACAACTCTTTTAATGTTATGTAATTATATAAAGTACCTTTCCTGTAAAATAAAGTAGAATAAAGTAGACAGAAAAAAGTGGCATCTCATTTGTACTTGTACTTGTACTTGTATTTCACTTTTGAACTGTTTTTGAACAGCTTATGCTAAGAAATGCTTCCAGGAGACCCTGTTGAATATGTTAAAGCATAATCTTTTGAATTCTGTTAAAGCAATGGTTATATGTCAGCCATGCAGATGTCTAATAATGCTCACTCTTCAACCAAACTAAGCTCAACTTTAAGGAGAAGGTTGGTGATATTTATTTTTCTAATTGTCCAAAAATCCTGGTTTGTGGCACTCAGCCCTGAGTCTATTGGTTCCTAGAAGATATTAATCTTTAAAAACAGGTAATGAGTGTAGTTGCATTAAAAAAAAGCTAAGTAATTCCCCATAACATCTGGGTAGTTTTTGGTTACTCAAACAGGAGGAAACAGTATATTGTTGGGGGCTATTGTCAGCAGTGGATCCACAGGATTATCCAGTGGATTATATTATATTATGATTATTATTATAATTATATTATATTTTATTTTGTTTTTTCCTTTTAACATGTTCGAAACAAAACTGAAATTGAAATTGAAATACACATTTGGTAAGTATTTTATGGTGGCATGCAGGAAAGTGTTATGTTGGAAATGAAAATGTATTCTCCAGGGGCTGATATCAAGGTGCTGTCTAGACAGGATGATAGGCTATGGAATGGTCAGCTGGTTCTCACTCATCTTTTTCTTTCTTTTTCTGTAATCTTATCTTTGTTAAACCAAACTGAATCATATTCACTAGTCCAGCAAACTCATGTTGTGGATTGTCTTTGTAGACAATATACGTAAGTATCACTGAAATCAGAAATTATGAGAAGCAGACAGTGGGTGCTGGGTCATAGTCCAGCACACAGGGACACAGGAGGTTGCAGTCTAGCACAGATACAGGCACAGTAGGGCCCAGATCTCATTACAACTTCACGGAGGACCACAAGCATGGAATTTTCTCAAAAGTATTTTCTAGAGAGGACATCAGTAATATCACCAACATATCAAATTATCTGCTGTAACAGACACAGCCAATAATAGTAGCTTAAAATATATATAAATGAATCACTTTTAGGCCATCACAATACATAGTTATGTATTTTACAAAGCCTCACTGAAAAGGTAACGTTGTCCATCTAAAACAAAAATCGTCAAGCATTTGTTTTTAGCAGGCATCCATGTCCATTTTCCCTTTTTCTGCAATTTGTTTAATGATGTCAAGAAAGACAAGGAAATGTATGCCTGTGCTCATCCCTGTATTAAAGCTGGGGTATGCAATGTTCTGGAAAAGGAACAAAAAACAAAAAAACCCTGCCAGTTCACACAACAGTTTAACAGCTTAATACTGCACTCACACACATATACACACACACAACTTCCTCTCAAGGCACAACAATCTTTAGTAAATAGTAAACAGTAAACAGAACCACCTCTGAGTGTCCCATCTCCCTGCTTGAATTCGAAGGATATCATGTCTTTCATTGTCCGCCTCCAAAACCTCCTCAGTCACCAGTCCATCAGAGAGTTGGACACGCAGCTCTGAACCAAGTCCCAGAGTGAAGAGCAGCACCAAGGCACAGAGACGGCTCAGTGTCTGACCTGAAGCCGCAGCGATGCATAGAAATCCATCAGTGCTTTTCACTTCTGGGAGCTTATTTTCATTTGGGCCGAATGAAATGATTGGACGGGATTATTACGGGCCTGCAATTGTCCTGCCAGTGTGACACACATGAAAAAAATAGTGAAGAACACGGATGTATATATTTGGCTGAGCGAGTGTGCACGTATGTGTGTGTGTGTGTGAGTGTGGTCGTGTAGATTTAGTGTTGTAGTTTTGATATTGGAAACAACACATCTTTGACTTTCATTAGTGAACAAACCTGTGTGCCCTTTATTGGGTTAGTGTATGTCTACTATTGTGGTGCTCCCACTCCCACCACATATGTAAACTGCATACTGTTTTAAGACCTGATAAACCCAAGTATGAGCACGTGATTAAGTGTGTGTGCGCGTGCACGTACGCGTGATTAAGCCCATGGCATCAAAATCTCACTACAGCCAGGTATCCAAAGTTGGCAACCCTGGTGAAGATGTAACTTAAAGTTTTTTTTTTTTTTTATGTTATAGTCTATCAAGTTATTCATAGGAAACAAAGACATTTGTACCTTGTTCTGTTCAAAAAAAAAAAGCTGGCAGAGAATGTGTCACAGTTGATCATTTAGCCGGCAGCCTGCCCTTGTGCACACTGACAAATACCTGGGTGGAAACTGGGAGACAAAATATAATTTTTCATCTGCTGAGGCGTTGTCCATGGTGTTGAAAGGTGCGCTCTGTAGGTGTGCTAAGTCCTGAAATAATTGTCCCCCATCCTGTCCCCCCAAAATGTCATTTTAGTGTTGAAATCTTCAGAAGATATATGACTTGAAAAATGGGTCCGATATTTACTTTGGCGACTATGGGGCGAAAGAAACAGTAATGATCTGTGTTCACGTTCACTTCACATTCACTTGGAGTGAACAGACTCAGGACCTGTCGCTAGTCTCCTAAAAGGATGGGGCAGTGGCAAAACCCATGTGACACAGATACAGGAAATGACTCTATGGACCAAATCCACAAGGCAGTGAATGATATTGAATTTATATTGAATGATATCAATGGAGAAATCTTTAGTCAGACATTGGGGGGATTGAGTGGGTATGGGGTGGTAGGCTGATCTTAAAAATAAAAATGTCCTGACAGCTCTGATGGAGCTCAGGATTCATTCATAAGGGCTGCTTTATTACAAACAACTTCACCATATTAACCTGGATGGATCAACCTGGTTGATAGCGCTGTCTAACACGTCAGTCCAAAATCTCCCATAGGTGTTTGACTGGGTTGAGATCTGGTGACTGTGAAGGCCATAGCATATGATTCACATCATTTTCATACTCATTAAACCATTCAGTGACCCCTCATGCCCTGTGAATTTGGGCATTGTCATCCTGGAAGAGACCACTCCCATCAGGATAGAAATGTTTCATCATAGGACAAAGGTGATCACTCAGACCAACTTTGTATTGATTTGCAGTGACTCTTCCCTCTTGGGGGACAAGTGGACCCAAACCATGCCAGCAAAATGCCCCCCACAGCATAACAGAGCCATCAGATCCCCTCACTGTAGGGGTCAAGCATTCAGGCCTGTACCGGTTTATCCTTTAATTTGTCACCTGTCTGTAGCTGATCTGACAGAACTGCACCTTGGAAGATATATTTACCTGCAATGGTCAAATCAGAGTCACAATATTAATCTATATCCAGAATTTGTGGCAGGAATTAAAAACTGCTGTTTATTGACAGTCCCCATGAACTTGACTTTAACATTTTTACAAAGCATTACAGATTCAGATACAAAGCTAATCCCCACAGACTGTTTAGGTGGGTTCTACCAAAGGCTTTGAGGAGGTGGGATCCACATCTTCTGGCAATCCAAAAATGTTCATAAGCTGCCTCCAGTATTATGATGCCACTATCTGGTATAAGATACAGGTCTACACAAGAATAGTCTACAAGCTTTTTGTTTAATATGTTTTACTGTTTTATTGTTTGTATGTATACCCAGAACTCCCTGAAAAGCATTTCATATTAAATAAACTGAATTGAATGGCGTCATGAGTGTTACTGCATAAATATGTACTTGAAGTTGGCAAATATCTTTCAAAAGAATCTTTTGTCTTTCATATTTATGTTACATTTCTCATTTTCTAATGAATGGCTGCAGTGGGATATTTTGCAACACTAGCTTTGCAGACAACAGATGTCTGACTGTGACCCATAAAGGCTGAGTGATTTTCCCATGAATTTTCCCATAGTTTACTCTTTGCCAATATGTGCTGACTATCTGCATAATGATTAATGAAATGATTGATTTGGTTGGCTAAATAGCACTTTTTGTGAGTTACCAGAACAACAGAAAAAAACACCTTTCTCTTCTTTCACCATAGTATGAAAACCATCATTTTTGATCAATAAAGTATTATATATTACACATAAATGTCTGGAAAATTGGATAGACCTTCTCCTTTAATATACTTGTATGCATTCTGAGTTATTCCAATATGGAGGCCACGTTGACACATCAATACAATAACTAGCAGTGTCCAATATGCCCAATTGGCCTGTGAGTCACCATTTGAAATCAAGAACAGCACATAGACAAAACAGAATCAAATGACCGATGAGCATGACTAATGATTTTACATCATGATTAGAATTTATATGGCTGACCGTGCTGTTTGGCTGATGGTTCCATTACTGTGTGTGGTGGCTGTGGTCATGCAGGACTGTTTTCATAGCCTTTGGGTGCTTCCAAGACAAAAAAGATCGCATAGTCCTCTATTTGTGGCTGCATCCACTGCTTAGGCTTTAAAGCCAGCTAAGTGCCACAGAGCTTGATGTGCAGAATTTGCATCAGTGCACCAGCAAGTAAGCATATAAACCTAACCCCAAGGATCTACAGTATCAGGGGCTCATGACAATTCCAACACCCAACTGACACCACCAAAGTTAGTGCCGCACCACCTTGACCTAACACACCAAGGTTCAGATACATGAAACTCTGTGTAGATTCATGACTAAAACCGTGTTTGTACAAAGCCAATAATGTACACATACATTCTTTTCATCAGATTTATAAAGCTGTGCATATGCAGGTGCTCACATTCTTGCAGTACATTCTTCTTTTCAAATACCAGTTAATGTGTGGAAAATGGCTTATGCATGTTTTTTGTGTGTATACATTGTTTGTACATCTGGTCCCAGAACTGGTTCCTTCCCCACAAGAGAGGTGATGTTCCACATCGCTACTGCTCTGCCCCTGCTCTGCTCTCAGTCAGCTGTCAGTTTACCATCCAAAATTATGTAATATAATGTCACTGTTCTGTACTGCTACAATGACAAAAAAGAAGAGATTTTTAGAAATGAGATTTATAACATACATACATACATACATACATACATTATAACAAGATATTTTCATGTGATTTTGACATACTTATTACTAGATACCAAATTATCTAGTGTTTACAAAAAAGAAATCTTGGTATAACAACATATTTTAGATTGTTATATCACAAAATCAATGTATCTCATTCAAACAAACTTTGATAAGTTGGTATGTTATAACAAGAAACTTCTGTATGGTATTAAAAGAAGAAAAAGACCCAATCAGCTGGACAAATTGACAATAACTGCTTTATGGTTTGATTAAGTTTGACATGTTTTACAAGTGATACACAGCCAAAGTATCATCCATCCATCTATCATCTATACCTGCTTATCCTGTGCAGGGTTGAAGGGGGGGTTAAGCTCAACCCAGCTCATAGTGGGCAACAGGTGGATACACCTGGACAGGTCATCAGACTGTCACAGGGCTAGATGTAACAGTGTGCATTACACCACAGAGTACTAAACTGTTGGACTAAATATCGAACATAGTCAAATTTTGCACTTACCATCTTTGAATTTGTTCTTATTCTTAAATGCTCCATGATCAGCACATTAGATGACTGGATGGCCATTATAATCTGTTTATAAGATATCTTCTGTCTGACTACAGGGGACCACAAATTTCCTCAATGAAGTAGCATGGCAGTTTGTCCATTGTCCTGATCGTGGCACTAGATAAAAGGTCAGAGCGTCAACAAAAATTTTACAAATCATCTTTTGGGTATCCACAGCATGTCAAGCAAGTCTGTGTGGTAGAATGGATGTTACGATATCCCACTCTACAACCAAAGTGTTGGACAGATGGACATCCATACTGACTTAATGTCAAACCATAATTGTTGCACATTTTGGTTAAAGTGTTTGGATGTTTCTAGTCAGTTTAGTGTTTTATACTACCTGCCTAAAACACTAAAAGTGTGGAGAAATAATGAAATATGCCTGCAACACAATACTGATATCTGTCATTGGAGCATTTACATGATTGATATAGAATTTTTTTAATACATTGTATTACTTTGTAGTAAGTACATTGTAATACATACAATGTACTTACTGTACAAAGTAGAATCTATTATGCAGATTTACCTTCTTGACCAGATTGCCACAGATGTACTGTAAACCCTCTTTGATTTAAAGATAATTTGTAATAAAGAGCCATTTTCAGATTTTTAACATTTCCTCACCCTGTCAGAGCACAGACACAAGCCTTTCTCAAACACAGAGCTTGTTATAAAATATGCAATCACTTTTTTTTGGCTGCTTGCCAGCAGGCAGCTCATCAGGGTGCATTTTTCCATTACGTTCCCATCCGTGTGTTTACACATCTGTCCCCTGGCTAGTTGTTACTCTGAGTTTCTGTTTTCTGTATGCCAGCCACAGCAACATCTTCATCTCATAGAGCAAGATTTGAACATTAGTCAGATTCTCATTCCACAACCAAGGGTTGCTTTTGATTCAGTTCTTTTAGTGATTCCCAGCCCGCTAGTCTGGACCCCCAGATGGGTTTCAAGATCCATCTGAAGGGTCACAGGATAATTTGAGGCATAAGAAAGAAAAAGGTTATTTTATTTTACACTTTTTTTAAAAAACAAAATCTTTCACTCTATATATATTTCTTTTAATCTTCACATCTTCAGGCCTCTAAAACTCTTTCAAATGAAACATTTGATGAAGGTTCATATGTACACATTGCTGTGGTATCAAAAGCCCTGTTCACACTTTGCATTAAAATGCGTCTTGGGTGATCCGATCACAAGTGGACAGCTCGAAGTGCAGGTGTGAATGCACCCAAGATGCATTGAGATCCTATTGCTCAGACCACATTCGGAGGAGGTCTGGGCTGCATATGGCCACATTCTTTTAGCAATGTGTACGCAAATGTGTCCGGGGCCACACTGAAAGACTGCCTACTCAACTGACATCCTCCGTGTAAGTGGAAGTACATATTCATTTGTGCACTGACAGCATCATATTAAAGTGCGAAATAACAATAAGAAGCCACAACAAGCATAATAGATTCTACCTGGATTTGACCGTCGCCATCTTTGATTTTTGGAGCCAGAAGTGACCATATTTGGATGAGAGGGTGGAGCTGACCCTATTGTTAGCTGCTAGCTTGGTTAGCACAGTGCATTTACAGTCTATGGTTAAATGTGATAATGCTAATGCTAATTTTCGCTGGTGAAAAACAAGCTTAAAACTGAACTGAACTAAAAAACTGAAAAGCCGACTCCTTAGAGGGTCTTTTAGTACAACCAAGTGCTGAACAAGACTTTTTTAGGTGACTAAAATGTTACAGTCAAAACACACTGTGTAAGAGCGGCAGCTATACATATATTCTGTGAATCTGGGCTTACGCCATGGTTATGTTATATAATCAGTGTATACACTAAAGCATACACTGCTTTATCATCTGTTTTACCTTAAAGCTGGAGTGCAGGACCTTTGTCTCCCCCTTCTGGTAATGAGAGTAAAGAGGGGCACTCAGCTGTGATTGCCTGAGTACAAAGACGTTACGAGAACAAGGGGAGGACATTTCTCTTTGTTTGATAATGTTAAAAGTAAAATTAGAGTTTTCTGTTGGCTTCTCAACCCATTTTAAAAATCTCAAAGATCTCAAACGTTGGAGCAAATAATCTTGATAAATCAACCTCAAAATGATTAATTTCTTGCCTGAAAAGTCTCCATTTTTTGGATGTCGTAACAACATCTGTAGAGTGAAAACAGTTGTAAGTCTGGCTCATATCGTCCTATCCTAGTTGATGTGAAATGCATGCTGGGTTGACCAAATAACCAATGCTGTATTTTTTCTGGTAAGGACCATTTCTGACATTGCCATCCTGAGGCATTCTTTAAAAAGGGACAAAAGGCCATGAAAATAACTAACTGGACAGTATTTTTGTATGTATCATTATTAATCTTTCAGCTTTATTGTGTATTGCCTCCATGTGCACATGAAGAAGAAACATTATAATTCTTACGCAAAACGCCTCCTTTTATGTTCATGTTCAAACATTGACTGCCAATATACTTATAAAGAACAGAACAACAAGCCACAAGCCTCAGTGTTCCAGAGCCATGCTCTGATAGAGATTGGCTGTTGTGTTGGCAGGTCCCACTGAAGTCATGCAGGAGATGAAAATCTCTCACTGTGTAAATGTTCAGTCTGTGATCCCAGCAAACACAAAGACTCAATCCAGTGTTATTAAAGCCACTTGTTGCTATGCACATCTGCCTGTTTACCTCTAAAAGCATCCCAAATGAAGACTAAGTGATTTTATAATACACTCTGCATGTTTACATTTGGGTTCCTGACAAGCTGTCGTAATTAGACGGCTGCAACGAGATGCAGGCAGTTTTTTGGGTGCTTGCTTCAATAAAAGAATTTCTCCATCTTCCTGTGAGACATCTCTTCTCCTTCTGGGAAGGTTTGGGGGTGCGCTCTTGTCATTTCACTAGCTCTGTGATGATAAATGAGAGAGATAATGTATATTAAGCATGTCCAGTTCCTCAAAAAGCTCTCTGTAAGTAGCCTTGCTGGATCAAGGCTACTTCTGCTCTTTATCAAAGCTATTCCCTCTGCATTGTGAGCCTTGTCAGTGAGGCCATTAAAAGCTGTCTCTGAGTCTGCCCTCTTTCTCTTTTGCTCTCTCTCACTTCATTTTTAACAATTCAGAAATTGAAGATACTGCTTTTATTCAGTAAGGGGACATATCAAAGTCTACACATATTTACCACATTTAATCATGGGAAAGAAAGTAAGGGCCAGCACAGGTCTTTTTGGGGCCCTAAACACACTTAACTTGCCTACTATTTTTTTTCATTAATTTTTAATATATATTACATGCATATATATATATATATATATATATATATATATATATGTAACTGTTACTTCTCAAATTTCAACAGGGATGTTTTTCACTCAGTTACAGAGCACAGCATACAGATCCTTCCTCCACCTTACTCAGCCTGAACAAAAATCAACAAAAGAGTAACACTGATTGTAAACATGGCCGGATAAACCTAGTAAAGATGAGATGGGGCCTATTTCCCCCCTTGTTCATACCACTCTCTGTGCAATGTGTACAATTTTTTGTACTTGAACCTGGCCTCAGGATTGCTGTGCGGTATTTTGATCGAACACAAATTAATTTAAGAATATGCAATATATAAGCACCAAAAGACAAAAATAAAAACCCAAAACAAAAAAACAAACAAACAAACAAAAAAACCAAAGGCCCTGAGACTTGGTTTTGGAACAGGAACACAATACAGGTAAGGGTGTGCCTGAATATAAATGTTATTCGGCAAAGCACAAATAGTGTTTTTTTTTGACAAATATTTGTTTCATACAAATATTTTAAAAATGTCTCTGTCCTCTCCTCTGCTCCGCTGTTATGTCTATCAGCAGGTCTCAATGAGAGGAGTCACATCCACCTGCTACATGATGCTGATGTTTCCCAGAGATAAAGCTGAGCTACTGACACACGCGAAGTGCTCCCAAGGGATTCTCCATAATCTGTTGTTCCCCTTCTCCTTTCCACAAAGTTAGGTTGTAAAAAAACAGGCAATAAATGAAAAGTGCAAAGCAATAATTAACTTTGAAGTTCTTCCCTACACCTTCCCTATACATGGTATGCGTCTCTGTGTTAAGGGTGTATAAATAGGCAGAAAAGGGTGTCTGCAATGAGGCGATGAGTAAAGTTTTAGGTCAGTAGTCAGCACAGTCGTCTATGATCTGGGAGACTCAAGTTCGAGACCTGGTGTGGGGACTTCGTAAGGTAGTTAATTCATGAACACTTATTTTAACACTTTAATTTTCTAAAATTAAAAGTGCAATAAAAACAAAAATAGGATTTTTAAGCATCTCTCCACTTTTATTTGAACGCAAATGCAAATACAAGTACAAATAATTTTGCTGCCTCAACAAATACAGCTACAAATACAAATACTGGGCTCTCTGCACATCCCTAAACACAAGGCCCCAAGATCAGGTAATAAAGCAGGACCCACCTAAAGACCATTATCATGTGACTGACATAATGCTTCAGTGGTCTACATTCCCAAATCAACTCTAAATTAAATAAGCAGAAACCAGCATAAAACCAGCATGACATACAGTAAGCTTGGAACTTGTAGGGCCCATGGAATTCACCCTGGAATTCTGGGGCTCCAGGGGTTGCTAACTTTGCCTGATAAATCCAACCTTGTTCTGTCATTTCCTCTTTACTGGTGCACGACAGTCATTCATTTCCCACTTCTTTATTTTTGTGTGCACAATAGCTCTTACTTACCTGCAGGAATTTTAGTAGAATTTGCAAGTAGGAATTGCAGTATGAATTTAACACCCTCCCCTGGAAACATTTGACCAGACACCAAAATTAAAATTGTCATCTTTATATTTTATTTATTTAGTTAACTGTCTAGTTATATTTTCTGTAAATGCCCTAACATAATTATTTAGTTTACCTGAAACATTTGAAATCACCAAATTTTGTTTTAATTGCACAATAACTTATACTTCATTCTGAACAAGTCAAATAGACAATGCAGCAACTTTGTTGTTATTTGACAAACATACACATTTTCAGTACTGTTCTATATGTGCAAACCAGAATGAATGTCTATGAGAATTTATTAAATTTATACAAAATGTAGTCTGTGGCCTTTGTTAAAGGGTCAGTTCACCTAAATTACAATGAAAACACATTTTGGTTTTATTTGTCTGGGTTTTTAGAAATCAGTCTCTGAGATTTTTGCCTCCATGCCCGTACAATGGAAGAGAATAGAATTCAGTTATTTGAAAAATTCAGCAGCAGTATAGTTTTCCCGAATAGTGCCCCAGTTACTCTTGATAATGAACAGAACTCACTCTGAACTGTTGCCATAGGGACTATTTCTTTGGTAGTTCCAGTGAAAACTGTTGTTGGTGCGTTCTTTGACCTCATGATTGTAGCTTCATCAGCGTGTGTCCTCACACATCAGGGAGACTCCTCTTTTCTTGATACAGAAAAGAAAAATAAATAAATTCAAAAAACATGACACAAACATTAATCTGGTCTAGTTTTATCCCACAGGAGATCATTTCAGTCACCTACAGTGTGTTGCACACAGTGTTTCAACTGCAGGCTGATAATAATGAGGTATAGGAGTGACAGCATGGTCCAGGTTTTGGCTGAAAATGCCCATGAAACAGACTCACAGGTGAAGAAATGGGAAATCCAACCAAAGAAAGGAAGATGACATGAACAATAAAGACCACCTGTCTTGTACCGTGGGCAGTTAAAGATGGAGCTTTACACACAGCTTTTCATGGACAGACAAGGCGCCAGATTTTCCAGATGTCTACTATTGCTGGCCAGATTTATTGGATGAGTTGAGTGTGAAGAGCATATGTAAAACATGTTTTTAGCCAGAGGGACTCACTGCATCACTCCTACATAGAAACACATCCAAAACAGGCCCACTTTTTCCACATGGATGATGCAGTTGTTATAATTTTGATACAATGGGAATTTAGGAGAAGATCTGCTGGTTTTGGTGTGTATTTTAGAAAAATGTAATGTTTCCAGAACAGCAGCTGGTAATGTTATTTCCTATTTGAAAATCTGTAACACAAACCAATAACCAGCCAAGTGGTGTATGGCTGTGTATAGAAAGGGTTCATGTGATGGTGGTGAGGACATTTTTCTTTGGTAAAAAGTGAAAAGTACATTCTTGTGTATATAAAAACCTGATAGAAAAATACAATTTATTAAAACTTATTTTCATACAGCCATCTGTTCTGTTAATTATTTTAACACTGTACTTCTATCGAGGGAACTGCGGATATTTTGGAATGCAACATTAATAAAAACAAATCCACAGGCTGGTCAAATTTATTTAGAGGAGGGTATAAATGCCACCTGTGAAAGTATGACAAAAACTGTCCCTTTTAAACACCCATCATGCCCTCCTGCCTCAATGTTGACCTACTGTCCTTACTGTAGATGTGTACACACAGTTTTCCTGTATTATGACAGATTATTAGCAATATCATGGTTGTGTTCACCTTCAGTTTTACCTTCAAATAAAGTGGTGGCTAAACTGTTCTCAGATCTCAGCAGTTACTTTTGTTAGTACAATGTTATCATAACTGATAGAATGGTCACCAGAGCTTTGAAATTAAAATCAAGTTGTAATTAAGTATACTTTTCCTTTAAGGAGAGAAACAAATTATGACCAACATCCAATCAAAGAGCTTAAAATTCTGTTGTGTGTGCCACTAATAGTGAGCTGAAGCTAAAGATTACACTTCATAGAAACTTGATAAAACATTCAGTTTAGAGCTGAGTTACTTATGAATTAGATAACTAAGCATTTGTGGCGTAGTATTTTGTACACAACAACAAATGTGGTCTGAATTTAGTGGGAAGAATAGTTGTTGCCAAGGCAACAATAAACAATATAGAGCTCTGATTTCTAAAGTCCCATAGATGTCATTTTTAGTTGACACAGAAGCTGCAGTAGTAGTTGCTTTATCAGCACATGGAGTTTACTCAGCTGTCATGAAATTGCAGATGTTCAAATTTCCTCCTTTTTGTGCACTTTGAGGACTTCTCATTCATGTTGGCTTTAAATTGAAAGTTCATTCTAGACCTTGGATACAGCAGTTGAGAAAACATGACAAGCTCCATTTAGTAGCTGTTCTGCAGCTTTCGGTCATGTTACATGATGGGAACAGTTCAGAAAAAAAAGGAGACTTGATCTACTACTTTACAAACTTAATCTGTTGATGAAGATTGTGTGACATGATTAAAGCTCCAGAACATCTACTACAGTATATGAACCTTGTGATGCTGTTTTCAAGGTCAAGAATGAACTTTGAACCTCAGATTTAAGACTATTTATTTCTGTAAGTCAATTTACTTAATTATTCCAACTGGCCACCTCTCCATAACAACAGTGACTGAGGCTCTTGGGTATTGTATTATTTAGACACATCTTCCAAACTACACGGACATAATAAAAACATGATTTCTCAGGAACAAAGTTTATGAACACATAAGCCCCCGCTGTGTTTGACCATTGCCCCTTGTGTTGAAAGGGGAGACAACAATGAAGATACACAGACAACGGGATGGTATGGGGTTGTCTGCTTCAGCAACACAGAGAGCATCTTTACTCTTGCTGGTAATCACAAGAACAGGGAATTCATCTTTGATATGGGTGTAGTTTTTCAGTGCTGAATTCATTTAAATGTTCCTTGCTGTGTATGTGTGTGTGTGTGTGTGTGTGTGTGTGTGTGTGTGTGTGTGCTCCTTTGGAGTGGTTAAGCAGCAAGTCAGAAGTTTGCTTTGTAAAAATGTATGTATACAGTACCAGTTAAAAAGTTTGGAGACACCTTCTCATTCAATGGTTTTTCTTTATTTCTATTATTTTCTACATTGTAGAACAATACTGAAGACATCAAAATAATAAAATAACACACATGGAATCATTTCATAGATAATTATGAATTATGAAATCAAAAGACTATTAATATCAATCAATAATTCAGGCACCAACTGTGGGATCTGTGAGGAGCACAGTTGATTATTAACAATAATTAATAATTATCAGAGATAATTATTAAATTATGAAAATTAATAGAATTATTAATATGAACAATTATGGGGCACCACCTGGAAACCGGGACCAATAATCAAACAAGGTAGTCTCATAAAAGAGTTCATCTAGAATATTAATATCTAAAGATAGTAACATTCATGGGTGAACAAAGAAGGATTTCGAGCTCTGACTCCTTCAATCAGCCACTTTTCACAATATGTTAAACACAATAATGACAAAAGGACTTCTCTTTAAAGATATAACAGTGTTTATTAAACTTAGCAAGATTAACAAGTTAACAAATGCTCCGATCAATAAACCACTGTTCTAAAATCTAATTCTACCAAAGCAAAACACAACAAAGTTATGTACAAGGTGAACACATGCAGGTGAATGCATGTGTGTGTGTGTGTGTGTGTGTGTGTGTGTGTCTCAAGATGGCGACGTGACCTGACGTGATTATGTCGTGGGTCTGGGACGCGGACGTGACTATGGAAGAAAGTCACGTCACGTGAGAACCAAATGGCGGAAATACGGCGGTGTCTTGGTTAGACAATTGCAAGATGGCACCGCCTGGTGGTCGGCGTCTTGCGCTCACACAATTCCGTGAAAAGCACAAGTGTCTGATGGCGGATAAGGAAAGACAGAGCAGCGTTGTATCTAACGTTATCTGACCATCAGATGTGTAAAAAGATGTCAGTGCGCGCATGTGTGTGGGTTAGTCGAAAGAGGGAGAGAAGAAGGGGGAGAGAAAGCGACCATGAGTGGGAGAGAAGTGGTTCCTTTGTCCACAGAGAGCATGCATACAGACAGCAGTCTGTAACGCACGTTGTCTAGTTTCTGATCGACAAAGCAACTTACTTTCTCACTCACGATGGCACAAACACAGCAGTAGTCCCGAGCGGGACAAACACAAAACAGTCTAGCTAGGTGAACACAACTACACACTTAAAATACTCCTCAGAGTAAAGCAGAGCAGATGGACCCGGCGGTCCGTCAATCCACACAACAAACAATAGCAATAAAGCTAAAAGCTAAATGCTAAACAAAAGCACTGATGCTGAAACTAACACATGATAAAACTGCCTCTGCCCAGCCCTCTTACTTGGTCGCTTCAGAAAGCGAGCAGGGTGTAAAAGCAGGGTGTGTGAAATCCGTCTTTCATTCTGGCTCGTTCCTCGGCTCGGGTGCTGACGGTGCTGTCCTTGTGCTGTCGGCAAAGGTTTAACGGCAAACTGGTCCTCAGCGGCGTGGCAGACAAAACAGCAGAGTCGACTCAGTTGAAGAAGAGCAGGGCAGAGAAGTTCCGCGTCTTCCTGAAAGAAATCCATTCCTTTCTTCTGCTATGAGAGCGCTGGTTGCAGCAGCGGTCTCTCTCAGATCCAGGCATGGTGTTCGGGTGAACACGGGCAAAATCTCGTCTCGTCCGGTGAGGGGAAAGACTTCCAGTGGCGGAAAACACGTGTGTGGGGTACCTCCTTTAGTCAAGCTGACTCACAGAGGGATAGAAGTTCCCCCCAGGTCAGTTCAACATGGAGTGCGTATTTTTCTGGCTGTCTTCCCATTTTAAAGGGGCGGTGATGTCATAGCTGTGTCATCATGATGCTCCGCTGCGCAGGAGGGTCTCTGCCAATGAGAGACTGTATGTTGACTGTTTCCTGTCAAGGTGTGAAATTTGCAAAGCATCACTGGAAATGGAGTCCAGTCTCTGAAAGTCCGGAGTCCTGGCACCTTTATCATGCAGGCCTTTCTTTGTGTGACCTTATGGCATGAGGCCCAACAGGGCTTAGGTTGGGCTCAGGCAGTCCATTACTCTCCTTCTTGGTCAAATAGCCCTCACATAGCCGGGGGGCGGGGGGTCATTGAAAAGCAACTGGTGTTGCCACTAAGTGCAAACCAGATGGGATGGGGTGTCTCTGCAGAATATTGTGACAGCCATGCTGGTTAAGAGTGTGTTGAATTCTGAATAAATTGCCAACAGTGTCTCCAGCAAAGTCCCCACACACCATCACACCTCCTCCTCCATACGTCACAGAGGGAACCACACATGTCCGTTCCTTGTGTTTCTCTTCTTCTTATTGGTCTTCCTCAGTAGTTGTTTCTTTGCAGCAATTTGACCATGAAGGCCTGATTCATGCAATCTCCTCTGAATAGCTAATGTTGAGATTTGCCTGCAACTGGAAATCTGGGAAGCATTGATGTGAGCTCTACTCTGAGGTGCCATTAATTGGGGATTTCTGAGGCTGGCAACTCTAATGAACTTCTCCTTGGGGCCCTGTTTTAACGATCTAAAGTGCACAGTCTGAAGCACATGGCGCAAGTGCATTTAGGATGTGTCCAAATCCACTTTTTGCTATTTTAACGGCAGAAAAATGGTCGATGCGCCAGGCGCATGGTTCAAAGGGGTTGTCCATAGTCTCCTAATTAATCATGGGTGTGTTTTGGGTGTAACATGTAAAATCAGAGTATCATCTCCTATTCCCTTCAAGAGCCAAGTGCGCTTGCACCGTGGCGGATTGATATTATGATGGCACATTTGCCAAGAAGAAAGAAGGAGTGCTTCTCTGCAAAGGAAACGGATCTGCTCATGCACAAAGTGAAAGCGCACCATCCATAACGAGCACACTGGCCCCTGCTGCTCCTGGACCCTCCCGTGGCCCCAGACCACAAGTTTACGACCTTGTTCATTAATTTGTTGCAAATGTATTTTCGTTTGATTTTTGAAAAGGTTTATTTTTTTAATTACGGTTTTGGTTTCTTTAAAATCATTTTGTTCAGTCATGGAGTGACAGGTCAAATCAGCA
This sequence comes from Thunnus thynnus, assembly GCF_963924715.1. Lineage (NCBI taxonomy): Eukaryota > Metazoa > Chordata > Actinopteri > Scombriformes > Scombridae > Thunnus > Thunnus thynnus. Next base: position 29,938,934 of record NC_089532.1, on the reverse strand, counting down.
GGGGTTTAATTGCTGAAAGTATGGAAACCTGATCACTGTACTCTCAGAAATGTTAAAGAATATTTCTTAAATATTGTTCAAAAATTAAATGATTAATTTTAATCATGTAAGGAATCATCAACACAGTTATCAGGACTTGATCAGCTCTCCAAGGTTCTGATCTTGGTGCTGGCAGCAGCTAGAAGCTGTGCAGATTTATTTCCTTCATTAGTTAAATCATTGTTTGCACCTCATTTATTTCCTCATGTGTTCCTCATGTCATCATGTATTGACGCTGCAGGAAAGTCAATCCGTGTTTGATCCGTTGTTGTCCATCTGTTTAAATACCTACATGTATTGCCACGATTTGGTCAAATAATTAGACAATTTTATCCGATTAGTTAATTCTGATAAATATTATGACTAAGCATTATGACATGTATTATTTAGAATATGTTGACGTACATAATAATAATCTTTCACATTGTAATCCTTCTATTTGTAATCCTTTGCATGTTTGTGCACTACTGCACGTCCTGTGTGTGTGCAACAAGCAGAGTGTATGCGCGTTGTGCAACCGTGTATGATAATGCGCCCTTAAAATAACAGTGACACACTGCGCCATTTACTTCAGACCAGGTTTTTGTTGGTCAATCGCTCTCTGCTGCCTCAAGATAGCAATGCGCCAACAATGTGCCTGACCACACCTCATTTTAACACCAACACACCCATGGGCGCTCTGATGGGCGCAAGTGCATTTGCTATTTAAACAACGTGGGCGCTGGATGTGAAAATGACAACTGCGTCGGTCTTAAACTAACAAAGTAAGTAACTTGTGTCACACTTGGCCCCGCTTTGCACTGCTTTGCGCTGCTTTGCGCCGGGCATAAGATAGGGCCCTTGGTCTTCCTTTCGTGGGGCAGTCCTCATGAGATCCAGTTTCATCACGTTTGATGGTTTCTGTGACTGCAAGAAACTTTCTGAGTTCTTGAAATTTTCTGGATTGACTGACCTTCATGTTTTAAAGTAATGATGGACTGTCATTTCTTTTTGCTTAGCACAAAAAACACAACACAAAAAACATTCCAGGTGAAGCTGTTTTCGCTTACTATGTAATTACATATGTGTTATGTAATATTTTATGTAATATCCAAACTTTTGACTGATGTATATACACACGCACATACACACTCTTTTTTTACATTTATATATATATATATATATATATAATATATATAATAAATTTATATTTATTTATATTTATAAAGCAACATAAAATAGTAGTGAAGTTTGAATACCACTGATCCTCAGAACAGGGCATTGTAGTACATGTTATGGATTAATTTTCATTGCCACGTCAGGTTATGTTAACTGTAATTCACTAGTTTGAACCACAAAATAAAAGTATAAAAAACAACACTAAGAATAATGACATTTGTAATAAAAATATCTTTTATTTAACAGAAACATTTTTGGACATCCTTTTCAATCTGGACAATAAAAGGATAACATAAACATGCAGCTTTTACTGTTCAAACAAACATTTTGACAGCTTATTCTGTGTTCTTCAGAGTTGATTCTGATAAAGACAGAATAATCTATCAAATCATTAGTCTGTTTGAACACTAAAAGCAGTGTTATTAAACTTATCCGATCACCTTCCAGCAGTCAAAGTGCTGCACATATAATAGCTGACAAGGGTCAGACCAAAACCACACCAAAGGTATTCAACTTACTGCTCTGGATGAAGATGCTCTCATGGCAGGAACAGCACCCATGATTCACTGGCACTGCTGTTCCTCATCTGCTCCAGAAGCAGTGTGTAGAGCAGCAGCTGCATGGAAAACTGCTTCTGTAGAAGACAGTACCATTACACATAGAGATAATTTACTATTTCATACATTTTATACAGTTGTACATGTGAAAATAGTGCTATTTAACCAAGAGTAGGACTTACAGGGTAAGTTAATATGCTACATAGGCAAACAAATGTGGATCACTTACCTAGACCTCTCCTGACTTGGTCTGCAATACTTCTGATATGGCAGGTGTGAATGTCACAGACATGGTGAATAATGCCAACCTATAGTGCCTGAGAAAAATAAAACAGCACAAATGAACGAACTTACTATTATAAATCATCTATCTATCTATCTATCTATCTATCTATCTATCTATCTATCTATCTATCTATCTATCTAATGTGCTCATCAGAAACTGTTCAACCTTATTCCATGCAGATTTTCATCCCAACAACAGACTAGATCAGATTATTTAATTGATTAACACACTTTCAGTCAGAGACAAGTAGCTAATCAGTGAAATCAACTTTTGTTGTCTTTGGTTGTAATGAAAACCTACGTACTCCCAGCCATCAATGGCACATGGTGAAATACCCCTGACCTATTACACAGTCACTTTAGGATGAAGATAAAGGCAATACCATGCATCAATGCTACAGGACCTCTCTCATAGCTGGAGAAAAAACAGCAACATCAAGAAAATAAGTGCTACATGACACAGTCACAAACCCTTGTAATACATTATGTTACGTCCTAAGATGCTGGGAGCCTTGGCTGGCCTGGATGAACATACCAAAATAAATAACACAAAAATTCTACTTCTGACTGATAAATGTAAAATTAAAACTCTGGTAGCAATTACATGTTTTTCAACATTGAAACGGGGAAAACGTTACTTGTGTTGGACTATAAGCTAACTTTGCCCCCCAATGTGTACATGTGCTCCTAAATGACAAATTAGGAGCAAACAATGAAATCATGGAGCACTGTGAAAAATATAAATATAAATTCACAGGATGTATTAACTCAGTGATGACCAGACTTCTCCTCAGTTTATCTTTCACAGTAACTCATTACTCTGACTTACTGTCTTTAGCACATCACCAGCGCTAAATATCTTAGTTATCAATCAATGTGTTGTGGAATGAATGAATAAATCGTTGGGTTACTAGCACGACGTTGTTGTCTCTTATCAGACCACCAGCTCTGTGAGAGGCACAAACTGAGGCTAAAGTGTGCTAATATTTAACGTTACGTGGCGGCGTTTCTTTTCAGGGAAACTAATGTACTGCTAATAAATATTGTACATCATCTAGGTTTTGAATCATTACCAGCGGGGCAAAATAAATATACATTACACTCTTACCTGTCCAGCAGTAAATGGAAACTTTCGTTTAGCTTCTTCGTCTTTTCGTTTCTATGACGATGACAATTCACGCTCCTGTGATTTTCTAAATAAGTATGATCCTCCATTTATCAGATTTTGGTTTCAAAAACTTCTTACTACACAAAATGTTTGGTCCGTTCCTCTTCTTCGTTTTAAAACCGGTGCATTTCCGGTAGTTGCCCACTGAATCTAAAACACGTAAGGCCCTCACTGGAGCCAGTGTTAGGTTTGTCCATTCTGCGCTACTGTAGAAACATGGCAATGCAACATGGCCGCCACCATAGAGGGGGACCCGCTCCCGTGTAGGTATAAAGGGCTTATTTCTAAGGTAACGAAAACACAACAATTATTATTTTCAGCTGATTAGACACTAATTAAGATATACTTATACGTAATCTATTCAATTTTTACCAAGTCTGTTCCTTTAGATGCTAAAGGAACAGACTTGATGCTAAATACTACACACTGGACCTTTAAGTTATTGGTAAGTTATTGAAAGAAGCAAATTTGTACATACAAAATGGTGTTTTGTGATTTTGGAGATGACTGTGTGTTTGTACTGTGTCTGTGTTTGAGATTAGTCCATGTCCATTAAATTGACATATCCATGCTCCCCAGAGGCACACAAAAATAATTAATAAATATTATGTTTATAAATATTCCTTTGATTGTCATTTTACAATCTCTGCACTGTAACAAATTTCCCTGTAAAATCACAGTAAACTACTGGCAGCTGTAGTACCATTTCTTTACAGTGTCACTATTGTAATTTACTTTATCAGTTAAGTGCTGTAAAATGTATTACAGTATCCTGCTGTAGAATGACTGAGGTTTACAGTTTGATACTGTAGCTAGGCCTGCAGTAATAGTCTGTATTTTTACAGTGTTGCTATTATAATCTACATGAACAGTTTCCTACTGTAAATGTTACAGTAAACAACTGAAAAGTAATCTTTTTATTCATATCAATAAACAACAACTATAAGTTGCAGACATGCCCTTTCAAAGGGGGTCAATGTAAATCTGTTAATTATAAGATCCTGAGCTGCCAGCAAAACTTAGTAATGAGTCTAAACAACAGCTGCTTTACAAACTACTGTTTCAAATATAAAGGCTTTCTCTCTCTCAACCCAACCGGTCAAAGCAGATGGCCGCCCACCAAGAGCCAGGTTCTGCTTGAGGTTTCTACCCGTTAAAGGGGAGTTTTTCCTTACCGCTGTCGCCAAGTGCTTGCTCATGGGGGAATTGTTGGGTCTCTGTAAATTAAAGAGTACGGTCTCGACCTGCTCTATGTGAAAAGTGCCTTGAGATGACTTTTGTTGTGATATGGTGCTATATAAATAAAAATTGATTGATTGATTGTTTGAAATAAACAGATTGCAGAATACACAATTTGTAATGCCTTCAAATGTCCTCTGTTATAATTGGCAGACCGTTGGCTTCCAGGTTTCCAGGCTCACAGCTCACTGAGTGAGACAGAAACAAGAATGAAAGTCGAGCACAGAGTGAGAGAAAGAGAAATGAAACACTTGAATGGAAGAGAGAAAAATTTTGAACAAGGACACCTAACTTACCTTTAAGGAGTGACGTCAAGTTCTTCAGAACAGTGGTGACAAGCATTCTCTGTGAGCTTGCCTGTCTTCTTAGGCAGCACTTTACCCGACTGGCTTCTGTTCCCCTCTCAGGGTGAATCACAATTAAGTACCTGAAAACAACATGTAACAAATAACCTATTATGTCCCAGGTTTTAGTACAGTTTGGCAACAAACTACAGTAATATTTGCAGCAACCTAGCTACAGCACTCATATTTCCATCATCTGAGTATCACCTCCATTCCAGTTCTAATGCCATGAACAAAATTGTGCTTATATTGGAAGTAGTGCTGTCAAAATTAATGTGTTAATTTTTGAATTAATTTGAAATGTTAAACGCATTTAAAAAAAAATAGCACGATTAATGCATTACTGTCTTTCAGAGGCTTGTAGAGGCTCAGTTTTAAAGCTAGAGTAAAGATACTGATATCATATGAAAGAAGATGACCTAAGGCATCCACTGGAATGCCTTAGGTCCACTGGAATCAACATGTCACGGTGGTAACATGAATGATATTTCATGCACACATGAAAGGTTCTCATGAGACTTCAGGCCACAGAAGTGAGAGGGGGCAATCAGTGGGGTTCCTACATGCATGCAATCAACCATCAAAACAGGGAAAGTGCATTTTCCATCGCTAAAAGTAAAGAATCATGCAAAAGACAAACCTCATGGTGTGATGACTTTGCCTTATTGCTGAGATCACATTTGGCCTTTGAGTTCCCTCACTGTTCTGAGACTACTGTGGAATACTGAGGAATGACAATGAAACAAAAATTCTCGGAAATTCTTTGAATTTTTAACCTGCCAAAGTCATTACCATTGCTGCCGATGAGCATGTCAGAGATTGACATATACTTTACATTACCAATACCAGACAGCAGTCTTACAAGCAAAAAGCAACACTGGTGTTTGTCTTTGATGACCATTTGAATTAGAATATTTAGGGTAGTCTGTTAAACGGCATATTCTGATGATGATTTGAGCAGATGATATTTGGTTACATGGCTGAAAGGTTTTGTTACTCAATGAGCAGGGAAGCCAAAGAGTCAATGAAGCAATGATGATGACCATGACAGAAAGACTCAGTGATTCATCTCACTGAGAAACTTACTGTGAGTGCCAGCTCTGTATTTGTATAAAATGATCACAAAATGACAATATCTATTGAATATGACTTTTCATATTTTCACATAGGCCTATTTATTACAGATTTACTGCAGATCATTTCTTTACCCTAACTGGATAAAACTTTAATAAGCCATACTAATAGATCAGTTACAAGCCATTACTAAAAACTTTTGTGCTGTTGGGTTATTAAAAAGTCAAAACAACAGCACTTATCTTCTTCTTGATTTAAAATGTCACAAAGACATTCATCAGAGCATTAGAGATGTCAGATACACAGGGCCCCATTTTGATCACAAAGTGCAACAACAAGTGGTGGGTCTTGAGTGCACAGACAGTGTGGGCGTCTCCAAGCTCACCTGGTATTTTGTTTCATATACAGGTATGGTGATTATTAAATACACTCCCAGCCACTCACATCGCTGGTTGCAGAGCTCTGAAAAAGCTGAGCCAATAAAAGTGAAGCATGATGACATTAGCTCAACAAATGGGTTGATTCTTCAGTAAATTGTATTGTTGTCTAGGTGCAGTGTGTTGTTACATGAACACACCGAACCACAAATCTGCAGCCAGAGGCAGATTGAGTGCGGTGGTGAGAGAAATAAATAATAAAAAATGTTTTTGTTCAATTCAACGCTATTTTAGTTTTAATTCTACTGTATCTCACATTGTATATGATCACATCATATTGTAACTTAGTTGACACAACAGTGTTTATATTGTAATACATTTACAGAATGAAATGCCACTTTTGCTGAAAATAAAGGTAAGAAAGAGGCAGTGATGCACAGGATTGATGAGACCTGCTTATCAGATGCCTCCCACAAACCTGCAGAATATCGAGCAGCCTGGTGTCTGTGTGTAACGGCACTATGCTCTGGCAAAACCATCTCAGGTACTTATTAACAGAGAGAGAAGTTTAAATTGATGTATGATTTTTCATGGCACTGTATGAACAGTTTTAAATATGTCTGTATCCAACACGCCTGTTGATTTGAAATACCAGTTCATCTGTGTTCTGACATTAAAATGTAGCCCAGGCAGTGCATGTCCTCCACATAAGTAGTAGTAACAGCAGTATTGGTCACTACACTGTACTTTTCCACAGCTGTTAATGTGATAAGGCCAACTCAAGCAACAGCCTGTTGACTGCAATGTGTGCACTGTATGTAGCTCTACATCATCAATACATTATTGTCAGCCTTCAAAGGGGAACATTTTTGTTCAACATGAATGAAAACTGTATGTTTAATATGTAAACAAGATAAAAACACATCATTAATTATCATTCCTAAGGAAAGTTCCAGAGTCCTGCAGCATTTGTCACATGTTAATCAGTAATGGGATCTGTGTAATGTAGCAACTGATGTCAGCAGTGAGCTTTTGAATAGCTACAACCTTGGTAGTCTGTTCTTTCACCAGGTAAACACTTGTGGAGTCTTTTTCTCAGCTTCATTGTTGGCCTGTTCTGACGCATGTTGATCTGGTGGTTCCCTCTTCAGGAAGTGGCACTGATTTGTATTTTACAGACGACTCCTTGGCTACCAGGACTGCCTGAGGACCATGATTTTCTTAACTTGCAAAGTATTGCTTTTAAAAGTTAATGAAGACATACATTCACACAGTCATATTACTGTAAAAGTCTGTTGTTTGACTGTTGGAGGCAGACAGATACAGGAGATCTACATCAGCAGTATCGAACACACATAGTTGAATGATATATGAATTTTAGTCAGTGTATGATGACCTGTCAAAACACTGCTGATTAAACCACTGAGGGAGCATCGATTCAGCATGTGGTCATGTTTATGTTCTATCCTGCATAGGCAGCCAGCAGAGCATAGACAGTGATTTTACATTACTTATATTACATCAGCTAGAACCTAATCAGGACTAACTGCACCAGCCTACAAACCTAACAAACTCTCATGGGAACCTCATATTTCAGCTATGTGTGTGTGTTTTCCTATGAACCAGGTGCACAGTCCATGGTGGTAGGCCTGATCAGTTTTCCAAGATTAATGTTGAATATATGAGAGAAAATTTCCATGATAGAGCAGATATTCTATTTGTGCACTGAATTCACTTACATGTTAACATATAACTGGGGCAAGTAGATGATTATTTTAAAATAATTGGTTATAGAATTATATTTTCCAAATGATTCAATATGGGCTGTATTACAGTAACATAAGTTCAGTCAGAGACAATTAGGAATAAAACCATAACCGTTAGTATTTCTATCAAATGATTATATAGTTACCTTTGAAGAAAAAGGCTCTACTGTTTATTGGAGCTCTCAAAGAATCAGAGCATCAACAAGGATTCTGCTGAGAGACCCTTAACCCCCCATTAATGAGCACATACATTAACATAGGATCTTAGTTCAAATCAACAATACCAAAGACATGAGGAGGAGGCTGGGGTTGTGGAGTGAGCTATGGCAGCAAACAGTGTTGTAGTGAGTGGATCAGAGGACCAATAGTGATAAGTGTCAGAATACAACAGCCACACTGTACACCTGAATAATTATGATGGACGTCACTAGTCAACGGGTAACCACACAGTTGATGAGCTATGTGAAACATGAATAAAATAGCTGATGCCAATCAGCTAACACAAACATGACTTCAGTGCTTTGCCTGAACTAACACTATGCTCTGTGGACTTGTTCAGGAATTATGCCATCTCTCTAATGTCCAATGTCCACATTAAGTACCAAAAAGAGTATTTAAATACATTTAATCACAACTTAATGGTGTCTCAGTACAGCAGTCAGGTGCTATAATATGTAACTATTTCACATTAAAATGTCTAAAAACAACAAGACCTAAGCTATATATTTTGTTGAGTTGTGTACTTACATTCTACATTCACTGTGGAACTTCTTCCTTCAGTGAGGTACGCATCACCTCTCTGCTAGGTTTCTGCCGAGCACTCATTCCGCTCAAAGTTTTTGAGAGGTGCAGTGGAACAAGAGAGGTCGAGTGGACTGGTTTTATTATGCCTTGAGAATAAATGAAAGTTGAACCTAGAGCAGATGATGATATGATATATACAACAATGCTATGTACTTAGAAAGGCCTATTTAAGTGTGCCGTAAATATGTGTATATTGATTTTATAGACTTTTCTTTTTTCCCCTTATTGTTAAAATAAATTCTTGTTTGTATTACATCTTATGTCTCTATGTTATTCAATTGTACAGTTTGGGCCCCTAACAATACACACTTTTATATTGTCCTGTTTTTTACATTCTTCAAAAGGTATAGTCTTTATGGTGTGTCTCTTGATGTCAAATAACATATATATAACGAAATGTTGATGTGTCGTGAACTTTTCATCTTACTCTTTTACTCTTAATTAGTGTTCAGTGATTGTAATGAACTCACGTGTACCCTTGTAACTTGTTGATAATGTCACGGATGATGAATTAGTACAAGATCCATGCAATGCAATGTATATATATATATGAGGCTGTATTTGACACTTATATTGAAGTGAAACCAAGTGTGGTCAGAAACGTTGGTTATATGATAAAATCATTTGAGGTTAACGTGCGGCCAAATTCCATGCATTTATGAATGTAATGTAAACAATGAAATTTTTAACAAATTAGGAGCAGGAGCAGAAACTTTGAGTCTAGTTAGCTTCAGGTTAAAGCCTCTGTTGGCTATCAGAATTGCAACATCACACTCTGAAGCCTTTAGTAGACTACTGAATTTATTTACCCAGACTGTACGGGTCAAAGGTCTCTGGGAGACTGATCACCTCGAACAGTCATCTAAAGATCTTTCCCCCAATCTGCAACACAAGTAGAAAAGAATACAAAGTACAGCTCAAAGATATAGAAAAAATGAGCTGCACCAACAGGATTAGAAGCTGCTGCCACTCCCAAATTGACTAATAGGACACTGAATACACAGACTATCTGCAGATGACAGCTAATGTGGTTCATGGTTTCTGATGCTGTGAAAGGTTTATTTACAGCAATACAGCAGGCCTATGTTTCATATAATACTTAGTTGACATTACATGAAATATTACATAAAAGACAATGGTATGACATATAGTGTGAAAATATGTACAATTTATATGGTTGAAAACTGAACAAAGGTTAGTGAAACTCAATTTGAATTTAATCTTTCAGAAATGGTAGGTTTAAAAACAAATCATCTTTTATGTTGGAAACATAATAAGTTGTTACTTCATCCAGCTCATAAAATACAACCATTTCTGAATGTTAAATCAGTCAATGATCAGAGTTGAAATTAGTTAAAGGGGCACTCTGCTGTTTTTACAAATTCAAATGAGCTTGCTAGTCATGAGGAGAACTACTGAGCCTGTGAAAACTGAATATAATGGTTTCATTAGGGCAACCCTGTCTCCTAGGAATCAAGTTCATATGACATAATTGCAACAGCATACATTTTTGCCAGAAATGTAATGCTGGCTGGATGACATTTTTCTCTCAAGATAATGTTGTTGATACTGAACCTATTAGTGACATGTTCAGAGACAATGTAGTTCTTTTTTCCCACCAATATATCTGATCTGGCTTTACAATATCCGCGAATATAAACTAAAGCATTATCATACTTTTTATGGTTACATTTAGGCACAGGCAGCACTTGGTTATGGTTAGAAAAAGATAATGGCCTCTGTTTGATATAGAAAAAAATCTGTAGTGATTTGAAGCTCACGATGTTTATTGACATTTAAACAAAACCACAGTCTTTCACTTCACCTTAACCAAAGCCCTTATGGGGTTTATATTGCTGTATAGATTATAAGGCCCCCTGAGGCAAATTTGTGATTTGTGATATTGGACTATACAAATAAAAATTGACTTAAGTTTAAATTTATTCATATAGCACTTTTCTTGTGCCTGATTTCAGTGCAAGATATAAATGTAGTGCTTAATTCATTTAAAAAAACGTCCCCTGTGTCCATAATCTAGGAAGCAATGACATTTGCCGACATGTACAACAGACTTGGGAAAACAATTTAGTCATATATAATTGTAATTTCTAGGAGAGGAGGGTTGCATCATCTTATTGATGCTATTGGTTGCATTATGGGAAAAGTAAGACCATAGGCTACTAAAACTTGACCCATCCTCAGCCCCTGCTGGTTTGATTGCAACATTTTTTTGGATGGTTCCATCATTTGGTTGTGAGATGAGCTGCTGTGCCAAACTGCATGGTGGTAAAAATAACTGTGTGAAAAGTTTTGACAAAGTGAACCCAGTATTGACAAATCTGTGAAACCCAGTGTTCAAACTGTAATATGTTTCTGTGAGTCCCCCAACTCTATGGAAGCGTAAACTAAAGCATATCTCTTTAAAGATTTGGAGCAATCTTGGATTATGAGGAACTTAAAAGAGTACTTCAGTAATTTAGTATCACAATTCCATAAAGCTGAGGGACTCGCAAGAGACAGATTGAAAACAGAAAGCAGCAGAGGGTGAGTTATTCTGACTTTTTGACCCTGGTATGTAAAATTAAAACACTGGATCATACATTTTTCATAATGCAACTCACTAGTCTGTTTTATTAGACCCTCCCTGCCTCTTAAATGCCCACTTTTTCAACCCCACACCTGTTTGTAATGCAGGCAGTCTGTTAAAAATTCTAAGCCTCTAGGAGGTAGTGGTACAGAATTTGTGCTTCCTAATAATTTTTCTTTTAAAGACAAGCGATGTCAAAGACATGAGACTCACGGTACATCTTAAGATAAGCCTAACTGATCTGATAAAACTGGGAGAGGCAGTTGTTGTGTTTGCTCACTGGGAGCAGGAGGTGGGCGCCTCTGCAGGTATTAATGGTCTTATGATGACCTCTTGGCCAGGGCAACTGTGGGCTGAAAAGCTTTGGGTTAAGACAAACATTAGACTCTGGGGAGCATTACAGCTTTGAGGGGCGCTGACAAGCAAGATTGGCTACATGTGGGATATTTATTTAAAATTTCACATATTGTTAATTCAGCTCTCGTATGCAACGGCCAAGAAATGTTAACCATTTGAAAAGCAACATTCTTGGCAGAGACCATCAAAATGGAGAAATTAGCCTTCCCAAAACATTACGTTGTTTAGTTGCACATGTGAGGTCACACTTGCCAAATTACTGTTTTCTTAACAATTTCTTCACTTAGCAACGTCCCAGGCTCTGCTGCCCCCTCTCCAAACACACACACACTCGCACAGATGGAGAGAGAGAAGCTACTCAATCAGTCATCAATCATTTCGCTCGGCAGAAAACAATTATGAGCAAGCGCTGACGGTTCAAACAAAACTCAAAGGAACATGTGGGCTGACCACCACTCGCTCTCTGCATGTCATCATCCTCCAGTAAAACTTGTAGTGTGAAGAAGACTACAAGGAAAGTAAAAAAGAAATGCTGAGACCAAACTGAAAGAAAAGAAAATTATAAAGAGGACTGACTTGTATGTGCAGAAAACAAGGTGGAGTCAAAAAGTGCATCCATAATTTTTTGTAAATCCATCCAGTAGCTGTTGACATAATTCAGACTAAACCAAAGTGGAGGACCGACAGACTGACATTGCCATCTGAGAGCCATGCAGGTAACATGACTAATAAACATACAGCATTTAATAACCCTACTGATGGGTAAGAATTTCATTATATGCAAAACAAAAATGTCATTTCTATGATACCGTGCCCATGTGGTAAATATATATACCGATCTACATACGGTAGGTTGAACATCTCAGTCTGGGGTGGAGGTGTTTTATTAAAAGTAATGATGAAACTGATTGATTTGTAAGACATTTCGGTGAAATGGAGCATCACATTGCATCTTTGTTTCTTATACGCATAGAAATGAATTAGCCATACCATGCCTTAATTAATGAGCTTTTATAATGATCCTTAATCACGTGTTTTTATGATTATTTTTAGGTACCTGCAATGAGTTTTTATACACTAGCATTGTGTACAGTGTGTTCATGTAGTATGTCGAACATACATTATAGGAAGACCTCCTCTAAACCAGCTGCTATCTCCCCATGGCACTTCCGCAACATGATATCACACACAGCCTGCCTAAAACCACCATATACCAAAGTCATCCTATAGCACTGACTGATATGGATATGTATGTATGTACTATATGATTAGTTGTCATTCATACTCATCATACTCCAATTGTTTCGTAATAAAGTTGTTCTTTATTTATAAGTGTTATGGAAGTTTTGATCCTTAAATGGCCTGATCACACCAGAAAGCGGCACAGCAAAGTTCATCCTCACGTAATGGGTGGTGCCAGACATTTGATGACGTAATGACTACTCGTAGCATTCGTTGGTAAACTACTCAAGCTGACAAGCTTACTGCTAACACACTAAATGGCTGCGAACATGCCATTTCTACTCAGTCACAATCATGTGCTGAAATTAAAAAGCAAATAAGTGAATACATTCATACATTTATGGACATTAACAAAAATTCCATCCTTGACATTCCACTGATAAGAAGAAAACAGATTGTTCACAGAAATCAAGCTGTTGCAAAGTTTACTGTCAAATGAATATAAGGATGAAATATGGCCTGAATGAAATATGATGACATTATAAGGAACAAAATTGAAATATATAAATTAAAGAGAGCTAAATTAAATTATTATGAATGTGGGGAGAAGGCAGGAAAGTTGCTTCAAGACATAAGAAGAGATGACTAAAAATACTATACGTGGTATTAGATTGCCAAATAACTCAACTACCACTGATCCAGATCAAATAAATAAAATCTTTACTGACTTTTACGGAAATCTCAACAAGTCTAACAGTGATGATGACCCTGATTCAACACAAGAATTCTTAAATAATATTAATCTCCCCTGCTTATCAGAGGAAGAAAATAATGCATTTGAACAGCCAATAACTATATTTGAAATAAATAAATTATTAACTAATTTTCTAAGAACACCTGATGATTATAATGAAGAGTTCAACCAAGAGTTTTGTGAGGATGTTTAATTATTCCCGCATTATTTTAATTCATATAAAAGATAAAGACCCTTTAATCTGTAATAACTATCGTCCAATATCATTAGCAAATTTAGATAATAAAATCCTTGCCAAAATTCTTGCAGCAAGATTAATTCAAGTAATCAGAAAGCTGATACAGACTGACCTGGTTTCATGAAAAATGGAAATTCATCTGATAACTCAAGGAAATTATTCAATATTATTCAGTATGCAAAAAAGCTCCCTCATCCGGCAGCACTGTGTACTTTAGATGCTAAAAAAGCCTTTGATCAAATTGAATGGCCATTTATGTTCAGTACCCTGCAGAAATATGGGTTTGGTAACAGTTTTATGCAGTGGATTATGATGATCTACTCAAAACCCATGGCTTCAATAAGAACTAGCAACGTCATTTCAAAACCTTTAATTTTATATCGAGGAACAAAACAAGGATGTCCAGCTTCAGGACTTTTATTTAATCTAATCATTTGAACCATTAGCTGAGAAAATCTGATCTGAAAAGAATATTTAAGGCATAAAAATTGGAAGCAAACTATACAAAATATCACTGTATCATCACTGATGACATCATCCTCTACCTAACAGATGTGGAGTTCTCACTTTGTTATATCGATTCAGATCAGATTATCACTCAGTATGGCTCACTTTCAGGATACAAAGTAATTTGGGGAAAATGTGAGCTACTGCCTCTAAACAAACACTTCAGTATCACGTGTGCAAAATACAAATATTAAATGGAAACCAACAGAGCCAACATATTTAGGATTAAGAATTACAACAGACAGCTATCAAACACAACATATAAATCCTACACAAATTTATATATATTATTTAATATATATCGGTGGTCAAATCATCACATATTTCCATGAGGTTGAGTGAACATAGAAAAGATGAACATTCTTCCTACTGTCAATTACACTCTAACATGTTCATACCTAAGGATGTCTAGTTCGTACAAAAAAGGTGGACTTCAGCTACTCAGCTTTTTTCACTACTATCTGTCCTTTGGTTGCCAGCAAGTTAGTGAGTCATTTGATCCCTCTGTGAGCAAAGATTGGAAATACATAGAAGAAAATATGTTACAAATCTTAAACATTGACGTGAATCTCTATATTTTATGAAAATATTTCCAAAATAAATCATGCAAAGTCCAATCGAAGCCTCATTTAACATCTTGAAATCATGTACAAAGATCATTGGAATGAACACAACAACCTCAATAAATCAACCGCTATGGCAGAACTCAAATATAACAGTAAACAAAAAGGTTATAAAGTGGAACAAATGGAGAGAAACACACATGGAAAGAATGGAATCACGAAGCTTTGTCGTGCTAAGCTTTGTTTGTTGCTGTAAGACAAAAGTACAGCAAAAATTGAAGGATAGTAACAATGGTAATGGCAGATATTGTTTGAGAGGTGCATTGGTTAAGGTAAAGGTTTAGATTTGTAAATTGGTTTGGATGGGTCTAGAAATGGTAGGACTCATTTGTATGTTGATTTATTGTCAGAAATGTATATCTTTTGTCTTTCTGTTTGTATTTTGTGAGTCAATAAAAGCAAAACAAAACAAAAAAAAAACAATCATGCGCTGTGTCCAAAATCACTCTCGTTCACTACTTCCTACATAACACTCAATAGTTTAGGGAGCAGTAAATTGGGATTTCAGACACACACAAAATGTGGAATTAGCAAGTTTATTAGCTCTGTCTCTAACTGGCCAATAGTTTCATTGCAGTTTATTAAAGTATTTGTACCATCAAGTCCTGTCTCGCAATATTGGTCATTGGTATAAATTTAAGGGGGGCAGGGGGTAAATCCACACAAAGATCAGGGATTTGTGTGGATTTACCCCCTGCAAGCAAATCCACTGATCATGGTGCTTCCAGTGGAATGAACTGATTTCTGAACTAAATTTAGCCGTTTTAAATGAGGGAGTTGCTGGGCTGAAGTTTATTTTGTTTCTCCAGCAACTTGGAAGTGGGTGAAGTTGTCACATATTTTGGAATGTAACCTCTCCCACTCCAGCACGAGACAATACAGTTTCTTTACCAATAGATAATCTTGAAATCCTCAGCAGTAAGTTGATGTTTGACAGCTTCTATTGCTATCATACATGTGGGAACTACACAGATGAAAGGAAAACAAGATGTCATTGATGTTACCTGCCTTTCATTAAGCATCTACTCTAAGAGCAGAAGCAAATGTTTCTGCTCTAAAGAAAACCTTCAAAATTACAAGCATCAGTCAAAGTGTCATTTACCCCATTAATGTTGGGTAATGACGGGAGCTGTGTACTAAGAAAAGCGTTCCCTGTCTGCACAGCTCAAACTGTGCTGAGTAATGGCATGTTTAGTGAAGAGAATCCAACCTCGCCTCCGTGTGTTCGCTGTGAGCTCAACTGCGAATAAAATGCCCGACAATTAGGGGAGCTGATTGCAGTCACAGAGGCTGCCAAGCAGCAATTTCCATTGTTAATAACCAAAAGAAAACATTTATGTCTGATGCTGAAAATTGTTTTGCTTTTAGCAGCAGTGGCCCTCAGCCATTTGTGGTATTTTATTATAATTAGCTAGAAAAACATCATGGTCTTGAACCAGAGGTACCTCAGCAGTGGAGTGACATATTTTTTCAATTAGGCAACATTTTATGACCCCTTAGAAAATAAATAACTGTACAATTCCAACACACATACTATGTCAGAGTGCAATCATATATGACCATGTGTCATAAGAAAAAACATACAAGTGAGTGTAAACAGCATTATGATATAGCTAGATAAGGATCTAAGAGCCAATGAAGTACACAGACACAGTCTGTCCTGTATTCTGCTGTATCACTGGCTTTTAATGTTGAACTGACATTTTTATATAACAGATATATTCTGAAGAGCTCTATCACATGTAGCAGGAAGTGAGGACTTGTCTTGCATTGCATTATATTCATTTGACAGATGCTTTTGGCCGAGGCACCTTAATATACGTAAGTGCATTTACACTCTGTGGGAACTAGAGCAAGATGTCATAAAAATGGAAATACATCCCTCCCAAACAGACTTCCACAGATATGATAAAGTCTGTCAAGGTACACAATTTACATCTAATCCCACTAATGACCTTACAAAACATATTTAGACAGCTGTGTACTGTTAGTAGCAAAGGCTGAAGTAGCGCAAAATTGAGCCTCGATGGATGGATGGATGTTCACAGTGGAGACCGCTGCTCATTTTCTGATTCATACCAACAGTCAACATTTATTTAATTTATCTGTGACAAGGATCTTTCCCTAACCCTTCACCAAGTCATTTTTTTGCCTAAATCTGAACACCCATAACCATAGCCATAGTGTTAGCATATCAGAAAACAGTCATGTATGATGTATTTTTTCATTTAATGTTTTATAGATTCATAACAAGATAGCCAGAACTAGCTAGCCTTACTTAGCCTTTCATAAAAGGGGTTCCAGGGTAGTAAAACCCTGTCACGCACTATTATAAACCATTATTCAGTGTTTTGGAGTTGGATAAGCCTTCAAACTAACTGCACTGCTGCACTAGATAACTGTAGAAGCTGGATGGTAGCTTGAACGGACCTAGTAGCTAAATCTATCCATAGAAAAATTATTTTTATCAGCAGATATCTTAGTTACAACAATATTGAGTTAGCAAGGCAGTTACAGCAATCCCTCGCAGCAGAATTGAAAAGTGCGTCTACCCATTGACAGAGATGCCGTGTGCATTTACGCATGACACACAGCAGGGAAAGGCTGTATTCGGACCAAATCATGCAGTGTGGCGAAAACGCCAGTCCTCCCATTCATTTGAATGGGGGTAGCACAATTCCCGAGCATGGTCACCATTTTGTACTGACTACCCTACAGAGAGACAGACAGACACTGCATCTGGACTGCCACCTGGTGCTTGTTGGTGCACACCCACTGGTTTGCGGACTCGTGTTTTCACACACACTAGACCCGTGCAGGTTTAGAGCTTGGTTTAAAAGATAAAATGATTGTTTAAATAGCCTATGGTGTATATTTACTGCTCTTTTAATGATTTAACACTTATGTATGTACAGGTATGTGAAAAAGATAGGACACCCCATGAAAACATTTGTCTTTTTCAACATATTTCAACATATGGACATTTCATCTTTATTTTAACAATACTGGGAGATGTAATTAATATAAGTAAACAAATACAACTGAAGAAATGTATTTAAAAAATGTTTTGTAAAATGTAATTAATATAAATGCAATTTTCTTGTGAGGAAAAAGTTAGGACACCCCTACATTTATTACTACTTTAAACAGCTAAAATTAGAATCAAGTGCACCACATCAGGTGTAAATGATTAGAACATCATTAGAGAGGACTGTGTGGACTGTGAGGATTGCAGCCTGTCTTATTTAAACCTCAGACATTTAGTTTGGTTTGCTCTTGATTGCTGAAGTGAGTGGTATCACCATGGCAAGATCAAAAGAGCTCTCTGAGGCCTCCAGAAAGGTTTGTTGTGTTGTAGATGGTTGTAGATGTGTATGAGTCTGGGAAGGGATTTAAAAAGATCTCCAAACAATTAGAAATCAGCCATTCCACTATCCGGAAAATAATTTACATGTAGAGAACATTTAAAACAACTGCCAACATGGCTAGGTCAGGCTGTCTTAGCAAGTTCAGCCCAAAAGCATACCACAAGATGCTTCAGGAAGTCTGTAACAATCCTAAAATGTCATCACGGGACCTTCAGGTAGCTCTTGCCACAGTTGATGTCAAGGTACATGCATCTACCATCAGAAAGAGATTGCACAAGTTTGAGGAGGTGTGCAAGGAGGAAACCCTTGCTGTCAAAAAAAACATCAGGGCAAGACTAAAGTTTTCCAGAGAACACCTAGACAAAGACAGCGTTTTAGCACAAGAACCTCATACCAACTGTGAAGCATGGGGCTGGAAATGTCATGGTTTGGGGTTGCTTTGCTGAAACAGGCAAGCTTACCATCATAGAATCAACTGTGAATTCTTTATTGTATCAGAGGGTGCTTGAGGAAAATGTGAGACCATCAGTCCAAAAGTTGAAGTTGAAGTTGAAGCTGAAGTGGATGTGGATCACGCAACATGACAATGACCCAAAATATTCCAGTAAATCCACCAAGGAATGGCTCAAAAGAAAAAAAATGGAGAGTTCTCGAATATGGCCAAATCAAAGGCTGGATCTTAATCCTATCGAGATGCTGTGGGGTGATTTGAAACGGGCAGTGCATGCAAGAAACCCCTCAAACACCACACAGCTGAAAGAATTCTGCATGGAGGAGTGGGAAAAACTTTGTCAGACTGGTAGACAGTTATAGAAAAAGTCTGATTAAGGTTATTTTAGCCAAAGGGGCAATATCAGGCATTAGGGCATAGGGTGTCCTAAATTTTTCCTCAGTAGGAATTGGCATCTTAGTTCATTTTTTGTTAAATAAATGCTAACAAAGTTAAATTTTGATTGTTTTTGGATCAGTTACATCACATTTATCTATGGATATTGCTTGAAAGAAGATCAAATATTGATATGTCCATATTTCTTAAAAAAGAAGTAAATATTTCATTTGATGTCCTATTTTTTTCACATGACTGTATTTATTGTAATCAGTGATACTTTTGACTTATGAAAAGTCAAAAATAGATCACTTCTAGTACTGTTACATCATTACACCAACATTTACCTTTCTCACAGCCCTCACTCTTCTGTCTATTTATCATTACTCTTGTTGCTGTTATTTGCACATATCTGAAGCAATTTGTCAAGCTGCTGATGTGTTGATGGCAGTTGGAGTTAATGGTTGAACTGGAGGATATCCCCTCCTTGTCCACAGGTGGGGGCCCTCAGAGCAGACATCCTGAGCCTCTGTTACTATGGGAACAAAGGTCGAGGAGAAAACAGATTAGGCCTGTGTGATTTGTCTGTCAACTGCATGTTTAACCTCGTAGCTCCGGCGTCATTGACAGTGACTCTAAAATTTGCCTTTGTGAGTAATGCAGAGTGATGAATCTACTCTGGGAAAGGAAAGAAATATCTGTGATGTCAGTTGATAGGTGAACTTAGAGCACAGTGAACACATCACTGCTGTTTCTACACTCTGCAGTTCCAACATGAAATCTTGTTTTGATGGAGTATTTTTTTAATGCACTTCCAAACCTCCCATCTGTTTCTGGAAAAAGGAAACACTTTGCTTTCATCTTGAACAGTTTAAATTTTTCCTGCATTCATAAGGCTCTACTGTGGAAGTAGTTTGTACAGTTCGTGAGATTTTGAAGCAAACTGTATTATGTTACATGAGCTATCCTGAAGTGCTCGACAAGACAGCTGGCACTGTAATGATTTCTAACTGCACTGCAGCTATGACCTTAGGCTCCTGAGGAGTTTTTCAGTGCTGCACTGACTGCTCTTCTGTTACAGAACATCCAGCCTGCCTTGGAAGGACCATCAGCCCCGGCACTGCCACCCTCCGATGAAGCAATTAGCAGTAATACTTTTGACATTTGACTATTTTAAAAAAAATCAACATTGGCTGTTTCTGGAGCCTGCTGCAGGTATTTTGGACATATTTTATTTTTACAGCTTACTTAAAAGCTCTCAATGTGTTGGCATGATAAAAGCCAGCCTCCCTGAGTGTAGCAGGGAGACAGAGAAGAGAAGGAAACTCACTCTCTAATAGTCTCTTAAGAGGTAGTTAGGCTCCAGCTCTTCTCTTTTAGTCGCTCTTTTATCATGACAGAAGATACTGCCTCAGTATTGATGTTGGAGAGTAGCAAAAACTCAGTTTCTTCTACCTCGCTGTTGGACGGAGGAGAGCCAGCTGTTTCTATAAAGTGTGGTGCATCTGAAAACTGAGTCTAGGCAAGACAGGGATTAGGCCTTTCATACTCTCCACTGTAAGTGGTAATATCTCAAAATGCATGGTGACATGACGAGGATCATGCTTACCCAGGGAGTCAGAAGTACAAGTACTGTATGCTATAACCAGAAGATTAATGGCAATTTGTTAGAGTCAAGTTGGCAATTGATTATAAAGCAGGAGTGTTTTCTATGAGCTGTTGTGAATCCAAGAGACTGTCCTCCTAAGAAAAAGAACAGCGTCAGTTGTTTTTCAACTGCCTAAATATGACATATGCTTTTGTTTTACAGACAACCTAAATCTTGTGCATGTGTAAAAATGACTCCTGTCTCTCAGGAGCAAAGGTGGAAGTAGTGTGACATATGTATAGAGCCTCAAAACCTTGGAACAAAATGTTTGACTTTGACTCAGGAGGAGGGTTTGAATCTGGTTCGCTGGTGGCAAAATATGTGGATTTAATCAGCTCCATCACTTAATGTCTTATCAGCCCTTTTATCCCTATTTTTTTTATCAGCAAAGCAATGTAGATAACAATGTTTGCAGTCAAATTTTTAGCCAGTGTGACCGTTGCTTTCACTAGTTGAAATGACAAACATCACCTGTGGTAACTATATCAGCCATAGCAAATTAAAGTTGAGTCTGTAATAGCAAAAATGAAGCTAGTGCCATCTTGTAGGGAATCTAGCCATTTTACCACTTGCAAGGCTGACTTGTGAATAATTAAGTTATTTTTAGAGCTAGACTGATAAGTTGGCTGATACAAGCTTATATATCTTGGTCACAACTATTTTGTTTTCTTTTCTTTTCCTTTTTAAAAAAATCCAGCATCAGCCATGATCCAGTGTTATTCTTTCTCAACTGCAAATGTAGAGTAACTTCTGCTGAAAGTCTTATCTTTGCTTAACTCCAGTGGTTTAACATGTCACCTTGCTGCAGTGGTGTACAGGTGTACTCTGTCACTGTTGGGTGAGGTTACAGGGGCACACTGCTGACCACACCCATGCGTGGCTGTGGTCAGAGGTAAAACAGGCTTCAAACTTCCAACCAGAGAGGACAGCTAAGCACTTCTTTTTGGTCTGCTGTAAAGTTAGTCTATAAAAACAATCTGCATAAAATCAAATTGAAAATGAACAGTGGGTGGTAGTGCTGCACAGTTACACTATATTGTATACTGACTGCTTGATCACAAGATGAAGAATCATATCTTATCTAAACTGTAGTGGCTGAACACTATTCCAGAATAATGTTACATACTGTTGGACACAGTAAAGCTAATTTTCCCTTTTCCCAGTGTGAGGAAAATGGAAAATGCTACACTGGAGCAATGGAGTAAATGGGAAACAGATAAATGACTAAATGTGCTAACATCAAGAGAACAGCATAAGTAGTGAAAATAAAAACTTAAATGGTAAATGGGGACTAAGAGACATCTAGAGATCTATTACTTAATTGTTTGTCTACTTTTGACATATAATTTTAGTTTGTGACTCCTTTTGGGACTCTTTAGACAAACTGCTTAATGCTGATAAATCCAGACAAAACTCAAGTTTTAAATCATTTGAATATTTTCCTGCTTGTTTCTTCATTCCCCCATACAGTATCATGACAGTTACTTTCATTCTGTTTTAAAGTCTAGTGTCCTTTCAAACCCTCCCCAACCCCCATCCCCACCACCCCTCCACAACCCTCAAATACATTTCCCTCCCCAACAGAAAAAACAAATGGTGATGAAGTAGATGAGGGAGCCAAAGCCTCACAGCCCCGTGCTCTGGTGCTTTTAATGTTGTGTTGTGTTTTCTGTTCTGTTTTTGAGGCACTGGGGACATTCCTGGCACTGAGCTCTTTGGTCTCAATTGCAAGCAGCTGCCCACTCCCATTTCCAGAGAGCAGACTCTGATCTTGGATCTGCAGCATATTTATTTCTATGAAATCATTCCAACAGGGTAGCTTTTAAAAGATGTCATTTCACATTTTCTGTGCTGTCCAGGGGGAGATTACACTTACCTACACATATCACCAACAGGGAAGGAAAGTCACTGTGCTGCCCCCTGCTGTATATGTTCAGAAGTGTCCATTAAAATGTATTAAGTGGTTTTAACATTTCAAATGACCCAACAATAGGTGGGATTATTCTACAGATGCCTGTCAAACTAACATTCAGAACTTTCCAAAGTGAACTAACTACAAAAGCAAACTGATGACATCACTGCTAAAGCCAAGCCAAGGCAAGCCATTTGATGCTGGGTGCTCGTAAAAACATAAAAAAACAAAATACACAATGCAATTACATATTGATTACAAGGTATGACTATGAAAAAACTTAAGAATAAATAAGTGAGCAAAAGCAAAAAAAAAAGAAGCTCTCATTAAATACAGTTAAATAGATTCGATGATTTTGGTGAAATGTTTAGAAGAATTCAGGTCAGAATCAAAGATTATACCCAGATTTCTGGCCTCATAGGTGCACTGCAAACCCTGGGAAACTAAGGTCTTGCTTACTCTGTGCTTTGGGCCCAAACACCATCACTTAAGTTTTATCATTATTTAGCATTAAAAAAAATTATTGGACATCCAGGATCTAATATCTGCAAGACAGGTTGTAAGTGAGGTGAGGTCTGATGGATTTATGGATAGATGTATTTGTGTATCATCTGCATGAAAATGGAAGGAAATATTGGAGTTGTGGATGACTTGACCCAGTAGTAACATGTAAATGGAAAACAGTAAAGGGCCGAGAATAGATCCTTGAGGAACGCCGCAGTTAATATCTGAGTATTTGGAGGAGACATTTCCAATTGAAACAGACAAAGTTCTATCACTCAGGTAAGACTTAAATCAGTCTAGAGCAGTTCCAGTCACACCTATGCAGTTTCCTGGTTGCTTAATTGATATTCCATGATCGACTGTATCAAATGCTGCAGAGAGGTCTAAAAGCACCAGAACAGTACAGCAGCTGGCATCTGAGTTCATTCCAATGTTGTTTAAAACTTTTAAAAGTGCAGTTTCTGTGCTATGCTGAGTGCAAAAACCAGACTGAAACTTTTCGAAGAGAGAGTGGTCATTGATAAAAAAAAATAATGTGGTTTGTGAAAATAGTCACATGGAGGCCTTCGACATATGGCCTAAAGTTTTCTATGGCCCAAATAATCGCTAGGCACTTCTCCTCTGGAGGCGAGTATGGTTTTTCAGACTTGTGCAGAGCACGACTAGCATATGCCACAGCAACATCTCTGCCATCATCATCTCTCTGCATTAACACAGCTCCAAGGCCAGGAATGAGTGAAGAAAGGACATGGAAAGTCCAGGAATCTCAGGACAGGCACTGAAGTTATGCAGCTTTTCAGGAGATCCATGGCTGCTTGGCATTTGCTGTCCCAGTTGAATGGGGCATCTTTTTTTGTGATGGCAAAGAGTGGTTCAGCATGTCAAGCACAATGCTGAACAAACCGACAGTAATAACCAGTAATAGCTCTGAAACTGTTGCATGTGCTTCATAGTAGATTGCACCTTGAACTCAGCTTTCACCTTGTCGGGGTCTGGGTGTATGCATCTGGCATACACCCAGACCACTACAAGGTGCACGCCAAGGAAGGAGAGTTTGCCTAGACAGAACTGACACTTGCTCAATTTCAAGGAGAGGCCAGCTGATTTCAGTCTGGATAGGACTTCTTCCGGGTCTGCCAAAATGCTGTTCGAAGGTGGGCGAGGCTATGACAATGTTTTTGAGATGTGAACTGCACAGGACTTATAGATGAGACCATCAAGGACTGTGTTCATGAGCCTCTGAAAGGTTGCTGGTGCACTGCAAAGACCAAAGGGGAGGAATCTGAAATGGAATAGGCCGCAGTGCATGATGAAGTTTTTGGCTTTGACTCCTTGGCAACAGCCACCTGCCAATAACCCTGAGCAAGGTACAGGGTAGTAAGGAACTTCCCTCTGGACAGGAAGTCAAGAGATTTGTCTATGTGTGGTAGATGATAAGAGTCCTTCCTAGTCTAAAGTCCACACAGAACTTTGGCTTACAAGGGGGCCCATGGCCCTGATGCTGGCTCAGTGATGCCCTCCTGCAGTATGTTCTGCAATTGGTCTTCAATGATTTGTTTTTTTGCATGACATGTTAGGCCAGGGAGGTGCGGCCAAGATGACTGTCAAACTGATCACTGTAGCCTTCAAGTAGCCTTAACAGCTCTGTTTTCTTTGCCTTCTCCAGGTTGGCTTCTTCCAGTTTGGCATGAAGAGCAGCTGGTGGAACTCTGAGAAGCATCATGGTTCCACTTTCCAGGTCAGTTGTATCCACGCTGCTATCATCAAGTTCATCGAGGAAGGGTGGATTGTCACCCATGGTCACTGTTCTGGTAGGTACATGTATGGTCAGTGAGGCACGAATCAGAGGTCAAGGAGAACAATGAACTGCTGATAGACAGGCTTGCCCATAAACCCAGGTGGTCCCTAATGGGTTACAGGCTGTATTATTTGCAAGCGGGATTGGTGGGGCTGATCATGTGCTAATTCAATATTGACTTTCAGAACCAAGTCTGCCCTCAGGAGAAGGGAGAGTGGGGTGCCTGTGTCAAGTGTGGCATCCAATGCTGCACCTTTAAAGTTAACTTTCACTTTAAATCGGCTGTTCCATGATGACTGTGAAGTTTCATCTTCCAAATGATTGAGCACAGACTGGTCCTGTGGGGTGGATGAGAGTGGAGGAGGCTCAGTCAGCTTCTGGGGGGAGGGTTGCCTCTGCAAAATGTCCTCCCCCCTAGAAGTTTCCCTGCCTCCTGCCAGTTGGGCTTGTATCCGCCATTGTATTCCCATCCTCAACTCTTGCAGCATCCATGTCAGAACTCCCGACTGGAGGCAGGGCTTGTTGTAACTCAACGGTAGACCTGGGAGGATTTGGGGGTCCCCAGGGGGATGTGGAGCAGTTAGGGCAGGTGCGAGACATGAAACATGGCATGGAACATTTGAAGCAGTAGGTCCCCTTCTCAGGTTTATTTTTCACTTGAGCACGGGTCAGCTGTGTGGTGTTAGGGCCAAGGACAGAATGAAGCTCATGTGCTCACAGCACTAATTCAGTGACTAATTTGACAGATGTGCCGTAAAGTGTGACTCTGTACTCTTCTAGAGCATGCTTATAGATGAGCTCAATTTGTTCCTGCTCTGATGGCGGGCTTCTCAGTTTTCTTAATTCACTGAACATGTGGGCAACAAATGCCTCTCATGACATGCTCCTGATTGTCCACAGGTAGGAAGACCATTCTGAAAAGCTCACAAAAGTCAGCCCAAGTAACAACATGTTAGTTGTTGAGCACGCTGAACCACTTTCTTGGTTCCTTAGCAAGGAATTGTAGTAGCTCTCTGAGAATCTGAGCATCTGTCAAGTCAAGGGAGAACCTGTGAGTATTAACAGACTGTAGCCAGTCCTCTGGGTGGATCACACCATTGCCAGTGAACACAAGAGGCTCCAGTTTAGCTTGGTGCAGTGCAGCTGCAAGGATTCTGGTTGTATTGCTCAGTTCAAGAGAATCTGACCGAAGACGTGAGGCAGTTGTGGCAGTTTGAGTGTGACCAGGTGTTCCTGTATCAGAATATTCAGGTCTCCCGTTGGGGAGGTCAGGCACATAGGGCGTCAAAGCAGCCACTGGGATAGGATTAGCAGGCTGAGCAGATGGGGCTTTTGTGCCTACCTTGTTGTTTTGGTCCCAGCATTCAAAAATATTTCTCTGTGTATCAAGAGAGTCATGCAGACACCACTGAAGGATGTCAACTTCAGTCTGGAAACTCTTTACTTTCAGTTCAAGGTGTGTAGTAACATGTCTAGGTGCTCAGTTCGTGTACATTACCCAATAGATCTGGCCACTTCGGCATGAACAGTCCAGGCATGTGCAACAGTATTCCACAAGGGCAGAGTACAGCAGGGACAAGGAGAAGAAAAATACCTGCACAGGTGTACAGCGGAGATAAAGTTCAAACTCACACCATAAGTGTCCATCTTTCAATCCATTGCATATCAATTCAACAGATCAGCTGATGGTAAAAAGTTTAGTTGAAAGCAGGTTCTCTCCTGCCGTTGGCTCAGCAATACATATGTGCATACCCATCCATAATTTGATCTTACTGACATGTGCAGCTAGGCCAGCGCACAGTCCAACACGGTAAATAAAAAGGGACAAAAATCACTTCACCTTGTGTAGTTGCACTGGTACCATCTCGTTAATGTCAAGGAACACAAGGAAAAGGTGTTCGGGCATCACTTGGTTTGGTCCATGTTTCTTGGTTGAAGTAGAAGAAGACAAGTCAAAATCTCACAGCCACGCTGATACTGGGATTTACACAGTGCTCAGCATTTATTACTAATATCTACATCAAGCTTACCAAGGCTACTATTTTATCATACATGACGCCACACATAACCAAAACATTACTCTTGATTTGAGAAGCAAAAAGGAAACCGAAGTTCAATAATACACGTCCATTCACAGCATGCGTGCCACTCAACTAATTCAAAGAATACAAGGCACTGTCTGATGACGTTGCTTCTCTCATATCTAGGCAACACGGTATGTCTTCAAGGTACATTTCACAATTTCGACTGTTACAAGTTCATCCAGTATCTGTTGGGGTATTTCAGTCTTGGCCTGTGGACAGACTGACCAACTGTCCTCCCTGGGGTTTACATGGTTAGCATGGCAAAAATGTTTAGTCAGGGCTCAAGGATGCAATGTCAGTTTGTTGATTAGCTGATCTGTGCATCCAAAACTTCGATCTAAATGAAAATATTACCAAGTACATCTCTGTGTCGCACTCCTGCCTGAAATAGCATACATGTATTTAGCCACTATGAGCGTTTGCAATATCCCGCACAATTATGGAGACCGGACAGTGGGGTTTTGCTGAGGGAATGTTTTTTTATGTTTTGGTTCACTTGTAATTGCTTAACTGAAATGAATTTCAGGTTTCAGAGTATCACTTTAACTTTGCTGTGGATAATCATTACAATTTGGGGACCACCTAATTTTTCCTCTGGAAATTTCCCCAAGCTAAAAGATTCACTTGTTACATATTCTTTCTCTCCCACACACTTGCCTCTGTAGGCATGGTCAATATGATAGTTCATGACCCGGAGCCTGTGTGATGATATTTAGAATTACGGGGGAGCCAGGGGCGGCTTAGTTCCCCCAAAAGAGTCCTGAGTCAGTACATTCGCT
This sequence comes from Thunnus thynnus, assembly GCF_963924715.1. Classification (NCBI taxonomy): domain Eukaryota; kingdom Metazoa; phylum Chordata; class Actinopteri; order Scombriformes; family Scombridae; genus Thunnus; species Thunnus thynnus. The sequence goes on along the minus strand of NC_089532.1, from coordinate 29,910,956 downwards.
GTTTGTGGTGAATAACCACAGAACACAGAAAAGGCAGTGTTTACTTGTTGACGCACACACACAGTGTCCATGTGACTGTGCTCTGCAGCAATACAACAGACTCACTCTCCTCAGCAAACTCTGTTTGAACAAATGTTCCTTCTCACCTACTGTAGCATTGCCACAGCTACCTGTGCTCTCTACTGCAGAGCAGCTGATCATTCAGCAGCTGGATTCACTCACCTGTTTACTACATACAGTTCACTGTCTGGGTTTAGCTTAAGAGGAGAAGCTCAAACATGGGATAGCGTAGTGATATTTCTTTAGTGAACATCTAGAGGAAGATTTACATGGTTGCCTGCCAAAATGAATCCTGGAACTGACTCATTCGTCCTGCTTGTAACAGGAAAGACATCCGACTGAAAGTAACATTAACATTACATCCCCAGCACTTGATACTGTTACATTAGCGTCCCTTCTTATAAATGTGGCCTTGCTGCCTGTAGGTTTTAACAATTTGTCAGCTGTTTTGTTGCTTCTTGTCTAATTCTCAGTAGATTGTAGATGAATTTTGTCAACCAATCTGTATCTTCTCAAAAGCACTAAGGTCAGATAACATTACTGATAGAGAGACAGACATTCAAGATTTTGTTTATTGTCTTTTTCTTGTGTATTTGCATACACAAAAAAACAAAATGCTGTTACTCCCAGCCCACAGCAGTGCAACAACAACAGAAAGGATTAAGATATACTGCATATCTAAAAATTCCCTTAAAAAATGATAAAACATATAAATCCCAAGAGAGAAAACAAACAAAAAAAAGAACTAGCAGTTAGCAGCACAGTGCATTAAAGTGCATTTAAAGAGAAAAGTACATGTCTCAGTTTGATGTAGACAGCTCTTGCATGTCAACAAGTGACCAGCACTGATGGGGGAGTTATGTAATCCGTTTTGCTGTCCAGAGAACATTAGGCAACATGATTGTTGGAACTGTCAGTTCATACGGGTTAACAGTTAGCCTAGCTTGTGATTCTACAGATGCTACAACCACTTCTGTAAGACATTGCACAGTTAAAACAGTTGGTTCATTTGTTCATTTGTCCATTCATCCATTTTTCAATCACATCATTGTTTAGATTTTATTCATTGTCAAAAAATGTAGTACATATTGTTACACTTCTCTTTTTCAAAGGTTACTTTTTATTTAGTTTTAATCTTGTTTTTGTTTTGCTCTTTTTGAAAAAAAAGTTGTCAACGAATAAGCAGTGTGGTTCTGCTTAAAGAAAATATAACCTGCAGCACAGGTTTTCACTTCAATATGCTATCTGTGGAGAGGAGGGTCAGTGTGGATCACCTGTGGCAGACAAGATTTTGGAAAGATTTCCCAAAGCATCTCTACATCTTCAGCTGAAGTTCAGGTGCAGTTTCCAACCAACATCAATTACAGTTAACCTGTGTGTATCAAAGCAGCAGAAAGAAGTCACTTTTATTTAACTTTTATTTTATTTATTTTACACAATTATTTACTGATCTGTTGCAATGTATTAGAATTAATTAAAACATTTTAGAAGTAATTTTGGTACATCTGAACATTGTCACATCAACAGTTCAGCTTTGCTGTGTTGACTCCAGCTGAACAGGAAAGATTTTCATCTTCTGCTGCCTTCATGCACTCGACAGATTTTTTCGCTTCACAGAGCTTCCAGCACTGTAAAGATTTACATGCTGGCACATGTCACCATGGCCTCCAGTTGCTGTCTACATTCTGAGTAAAAAGTGGAGGGAAGCAGTAGGGGGAAACAGGAGTTCTCATCCTCAATTGAGCATCAATCTTGTGTATAAATGGAGCGAGTGAAACGGATACTTAGTGAGAGAGATCCCCCCTTTGGATTATCCTCAACAATAACAAATAAAGTAGAGCGCTGCTGGCAGCTTGGAGGTGCAGGAGAAGGGAAGTTGGGGATGTCTAGCTCACTGCTAATGCTGCTGCTTCTTTCTGTACAACACAACCTGCATAGTATGGGTCACAACACGGTCACTCGCACTGGTCATTTTCTGACTGTGTATCTGAGAAAGATTTACAGTCTCACTTTTCATTATAGTCAGAAACAGGATTGTGCTGCAGCAGCTGAAACACTGCAATATTCTCCATCCCTCCATCTCAGTACTCTCTCACAGTGAAATGTGAGAGCCCTCAAACTGTGGGAAAGGCTGCCCTCAGCTGAGGAAATGTGACTACTTGGCCTGTTGTATCAAGTGGTGACTGGATGCTACAAGAACATGCAAATACTACAATAACACCAAAATGCACTTGTATCACAGAGTGACTAATGTATTTTACCAAGACATATATGACTTACAAAGTAAACATAGAAAGGACAGGACTAGCAGAAGCCAGCGTAGATTTCATAGTGAGCTTTATAAAATGTAATGTTAAATGTTAAATCATGACTTCTTGACTTTGTTTGTTCTTGTCATAAAGGATAAAACTGTAGTTATTCTATATGTTTCTTCTGTCAACAAATCCCATGAAGAGGCCCAAACCAACAATGAAGATCTACGAGCAATGTTTGTTTAACTATCAAATATATCCTGATATACAGTACCAGTCAAAAGTTTTGACACATTTTCTCATTTAAGTGAATGGGAAGGTGTGTCCAAACTTTTGGCTGGTACTATATCTTATTCTTCTGTACCATTGTTGTCCAGTGAGCCACACTATTGCACTGGGTGACATGTTCCTTCATGACCATGAACACACACACACACACACACACACACACACACACACACACACACATACACACACACACTCACACACACTAGTTTATTTTGACTCAATCACAAACACACACCATCCTGCTTGCTTAAAACTACAATGGCCAGCTGTTTATGTAAAGTGTTTAAATTGAACCTTTTTATAAAAAGAAACTATATATTTATGGCTTAACAAAAAAAAAATCTCAACACAAGTCAAAAGTTACTTGTTGTCTCAAAGCTCTCAACCACATTCTTTCAGCAGACGGAGTTGCCCAATATGTATTTGTTAGCCATTTTGAAAGACAGAACAGGAAAGTCAGGAAGTAATGAGAAATGGATTAAAACACTGTTGGTGTTGGTCTTTTCATGGGTTTATTGACAGAGAATATAGCTGGAATGCCCTAAGCTATCAGTTGTTTGCTGCTCACAGTTGGAACATCAAATGTCAAACCTCTCTATAAAGTTGCAACTCTGTCAGATGTCTCAATGCTGACCTTGCTCCAATAGAATTATTTTAAATAATAATGAGGCAGATCTATACTGTATATACTATTTATACAAATGTTTGACAAGTGAAAGGAATATAAAGTGTGTTAGTAAGGTGTTGTTCCACCATGCGCCTCCACAACAGCTTGAGTTTTCCTTGTCATAGATTGACTTAGATTCTCCAAGTGTGTGGAACTTTGCTGGAGGGATGAACAGAATTCTTCAAAAACACATTCCCTCGTTTAATGTTTTGATGATGGTGGTGGAGAGCTCTGTCTAATACATCACTCCAAAATCTCCCATAGTGGTTTTAAATCTGGTGACTGAAGGCCATAGCTTCACATCATTTTCAGTAAACCATTCAGTGGAAGCATCTGCATTTATAATGTTTCTACACTTATTTATTCTGTTTTTTACTTTAATGTCATCACCTGTCATCTGTGTTTATAGAAGTGTTGATCACTGGTGTTTCCTTCAGCATGCAGTCTGACATTCACTCTAATATCCACTTGAGAGTTATTATTTGGCCTATTTGGAAACACCTCTGGCTGCAGATGCAAGGTGCCCTCTGAAGAGCGGCTCAATTAAAAATACATACACATTAAATCCAAATTAAAGAGTGAACTACAATTCTCAGCTATATAGCAATATGCCCAGGTGCATTGATGTACTGCATCACATCAAAGCAGAAAAATTTGTTGTGATGATGTGATATCAGTAGTAGTAACACTACCACCACTACATATGTTTTGTTTGATATGTCTCTTCATGTGAACAGTTTCATTAGCAGCCTCAGTAGCAGCAAGCTATCCTAGGAATTACATACATGTTGAAAAATTATGAATCTCAAAATTTACATCCAGTTTCAATGTTCTGTCACCGCAGAAAGCCAAAAAGGAGGGTTGGAGTGGTGGGTGAGAGTGTAGCATGTTTTTCTTTCATGCAGGAGCAAAGAGCTTCTAGTCCAGTCACAGATCTGCAGTTAAAATTATACTTTTTTTTTGTTTGTGAAAAAAATATATCAGACACAAATTATTATTCCAAGAAGAGTATTTTATGTCTTAATACATATCTGGAGGGGATCTTTAACCATATCCACATTCTTTGCCTAATATTAACCAAACCATAGTAGCTATGCATAGTTATTATAGAAAACTAAAACATTTTAAAACCTTTGGCATTGGATGTAAAATAAGTCATTGAATGTAATCTGGGATTTTGCAAAATTGTCTGGTGACAGGGCTGAGTGGTTAAAGTAGTTCTTCCAATTGGTCCTAAAAATGACAAAACTAAACTAAAAGCAACAAATTAGCATTAGCATTAGAGTTAATACACCATAGCTGCTTGATTTTAGCAGTGTGTGTGTATATGTACATATATGTTTGTGTGCGTGTGCGTGTGTGTGCAGTACAGCACAGTCACCCTAGAGGAGTTGTTGGTTATTGAAGCCTCTCCATGTGGCCCTCAGGAACAAACACAGTGAAAACACAGCTGTCGATGTCCAGTCCTCTAACAGGCCAGACCTCTACCGTGGAGGCCAGAGCATCCATCTGCCTGAGGGGTCCAAACCCCACGCTGCATCCCCACCTCATGCCGTTTGCTTTATTTACTCTCTGGTCACATGTTCCCTGCTCGGTCACACTGGCTCTGGCAGAAGCAGTTAGCTTCCCTGTGCCTCCCCTTTCTCTGTCTGCAGATGTTACAGAGGTTTATTTGTATTTAGAGGGCCTTTGTTTTCTTCAGTTGCATCAGTAAGCTGTTCTTCCACCGGTGGGGCCACATGCCTTTGTGTCAGACTGTTTCAAGCAGTTGGACAGCTGAATCTTCTGGGGCTAGAGTGCTCATGTGCTCCAGTCAACCCCTCGGAGGGGTCTTACAGCCTGCCATGGGGAACTTGAAGTTATACACAAAATGTCTGTCCACCTGTGTCTTAAAGTAGAGAAATCTTACAGACCCCAGAGGTTTTTGTTGCCTACATTTGTAGTAGTGAGACATATAGTATTTGTACAAAAGTGATTCTTAAAAAATAATTAAGATTGTTTTTTTTAATTGATTTAGTGTAAATCATAGCAAACTTAAACTATTCCTCATTTGTCCCCTTGGAACCTCATTTTGGCAACTTCCACCTTTTGGTGGACAACACTGATTCATTTACTCATTCATTTTAATATAACAAATGACACTTGAAATATTTTCCTCCTCTCATGTAAGCCATGACTAAGAAGGTAGCAAGACATATCATATCTTTACATATGAACAACATAAAAAAAATGACACACTCTGGGAATGTATTTCCCGTCAGTAAGAATGGATTTGATGGCTTATGCGAGAGGTGGGATACCTCAGGTCTGGGCTATGAAGTCCGAGTCAAGTCCAAGTCCTAAACTTTGTGTTCATCATGCACCCTTCACCAAATTTAATGACATTTCAAGCAGTCCTGCGCAAAAACACTGCAGGGCCTGTGTTGTTGGGGGCATGTTGTTTAAGGTACCAGTGAGACAATGAAATACAATCCAGGAAGTTGAGTTGGAGCTACAGATTAATGCATTTAAATGTATATCAGATGCCAAAACACAACACAGTGGTTTGTCATACAGACAGGATTTTACAACTCTGGTAAGTTATCACTGTAGCAACTGGGGCCTGTGCTACAAGGCAAGTTCAACATACCTGGGATATCTTTTTGTTATTTGGCTTCACTGAGCCTAACATTGGCCATCCAGATAACCGGTACACGAAGCTGGTTATCAACTATCATCAGTCAACTCTGGATCTTCCTCTCCATCTACAAGCGCATTCATTTGAAAGAGGTGGGGTTGTTAATTATGAGCGACATCATCAGAACCATGAATGAAGTACTTCATATGATATGAGATGAAACAGTGATACAAAATACCTGCAGGAAACTTCTGTTTTAGCGACAGCAAAAAGTCATATTCAATGAAGTGAAATGCAAACGACAGCCATTAATCATACAACAGAATAAGAAGATGTAGAAATGCTAGAAATAATTTCCAAATTTTAAAAGTAGGCTAAAATATATGTAGGAATTATTATATATGACTACAGAGTGAGTAGTTTTTGTAGTTGAATGATGAAGAAACCATTCTGAATATGTCACATAAAAAATCATGGGAGCCAATTAACACTGTGTGGATTATTTTTCTAGTAAAAGACAATCTTTCATTTTTATTTCCAGTCACCATCACAGTTGTCTGATGTTATTCTGAGCTGATCTGATGTAATCAGAGTGTGAAATCATCCACACTGTCAGCTATCACTCAGGGGATGTGCAGAGAGCCCAGTATTTGTATTTGTATTTATATTTGTTGAGGCAGCAAAATTATTTATATTTGTATTTGTATTCAAATAAAAGTGGAAATAGATATAAAAATATTTTTTTTCTTTTTTAATTACACTTTTAATTTTAGGATATTACAGTATTAAAACAAGTGTTTATGAATAAACTATCTTACGAAGGAGGTCCACACACCTGGTCTTGAACTCAAGTTTCCCAAGTCATAGATGACTGTGCTGACTACTGAGCTAAAACGAATCACGTTACAAATGTGCAGACAGTAAAAGACCCACTATTTGTGCTTTGCCGAATAACATATTTGTATTCGGGCCCACCTCTATAGTGTGGTAAATGATCTCTCCTTTTGTTAGAAGCTCTGTTTTAAAAGCTCTGTTTTAAAACCAGAGTGGAAACAGAAACAATAAAATGTTTCCACTGACCTATAAAAATATATATTACTCTTTTTTTAACTTTTTTTTGTAACTCAGGACTTTTGTCCATGTCGGGATCCTGTAGGAATGATGATCTGATCTGATTAGTCAGTGGTCAGAGTGTTGACAGGTTGTGATCCAGTCCTCTGAAGTTAACCCGCTCCAGAGCAGGTTAGCTGTTCAGCATAAGTTACTATGGTGATGTGCCCTGGTAAGAAGTGAACTGCTGTCGTAACCCTGAAAACTCATAGTTAAACATGAAGTTACCTCGCTATCCCCAAATACTGCTTTGTAGTACAGGCCTCTATTTTATCTATAATTGCGAGGTAAACAGCAGAAACACGGCATTCACTTTACAAAATAATCCACCAAGAATGTGCGCTTGCATGCATGTGATGCAAATGCAGCATCTTGATGTCCCTGCGTTGTTTTGTTGGAGCTCTCTGCATTGGTTTTAAGGCACTGGCTCCATTCAAATAAATGGCTGGGCTTTGTTTTTTGACGCAGGGCTAATGTTGGTCTGAACATTAACCCTGCATTTCACTCCCTCTATACATGCATAACTGCAACCTTAAGCATATTTTTGCATTTCAGATTCATATTCTGTCATCTTAAGTGTGTAACTACTATGATTATGTATTGGGATTTGAGTGCTGCCATATTGTCAGTGTCCTACACTCATTACTGTGCCTGAATGCATATTGTGTAGACAGACAGAGGACTGAAGCTGCTGCTGCTCTGCTAACATGCAGCTCACACTACGCCTCCTATGTAGACAGTGTTGTGCTGCTGCTGCACTCTGATGTGCAGCTTCCACTGCACAGTGACAAAACATATTATTCTAGCCTTTGATTTCAAAGGCTAAAGTCCAAATGAAGTCAGGGATCATTACAAGCAAAGGCTAGTTGAAAGGCTCACATGATTTTGTCAAATCAAATCTAAGCTAAAGGCTGCACTGTTCAAGAGTATTGCTGTGCTTTGTTGCTTATACTTCATCATAGCATAGTTAAAATGAAGCATACAGCTTTTCAGGCCTACACTGTATGAAAAAAGTGAGCCCCTTCATTCATTTGAGTGAGGCATCAACATACCCCACTGCATTAAACATTTCAAGACTTTTCAACTACTGTTAGATTGTTAGATGCACCGAATGCATGCATTTATTTTAAAGTGGACCTGGATATTCTCCCTTAAATCAGTCTGCCAGTTTCTACTCCAATTCCTATCCTGTGTCATTCACCCTCTCTCCTCACCCTTTATACTGTCTCAAGAACAGTGGAGATGTCTTAGAAAGCAATGTAATTAAGCTGCTTTACACTGTACTGACTGTGATCACATTGATCACATTTGTACTTCAAAGACAGAGGGTAAGTGAAAGTTGGTGGACTAAAGGAGTTGTGTGTAACAGAGAACATTACACACGACCCCAGCACCCCCCACCCCCTTCCCCAGTCCCTCTGTGGGGCTTCATGTCACTTCCTCCTGGGAGCTGAAAGTCATAGAATCTCCATAAGTTTTTCCACCTGCTCTTATGCCTCTGGTGCGAGACCCACTGGAGCAAACTGACAGGAGTCAAAGCCTCCATGTTGATTCAGCTTCCTCTCATCCAAAGCATTCCCTTAGGAACAGATCCTGTGTGGGAGAGGGGGAGGGTAGGGGGTGGGGATGTGGCCTGGAGCGATCCAGATGACATGTTTAAGTTCATAAAGATCTTATTAAAGTAATGTGATTCAAGTGTATTAATTCAAATTGGCTAGGTTGGTAAAAGCTTGTTTTCTGTTGTCAGAAGGAAAGCTGTCTTGTGCCAGTTTCTGTATCAGGCCTAGAAACCAGAACACAGCAGGGCTTTCCCACTCTCTTCCCATAGGACCTTTTCAAACAGTATGCATGCCACGCTGCAGAGGGAAAGGGTTAAGAAAACATACACATACTCACTTTGATGTCCACTGTTCACCTATGTATAGACACAAGAACACATAGGAAAATATTGATGCGTCCAAAAAAAGACCGTTGAAGTCCAAGCTGGGTGGAAGTCACATGACATGAAAGACTTTCTAGTTAATGAAGAAAGGAGTGTAACCTTGCATCTGCAACCAAGACTACATGTATGAGATAGGATAAATTACTCCTGATTTGAAACATCCACCATGAAAAACTTCCATTGCAGTTTGAAGTGTGCAGTGGTTATGAGCCTTTAAGTACACATGCTACAAACTGCAGAATGCTCATTTTTGCCAAAGGTTACGAAAATGTCATTTAAGAATCAAAATGCTAGGGAGTGCCAACACGAGTCAATGAACAGATTAGACTATTGAAATGGACAGAAATAAAAATTAGAGTTTCTTATTACCTATAATAAAAGTGTGTTTTGGGCTTCTGGTTGTTTTCATTTATTATTAATACAGTATGAGTCAGGTGGACGACTTTAAATCTGCTTCTGATGAAAATTTCTCAGTTTCAACTTCTTTTGTTAAAAAAAAAAAAAAAAAAGTTTGATGTGTGGGAAGTGGTGTGTGCATGGTCTTTTAGTATATGCATCAGTTAGCCAGGGTTGTGTTGGGTTGGAACCTAAGGCTCGTGTTGGTTAACAGCAGTGCCAACAGCTTGGATGATGATGATGATGATGTAGGCATTTATTGTGTTGGTTTTTAGGTAGTATAATGTTGCTGAGTCACTTGGACTCCTGCATCTTTGCTATCTTTACATTAAAGACCATAATGGAAATTAGTCCAGGACCTTACTGTGTCATCCCTTTTTGTATTAGTGTATGATGGCCTCTTCATAATGTTAAATAACCTAAACAAAAAACTAGTAGAATAGAGATTTCTGTTTCTACTGTGAATGGTCATTGGAGGATCTGATATTGTGACCCACCTGTTTCAGACAACCCTTTACTTTCATCTTTGTTGTTTTTGTTTTTGTTTTGTTGCCGCCAAATCTTTGAGACGGCTTGGACAATTTCAGTCCTCAACCTTGTCAGTGATGGATTAATTGTTTGCGCAGTGCACACCATTTTTATTCCAAATACTGCTCTTCTGATTACCACTTACACGCTATCCAAGATGTATTAAGGGAAACTTGGTATGTCATTCCTACTGGTTCATTTACAAACAGCTGCTTCCTCAATCTCATCCATCCATGGGAGCTGCTTCTCATTCTTAAAGACTTTTTTCAGTGTTGGAAACCATGAAGTTCAACCACTTCTGCAAATGTTTGTCACATTTTTGCTTTTCAGGGAACCAATAAATTAAGTTTTGTGTAATGGGAATAACTTGTGACCTGAAATACAGCTGAGAGGGTTTGGTGACCTCCTCAGTGTTTTTGTGATCAGCACTGTTGTTTTTGACAACAGAATGATTTAGTGGAGGAACAGTTTACTAGCCGAGTTCACATCTGTGGTTGTAGAGGTGGGCCCTATAATGAGGCTAATAGTGGAATGTATTTGGGTTTTGGTTATTATTTCATAGATTTCCTTTATTTCAATGTCCAATGTCTTTTGAGTAATTTATGCCTTACTATTTATTTACCCTGAATCGCTAGGATACAGACTATTTTGTTGTTAGCCACACTGCTAGCTTGGTTGTAAGAACTGCAATTCTGATCAGTTTCAGTTGGTCCACCACTTTGGTCCAGACTTAAGCAGTGACAGATTGGCAAATGCCAAAAGGGCCACCCGACTATGGGCCAATGAGCTGCTCAGACTGGGTCATAACATTAATAAAAAAACAAACAAATTTAGATCGGCCCTATTGTACTTTCTAATAAACACATTTTGTAGTGGAATGGTCAGGTGAGGGCAGAAACTGAAATTGAGCAGGTATGAAATTTACACCAAGCTCAAAGAAAATGCCCTGTATAAGGCAGAAGTGTTTATAGCTGTTACAACTAGCTATACTGGAAAGTAGGGTGAAAAGCCTGCTGTCATAGAGAGTCACAGGCGACAAAATTAAATTGATAGGTTTTTTTTTTCTTTTGGACTGGTCTTCAGAGTCTTAGGAGTCATCAGAATTGTGCATTCTTTTCCAAACAGCGGAGTAGAATGGCCACATTGGAGTGTAGGGTTTCACTTTGCTGCTTTCGAGACTGTCTCATTCTCTCTGTTGGAGACGGTCTTGGATGCTTCCCATGAAGGACATGCAGAGAGCCCAGTGTTTGTATTTGTATCTATATTTGTTGAGGCAGCAAAATTATTTATATGTATTTGTTTTCAAATGAAAGTGGAAATAGACATAAAAATCCAGTTTTTGTTTTTATTACACTTTTAATTTTAGGATATTAAAGTGTTTAAGTGTTATGATAATAAGCTACCTTATGAAGGAGGTCCCCACACCCATAACACGGAGACAGCATAGCATGTAATGTGTGGAGAAAAATTTCAATGGTGATTTTTGCTTTGCACTTTTCATTTATTGCCTATTTTTAGGTTAAGGAAAAGTCCCTTGAAAGCACTTTGCTTGTGTCAGTAGCTCAGCTTTATCTCTGGGGAACACCCCCAACTCCGAGAGTGATGTTCAAATAAGGAAATGTGCGTCATGTAGCAGGTGGATGTGACTCCCCTTGTTGAGACCTGCTGATAGACGTAACAGCGGAGCAGAGGAGAGAGACTGAGATAGCGATGTAACTGACCTGAGCGCTGATATTTGACATGTTTTTTTTTCCTTCCCGAAAACAAATCATTTTTAAAATATTTGTATGAAATAAATGTTCCTTTAAAAAAAAAAAAAAAACACTATTTGTACTTTGCTGAATAACGTATTTGGATTTGGGTCCACCCCTACTTCCTATTGAAAACGTTGTAAGGGAAGTGGCTATGTGCTGCTCTTAATTAGAGGTATCATTCAGGTTTGCCAAACCATTTTGTGCTCATCCATTAAGCCTCTTCTCTTGTAAAACCAATACATATCTGAAAATAATGCCAAGAAAGCATGAATCTCATCTGAGTGAGGTTTGCCCAAGTTAATTTTCAAGTACAGCATCGTTTTTGCTTCTATCTGGTAAGTCAAATGGGAATGGGCCCATTACTGCCCCCTTAGGCAGATGGGTGAAACACCCACAGTAACTGCAGTTGGTGAGAACCGTATGGTTAGCGAGGTAACTTCAGATTTAACTCATATGTATGGTAACTTATGCTGAACAGCTAACCTGGTCCGGAGCGGGTTTGATCATGGATTGGAGGTAGGAAGGAGCTCTCCTTAGTGCTACTTTCATTTTAAATTTTACCCAACCCAGTATGTAGTACCTCCAAGATATTAGCCACTCTCTCATCTCAATGAGCCGTCTGGTGTTAACACAATGCTGTTGAGCTGTTTTGTTTGGACAGTCACGTAGACACTATGAGGGGAAAATCAGTCACTGAGTCGCCTGCATGGACTTCTCTTCAGACAATGAGCCCCCTCTCTGTCTTTTCTCATCCAAACGGTTTCAATAATCTAAATATTCATATAAAGAGGCCTTTTAACGATCCTAACTCTGATAACTGTTACACATCAGCCTCTCTAAGAGCTCTTGCTGGAACTAGCAAATTTATAACAGCAGCTGCATTTTTCTATGGATTCTTGGATTGCTCTGCTGCTGTGTTGCAAACAAAACTCTTGAGATCAGATGATTGTGTTCCATTGATGATGATGTCATCTTATTCTATCACATCCTCCCAGCTCCCTGCAGAGTATCAATTTGAGATGCTCTTACAGCATGAGAACAGAGACAGAAAATCACAACTTGTCAGCCCTCTTCCATGTGCTCTCACTCACTAGATGTTTAACCAAATGAGAAACAGCCTGACATATGTCACTGGATGTCAGACAGATCCATTTGGCAAAAAGTAGCATTTGGGAATGAGAAAGACATTTAGAATGGACGGAATCTTTTTGTGGAAATGGGCTTTTTCTGCCTCCAGTGGCAGATAACAAAGACAAACACTGCCTTTCTCTCACCATGCACTCCTTTCCACTGATGTCTCACATAAAAGTTATCACCTTCTTACTTGGCAATTTAGTTCATTCTGACCCCCACATATATATATATAATATTTAATTAATATATTTTTACTAGTTTTTCTGCTTCAATGAATGCAAGTGGCTCAGGTATGATCATATGACTTACATATGAAACGTCAGTTACATCACATGTGATGTCATGATGACATCATACACCATTCCAAGGTGTAGCAACAGAGATCTTAAGGTGTTGACTTGTAGAAATCACATGACCACATAGCAAATCTGGGACCAGGTCTAGCACACTGCACAGAGAGCGGGAGGAACCGGGGGCTATTGGGGCTCAGTGGAACGCTTTTTGTCTCGAGTTGCCCCAGGAGGTTAATCTGGCTGTGATCACATTTTTGAAGGCACTGACAAAACACAGATTCTTCTGTTTAGAGATTGAGGACTTGGTGAATGTTTAAGTCATTAGGTGGGTTTCCATCCAATTTGCGCTACATATAAATGGAAATCTAACTATTTTTGTGTTTTCTGCAACATCATGACATCTGCCGAGGGTTCTACATGTTGCTGCACAAGTGACTCCTACTGGTTGGTCTGGGCGCCTGTACAACGGGGGTTGTAATTACTGGGGGTTAAAATAGTTGTGGGTAGTTTATGTAGCTCCCACAAATGACATCCTCCTTGTGAAATTTGTTTGTCAAAGATTGAAAAAAGCACAGAAACTAAGCTCCATTGGCTCTTCCATTTTAAAAATGTCACTGCATATCAAAACTTGTGAACTCACAGCTATTAGAAAATTTCAACATCTAGTGTAAACTCCTCTGAAGGTCTCACTGGTTATCCTGTTTGGGTCTGTACAGGAGGACATACATTGCATCAGTGTTGGTGCAGTCATAACTGACTGCAGGATTACTTAATGCCTCTTTAAAATAATGGGGAAATGACTGTTATCTCATTAATGTATTTGGCTGTGGTTGGTTCTCACAACCTCAATTCTCCTACATATATTCAATTCCCGCTAATTCTGTTTTCTCACCTCTTTCTCCTCCACATCTACACAACATTTAACTAAGCAGGATGACTGCCAAGGCCAATAACCTGACAGCAGCAAGTAGAAAAATTAAGTGAAACACACCTTTTAATTAACAAAGTGAGCCCGGCGAGGAAAAGTGTTACTGTAATTTCCCATGAATACACTGGCCAATGAGAAGTTATTTAAAGTGCAAGGTAGGAGCAAATTTTGTAACCTTTGTGTTTCAAGTAATGAAAGTTTTCCCCACAAATCAGTGACTGTAGTTTGTGAGGTCTCCACACTTGTCACCCTCTACTTGTTATTACATCAGATATGTAAGAGCAAATGCCTGGCATGTTAACATGGGAAACAACGGCGAGGAAATGGTGCGTTCCAGCTCTATTAGACTGAGAGAGAGAGACCTCCTTCTTAGAATCAGATAGGACTTATCTGTCTAAAATGACTTAAGTGGCTCCTTATAAATGCATTTTTCTATATGAATGCTTGTCTGGAAAACAGGCTGTAGGCCTCTGCAGATAAATACATTCAAAATTTCAGATGTTAGATTTACAAATTGAAAATGCTATTGCCTTAGTACAGCAAGAGTAAAACCCTAACAGCTTCTGGAGGCTCTAACATTCATGGCACCCTACAATACTAAAGTGATGGAATAATACAAATAATATACTGATAATTTGCTATTCTGAGAGCCTAACTACAACCAGTAGTGGGGCTAAAATTTGACCTCAGATTGGCACTTGAATAATAATACAATAATGAACTTTATTTATGTAACTCTGTTCAAAATATATGCTACAAAGTGCTTCATGAAGCAATAAACAAAACAGATAAAACAGATAAAATTAAATTCAAACAGAGCAGCACATAAAGATAAAAAATGATATGGTAATAATAATAATAACAAAACACATTGTTCCAAAATCTCAGATAGGTGTTCATTTGGATTGAGAACTGCTGATAGTAAGGACCATAGCATGAGATTCAGGGTTTTCTTTTGTCACTGGTCACTTCTTGAATGTGTGGATTTCCTTAAACTTTGATTTGAATATTTGGGGTTCTCAGAAGTTAAGTCTTCATGATTTTGATGACCCTCTTTTTTTCTCAAAGTGTTCATTTCTTCATTTAAAAAAATCTAAATCGAACAGGTAGAATTGCATGAATCTATTGAGGATGTTCATACACAGTGAATTTACTTTTTTAACATGGTATGAGCTCTCTAGCACTACTCTCAGCTCAAACTATAGATTTAATGCTAAGCGGAAACAACCACGGCTTGAAACTTAAGCCAATGCAAAAGTCCCTTAAAGTGTGAAAGTTCAAAAAGCATCAACTAATACTAAATAAAATACTAAGTCAATACATTTTTTCAACAACACATTTTTCCAGAACATGTAAGGAAACACCTTGCACTCCCTATTGGAAGGTCCTGGCTCCAAACGGAAAAGATGGCATTGACCGTAAGCAGCAACTCTGGGCTTCAAACTGGCTCCAATGGAAACCAGTGAGTGACGTCATGCCTTTCTACATCCATTTTTATATACAGTCTATGGTTAGTGCAAAAGACATGTCATTATCATGACAGATTCTTTCTGCTTCCAAATGACTCACAACACTGTAGAATTCTCCATTTTAAAAATAAAAAAAATAAATCAGTAGTCAACCATGGGATCAATGCATATATCCAAGCCAGACTCAGTAATATGTAAGTACCATTCAAACCAAAATTGTATAATTTATCACAAAAGCATTATACAAGAAGATTGTAAGGATAATCACTGAAAAAACAAAAGAATGAAGTCATGCCTTTTGTTGCTTTTATATGTATTATAATAGCAACAAAAGGCAATCAACTGGGAAAGAGAGGATGAATCTGAGTATAAGATCAAAATGAAACTTTGACTGGTCAGTGAAAGTTACATACATCTTGAAAACTCATGCTATCTAAATCACCCTCAAAAAACAAGCAGGGGAGGGTCAATTGAAAGTTCTATATACCATCCCAGAAAAGTTCTCAATAACAACCACAAGGGATCATCATAATACAGAATAAAATGAAACAATAAAACAAATATACAAATACAATATATCTCTCTGACTCACTCTGCACAGTGCAGGTGCAATGTTAAAGATATTTTCTCTTTGTTTGCTAGGTGTGTTGTTGAATGTTTTAAAATACAGTGCTAAAATCCTGTAATCCACTGTGGCAAAAGAAACACTTATAGAAAATGCTACTGTCAAAACCATCTTACTTATAAAAAGGGTTTAATAAATTATCAGTGTATTGCTTTTGTGATACATTATGTACACAATGGTGGTTTAAATGGTACAATATATTTTGAGTTTATAGATTTACAAACGATACAGATTTTTGAGAATCTTGTGTGGAGGTGTGGCTAAGGTCTATGGTTGTGGCTACACCCATAGGCGGACTGATGGTGCAGTCAGACCAACATCCAAAAATTTACTCTCTTAAATCACTTAAATCAGATGCTGAATACAGTACATTCAGATTGCGGCTGCAAACTCATAGACAACCTCAGCTAACATTTGCGTTATGCCATTTCCTTAGTTCATCTGGTCCGATGTGTTTTTTAGCCCCACCACTGGGAAGGCTCAGAACATGGCAGAACTGTCAGGACGTGGTTTGTTCCACTCAACACTTTTTTATTGTTGGGTGTAATGAGCCACAAACAGCCACTAGCTGTGCTTCAGACTTGAAGTCTTGTTAAAATAAAGGTGGTTGTATACTCCTTCAGACACGCTTGTCGGATGGTAGAAAAGCTCAACAGTGTGATTCTGCCTGCAGTTAAATACATGGTTTCTGAGGCATACATTTGAATAGTGTTGTTGACACAATCTTCCTTTCATACCATTACACACTTCAAACTGACAGTTAAAACAAGCCGCGGGTCTGCAAGCAATAAAAAACCTCACTGTTTTTTAAATTCTGCAATTATGTGATTTTCTTTTTCCAAGGCCTCAAATTTTCATTTGTCCAAAGTATATACTGTAGACCTAATGGCCTCACTGATGTTATGTGCTTCTTTTTCCTGTTTTCATAGGGTTGTTGCAGAGAATGCTGTTTCCTCAGAAGCTGCCAACAAAATGAAGAATGTTTGTGCCAAAGTCCAAACCAGCGTGTAATGTAATGGTTGTTTTGCTCAGAGAGCCAGCGAGAAAATTAATCTACTTTATTAATTTCCATACTGCTTTCTTTGCTTGGTGCTTTATGAAAATGAAAATGTTAAGTATTCTCCCACCACTTCCATAAACCTGTGTTCAGTATTCTCTCTGACCTACTCCACACCATGCAGGTGCAACATTATGAATATTTTCTCCACGTTTGATAGGTGTGCTGTTGGGTATTTTTTCTGGCTTTTTAATGTGTTTAATGACTACACATTTCCCACTGGAAAGGTTTATGTTAATAAGAGGGTACAGTTGTGCCGTTTTTGTTTTGTTTCAAACTATTTTAGGTTCTTCTGTTTATATTGTACACATGCAGTAAACATGTAAAATGTGGTAATGTAACCTCAGCAATGAATGGTTTGCATTTGTGTGTTAAAATTCATATACATCAAGAATAATCTACCATAATGAAGCAGCTGTGAAATACATTATCTCCAAGGTTATTTCTATGGTTTCTTGTATTTGTTAACACAAGTTCTCTATTCAATAGTACAAATATCTCAGCAACTAGAGTTTTTTGTATTTAATTGACTTAATGTGAAGAAAAAGTTCAGCACTCCTAATATAATACAAGTAATATTATTTGGCAAAGAACAAATAGTGGGTTTTCTACAAATATTTGTTTCATACAAATATTTTAAAAATTATTTGTTTTCGGGAAGAAAAAAAAACATACAAATACCAAATACCAGCGCACAGGTAGGTTACATCACTATCTTGGTTTCTGTCCTCTGCTCCACTGTTATGTCTATCAGCAGGTCTCAACGAGGGGAGTCACATCCACCTGCCACATGACTTACTATTATTTCCTAATTTGGAAAATAATTAATTTAAAATTAAAAGCGTAATAAAAACAAAAACAGGATTTTTAAGCCTCTTTCCACTTTTATTCGAATACAAATACAAATAATTTTGCTGCCTCAACAAATACACATACAAATACTGGGCCCTTTGCACATCCCTAGTAGCTATGCTGACTGAAGACATGTTTTTGTTGCCCCACTAAGAACCTGGACCTTGTTTTTACACGTGGTTGATCTATTGACTCTGTTCTGAGGTGCTGCCTGTTACCGACCATAGTTGTGTTTTATTCAACCTGTCTTTTAACCTAGATTCTCTGCCCAGTAAAAGTTTGAAACACTCTCGCATCTTAGATCACCTCACAGCTGGAAAGTTTTCTGCAGCTTTTAACCCAAGTGCAGTATTGTTTCCTCAAGCAGACACATACTGTCTAGTCCAATCTTTTAACTCTCATTGCTCCACGATTCTGGACAAAGTGGCTCCTTATTAATTGAGACCTGTTCCATCCATAAAGTCATCTCCTGGATAAATGACACCATTCATTGTTTCCGGTGTAGATGTCCGGAAATCCAATAAACTCAATGTTTACCGTCTTCATTTCAAAGACCTTTTAACCGAGCTAAACAACTTGATTAAAGATGCGAGGGCTTCTTATTTTTCCAACCTCATCTCCACCAGTAAGCACAACCTGTTTGAGTCCTGTTTGACACTATTAACATCGTCACTCCGGCACCTCCGGATGTGCCTGTCTGGTCAAATAAGGACTGCAGCAATTTTCTTTCCTTCTTTGTTGGTAAAATTAGAGGTGTCAGAGCTAGCATTATCCCCTCATTTCTTCCCCTCTCCACTCATGCTTTTCGACCATCAATTTTGGACAGTTTTTCTCTTATTTCCATGCAAGAACTCACAGATCTGGTGAGTAGTATGAGATCCTCTTCCTCCCCTGTTGACATTTTACCCACTTCCATGCTCAGAAATGCACTTGAGTGTATTGGGCCATGCCTGGTTTCTATTATTAACAGCTCCCTGCAATCTGGTTGTGTCCCTGCTTACTTCAAACATGCAGTTGTTCAGCCCCTCCTGAAAAAAATGAACCTTGATCCATACAGTCCCAATAGCTACAGGCCTATATCCAAGCTGCCTTTTATTTCAAAAATTTTAGAGAAGGTTGTTGCCAACAGTTCACTGCTGTCTTGACTGCACACAACATTTTTGATAAATTCCAATCAGGTTTCCGTCAGAAGCATTCCACTGAAACTGCTCTTCTCAGAGTTTCCAATGACATATTGATGTCTTCAGATGTGAGTGAGTGCTCCATTTTAGTGCTGCTGGATCTTAGCACAGCTTTTGACACTGTGGATCACAAAATAATGACTGAAAGGCTCAGGCAATGTGTGGATGTCTCAGGGAGCGGCCTGGATTGGTTCTCCTCCTACTTCACAGATAGGAGTTTTTCTGTGTCTCTGGTCCTTACACATCCGAAACTGCTTCTCTTTCCTGTGGTGTGCCGCAAGGTTCTGTTTTGGGTCCTATTCTCTTTGCTTTATATATGCTCCCCCTAGGTCAGGTTATCAGCAAATTTAGTGATGTTTCCTGTCATTGTTACACTGACGATATTCAGCTCTATGTATCTTTTAAGCCTGATAACCCCGATAAACTGTCTGTGCTGCACAACTGTCTGACTGCTATTAAGGACTGGATGTCAAACAACTACTTGCAGCTTAATACTGACAAGACAATGGTTTTCATTATTGCTTCTGACATAAAAGCTCCCCAGGTAGCTAAGAGTATTGGGTCCCTTTCGTCAGCTGTTAGGTCAAACTTAAGAAATCTTGGTGTCATATTTGACCAGGCTATGCATTTTGATCAGCATATATAATCACTGACCCATACATGTTTTTTCCATCTACGAAATATCGCTAAACTCAAGTCCATCGTATCACAACCGGAACTAGAAATGATCATTCATGCATTTATATCACCCTGTTTAGACTATTGTAATTCCATTTTCACTTGTCTCAGCAAAGCATCTCTGAACTGGCTACAAATGGTCCAAAATGTTGCTGCAAGGCTGTTAACCAGGTCCAGCAGGATGACTCACATCACTCCTATTTTAAGTTTTTTGCACTGGCTTCCCATCCATTTTAGGATTCATTTTACAGTTCTTGCTATTACATATAGGGCTCTGCATGGACAGGCACCTGAGTACATCATGGATTTTATCCATCCCTACATCGCTAGTAGGTCACTTACATCCAACCAGGACCTACTGGCTATCCCTCGCTCACGGCTGAAAACTAAAGGTGATTGTGCCTTTGCATTTGTGGCCCCAACACTATGGAACTCTCTTCCTGTACATATACAGTTAGCAGTTTCTATAGAAGCTTTTTAAAAAAATGAAGACCCATCTTTTTAAATTGGCTTTTGTGTCATTTTGAGTTGTGTAATTGGAGTGTGTGATGTGTAATGATCATTTGTTCATGTGTTTCTACTTGAGGTACCTTGCTGCCTGTGGTGTTTTTTTGTTTGTTTGTTTTTTTGTTTTTTAAGGTTAATTTTAACTTGTGGCATATGTTTTTAATCTATGTATGTTCTTATGGTCTTATTTTTAACTCTTATTCCTGTGAAGCACTTTGTGAATTTCATTTCTTTGAAAGGTGCTATACTAAATAAACGTTATTATTATTATTATTATTATTATTATTATTATTATTATTATTATTATTATCATCATTATTATTATTATTATTATTATTATAATTATTATTATTATTATTATTATTATTATTATTGAAGGGGAGTTTTTCCTGACCACTGTGGCCAAGTGCTTGCTCATGGGGGAATTGTTGGGTCTCTGTAAATTAAAGAGTACGGTCTAGACCTGCTCTATGTGAAAAGTGCCCTGAGATGACTTTTGTTGTGATTTGGCACTATATAAATAAAAATTGATTGATTGATTGAGCATATCATTTGCCTTATTACTACCTGGTTCTTATTTTTTAGTTAATTGCTGAGATGTAGGAACAATGCTAACAAAGAGCTAACAGAAGAGTTTTGTTTTTTGTTTGTTTTTTTGTTTGTTTTTTTAAAAAACAAGAAGAAAACTTAAAGGATCCTTGCTGGTAATGTAATCCATGCATGCTGGAGCCTCTCTGTGCACCCTGGACTCAAGAAGCTATGGCATATGACAGGGAGTCAATCACTCTGCTACCAGGTCAGTCCAGGTTTTCAAATATAAACATCAGATTATACATCAAGTAAGATCATCTGTACATCCATCTCAACATCGAAGGAAATGGTCCTGGCCACACGGATCTCCTGGGGTTCCTAACTGCCCGGATGATGGCCTTTTCTCCCCGCTGAGGTCGAGGGGAGATTCCGGGTGCACCGGGCCAGTGCTGAGGGGCTAAAGCGGAGCTTCTACCCTCTGGCCACTGGGATCCTGGATGGGCTTGCTACATAGGACTGCCTGTCAAAACCTGCGTCAAGTTCAAAGCAGTGTTTCATCAGCAAAAACACCTGAGCTGTGTTTCATGGAGTGCTTTTTAGACTACTGTTGGTACTCATTGCTGTATTGCCTGCACGTGTCTGTCTGACAAGAGCAATCAACACTTATGGAAAACAACTGGGACACCAAGTGATTGAGCTTGGGACAAATGCTGGCTCATGGCCAGTTGACGCCCCTTCGGTGAGTTTTCATCATAATTTACTGGGATATTTTGCAATCTATTCCTCTGTCCTGTGGCACGGACAAGCCCAGGTACCAGAGTGAATCACCGATCCAGTGGACCGGTCATCTGCCACCCCATTTTGGAGAATAGCAGGTCTCATCTTCGTGCTGATCCTGCTCTCCAGAGATGTTCAGCTAAATCCTGGACCAGTGACCCCTGGAGTGCTGCAGAACTTCGATGCTAATTTGTGCCCAAGTGTGTCTGGGACTCCTCTGGTGCTAGTGACAAATGAGCAGCAACTTTCTGAGCCGGGCTTTTCCTTTAACAGTCTAAACTTTGTTAACACCAGGCATGATGGCTCCATGAATAACTTTTCACTACTGGGCTGTGGAAACCTTGATAGGTCCAGTGTCTCCCTCACAAAACCTGCTGCTGACACCACTGTGTGTCAAAACCCTGCAGTGAAGAGGCAGAGGTTATTCAAAACCTTCCAAACTGTCAATCATGCAAAAGTCTTATGGGACCCAAAGCTGAAACTGAGGGGGCTATACGGTGGACATTTTAACATCAGAAACATTACTGCAAAGAGCAATCAGCTAACTCATCTTGTGTCTGACTCAAATCTGGACTTTCTCTGTCTGACTGAAATATGGTTGAAACAAACAACTCCTGCAAGTGTGTTCACGGTGCCCAGATACCAATGTTTCAGAAGAGAGAGACCTGGGGTCCGTTTCACAAAGCAGGTTTAGTGAAAACTCAGGGTCTGTTAACCCTGAAATGAGGGAAACTCTGAGTTTTCTGTTTCAAAAAGGGAGGTAACTCAAACCAGAGAAAGAGGGATAACTCTAGCCTGTTTCAGAGAGAGGGGTAACTTAAGCTCTCGGTCAGTTACCGTAGCAACAGACTCTATGAACCTAACCTGGTCGGGACCAGGTTTTTCTCAATGAACCTCGAGTTTCTCTCAGTCTCCGCCCTCTTTCAGAGCCACACACTCCATTTGATTTCCTCATTCATTCAGTCAGCAGGCGAGTTTTGGCGTAGCCTAGTTCTGCCGTCTGTCATTTAAAAAAATCATTAAAAAGAAAAAAAAAAAAAAAATCAGAGTCAGTATATTAGAAGTCCATTAGGCACAGTAACATTTTTCACCAACATGGCATGTCCTTTTGATAACGATCCCGTGGATGAAGGTGCAGCATTACTGTGCAGAGAATTAAATATTCGTCGAGAGATGGTTATCAGACCGCGCATAGATGTTCTTGCATTTCCAGACAATTATCTTTTTGAGCGGTACCGTTTCACGTCACAGTCCATCATCTACATACACAACCTAATCCGTCCTTACATTTGCAACATTACCAATCGTAGTCATGCTCTCACATCCCAGCAGATATTGTGTGTTGTGCTGCGTTTCTTTGCAAATGGAAGTTTTTTATACAATGTCGGAGCCAGCCACTGGCCTTCCTAAATTCTGGCTTAGGGCCAGCTCCTCTGCCTCCGTTAGAGGTGGCGGTGCTGGACCACCACCCATTTTACGGGCATCTGCCTTCTTTCTGTTGGCTGAGTAGAAGTCTGTGTTAGTTTAAATAGGCTTAATTATTTAAAAGAACATGATGTAGATGAGAAGACATTTATATGTGTGAAACCAGCATTATGTTGGGGATAAAACAGCTGCTCAGTCAAACAGCCACTTAATATTTACTTTACAATGTAAAACATGATCAAAGTGAGGTACCCCCATGAGATTATGCCGAGGTCTCACCTGTTTGAACAATGTTTTTATATTTCATCCTAAACTGCTGCCAAGTGCGCTTCTCCCTCGCGGGATTGGACCTAAATGAAATAAATGAATAGGCGACCAATCAAGCAGTTTTCCTCTGTAATATTATTGTGATTGCAAAGGACTACATTTAAACTTACGCATTGACCCGAGCAGCGATGTTCTCCCACGCCGTCTCCCTCTCTTTTGCAGCTGCAGCGGTGTTGCACTTCTTTTTGAAAACATGTTCAAACTCGCCATATTATCGCATTAAGATTTCTAGTTCTAGTGGGGTGAAAAACGCCGCCCTCCTCTTCCCCGTTGCCATGGTGACTCGTTGAATCGGGGCTCCATTGATTCTGGCTTTTTATAGTTGTGGTGCACGCGCTTAACTCCAGGTGAAACTACTCCGAGTTGAATAAACTGACTCAAATCAGCTGTTCTGGAACCGGAAACTCAGAGTTTCCTATCTCAGAGTAGATCAACTCAGAGTTCAGGATTAGACTCAGAGTTTGTTGAACCTGCTTTGTGAAACGGACCCCTGATTGAAGAGGAGGGGTGCTTCTTTATGTGAGAGACAACATCAAATGTGAACGTGTGGTTTATAATGCGAGTAACACGTTAAAAAAATATAAAAATAAAAAATAATGTTATCCCAATATCCCCTATCTGATTTATAAAGGTTTAAGGAACAAAGTTATCCAAGAGCTAAGAGAAGCTAAATCTCGTTTTTATCTCAATATTTTGAATGAGACAAAAGGCAACAGTAAATTGATCTGGAAAAACATTGATCATCTCACAAGGAGGGACCCAAAATTTTTAGGAGATTTTAAACTCAAAGTACAGGGAAAGTTAACTGAAGATCATCTTACTGTTGCTTCTGTCTTTAATAATTTTTTCTTGAGTCTGTATATGAGTTAGGAAAAAAATTTACAAAAAGGAAAGTGGATATTGTTCCTATAGATGCTATAGGTCAGGTTTTCGAGCTGGTAGAGAAAATCATCAGTTCCCTAAAAAGCTCAAAAAGTAGAGATGCTTTCCAATTTGACACTATGTTTGTCAAATCACACAAAGATATTTTAACTCCCCCCATTGCTCATTTAATTAACTTGTCTTTTAAACACAGCTCCTGTCGTGATGACTGGAAATGTGCCATCGTCATGCCTATTTTTAAATCTGGAGACAGCCTTGAAGCCAGTAACTACAGACCAATAAGTATACTGCCAGTACTCTCAAAGGTTGCTGAGAAAGTTGTCATTAAACAACTGACAACATTTCTTAATACAAGCAATTTTGGTCTACATTGTATGCAATTTGACTTTAAAGCAAATCATTCCACTGAAACTGCTACCTTGCACTTAATAGAGCAAATTAAATCAAGACTTGATAAAGGAGGAGTAGTCGGTGCTGTATTTTCAGATCTGCGTAAAGCATTCGACACAGTCAATCATGATCTTTTAATATCGAAACTCTCTAAATTTAACTTCTCATCTTGAGCACTGGAATGGATGTCTTCATATTTATCTAATAGGAGACAATGTGTTAAAGTTGGTGACACACTGTCCAGTAACAAGAAGTGCACAATGGGTGATCCACACGAGTCAATGTTAGGTCCCGTATTATTTAGCCTATATATTAATGATCTCCCTCAACAGTGTCATGATGCAGAATTACAAATGTATGCAGATGACACCGTTGTGTACACACATGCAAAAACAGCTGAGTTAGCTGCTGCTAAGCTAACAATTGCATTGGAAAGGATCACACATTGGCTTGATCAATCATGTCTGAGTCTAAATGTAAACAAGACAAAGAGTATGTTTTTCTCTAAGACTATGGTACAACCTCCTAACGCTGATATTCTCATCAAAGGTGAAAAAATTGACATAGTTACTGATTTTAAATATCTTGGTATGACACTGGATCCAAATTTTTGGTTTTAACTGTTTTTTAACATGTTTCTTAAAGTACAAATTAGCAAATTTTAGACATTAGAAACTGTCTCTTTTTGGACGCAGCCAAGATATTTATGCATGCTATGATTCTTTCCCATATGTCTCATTGCATCACATGCTGGGGGCAGGCTGGAGAAACAGCCATAAGACCTCTTGAGTCCTTATACAAACAAACTCTAAAAACTAAAAAAAAAAGCCAATGCATTTCCATCACTGTAGGGTACTAGAGAAATACAACTTACTTAGCTTTGACAATTTTAGATTATTCTCAAATTTGTGCCTAGTTTATAAAATTTTAAATGGTTTGGCCCCTCCTCCATTATGTGACTTTGTGTACACTCGCTCAGTAAGTTCTATTAGATCCTCCAGAATATCCTCTATACAAGATTGTACCATACCATTTCGTTGCACTGCATTTGGACAGTCAGCTTTCTCTGTGAAAGCCACAACTCAGTGGAATGCCCTACCTGATGATATGAAGAACTGTAGTTCTATCAATACACTGAAGGCCAAATTAAAAAAATCTACTAAACACCAATCAGCTGTGTCACCACTGAGTCTAGTTTTCATTATTAATTTCTAAATGATATTGTGCGTGTCTGTGATGTGCTGTTGTGTGTAGCTTTGTATTTTGTATGGTGTGTTCTGTGTGGAGTTTTTTTTGTTTGTTTTGTTTTGTTTTTGTTTTTTTGTTTGTTTTTTGTTTTTTTTCTTTGTACTGTTTGTTGTTGTGCTGTACTGATTTTGATTGTGGGGGACTACAGATGCAAATTAGCTTCAAGCTAACTCTGCTGCAATGCATCTTTAATGTTTCAAACTGCACACTGTCCCATTCAATAAATGTGACATCAGAAAAAAAAAAAAGTCAGAAGGGTCAGGAAACATGAACAGGTTGAAACACACAGGTTGAAAAAGGATGACACTTACATTATATAACCACATTATGAGTGAAACTGAAAGTGAGAGCACCTGAAGTGTCAGTAATAATCCTTAACTGCAATACAGCAATGTAAAAATACTCTATCAAAGTAAAAGTCTTGCATGAAAAATCCTACTTAAGTAAAAGTACATAAGTATTAGAAGCTTGATGTAGTTAAGATATTGCAGTAAAAGTAGTGGTTTGGTCCCTCTGACTGATATATGATTATATATGACATCATTAGATTATTAATACTGAAGCATCAGTCTGTAAGCATCATGTTACTGTTGTAGCTGCTGGAGGTGGAGCTAGTTTGAACTACTTTATATACAGTAAGCTAGTTTAGTTCAGTGGTTCCCAACCAAGAGGTCGGGCCCCTCCAAAGGGTCACCAGATAAATCTGAGGGGTCGTGAGATGATTAATGGGAGAGGAAATAAGAGAAAACAGTTTTTAACAAGTTTTGATACACAAATCTGTTTTCGTTTTTTGGACTTTTTCCCTAACCTTTGATTTTTGGTGAAATATTGTATCATTTGAGTATTTATTGGAATGAAACCATGTGAGAAGTTTAGAGGGAAAAAATCACTATTTGGTGGAGCTGTTAACAACTCATAGACATCTGAAATATGACTACACACTGCTTTTTGTAAGACATCAAAAGTCAAAGAGGTTGGAAACCACTGCTTTCATCTTTAACAGTGTTTGTATTTCAAAAGCTTATTATATTATCCATTGTGACAAATCTTCATCTGAAAAGTAATTAAAGCTGTTGAATAAATGTAGTAGAGTAGTAAGTACAATATTTCCCTCTGAAATGTAGAGGAGTAGAAGTATAAAGTAGCACAAAAAGGAAATACTCAAGTAAAGTACAAGTACCTCAAAGGTATACTTACTTACTTAAGTTCTTGAGTAGAAGAAGTACTTGAGTAAATGTCCTTAGTTACTTTCCACCACTGAAGAATTCTGGTATATGAAGTATTTAATCACTGATTGCCTTCACAATATTTCTGGTTCTTGTTGTCCTGCTGTCCTTTGGATTGTGTGGCAGACCTTTACCAATGCTGAAGCAGGGAGCGTATTATGTTAGTGGCAGCACAAAGATCAAGTTCAGATGTTTTCACATTTCATCTCCTTATTGTGCATCACAGTAAATGAGGGATTGCCTGCCTGTCCTGTTCTTATTACCTTCCCATTTAGTCATGCTCACAATCTGTTTCCTCCTGTGATAGTGGAGAGAAACAGTGTTTACCTCCATGTAAAGTGAACCAGTCTGCTCCACTGGTACATCATCTATCAAATTAAGACAAGCTGCAAAAACATGAGCTGTTGAACTTGGACTGGAGGGAAACAGTGAAATTACAGGTGTAGCATGATGTCATGGTGACAAAGCATACAATATGTGTAGGTATTATTTTAACAGTAAACACATACAATGTGCACATTCTGCTAAATTAACTAATTGTCACTCCTTTGCCTTTATAATGGCTATTGGCTGTATTATTTTCCCACAGCTGTGGTTGGGTTTGTTGTTATGATACTATTGAATTGCCACTTATTCTTTTAAAGATACAGTTAGTAAGGTTTTTATTGGCTCACAGCGTAAAATGATCATCATATATCTGCCGGGGTTGATAGGGTTGTTAATCAATAGCGATGACTCATTGATATCTTGGCCGTGTGCTGAACCCCCCTCCCGCGGAATTTCAACACACTCCCAGTTCCCCACGACCGCCTGGTATTTTACTGCTCAGTCATGAAGGACAGTGCAATGAGTGAGGGGCCTGCATTGCAACACTTTTCAGGCCAAAAAGCCTTGTTCTCCAGCCAAGAGAGCAACACAGAGCAGTGAGATGAAGTGAATGAGTGAGTTCTCTGATAGGCTACACGTTGATAAGTAATTTTGGTCCCTTTTATCCAGAGCATGTCTCAGTATTATGAGTGCACATATTTTTAGTATGGATGTCTCCAATGAGAATGAGACCTTTAACCCCAGCGCCGTTGGTGCACCATGTTTTTGCATGTATTGCAGTGATGAACCATGAAATGACTCTTTAGAGAGAAATACATCAGTTTAACTGAACTCCATTTAGATTTAATTTTACGTATTGTAATGTATTTGTGCAGCTACTGAAGCCACAAGAAATGATATAAACACATTACCAAAAATATTTTAGCCCTCACTGGGAGATTTTTCAGTTGTCATTTGTCTGGACAACCTCAGCAAATTCTGAGGACTGCTTTTAATCCACTATTGACCAAATTCTTTCTATTTCTCATTTAAATTCAAGGATGTTTTTTAATTGTTTGCTGTCATAAAATATATTTTATATAAACATATTTTATAAAAATATATTTTCCAACATCAGAATCTTGCATTGTATGAAACTGCTATGAATCACACCTTGTTTCATGTCTGATTTTCTCAAGTGTTTGTAAATTCTTTAATCCACTGGCTGCCACAGATGTTGGAGAATTTATATTTACAGTATCTATTGAAGAAAGTCTTGATGCCATAATATTCTTGTTATTTCAATGCAATTAACACTGCTGTAAAAACAAAGCTGTGTTTCAAGATCATTTTTATTGATAGGTAAACTTAGACCAGAACAATGTGAATGGGTAGCTGTCATTTACTTGCAATCACATCTGAAATCATCTTAAATCACATAAGTCTCTTAAACAAATTGAACATAATGAAGTAATAACGTTTCCTGCCAAACATCATAAGGAAGCTCAGTGTTAAGTTCTTCTCCCTATTGTTTTATTTAATCTATTAATGAGTTTTATACTATGTGAATTGATTACAATATTTACTGTTCCTATAATATATTAGTAAAGGGAAATCAGAGGCGTTGCTCCAAACAAAAATCAGCAATTGTAAAAATCTAATTAAGTGAACAAGGTATAATTCAATAAACAAGTTGTTAAAACAACTTGTAAAAAATGTATTGTTAACAAAGCTGGTGATGCTTTGTTTTCCCTCACTTTTTATAAACTCTGCTGGGCCTCAACCATGGAGTCAGACAAAGGCAGGCCTACATGTAAACTCTTAAGCCTGACCACGAGGCTTCCTTTGTCCTTTAACACCTCTCCTTAACAACCTCTCACAGACTCCATCTCCCATCATGCTTTTCTCAGTTTGCACCTTGGTGTGAAATCTGTGGGA
This sequence comes from Thunnus thynnus, assembly GCF_963924715.1. NCBI lineage: Eukaryota > Metazoa > Chordata > Actinopteri > Scombriformes > Scombridae > Thunnus > Thunnus thynnus. The sequence goes on along the minus strand of NC_089532.1, from coordinate 29,881,568 downwards.
AGCCCCAAACTCCAAACCAAAATCTCTCATTGGCAGAGATGCACTAACACCATTGGGAGTCAAGGCAACACAGCCATGATGTCACTGAAGCCACCAGCTACACACAGACATCCTTTGCATTTCCATTGTAAATGTGCTGGATGAAGCTTTACTTTCTCCATGTGCCAGTTTTCTGAAAGAGGTAACCCCATGCATGTGTAATTCCCCTCATCCGCTGGATGAGACAGGTTTCACCCATGTTCACCCAAACACAATCACCAGGTCCAAGAGAGACTGCTGCTGCTGCAATGTAGTGCTCTCACTGCCTGCAGAAGGGAGAAAAGGATTTCTGCACAAAGACATGGATAACTTCTATGCCCTGTTCCTCCTCAGCTAAGCTGACTTCACTGTTTTCTCTGCCATGCTGCCAAGGATCAGCTTGCTGTAAAACCCACCGACAGAGCACAAGGATGGCTCCATCAGCGTCAGAGCCAAAGAACCAAGCTGACCCAAAGATGGACTGAAACATACTCTACTCGCTTCCTTAAGTGACACAAGCAAGAGGCTTAAGTCTGGGCAGAGATAGGTTATGAAAGTGTTATTTTCAGCTTCAGTGTTGTTTGTTGTGAAATGAGTCCCTTTGTTCTGCTATACTCTGAGGAGTAGTTAAAGTTTGCTGCCTGTTTAGTTGTGTTCACCACGCTAGACTGTTTTGTGTTTGTCCCACTAGAGACTAGTGTGTTTGTGCCACCATGAGTGAGAAAGTAAGTTATTTGTCGATCGAAAGTCAGACAATGTGAGTTACAGACCACCAGTCGGTGCCATCTTGCTATTGTTTAACTATAACACTGCAGTCACATCCACCATTTGGTTCTCACAAAATGTGACTTCCTCATGTTGTTACGTCCGCATTTTGATTCTCACGTGACTTCATCTCACACGATCACATCCACCATTTTGAATGTTGCGGGGGACGTCATCTTCTGAGATCACATCCACCATCTTGCCCACAGAGAGACACACCTACCCATCTACACTCCCATACACACACATGCACACTCCCGCTTGCATGTGTTTTCACTGTGTATAGCTGTTGTTATTGCTTAGGTAGAATTAGATTTTAGGATAGTGATTTATTGATCAAAGCATTGGCTAACTTTGTTAACTTTGCTATTGTTTAACAAACACTGTTATACATTTAAAGAGAAGTCTTCTGTGATTATTGTGCTCATTGTGAAAAGTGGCTGATTGAGAGAGTCAGAGCTCAAACTCAAACCTTCTTCGGTCACCTGTGAATGTTAATATCCCTCAGATATATATGATGCATGGAGAATGAAGCAAATAATCAGTCATTGAAAGACCTAAAGTGGTTTCAAAGTTTGCAGGAATATTTAAAAACCAAATTTGAAGTAAAATTTGGATATGGGTTCAGGTAATGGAAACTACAGAAATGAAACCTGTGACAGAAACCATTAGGCTGAGTTAGTTGCTAATAATTATTTTCGACCAGTCTTTAGATCACAACTTTATCTTATTTCAAAATTAAGATAAATGGTGATAATATTCATATTTCTTAATCCAGATAACTTATATGTAACTTACAACAATAGTTTCATTATGGTATCTAGATTTTTGTTTTCTGTTTTCTGGTGATCTGTCTCATTATCACAAAGACAAAGAGGGGCCCCAAAAGGTATCAGAGCAAAAATGATAGAAAATAATGAAAGCCTACCAGGGGTGTGCCTGAATACAAATACGATATTTGGCAAAAAACAGAAAGTCGTTTAATTTTACAAATATTTGTTTCATACAATTATTTTAAAAAAATATTTGTTTTCGGGAAGAAAAAAAAACCCATGTCAAATACCAGCACGCAGGTCGGTTACATCGCTATCTCAGGCTCTCTCCTCTGCTGCGCTGTTACGTCTATCAGCAGGTCTCAATGAGTGTAGTCACATCCACCTGCTACATGACGCACATTTCCTTATTTGAACATCATTCCTGAAGTTGGGGGTGTTCCCCAGACATAAAGCTGAGCTACTGACACACGCAAAGTGCTTACAAGGGACCCTCCATAACCTGTTGTTCCACTTCTCCTTCCCACAAAGTTAGGCTATAAAAAATAAGCAATAAATGAAAAGTGCAAAGCAATAATTGCCTTTGAAGTTCTTCACTATATGTTAGATGGTGTGCTGTCTCTGTGTTATGGGTGTATAAATAGGCAGAGGTCTGCCTGCAATGAGGTGATGAGTAAAGTTTTAGTCTTTTATTCAAATACAAATACAAATAATTTTGCTGCCTCAACAAATACAGATACAAATACTGGGCTCTCTGCACATCCCTAAAACTTACACTGGATATTACTTTTACAACCACCATTTGTTTATCTTCATATAAAGAGATAATTAAGTTGTGATGTCAAGGTAACAAGCCTAAAAAAATAACAACCACAGCACTTTCCGCCTCCATACACTCCTTAAAGCTGCTGTAATCAAATGAATATGCATTAAATGGGTCATACAAATATGTATTAAATGGGCCGTACTCCTCTGAGAACCATACTTTATTGTGGTAGAGGGGTTTGAGTGTCCCTGTGACCCTGAAAGCTATGTTGTCAGGGGCAATAGCCCTTGGTAGGGTCACACAGGGCAAATTGGTCACAGGTAAGTGTCCACACCAAGAACTATTCACCAACCTCAATGAAGCTGCATTTCAGGAGTGTGGGAACCTCACTTGGAGGAGGGAGACTGGAGCACCCTCCTGGAGCCAGGCCTGGGAGGGGAGCTTGCCAGCGATCGTCTGGTAGTCAGGCCTTGACCGATGGAGACTGGTCAGGCACAGCCCAAGGAAATATGATGGAGTCACCGCCCTGTGGGCCCATCCCCTACAGAGATAAAGACTGGATCGGATACATTGCCCAAACAGGCGGCAGCAATGGGCGGGGACCTGGATGCTGATCCCAGGCATCACAAACTGGTTCTAGGGATGTGGAATGTCACCTCCCTGATGGGGAAGGAGACAAATTTAGAGCGGGAGGTGGAGCGGTAGTGACTAGATATAGATGCACTCACCTCTATGGACAGCACTGGTTCTGGGACCAAACTCCTGGAGCAGGGCTGGACTCTCTTCTTTTCCAGAGTTGCCCAGGTTGAGAGGGGCCAGACAGATGTGGGGATACTCAGGAGTCCCTTGATGAGTCCTGCAATGTTGGAGTTCTTCCCACAGAACAAGAGGGTTGCCTCCTTGTGACTACATGTTGCTGGGAGGAAGCCTCTAACTGTCTGTATGCACCAAACAGCAGTTCAGAGTATCCCGCCTTCTTGGAGTCTCAGGGTGGTCTCTGGGTGGGGCCCTGGATGGGGCGTGGCCAGGCAAATCCATAGTTCTACTGGGGGACTTCAATGCTCACGTGGGCGGTGGGGGGAAATAACATGGACTGGTCATAATAAATATCATGTTTTATCATAAGGTTGTTCATAAGTGTACCTGGTACCAGAACACCTTAAGCCGAAGATCAATGATCAACATTGTAGAGGTGTCATCAGCTCAGTGGCCGCATGTCTTGGACACTCGTACTTGGATACTTGGTAAAGAGAGAAGCAGAGCTGTCAAGTAATCACCACCTGGTGGTGAGTTGGATCAGGTGATGGGGGATGCTGCCAGACTGACCTGGAAGACCCAAATGAGTAGTGAAGGTGGACTGGGAATGTCTGGCGGAAGCCCCTGTCCATGAGGTCTTCAATTTCTCCTGCATCCCCAGGGAGGTTGGTGACACAGAATCCAAGTGGGCCATGTTCAGGACCTCAGTTGTGGGGCTGGCTCAGGTGGTTGCTGAAGCAAATACCCAGTGTGGGAGTAGTTCTGGCAAATAATCAGGCAAGTCAGGAAGGGAAAGCAGGGCTTAGCTCAGGCTGCTTTCAGCAGGGGTGGAGAACTGTTGACCTTGACTGGGGATGTTGTTGGGCTGTGGAAGGAACACTCTGAGGATCTCCTAAACCCAACCAACATGCTCTCTATGGAAGAGGCAGAGTTGGACAACTTGGGAGAAGCCTCACTCATATCCCTGGTAGAGGTCATTGAGGTAGTCAAAAAGCTCCTCAGTGGCAAGGCACCAGGTGTGGATGAGATTTGCCCTGAGATGCTGAAGGTTCTGGATATTGTTGGGCTGTCATGACTGGCACACCTCTTTAGTGTTACATGTGTCAGCACCTCCAAATCTGTGTCAGCACCTCCAAATCTGAGGCCATGGTGCTCTGCCAGAAAAAGGTGGACTGCTCCCTCTGGGTTGGAAGTGAGTTACTGACCTAAGTGAAAGAATTCAAGTATCTTCGAATCTTGTTCACAAGTGAGGGTAAGATGGAGCATGAGGTTGACAGGCGGATTGGTGCAGCATCAGCAGTAATGCAGGCATTCTATTGGACCATTGTGGCAAAGAAAGAGCTGAGCCAGAAGGCAAAGCTCTCAATTTATCACTCAGTCTACATCCCAACCCTCACCTATGGTCATGAGCTTTTGATAGTGACTGAAAGAATGAGATTGCAGATACAAGCAGCTGAAATGATTTTCCTCCAGAGAGTGTCTGGGTTCAGCTTTAGAGATAGGGTGAGGAGCTCATACATCTGGTGGGAGCTCAGAGTAGAGCTGCTGCTCCTTCACATCAAAAGGAGCTAGCTGAGGTGGTTTGGTTTGGTTTGTATGGATGGATTGATGGATTGATTGATGGGTGGGTCATATGTATGTGTGACAGGAGTCACTCGTAGTGATGAATCCACAGAGAATTATCACCAACTCTACAGTTCCCCTCAGCTCTACAAAGGTTTTTTGTAGCCTTTTTAGCTCACCTCTAAATCTCTGTCTTCTTCAGTCATTCAAATAGGTTTTGTGCTGTGCTCATTGGTGGCTGTTTGCCCAGTTTTAAAAAGAGCCAAGTAGGACATATTAGCGAATAGGAACATCATGTATAACTACATCCATGAAAAATAGCAACCTCTGCCATAGGCTCAGTGTACACTGAAAATGATATCAGAGGGATGGATATGTCAGGGATGAAATGGCAATTAACCCTGATGATCAATTAAGTTTCTTAGAAGATGCAACAAATGTGTCTAGTGTAAAAGAAACAACCATGCATGTTTGCTTGTGTGCAGCACGTAGAAGTATGTTAAAGTTTTAAGTCTAAGTGAATGTTGGCCTTAAATCTGTCAGTTGACAGAAATACAACTCCAAATGCATGCTAATGTTGCTCTGTGTCTGCTGGATGTGTAATACACAACTGTTACACAACCCATTTTAAAGGGTCAGACTTCTGTCCCTAAGTGGTCCAAAAATATATCAATGCAGCTCCAGAACAAGAAGTTTTTTTTTTATTTTTTATCATGACTGAGATAACAAGTTTGCTGACTTCTATTTCTTAGAATCACTGTGTGTGTTAACAACAGTACTATCATAGGAAGACTAGTGAGTGCATCTCTGTCACACAGCATCACAGACCAGCTTTACTCTTTCAGGACGGGTCAGTGTGACATGTAATCCTCAGTCTTGTATGAAGGTAGAAATGTGACATCAACCTGATGGCTACAATTTCTATTGCAGGAGGTGGAAACTGTCAAAATCTGACAGATACACAGTGCACTGATTATATGACCAAGTTTAGAACACAGTAAGTGGAGATCCAGAGAGAAAATGAAGGAGATTATAATTCATTGCTGGTAAACCATTGTGCCAAAACAACCAAGCTTTGAGGAGCTATAAACAGAGCCGGGCAGAGCAGCAATGAGGGAGTCGACACAAAGTTCAGGGGAATCAGCCAGCATCTCAATATTTCACCCTTCACTGTTTCATCTAACCACAGAACTGTGAATCATGATGAAATCTTCTCGCTAAGTGACTGTGTAGACCTCCATGAACTACCAGAGTCAACACTCCTGGACCCCACACCCAAAAATCCCCCCCCCCCCCCCCCCCCCCCCCTTCTCCTGTTTCTCTCCTTGGCCTGTAAACCTGATTAACATCAGAACCAACAATGAGCATGGGGGTCAGAGTGTTAATGCGGAAAATGGCTACCACACTTTTAGTGAGTCCCACTTCCTTCATGTTGAGGAGGGAAGGAGGGAGATTGCAGGGTCCACCGGAGGGGAGGAGGGGTTCAGGCGGACTGTGGCCCCTGTGCACTGCATGAAAGTCAGTCAAGTATAATCAGTCATCCTACACAGCACCGGAACATGCCCGCTGTTAAGTTGTTTACATATCCCCAAAGTGACTCTGGAGTGGGTAATAAGCGCAAATCAATGAGCAGAGTGGGAGAGATTTGGGCGAAATGCTGCAGCCCCTGATGTAGCCCAGGCTGACAGTACATACCCCTATGATGGATTAGTGCAGCTGGCAAATTACATCTTTCTAATTGTGCTTTGCAAAGTGCGTTACAATGTATCACTCTTACTTTAATCTCGGCTAAACACAGGGTTGATATTTGATGCAGGAAAGAAAGGGCTGGACAAAGCACACGGCTCAAATTCAACTCAGGGAATTAATTTCTAATTTAATTAAAATTTGGTGGAAAGTATGATGAGACACACTTTCTCATTCAAGTGAATGAGAAGGTGTGTCCAAACATTTGACTGGTACTGTACATGTATATCATAAATATCAAGGATATTTCCACATTATCACAACATGGGTTTTAGTTTTGCCAATTTGGTCAACATAATCACTAAATTCATAGCTGAGGTCTAGGTCAGATGGTTCAAGAAACACGAGCAATCAGATGATCAGACAGGTTGCAAACAATCCCCCCGGATAGACTAGACTAGACACTAGATGTCACTCAAACATAACTACAAATCGTTTTTATCACATTACGACCTATTGTGTCATTTTTCTTGGGAGGACAGTCTCCAGTTTACAGACCCACTTCCTGCCTCAACATTGACCTACTTTACTTAAGATGAGATGAGATAAAATATTGATCCCCGAGGGGATAAAAAATAAATATTTAAATAAAATAAGCAATTAAAGAAACCAGAGAGTCAACATTAAAAAGCTCTGTACATACTGTATAGCCATTACAACATCTCAGACTACAGAAGTGAATTGTGCAAATACTCCAGTGGTGCAACTCCCGCAGCCATGATGTATGAATGATATGATATATATATGATATAGGTATGAATGACAAGTGCAATATACATAATGATGTAATGTATATAAGTATATAATAAATGTTATATATATTCATATAAGTACATAGTATAACATACACTGATTTGCCAGTTTATTAGGTACACCTAGATACAACTAATCCAGTATCTAACCACTTTTGTTTCTTGACCTGTGTTGGCCCTTGACCCTTAGTTGTAGTGAGATTAATTAGCCACTTTTATAGCTTTAGAGTTCCACTTTCAATTTTTAAGAGAAATAATGTTATTTCTTCTTTGCAAAGTTACATAGCTTTACATTAACAAATGAAGGGGGTTTGAAATGCAAACAAAACAAATGAGTTTCAAATGCAGAAATATTATCTTATTGCAATACTGTGATTCTCCGTTAAAACAATCCACATAAAATTCAGCACCTCCCAAACCAATCAGACCCATCTTTTTCAAAATCCAGTGTGCTCTCAGGTTTCCAGGGCCTCCTCCTACTGGATGGTAATCACAGGCAGGGTCAGTTGAGGTCAGGCCTGTCAGAGTGGCTCCCAGGAGAAGCTCCCAAGGCTAAAAATCCAAACTATTTTTGAATTCAACTGGGGGCTGAGGTTGAGACCAATTTGAGAATGACTGTAGCACAGGAAACTAATTAGCTAATGGCATGTAGGTGGAGTTTGTTTAAAGTGCTCCACAAACAAACAAGTTTATCTGACATTAAAGAAAAGCGGTGTTGTTCTCAACACACATGGTGTGTATATGTTGACAGGCAGCTAAACACCTTTCCTTCATCAGGACTCTGGAGGCATTTATGTAGTATCCAACAGGTTTATTAACAAGAAGAAAGGGTGACACTATAAAGAAAACAAAAATACAGTCCAGAGATTCATATGCTTAACGGCTTGATTCCACCTGGTCACGTTCCGGCTGCAACACAGCCACCAGAGCTGGCCACTCTAGTCAATGCTTGTGATTCCACCAGACACAGCATGTTTCAAGAGCATCTTAGAAGTGGCTCTCTGCTCCACTCTGCTAAAAATATGCAATTTTCAAAATAAAACCAAGTCCTGTGAAGACTTCCGATCATATATCACATCACTACATCAACATTACGTTATAACCAGTGCCACCAGGCCAGAAGTCAACCAGTTAGAGGATATTTGTCACCATGGATGACAGGAGGTTCGTCTTGGAAGAGGAAAATTTTATGAAAAAGATTTTATGGCACCACTGCTGCCATAACTGCCCTGGTCCCTTGCCCACTCTCCAGGTAGAGGGATGGCTCTCTTCTCTCTGGCACTGCCGGAGCAAAATGCTCCACTTCTGAAACACTCCAAGTGGGGTATGAAGCTGTGTGGAGGACGAAACAAAACCGTGTCACAGCCGGAATACAATGCATTTGTGTCCAGTGGAATCAAGGGTTTAATATATGTGTTAAATATAAACTTTCACAAACAAGCATAGACCAATCCAAAATAGCCTGGTTTACCAAACTAGGCTGAAAAACACAAGGAAATATGGTCTGGTAAACATCTCTCTTACAAAGCTAACAAATTTGACATCTTGACCAAAACTATAAATGAAGAATAAATACAAAATGACAAGAGGTATAAGATGTATGCAGATGTCGCTTTACACAGATGAAGTGAAATACTGAACAAAGCTGCTCTCCATGGCATGTGCTCAGTGTTGGGTACAAAAGGGCAAGGTCTGCACACTGTTAAGCTCCCAATTTCATTCTTGTTTTTCTTTTTCTTTTTTTTTTTTTTGAGGCAACATTTTGATCTGTAAGATCTTCCTCAGACTGTGCTCAGTGTTGCCAACTATTTTCAGTTGAAAGTAGGTAAAGCTTGCTCGTAAAGTTGCTGGATGTTGGTAGATGGTATCACGTACTAATTTGCATATCATATATATCATACATTTAAAAAATAAAAGTAAAGAGTCAAACTGGAAAAAACACACTGGAGTAAACTCACTATCGTAAACTGTAAAAAAAAAACTAACTTAAATAGTCAAGATTAAGGTCAATCATTCAGAATAAAAACAAAGGAGAAGGTAGCCTAACAATGCGAATAAGTGATTGGTCTTTGGGTATGCACATTCGCCGCTCATTCACATCTCTGTCTGGCCAATGATTGGTGCTGCTGCTCTGTCCCACCCGTTGAACACAGTCAGTCCAGAGAGCCACAGCCACATTAGCGCACATTCACTGAGAAATATAGGCAACTCATTTCAAGGAGAGGAATTATGGTCAATCAATCAATCAATCTTTATTTATATAGCGCCATATCACAACAGAAGTCATCTCAAGGCACTTTTCACATAGAGCAGGTCAAGACCGTACTCTTTAATTTACAGAGACCCAACAATTCCCCCATGAGCAAGCACTTGGCGACAGCGGTAAGGAAAAACTCCCCTTTAACGGGTAGAAACCTCAAGCAGACGCCGGCTCTTGGTGGGCGGCCATCTGCTTTGACCGGTTGGGTTGAGAGAGAGAAAGAGAGAGGGAAAGGGGGAGGGGGGACAGAAGAAAAACAATCACAACAACAAACAACAACAAGCACAAGCAGCAACAGCCAGGGAAGGATGCCATCAGGACTGTGAAGGACCGCGAAGGTTCGGCCCGGGAGTCAGGTTTTTCTGTGAGATGAGAAAGCACAAAAAACTCCGGGGAAGAAGCAAAGTTAGTGACATGCATTGATGTTACATGAATGCATACAGATGGAGAGGAGGAGGAGGAGAGAGGAGCTCAGTGCATCATGGGAAGTCCCCCAGTAGTCTAGGCCTATAGCAGCATAACTAAGGGCTGATCCAAGGCGAGCCTGGTCGGCCCTAACTATAAGCTTTATCAAAAAGGAAAGTTTTAAGCCTACTCTTAAACATAGAGAGGGTGTCTGCACCCCGGACTGAATCTGGTAGATGGTTCCATAGAAGAGGAGCCTGATAGCTGAAGGCTCTGCCTCCCATTCTACTTTTAAAGACTGTAGGGACCACCAGTAAGCCTGCATACTGGGAGCGCAGTGTTCTAGTGGGATAATACGGTATTATGAGCTCTTCAAGATATGGTGTGTCCAGAAAGTCGCTAGATTTGTTGCTTTTTTGGGAAAAAAGTAGCTAAGGGGATCTTAAAAGTTGGCAAGTCTAGTAAGTTGCTAAGTGGACTGCATGTGCTCCCACTTCCATTTAGACATACTGTACATCAGCATACCCATAACAGCTACTAGGTGTCACTATTTCAACTTGCAGTAGTTTTAATATAACTATGACAGAACTTTCCCTGACACTCTTAAATGTTGTGAAAAGAATTGAAGTTCTATATCTCTGGTGGGAGAAGACCAGTCTCTGTGATAGGTGATAGAAAGCATTTAGTCCCTTCTTACCTTGCCATTCTTATCTCCAGAAATCAGAAACAGGTTTATTACCAAGTAGGTTTGCACATAAAAGAAATTTGCTTTGGTGTTGCGGTGCGTAACAATCAAAAACACAAGGTAAGGCAACTACTACCAAGATCATAAATGGTTTAAACAAACTTTAAACTAGAGACCAGTTTTTTTTTTATCTAAAACACTTGAACATGCTGTACTTACCCAAGTCTCTCATTTTCAGAACAACTTGCTTGATCCCAACCAGTCTGGCTTCAAGAGTGGTCACTCTACTGAGACGGCTCTGTTGGCAGTTCTAGACTATGCAGCTCTGGAGATCAGTGAGAGTGGAAAATAAGTCATCAGTTCTCATCCTGCTTGACCTATCTGCTGCTTTCCAGAATGCACTTTTAAAACACTGCAGAGTATTCAGAAAGCAGTGGCACATCTTGTGTTCAACCAACCTAAACAAGCTCATGTCACACCGTTATTCATCTCCCTCCACTGGCTCCTGGTGGCAGCTTGCATCAAGTCCAAAGCTTTGATGCTTGCCTTCAAGGTGACCAATGCAATGGCACCCTCCTACATTGAGTCACACATTAGGCCTTATGTCCCCTCCCGTCCACTCCTGCCACAAATGAATGACGTCTGGTAATACTATCACTGCCTGGTACCAAGTCACGATCCAGACTCTTCTTGTTTGTGGTTCTGCAATGTGGAATGAGCTACCCAGGTCCATACAGTCTGCTGACTCCCATGGTGCATTCAAGAAACGCCTGAAAACTCAGCTCTTCTGTGAACTTCTCAATGTTGATTGTTGCACTACTTTCTTTTTGTTTATGGTATTCCTTATGGACTTGTCTACTCCCAGTTGTTTCTTACGGTAATAATTAGAAAAAAAAAACAAAAAAACTTCTGTCTAGTACTCTCACTTGTACCTAGTCAGCTACTTGAGAGTTTGAACCAACCTCTAACGCTTGATTGTCTTGCCTCGCTTGTAAGTCTATTTGGATAAAAGCTTCTGCAAAATGACAAAATGTAAATGTGAGTAAAATATTCTAAGTGAGTGAAAAGAGCTGTTTGAGTTTAAAAGGTATTGCACAAGATATTGACTGGGATTGTGCAAATGTTCACACTATAAACAGTCATGTGCAAATGTAATAATATAAAGAAATGTGTTAATGTAACACACCATGTTGTATGTGATGGGTTCACAGATGAAGAAATTATGACATTTTTATATTAATATAATGTGTAGTGTCCAGGGGTGGGATAGAATCTATGTCAGTGGGGGTCCCATGCCTTGCTGATGAGACTAGCTGCAGTCAGGAATTTTTTTTCTTGTCATGTGAGGTCTTCTTGTCAAGAAGCTGAGGTCTATTAAGACCTCAGCCTCTTGTCAGAGGAGAGTGTTTTAAAAAAGTTTAGTTTATGTCTGGGGTGGGAGCCCAGACATAAACTATGATCTTTCCTGCTTGCATCAGGGTCCTGGAGGCATACAGGTCCTGGAGGGATGGCAGGATGCAGCTGATCACCTTCTCAGCACAGTGGATGATACATTGGAGTTTGACCTTGTCCTTGGGAGTTGCTCCATCATTGCCTTTGTCAAGCTGAATTTCTTCAGCTGCCGCAGGAAGTACATCCTTTGCTGAGCTTTCTTGGCGAGGCTGCTGATGTTCTGCTCCCACTTGAGGTCCTGGGTGATGATGTTTCATCTGAAGCGGAAGGAGTCCACTGTGTTGACTAAAGAGTCACACAGGGCGATGGGGACGGGGAGGGGTGGGCTCTTTCTGATATCCAGAACCATCTACACTGTCTTCAGAGCATCAAGCTCCAAGTTGTTTTGTCCACACCAATCCACCTGATTAAGACATAACAGTACTAATAACTGAACATCTGAACATCAAATTTATACACAAAAAACCATTTCCAATACAGTTTTTAACACAGTTTAAAAATATTATAGACCTTAAACGAGACAAATCATTTATGGAGTCAACCAGTGTGAAAAATTAACCAAAATAGTGGAGACGTGTAGCCCATCGCTAATGTTACTAACTAAAATTAATCAACAGAAAGTCAGTCAGTGGTTGCTACCCTCATAAAATCAAGACAAACAAACTCTTTCACCACCTGTTTTTCTCTCATACTTAAACTGAAATTATCTCTTAGCATTAGCTGATGAATTACAGCAATTTCTGAGTTTTTGACATATCACTAACCTGAAATAGGACAGGACAGAAACATGAGACAGAGAGATGTGGCTTGCTGCTGCTGAATCGTCCTCAGTTGTGAGGAGAAGCTGTGCATGCTCCTGACTACAGTCACTGGGGCAAACCACAGTCTCGCACTGCCACTTGTTTTTGAAAAACTGCTGTAGCAGACCAATTATTTTGATTTAAAACTAGATTATTCCTTTTTTTAAAAAAAAAAAAAAAGAAAGAAAAGACAGTATAAAAATAAAATGCTGATTCTCTTTCAAACACACTAAACCAAACAATTTCATTTACCAAAATATGATCACACTTTAGTGGGCGTCACAACTGCAATAGTACAGCAAAATAGGAGAATTAAATGTGGACTCTTAAACATTAGATCTCTGTCATCTAAAACCACATTAGCAAACGATCTAATCTCAGATTATCATATTTATTTATTTTGTCTCACTGAAACCTGGCTGTGTCATGAAGAATAAGTCAGCCTAAATGAATCCACTCCCCCCAGTCATATTAATACTCACATTAATACTCACATTCCTGGACACTGTCCGAGGAGGTGGAGTTGCAGCCATTTTCAACTCATGCCTAATAATCAACCCTAGACCTAAATTTAAATATAACTCATTTGAAAGCCTTGTTCTTAATATCTCTCACCTAACCTGGAAAACTTTACCACTAATTCTATTTGATATAGTCTATTGTCCTCCTGGCCCATACTGTGAATTTTTATCTGAATTCTGAGAATTATGAGTTTTTATCAAACTTAGTCCTTAGCACAGATAAAGTAATTATAGTAGGTGATTTCAATATTCATATGGATGTTGATGATGATAGTCTTAGCACTGTGTTTATCTCAATATTAGACTCAATTGGCTTCTCTCGAGTGTAAATAAACCCACTCACTGTCTTAATCACACCCTCGATCTTGTTCTGACTTGTGGCATCGAAATTAAACATTTAATAGTTTTTCCACAAAGTCCTATTTTATCAGACCATTACTTGATAATCTTTGAATTCCTATAACTGGACTAAATGGTAAATGGACTGTACTTGCATAGCGCCTTTCTAGTCTTCCAACCACTTAAAGCACTTTTACACTACAAATCATTCACACACAGTCATAAGCTGAATGGCTACCATGCAAGGTCCCAACCAGCCTATCAGAGGAGATCTAATTATTCACACGCTGATGGCACAGCCATCAGGCACAATTAAGGGTTAAGTATCTTGCCCAAGGACACATTGACATGCGGACTGGAGGAGCCGGGAATCGAACCGCCAATCTTCCAGTTAGTGGACGACCCGCTCTACCTCCTGAGCCACAGCCACCCCAAATGACTACACGCCATTAGACAAAAATGTCTTCACTAGATGTCCATCTGATAGTGCTGTGGCTAAATTTAAGGAAGTAATTCCATCAGTATTGAACTCAGTGCCACGTCTCAATACTACAGAGGACTCTTATGCTAATTTTAGTCCCTCCCAAATTGATAATCTTGTTGATAGTGCCACAGGCTCATTGCAAATAGCACTTAACTCCATCACCCCTTAAAAAGGAAAATAATAAAACATAAGAGGTTAGTCCTGTGGTGTAACTCCTAAACCTGCAAAATAAAGCAAACATCAAAAAAATTTTAAAGGATTTGGCGTTCCACCGAACTAGAAGAATCTCACTTAGTCTGGCAGGATAGTCTTGAAACATATAGGAAGGCCCTCCGTAATGCCAGAACCGCTTATTACTCATCATTAATAGAGGAGAACAACTTTATGAGCTTCTTTAGTGATAAAATTCTATTACAAAAAACCTCATGCTCAACAGGCAGTGATCCCCAAACACAGGAGCCTTAGAAACAGCTGTAAAACCTGATATATATTTATACTGTTTTTCTCCGATTGACTTTCCTGTACTAACTTCAATGATCTCTTCATCTAAACCATCAACCTGTCTCTTAGACCCTATCCCAACTAGGCTGCTTAAGGAAGTCTTACCCTTAGTTAGCACTTCTTTACTAGATATGATCAATCTGTCTTTAGTAACAGGCTATGTACCACAGTCCTTTAAAGTAGCTGTAATTAAACTTCTTAAGAAGCAAACTATTGATTCAGACATTTTAGCCAACTATAGGCCTATATCTAATCTTCCCTTTCTCTCTATATATATATTTTCATTGTTATGCCGATGATACCCAATTATATTTATCAATGAAGCCAGATGAAAATAATCAGTTAACGAAACCCCAAGCATGCATTAAGAACCAAAAGACCTGGATGACAAAACTGAAGTTATTGTGCTTGGCCCTAAACACCTTAGAAACACATTAATTTATGATATAGCTACTCTAGATGGCATTACCCTGACCTCCAGCACCACTGTAAGGAATCTGGGAGTCATCTTTGTTCAGGATATGTCCTTTAACTCCCACATAAAACAAATTTCAAAGACTACCTTTTTTCACTACGTAATATTTCAAAAATCAGGCATATCTTGTCTCATAAAGATGCAGAAAAAATAGTCCACGCATTTGTTACTTCCAGGCTGGATTATTGCAATTCATTATTATCAGGCTGCCCTATCAAGTCTCTAAAGACTCTCCAGCTGGTCCAGAATGCAGCCGCATGTGTACTAACAAAAACTAGAAAAAAAGACCATATTTCTCCCATCTTAGCTTCGCTGCATTGGCTTCCAGTAAAATCTAGAATTGAATTTAAAATCCTTCTCCTTACCTACAAAGCTGTTAATGGTCAGGCACCATCATATCTTAAAGAGCTCATAGTACCCTATTACCCCACTAGAACACTGCACTCCCAGAATGCAGGTTTATTTGTGGTTCCTACAGTCTCCAAAATTAAAATGTGAGGCAGAGCCTTCAGCTATCAGGCCCCTCTGCTGGAGAACAACCTTACAGATTTGGTCAAGGGGGCAGACACCCTCTCTACATTTAATAGTAGGCTTAAAACTTTCCTTTTTGATAAAGCTTATAGTCAGGGCTGTCCAGACTCGCCTTGGATTAGCCCTTAGTTATGCTGCTATAGGCCTAGACTGCCAGGGGACTTCCCATGATGCACTGAGCTCCTCTCTTCTCCTCTTTCTCTGCATCTGTATGCATTCATGTACCATCAATGCATATTACTAACTTTGCTTCTTCCCCGTTTTTGTGCTCTCTCGTCTCACAGGAAAATCCAGAATCTGAATTGTGGGCCATGGCCGTGGGTATGGTGTAGGGATGGTCCTGTGGGTGTCCTACCTTGACACCTTATCTGGCTATTATTGCTACAGTGGAAACCACTTATAGTGATCAATTCTGTCCAGGTCAAATTGATCACTATAAGCGGATGGTTATTATTATTTTTTTTTTCTTTTTCTTAATTTCTCATGCAGATTATCATCTAATTGACATTTGTATATTTATTGCATGAATATAAAGTAATGAAACGGGAAGCTTTGCTATTTACTGAATTTTACTGACTGTTTCAAAATACAGTAAGGCAGTTTCAAACGCTTGTTTTGCTGCTGCATCTTGGCTCGTTTTTGGCAGTTTGTCATAAGCTTCAAGGAGACTACATTTTTCACTGAGAGAATATGATTTTTTCCTTTCCTTTTTCCCGTCATGATTTCAATGTGCACACAGCACCAGCCTCAGGTCACCAGCTGGCAGCAGACGGGTTGTGCGTTGTGCATTTAGGCGGTGAGGGTGGGTGCCGCAGGGGTGCCGCAGCGAGAAAATTGAACCAGAATCAACTTTTGGAGAAACGCAACCTGTAACACTGTACAACCCTGCCATGAGGGAAGACGAAAACATTACTGGTAAGAGGGTAGGACATTTGATAACATTAAAAGTAAAGTAAGGCTTTGCTGATGGATGAGGAGAGAAAGCAGCGGTAGTAAGAAAGCAAGTGAATGAGAGGAATAAAATGTTATCTGCTGATTGTTTCATGGCAGTTACAAATAAACATGTCCACAACCACACCCCGCACCTCTGCACAACCCTGTGGAGGTGTGATGCAATGCGTGATGATGTTGCTGCAGCTGCTAAATACACATCATACATGTACTATGGGAGTAAGGTAAAAAGAAAATAGAATTGCCATAGTTCTAATTTTTTTCTATATGTTTTCATGTATGAAAAGATCCAAAATGAACACTGTAAGCAGACTACTTGATTACTATAAGCAAATATTACACAGCATTTGTATAGGAATGATTCTGTCCCGAGCTTTTTGATACATATAAGCGATTGATTACTGTAACCATGACCACTATGAGTGGTTTCCACTGTGTTATTATAGTATTATTATATTATATTCTTACTAGTCATATCTCTATTATTATTATCATTGTTATTGTTATTATTGTTATTATTATGCTTCTCTGTGTCTCTCTCCCCCATCTCCCCCTTCCTTCCTTTCTCTCTCAAGTTGACCGGTTAAAGCAGATGGCTGCCCACCTAGAGCCCGGTTCTGCTTGAGGTTTCTTCCCGTTAAAGGGGAATTTTGCCTTGCCGCTGTCACCAAGTGCTTTCTCATGGGGGAATTATTGAGTCTCTGTAAATTAAAGAGTATGGTCTTGACCTGCTCTGTGTGAAAAGTGCCCTGAGATCACTTTTGTTATGATTTGATATATATAAAACTGAATTGAACCGAACTGTAGACGGTGTCATCTCCACCAGAAATGAGCCCAGTGAGGGTGGAGAAAGGATGCAGCCTTTAGGGGAACCAGTGCTGATGGTCAGGGAGTCAAAGAAGTATTTCAAGCTTCACATGCTGCTTCCTGTCAGATAGGAAGTCTGTGATCCACCTGCAGGTGGAGTCAGGTACATTCAGCTGGGAGAGCTTGTCCTGCAGGAGAACTGGGATGACAGTACTGCAGGCCACAAACAGGATCCTGAAGAGTCCAGATGTTGGAGGATGAAGTAGAGGGCCACGTTGACCGCCTTGTCTACAGACCTGGTGGCTCTGTAGGCAAACTGCAAGGGGTCCAGAAGTGGGTTGTTGATGGATTTGAGGTGGAACAGGACTTCATCACCACAGAGGTCAGTGGGATGGGTCTATAGTCGTTAAGTCCTGCACAAGCCCACCAGCATGTTTTCCTCTCCACACTGCCTGGCCAAAGGCAAAGGCACCTTTGACCAAAATGTCCAATAATTCCACAGATTAGGCGAGAAAAGTGGGAAATAAATCCACAGGAGTTGTTTCCCTGATATCCATAATCTCTTACATGGTTTAAGAATCCCAGGTATTGAAGGAAAACACTGAATTACCAAACAAAACAAAATAGAAGGCCCAGCATTTACAATTGATTCCTGTGAACTCAATGTCTCAGCCAAGAAGAATCACTGTGGGGGCTTTTTAGTCAATGTCTGGGATAAGATGTACCAGAGTGACACTGCTTTATACCTTTACCAGGCAAATCTTGGAGCACAACCTGCAATTCGAGGTGATCTGATTTGGTGGTAGGATACTCTCCACCAAATTTATGCTCTGTCTCAGAGTTGCTTTTTCTTTAGTCCATGGAGCTGGTTCTTGGTGGAGATCCTTATTGAGGTTTTCATTGCCAAATTCAGAACACTGGACCTTGGCCTTTCAGTGCTTTGCAAAATGTAATGAAGAGGCACAGCACCTAAAGAAAATTGTTCTCTTTTAAGAGCTGCTCACATTCTTTAATGGGTTCCTCCCAAAAAGCAAAATATTTACAAGGGGATGAGTTTTGTTTATTGTAGTCCTTTGATTTTTTGAGAATCCAGAGATCTCTCTCTGTCTGTTCAATTTCCGGGGGGGGAAATATGAATCATATTTGATATTAGCCTGACGGCTCACAAAGCCAACAAGGACATTGAAAGGTTTGTAGCTTGCACCAATTGATGACCCCTTTTCTTGCAAATTGAATCGCAACTTCTGTACAGTTGGGTTTACACCTTTTGCTGTGTCAAGGAAGGAGAGACCAGGAAGGTCTCCTTCAGTCTTAACAGACTGGAGTTCCATTAGTAAGTCACTTAATTTTCTCAGCTTTGAATAATCTCTATTTGTTATCTTTGTAAAATGTAAATCCTTCAGAACAGAACATCCTCTATCACTTTGCTCTAGTCTCTCCCATATCATTTGCAGTCCTGCTTCTGGGAGATTGATGTGTATGGCTCAAATCTGCTCAACATTTTTCAGCTCTTTTCCAAGCTAGTTAAACAACATATCCATCTCTCCACTTGCCATCAGAGCTAAACCTCTAGTTGCATTTTGAAAGGAGAATTTCCAGGTTCTGTAATTCTGGAGTTTGTTTGTGTGATCATTATAGTTGTCTAATAATGCTTTTTGTGACCACTATTATGAACATCTCCTCTAATGTGAGGTCATATGGAGAGAAGGAAGTGGCTGACACATTTTGAACTTTAGTGAGATGGTCAGGAGTAAAACTTGACTCTAGAGAATGATAGCAGTCCCTTATGTTGATGTGTGGAGCTTGAATGTTGTGATTGTGACTTACATTTGGAGAAGGACCATCCGCTGGATGTGCTTTCCCTGTTACCAGGTTCTTCCTGGATTTCTACAGATTTTGCCTGGTCAATGATATACTGTTAAGTGTGTTGTCCAGTCTCAGGAGGAGTAGGGCCTAATGTATAGCCTATATGTCCTGATGACCCTCATCGGGACTCTGGAGGCAATTATGTCGTAGCAATTATGTAGTAATAAACCTATGTAGTAGGTTTATTAATGAGAAGAATGGGTGAAACTATAAAGAAAACAAAATACAGTCAAAAGAACCATAGGCTTAATTGTGCTTTAAATATAAATTCTCACAAATAAGCAGTAATGAGAATGAGACCAACAAAAATAGCCTGGCTTGCAAAACTAGTGTGAAACACATCAGGAAATGTTGCCTGATAAATATCTCACATACAAAGCTTAAAATGTGGCACATAGACCAAAACAGCAAAAATTTACATGATGAATAAATACAAAATGACAATAGATACAGAGGATGCGAGAGATAAATGCAGATGTTGCTGATTTACACAGATGAACTGAAACACTGAACATAGCTACTTTCCATGGCATGTGATCCCATTTCCTGGTTAAAGCTTAGACAGGAGCCACAAGGTATCACCATTTCAACTTGCAATAGTTTTAACATAACTATGACAGAACAACAGCATACCTCTCTGTTGTCTGATGTGCACTAGTGAAGACAATCAGGGTTTTGTGTGTTAGGTTGTTGGAAAGGTGGTACTGCCTGCAGATGGACTGTGTGTGGAAACAATGTGGAGAAACCTTTTGGTAGCTAGTGAGAGATTTTATTTGGCAATACAAAAACACTTATTCGGTCCATTTGATCTTTTCACACGACAATTCCTGTTTCTCTTCCAAGGCGTTTTTGTGGCTCTAAGCCTCGACCCTGCCTGCAATCCTAACACCCGATGTTACTCTTTACTTAAGTGAGTACAGTCACATAGCTTTGACCATAATGTCTCATAAACTGTATTATATGGTCCCACAGCAGTCTAAATAATCTAGGGCTCTTAAAATTATTGTTGTAGAGTGTTCTTTTATAACACAGCTATGTGGGAATATTGTACTGTTACTACAAACAAAAGTGTACACTGACATTTTTGTAAGCTTGCTTGTTAGCTATAACAACTGTTTCTGAGTTGTATGTCATCATGCCGTTCCCCTTGGCACTGACTGCAAACCAAATGTTGTTGTTAATGAATGATGCAGTGATACTAAAAGATGAGACTAGTGGATACATGATAATTAAATATTTGTATTTTTTATTTTTACCATTTCTTTTTAAAAATATTTTCCTATATTTATACATGCATAACAGCAATTACCTACATGTTACAGTACCAGTCAAAAGTTTGGACAAGTACTGTACATGTACTGTACAAGTTAACTTTGGAGGCTGGTGCTTGGTGTGGAGGTGAAGAAATAGAGATAGGTCTGTCTCAACTGTGGAGCTCAACACATTGTGGTGGTAAAAAGTTGCAGTCTTGAAGATTTCAGTCCTGGCTGATTTGGCGACACCTATGGTTACTGGTTGAACCCAAAGCTCCATTCAAAATCACACACCTTGTGTGTCTACTCTGTCAGAAATAAAGCAGAAGAGCTATAGGTGTATTTGTTTTAAGTGCAGACAAACAAATTAAGCTGAAAGGATTCATCATCTTCATGTTGTTTTGATAAAGAAGGTGGAAAAGACAGCAAATAACACTAAATAATGTTGTCTGACACAGTAATACTGGCAAAGACTTTTGCTTTGCACATCAACCCAGTCATGCAAAATGAGAAACCATAATTAGACGACACATTTGTAATTTGCCTGTTTAGTAATCAAGGGGCCATAAGTTATCATTTGGTGTAGCTATGCCTCTTGCTCTTGGCCAATTACATTTAGCCATGGAGGAGGGCTGGTGGAGGTTAAAGGCTCAATATGCAACTTTTCCTCTTGAGGTAATAAAGTGTAGGACATCACACAACTGATGGTGCAGTGTGTCCGAAACATGAAAATAGGTGAAAAATCTCTAAGCTCACTAGATCACAGACAGTAACACATTTATTATAAATCCATTCCTGTTTGAATATGAAACATTCAGATATTTCAGCTATTGGAATGTTGAACACGCTGCAGCTGTGGATGGATGAGGGTAAAGGTGAAAGCTGCCTCTTTTGAAACATCATGTGACATGTAGCTGAGGCGTGAGCCAGTCACCTGGAAGGGTTGATGGGTCACACTGGTCACGGCTGTGTGCAGACAGACATGTCCTGGGAGCACTCACCTCTAAGTGTTGAGCTCCACAGTGGAGACAGACCTATCCCTATTTCTTCACCTCCACACCAAGCACCGGCCCCCATTTATCAAAGCCAAGTCTTGGCCCAAGCTACTGACATACTGGGACTGCAGTTGTCATCTAGGCCATACATTATGTCAGTTAAAGCTGTTTTTTATTAGCTGGATGATAGATAGTTCTTTAATTGTTTTTTGTTTTTTTTTCTCCTCATGTGAGAAAACATGGGCTTGAACGTGGGAATGTGTGGATTCTGGTGTTGCTATGTTTGGATAGAAAAATGGGAAAGTCTTACAGTACGTTTGACAGGATTTCTAATGTGGTGAAATACAGAAAGCGGATAGCACAGTGAAGCGTATCCTGTTACTGGGAAACAGTTTTAGTTCAACATGTAACATATAAGGCTTTATGATGAATAAACAACTTAATTAGTGTTTGGTGGTGAGTCTCTCAGGACTGTGGTGGTAAAAAGTTGTGGTGCTCTGACATAAGTCATGAGGTGAGAGGTGAAGGTTTATTCGGAGTGCTTCAGATTTTAGGAAGCACATCATCAGGATATTTCAAAACACTTAAGGCTAATGGAGTGGTTCCTAATCTTTTTGGTTTGTGACCCCTTATGATTAAGAAATGTCTACTTATGACCTATTGTCATCAATTGCATATGTCTATGGGTTGTGACCACTTCAACCAAAGAATAGCAGGGCTGTAGTCTTACATAGCCAGACCTATCTCCAGTTCTCCATGCTTTGTTTTAGCACTGTGCCAGTGCTGGAGAAGGTCTGGCTGAACCCATTATCATTCTGCTATAGAGTGAAAAAATACTCTGGCTTGTTTATATTCTTTAAATCAATCACAATCATCTTGGGTAGAGTGCCAAAATGTAGCGACAGTGCCCTTGCAAAATAGTGGTAGCAGGAACATGTTTTGGTGTAACCTTTGCACGTAGGGAGGCAAGCCCTGGCATTAAAAATAAATGTGATAATAAGTTATTTTGCTAGTGTTAAATTGCACACAATACAGTAACGTAATCTATAGAAATTAGATAATTAGCTAGATAGATAGTTAATCGTAATTTGCTCTTACCAATTGATCACCATATGTCACCATATGTACTTCGTCCACAGCGATCCCCTACAATTGCTCTCAAAACATAGTCATTTGCAGGATGGCTCTACACCTATCTTTGCCAACAAATGTTTCAGGAGATGCATATACAGTGGAGTACTGGCCAGCAGCTATTTTCTCCTACATGTCTGGATCTTGCCTGGCACATGTCAGCTACCCCCCTTGACTGCAGGGTTTTCACCTGGTCCTCCATTATTGTGCCCAAGGGGGATAATACAAAACCATGGAATTTTCATGCCATGTGTCTGTGTTTACCCTCGCTAGCTCACTCCAGACCAGTGGAGGCTGGTCCATAGAGGCAGAGGATGTTGCTACTCTTCTATTTTTTGAGAGGCAAGAGGGAGATCAAAATAAAAAAAGAATATTTGGTTGAAATAAACCATTACCAAATCTCAGTATTATTTATATAAAATATTTTTTCTCTCTTTGGAAAAAATCCATTATTGAAATTCTGATTAATATGCTTCAACAGCGACACCTGCAGGGCAGGAGGAGAAAGGGCAGTGTGTGAGTGAAGTGGTGGTGAGGGGCAGTGGGGGATAGTGGGGGGGAGTGGGGGACAGAGGAGGACGGGTGCCTGCTGTCCTCCGCAGGGCGGGCTCTCTTACATCAATTTAATGTACTTCATTTATTTTCATGCTAATCTATGATTAGCCAAGACACTTAAAATGACGCTCCAAGGGAGGACGTCCTCCTTAACCAATCAACAACCAGAATACAATATTGACATCGTGTAACATCTGGTACAGATAATGTACTTTTTACAAGCAGGATCATCAGAGTAAAATGTGTCAATATTCATACTCGTGCACACATTGTTCCGTGATAGGCCAGGCAGCCACACATAGAGCTCCTCCCCTACACAGAGCCTATACAAAGTTCACTGCTGCTGCACCACACAACACAATCTTGCCATCATCATAGCCACTTTGTCCACAGTGATTAACAGCTTGCAAATCTCACTGCTTCTACAGCAGTTACTCATGCATTTTACTTCATACTTTTGTAGCAACCACCCATCAGAATTATTTCACGGCCCACCTGTCAAGAGTTAATACATGTTTCTCACATTTAACACCCACAATCTTCCAATAATCTAATCACAATCCCCCTAAAAAACCTTCGCAATGTGAAACCAACCTCCGGGAAATCTATTGGTGTGTCTCAGAGCCGCCAGTGTTTTTGGTCAGTGGAGGGGAGTTATGCCAGCTTTACCTTCAGCATCAAAGTGTGTGTCATTGTAGCCAACTCATAAGCCAACATAAGCCTTGTCTCTGGAGTCTGTGTCAGGAGGAGGAATAATCCGGTGGATGTATGTATTTCCCAGTCGGAGTTTCTGCTATTTCAATTTTGATTTCCTGGTTTTGCTTTGTGGGGATCCACGGTTAAACCCGCAGCTGACTTTTGAGTTGTCTTTCTTTTATGTTTGTGAAACTGGACTGAACCTAACTTTTTTAGTGTTGTGGGGAAAACAAAATAGATTATTTACTAAGTAGATCTCTCTCTGAACTCTAAGACTGTGGGATGACTTACACATGACACACCCCAGTATTGCTTTGCTTGCTTGATTTAATACACCTATTGAAAACTGGATTGAGTTGTGGTCTAATTGTCTCATCATTCTTCTTGTTGCTGAAAATAGTTCTTTATAACTCTAGCTGTATGCTTGGGGTCATTGTCATGTCGTGAATAAAATTGGGACCGATCAGACACCTCCCTGATGGTATTGCATAATGGATAAGAATCTAAACATCTAGGGTGCCTAAAACTTTTGCACAGTACTGTATATGTCATTGCTACTTGCTATTTGCTTTATAATTTATAATTATTACCTGTCAAATGTGACTCTGACTCGCACCCCTCTTCATTTAATAGTGTCAACCCTGCTACACTTTGTGTATGTGTTGTTTTCATTGATTCACTGACATTTAGTCATTCGGGTTTATTAAAAACTTGTGATCAAAAACGTTAATCTGAAGCTCAATTCTGAGGCTGTTCCATAAATAGTTTTCTGATAAACAATACATTTAGCAACTTCTTATCAACTTAAAATACCAACTTCCGGTTAAACACCACCCACTTCTGGTTTAATCCAGTCCCACTCCAAGTACGAACACAGATACAGATAATTTAGTTGGTTGAACAGATACAGATACAGATACAGATACAGATACAGATACAGATAATGGTGTACTCGCTTATCCCCACAGTCTACATCTTGTGAGTCAGACTACCCGGGCTGAAACAATTAAGCAATGTATCAAATGACTGATTGACAGAAAATTAATCCTCAACAATTTTGGTAATCAATTAATTATTTGGGTCATTTATCAAGGAAAAATGCTTAACATTAGCTGTCACCAGCTGACACTGAAGCACCCAAATGATATTCAGCCATCATTAATTTTATTATTTACATGTGACATGTCAAAATGTCTTCTGTGATAAAAGCCTATTAATAGTCTACACTACCTACCCAGCACCAAGCAGCAGACAAAGTTAGCAACTAGCTGGTGAACATAGTGGAGCCTTTAGCAGCTAAAGAGCCAGATATTTCCCTTAAGAGCTGGTGGAGACCGAAACAGAGCTAAAAGCAGAGTGAATATTGGACTTACATTCACCAGGTGAACAAACACAGGACTCTGAATGAATGCTAATATTGCTCTGTGTCTGCTGGGTGTGTTAATGGACAACTGTTTCTAATATGTTCACTGTAACGCCTTTTTAAGGTCATAATACTGTATAATTGCCACGTGTATGATTGCCCAAATCCATGTAATTCAACACAAACTACTATTTTCCCTGCTGCATGAAGTTGGTAATCTGACGCACCAGATGGTTTGTTACACAGAACAATCTGAAAAGTCATCCTTAGAAACTGTTTGGAAAAGGGCAGGCACTTTCAAAAAATACCTTGCAGGTGATTGGATGAACCATCTGGCTATCACCATCTATCGCCATCTTACCTTGTGAGGCAGCTGGATTCGGGAGATCACGCGATCACGAGAGAATCCTCATTGGACGTTGACTGGTCCGAACCACCAGTGGTTTGGACACAAGCATATAATTTGAAGCTGGACAAGATGGATTCTCACGTGATCTCATGATCTCGTGAATCCAGCTGCCTCATAAGGTAATGAAGTTGGGTATGGAAGATAAGACTAGTGGTTGACAAAGTTCCAGTATGTTGAAAACTAGGACCTGGATTTCCATGTACTTGCTGTTGGTATTTATGATTCCCAGAGAATGAATCCTGATGATGTTGGTGACCCTGTGACCCTAGCACCACAATCATTTTAATATTTCCCCAAGTGCACATAAATAAGAGACAGATGGGGTGCACATAAATAAATGTCACTACACATTTGTACATCATTTATAAATCAAACATATTTGCAAATGTCAAGTTATGCATTTTTAGTATAAGTCCTGATTCATTGTCTGTCAGTTTTCATGCTATTCTTGACAGCTTGTACACACTGAGACATACTCATAGGCCAACTAAGGTACTGTTAAAGAATTATTCCAGTTTAATAGTAGTTCAGTCTTACTTTTGTAGTCATGTCCATAATTTCTATTTCATAATTGTTGAGATCTGGAAATATAGGGGCATCATCAAAGCTAAGTCACAGGTAAAGAATGTAGGATAAAGTCCCTGCATGTTTCGAAGGCAGAAAGCACAAGCCTTAAACAACTGACCAGCTCTTTCTTCAACACCACAGGAAAGCTGGCCAATAAAGTGAGAGTCCCAAACTCCTCCTGACCAGACCATCTAAACAAGCTCCTGCAAACAGAAAGGATCAGATAAGGAACCCCCATCTCCTGCATGGTCACCAAACCAGACCACTGACCCAAACCATCTTTGATCTTTCAAGCTACAAGATCTGACACGATAGGAAGACCAATTCACACCCCAGTGTGAATTGATAGTACCATTTGGATAAAAGACCCCCACCATTGGTTATCATAACTCATCTCTAAGAGCCAGTCACACACAGAGACGAGCTGGCATCAACTT
Source organism: Thunnus thynnus (assembly GCF_963924715.1). Taxonomy (NCBI): domain Eukaryota; kingdom Metazoa; phylum Chordata; class Actinopteri; order Scombriformes; family Scombridae; genus Thunnus; species Thunnus thynnus. The sequence continues at coordinate 29,854,946 of NC_089532.1, read as the reverse complement.
TAATCCCACTGTGGAATTTGATTTTCAAGACTTGAGTGACCAACCCAAGAACTGATCACTGGACAAACCAGCATTCACACTCTCTCTCTCTCTCTCTCTCTATCTCTCTCTCTCTCTCACACACACACACTCACACACACTCACACACACCTTTAAATGGCATGGACCCCTGCCATTTGCAGTCAGACCAAAGACCAGAGGACTGTAAAATCCATGGATTAGTTTTAGATTTTGTCTAAGGACAATTATTGTTGTATGTTGATATGTGTGTATCATATGTGTGTTGTTATGTACTTTGGTTAGACTTTTATCCCACTGCCTTTAAGCCAAGACATGTACCATGAACATAATCCCATCATCCATGATAACCCTATCATGTTTAGTATCATTCTGCTTGTTTCACTGTCAGAACACTAAAGCTACAATTCTAATTGCAAAATTAGGAATCAATCATTGTAAATACTTTGTTTAATGGAGTAACCATATTCAGGAACTGCACCCGCCTGTCTGTGGACAGGGGGGGACTGACTTTACTCCCCCAGAACTTTGCCACGCCTGGGATTGGCCAGGAGGCACCTTCTGGGTGAGCAGACTGCAGCAAGATCCAGACTCCAGCTCCTCACCCCAGCACATCGGACTCCATTCTCAACAAGAAGACACCCCGGGGAGCAAGCAAGTAGTCCTACAAAACCCTCATCAACTTGCTTAAACCCTGGTGCTTTCATAATTTGTAATTGCAATTGGCAATTCAGAACTAAGCTGTGGTACCGTTGATTTGACTCGCTGCTTCCCGGGCATCAGTCATCTCATCTGTTTATCAGGTTTCTCATACTAACTACACAATAGATAACTCTGCATTATGCATTTCAATCATTTACTAGCCATAGCCTTGTGTACCAGTTTCCCTTTCCCTCTTGTGTCTTGTCTGTAAAATGTTGTAGTGTTAAGAACTTGTCGCTGTAGTATTAGTAATAAATGTGTATGTAACTAAAGTGAACTTGTTTGTGTTTTCTTGTTTTCTTATGAAACAGCTGTCACTCTGGTTACTGGCAGCACAGACTGCAGTCTGCAGTGCAGTTCCGTACACTTCACTACTGAACAGAGTTACACAGAACTGTGCTGAATAATTATCAAATATAAGCTATGTTTTTTTAATGTGTCTACTTATGAAGCCTTGTGGTAGTTCAGGCAGGTGAATAAGTTCATAGTCACATGTCCCATACACCCTCCAATCATGTATATCCATAACCTACCTCTCTCAATAGAAATGCTCATTCACTTTACCTACAACAACACTGAGTTCTGCCCTCACTGCTACACTGCTGCCTGCTTCTGTGTCTGTGTCAAGCCTGCTCAGATTTGTTCCAGAGCATCACATGAGCAGAACCACACCATCAAATTAAAATGCATGTTACCGCAATAAATGTTTAAAACCTTGATGTGAGTATCCTGACTGAACTGTCCATATGTACACTCCCTCTCTCACCTGCTCATGTGTACACTTTCTCTCTCTCTCTCTCTTCCCTGCATGCCTCCATCTCTCTCTGACTTTTTCTTTTCTCTCTCGCTCTCATCTTTAAGTCATTTTAATGATGTTTAAATGTATCATAAAATGACTACATACTTTCATTCCACCATTTCTTTTAGTGATGTAATTTGATCTCAGCAATTTGACACTTAGTTAGTACAATGTTATTATTAGTGATAGGAATAATAAAATAAAACTAAAGCCATGAAAATAAGAACTAGGTTCAGAAAAACTGGAATTATTCTTTAATTCATTCAAATATACTCAAAAACTACAAAAAGTCAGTATTTGCAGTAACACAAGTAATTGTGAGTCTTTTCTCACAATCTTAACATGAATATCTTAACATTTGATATTGTTGGTAGGTATAATTTTCTTCCCATTTGTTCCCTCCTGCTTCCAGTCTCTGTGCTAAGGCCTCCTGGATCCTTGATCTGTCACTGTACTGGACGTAAAGACATGAAATTGACAGTATTGGTCTTCTAGTCTAACTGTGGGTTTGATATAAAGGCTGTATTGTAAACTTTCGGACTACTCCTTTAAGGAGCTGCTTCGCACACTTTTTATTCTGTTTCTTTTGCTTTTCTCTGTGCAGCCATAAATGCGTTATTATTCATGTCATAGTTTGTATAAGGGCATAGCAGTTTTTATAATGCTCTGTAGACATCTCTGCAGCTACTGATGTGATGGGAAGCTGCTTCACTCTCAGCTGCTGAAGCAGAGCAACATGCTGGACCCAGGCTTATTTGTCTGTTACAAGCTCGGCTTTAATTCTGATGTTTTCCAGATGTTACAGATGTTATTACCACATTATTGCTGCTGGTAGAGCCCCAACTGTGAAACCAACCACAACAGGCCCAGCCTCAGTACCAGTGGTGGAAGTGGAAGAGTTTGACTCTGTGTTGTTTCTTTTGGCTACAAGCCACCGGGGGCCTCTCAAGGTTTTAACTGATTTATTTAGGAAATCTGAGACTCCAGCAAAAAGATGATGAGATTTTTCAGTAGCTTGTTGAATGTATAGGGACTCTAATACTTGCATACACAGTATTGGAGTGTTTATATACAGTATATCTGCAGAGCAACATTAATATCCACATAATGCAGGTTTAATACACAGCAACTTACTGCATGTTGAGTGTCAACAAATCCATTCATCTGAAAGTTGTTGTAGCAGCCTAAACAGCAAAATATTGTAACAAATGCAATAACAATGAGTTACAGACTAACAGCATATCACAGATAACACAAAAAAGACAAAAGATCAGGATTAACCCTTATATGCATGCAAACATTCCTATTTACTTTACATATGTTACACAGATTGAGCTACAAATTAAAATAACACTGAGTTTGAAGGGTCATCCTTGACCTTGGAAATAACAGAAAATCTAGTACAACAGTACAGTTGAAATCCCCTCTACTCACTTACCACTTCTTGATACTTTCCTGGAACTATTAATAGCAGAGGTAAGTTTGTGTATGGCACCCACAGATTTCAATTTACTATTACAATTAGCTTATCACGAGTCTTACATTATACTCCTCAATGAACAAATATTTTGCTACTATTGAGTCATAAATTAATGTGCATTATTTGCTTGTTCACAAGCGAATGAAAAGGTGGGACAGCCCAGCGTCCCCGCTGTGAAACACCAGACTCAAGCGAACTGCAATACACAAACAACATACCACACGTGTGTTTATTTAACCCGTGCACTAATATATGCAAATCTGTGCGTCAGCTAGTAAAACTATTTAATATTACTAGAGCTCTAATAACAGCGACCCACCTATTATGCTTTTAATTTTAGAAAATCAAAGTGTTACAGTAAGTGTTCATGAATAAACTATCTTATGAAGAAGGTACCCACACCAGGTCTCGAACTGGAGTCTCCCAGATCATAGACGACTGCGCCACTGAGCCAAAACTTTACTCATCTCCTCATTGCAGGCAGACCTCTATCGATTTATAACCCCATAACACAGAGACAGCACATTGTGTAACATGTAGGGAAGAACTTCAAAGGTAATTATTGCTTTGCACCTTTCATTTATTGACTGTTTTTTACAACCTAACTTTGTGGAAAGGAGAAGGGGAACAACAGGTTATGGAGAGTCCCTTGGGAGCACTTTGCGTGTGTCAGTAGCTCAGCTTTATCTCTGGAAACACCCCCAACTCTGGGAGTGATGTGCATATTAGGAAATGTGCGTCATGTAGCAGGTGGATGTGACTCACCTCGTTGAGACCTGCTGATCCAACCGAGCAGAGGAGAGAGACTGAGATAGCGATCTAACCGACCTACATGACGGTATTTGACACATTTTTTTGTTCTTCCCAAAATAAGTGTTTTGTCTGACTATTATAAAGGCTATGCCTGATATAATATGGCATTAAATTTGTCTAATTACAGCCTGTGTTATCTAATTAAGCTATCATAGGCCCATGATGGTAGCATGAAATGTGGTGTCTAATTTCAGCATAATTTAGGTGTATGGTGTCTAATTAGGGATTAACTGTGTTTGTTTACTGTCTAATAACGAACACACACGAATAAAGAACACATTATTTCTAGTTTTTGCCTAATTTGGTACAAAGTACAGCTTATTACATTTTATTAATGTACTGTAAAATAAAGTGCGACCAAAAATTTCATCACATGGTCTACTTACTTGGTGTAAATTCACTGTTTTCATGGTCTTTCTCAGCAGATGGAATTTCCTCATTTGTCATTTAGCTGGTTTAATTGATATCACATGAGATTAATACGGAATTTCGGTCATGTGAACACCAGACCAAAACCACTCACAGCATCCACTGGAAAGAGGTCAAAGTTCAATGACCAGAGAAAGATCAAGGAGGACATTCACATCCAGCAGCAGAGAGCACCCTTGAACAGAGACACATGTTATCATCTCCCCCCGTATGCAACCACCTGTTATGACATGACTGAAACTGTGCTTAAATTATGCGATGACAACTGAACCGTCTGCTGAGGAAAACTTTGAGATGCTGTTAAAAGCTCCTTAAAAAGCTAGTAAGTGTACCTTGAGTTAACATTGTTCTGTCACACTGCTATTCCCAAGGTCAAGAGTTTAGAGGGAGCATTCACGCAGCAAACACATCAAAAAATCAATCTTTACTGCTGTCTCTCTGTCAATTATTAAACCTATTTGTCTAAACATGGGAGATATTTCCATTCATAAAACTATGACTATGTCACCGACATAGCTATTTCATAACAGGAAAGTATTTGCAAAGACTAAAAGAAATGATGATTTTTCCCTCTCAACTTCATGCTTTTGCTCTCTTACTGGGAATTCACATCAAAAGTGAGACATGAACAGAACACGTGTGCTACTAAAGCGTTCACTGAAGCTGTTCGTTCAATCCATACCGACTATGACCTGCATTCAGCGTCTCTGTCCTCGGAATCAGCTGTCAGGATTCTGCCTATAGACCAGCAAGTTTACAGCCACACTAGGTGCTTTCATCAATCATTAATTAACATTAGCAGCTGTCTGTGAACATCATGCTTCATTAAGCTCACCAGTGAAAAAAATATAAAATAGACTCAGAGTGTTAAAAAACTCACGGGGGTTCCTGCGTGACATGCGTCTCTGTGTGTGTCTCAGACTCAGTGTAGATTTGTTCATTGTTCTGTGAGCTGTGCGAGGGACAGATATCAAAAATGCTTTGTCTGTGGATAGGCCTTTACCTATCACAGGTTCTGTCATGTTAGTGCAGCATTAGGGGAAAATGAGAGAAAGTCACAGCAGTAAAACCTGATTCATACAATAAATGCTCATGGATAAACTGTTCACACCCATAAAAACACAGTTTGTCATTTCAAAGACTGTTTATTAGATTATTATTAATGTGCAAACTTCTTTTAAATTCATTGCTAATTTTTGAATGAATGAAATGATTTTTTTAGACTCTGTACATTTAAAGTCCTCCTTAACTCAAAAATCTGTTTTGCTTCAGTTTGATGTTTGAGCCTCTCTGTGCAGAGTGATGTATGTGCAGTGTTTTCACATTCACATGCTGAAGGAGGAAAGTTTCTCTGTAATCTCTTTAAATCTGAGTTTGCCTCCAACTAATTTGGAGCCAATCATGGTTCAGTATGCAACTTACACAATTGCGATGTGGAAACTTGAGGCCTCCGGTGAGTGAGAATGGACTTTTCAGTGAAGTAGAAAACATTTTGTGTCTAATAGGCTTATTAGGCTTATAATATTTGCATAGTTATAGATTCTGGATTTTCGATGAAGGTGTAGATGTAATTTGAGTTGTAATTTGAAGTTTTTGAGGATTTTTTTCCCCCGCAAAATTTTTCCACTTTTTTGTGGAAAAACTACATCAGACACAAATTATTATTCTAAGCAGACTGTTTTATGTATCTTAAAACATGTTTACAGGGAATATTTAAATTTGACTCCCTTGAGGCCACATAAATAAATAATTCAATATTTCTCCATTTAGACATAAAATTATTTGTTATGAGTCTATAATTTTTTAATATTAGGAAAGACGTGTTAAATAATAAAGTTTATGTTTTTAAATAAAACAGAAAATATAGCTAAACAACTTACTTAAATAAACAATATATGAAAAATCCAAATAAATAAAATATTTTAGACTTTCTTTTTGGTGGATTGGGGTTGGGTTTATCGGGGACTTTGACTCATGACCTGATCCTGACTATGGATCTGTTTAGGGCTATAGACTCCACACTTTAAATTTGATATCCTCTACATCATTCTCCACATCAAACTTTGTATTATACGATGACAGGACAAAGCATAATAAAACCTCTAATACATGTACAATTGTGTTGTCACCAACCAAAGTTATTTGCATGCTCGACAAGCCACTTTTACGAACTTACTAAAAGGCAACTGTTACCCATTGTGAATTCTGGGTAATGAAGTATATGTGTTGGTGTTCAGTCATGTGGCTAGTTAGCATTTGATGTTTGGAACTCTGAATAGCAGCTCAGTACGTAGCAACTCACGCAAAATGATGAGTGGAAAGACAGTAATAGGATAAGTGGCATACACAGGTTACACAGGTAGCTGGACCTTGCATCGCTCACATTTGGATACACTTCCTGTCAAAACATAATAAAGGTAGCTAGATGGCTAATTGTGACCATGCAATGTTTACCCTCCATACAGGCAGAATAAGAACGTCATGCCAATGTCATTCTAAAATCTTGTAATTTTATAAATGTGACCCCATTAATCTAAAAGATCTGTACCCCATAAAATATAATGGTATGTTTTCTGATTGGTTAAACCACTCTCTGATTCTGCATGTTACTGGCCTTAAGCCTAGGGGTACCTGGGCCCGTAGCAATGTTGCTACACAGTCAGCAGTAAGGAACAGACACAAGTTTATCGGTGTGTGACGAACTCAAGCGCCATTTTATTCTGTCTCCTCAAAACCACAATCCTTCAAGGATGTTCAACTTCAATATCATCCTCATGAACCAACAAAGTATTTCTGTATCCAAAGTAAACATAAATCTGCACTTAACTGATACTACCATTCGTATCCTCAGTTATTACTATCATTTCAATCATGTTTCAGTCACATCGTGTACATATCACTTCACATTCAACTGGTTTCTGCTCCTCAGCATTTTTAGCCCTAATAATACTTTTATATAAATGGAATACGGTTGCATAGATGCACGGTCAAATGCATGAAAACGATGAAACAAACAATTAAACTTCATAACTTCAGTGTCAAAGGCACAAATATCAAATGCACAAAGATGATGAAACACAATCAAATTTCATATCTTCAATATCAAATGCACAAAGATTATGAAACAACCCTGTGAAATAACAGTAAAACATCCCTACGTATATTTCTCCTCTCCCTAACACCAAGTCAGTGTGTTTACATGAACTACATCACCTGGTGGCCGCCATTATCAAAATTATGGCGTCATAAAGTACAACAAATTCACTGTGATTTCACCTCCAGCTCATGGAATCAAAACTAAATACTTTCCCCTCACACAAGAAACTGAAAATCTACTGTACCTAGTTATTTTCAGAATGCAGTTGAAACCAAAAACTATTCTTTCCACGCTTGCATCTCAGTCACTTTGAGCTAGGTAGTGTAAACAATAGCTTGAAAAATACACTTGACACAAAACTACGTTCAAACTCGGTCTTTGAGCACTTATTTAACTCACAAATCTAGTCGAATGCTTATCTAATGTTTAGGGTGTATGTTGACCCACTAAAACTAAAACTAAGTTGTTTTACACCACATTTTACATACCTATTTATCGGTTTATTGGTGTGTGACCAACTCAAGCACTATTTTATTCTGTCTCTGACATGACCAACATGGGCTTGAGTGGGATGTTTCTTACTGGACCTGGCATTACAGTGACACCTACTGTCACAAGATGTAACAACAACAACATTCAAACTAAATGTATTATCTGAGGGATGAATGTATGAAGTAGCTTGCTCTTTACATGTTTTATTTAAAAAAAAAAAAAAAGAAGGGCTATTTTTCCATCCTCTACACATACATTTGGTTCCACAGACATCATCTATTTAAGTACAGTTAAAACTTTCTAGCAGTTAAGCCTGCCATCAGACTAGCTGGTGAACATAGTGGAGCATTTAGCAGCTAAAGAGCCAGATATTTCCCTCAGGAGCTGATAGAGAGCAAAAAAGGCATAAATGGAGCTGAGTTAAAAATCTAATCTTGAGGACTTAATCATTTTATTTCATATTGATCTTCCATGGTTCATATTACTTTTTTCAAAGTAATACATACTCAATGAATAAAGAGTGGCAGAACTGTCATGTAAAAAAATGAGCAGCATTTAAATACCTTCAAGTAACAAGTGTGACAACATTGTTAGAAAATTGCAGTAAATGGCTTTAACTGATCAGAGAATTTACAGAATAGATAAATGATTTTCTCTCATGTTTCCTTAAATAAGTACACAGAGGTAGGTCTGTTATCTTATGTTGCTCTAAGCCTCTACAATCAGGTGCACATAATAGAATAATGCTTAGTGACTTGCTTCATTTACAGACTGCCTAATTTACACACAAGCTCCAGGGGAGGAGGGGAGAAGGGGGGTTGGAAATCAAATTTCTTCAGGGGTAGGTTTCAGTCGGCCTTGCCTGTTGCTCTGAGAGCAGTCATTAGCTGGGAATGTTTTCTCTCTAGGTCACCTACAGATAGAGCATTTCTCCCTACATGAAGTGGTAGCAAGACCCCCAGGATACATAATGACTTTCCCACCTGTATTCTTCATTAAGACATTTTCTGGATCATTTATACAGATTTGGAAAACAAGGTAGAAACTCAAAGGCATCCACTTTATCAAATGCATCTCACACACAATGCTCCTGGGGCATTTTAATGGCAGCTCCATTTTATTTATTTTACAAATAACTCCAATTAGTGCAATTACTGAGTTTAATGCCCTTAATAGGCACAGTAATATTGATAGGTAGTGCAATGTTAATATAGATGGCGAGGGCCTCACTCAGGCTGCCTCAAGGTCCAACACATGATGGTTCAATTAAAGGTGCATTAAATCTGCCTTTTCCTCAGCTTCTGTTGAACTGACTGTGCTCACTATGCTCATGTCTCATACATCTGAAATAAGTACATGTTCAGTGGCACTACTCATATTTTATAGGTCAAATAGTTTGATCGGTGACATTTTGACATATGAGCTTTAACACTGGCTGCAGCTCTAGGAATGCCAGTGTCAGTCAGTCGGTGCACCGCTTTGATCCAAAGGCTCAACAACTATTGGATGCATTACTACTAAATTTAGTTCAGACATTCATGTCCATCTCAGGATTGATAGTATTAAATTTGGTGATCCCTTAACATTATCAGGTCAAATCTTTAATTTGGTTGAAGACCAAACATTGTAGAACATTATACAGGAATTTAGTGGAATCAACTAATCTTTTGTCATTAACTTAAATACGTAAATGCTTTTAATTTCAAGTTAATTCAACTCAAAAAGTCTAAAGTTTTCCCTTTCAGACCATTTCTGAACTTATAAACATGAGGTCCTTTGACTTGAAATGATGTGTTGAGCTGCTTAGAGTTCACTCCACTCATTAAATTACGTTTCTAAAGAAACATGATCAGCATACTCACATATTTCCCAGCATGTATTGTTTTAGAGTTAAAACTCTCCAGAGATCCTTTTTTTGTAGAAAAAGGAAAAGTTTGAAAAAATAAAAGTTTGAAGAAAGTTTGAAGAAAACATACATGATGGAAACTTGCTGTGTGTCTTTAATACATGTTAAAATAAGAAGTCATGGTTGTTTCTTTTCTTAGTAATGAAAACAATGCAAGCCATGATCAGTCTCTACCCCTGTACACTTATTATTGAACCAAGTCACTGAGAGTACTCTTGTGTGTTGACTTTGTGTTGACTCTGGTACAAGGTGGTTCCAGCAGCAGCTACAGCTCTAAGTTCTTTGTGTCAAATTCAAACTGAGAAATGGAAAGCAAATCTAAAGAATGTTTGTGGATGTGAGTGACCAGTTGTTGATTCAACTTAATATCTTAAGTTTATTGAACTTGTTATGACTTCACTAATCTGAGTTAGTATCACGTTTTCACAACTCACAAGACAACTTTTAACTAATCACTCAACTTGAGTTCAGTTAACTCTCATTTTTAAGGCAACAGGGGAATTCATGTTTCTAAATTGGACCAGCTTAAAATGTATGAAAGTGTACCTGCAAAATCAACATCCCATATTTTGTCTCTCTCCCACATCATAACTTATTAAAAGGCAGTGAAAACTACAGAAACAACCATATGTGATAACTCTGTTGTAATAAACTTCTGTACAGTGCTTGTATAGGCTGGTTTTTGTACTGAACTGAATGTGACAGCTTGGACCAACAACAGACTGAATGTACTTCTGAAGTGAAGACAGTCAGAATCAGCTCTGATTGTCAGGCCATAGAATGGTGATGCACTCACTTACTGTTGTACATAGTGAAGTACATTTTAACAGTGATGTGACTGCTTAGTGGAAAAAAAGTTAATGAATTACACAGTAACAATAAATCTTTGAACTTAACGAAGTGAATTAGATCAGCAAAGATTCATTATTTCCACCTCTAAAAGCATATAGTAATCTCCAGAGGCAACCATGCAGATCACACAAATCACAATATGTTGTGAAGTTACTAACTATATCTACAATGATCAATCCGAGCCCTCAGGCTCACTGTGGACATTCAGATCTATGGTAGGAGAGGGAAATAAAATAAATTGAGCAATAACCTAATCAAACAAATCATTAGTTTGTCCAGCCATTAACATAAAGTTACAGGTCTCGCAAGAAACAGATTTTGGTCCCCCAGATTTTTTGGAGTTCCCCTTTAACCATAGAGAAGGCAAGTCAGAAACATATTACATAAATCATTTTTTTAAACCTGCATTAACTGATCTTTTGGCCTGTTGGGGGCAGTGGAAACAAGTAGTAACCACAACACTGACCTATCATCAGCTTTTAAGTTGATATGTTGAACTTGTTGGCAAACATTTGCTGGATGTGGAAATCCAGCAGTTACGGAGCAATATTATCATTCATATGGAGTTGTGTTTCTGTCCACCTGGTGAATGTAAGTCCAATATTCACTCTCTTTTATCTCTGTTTTTGCTCTCTACCAACTCCTGTAGGAAACATATAATATGTCTCTTATGCTGCCAAATGCTCCACTATGTTCACCTGCTAGTCTATAGCTAACTGTGTCTTTTGCCTTTGGTGCTGAGCAGTTTTTTCTCTGACAACAGTTGCTTGCTGTGGCCAAAAATGATGCTATGAGAGTGCTGAGAGTGAACCAAAACAGTAAAGTTCAGCCGGACAGCCAAATGATGAGCTGAAATTCGCTCTAAAGCGCCATAAAGCTGAGGGGAGCTGCAGGGTTGCTGATAATTCTCTGTAAGTTCATCACTATGAGAGACACCACTGACATTGCATGTTGTTGTTTGATACATTCTTATCATGAAGTATCTGGAAGTATGGATCTGCATTGGAAAAGGAGGTTGCACTTCAACAATGGGATTCTTAGTGGAGTGCTAAACACAATATCCAGTGAGCATGTTCCAAAAAATATGAGATGCGCTAAAATGTAGATCATAGCTGCTTAAACTCTCATTTGTAACAATGACAAACAATACCGTCCTTCCGACAGGGGCACCAGACACTGAACCATTAGCTGCTACGTGCATGCATGCTGAATAATGATGCTGTGAATTTCAAATAAATAAAATATAGATATTGGCTTACAAAAATTCATTTTAAGTCCTGTCAGTGGAGGTTTTGTGGTAATACTGACCTGTTTTTGTGTGGTAATGTCCAACATCAATTTATCTGCAGCTTGGGGAAGAAGTTACCTCGCAAAGCGTTCGCTGTGGTAATAATACTCACCCAGAGACCAATACAAGAGGCTGTTCCAGAGCCTATTGCTCCCCAGTGACACGAGCTGGGCAGGCCTTACATCACAGCTGATGTTAGACATGATGGTGCAACCGAGGCCACAACATTCATACAGCAACACGATCACAGAGGGTGATGAATATGTGGAAAGAATATGTGGGAAGGTTATAGTTTTACATATTAAGATGTCAGGGTTTAGTTTCATGGTATCTAGTGTTAATACTTATACAGTATTTCAGCAGTAGTGCAGTTGTGATTAAGATATAAAGAGTTGTAGTTGAATAGCCTATGGAAGAGATATTTATGAAATATATCAGATATTGAGATTTTAAAAAGTCTGATATATCTCAGTCAATTTTTATGAAAAAATCACATGTACTTTACATTAGTGCTGAATATGCTAGAGTGTACATAGCACTATCATATATACTGGTGTGTTCACACATCCCTGATACAACATGAAAACCAATGATGAAATGAATTTGAATCTTGCTTTAGTGAAATCATTTATTACATTAATCCTCATGTCTGCTTTCCTTGTTGACAAAATTAGATCATCAAAAGATACAGGGAAGATTTTTAAAAAGTCTTTGATATATTCAACTAGTGGGTTTGCTAACATTGACTGAAAGTCACCACAACAGAGTGTAGTAACATCTGATACAATGAATATAAAAATAATAAGAAGTTAAACTGACTGGTAGTCGTCACTGGACAGGTAGTGAAATTGAATGATGGGTCGCTGGCACCTTTGACATTAAAGGTGTAGTGTGTAGGATTTAGTGGTATCCAGCAGTGAGGTTGCAGATTGCAACAAACTTAATACCCCAACCACCCTACCCCTTCCAAGCATGTAGGTTCACTTCATGGCCAGTACAAGGTGGAGCGATGATTACAGCCTCTTTCAATGTAGACAAATGTGAATTCCAAAACAAACTTTAAATTCTTTTGCTGGTAGCATTAAGAGGACCCTCAGTAGTCTGAGTTTGGCTTGGTGAAACCTGTAGATAGCGTGTGTTCATCAGCCTGTGTGCAGCTGAACTGAGGTTTTAAAGCACTACACTGTGGAGTTTTTCACTGAACGATTTGAAGCACTAATAGGTCTTGACTCAGACGTCTTCTACTTTCACCAGGAACAAAGTGCCAATTCTTTATCTGCGTTTTTCATCTTCTTTCCTAACACCGGCTGGAGCAGCACCAAGCCTACAGCAGGCTGAAGGAAAACAGCGTGAGTATTTAGTTTGGCCCAAGCCTCTGCACATCCAAATCTGTTCTGTACTGCTGTGGCCTTAGACCACCATGCTGAACTTTTCAACTTTAGCCCAAGTTTATAACAAATGATTGCAACTTGTCCTATCTTGGTTTTTTATTGTGTAATAATTACAAAGCTGAGAATTGAGGCGGTAAGTAATTGATGAGTGATAAAGTACATATTTGTATTTGCACACAGAGAATTGAATTCTCTTCACACAGTTGAACAGTATAGACTTTCAAGTTGACTTACTGATAGTCCAGTTACATACATGTAATGCATATTCTCAGTCATCTTTATTCATTCAGGGGATTTTAAAGTACAGATCAAGTTCTGCTGAATCCAGTCTAATTATGTTCCAATGGTCAGTAGTAGCCCATTATTGTTTTATATTTAAGTATTTAGAAATACCTCCAGTTCTGTGCTTAACACACAGATGTGAGATTCATTCGCAGAAAGAAAGCAAATATGTATATTCCCTAAAATGTTAAACTATTCCTTAAAAAGTACTTGTCACCATATGGAAGTCACCTGGAAAATGACCTCCCACTTCCTTCTGCATTAAGGATACTGAACTCTGCCTTTAAAAAATAGAGTACTGCAGGAGTCGAGGCTGGATTACCAACCGAGTAAAGCAGGCAACAGACCCTGAACCCCAGGGGCCTTGAACTGCTTTTTGTTTGTTTCATTAATTGCAAATTAGTTTGAATATTTGCACCTCATCATTATTTATTCAGGTTGTCCTGTCTTTTATAGAGAGGTCCTGTGTCAAAATCTAGTTTTAGTTCATGCTTACATGATGCACATTAGGGGTGTAAACAAATATGAAAACATTATTCTGATTTATACAGATGATGGAATCTGAACTGATACAAACAGCATCAATGTTTGAAGCAATATTCACCCTTTACTTCAGATCTTGACTCATAATAATCAGATTTCTATTCGATTCATTTCTCTTTAGTATCAACCTAATAAACTGATCAAATGTACACAATGTAAATATAGGTTAAAAATACATAGTGTAGATGTATAGACAGTTTTAAGTTTGATGTTCAAATATTCAGTAAGGTCTATCTTCAACAGCTTTTCATCAGTTTTCACCAGAGTTGTTGGTCAGTGCAGGATACAGCTGATGGATGTTACACTGTATGTTACTTTTACTGCTTATAGTTTTTAAAATATGGTGTTTTGAATATTTTGTGGGCAGCTAAACTTATACATATACGTATGAGGAGTATAAATAAATGTAGGGCTGTAGTCTCCTGGTCGACTGGTTGATATGCTCTTGTTCGACCAAATTCTCACTGGTCGAATATTGCTGGCTTACTTTCATAAGGAGAAAAGTGCTACATCAGTAGCCTTCCAGGATTAATCCATTTGCTGCGGTGGGAGGGACAGACTAACAAATTACCTGTGAAAAAAAACTCACTCAAGGCATTGAGTAATATGTGTACATAGCTGGTGGGAAAGAGCGCGTGGCAGAAAAGTGACAGTGAATGTGAGTGGAGCAGAGGAAAAGATTAGCAGTAAGTTGTCAGTCTGGCAGTAAATGTAAAGTACAGACGACAGTGTGTCAGTCAATAAATGCTGCAGCTTCTCAAGACCAAGAAAAGTCATCAGTTATTTCCCCAAGTGCTGGAAAAGTAAAGTGGGTTAGCTCCAAAGTTAGCAACAATGGGTTAGCCTAATCTGAAGACGCCAAACAGAGAAATAGAGAAGGGAGAACTGTGTGGCGCCCATGTTAACAGGTTAGAGCAGCCACACAGCCCTCCTGAGACGCCCATCTCACATGAGACTGCTGCATCATGTCATCTAGTGATTCTCGCCTATTTTAGAAATAGACAGGGAACACAATAGAAAGATAGGGCTGCCAGTGGCAGAAGCGCCGCAGCAGACACGCTTCCTGTGTGGGTGCTGCAAGCGTGGAAGATGCAGCAATTCAGCGACGCACACACACTGCTGAGGTTCACACATCCAGTGTGTCCCAGGCGTTAGGTGCTGGTTTGATCGTTGCTCTTCAGCAGTTTGTTTACTTTGTATTAAATGAGACATTAAATTTTGCAATTAACCCACAGTTCACATGAGTGCCGAACCTTGGGGGGCGATCCGTTCGGATCACGGATCAACTACGATGCGTTACACCACTAGTTAACACTTGTTATTCTAGTTACTTTAAGCTTATTACTCAACATAAGTCTCAATTTAAAAACAAACTGAAGAAATCATCACAACAAGCAGCCAGACCTCCTGCACACTCATTCACTAATTACACATCAACAGGTGACTGAACAACCATTCAATTAAAAACTGGATCAATTCCAACAGCTCACTGTAACTTCAACAAGCAAACTACCCACAACACATTATATGATCTCTGCTGCATTCTTGTTAAGGAGATAAATTCACACAATAGCCACACAGACATCTAACCATCAGAGATTAAATTAGCGCCCAAAGAGAAAGAGAGAGAGAAGCTGTATCTGACTCACGTTATCTGATGTCTTCTTCTTTCTATCATGGAGATGAAGTATTCATGTCATAACGTCCATTTGTGGCTGTTGGTCATCTTGTTTGTTAGTTAACAGAACGTTGTGGCTGCTGGTAAACCAGTCTGATATCATTAGCAACATTGACAAACAAGCTAACTCTCTCGGTTGTTTCTCTGGTTGGTCCACCCTCCAGCCTCCCCAGCAGCGTCCTGCCGCTGCTGCGCCGCACAGTCCAGATCCATTCTCCCGTTAACTTAACAACAGTCCTTAACAGTCCTTCCATGGATGTATAAAGAGTCCTTCAGGTCTGCTACAACAAGCCAACTGTTGCATTGGCTAACGCAAGGAGCTATCTGCTGCTCGTTATCTACTGCTGCTACTCTGCCTTACAGTGGTAGAGAATTGAATTGGAAACTATCGTTGGACCAACGCGATGTCAATATTGTATTCTGGGTGTTGATTGGTTAGGGAGGACGTCCTCCCTTGGAGCGCCATTTTACGTGTCTTTGCCAATCATAGATTGGCATGAAAAAAAAATGAAGTACATTAAATTGATCTAACAGATCCCGCCCTGTGGAGGACAGCAGGCACCCGTCCTCCTCTGTCCCCCACTCCCCTCCACTATCCCCCACTGCCCCCCACCACCACTTCACACAAACTGCTCTTTCTCCTCCTGCCCTACAGGTGTCGCTGTTGAGGCATTTTAAACAGAATTTCAATGATGGATTTTTTCCAAAGAAGAGAGAAAAAATATTTTGTAAATAATACTGAGATTTAGTCATGGTTTATTTCAACCAAATATTCTTTTTTATATTTTGATCTCCCTCTTGCCTCTCAAAAGATAGAGGATCAACCTCCTCTGCCTCTATGGACCAGCCTCCCCTGATTCAAAACCACCTTCCACTGTCAGCAGACCTCATCTGACACCTACTCCAGCTTTGAGCTGCAGCTATTTGAGATAAATTTTCCTTTTCCCACACTGTGCATGGTGGTGTACCACCACCAAGTTCAATAAGGATTTTACACAGGACTTTGCAGACTTCTTGATGGGGATTATGTTAAAATATTATGTTTTTTAATTGTTGATGATTTTAACATACATGTTTACTGTGAAACCAGACCTCTGGTCAAAGAGTTTTTGAGTCATATTGACTTTCTTAATCTCACTCATTTGATAACTGGCCCGACTGAAAAGGGACACACACTGGATCTTGTGCTGTGTCATGGTTTATTGTATGTGTCAGTGAAATTTGCGACACATTTATATCTGATCATCCACCTGTTCTATTTACAGCTGCAGTCCCTTGTTTTAGGGATACAACTTGTGCTTCTGCACACCTCCTGCATGTGATTAACCTCCTAACTATGTTGCAGTTTCCTATTGCTTTTAAAGACTATGCTTTATACCCTGGATGGCTGTTGTGATCTCAGTGCTGTGAAGGTTACCACCCTTTATGACTACACTTGTACTGATATCTTGGACTCTTTTGCTCCATTTAGGACTAAATGGACTAAATGCACAACACCACTTTCAGAGCCGTGGCTGAATGACACTACCTGCACTCTCAGACATGCATGTAGAGGAGCTGAGAGAAAGTGGAAGAAATATAAGCTCCAAGTCTCCTTAGGGATTTTACGGGACTGCTTATCAAAACACCATAGAGCTGTTAAAACTGCTAGATCAGAGTTTATATCTAACCTTGTCTCCAATAACAGTTATAGGCCTCAGGTTCTTTTCATTGCTTTCCATTACAGCTCAGTACAGTGATACAGCTCATATTGTGCCAACGCCTACACTCCGATTTTTCTTTTATCAAAAAGAAAAATCTGGACCCTTCTGTTCTCTCTAACTTCAGGCCAATTTCTAAGCTACCCATGGCATTTGTGAAAAGTTTCGATCATATCAGTCATCACCATACCATAGTACTGAAGCAGCTCTTTGAAGAGTTTTTAATGATCTTCTCTTAACTGTTAATTCAAGGAAGTGTGGAACTGTGGATCAGAGGATCCTTTTATCACGTCTTGAACAGTGCGTAGGCAGGTACTGCCCTCAAATGGTTTCAGTCATACATGACAGATAGGAGTTTCTCAGTTCACCTAGGCAAATATTCTTCAACTGCAGCCCACTTACTTGTGGGGTCCCTCAAGGCTCCGTTTTGGGCCCCAGCCTCCTTTCATTGTATATGCTACCCTTGGGGTCCATTTTTAAGAAACATAATATTCCTTTTCATTGTTTTGCTGATAATATACAAATCTATCTGCCTTTAAATACAGAAAGTAAATATTAAATGCAGTCTCTGCTGAACTGCTTAAAAGATATCAAAACTTGGATGGATTTAAACTTGCTCAATCTTGATGAAACTAAGACTGAGATCGTTACGTTTGGACGACCTGACCTATTGGATGACTCTGATGGTACTCTTGGCCCGTAAGCTTCTTCAATCGATCTTTTGTTAAGAATCTTGGTGTGATTTTTGACAGCTCCTTCAAATTTGTTAAACAGATTAGTTCAGTTGTCAAAATTAGCTTGTTTCAGTTAAGACTTTTAGCCAAGGTAAAGGCCTATCTCTCTCCCAAAGATTTCAAGAGAGTTATTCATGCTTTCATTACTTCTCAGTTAGACTATTGTAATTCTTTGTATGTGGGTGTAGAACAGTCATCTCTTTGTTGTCTGCAGTTAGTACAAAATGCAGCTGCTCATTTTCTAACTGGTAAAAGAAAGCATGATTACATAGCACCGGTATTAATCTCTCTCCACTGGCTTCCTGTCTGTTTCAAGATCGATTTTAAGATTTTATTGCTTGTTTTCAAGGTTTTAGATGGGCTGCTGCCACCTTATCCAGCAGAACTCCTGCATCATCATACTCCAGTTAGAGCCCTGAGGATGACCAACCGGGTGCTCTTGGATGTTCCAAGATCAAGGCACAAAAATAGAGACAACCGAGCCTTTGCGGCTGCCGCACCAAAAGCTTACCTATTCATATAAGAACAGGACCCTAGAAACTTTTAAGTCGCTACTGAACACCCACCTCTCTCGTTGACATTCAGTTCGAGTTGAGCTTGACATCTTGACTTCATCTTCTATTGTGCTGAAATTCTTTTATTATTATTATGTTTATTGCTTTCTTTTATTCTTATTTGTTATTTACTTTTATATGTATTTATTTTGTATTTTAAGCCTGTTCAGCATTTTGGTAAACTTTGGATGTTTTAAATGTGCCATACAAATGTTTTAGCCAAAATGATGGATACAATATATTTTGCAGAAACAGAGTTAAAATTTACGGAAACGCATTACATTCACCAATTTAAAAAAAAACAGGCCTCATAATTATGACTTCTATATCTCATAATTATGAGAAAAGAGCTCATAGTTATGAGATTAGGATAAAAGATCTCATAATTATGACTTACTATCTTAGAATTACTAGAAAAGATGTAATATTTGTTACTTACTATCTCAAAATTAGGAGGAAGGAATACGTAGAATGCATAGAATAATTATGAGATCTCGTTATTATGAGATCTTTACTTGTAATTACAAGATCCTGATCTTGTTATTATGAGAGTTTAAGGTGGTTATCAATCATTATTTTAGAAGACAGAGGCATGGTGAGCTACCTGATTTAATTTGCTTTTATGTGTGCCTGAACGATCCTAACGACTTTGGATGCACAATGTTGATTTACTAATTGTAGTGCTTATTGTCATTCTTTGTGTCATTCTTTGTGTCAAACAGGTCTACATAACCCCTCCAGCAATGACATGCATAGAATACTACCACGTTCTTCTTCTTTGGGGTTTTAGTGTTTCTGGTTTTAGTCCTAGTCATTGTCCCATTATTCTGTATCTGTTTAATTAGTCTGGTTGTCCTCAAAGAACCAAACAGCCACTTTCTGCCTGCCCCATATGCTTACATACTACTTTTTATACTGATTTCTGATAATCCTGATTACTGCAATTGTGTAACCATTTCTAGTCTTCCTTCTGTTCATTTCCTGCATAATATGATGACATGTTGTACAGTCACTGCTTCCTGACACTGCTGTGCCCTGTTGGATGTTTTTCTATAATGAAAAGTGTGTTGTTGAGATTACTATGTACTATTCTGCTGTGTGACTTGCTCTTTCCTGCTCCTACTGCTGTATTTCACATCCGTCAGCATATCAACCTCAGGCCGTCTGATTAAACTAATAATAATATACCATCTTCATTATTCAGTGACATTACTATAATATATCCCAGTGTCTCAAATCAAGGAGGAAATAATAAAAGCTAATTAAATCAGATAGCGTCATCATGTCTGTCTTCTCAAATAATGATTGATAACCACCTTAAACTTTTTCTCATAATAACGTGATCAGGATCTCATTAATTATTCGAGAAAATTTGAAATGGGAATAAAGACGGAGAAAAACACCTCCGCAACCACCAGCTGCTCCCACTTCACAACTCTATCACACTCCACAGAGGGTAAGAGGGTGTGGATGGTGCAGTAAGCAGGCACCCAGCAGCAAATTTCTGCCCGCTAATAATGTAATGCCTACATGTATGAATTACTGAAAATGCAGGTTTATATTCCTGCTTAGCAATACTGAGAATACTGTTTTGTGTGATATGTGATGACGTCTATGTACTATATGATATGAATCTGTGAAAGGAGCCTTATTACCACACTGCAGCAAAAACCAATTCCACCCACCCTGGTTGTGTGCTGGGCTATAGAATCCCCCCATTACTTTCAAAAGATCCATTACTTTCAAAAGATTCTGTTCAGTTGTACTCTATGTAAATTATATTTTGTAAAGGGGCCATATCAAGCTTTTTGTGATTTTTTATTTCTATATTGTTATTATGTCAGATATCTATGTTAAACATGGTCAAAGTTCCAAAACTTGAGTTTAATGTATATATGTAGATGTTACATATATATCATCTGAGCAGCAGCAGTTTTGTTCTTGTGTTTGTTCTGCTATGTTTTAGCTTTGCCTTTGTTATTTCTTGGTTTGGTTGGTGAGTCCGGTAGTCCTCTTTTCTGTTTCTGTTAGGTTTAGTTCTTATGTGGATTTAGGTTAGAGGGGAGAGCCCATATCCTACGGCCCTTTGTGGGTTGGTCTGGGTGTCTCCTCCTTTCTGTTCTTTTTGGTTGGCTCACCAGCTTTTGCTATTTGGTTGTTGTTTTTGTTAATAAATTGGTTTAATTATTGTGGAATATCCTGACTTTTAATTATGTTGGGCCTTCTGTGGGCGAGCTGTTTTTAGAGGGTCATAACAGTGGAAATGCTCCCTGCAAGTCAAACACCCAGACTTCAATGTGCTCTGAACACTTCATTTGCAATGAGCTGACATGAGATGGTCACGCATGCCCATAAACAGCTGTCAGTTCTGCAGGCTTTGTTGCTAAGGTTGTTGCTAAGGTTTTTCCATGTGCTGTTCACGTTGTCATTTTGAATAAAGAATAAGAAAAAGTAGTGAAATCTTGCAATTATTATTTGTGTCATAGTTTACATAGGCTCCGGGCACAGCTTCCAGAAGTGAGCAAATCAGAACAGAGAACAGGTTAAAATGGCCTGGTTCAGACAGAGGCTGAACTGAGAGGCTGCATGAAGGGTCAGTATGAGTTAAATAAGGAGTTTGTAACTGTAAATCATGTAAAGATATTCCAGTAGAGCCCCAGAATATAAATACAGACCTGGAAATGTGCAGAATATGTCCTATTTAACATGGAGCCCTTTCCACATGTCCAGAAATAAATATCAGATTAAACATTCAATTAGGTGCCAAATGATAATGTAAAAACAACAAACATGACAAATTTAACAAAAATACAATATAACATTTAACCAAATAGCTATTGGGTCTGCACAAGCTGCCATCATTGAGAAAAGGAAAAATGTTTTTTTGTTACTGGAGTCATTTGATAAATGTCCTACCATACTGGGCTCTGTCATGTGGATATTAAAATGGCTGGGCTAAAGTCATCAGTAGCCTCTTTTGTTCTATGACTGTTGTGCTTGTCTCAGCATTAAGACAGAAAACTTCAGAAGCAGGAAGTCAGCTTAATCCATATTGCATCCTTGGAAAATTAAACATAAAGACTTTTAAAAACGGCTGTGGGGAATGAAAGGTTTACAGCAGATTAAGCAGGTCTCACTTTTATTGTGAGCTGAATCCATTATTTGTCCTGTGGAGTGCACTGGTTAATGATGGGTCGCAGTACACGGAGCAGAGATGCCGTCAGCCTGTGCTCTGGTGATGAAAGGTGAGCAGGAGCGAGTCTATGAGAGGAGAGAGCCCATAAATCATCTGGAAGAGTTTAATGTAAAGTAGCAGGAGAGTTGCGCAGGGCCCAGGGAGCGCTTGTCTTCAGCCTACTGCTTGGCCAGAGGGATTTGTTTGCTTTAACCAATCCAAACAGTCAGGAGAAGAAAGACTGGGCCTGCTCCTCACAGTCCCTCTGTGGGACTGTCTTTCCCTTTCCCTCCTTTTTCTGTCAAACATACACACATGTTCTTTCACATACATTTTCTCTGTAGGGGGGTGTATGCTCACTAATACAAACACACACTTCTGCCATTGTTTAAGCTATCGCTTCAGCTAACCATCTTTTTTTCCAGTTCAGAGTGTATAGGATCAACTATGTTGCATGTTTCCTCTGTTACAATCCTGAGACCCTATACAGAATTAACCAATTAAAAGGTCATGTTGCAGTTTAGGTTACAGGGAGCTAAAGTTTAGGTTAGGCCATAGTTGAGGTTAGGTTCCACCAATCTTACCAATATATATATATACACACACACACACACACATATTATATATATATGTGTGTGTGTTTGTATATGTATGTATATGTGTCACTCTGAACCAATGCCGTGAACAATACTGTACAAACTTACTGGATGGTGGGTAATATTATTTGCAACCTGTAAGGTGGGAAAATTCTGCATCAATAATTGATTTAACATGGTTTACCAGGTTCTGTAGCTTCTCTGTGTTATATATTGTAGGATATATGTCTCCCTCCCTCATCTCTCAGAATCAGTGGTGTCTTGGTAAGTGGTAGTAGAATAGAACAGAGTGAAGCTTTAACATCCCAGAGGAACAATCTGGCTTACAGACAGCAGTCAATAACAATAATAATAAATACATAAAGAATACAACAATGACAACAATGACAACAAACAGCAAACAATGAAAAAAAATACACAACTACATTAAAATAAACAGGTTAACACCAACATCTCTGTTGTCATTATCACTTGCCACTAAGATCATACCCCTTATCACATCCACAACTAGTAACGGGCCAAATCACATTTTGTTTAAAACGCTGATGGCTGATGGAATAAAGTACTGTGCTGCTGTCAGCACCTGCTGAGGTAACAGTGGTCTGAGTGGAAAAGGCTTGTGAAACTCTGTGGTGCCGCAGCTGCCAGTGTAACATTGTTCATTAATGTTACATCAGAGTCAGCTTCTCCCTCTAGCTTGTGACTGTTGTTGGTGTCATCATTGTATGACTGCTTTTTTTTTAACAAAGTTTAAAAGGGACCTATTATGTTCATTTCCAGCTCTATATTGTTATTCTGGGACTCCACTTGAGAAGCTTTGCATGATTCACAGTTCAAAAAACTATGCCTTTATCTTATACTGACCCTTTATGCATCCCCTCAGTTCAGCCCGTGTCTCTGACAGGCAGTCTTAGCTCCTGTTTCTCTATGAACTCATCCATTTGTGCCCCTCCATGAGGCTTCAGGGTTATAGAATCACAGCAAGGGAAGGGATTTTAGTACCTTGAGTATATCATGAAGACAGTGCTTCTCACCACTCTGAAGTGCTACACTGACTAGGAGAAGGCACTGCCCTAAAGTCAGGCAACAAAAGTCTGTACCACTCGACAGTCAACACCATAAGGTTTTCAGATTTCTATCCCCATTCATTTTATGAAGAAGTTCAATCAAAACAAATGTTAACACATGACCCCATGATGACTACATGGCCCCTAATAGTTCAATATGACCATGCTTTCAGTGCATGTCTAACTTTTGATTATGCGATGGAATCCATCCAGCTGTAAATAATAAAGTGATAGTTTTGTGCACTCTCTATTTTTCACTCTAAAAGTGACATTGTTAGCATTCTTCAGCACATTAGCATTAGTAATGAGCAGTGTAGTGGTGCTCTGTGAGTCACTGTGACCGAGCTCAGTCCTGGTGCCACCACAGTCTCTCACACAGAGCATTGAGAAATCATGGCCTTGGTATTTGAGGTCGACCCTGTCAGCTCGACAAGCACCTGAGGGACTGGATCCACCTGACTGATTGGACTGGGACCCTCAGAAGTAACCCGCTGTTAATATCACAGCAAATTGTGTCGACATCCATGCCCCCCGGCTCACCTCTACTACTCCCCCTGCTTTTAAAGCAAGTTGTCTGCAGAACATCACTGACTCTGCAGTTGTCAGAGTTTGTTCAGACCCTCATACATCATGGATGCTATGTGAAAAATGAGTTCCTTTTCTACCTCTGAATGCTCCACAGCTCTGTGGACACAGACACACACACACACACACACACACACACACACACCCAAAAACCCAAAAATCAGCTTTTTCACAACTGGGGACATGGCTTTTGTCCCCAATTGGACAATCCATCCCCAATTAATTGGTCATAAGTCTGAAATTTGTCCTCAAAAGGAGCCTATGACAGACCACACATCACACACAAACACACACATAGCTTGTTCAATATAGCACTAATACAGTAATGTTTCTGCAGCACACAAAATGACAAACAGTGCAGTGGAAATGGCTTTGGAATAAGAAATGGAACCCTTTATAACATTTTACCAAGTTTGAAGCCCTTGTCTTTCTTCATGACATGTGCTGGATGTTTGGGATTGAGAACAGCTGTTTCCTTGCAGAGTTTGCAAGAACTGTGATGTTGTGGCTCTCTCTGCTGTGGTAAGAAGGAATTGCAGATGTGTAGCCTTAGGTAGTGGGATGATCCAGTCCAGAAAAATAAGAAAATAAAAGAGATTAATTTCAAGTCCTATGGAGAGTCTGGGTGAACTCCTCACCATATTTATGACAGAGACTAAACAGATTATCTACAAACAGATTACAGACCACTGTCACACACTTACCCACACTCATGGGCAATTTACAATCTCAAATCCACCTAGGTTATGATGTGACCACTTTTCCTGGAGAAAAATTAAGCTTGTACCACCCTGTATTCTAAATGTGGAGTGCAATCACCATGTAGAACTCACAGACTGCTATAAAAGTCACATGAATATGAGCATTTGATATATCAATGGATTTGATTCTCTACTTTTTGGTCATTGCGGTGATTTTCAAAATATAATAATAAAACAGGTACAACACACTGCAGTGTCTAAAACTGAAACCTTAAACCTATGAACACTCCTGTATTAATATACGTATTATGTATTAAATCCTTGAAAACTTTTTGTCCACACTTATTGCAAGGGTCTGACATTCAAAAATAGTCCATTTGTTTTATTTTTTAGGCAGATCACACCCTAAATGAGGTTGGGTGGTCAAAATGGAAAAGAAAAGCTGTAAAGTATAATTTACAAGGACTTAAAGTGAATCTATGTAACATTTAAATGTACAAAAAATAAATTCTTTCTCACAAAAAAGTTAGATTTTTACACAATGAAAATAATGCACCAAACTGACTTTTACTTTCATTTTGGCTGCTAAATCCTTTTTTTTTTGTTGTCGGGAACGACCACTTTCCAGATTTACAACCAGGTGTGAACAAATGTTCCACCGTGTAAGCAATAACACACTCCATAGCAGTGGATGGTGGTAGTCAGTCACTTCATTTTTACCAGCCACCATAAAACATAAAAAGAATGGGAGGGAGGGCAAACATGACAAATATTTTGGGGGGAAATACAACAGCCACCACCAACCGCAGCACTGTGCGTTACCTGGAAGAGGAGTAAAATCAGCAGGATGTCAGCAGGACAAAATAGAAAGTGACAGATAAAAGGCAGAACCTATGTCAAAGCAGGAAAAGTGTCAATAAGTTAACACAATAAAGTTTTATTGTCCATTAATCCATCATTTACCAGACTTACATTTCCTTAATGATGATCAAGTGACATCTGACTGTGTATCAGGCTGCAGCTACATTATATTTTAAATATATTTGTTCAGCTTTAATCTGATGGACAAAACACAGGAAGCAGCAACTGAAGATGAAAAGTATAGTTAAAGATTTAAAACATATATATATATATATATATATATATATATATATATATATATATATATATATATATATATATATATATATATATATATATATATATACATACATACATATATATATCATATCATCAAAAACACAGAGACATGACTGTATGCTCACAGTCTGATCCAGTAATAATGTGTTTGGTGAAAAGGCGTTTTTAGATGTCTATTTGGATCTCAGCTCAACAGCATTCAGTGACTTTATTTCAGCTACTTCAACAAATGTAGTAAATTTAAACATTGTCACTGAAATGCTGTTAAAACACGTTAAGATTATGCTCCCTATTTAAAAATCTCACTTTCAAACTACATTCTGCAGCTGCACCACAATCCTGCTCACTAAGCATATTAACATATAATCTCCAATATTATAGGAATAATGTTCCATCAGTGCGACCAATCACATCAAGACTGATAGAGATAATTATTCATTGATCCCACGAGTTTAAAGCTACATACCAATTGTTCAAATTTAAACTGAGATTACACATTATGTGCAATAATGATTTCAGGTCAGGAGCTGTTCTAACAAACTAACAGCTGTGTTGTGCGCAAAGTCACAGAGTTATAACAGAAGGACAAGGAGAGGTTTTATTCTGAGCTGAGGATGAATTCACGCTGTGTAATATCTGAATATGAGAGAAAGAAATGACTGATGCGCATAAAAGTGATAACTTTAGAAAGTCCTGAGTAACAAACTAAAATCCAGCCAGAATTTAGATTCTGGCAGACAGTAAACCTCCACTAATGAATACACTTTGACACAGATTGAATGAATGAGGAAATGAAACAGTGTGTCTGGCTCTGTAAGAGGGAAGACTCAGGGTTTGTTGAAGAAAACCTGCCAGTAAGCAAGTAAGCTTCCCAGAGTCAGTTACTGCGGTAACTGACCCCAAGTGTTAGCTCTCTTTCTGAGTGAGCATACATACAGTGAGTGGGGGGCGGGCCAACTGACTGGGAGTGAGAAATGTTTTGCTGAAACATGGTGCAAAACACGTTAGAGCTCTTTTATGTATTTATGAGAAGTGTAAGCGAGGAAAAAGACATCAGCTGCAATAGATTCATGCCACGAGCATGCGCACGAGCACAAGTACCAGGATTTTGCATGCACCTCGTTTAACGGTCACAGATGTCATTAATGAGAAGGAATTTCTAATGCCTACATACAGAACCTTTAAAGTGGCAGTTTCATGTGGAGATTAGCTACATTTTTATGTTGTCAATGATTGTTACTGCGATTCACTATCCTACCATTAGGAGGGTGACTGCTATAAAGAATGTTAATGCTATGTTACTGTGCCTCCGGTAAATACATTTAAAGAGGACCTATTATGCTCATTTCAACTGTAAATTTTTATTTTTGGACTCCACTAGAGTAGCTCTGCATGATTCAAAGTTAAAAAAAAATCCTTATTTATCTCATACTGGCCCTTTATGCAGCCCCTCAATATACACAGTTTCTTGTACACTCGGTTTTAGCTCCTGTCTCTTTCTATCAGATCATTTTTTAAAACTTTTGAATTCCTATTACTAGATTACACAGCATTAGACAGAAATGTCCTCACTAGATGTCTCTCTGATAGTGTTGTAGATAAATTTAAGGAAGCAATTCCATCAGTACTGAATTCACTGCCATGTCTCAATACTACAGAGGACTCTTATGTTAACTTTAGTCCCTCCCAAATTGATAATCTTGTTGATAGTGCTGCAGGCTCACTAAGACAAACACTCGACTCCATCGCCCCCTTAAAAAAGAAGATAATAAAACATAAGAGGTTAGCTCCATGGTATAACTCCCAAACCCGCAAATTAAAGCAAACATCGCGAAAATTGGGAAGGATTTGGCGTTCCACCAAAGTAGAAGAATCTCGCTTAGTCTGGCAAAATAGTCTTAAAACATATAGGCTCTGTAATGCCAGAGCCGCCTATTACTCAGCATTAATAGAAGAGAATAAAAACTGCCCTAGGTTCCTTTTCAGCACTTTGGCCAGGCTGACAAAGAATCATAACTCTATTGATCCATGTATTCCTATAGCTCTCAGTAGTAATGACTTTATGAGCTTCTTTAATGATAAAATTCTAACTATTAGAGACAAAATTAACCACCTCCTGCCCTCAACAGGCACCATTCTCTCCCCAAACACAGGCACCTTAGAAACAGCAGTAAATCCTGACATATATTTGGACTGTTTTTCTCCAGTAGACTTGTCTGAACTAACTTCAATGATTTGTTCAGCTAAACCATCAACCTGTCTCTTAGATCCCATCCCAACTAGGCTGCTTAAGGCAGCCTTACCCCTAGTGAGCACTTCTTTACTAGATATGATCAATCTGTCTTTAGTAACAGGCTATGTACCACAGTCCTTTAAAGTAGCTGTAATTAAACCTCTTCTTAAGAAGCCTACTCTTGATTCAGGTGTTTTAGCCAATTATAGACCTATATCTAACCTTCCATTTCTATCTAAGATCCTTGAGAAAGCAGTCTCTAATCAGTTATGTGACTTTCTACATAACAATAGTTTATTTGAGGATTTTCAGTCAGGATTTAGAGCGCATCATAGCACAGAGACAGCACTGGTGAAAGTCACAAATGACCTCCTAACTGCATCGGACAAAGGATTTGTCTCTATACTTGTCCTGTTAGATCTTAGTGCTGCTTTCGACACAATTGACCATCAAATCCTTTTGCAGAGACTGGAACATTTAATTGGCATTAAAGGAACTGCATTAAGCTGGTTTAAGTCCTATTTATCAGACCGATTTCAGTTTGTACATGTTAATGATGAATCCTCCGTGAAGGCAAAAGTTAGACACGGAGTTCCACAAGGTTCTGTACTTGGACCAATTCTATTCACCTTATATATGCTTCCTTTAGGTAATATTATTAGGAAACACTCCATGAATTTTCATTGTTACGCAGATGACACCCAATTATATTTATCAATGAAGCCAGATGAACCCAATCAGTTAAACAAACTCCAAGCATGCCTTAACGACATAAAGACCTGGATGACCTGCAATTTTCTACTAATAAATTCAGATAAAACTGAAGTTATTGTGCTTGGCCCTAAACACCTTAGAAACACATTATCTAATGATATAGCTACTCTGGATGGCATTACCCTGGCCTCCAGCACCACCGTAAGGAATCTTGGAGTTATCTTTGATCAGGATATGTCCTTTAACTCCCACATAAATCAAATTTCAAGGACTGCCTTTTTTCACTTACGTAATATCGCAAAAATCAGGCACATCCTGTCCCTAAAAGATGCAGAAAAACTAGTTCACGCATTTGTTACTTCTAGGCTGGATTATTGCAATTCCTTATTATCAGGCTGCCCTAACAAGTCTCTAAAGACTCTCCAGCTGGTCCAGAATGCAGCTGCACGTGTTCTGACTAAAACTAGAAAAAGAGACCACATTTCTCCCATTTTAGCTTCGCTACATTGGCTTCCTGTAAAATCTAGAATAGAATTTAAAATCCTTCTCCTAACTTACAAAGCCCTTAATGGTCAGGCACCATCATATCTTGAAGAGCTCATAATACCGTATTATCCCACTAGAACACTGCGCTCCCAGTATGCAGGCTTACTGGTGGTCCCTACAGTCTTTAAAAGTAGAATGGGAGGCAGAGCCTTCAGCTATCAGGCTCCTCTTCTATGGAACCATCTACCAGATTCAGTCCGGGATGCAGACACCCTCTCTATGTTTAAGAGTAGGCTTAAAACTTTCCTTTTTGATAAAGCTTATAGTTGGGGCCGACCAGGCTCGCCTTGGATCAGCCCTTAGTTATGCTGCTATAGGCCTAGACTGCTGGGGGACTTCCCATGACGCACTGAGCTCCTCCTCCTCTCCATCTGTATGCATTCATGTAACATCAATGCATGTCACTAACTTTGCTTCTTCCCCGGAGTTTTTTGCACTTTCTCATCTCACAGGAAAACCTGGGTTCTGGGCTGAGCCTTCGCGGTCCTTCACAGTCCTGATGGCATCCTTCCCTGTCTATTGATACTTATGCTTATTGTTGTTGTTGTGATTGTTGCTCTCCTGTCCCCCTCCCCCTTTCCCTCTCTCTTTCTCTCCTGCAACCCAACCGGTCAAAGCAGATGGCCGCCCTCCAAGAGCCGGGGTCTGCTTGAGGTTTGTACCCGTTAAAGGGGAGTTTTTCCTTACTGCTGTCGCCAAGTGCTTGCTCATGGGGGAAGAGTATGTACGTTCTTGACCTGTTCTATGTGAAAAGTGCCTTGAGATGACTTTTGTTGTGATATGGCGCTATATAAATAACAATTGATTGATTGATTGATTGATTGATTGAAGACCCCCCTCCCGATGAGCCCACTCTGTTCTGATTGGCCAGCTTTACATAACATTTCCTGCTTTACTCTTTCAAAAAGCTTTTCAATGACTAATTAATGGGGGACTTTTATTGTGAAGAACTTACAGGAAGTAAAAACGTGTTCCTCACTAAATTAGCGGAGCTTCACTAGGTGAGACCCTTACCTGTCGCTAGTCACTCAGTCAGTGTAACACTAGCTGTTAGCAGCTACACACAGCACACTGCTGCTGTGGATTCAGATGACTGACTGTATATAAATATGGACGTCATGACAGCTCTCCAAAAGTGAAGCCAAAACATCTCGATTTCCCCCTTGTGACTGGCTGCAGTATAGGTCATAAGTCCCGCCCCCTCCATGTTAGCAAATAGAACATGAAAAGACAATTACATCTGATTGACAAGAGCCGTGACACTGTTTACATAAAAGTTGGTAAACTCTTCAAGTAAAGGCGTGGACTGCCCGTCCACCTCAAGGTGTAATTATCAGTCTTTACAGCTTGAGCACCTGGTGTGGAAGTTAGTATGCACACAGACTATCTCAGTGGGCTTTTCAGTCAAGCAGCAGGATTGATCCCCAAATAAACCCTGAAAACCAGTCAAGTGGTTTTTGTGCCTAAACCTAACAAAACCTTAACCACAGTATTGTCATGAAACATCATTGTTTTTTAACACTGATGTGTAACAGTTTTGGAAAGCACAGACAAATGATGTTGTCCTGCCGATAACGACGCCAGATTAGAAAACAATCCTATTTGTTGTTCTTGAGTCACATGGTCAAACTACATATGTGGTTGTTTAATTTGTAGGACTTGTTGGTTAGAATAGTGTGGTACCTCCACTCAGATATTAACACAATGAATTGAACCAGCATCCTGTAATTACCACTTGTGGTAGCAGAGGGCTGCTGTTTCCACTGCTCAGCAAAAGTTATGTAGTCTCACTATGAAGGGGCTCTTCAGTTAGTATTGCACCTCCTTAAAGTTGGGGGACTCACAAGACACTGAATAAGAAACGGTGGTCAAAACAACAGGAGAGGTCAAGATATCCAGACTTTAAGCCCCTGATATGACTCACATTCCAAAAACACTGGATACTACATTTAACATAGAGTAACTTGATATAGTTTTTTGTTATGCCCCTTTCTGCCTGGTAAAACCCACATCTTTCAAACTCCATGTCATAAGTTTGTAACTCAGACAAAGTTTGTAACAAGACAAAAGCAGAGATTACAGACAAACCAAAGGAGGGAGAAATTCATTTGTCAAAGAGAATTACATCATAATATCCACAGACATGAGATACTAGCAAATCTCTTAAGTAAACTCATACTTAAACATCAGTTTCTATCTGAGTAATTAAACCATATTTCTATCATTAACATATTCAGGGTTCATCCAAGCCATGTCTGATTCTTGCAGGGCTGAAGCTATATGTTTCATCCTGATCAAATCTATTTAGTCCTATAACCAATTGTCCAAACAAAAACAATTAGATTTTCTCACTTCTCTGTTCCAAAGTATTTTATTTTTATGTTAATATTCTCAAACTTGACCAAGCTTCTCCAGAGCCCCTGAAGACATTATTGTTCTCAAAAGCTGAGGAGGACTAACCAAAGTTCACTGAACTTGATGTGTGAAATCAATAATGCCCCTTTAAGTAAAGACAACTAAAGAATCTCACAAATTGATACTAGAGATGTCTGTTAGAGACATTTAAATACATAAATCTTTATTCATCAAAACTATTAACATAATAAATAACATACATCAATACATTATTTAAGATAATTGAACACTGTCTTAGTCAAACATAAATGCAAGTATTAAATTAAATAATTTAACTAAAATGTAAATAGGCCTTAAAGGTTGTATTCAAATGAAAGAGAATAAAATCAAATGATATAAAAACAAGCGCATTAATGTTAGGGATTTAGTCTGGAACTGAAGCTGTAATACAGTAAGAGGAGAGTTAGAGGCTTAGTTTTGTACATGATAATGTTTTCAAAATGAGTGAAACAGTTAATCAATAGTCTCTTTCTGTCCTCTAACATTGTGTGTATTACTCAAACACATGTTCTGTGTTATGATTTAAACCCAAATCTTTAATGAAATTCATTGCAGATAGAGGAGGAACACTCACATTTATAGTATGTTGCTGGACACAGATGTCAGATTGTTTCACCTGAATAATTGTTAGAGGCCTGAGGAGAAACTTTTAACAAAAACAAACAAAAGATTTGAGAAAAGGTTCTTCTTGTTCCATACTCCAGTAATTATCTCAGGATCCCTTAGAACCCATGTTTACCACTACACTGAACCACTGTCCTAATGCATGCTTCTGTGTTTCCTGCACTAAAGGAGACAGGAAAGGAAGCACTGAAGCTCTATTTCTAAACCCACCATTTCCAGTTTCTGCCAATGTGACACTTTTAAGTGTGAACCTTCCTGATTAACATAAACTTTTGGAACGCACTGCCAGAACTTCAAACATCTTATGGCACAAGTCATCAACAAAATGCAGTAATCAGATGAGAACAATCATCCCCATATTTTCCCATTGGATCTTTTACCTTAACAGAAAAATAGACAGGGGTGGAAAACATTTACCTCTTACTTTGTTGGCAAAAGTAACAAATAAAAAATAGAATAAAAACAAAAGATTGTGCTTGAATAATAAAGATTTCCCTCTGGGTGTACTCTGATGACATTTAGAATACAGTGAGCAGTGCAAAGAGCCCATAAAGCAGGGCACATGGGTAGGCCACCAACAGCTGCTGGCCTTCCATAGCCAGGGTGGAGATGAAGATCTTGGAGGCAGAAAGACTACACCAGCAAACCACCAGTAAGGCCAGGACTGTACCCAGGACGCCTCTGAAAAAACAAAAAGGGGAACAAAGCAGCACAATCATGAAAGTCAACCTGAACTACAGCCTGTATGGATCCTCGAATGTCACCTGACCTCTTTCTTTCTAGCTCCAAATGAAACCAGAACTTAACCTGCTCATTATGGATGCTGGGACTGGTGCAGAAAGTGGTAGCTAATTGTTCAATGTTGGCATCAGGGGCTGGATGCAGCATGTTTTGAAGCTTATCTTGTGAGGTTTCAGGAGCAGGACCACACCTCACCAGAGGGGTGTTCCATCAACACAGCTAAAGAAAGCTGCACTTACTTGAAAAAGCCTGGCCTGAATTAATGTCAACTTTCATGTGAGGCTCAAACCGTTCCACTAACGCAGCTTAGCCTTGTCTAGTCAACGCTAACTCTAGCCAGGCTGGAATAAGCTTGCAGTGTGTGCATGTGCACAAAAGGACGATAGTATGTCGCAAAAAGAAGGGAAAACTAGAGCAGTATTCTTCTCAGCAGTGAAACAAACCCTGCGGGATGATACTAAATGAAGAATATAAAGGAGTCTTCACCAAAAAGGGCAATGCTGCCACAGGTGAGGGGGATGGCTTGGCACAAAATTGACCCTTTGTAGGGTCCTGAGGGGGTCTGTCTACTCAGGTGCTATGGCTGACTCCCTAACAAAGCTTCCCCACAACGCAAACAGCAAACAGAAGAACTACAAGCAAAGTTTCAAGCCTTGCACACCATTCATTCCTTTTGTCAATAAATCGTTTAAATGCTAGTGGCCCTTGCTAGCAAAAGTGCGGCAAATAAAAGGAATGGTGATTAGTGACTGGCAACTGTATGCTGAAGTAACGGGATTGGTGGCTTTAAGTTAATTATATTATATAGTGTGTATCCTAAATTTTAAAATAATAGGATAATAGAGAGAAGCAGGAATATATGTTATATAGGAGCTGATAGAATCTGTAGGATAGTTTGATATCTGAGCAGTACTTCTGCAGCACACTTTGCCTTGCTCAAGAGCACCTAAGCAGTTTTTCTCGGCAGCACACACCGTAAACAGCCACAGCTAATATTCTTATCAGTGTCTGGGATTTGACCTTTAGTTTAGATTAGATTTAATTTTTAAAATTCAGTCAGTCATAATTATTGTTTATATTCAGACAGAAATAATACACAAGCACTGAGTGGACTTACTGCAGAGAGTAGAAGACAGCAAAAGCAGAGAGGGCCACCATGGGCAGGAGGCAGTAGCCCAGGACACTGGCCACACAACCATACGACACTGACAGAGAACTCATCAGACTCAGCAGGATGTACATTCCAATACAGGCTGTAGCACTGATCCCATACACGTAGCCAAACTGGGCTTTACCAGCCTTCATGTGTGAGAATAAGAACATAAGTACACTTGTTAAATCTCACTACATATCATACAGCACTGAATGTTGACTAGGAGTTGTAGTAATGCTCATGTACTCTCTTGAGAGTTGTAACTCACCATCATTAAAGTGACCCCCAGTGCGATGCAGAACAGGATAGGACCTGTCAAATCAGTCTCATTCATAATGCTGCCATCTGCAGGCTTAAAAGGGTTCAACACCGTCAATGTCTTTTGCCAGATGTGATCAAAATTGATGCCAAGTTCTGGGCAATTAAGAGACGGGAGTAAAAATAAATCACTCAATTAATTCACAGAAAAAAAACATTTAAAAATTTAACCTTGAATCCTGTAACTCTTTCTGTCTGTTAGTGTGGAGTGAAGTCTCAGTGCCATGCAGTCTAAAAATACTCCATAATAAGTACATGTTCTGTATTCAAATCCTATTTAAATAAAAGTACAGAAGTATTATCAGCAACATGTACTGAGGTAAAAGTACTCGTTCTGCAGAAAAATGTCCCTCTGCATGATATATTATCATGTATAACACTATTATTATAGTGTTATTGATGCATCAATGTGTTAAGCAAGGTTACTATGTACAGCAAATTTCAACACATTTCAATTCAAAGTACTTTAAATGAAACATACAAGGCATCAAGACAAATGTAAAAGAAACACAATTCATTATAAAAAGATTTAAATCCAGTTAAAATAGTTAAATAGAAAATAAAAATAAGCTTAAATAGAATAAAACAGAAGAATAAAAGTCAGAGTACAGCTACAGCGCAGTGCAAGTTATGAATCTAAAGCAGCTCGTCACAGTGGAGCCAGCTTTAACTATTCTATAAACAGTTTCATTGGTTAGTCCAGTGGTTCCCAACCCCTCCAAAATGTCACAAGATAAATCTGAGGGGAGGAAAGGAGAAAAGTTCTACTGTACAATTGTATACAATTTTTATCAGACTTCTCAAATCTTTGCTTTTTTTGTCAAATTTTGGAGAATTTACCCTCTTGGGCGTCAATTATGTAATGAAATGGAGGAATGTTGCTTTCAGTGACTAGTTGGTCCCCCTCTGTTTCCTGGGACCAACACATCTGACCCCTGTGTGAACAGACCATTGCTAGCAAGAGTTCAACTTCTATGATGACCAAAGACATACAGTACCAGTCAAAGGGTCTAGACACACCAACTCATTCAAGAGTTTATCTTTATTTTTACTATTTTCTACATTGTAGAACAATACTGAAGACATTAAAACTATGAAATAAAACATATGCATGCTTTTTTGCATGGTAAGCAAAAAAGTATAAACAAACCAAAATATCTTTCATATTTTAGATGACTCAAAGTAGCCACCTTTTTGCTTTGATGACAGCTTTGCACACTCTTGGCATTATCGCTGCTTCATGAGGTCATCACCTGTAATACTTTTCCAAGAGTCTTGAAGGAGTTCCAACACATGCTGAGCACATAAATTGCCAACGGTGTCACCAGCAAAGCCTCCCCACACCATCACATGTCCTCCTCCATAGGTCATCGGGGGAACCACATATGCAGATACCATCTGTTCACCTTCTCTGCGTTTCACAAAGACATGGCGGATGGAACTGAAAATCTCAAATTTGTACTCATCAGACCAAAGTACAGATTTCAACTGGTCTAATGTCCATTCCTTATGTTTCTCTTCTTCTTATTGGTCTCCCTCTGTAGTGGTTTCTTTGCAGCATTTCAATAATGAAGGCCTGATTCACACAATCTCCTCCGAACAGTTGATGTTCAGATGTGTCTGCTAGTTGAACTCTGGGATGTATTGATGTGAGCTCTACTCTAAGGTACCATTAATTGGAGATTTCTGAGGCTGGTAACTCTAATGGACTTCTCTGCAGCAGAGGTAACTCTTGGTCCTCCTTTCCTGGGGCAGTCCTCATGAGAGCCAGTTTCATCACAGCATTTGATAGTTTTTGTGACTGCATTTGAAGAAACATTTAAAGTTCTTGACATTTTCTGGATTGACTGACCTTCATGTCTTAAAGCAATGATGGACTGTCATTTCTCTGAACTTGTTCTTGCCATAATATGGATTACTACAGTAGTGGAATAGTGCTATTTGTTGTATAACAACACTACCTTGGCACA
This sequence comes from Thunnus thynnus, assembly GCF_963924715.1. NCBI lineage: Eukaryota > Metazoa > Chordata > Actinopteri > Scombriformes > Scombridae > Thunnus > Thunnus thynnus. The sequence continues at coordinate 29,818,210 of NC_089532.1, read as the reverse complement.
ACACAACTGATGGTCTCAAATGCATTAAGAGGGCAAAACATTCCACCAATTAACTTTTGACAAGGCACTCTTGTTAATTGAAAACCACTCCAGGTAATGAGCTCATGAAGCTGGTTGAGAGAATGCCAGGAGTGTGCAAAGCTGTCATCAAAGCAAACAGTGGCTACTTTCAGGAATCTAAAATATGAAACATATTTTTGTTTGTTTAACACTGTTTTTGGTTTACTACATAATTTCATTTGTGTTATGTTATAGTTTTCATGTCTTTATTATTGTTCTGCAATGAAGATAGTAAAAATAAAGAAAAACCCTTGAATGAGTAGGTGTGTACAAACTTTTGACTGGTGCTCTACAATTGTCAAACATCGAGATAATGCAAATAATACAGTTTCTGTATACCCTCAAGAAGAGGAGGCTCCTCTTCAAGGGAATTTGTTCCTTTGTCTCCCACAGTCCCAGAGGGCTGGTAGAACTGTCCAGTGTACTGCTGCTCCATGGAAGGATCCAGAACACCTGGCATGAAAGCCTGACTTCCACTAAAAACAACACAGTTGCAAGAAAAAAAAGACAATGTAAACCCTCATTGAATGAATATAGAAGTAGTAATAAAAGAGATACTAAGGCACATACCTAAACTATAATGTTATGATGTACACGCTTTTCCAAAACCTGTTTCACCTACTTGTACATAAGTTAGTGTGTTCCTACATGTCCCAGAGTGCCCTTTGACAGACCCAGTGAAAAGGCCTTAATTTGTGCTGTCTTCAAGTGGGGTCTTGTTTACCAAGAATGGAATTCTTTACTAATGGAACTTTGGTTCTATTCACATCCACTGCCACGGACTGTCTTTAATGGCAGTCAAATCAGGCTGAGTCAGATGTCCACCCTGGCCATGACGACGTGATCATCAAATCATTCATTGTACTGGTCAATGAGCTACAGGTGTTACAGTCACTGTGTAATATCTCCTTAGATGAATGGTGACATGTAACACATTGTTCTAACACAAATAGCATGTGTTAGTCAGTAGCAGACATGGTATTAATGTGAATGACTCTCTCATCCACTCAGGTGTGTAAGTCTGTTCCTGCCCTGCACTGCATCCTCAGTACACACCAGTAGTTTTTCTATTCCCCTGTCATTGCACGTGCCTTCATCCTTTCACATGTTAATTGTTGTCACCTCATGTATTCCCATTACGTTTGAGTCACTGAGCTAACATCAATATAGATAAATACAGTTATAACACTTTTTTTAAGGAAACAGTCACAAGTTGGAAAAAAAAAGGTAAAAACCTGTTATGTTGCAGCAGACAGACAATCAGTTCCTCTAACAATGCAGATGGTTAGCAGAGTCTGGAATGGTAGTACATGAGAGGCACAATCTGGAGCTATCCTCAAAAGTCTGAATACTTACTTGTCGTAATAAGCAGAAGGGTCGGAATCATAGGCATCATAGCTGTAGGCCACAGTGTGACCTTGGTCATCTATGTAATATCCTGTCTGGTAGAAGTCCTGCTCAAACTGCTGGAAGTCCCCCATGCTAAGAGCAAAGACAAGACAAGATAAAACACGATAAATCTGTCCACTAAGCTTACCCAGAAATAAAGTAACAGTCCATCAGTGTATAGAAAAGAACTGACAGGCCTTCATAAGTGCGTTTTACATAAAACCTTTGAATATATATTGAGATATTCAGAATATCTTGGATATAAAATCAGCTGTGAGGTGTTTTTTCAGCTGTCATTGAACAGTGAACTCCAGAACAAGATAGGCTTCTTCATGTTTGTTTGTTTTTTCCATCATGTGTTTTTCTTTTCCTCCCTGTCAAAGGTCTGTCCATAACAACATGTTGTTTTGCTTTTTGCATGCATTGTTTCTTGGATCTTAACAGACTTACTTACTCTATTGTTCACAAATAAATCACATTTTTGGACATGTCATCAGGAAAACCACAAGTGACAAGTGAAAATGTCTGCTGTGAAAAAAGGTCAACTTAAGTTTCACTCCACGTTCTTCCCCCTGCTCATGGACACTCTCCCTCCAACTGGGAACCACTGAAGTAGCATTTATCAATATCAAACTGTCAAAATATATATTATTTGAGTTATTATTTTTATAAAAAGTTTTTGACCTTCCTAACTACCAGAATACATACAGTAGGCTACAGACAGTAACACTGTTTTATTGAAAGAAGCAACTTTGTCTTTCTGCCTCTGGCTCATAAAAAAATCTAAAAGGATATTAGGATTCATAATTAATATGAAGCGCCACGCCACCCAGCTGATAGCGCGCGATGACCAATTTGACAGCGCACACTACCCAGCTGATAGCGCGCGACGTCCAATTCGACAGCACGCCATGACCAATTCGACAGCGTGATGACCTATTCGACAGTGCACGCTACCAAGCTGATAGCGCACGATGTCCAATACGACAGCGCACGATGACCAATTCAACAGCGCGGGATGACCAATTTGACAGCGCGTGCTACCCAGCTGATAGCGCCGATTAGACAGAAATTCAATCGTCTCTCTTAAATCAGAAGTAAGAAGAAACTTGGAAATAAGCGAAGATCTGAGGCGGGAGAAATTGGTATTATTAATATTAATGTGTGCCCTCCAGTCTGTTGGTCAGTTGTACCATCATGGATAATCTCAGAACCTGAAGTCGATCTATGCACACTGAATAATAACAAAAGATAGAAATCAGGAGATATAGTCAAGGAAGTTAAGTCTCATCTGCAACAAGGATGGAGTTCATATTTACAGAGTACAGATGAATCAAAGGATCCAGAGAGTGGGAAAGTGGCATTTGGAGTAACCATTCCTTGAATTAAGAATTAAAAACGGACATATCAGATGTCAGTATTCACAGCAGAGATGTTGGCAATATCAGTGTGCACTTTGGTGGATAGAGAACAATAAACTAGACAACTCAGTCATATGCAGTGATTCAGCAACAGCTTTAACTACAATAAGAGAAATCAAATCCAAGTCCAGACCTGATATATTGGCCAAGATTTATCAAACATTATACAAAAAAAAAAAAAAAAAAAAAAAACTGTAACAGAACATAGGCTATAGTTTATGTCATTTCAATGTAGACACATTTGTGGTCGCTATTCTGTCTGGTTCGTGGAGGAAGCCCTGTATTGTCTGGTAGAAGAGTGACGAGGAAGACAAGTGAAGTGACGTAATCCCTGTCCTATAAAGTACACTGATGTAATGATCTATGTAGAAAACTTCAGGTGGTTAACAGTCCAGATGCTGCACTGTACTAAAATGGGGAAACTGGTGGAATATTGTGGTTTAAGGTGCATAAAATGATGAATAACGTTTAATGTGGTTAGAGCATCTGTAGGCTATTGATCTGCAAATGAATGTGGGTGGTTCTGCTTTATACTGTATGAAACGCTTCTCTCTTGCAGTTCATTTAATCCCTGCAGCCTCTGAAGGCAGCAGGGCTGATATGTTGATAAATGTGCAACCTCTGAAATGCTGCGCCAGAGCACACGGCCATTCACTGTGTTTACCATCATTAAATCGCCTGAAAACAACACCTGAGGCCAGGTGCATGAAGATCCATACTCACAAAAACCATGCATACGCGGTTTACCGCACATTAAATGGTATTTATAAAAACAATGTGTGGTGAGAATGTGCGCTACTCACGCATCGTCCAGACCAGGCATACACACGTTTTTCTAAAACAATCTGATGGTGATGTGATGAGGTGGAGATGAAATATGAGGTGAAAGACGGAATCTTTTAGTAAAACATTGTTCATGTTGATAATCAGCTGCACTTATTGTGTGATTGTTTTTTGCATTTACACAGAGTTCTGCAAAATGTCAATCAAAGGCGCTTTTATTAAGGTAGCATAGATTAATTACTTTGTGTGATTAATTTTATCATTCTCTTAATTTACACAGGAGTCAACATTTTATTTAGCTGTTTTTTTTATTTTATCCTTAGATGTGACAAACCTTGTAAAGTTGGTTTAGATATGAGTGCTGCAAACTATGATTACATTTCTGAAATATCACTGCTAACGATGGTTTACAGGTCACACAACAACCTCTTCTTTTCTCGTCAATAAACTCACCTGAGTCCAGAGCACACAGCCAAATAGTGTAGAAGGCCTTCTCTCAGACAGCCACTTCACCGTAGTGTGGCGTTGAACACATGAAGCCCAGACTGTGAGGATATTCTATTAATAGTTGGTTATATTTGGACTTGGTCTCAGGGATATGACAACTGTTCCCTGCCTTTACTCTGTTTCCAGAAACTTAAACTGCAAAGTCACTATGTTTGATGTTTCTTTATTTCTTAAAAAAGCAAGTCGTTGTCAAAATAATGTACAAATATACTATATACAGTATAAAGGATGGATGAGACATTCTTCACAAAACCCCACATTTACTTGTAAAAAATATTTTTATATTTCTACATCTTTTTGTGGTTACATGGTGAATGGTAAACAGACTGCATTTATATAGCACCTTTTTAGTCTTCTGACCACTCAAAGCACTTTTACACTACATACCAACATTCACCCATTCACACACACATTCACACACTGATGGCAGAGGCTGCCATGCAAGGTGCCAACCTGCTCATCAGGATCTAATCTAGGTGATTAATCTTCAGGTGTAACAACAATGGCTAGGTGTTGAATTTCTTTAGAAAGTTTGCAGGAGTGAATACATTTTACTTGTAGGATAATTAAATATACACAGTATAGTTGGATCTATCAAAGTTATGTAGTACAAACAACATGTTATACTAATATAATACCAACATTACATATATTTTCAAAAATCAAATCAGGAGCTATTTTAATTCCTAAATTTGTGCCTGTTTATTTTTTGGCCACTCAGGGGCAGTGCAACAAAGTTGCAAACATGAACTCCATAGTGAAGTCTATGTTCCTGTGATCATCTTCTACACTATTTTTTTTTCTTTTTGAGAAATATTAATTCATGCTTCCATTCAGTGGGTTAACACTATGTATGCCCACCCCTTTTATTCTGAAGGTCAGATGTCCATATCAGTGTCACCAATCCCATGAACACAATTTGACTGAGCAATTCCCATTCCAGTTTATTAACATACAGATGGAGGTTTAGTAATTCATCCACTTGGTTAACCAATCTATAAACAATGATATCCACACCAATATTTTGTTGTCTGCCATATGACCCCCAGGTTGCTCCATACTATTGGGTTCAAACTTTATCATACACTTACAGGTCAATGTAGCACAGGTACATCCAATGACATTGTTTGGCTTTTAATTTGTTAAGAGAGTTGCTTTTGAATGTGAGTGAAATTTATGGCTTCTTTTTTATCTTCTTTATTTTACTGATTTTTTTTCAGCATTCACACTGGTCACTCTGCAAAATCATCCCACAAGCCAGCTGTCCCGGGAGGCTGAAGGTTCTTATAATGCATCACAGACTGCATATAAAGTATATTTATATACAGTCTATGTAATGCATCTATGGGCTAATGTGGTGAGCTATTCAAATCCTGGTTACAGCCCTGCTACAATGCTGCATTTAAGAAGTATGGGAAAATTCACAACCATAAATCAAAGCCCTAAGTACTACCTAACAGCGGGGCTGTTCTACAGTTCAGCTTTAACCATCTGGCAGCAGAGGGACCAGTGTTTTCTAGTCATATTTAGCAGCTGTTGTATGTTGCGGAGGTGTGCAGTGTGTCGTACGTTGCGCCAATGCCGCGCAGTACTGACTCTCCTCAACACTTTTTCAAGAGCCGGAAACAAAACAAGTGTGTCATGTGATTTCTGCTTCTGTCTCTTGCCTAGTATGTTGCTGCAAAGTTAATTGAGCTCAAAAAGAATCTAAAAGAGGTATGTCAAGACATCCATTGTGTGTTTTTTTAAACGTGTATGTTTGTTTTATCTGTTAGTTTATAATTTCAAAGTCATCTCGCATGCAATTTAAACAGTATGCCGTGGAAAAATTATAAGTAGCAAAATGTCGCCGGCTATCATGCTAATTAGCTAGCATGTTAGCATGTTTTAAGCCACAGTTATCTCAGCGTACAGTTTAAGTTCATCTTTATTAATAGCGCTTTCTCTCTCTCCACAGTTGCCGAGCGGACTGGATAACACCATGGGTGATGTGAGTCACTTCTCCTCCATTTAGCTCGTCTAAGAGTCCCTGTCCATCTTTAACATGGAGAGAGAAAACTAACATTTGTGTTCATTACAACAAAAGAATAAATTGTATGTATGTGGTATGTAGAAGTGGTACGCATTTAGTTGCACACCATGTCACAACACTCGCCATGCGGTGTTATTTAGAGCCAAGAAGGCATTAAAGTGGCAGTGGTTCTCTGAGGTTTGACTTTATGTCCACACCAGACAACACTTTGTAGCTTGGCAAGTCACCTGCTGCTGTCATGACGAAGCTTGTCTGGTTATTTTCTATCTAACATTTTTTTTCTTTGCAGGATTTGAAGAGATTCCTGTACAAACAGTTGCAAAGGTGTGTATGATAGATGACATACAATGTTAAAGGTGTGTTACATGCCACAGCTGGCAGTGAAACTGTCACAATGTTTATTGTTCATAGAATTGACATTTACACAGCAGGGTTCTCAGGGACAGGATGAATGTCGGAGGCAATGTGGTTGAAAATGGCTGACAGTCATCCAGAAATAGATGACTGGATTGAAAGTAGCAACAAAAAATACTGAGAAATTGACCTTTTCCTAAATACTACAATATGATCAATATAAAAGATACTGGAAAAAAGGACTAGATACCATTGCTTATATTGTTAAAAGACCCTGATTGATACTAGTGTTATGTTGGCTATAACAACCCATCCTTTTTGCCTGAAAACACTAATGAAAATAAAGTTGCAAAAGAAAAAGAATGTTCAGCATTGAGCAAATTGTGAAGTCTGCTGTCTGTTCTCTTGCAGTGTTGAAGGTCTTCATGCTATTGTTGTGACAGACAGGGATGGAGTTCCAGTTATCAAAGGTAGGAAACCATTCCCTTCTGATCTCATGATGCAAATGAAGCAAAATACTGTCATAGCACGGCTGTAGGTTTCCATTTTAAAAGCCCTTTTTTATTTGCTGTGTAGCATATAGCTATGACATTGATTTGAAATTTTATTTTACTACCAAACTTGAAGTTAAAAGCTCTAGGTCTCAGTTACAGAAATGTCTTATAATGGCTTTATTTTAATATGACTGGACTGAAGCTGCACTGCTCATGTGATATTTGGCACCTGGTCTCTAATGAACCCTTTACTCAATACATTTTCTCATCAGTGTCATCAGTTCTAACTTACAATCTGATGACCCTCAAGCGTCGTTAAAAATGGGAGGATGTTAGGTGGAGACTTTGATTGAATCCTTACTTGCTCACATGCTAAATGTAAAGCTGCATATGTGTTCTGTGAACTTTGACATGAGAGCAAGTTGAAAAAGTGGAAACTGATGGTCTGATGATTGTTGTAGTTTTCACAGGCTTCCTTTGCCTCCCATCTTTAAGGGGATACAATGATTGAAAGCACTTTTTCATAGACTCATCTGACATGAAGAATGTCCCAACAACTTCAAATCAACTCATTCTCTGCTTTAAATTAGGTCAAAGTTCTTCATTGGCGATAATACTTAATGTCAAGTTTATGACATGCAGTGCTTTTAGATGGCAGGATGTGATGTGCATATAATATGTCTCTGTGTATTTAAGCCTGTGCTGCTGTAGCCTTTATGTTAATGAAACGGCAATCCTGATAGTCTGCATCCCAGTCTCCAGTCCTCTCTTGGTCCGTTATCAATAAATGTGAAACCAACAGTCAGGAGCCCGGGTGTTCTCTTTGACACTAACACAGTAACAATGTCACCCAGTCATGCTTCTACCATCTGAGGAATATTAGTAAGATTTGATCAATGCTGAGTTTTAATGGCACTCAAACTATCATTCATGCTTTTATTTCCTCACGGTTGGATTATTGCAATGGTGTTTTAACGTGTATCAATCAGAAATCAATTAACAGATTCCAAGTTGTGCAAAATGCAAGAAAAGAGAACACATTACTACAGTTTTAATGCTCATTTATTTTAGGATTGACTTTAAGATTTTAGTTACTACTTTTAAAGCCCTTCACAGTCTGGCCCCAGAATATATATCTGAACTGCTGTCCCTGTACCAACCAGTACGCAGCCTGAGATCCTCAGGCAGGAACCTGCTGAGTGTTTGCTGTTAGGGCCCCTCAGCTGTGGAACCACCTGCCACATCAGCATCTTCTTTTAAATAACTTTTCAGGACTTATTTCTTAAAGACTTTCTTATATATTTTCTTCTATTTTATATCTATTGTTACTCTTAACTATTGTGTTATACTGTACTTTATTCTTGACGTTACATTTAAGTCTTGTATAAGTTTGACTTCACCCGTTGTTTTTACATTTTATCCAAACTGAAGCCTTCGTGCTGCTGCTTTACATTAAAAGCTTTCCACCAGAAAACCACAGGAAGGCTTTTATTGGCAAACTTTTACAAGCAGAGGTTACTTAAGTCAGTGTGATTATCCAACAGCTGCTAACTGCTTGTTCAATTTAAAAACTGATCTACATCTAGATTTGAATCATTTCAGCTCTTTTATTAGTTTCAAACATTGTGAGAGGATCAGAAAGAAGAAATGCAGGTGAAAGGTGCTTCTAGTAGTTTTGGTATATCATCAAGGAAAACAACAATCTTAGTGTCACTGCTGTCATGTGTTAAATCGAAGCCACCCGTTCAGCAGGAGACTGCTGGTTACCCTAAAGGGAAGAATAAGCAACAAGTTATTTAACATTCTGCAACAGAAAGAAGGAGAAATGGTCATTCACTGTCTTGGAGAGTTGCTGTGAGCATGATTGTTGTTTCTCCCACAGTTGCCAATGACAACGCTCCAGTCCACGCTCTGAGACCCGGCTTCCTGTCCACCTTTGCTCTGGCCACAGATCAGGGCAGCAAGCTGGGCCTCTCCAAGAATAAGAGTATCATCTGCTATTACAACACCTACCAGGTCAGACATCGGACATCTAATGATGATCATAAAGACAACTCAATTCAATTCTGAATGTCAGATAAACTCATATATGAGATGCTGTTGTAATATACAGTTACATATACAATATACAGATACAGATGTTTTGTTCTTTAGGTTTTGTGCTTCAGTCTATTCAATCTGACATAAAATAACAAAAAACTACATTCAAGTGCCAAGTCTCAGATTTCATTTTAGGAGGTTCACATCAATATAGAAAGAACTATGGTTTAGTAACAATTAATCCAAATTTGTCCTCACCGTGGGGCTCATTAGTTACTTGTACTGAAAAAAATATATAAATTAATAAATATTTACCAGAATCAGTAATTAAGAACACTTTTAGGTATTTGTTTCCTAAAACATGGAGTTCAAAGTAAAATATGGCTCTGTTTAGCACACAAATGACATGTATCATATAAATAAATCTGATTACAATTTTATGATTTATGTTATCTCATCAGGATCTTTTAGAATGACATCATTTGAGCAAAGACTAGTGTAACAGACTGCTGCATCTGAAACAAGCTGCTCCAGTCTTCAGACTGGTGGGCTCTCTCTGCCTTTAGTCTGGTCTTCAGCAGGTGGAATGCAGCTCAATCGGATGGAGATCAGGTGATTGACTCTGCCACTCGAGGATATTCACCTCTTCACCCTGAAAAGCCCGTTGGCTGCTGTGGCTGTATGTCTAGGATGGTTGTCATGCTGAATGATGAAATGTGGTCCAATGAGTTTGGATGCATTTGGTTGAATGTTCTCAATAGCTCAGGATTCATCCTGTTGTTTTCTGTCAGCAGTGATATCTTCAATCAATGCCAGCATGGCAGTTCCACTGGCTGTCATACATGCCCGAGCCATATAGAAACACCACCATGTTTGACAAATGAGACGCTATGCTTTAGGTCATGAGCTTTCCATCATTTTGATAGAGGTTGATTTTTGTTCCATCACTCCATAGAGCTTTGTTCCAGAACTCTTCCACTTTCTTTTGTCATGTTTTTGAGGCTTATCAAGGGTTTGCATCTTGTGCTGAAATCCTCTGAGGTTCTGGTCATCAAGTCTTCTCTGGATCGTTGACAAGGAAACATGTCTGCCTACATCCTGGAGAGCGTTCTTGACTAGCTGTGCAGTCCTAAAGGGCTTATAGCTGCTCGTTGGTCTACCAGCTTGTTTGACATTTTCTAGTTTTATTGTGTGCACTTGCTTTTTTAGAACGTACCAACTACCCAACCTTGGATATCTCTGATAGATTTTTGCTTTTTTCAGCCTCATTATCTTCTTCACGTGCATGATCATCTCTCCACTCCTCATACTGACAGACAACTCTACCTCAATCTAAGTGGCAACTTTAACTCTGAGCCATGTGTTAGCTCTTCTGTGCAGAACTAATTTTGGGACAACACACAACTTCCCAATAAACATTTCTTATCCAAGTGTCCATATGTCTGAACTAGGGATGCACGATATTATTGGCACGTCATCGGTATCGGCTGATAAAAGCTCTAAAATGAAATATCAACATTGGCCATTTCTGCTGATTATGAGAGGCCGATTTGTTGCCTTCTCCTCCGCCGCCTGACTGTGCTTCCCTCCACGGACTGTTGCACCCTGACGGTTCTGGTGCTTCCTCCACAGACTCCACTTCAGTCAAGCTCGAGGAGCTGCTAAATTCGGCTGCACACATAGGAAACACCTCGGCTGACAGGATGTACCACTCTGGAAAAAATCTTTTTGGTTTATAACAGCAGTTGGCAACCAGCATATTAGATGCATTACCGCCACCTTCTGCTCCGGAATATGGACCAGAGATTAAATCCTACACATTTATCCTGTCCGTCTAATAAACTCAGTGAAAACTGCTCCACTCACTTGGCAGGTTCAGTAAAGTTTTAAGTCTTCCTAAATTCTTCCTTCATATATTGTCTTTCTTGATCATACATAGTACAATCTATGCTTGCATGCATAATAGTCTCCTCAGCCATCTGGAAAGAAATATGTGCATGTATCGGTATCGGCACATATATAGGTATCGGCAGCGGCAATCGACCACAGTGAGTTGGAAATATCGGCATATCAGATATCAGTAAAAAATCCAATATTGTGCATCCCTAGTCTGAACCCCTAAACTTCAGGCACTATGTGTTAAAAGGGCCATATCTCCCACGAAATTTTTCTATTTTGATGTGAACCTACTCAAATTAAAACTGAGACTTGGCACTCTAATGTGGTATCTGTTGTTTTATTTACAATTCAATGTGCTAAAGCACAGAGCCTGAAGAGCAAAATGTATAACTGTCCAAATGTCCAAAAACTATGCCTAACTGTGGACAATTTCTTGACAGAGCCTCTGTTTTCTTTTTCTTTTTCCCTCCCTCTCATCTATGTTGGGTTCTGTATACAGTCGTTCTCTGCACTAAAACAAAATGATAAAAAAAAGAAGCTGAAGTCCATGTAACACATTTTTACATCCTATTTCATACATTCATCACTTTTGTAATAGATAAGCAGATTAGTTTGGTAAATTATGGCCTTATTCAGGCCACTTCCAAAATGCACATGATGCATTATTATTGATTATACATTTGTTTTTATAATTGAAAATTAGCACACAGCTTGTTGATAGGAATCCTTACATATAAATAAATCATATTTCACATGATCATCCTTAAGCTGTTTCATAGATTTGACTCCTCATCAAGGCAACACATGAGCTGTGAATGCCAGCAGTCAGCCTGTGAGAGAGGTCAGGTCAGGGGGTCTGTGCTGACCATTGCCCATCATTTTTGAGTTGAGTTCTAGTAGTAATAGTAGATGAGTTCTAGTAATCTGCTGTTCCTAAAGTCAGCCTGCTTGTGGTTTAACATCTCTGTTGTCTCTGTGTTGAACAGATTGTGCAGTTTAATCGGTTACCACTGGTCATCAGTTTCATTGCCAGCAGCAACGCAAACACAGGTAAAATATGTTGGAGACACTGTTCACCTCAGTCCACTGTGGAATCACTAGTTTGACATTTTTGCAGTTCTATTATAATGTGCAAATGATAATAAAGATACCATTATAAATTAATATAAATTAACTTACCCTATGTATTTACTAAAATCACTAAATAAGGTCTGTAGTTTCATGGCGGTATGGGTGCTTTGTGTTGGCAGAAATGAAAAAAGGTGTAGACAGACAGAAAGGAAGGAAGAAAAAAAAGGTGTTTTCTAATGAAATATGGTCTGTGTGTGTACGAAAGCCTACCAGTTGAACTTCTTCATAAGGTGACGTCACACACAGACTCCCACCTTCCCGACACACAGCCCTACCCGACTATGAAGTAGTTAACGAGCAGAGTAGAATTTCCCCATACATACACCGCTGCAACACCTGTGTGTTCAACTTTATGGAAATAAACAAGCCCTCCTACCACAAAGGATTCTCTGACCGGAATCATTTCCATAGTGTACCAACCCATACGAGTCTACCAAGGTTGCACTTCCTCATAGTGTGGGTTATCCCTCCACAAGTCATCTGGGCTTCTAATATCATGGACCTCATTACAGATTTCAGTTCACCACTAAACTCAACTCCAGATGCTAATCAGCCTCCCAACAAACTGCTTACCTCCAGTCTGTTATGAGCAGTGAAAGCTGTGTTACCTCTGCTGTGTTATTAGTTGTCACCCGCAGTTTTTCATGAAACTAAAAGTGTACAAGTCTAAAGCCTTGCTAGAGCTCACTAGAGGCTACAGTGTTCACTACACCACATACTACTTAAGTGCACCACAGAACAAAGAACATACAGATGACTATTTAGAGCTTTAGCACCTTACCAGGGCCACTGTGACTCAGGAGGTAGAGCAGATTGTCCACTAACCGCAGGGTTGGCAGTTCAATCCCCGGCTCTTCCTGTCAATGAGTCAAAGTGCCCTTGAGCCAGACACTGAACCCAGTGATCAGGGGGCTCCTCTGACATATGTGTGTGAATGTGTTTAATAAGAGAAGTGCTTTGTCCGTTAAGGTAGGACGTTGCTGTATAAGTGCAGACAACTGACCAGCAGTGGAACTAAAATATACATTTTAGCTCAACTGCTGGTTAGCACTGAGGGTGGCGATCCTGTTCTGCAGTAAGTAGGGTTCATTTTCTGAGGAGCATGAATGTTTTAATGGCAGTCTGCCTCTTGCAGTCAGATTGTGAGAAATATGTGCAGAGATATGATGTTTTGCGCTGGTGCCATTAGAGGAAAGGTCAGGGTGTCACCAGAGATATTACAGTTCATTCTCTGTTGAATATGCTGAGTTATTTTTTCACATGTGCGTCTCTTGTTTCTTGAGCAACGAGCTGACCGGTGAAGTAACAACAGTTTGTCCTATGTGTCCTTAGGTCTCATCATGAGTCTGGAGAAGGAGTTGGCCCCACTAATAGAGGAGCTGAGGCAGGTGGTGGAGGTGACATAATGTCAGACATACGGGAGAACCCTAAGCAGGATCCACAGCAGAATCACCAGTCTGGATCACATACTGCCCACTCAATCTCTCTGTCTCTAAAGTTGCATTTATGTCCTGTGGGAAAACCTGTCCGAGGGTTTGAACAGTTCTAAGTAACGACTTGGAAGTGTTTACATCTTCAGATCAGTTTACATCATGATTGAATTTCCTGTACACTCTGTTTTCTGCTGACTTTGCTTTTCTGTAGTATTTAGATGCTCCTCATCAGCATTTTCACATCTAAGGCAAAGTTTTTATGTCAAATCAAATGTCAAGTCTGAATAAATGTTTCATTTTTAGCACCTAAAACGGTTTTCCTGCCTTTTTCTTAAAGTCTCAATGTACACATACAGCCTGAGTCAGCCAGTGATGCGGCTACACAAAGGTGATCCAACTCAAGTGACGTACCTCATGCTATTCAAAATCTACTGTGTTTGAATCTACCACACACATACAGCTCACAACAGTGTTGTTTTGGACATCCCTTTCCACATGCAAACCGATATGGAGCTATTTTGAATGATTTAGGCCAGACCTCCTAGTTGCAATAAACCTACACATGACTGCCAGGACGAAGATACTCAATTTGTGTAAGTGAGACTACTGAAGCTTTATGTTAGAGTTTGCTCCCTAGTTTTTATAGTGTATTTACTACATAAGGATCACTTCATGACCAGTATGGAGAGGAGGAATGATTACAGTGACCAGTAAAATTATTTGTCATGTGAGTGTTATGTTAAAGGGGACATATTATGCTTTTTTTGATTTTCTGTCATTCAGAGTTCAAAAACTTGAGGTGAACATAGGTATGTAAAATGATCCCTATAAGTCAAAAGCCAGGGATTCAGCCTGCTCGGAATGCTTCATTTGCAGTGTTACTTCTGCTTCCTCCCATGATGACATCAGATTGTTTGCACATGCCAACAAATGGCTGTCCGCTGGTAGTCTTGCCTGACAAGGCTGTTCTATGAGGCTGTTCGCACTGTCTACTTACATTGGATTCAGTCTCTAATGTGTATGGCTGCATTTGAGAAGTTGACGTTTGGAGTAAAGAAGGAGAAAAAAAAGTGAAACCCTGCCACTACAGTTTGTTTATGTAGCATCTGGCCAATCAGAACAGAGTGGGCTCACCAGGAGGGGGGCCTTAAAGAGACAGGAGCTAAAATGACCTGTTTCAGAGAGTGAACCATAGACTAAAAAATATGGACGTAGCCACCATGACGTCACCCATTGGTTTCTGAAGAGCGATTTTGAAGCTCAAAGTGGGCGGCTCAGGCCGTTGCCATCTTGCCGTGCCTGATTCTGTCTGACTCCCAGCTAATCCAAAATGGGCAAAGACATGGAGCTGAGGCAGGCCAAATGAAGCCTAGTTGCTGTAACAAGCCACCTAGCGGCTAGCGACCTGTCACTCAAAGCGACCACGTCCTTAATCATACATAACTTTATGGCTTCATAAAATTGAAACGGGCCTCAAGTGGCCATTCGAGGAACTGCAGTTTTTGGCACTTCCGCACTGGCTTCATTTTTCAGCCTTGGAGGCTGCCGCTTGGGCTGAACTGAATCAGAAGAATCTAAGCCATGTATGCAAGCATACAAAGAATGTGTCTTGGCATTTGCTCCCACAAACGTGACATAGAAGAATAAAAATATAATAAGGAGTAAGGTAATAATAATAATGAAATAAAAAAAGTAGTACTAAAATTAAGTCACATTTTTAAAATTTTACAGAATGGAATAGTAGTTTTGAAATGGGATATAGAAATAAAATATTGACTGTACAAAGGAAATATGGATTGCGCTTCCGACCAAGATGTGCAAAAATAAAATGTGACGTGCAATAAATAATTAAATTACATAACAGTGAAGGTTGAATGCAATGTACAGTGTTAAATCCAGTTTGATGAAATATATTAAAGTGAGCAGTGCAGGGAGTAAATGAGGGATGTGAAATGTAAAGTCCAGTTTGGTAACTATACAGTTCAGCTATTTAGTCGGGCAACAGCTTCTGGAAAGATTTTGAATATCTTGTTTGGTTGCTGCTGTGTACCAAACGGTGATGGATTATGTGAGAATGGACTCGACGATGGCAGTGCAGAACTGGATCACCACTACCTGTGGCAAGTTGAGTTTCTTCAGCTGCCTCAGGTAGAACATCCTCTGTTGGGCCTTCTTGGGTAACAGTAAAGGGTAAGTATAAGTTAAATAAGTAGTTTACTTTTTTTATTATTGTAAATTATCATCATATCAAAGATATTCTGGTAGAGCCCCAGAATATAAATATAGACCTGGAAATGCATATGATACATCCTCTTTAAGATAGACTTGCATAAGTACAAATCTGTCCCCAAATGCTACAGCATAAAATTATATTTTCAACAATAATGTGCTTCCAACTGTTTGACATTTTGTGAGGAAGAACTTGATTGGCCTGCACAGAACCCAGAGCTCAACCCCATCCAACACCTTTGTGATGAACTGGAACATTAGCCAGACCTCATCACCCAACATCAGTATTGGACCTCACTAATGCCCTTGTGTCTGAATGGGAGAAAATCCCTGCAGCCAGGTTCCAACACCTGGGTAGTAAAGTTCTTTTAAGTTTGACACATGTAGTCAACTCGTGCTGCCATTAGTAGATAATTAAAGTGTTACTAAAACAGTGATACATTTAATAACTTGAACAGTGGAGTGTCAGTGTATTTGCATGCATGAAAGCTTTGTTTCAGAGGTGTTATTGAAAAACGAAACATCTGGTGAGAATCATTCAGTTAACTGGTTTTATTTAAAATCATATCCTTACATGATGACATTCATCAGTCTTCTGTAAATTCTCATGTAGTATTCATCAGTTTTCTATATATTTCATCTTGTCAACAAATCCCAAACCAACAATGAATTGATCTTCTAACTAGTATTGTGTGTGTATCAAAGCTTGATATCTTATTCCTCTGGGCCATACAGCTCTATTGTTGTCCAAAAACTATTAAAAACATCAGTGAGTCAAACTGTTGAACTGGGTAACATTTTCCTCCGTCACCATGAACACACACACACACACACACACACACACACACGCACACACACACACACACACACACACACACACACACTGTAACTTTAACTTAATCCCACACACACTGTCCTGCTGCCAGAAATACTCACTAGAGATTAATCCGCCACTGAAAATAGTCCCCAACAAATGCACTATTCCCCCTGTTGAGAAACTTTTGTTAAAAATAACAAGTGACAAGCTGCTTTAGGAAATTACTGAGTCTTAAAGATGAACCTATTTGTGAGCTGTTTATGAAGATTTACATCTTCAGTAGAAAACAACGGGCTTGGTGCCACAGCCAGAGGAGTCAAAGTATTGAGAGATGGATTTACACATTGTTGGTTTTGGTCTTTTAATTAATAATATAGAATAACACCTTTCTTATCTTAAATAATTGTTCATGTTAAAAAAAAAATCCCCTAAGAAAGAACATCTACAGCAAAGTAAGACTGTCAACAAGATATTTAGAGGAACTTAAGCAAACTTTTTTAGAAAATAAAGTAATGAAAATTAAATAAGTCATAAAGCACAGTAGAGTCACATCCATGTTGTTATTCTTCACTCAGTGCAATCAGGGAAATGTGTCCCTGTGTTATTCATGCTGGAATGTGATCTTCAGTTTTGAACAGTGATGTTATGTCTTCTATGAAGGTCTGGCTTCTTTCGATCTCTTGTTCATTGACAGCAGTCATCGACCTTTTCGTATCTGTGACTGGAAACGAGAAATTTACTACAACAAAGAAGTGAAATTAGCTGTTCCTTTAAATACTGTAGATTGTGTAGGTTTGTTAGTTTTAAGCCAAGTCAACAACAAAAATTGAAAAGTGAAGATTAGTATTGACTTAAAGAGTCAGCTCTCCCAAATGACAAACACCTATTTCCTCTATTTTCCTTTAGTCAGACAGTTTTATCTTTTGTCCAAGTTGTCAGATATCTGTCTCTGAGATTTGTGCCTCAGGAGGAGAATCATACTTCATTTGTGCTCACAGCATTAAAACTACCTTGAGTTTTTTGTGCTTTCTCATCTCGCAGGAAACCCTGGGTTGCAGGCCGAGCCTTGGCGGTCCTTCGCAGTCCTGTTTGTGTCCTTCCCTGGCTATTACTGCTGTTATTGTTATTGTTATGATTGTTGTTATTCCCTGTTATTCCTTATTCTAACCCTAGCCCTAACCCTAACCCCCCCCCCCCCCCCCCCCCCCTTTCTTTCTCTCTCTCAACCCAACCGGTCAAGGCAGATGGCTGCCCACCAAGAGCTGGGTTCTGCTTGAGGTTTCTACCCGTTAAAGGGGAGTTTTTCCTTACCGCTGTCACCGAGTGCTACTCAGTTGTTGGGTCTCTGTAAATTAAAGAGTATGGTCTAGACCTGCTCTATGTGAAAAGTGCCCTGAGATGACTTTTGTTGTGATTTGGCGCTATATAAATAACAACTGATTGATTGATTGATACTGAAGAAATACAGATGGGTGACAAATTGAAGGAAAAAACAATATAAAGTGTGTTAGTAAGGCGTTGGGCCACCACGTGCCATCAGTACAGCTTCAATGTGCCTTGGCATTGATTCCACAAGTCTCTGAACTCTACTAGAAGGATGAACATCATTCTTCCAAAAGATACCATTTGGTGTTTTGATGATGGTGGTGGAGAGCACTGTCTAACACGACAGTCCAAAACTTCCCATAAGTGTTCAACTGGGTTGAGATCTGGTGACTGTGAAGGCCATAACATATGATTCACATCATTTGCATACTCATCAAACCATTCAGTGACCCCTCGTGCCCTGTGAATTGGGGCATTGTCATCCTGGAAGAGACCACTCCCATCAGGATAGAAATGTTTCATCATAGGACAAAGGTGATCACTCAGAAAAACTTTGTATTGATTTGCAGTGACTCTTCCCTCTAAGGGGACAAGTGGACCCAAACCATGCCAGCAAAATGCCCCCCACAGCATAACAGAGCTACTAGATCCCCTCACTATAGGGGTCAAGCAATCAGACCTGTGATGGTTTTTCCTTTAATTTGTCACCTGTCTGTAGTCCTTGTGTCATGTACCATTTGTTTACGGTGGGTTTAGCACCCCCTGCTGGATGTTTTTGGTGCAGCTTTAAAGCAAAGCCACTTTAGGAAACTTCCTCTCTCTTGTTTTTCCATTGGTTAATGCAAATATGTACCCAGGTTGTAGTTCATTTCAACTATCTTTGTTTGGAATACATGCTGCAGAGCATGGATATATCAAAACAACTGGATGTGGCACTGCTGCTCAGCCTTACTGCCAATTCTTCCTAGTGGCCACTGCAGCGAAAAAATGCTGTGGCCCAAAAAGCATTTTCCCCATAGACCACCAATATAAAAAAAGACGTCTGTAAAACTGTTTACAGGACACCTCGGACTGCAAATGAGGTCAACTATTAATCTTTGTATTATAAATTTTAATCCATGAAGGTTTTATATTTGTAAAACTTTCCTTAGGCCTAGAAAATTATAACTAAAATTGAATTTTAAAATTTGTGACATCCCAATGTAAACTCTATTGTTCCAAGCAGGAACTTGCGGGCAGGGCCAGTGGGACAAACACTACTGCACATATTCAGTGCGTCACACAATGCGGATGCAAACCCAGAAGCTCAAAAACTTTTTTGGCTCATGTGCCAGGCGAGCAAGATGACATGATGTGTCAAGATATTCCAGTAAAGATGCGTCATACATACTTCTAGGCCTGAGTCATCATTCTAGCCTCTCAGTGCATAGTGTTTAGCTATCTGTCTATGTGTGCACTTTAGACATGCATACAGAGGGCAAAATACCCTATCAACTGTTGACTGTGTATGCTATAGATTATTTAGAGTAACAGGAACACTGACTAGGCGGCTGTGGCTCAGGAGGTAGAGTGGGTTGTCCACTAATTGGAAGATCAATGGTTCAATCCCTGGCTCCTCCAGTCCTTATGTTGAATTGTCCTCGGGCAAGATACTGAACTCCAAATTGCTTTTTTTGTGCCATCGGTGTGTGAGTGTATGTGAATGATTAGAAACTCCTCCTGATGAGCAGGTTGGCACCTTGCATGGCAGCCTCTGCCATCAGTTTATGAATGTGTGAATGGGTGAATGTGGCACATAGTGTAAAGTGCTTTGAGTAGTCAAAGACTAGAAAGGCGTTATATAAATGCAGCCCATTTACTGGAAAGATGTGTTGCTCATTAATTCATTTTTCAGTGCTGTGAGCACCACAAACTAAATGGACTGCATTATACATAATGCTACCCATTCAAACAAACAGTCACACAAAATTTGGGGTTCAGTTTCTTGCTCAACGACACTTCAATATGTGGACAGGAGGAGCTGGGGATCAAACCACAAACCCTGTGATTAATGGACAACATAAACTAGACTGCATTTGCCTCCACTGTATTGAGGTAGAGGCAGAAATGTGACCCAGCTTTGTTGAACTGTCCCTTTAGATCCTTACACCCATATTCTTATCCTTTTTTTTTGGAGTAGTTACAGATTTGTATCTGTGTTGTGGATACAGACAACAGGAAATGTTGAACTGGAAAGCATTCATCAATTAATGTGTGTGACTGGTAACACCAAAACCTCCATTTAAATAAATATGAATTAATTACTAAATTATTATTGGAAACATTACTCGACATATGCTAAATTGTCTGCTTGCCTTTAGTTCTCTAAAGGCATGGCATGTTTTGCATGTTAAGCTGACTTGCTGTGTTCTGACTACTAACCTAAGAACCTTAGGAAATTATTTAGTGGAAGTGTACAGATTACTGATTTAACACTGTTTCTACTTTCAGTTTAAATGGTCACAAAGAATTTCAGCTTTCAATATCAAACTGACAATATCAGAGACTTATGCTACACACGCAAACACACACACAGTCATATAGTATAGCAGTGTGTTTTTTGGAACCAGCAGAGGATCCTATAATCAAAAGTGTTTGCTCAGCAATTAAATAAATATGGTATTTTTCAGTAATAAGGAAGTAGGTTTAATATTACACAAGCTATATAACATGTTACTCACTTTCAATTTGTTTGCACTGCTTCAAACAAAAATCATCCCTCATCTATGACACTGCAGGACTTCCTGAGTCATAAAGTGTGGTAATTACCAACTGTCCCTTCAGTTAGTGATTTCCTCTATTTCCTAGAATGCTTCTCATCAACCCCCATGAAAGGCAGGACCTTGCTATGTCCAGAGATGTTTTGTCTTGAAACTACACAATGACATGGAGTGAAGAGGGGAGGCTCTCCAACAGTTTAAGTTACTGGTAAAAATATCAAACTTCCTACCAGCACTGTTTAAAATTTACAGTGTAGACGAACTCACCAGTTTCCACCTCAGGATCTTGATCCACTCATCTGCCTCCACAGCGGTCTTTGCACAGAGATAAAATGTCCTCTCAGGAAACACCATACTGTGGAGAATATATGTCATGCAGAGTTACCCCCAGGTTAAGAGAAAGAAAGCTGTGTATTACTGTGGTATGTGTGCAAGCTAACAGGACAACACAGAACCAAACATCTGCACTGTGGGAGCTGGCTCATATTACATAATTTTGCAAGACAGATGTGTGGTGATTCTAATTGCCATGACTGTAAACATAGTAATACAGTTTCAGGGTACAACATCTAATTTTGGTACACAATGTGTTGCTATGATGAATCTGTGACTTTACCAGCTCTGACATTAAAGGACAGTTTCACAGTTTTTCCAGTCTGTCTTAAAATAACAGCTAAGTGTCCAAATGAACATATAAATCTGTTTTTCTTGCTGTAATCATTCCTCCTGTTCATACTGACCATTAGAATATCTCTTCATAATGCACTTACGATGGAAGTGATGGGGGACAAAATCCACAGTCCTCCTTCTGTGCTAAAATGTATTTAAAAGTTTATCTGAAGCTAATATGAAGCTCCAGCATCCAAATGAGTCAAATAAAGTAAATATCTTTCAACATTACAGTCGTTTTGTGTCTATACTTCCACCGCAGCTCAACAGGGAAACACTGTCTGAGTCAACACAAAGAGGGAATTTGATGCTAAAAAGACTGTAAATGTGTCAGATATCCACTTGATATGATTAACTCAGACTGATGAAGACTCATATAAGCTTCACATCAACTTTTAAATGACTGTGTGGACACACTGTGGATTTTGGCCTCCATCACTTACATTGAAAGCACATTTGAAGGATCTTTTAATATCCAGTATGAACAAGAGGAATAATTACAGCGAGGAAAACCTCTTTCACTGTTCATATGGACACCTGACTGCTGTTTTAAGACACACTTGAAAAACTGTGAACCTGTCCTTTAAAGATAGCCTATTACCAAGTCAGAGAGAGGTCATATCATTTGTCTCATTTGAATGTCTTTCATTGTTTAATAGAAGCTTTGGCTGGGTTTCATTTCAAAGGTAGGACATGTTTTAAATCAAACTTTTGATTTTAGATGAACAAAAAAGCAATATCATTAGAGAAAGCATCATCAGCAGGCAGCCGAAGCTAATGTCTGTACACTAACAGCCGCCATGATGTGAGGCTCGCATTTATTGTCTCACTACAGGCCAGTAATGCAGATATAAAAAAGTGCCAAGAAGTATTTTATATTCTACTCTGTGACAGACCAGAGCAGAGAATCACATGTTTGACTAAAAGCAGTATTCAGTCATCTCAACAGAACTGAGCGTTAGAGACCATGCTGTGGTTATTTTGTCCCACAATGCATTAGCATTTAAGAGTGTCCATTTGAGGAGTCTCCTGGATAATGTAACAACAGCATGGGATTACATTCAGTTTTGTGTGCCGGATGGCAATAAATATCACAGAAGCCATAAGTGGCCCTTGCTCTGGAGAAGTATATGGCAGCATGTGTCTGCTTGTATTGGTATTTCAATTGCAAGTTGATTTTATGATCCAGGTTATGATTAGAATATCTGTGCAGAAATAATTCAGCAGCCATAATGTTTTAGGAAAAATGTAAATGATGTAAGTATAGCTCACGTCAAAATATAGTTTCTACTTGACACATTGTGGCTGATTTACAGCATCACATGTGAGGAAATGGAAATTACACTGATGGACAAATACAACGTGTTTATTGCTGAGAGACAACAGACAAAAATTATGAATTTCAAATGAATTCATTGGAACGTCCTTCGTGATGCCAATTCCCAGGTCAGCAGAGGAGTGAGAAGACAAGCAATAAGGCAAGTGAGAAGCACCCTTTTAGCACACACACTGTATCACCCATCCTCCATTGCTGTAGTGCGTATGTGTTTGCTTTGTATGCCTGAAGAAGCTCAAGGAGGTTGTGTGAACAGAAATGATACTCCAGCAGCCTGATAGAAAGCTAAATCAGCACTTCCTGTTTGCATTAATAACTGAGCAGCATTAGACATTATGTAAAAGGAAAAGGGGCATCAGTGGGTAGAAATGCTGTAAAACCACTGCTGCCTTTCAGCTCATGTGCCCTTCTTCTTCCCTCCCACTGTTTCCTTCTGTTATTTATCTGTTCAAACTTCCCCCTTTTCAAACAACGCAAATGTCAGTTTTTGCTACCATGGGGAAGTACAACTGAGAAGAAAACACCCACCTCAGACTGCAGAGCTCTGACTGATTTGCAATTAATTTGGTTCACTTTTTCTTTATATTGTCATCTGTTACATACAGTATTACACACATTGTGATGTTTGTATTTCATAGTCATGGTCATATTGTTTACATTTTATACCTTTTTATATTATTATGTTGTACATGTTTCATTGACTTTCTTGTGTGTAGTTTTAGTTGTTGTGTTATTTTTATACACGACCTGATTTGTTTCCTGAACTCTTCAACATTTCCTCTGAACTTATTGATGATGTTACTCAACACAGTTCACAGTTGAGTCTCCAAACACCAACAGTGAGATGGAAGGAAATATTGGCCACGGAGCATACTGTATGTTTAAAGAGATTCAATGGGTGTTCAGAAAGAACGCAAGTAAATTTTAGACACGGTGTGATTACATATGCAATCAATGGAAAGGCAAAAGTTGGTGCAAACAGATGCAAATTCACTCACAACACGAAATGAGCCGAAGAGGCATCTAATGAAAATGTTTCAAACTGAGTACAAAATATCCTGAATACTTCCAAAATGCACAGAGATAAGAGGAAAAATTAGAGAGGAAATGAAGTTCCTCATTAGTTTTGAGATAAGTCAGAGTTTAGCTCAGAGGAAACTTATAATTGACTGTGTGGTAGAGAGTTTCAAGTTAAATTTACTTTATACACGTTGACGATCCAGTAATCACCATGTTCTCTGTGCGTAAGATTTTACTCGCCATCACAATGACCCATACAATAACCCCCTGTTGTTAAATATCACAGTAGTTCCATATATAAAACGAAAGTAGAATTTAAAATGCGGTTGTGTATTTTGCATGTCATTTTTTTTTTGCTTTTCTTTTTTTATCAATAAAGTTTAAATCAGTGAGATTCTATCTGGTTTTACATGCAAAAATAACTGGTGAGATTTTGATAAATCTGGCCCAAATGTCATATGCTTAATAAAAGTTCAGGCCTGAACACATCTACATATCACTATTGAGTCATAGTGTAACAGTAGTACACTTTATTGCTGATAGAAAATATGTTCAAGGATCATTTTATTAATCTACCCTCCTGTGTGGAACAAGTACTTGGTATTCCTGAATGCTATGGTTCATACATCAGTTTTATTTTCTCTTCTACAAAGGCGAGAAGGAAAATCAAATCCTTTATGAATGTTGTGGCCTATCTGCTGTTTCTGAAAAACTCCTTTCTCCAGCCTCCAACCCCACAAGATTTCTGACCAATGAACAGAATGACAGCTCCCACATGGCTTTTACTGATACATTTTGGTTTGCTTGAAATTTTGTTGTGTGACACCAAACCGAACCAAACTGAACCAAAGGGAAAATGCAACAATGTAGCAGCTCATCCACTGATTGGGACCAAAGCAAACAAACTATAGGTGTGAAAACACCCGAAAAATCATCATGTCTCAGCCTCTGCTGCACAGACTTCCATTATTCTTTTTTAATCTGTCTATTGTCTTTATGGAAGTATGATAATAAACCATCACTGACAGATGGTCCAACACTCCACTCCAACACTTACCAGAAACAGTTGACTCTGTCCTGAGAGTAGTCAAACTGGACTGCAGAGCAGGCTCTCAGATCCAGGGTTCGAATGGGCTCCTCACACTGCAACAGAGACACACTCCAGCTTATGTTTACATACTACAAGCTCGAACCCTTGTAAAGCGAAATAGCATTTAACACATGATTTCCCAGAGTTGAAGACAGACTCACCACTTTGTCTTTGAAGTATCTGAGTTCATATCTGTTTAGTGTGAACCATCTCTGTTTCCAGTTCTGCAACGAGGTTTGAAATTGGAAGCATTTCAAATTACTCAGTAAGTGGGCTGAACACCACATATTCCTAAAATAGTCCTGCTCTACTACAGTTAAAACGTTTTCAACTGCAGTCACAGTAGCACAGCTGAAAACAGACGTCCTGATAAAAGCTTGTAAAAGCTTCATGCTTAGACATGGTGAGGTGTAACTCTTACCTTCACAAATGCTCCTTGTTTCACCAGATAGCCTTCCTTTGTGCCCAGCTGAAAACAAATGTTTTGTGTCAGTAGAAAAATTCTACAAGTGAGAGAAGTTTTTTGACTCATTTTTATAAATATTGAGTCTATTTTAAACATATTCACACTTCAGTGTCCTGCTTTGCTCGTCATCCGCCTGTGATGCAAACTGTGACTACAGAAGTTATGTACGCACTCAGCGTAGCACTGAGTGGCGGTGGGCCCATGCTAAAGCTTCCGGCAGATTTGATTTGACTGATGTACTAACAGATTCCATCTCAACACCGCTTGCTCTTGTGCTGCAAGTTTCAAAATTTTAAATAACTTAAAAAGACACAGGAGCATAGGAGGCCCCACCATCACCCTAACCCATCCCAAAGATAATTTTTCTTTTTCTCATTTTTTTCAACTAAAATTACTAGCTTTTTCAGGAGCTTCAACCACATCTCATGGTTTTCATTAGTGAATTAAGTTGTTTTTTTCATTTACTATGTGGTTGGTTCAGTTGTCATCAGTTTTGAACTTCAGTAACATGAGGGTCTCTGGTGTTGGATGTCAATGATGACACACTTCTTGTAGAGGGTCCTTGCTGTTTGCCTCCTTCTCACTGATAAGATGTTATACTCTTGATACGAGGCTCCTCACACTGATCTTTGGTGTTGTAATAGCTGAGAATTCAAATTAAGATACTATTTCTATGTGTGTGGTTTCCTGTGAACTGTGCTCCTATTAGTCTTCACAAAAAACCTACAAGCCCCTTTCTGTTCACTAGTGAATTGATGTGTTGGATGAAGCTTTCAGTGCTGGAGCAGCACAGTTTGGAGAAAGTGTCAATCTGTTCAAAATGTTCCATGTTAGCTACAATGGGGGAGATGGGTGACCTCATGGCTGTTTCTTTAGTTACTGCTTGTGGACATTGTCTTTGTACAAGACAAAACTTAAGACAAAAGACAAAACTTAAAGGGAAACTTAGGGATTTTTCAGCCTGGACCCTATTTTCCCATTTTTTTGTGTCTAAGTGTCTAATTGGGGACAACAATTTTTGAAATTGGTCCAGTATTGATTGAGAGTGTTTTAGCAGGCAGCCGTGAAATGGGCTGCAATATAATCCTTTGGGTCAATAGCGCCCCATCAATGTACATCCACTAAAAGTGCTTGTTTTTACTACTGACAGACTCAGATTGTTATTATCAGTGTCTGACAACATTATGGAGCTCGTTCATGGCTCACAGGTTAAATATGTACTCGTTGGCTGCATACATGATATCATGCTGAAAGACTGAAGGTATGTCCCAGGCAAAAACTCAGCAACCTCACCGTCCTCATCCTCACAGCGGATCCATGTAAAAGGCATGTAAAAATATTGTGTATTTAAGGGTTAGTTAGCCCCAGTATTATAGTACTGTATTATAAGTAACAATGTAATTAAAATGTTCATTCTAACATGCCTTTAAATGGTTTGGATGTTTATAAATATATGTTTACTTGGACAGTGTGCTTTACTTGTTTACACACAGTGGATGTTCCAGTCCAGAACAAGTATTTCTCTAACTTGGCTATGACCACATTAAATAATGTAGTTAGCTAACACCATACTATGGTCTTACTACTGTAGGTTGTAAGCTAGTTAGCCAGGTTTGCTAACATTTGCTCCTTACATGTGTGCTCTTGTAGTTTTCATTTTGGAAACCTTTTGAAAAACTAAAAAAAAAGACACCACCCTATAAACTCTTTAGATACCAGGTATCACTCTTATAGAGCCTCATGCTCAACATTTGAACATGCGGTAAAGTCCATTGCATGACTGGTCTGCTTTACCTGCTGTAAGCTATTATTGGACAATTGCTGTTGGGGGCAGCTTTAGCAAATGGTCAGTTACTTTGATGAGTACAATTTTATCGTAACCTTTAGAAATGATGGCCAAAACAATGAAATTACTACCCAAGTTGTAACAGACTGGAATTATCCTTTACTTCAGTCACGTCACATTACACGTACATTTTAATATCCATGAGCATCAGCTGCTCAAATGTGTGTGCAGCAAGTGTCATACCGATGGTGCATTCGCCACCAGGTCATTTTCAGTGCGTCCAGTCTGTATGGCTGTGTGAACTCTTACAGACTCGTAGATGGATGGCTCCTCCACACGCCATGGGTACGGACACTTTAGCACCATGAGCGTCCCTGGTTCAGAGGGAGAGAGGAGGTCATAGTCCTGACTAACTGAAGAAAACACAAGATCCAACAACGCAATGCATATGAGTGAGGCTTCTCTCTTGTGGTGACATTGGAAAATGTGTGGTGGGGATTTTGTAACAGAGCTGGAATGTGTTGCAATTCCTCATGTGTGTCATGTGTGCATCGTGCATCACTGGAAAATCAGATTATGAGATGTGATTATGTGATGTTTGACACGTTCCTGTTGTCCCAGGATATATCATCACATCACCCAACTCTAATGCCTTGCCATTTTTCAATTTCCCATTCAGTCTCACTGGTTTGGTCTGAGGAAAGGCTGAACTTTCTGTCAGGATGTATATACATCCTTCCTTTTTCACTACACACTAAAAATCACTGGGTTAAAATGTTACCCAGTTTGGATCAATATAGGTTTAGTGTTATTTTTTATTTTACTGTTGAGTTATTCACCCAAACTGAAGCTTGTTATAGTCTACTCTACTCCTTTTTAAGTTACAAGTCACAGTTTGTTATTGATTGTTAAGAACTTGTGTATCTTTTGAATATCATATGCACTTTGTTTTGTACAAGAAACAAAACATCTGTGACAGTTAAAATATGTGACAGGGGTTAAAACTGTACTCAGTCTGGGTCAATATGGCACCAATACAACATTGGGTTAATTTTACCCAGCAGCAAACTGTTATTTTGACCCAGTGTTACACACAACAAGCTTGAGCTAAAAATTGTCACTAAGTTATTAACAATCAAAAACAAAATGTGACATTTAAGTTTAAAAAGAGTAGATTATAATAAGCTTTAGTTAAATAAAATAACACTAAAACTGGGTCAGAACAACTCTTTGTCTTGATTGGCTTCCTGGGTAGCATTAACCCGGCATTGTGTTGGTGCTATATTGACCGGTAGTGTGTAATGCTGAAGGACTCTACGCCCAGCCATGGATCTAAACCTAATGTCTGTAATGAAAAGCATTTGATCCTTGGCCATTTGTTTGCCCTTTGCCAGACATCCACTGGTGCTCCCGAGGGGACTTATGTTTTAATTGCACAATATTGTGTTATGATATTCAGTTTAGTTCAACTTTATTTCACTTCAGTCATCCTGTGATCTGTGTCATGTCACAAGCAACACACAGATTGAGTATGTTTTCATGTACACTACGGTCCCTAGTATAAGTCTTATCCTGGTTATAATCATATTAGGGATGGGATTTGATTGGTAGCTTGTTCAGTACAGTACACAGCCTGGAGGGATAAGTTGAGGGCTTTAATTCCTCTGATCTAAGCCCAGTGCTTTTGCTTCCTCCTTAGATGTGGCATGCATAAACTTGAGACATCTGTTCAGCGTATGTAAAAGTTGGTTAACAGGTTAGGCAAGTAAAGAACAACTTTGGGTTCTGGTTTTAGGTTAGGCAAACAGTTTGGTTAATCCTTGGTTGATTTATTTGGTGTGGGCTCTGCGAGAAAACAGCAGAAATACTGTGTGTAAGCTGAAAACTGAACCCAGGTCTGTTTACAGTTTATAGTAAATGGACAGTATCTAGGCCTCCTGATCAGCAATCCTGACAAACACTTTTACATTTACAAATTCTAACTACTTGAGTCTTTTCTATATTTGAAGACCTTTAATTCCTCATGAATCAAACATTTGTGTATGAGGCTGAACAAAGTCACCTCAGCATTATGCTGCTTTGAAGCTGCTAACTTGCAGTGAATGTGTTAGTGAATGTCTGAAATGAGACTCTGCATACCTGCATCACTGCCCAGCAGAGGCTGGTTAGCGAAGTGGTTGATAAAGTCCTGAAGGGTTGCAAACTTGTTAAACCCGAACACATAGCCATCTTTGTCTTTACGTGTCACATGAAAATGCTTGACTGAATCCTTCGCCCTGTGTGTGAAGTTACAAATAAAATGACATGTAACATTGCACTTTTCCTTTAAGATACCTTTTTCTTGAATTAAAAGAAGTCATTCACATGCAAAAATGATCCAAGAGAATGATCCATATTGGTGCTTTTCTGCAGAAAAAAGGTGAGTGACATTACAGAGATGCAGCTTAAAGGAAAATGTCAAACATTAATTAGATTATTTTCTTAACTGTAAAGCTAAGGCTCATGATATACTTGCTTTTATTAGCATGTACAAAGACACATAGTGGCTGCAACACATTGTTTACATACTTGTTTGTGTACTTTGTGTGTAACAGGAAGATTTAAAGTACATCTACAGTAGTGTGCAGCCAAATCATCCCTGTGCCACCTGGAATATCTTCCCTCAGAACTTCCAATTTTGAGCAATGTAAACAGGACCGAAGATGACGAGATGTTCATGAAGGAAAACTAGCAACATGCTTTATTATTATCTCTTGAGAGCTTTCCTTCACTGTTATTGTTGTTTGTTCTGTGTCTGTAGCTTTACTTCATGTCTTGATAAACTGCCTATACCTTTCATGTGATTAATGAACATTCATTTTGGTGGATGAGAACAACCAGGATGTGCACACAAACATGCAGTTAAAAACATGTTTATTAGCACTCTTATCTGATCCTTGAGCAACAATTAGATTCAAAACCATATATGTGTTTCCTGTTGATCACTGGTTCAGGTATCATTTGAAATGTTACAATACTAGTTCTGATACTGAGTTTCAATACCAATATCAAAATAATACTTTGTTCAATACCTTACTTTGAGAAATATTAAAAAAAGAAGTCAGTCTCAAATGTTAAACGTCCTCTAAACACATGCAGCCACAACAAGAACTTCTTCTGAATAAAAACTGAATTATAATCTGAATATTTATCATATGATCAAATCAAGTTCACCAATCTGACCAGGCAGTGAACAGCAGCTTTTGGTCATGTTCCAAAAATATGAAAACGTAGCACATCTCAAATGTGAGAATTTGTTCTGATTATATGATACAGATTCAAATTATAATAAACATGCTCACTGGACTTTGGATTTAGCACTGCACTGAGAATCCCATTGTTGAAGCACAACCTCATTCTCCAATTCAGCAACTTTTGGTATTAAACAGTTTTCGATACTCAGTAAAACATTTTGCTCTCTACCAAAACAGTACTGAGGTTTGATGCAGTACATTGCACTAGGTTTAGGGGAATTACTTTAGCATAAGTTGTGATGTTCTAAAACAGGCCTCACAGTAACACCAGTGATATAAAGGAACAAGAGATGTCTATGTGACATTGTGTTTATATTTCTTTCATTTAGAATGATGGTGTTATATATGCTGACTGACCTGACAGACAGGGCGAAGCAGCCTGGTCCGTCGTGACTGTTTCTCAGGAGATAACTTCCATCACTCCCATTAGACAAGAGCAGAGCTTCTGCAGCGTGACGGGACAGGTCATAGTGGTACCACCTTCAACACAACACATCAGACATAAAATCTCTCATGTAAAGACAGAACCTGTTACTTAATAATGTGGTGAGCTGAGAAGCAAAATGATCAATCATATTTCTTAAAAAACAAGATCCAAATTTTGATAAAATACAGTGCAGCATGATCCAACAGCTCAGATCCAGACAACTGAACCGTGACTGCAAAGGTCAAGTCATAGCTTTTTCTCCCCTTCATGGTTGGTTCGAGGTACAACAGCTTTTGCTGTTGTATTTGGAATCCATACAGTTTCACACTGGCCACTTTAACACTGGTGAGAAACAAGAACGTTCACATTCACTGACATTAAAGCATATTGTCATGTCCAGTGTACAGCTGAAGTTTAGGTTAGAGATTCATAACAAAATGTTGCAGATAGTACTATAGGGAGATATTTATTTTGTTTGTTGTTTTATTAATAATTATTCATTATTAGTATTTGTTTGGAGTGTTTGATTACTATAGATATATGCTTTATTTAGATTAGATTTTTATGGTATTTTCTTTCATGGTATTTTTCGTTAGTTTAGTTTATTTATATGTTTGTTTAGCATATTTAGTTTAGTTTACTGGTATTCAGTTTTGTGAGAACTGGGTAACACTATGAGCACCTCAGATTGTGTAAGTAGGTAGGCAGGTATAGGACCAGCATGCACCTGGGTGGGTCTTTGGTTTGTTACTGGAGCAAGAGAGGCAGCAGGAGCTGTGATTTCTTTCTTCATTTGTTTGCCTGCTTGCATTTGATAAATATCCTCCAAGAAAACTCAAAGACTTTGTTTGGACGATGGACTTCTTTTGCCTACATTCCCACTACACTACCATGGTGCTTCAGTGCTCTTTTGATTATCAGTTGGATTCATGTTCCATTTATATTATGGACAAATAGCCACTACAAGTACACATTTTCCATGAAGGTATTTATAGACATAGCATCAAAAACTGAGCTGCGTGAGGTGTTTGGTCTATCACACTTAAAACTTCAATCTATTTTATAAATTGATCTTCCACAATTTGTCTTTGACTTTGGTATTGTTGTTGGTTTTCTGCTTTTATTCCACTGTAAAGCACTCTGTAACACTTTCTGAAGTGCATCGTGTATCATCTGATCCATATTAATTTTCGTAAGAAATGTACTCATTTTAAATTTTGGGGGAAAGGAGTGCTGGTCTCAGATCAGATACCCTGAGTTTGTGTGCTGGAATCAGTATCAGGGGAAAACAAGTTAGGTTATTTTAATTTAATTACAGTATGATTGGATATATTAATCTGTGCAAAGAGTTCTGTAAAATGATAATATGATAGAATCATATCATGATACAAGACCATTTATAATCTGTGAACTGTTATATTGAATTATGGTGCCCTAGCAGGAAGCGGCCTGACATACAGGTGCACTGTTGCTTCAAGCAGTGAGGGAGAAGAGACCTGGTGCTTTTCAGAGGAAAAGGAGATGATGTTTGCTGTTAAACCTCAACCTATGCGACAGATGTGGGGGAAACAAGTGTGAAAGGATGTGAAAGTTGATTATTTGCATTAGAGATGCTGAGAACATGTAAAGTAACTGTGATGGCGATATTTAAACAGAAAACAATCAAGACAGTATACAAAGGAAATGGCAGTAAAAACGAGAAAAGTCAGTTCATCAGAATGAGTTTGATTTAAATGCACAATACAGACGTGGTCGCAAATATTGGTACCCTTCCACCTTTTTTAAAAAAAACTACATTTTCTCTGTATGAAGTTGAAACTGACACAAGTATATGGTATCCATCATTATTTATTTCACATTGAATATAACTGAAACTTTGCTTTTGATTTACAACTTAATATATTATTTAATACAATAAAACAAATGAAAATGGCCAAAAATATTGGTAGCCTTAACTTAATATTTAACAGCACAGCCCTTGGAGGCAATAACTGCAGTCAAGCGCTTTCTGTAACTCTGAATAAGGTTTCTACACTTCCCCTCTGGTAGGTCAGCCCACTCCTCTAGAGCAAACTACTCCTGTTCTCTTATGTATTGATTTAAAGGTGTAAACTCCATGCAATGTCATAATACTGGAGTACACCAGCTTCATGGGCCGAGATTGAAGCATCAGAGGTGGACATATCCTGTATGGGTCAAACTTCAAATCCACACCTCCATTTTGTAATATCTGTATAAATCTGTAGTTTCTAAGTCCAAACTGAAACAACCCCAGACGATGTGATAGTGATGTAATCAGGTCGGTCATGGCTTGACTGCCATCATTACGGAAAAACCCACAATACCTCCTTACATAATTTTCACCTCACGTCCCTTTTTGCACAGCTGTTACTAATTCTGCTGCTACATAGAACTCAACGCCAACATCAGGATTTGATTGATTGTTCATATTTGATGATGGTGGTGGAGAGCGCTGTCTAACACATCAGTCCAAAATCTCCCATAGGTGTTCAATAGAGTTGAGATCTAGTGACTGTGAAGGTCATATCATATGATTCACATCATTTTCATACTCAAACCATTCAGTGACTGCTCATGTCCTGTGAATTGGGGCATTGTCATCCTGGAAGAGACCACTCCCATCAGGATAGAAATGTTTCATCATAGGATAAAGGTGATCAAAACAACTTTGTATTGATTTGCAGTGACTCTTCCCTCTAAGGAGACAAGTGGACCCAAACCATGCCAGCAAAATGCTCCCCACAGCATAACAGAGCCCCCAGATCCCCTCACTGTAGGGGTCAAGCATTCAGACCTGGACCAGTTTTTCCTTTAATTTGTCACCTGTCAGTAAATACACATTGCTTAGATGTTGCAGTCGTCAGCAGTTCCATATCTATTTTGCTGTTGAGTTTTCTGTATTTTAAAGGCTATACATGCTGGGGTATGTGGCATTAGTTCATGCTGTATACTTGTCCTTATACAAATAAACATTAAATAAAAAACGTGAAACAGCATTTGGTTGCCCTGGTATGTGCAGACTGAACCAGAACAACACCACCATTCACTACAATAATACACCAACATATACACGTCTTTGAATTAACACCTCTACTGTGTACAGTGCCAACAAACACTGAACATTATGTAACTCTACATAGAGTAGCCTACGTGTTTGTGAATAAATAAGAACACTTTCAATCGCATGATTTTTGAATAGAGTCTGGCACAGTAGTGGTTGCAGTTCGTTTCCCTCTTATGCTTCTAGCGGCGATGGCGTTTTGTGCAACAGGAGAAAGGCGAGAAAGCTTTACATCAAAGAGTTAATTATTTCACAGTCTTACCCCAAAGTCTCCAGCTCGTCGCTTATATCTTCAGAGGACGCATCACTGTAGAAACTCATCTCTCCAGGATTCACTCACTGCCTCAAAGTCTGCTGATCATCTGAGGAACAGCAGGCAGAAGTGAAAGCTGCCTGACAGCCTGACTGTGTCAGACACGCCTAAGAGGAAATAAGCTTTACTGTACAGAGCTTCCCAGGGGCCATGAAGGAGAAGAGAAGCACTGATACGAAAAGCTGCGCGAATTACAACCAATAAACCGAGGGGACGGACTGGCAAAAGCTTCTGTTTCCCACACTGCCATGAATGAAATTCAGAACTGACTATTAATGATATTAATTTGTGTTATCCTAGTCAGATGAACCCATAGAAAAACAGCAATTCATTTACATATACAGTAATATATGTAATATTACATTAACATGTGAAATGTCCGAGAACCACATGTCAGTTTGTGATGTCATCCACACGCGCTTCTATGTGAATTTATCAATGTCAGTTTTACACACATGATATTAAATGTGAACTTGATTTTTTTTCACACGTGATGTCTTAGTTTTCATATGTTCAGTATTTCACGTGACCGGTGCTCTGCATGTGATTTATAGCTTATGTATTTCACATAAAAGATGCTTGGCATTACAAGGCGAAATCTTAATACAGTATTAAAGTAAAAATGTATGTTTTGCTTCTTGTTCCTTCACTGTGACATATGAGCTTGACTGTGCAGAATGACGTGCAGCTTGTTTTCACATCCATCTGCTGAAGGAGGAAAGTCTCTCTGTGACGTCTTGTGTTCAGCAGAAAAACTTGAAATCAACAATATTTGTATATGCATGGAAAAAAACATATCAGCACAAATTATTTGTCAGAACAGAGTATTTTTACATGTGTTAAATGACGTCTGGAGGGATCTATGAGTAAAAATACTGGTATCAACCTATGACAAGTAACTCCCAGAGAAAATACAAATGACCTGTAGCATCCTCAGTGGCAGCTACAGCCCTGTTCACTAACATCAGTGCTGTCTCCAAATGTAGTCAAAATCCTAATTACACATGATACACTGACCTCTTGTTTAGGTGTCGTGGAACATCATGTTAACTGACTCCACATCTATATTATTACACAAATAATTGTTATATTATTTTATTTATTTTTAACAGTTGATAATGATCCTGAAGTGCAAGAACATTATTCAGTTAAACCAGATCACACCATTTTTCATGATATCAGTCAAAACCACTGTTCTATAAGATGTGCTGTAGCAATAATGCAGTTCCATTATCTGTTGATCTTAGCACACAGTTGTCCCTGCTTGGTTTCATTCAGTCTGTACTGATCTGCCCTAAACATGCAGTTATAAGTCCAGTCAATTAATAAAAGTTGTTTGCCCTCATTTCTGATACAGGACTCCTGAGGCTTCAGCCAATCAGTACAGCAAGTTCAGTATAGACCTCCTTTACAGAGCAGCAGATGTGAGATATACAATGGCAATGAATAAGGAGTTCAGCTTGAAGAAAACTCAAACTGAAGATATCTGAAATAGGAACATATCTGATTTTGACTTCCCATGAGCATGGTAATATATCAAAAGAAAAAAAATAGGAAGTAGCAGTGGATGCTGTCTTATAGAAAGTCTCAGGCTGGATGTTTTCTTGTAAATGTGGTGCACTTGATTGAACTAGTGGTTCTGTGGAGAGGCACATGGTTTCCTTGTAAACGGTTAAGGCTGGCTTTCATATAACAAATCCAACAAGATGACTTCATTACAGTTCTCAGGTTATTTCGACACACTGCGCATGTTACACATGATCTGAACAACAAGCTGTTTATTGGAAAGTCTCACAGTCACTGGAAGTTTCATACATATCATACATCTAATTAAACAACTCAATTACAGAGTACAAAAAGTGACTTGTGTTGACTGCACTTTAATCTTTAAGGCTTTTGTAGAAAAGTCAACATCTAGAAAGTATTGCATCAAAGTTAAGGCTGAAAGATTATCTTCATGTTATCACCTGGTTCACTCATACAGATGTGCACAGATGCAGTAAGGCCAGTTCATGTTAAGTTGCAGAGGAGAGGGCAGCGTGGATGCTGACAGGCTGGCTGGGTGTTCCTTCACATAACATTCACACAGTATTCCACTGCTGTGCTGCACAGACAAGGGTGAAACTATTTTGATCTTATTTGTTTTTTGTTTAAACTCTCATTTTAAAGATAATTCAGGTTAATGTCATTATGATATTTAATTCAAATTTAAATATCATGGTGTTCAAGTTCCATATCAAATCTGTTACATCACACACAGCCGAACTGTCTGTTATTAACAGTATTATGGTGATAAACACATACGCATTATACTGACAGGAAAAGTAGTGTTAATTTGACCACATTTGAGAACACATTAAACTTGAGACAGACTTTGGTCTATCTTTAATTTTTCTGGAAGAAATCTGCCTGTGATGCTTTAACTACTGATGCACATTAAACCACTACAAGTGACAATTAGAAGGACTGTATCAGTGGTTGTGCATGTTAGTTCAGACCTTCCCAAGTTCATGGACCTACAAAATGATATGATTCTTCCAAAAACAAAAAAGATGAATAGTAATAACTTTACAGTAATAATTGCTTTGAAATTGACAAAGTCTGTGCAGTATGTATTTTTCTAATCACTCCCTGCCACATCTGTAACACCAATATACTGATTTAGACTCAAATATAAGACATCAGTACACAAGGTAACCAGACCATAATCACCACCTTTCAGCAGTACATAAAATATGTGTGATCTGTGAATCTGAGAGGTCTTTTTTATTATATAGAGATAATTAAATTTCATTTTCTAACTGAGCTAACAAGGCTTGTTTGTGTGCAAGGATAAATAGTATACAGTAGTAAAAACATCTGACAATTTAAAATTGTATAGCATTCATTTGAAAACAGTCAGCAAAATGTAATGAAGCTAAAATGTGCGAGCACACAATCATTTGGAAGAATTTACAGTATCACCTGACATTTGGAGCATTTGAAACTGGTTACATTTAAATTGCAGTTTCAGCTGTAACAGAATTAAGTCTTGGATGTGATTTGGTTCAATCATGGCTTACAATATTTCTAATATAACCACAGTGAGCTGGGATATGATATAACCAAGTGGGACTATTAGGAACAAAATCACCTTTAAATCTTGATTTCTGTTAATCCTTGCTGGTGCAGCTCAGATGAAGAATTATGACTTATTCTGCAGATCCATCAGTCTGCCCTGAGAAACAGCTCAGCTCAGTCCTTGTTCTGTGGTGTAGTATTGTCATGTCACTGCTGAGAAAGGTGCTGGTGGAGAGGATGGAGAGTACTGATATCAGCAACACAAAGTCAGCTAATAAATACACACAGACTGGTCCAAATCAAGTCAGTATGACTCAGTGATGATTCCTTCATTTACCCCAACTGACCTCTTCTGCCCTGGTGTCAGTGCAGAGAGAGCAGCTGAGCAGGTAAACAAAAACAGGCTGTTTATTCTAACAGCTCTGAAATTCCACTAATCTCTACACACTGTCCACAGCTCACAAAAGTGTAAACACATTCCTAACATTGTGAGCATGCTAGTGTGTTTGTTCCTCATGAAACAGTGCCAAGCAGACTAAAGATTAAAAAGACATCAGTGATAAAAAAAAAACTCCACCACACAGTTAAGTCACAAAAAGTGGTATCTACACTGTAGTAGACAGAAACTAATGAGACCATGATGCAGACAGCTGGATCACACAGGGTGCTGCGGTGCTGGTAGTCCCCCCCCATTCCTCCTTCATATAGAGGTTAAAGGTGTTACATTCACACTGCAGGCTTTCAGTTGACCTCAGAAACATTTTTGATATTAATATTGATTAAAATCGCTGTTATTAAGAACCACTTACAGTCCTTGTTGTTTCCTGGAACTTTTCACCACACTCTGTGGCTTCTTCAGTGGAGTTTGGTCAGTTGTCATGGAGATGTGTCATCACTGTCAACAGTGTGATAACAGGTATACTCATGCATGATGAAAGTATTCATGTGCAATGAAGTTTAGAAGAAAATGATAAGGGTGAGGAGGCGAAAAGAGAACCAAGATTTGAATATCGGCTTTTAGTGAGGCATCACTTCACTGTCTCTCTGATGAACACCTCCATGTGGTCATGCAGCACAAGGTCATAATGATGGGAGATGTGAAAATTAAAAAGAAAATATTTGGTCACCTGCAGTGTGAATGTTGCAACCATCTCAATGTAACCCACAGCACAGACTATTGGCCAGAAGAGACTTTCTTTATGTTAATGAAGCCAATGTCAGAAGGTGAATGTGCTGATGATTTCCTCATGTTACAATGATACATACAGCTCCTTCTGATGGTCAATGTTTCACAGCTTCTGTTACCATGAATTGATGGCTGATGTGCTATTTCACCAGATACTCACTATTCTGATCCATTCAGTAAAGACAACATTCCAACAGTGGAATATTTTCCATTCTGTTTCCATGTCCAATCAAAATATGGTTTTGTTTCTAGCAGCTCACGTCACAGAAGAAAAATCAATTCACCAAGAGTCCTTTGGTAAACATGAAGCCAAGTCAGTCTATAAATAGATGAGGAGTGGAGCAGTTTACTAAAAAGCTTTGATTGTACTGAAGGATCCATCCACAAATGTCTCTGTGCTATTCTGTCTCTGACATGCAACTGACTTCAGCATGTCAGCTGAACTTACGTGGCCATGAGTCTTTCTGCTCTGCTGACATGGCCTGCTGTGTGTGTGTGTGTGTGTGTGTGTGTGTGCGGGCGCTTGGTCAGGACACCACTGCTCCTGTGCTGGGCTCCAGGCCGGGGTTGTCAGCACATACTGGCAGCCTGTTGGCTCTGGAGTGGTTCAGGTTCCAGCGCTGCATTCTCCTGCAGTATTTCTCTGAATCCACTTTGTCCAACTGAGCTGCTTTCTTCACAGCAGGCGGGTATAAGGAGCTGTGCAGAGCCCGAAACAAGAGCCTGCAGACAAATCACACAGGACTGTATGAGTATCAGTCAGTATCAGTGAGGGGCCACAGCAGCACAGGAGAGATTTTATATGTGACTGATGACTTCACCGCTGTAGAGCCGCATGTATTTTCAGGACCGTCAGAGGACTTTCAAAGTCCAAACAAAGATCTAGATCCAGACTGAACTTCTAATTTCTTGTCGTTTCTTGTGTTTGAGTGTCGCAACACACTTCAGCATACTTATCTGTGTGTGTTTGTGTGGGTGTGTGTGAAAGATGTGATGTGTGTTCACTCAGGTTTAAACACAAGACGTGTAATGTCATCACCATGACGACTTGTCACCGCAAGTCAGTGACATGAGATTGTGTGTTGATTCTGCAGCTGGATCACTGCCTATGACAATCACACCTTTACTGCGTGGTTCTGCTTACAGGCGGACACTTCAATGTCTCCCACTAAGTCAAGCAAACATTTGCTCTTGTGTGTGTATAATATTAATTTAAGAACAACTTAACACCTTGTTGTAGCTGGAACACACTTCTTCACACATTTGAAAAAAAAATCTACTCATGAATATAAGGTATAGGTGGCAGGAAGGTATGGGGTTATTTTTTTTCAATATTGTAAGGACCCTGGGTGGAGATTTTGACCCATCTTGTCTGTGTTTTTGATTGTATGCAAATATTTCATTTTGGAGTTGATGTTCCTTGTATGAGTGCATTCAGTCTTTTGTGTTATGTTCCTGTATCTTCAGCAAACTAAATGGGAAAAATACATTTAAAAAAGTTGGTCACTAAATTAAAAAGTATTCAGATCAGAGCAGCTATGTAACGGCTTATGTTTGACTCACACACTGATTGCAAGCCAACTGCTGACAGTTAAAACCTCCAGTTCTCTTTTTAAATTATAAATCCAAACGAGAGTTACAAATATAACTAACTGTTCTAAGAGTTCTGGATGCCAACCTTCTGACTTTCTGTCAAATTAATATGTTGTCTTTTAATGCAATCCAGAGGATTCACCACAGCATAATCTCACACAACTCAGAAACATGGTGAGTTTATGAGTTGTGACATTTCACTGCGGTGCAGTACTACAGAAACAAGGAGAAATAGAGACATTTCACTCTTAATGACTAGATTATCAGTCTGCTTGTGATTATACGTGTGTTCCACTGGGGACAGGAGTGATTCTAAATGTGCTGACATGCTGAAGCACAAGAGGAAACTGATCAGTCAGATTCTATGCTTAGATACCAGCGTATGCATGGTGTGGTATGATACATGAGGCTCCTAGTTTCCAGAAATGCTAACATGATAATTTTATGACTCAATCATTGATGAGGACCAACCTCATGAATAAGTGACAAGAGATAGATTTTAGGTTACAAAGGGAGGATAGACTGTTTGTATCCTTCAAAGGGAAAAGGGAAAAAGGGGCCGCATATCTCATCTGCATCTGAAAAGAACAGCCCTGACATCCTGTTCTGATTTATTCTGTTATATGATTGTACGGCTGTATATGTTTTGTGTGTGTACCTGGGTAACAGAGCCGTCACAGTAGTGAGAGCACACACGATGTAGAAGAGAGGCTGGGACATCTGCAGTGTCTCCACACCCACAGGGTTGGTTGGGGGGCTGCAGGTCACACAGCACACACTGAAGAGCAACACAAAGCCGAAGTAGAAACCCCCGCTGAGCACCAACACCAGCACATGAATCCATGTCTGCAAGGTAATACAGAGGATTACACACTCCACAACACACCAGGGGACACTGTTCGTGCTTATCTGCTCTTCATGTGAGTTATCGTCTGGACTGTGATCAAGTTCTTTGCGTTCACCACACACACACACACACAGTTGGGCGTTATGTAAAGTATGGTGTCCTAGAAGGTCATTAAAGCAAGTGGTGGACATAATCAATGATTCCAATGACAACAATGAGATAGTTAAGCTATAGTTTGCTTTCAGTGTAGCAGTGTGTCTGACCAGAGTATGACTCTCGATGACTTGGTGCAGCAGGATGATGAGGAGAGCTGAGGCATTGATTGGAGAGCCAAAGGACAGCTCCCCGACGTCTGACCCTGCGTATGCCTGAGAAAAACATCACAGCATCTTACAGTGGGATAGATGCTCCTTACTCTGTGATATGAAACTGTCACGGTGTGATAAGCTGTAAGGCTGTCCAGGCCGCTGTGTTAGACAGTGTTAGTTTTATGTTTAAGAAACAGCACACAGCAACATTTGGGCTTGCCTGGTCACCACCATTAAGTAGAGCTATACTGCAGGATCCAGTGGTTTTGGAGTTTGACTCATAGTAGGCACAAAAAGTCTGGACCAAGGCCAACTACTTTGTGGAAGAGACAGTGAATCTCTGGAGGACTGATTTAAACAATGAGTTGATAAAAAAATGTTTTCAGATTTCAGGCAGATGTTTGACAAATGAAGCTGGGTACCATTAATTCTGATATGAGAACCATCTTTTGGAGAGAACATCAATATTGAACGATTACCATATATCTGCTGATATCTGCTATATTGCTAATAATATATGGTTATAATATGGGTATTATTTATATGAGCTTATGGCAGATATCGGTATCTGTGTGTATGTTGACCCACAAGTAACAAGAAATTGCAGGTCAGCAGTTCATAGTTTGTCCACCAGAGGGGAGTGACAAGTTGATTTTTACACTGAAAAATGTCCAGATTAGTGTGTATCTTTGTCACAATTCTTAAAAAAAAAAAAAAATCTAGGAATCTGTATCAAGATTGTTTGTTTATGTTTTAAAAATGTATCATTGGCGAATATATTGTTATCAGACTCTTTAAATTTCCAAATATCGATATCAGTATCAGCCCAAAGCGTCCAGTATTAGTAAGACTATAATGTAAAGTGAAGCAATGGAATCAACTCAATCTGACTCGCTGTACTTACAAAATAAGGCACAAAGAAGCAGACAAGGCTTTGATAAAAAGCATCCAGGACAGTGATCCAGAACATGTAGGGAGCATAGACCTGCAGAGACACACATCATCTGTCAGCCAGTTTAAGCACACAACAGCCACCACTGAACACTTCTTAATGACTTCAGTGGCTTTGTTTTCCTGCTGGAATGCAGAAACCACAGTAACTACACGCATGTGACCACAGCAGTACATGTCAATACAAAACATATGGACCACAGAAAGTAATTCAGTCATTAAGTCTTATTTTATACCTTAAAATATAAAAAATGATAAAATAAAAAAAGAACATGATTTTTTTCTCATTAATAATAAAATAATTACAGCATGTCTGATCAGGTTAACTGGAGAAATCTGTCTCCTAATGCTGGTCTTCATGATCAAATCATGATATGATCTGACTGCATACATATTGATCACATATTCAGTGTTTCTGAGAAGCCAATAATATGACCTGAACCTGCTGAGATCCAATGATGTCATTAGTATTAATATTATTTTCTGTGGTCCCATTTCAAAAGCAAACTATAATTTTAAAAAATCTAAATACTGAATAGCAGCAGCTGTGATAGCAGGTTTTAGAAGGACATGTTTCTGTGTTGTGTCTGGTGTGTGTGTGTATGTGTGTGTGCGTGTAATCACCTTGGAAGTCTGTGCAGCCTGGTAGAGCTCAGGCAGCTGCATCAGGGTGTCTGCAGGTGTGTCTCTGTCCAGCACGCCATAGATGAGAGGAGGAACGGAGGTGAAGAGCAGGTTGAAGAAGATCAGAACCCAGGAGTTGGTCATAACGCTCCCAGAGAAACCACAGAAGAACTGATACCAGAACAGCAGGTTCACATACATCTGCAGACACAGACAGCAGTTAGGATTCTCACAACATCTGGATTGTATTTTGTAGTGTTTGTGTCAATGAGGGCCAGCGGAGTTGCTAGTAGCTAAATTAGGGTACAAAGCATCTTGTGTCTTTGCTTAAGATGAAACGCTGTTTGCAGTAAACATACACACATACACACAGGTGAGGATGCACATGTTTATATGTGTTTATATGGTATTTAGCTTTTTTTTCTGATTTTCCACCTCCTAGAGAGGTGGGACAGGAACCTCCAGGTGAGATATATGTGAGAACCAACGTTTAATCCCAACTGCTGCTTACACAACAAATATCCAGTAGAACAGGTATGATCACGAGATAGTGATCATGTAAGTAAGGAGGGTGGTGGCAGGAAAAATCACGTGAGCAAAATACTTGTGGCAAGATTTACTAAGAAAGTGGCATCGTGCAACTGCATTGAGTTTGTAGCCTCAATTTGTGTGCAATAAATGTTTGATTTACTAAGACA
Source organism: Thunnus thynnus (assembly GCF_963924715.1). Lineage (NCBI taxonomy): Eukaryota > Metazoa > Chordata > Actinopteri > Scombriformes > Scombridae > Thunnus > Thunnus thynnus. The sequence goes on along the minus strand of NC_089532.1, from coordinate 29,774,787 downwards.
GCAGCACATCACACAGTCAGCTCCTGATCCTGGAACTGACACAAGCAGTGAATGAAGGAGAGCTCACAGGTACAGGTCAGAGGTGGGATTTGAATGAGAACACTACGCTCAAAAAAGAACTTATTACTCAAAATATTTCTCATGAATGGATATATATTGTACTGCATATCTAATTGTTAATGAGCTACATTAGGAGGTAATAATATGTTCATGGGCTCTGGCCTGCCATGTCTGTTAGATACATACAGCATGCATCACATGAAAAACCTGCTCAAAAGCCACAGTAAATCTGTTCCATGGTCTTGTCTTGTCTATTGACAGAATTGTTGAACTTTAGATCAAGAAATTTACCACTGAGGATGTTTGTGCATCTTTTGAGGTTTGTGAAGTAGATTTTTTCTGTATTGGTGAGTGCCTTACCCACTGTAATCAAGCTAGTTCACAAACTTTTATAAGGACTATGTCGAGTTGGTAAAGATCTCTCACCACATTCTTGTAGATGAAGTAGAGGATCATGTTTGCAAGACGAGAGTAACACCAGTGACCGTGGACCAGTAGCAGTTTACTGAGGTGTTTAAACCTGGAGATAGCAAAGTCACTGGACATCACAGCCTGGAGAACAGTCCAGAAACATAACATACAAAAGGGGAAAATGTTTAGAAATAAAACATTGGGAATTATATTTCCATTTCCAGTTCTCATGGAGCATATGACTTATTTGTTCTGACAACAAATAAGTCATATGCTCCCTTTATGTGATTTAGATGTATGTGCTTCTATTAGGTGCTGGTTTAAACTAATGGTTGTTACCTGCATGCCCTCCTGACCAGATATCCCGATACCCACATCAGCCACCTGTATCATACTCACATCATTGGCTCCATCACCTAAATGAACAAACACAACTTTGTATTATCCTCCACGGTGAGAGGTATAGGATGATGGCTTTAGAGGTTTTACACACTTAGAAATCAACATGCTTTCAACAGACATCTTAATTATTCATTAACAAGCAACATTTGGACCTGCTACATGTCCTTACCCACAGCCAGGGTCATGACGTTCAGCTGGTCCCGGATCAGCTGGACTACTTGGCTCTTCTGCAGCGGGGTGGAGCGGCAGCAGATGACCGCCCTGCAGCGGCAGCTCAGCTCCAGAAAGTCTCTCTTCAGTTCCTCCTGCAGTGCCCAGTCCAGCGTCCGGCCATCTATAACCAGAATGAAGCCAGCCGCACAGCCTGAGGACAATTCCCCATGATTCCCTGCTGCAGTCTGCTCAGTCACACCGTCCTCACCGTGCTGCACTTCCAGTTTGAGGTCCTCAAGTAAGGCTGCACACGCATCCTGATGAGAATACATACATAAATACTATCATACAGAGTCACAGTTCACTTACCTCATTGAATTGATCACAATCAAACAAACTGTTGGTAAGACAGTCTGTGGGACTGTTGTGGAAGAACATATCTTTACAACATATCTTTACTACTTTACTACCCATATGATTTTTATGACCCCTTGACCTTTCTTCTTACACAACAGTGAATGAAATCAGCTGTGAACATTCATGCTCCCTAAAGGATGACTTTTCAGTGACCTTGATTATTCTTTCACATCAGGACTAAATATCAATGTGGCACGCACAAGACATTTCATATTCTATAGGTCAGGTTTCTAATAAATGTATTGAGCATATTCAGGCTCCTGAGGAGAAACACACTTCAACACTATCGTTATAGTCTCCCTCCACTCAAAAATATGTTTTTCTTCTTGTTCCTACAGTTGGATGTTTGAGCTTCACTGTGCAGAATGATGTATGTTCAGACTTTGTTTTCACATTTCACAACTAGTTTGGAGCCAGTCGAGGTCCAAACTTGAGGCCTCCAGTGCACATACACTGAGGATGGACTTTACAGTGAGGTAGGAGACATCTGGTGTCCAGCAGTTCAACTTCTGAAATGAACAGTATTTGCATATTCATAGATTCTTGAATTTTTAACCAGGAATAAGGAGGAGATGCTATTTTAAGGATTTTAAAGTGGTACTTATACTTCTCTTGCAGAAAAATCATATAAGACACACATTATTGTTATGTCTTTATAAATGTCTGGAGGGGATCATTAAAGATCACAGTATAGTATAACCACTTTCATTCATTAAAATCACATCTCCTTCTCCCTAAATAAACAATCCAGAAGCTATGAATATGTAAAGTCCATTCTCAGTGTATGTACACTGGAGGTTTCCGAATGACACTTGTGTAAGTTGAATAGTGGACCACAACTGGCTCAAAACTAGTTGTGATGTCACAAATAATGCTCATAGGTCCACCCCTTAAAATCTGATTTTCAATGAGCACAGAGAAACTTTCCACTTTCAGCAGATGAATGTTAAAACAAACTCTGTACATACAGCATTCTGCACCGAGAAGCTCAAATATTCAACTGTAGGAACAAGAGGAAAGATGTATTTTTGAGTGGAGTGTGATTTTAAGAATAGTTTTGGGCCAAAGTGCTGAATGGACAGACAGACAGGCCAGCACTGTTATGTCCCACCACCGGCAGGAGAAGAGTTAGTTTGCACACGCTGTAAACGTACAATACTAGGGTAGTAGGGTGGACACATTCCTAAAGAGCAGCCAGCAAGCTAACCAACACTGTAAGCCAAACTTATAATTCAGTATTTAGAACCTGCAGAATGAGGACAGTAGATGAGAACAGACCAAATAAGCACCAATAAGCTGGAAAGTGGAACTCCAAAAACAACAACTTTTCCACTGACCTTGCTTCCACAGTTGGCAGTCAGAAGCTGGTCGCTGGGACGGAGGAGTTTGCAGGCGTAGGCGATGTTGATGGCTGTCTCTTGTTTGTCTCCAGTGAGGACCCAGACTTTGATGTTGGCCCTCTGAAGAGCTTCTATGGTCTCTGGGACCTCTTCCTGCAGTCTATCTACGATCCCTGTGCTGCCTGAACATGTAGAAAAGCACATTAAACTCTACTGAGCTGCCTGAGTCATCACAGCTCTGATATGTGTGGTCCATGTCCTACCCAGCAGGGTGAGGTTGGTCTCCAGTCTCTGTGCTGACTCCAGCAGCAGTTCCTCTCTGTTCTCTATGCTGCTCTCTGCCAGCAGCTGTCTCTTCAGCCACACCTCATACTCCTCCTCCTCCACAACCTGATCACACACACACACACACACCTGTTTCAATACAGACAGTGGATTCTCTTCTGAGGAACACCGGTTAAGCAGACAAATGTGCACAGATAGAGAATACTGACCTTTGAAGAAATTGTTTAAAAGAATGAAATTTTTAGTAATTATATTAAAATTTATGTTAATATTAAAAACCAGGTGCAAACCAGCGCACACACTTGCTGGTGAAGTGCAGAGAGTAGTACATGTGGAATGGAATGGAAGCTGTATATTTAGCCATGAGACAGGTGGAGTCTGTATCTCCTGCTCCTGAGCCAGCACTAAACCTGGGTGACAGAGTCTCATCCATAGCCAGCTCTCTGCCCAAACACATTCATGACTGCACCAATCTTCTTTTGTTCCAGAATTTACTCAGAACTCACCTTTTAGAAATGTTCTTAATGTTTGATTTAACCTCCTGTGCTAACTTGTGCCTTCAGTGTGCTTTTAGTTATCCAGGACTTTTTTAACTTATGTTTCTGGCAATCAATTAAATCGACTAATCGTTTAACATCTACATTGAAGCATCAAAAATAGTAAAATCATATCAGCTGATTGTAGCTGATTGAGCTCATTTATCTAGTGACGATGAAGAATGCTCTAAACCAACTTAGGAGTAAAGTTCTTCTCTGAGTGGGAGCAATGACACATTTATGAAGTGACTTTTTCCTACTTACAGCAAAGTGTAAAAGTAACTTTTAAGAGCAACTCGCAAGTGATCACATGATTAATCACATGAGGGAAAAGCCAATCAGAGATATAAACTGACCCTACATCTGTCATATTGTACATTCTGATTGGTCAGTGGTATGTTATTCTATAAGAACATGTATAACTAGACTTTTTTTAAAAGTTAATTTTATTTGTGTGTAATCGTTAAATCTCCATGAATAATAAACATGTGACATGAACATCAATTTAATATAATTATAATAGATAAGTGATTGTGTTCATATAAGTTTTAGTCTCACTTACATGCACCATATCTGTGTAAGGGCAATCAAAGTTTGATTCATCACTGTTGCAAAGCTGCATGTTCCCCACTATAGCATTTTTTTCTGGTGAAAATGATCTTTCAACAAGCTTATTCTCATCAAGCTTCCATAAAACATCTTTCCTCTCACAGAATATCTCTGCCTGAATGCCGTCTCCTGGAAACTCCCAACAGGTCAGGACACCTCTGGAGCTCCTAAATATCAACCGAGTTAGGAGTGATTTCCCAAGCTACGACAGTTGATAAGATGTTCTTACTCCTCATCCTAAAAGTTGAACCAAAATCTCAGGATCACCGAGACTTTTTGGTCAGTTAGGAGCGATTTCCTGCTCTGAGAAGATTGATAAATATAGCCCCTGGTCTTGGGATAGCTCAGCTCCTCATGTAACTTGAAGACATCATTTAGGTGGGGTTGCTTTAATGAGCTTTACCTGAACTGTTGAGAGCATAAGACTTCATGATAGTACATGAAAATGTGCAAGAAAAATGTAGAAAGCCGTTTCCTGACACCCACAGTTCATGCTGTCTTCATGTCAGTATCACCTTCCTGAAACGTTACCTTTTTGGCGATGCAGAGTGTGCGGAGGCCCTCTCTGGCATAGCTGTTTAAATGTTTCTGAGTTTGCTCTCTGATGTGACTGTAGATGTCCTGAGCCTGTTCTGCACCTGAACAGAACACAGGAACAGAAAGTGATGCAACATCTATGTTATAATAATCCTTCAATTGGAGCTGTCATTTTTATTCAGTATTCATTCTGTTAGGTACCTTCAGCCAGGTCCATGATGACTGAATCAGCTCCTTTGGTGTAGACCACCACCTCTCCTGTGAGCGGGTGGCGGACCACCACTGACATCCTCTTCCTGTTGGAGTCAAAGGGCAGGATGTGGAGCAGTTGGACAGCCAGAGAGCCGATTCCTGGCAGATCCACCAGCAGGCTCTCTGCAGATCGTCCCCGCAGGGTGCAGCGGTACGCCCGGGCTGCGTGGACCAGAGCCGCCTCGTCAGGACTCTCTGCCTCATACAGCAGTTCATCATCAGTGTTGCTCTCAGTGTCAACTTCCCTATTCATGTCCTCCGCATCTTGCCAGGCCCCGTCAGAGTTTGTCTGTTTACTCTTGAGATCGTCCTCTGTCTCTCTGTCCTCCACCTTCCCAGCAGCTCCTTCCTCCACTCTGGCAGATAAGTCTACCTTATGCCTTGGGTTGGAGGTTTCCAGGTTGCTGTCTTTGCCTGGATCTGACCCCTCTGTAGTACTGTTGGGGGATGCAGAGCCCGTCTTCCCCCGGGCAAAGAGCCTGCTGGTGAAGCTACGAGGGCTGCCTCTGATCTGGGGAGGGGACAGGGTGGAGAGGGCTGAGAAAGGAGAGAAGCTGAAGCGCTGGAACATCAGCTTGATTTCTTCCAGGGACTTGAGAGGTGTTCGTGCTTCAGGCACCTGCAGGGACGATGAAAGAAAGAGAAGATGGAATCAGTTTTTGTAAGAGAAATCTTGAGCTAAACTGCCAGTCTTTTTTTAATCTGATCATTTTTTTTAATTTGTGTGTGTGCCTTTGTGCATGCGTAAATCTTTGCTCTCTCTAAGCAAGGTGCTTCCAACCTTTCTTCATTTAACACCTTAATTGACCCATCACTGGTTTCATCTTTACAACGTGACATTTAATCAGCCAAACTGTGACACCATGTCACACTGAACTACAGCATTTACACACACAGTACAGTTAAGCAAACTTTTTAGTCTCATAGAGTTACATAAAGCACACCACCAGTCCACCAGAAAATCTTTCCAGTCCAGTAAATCACAATATAAACAAATGAAGAAGCTGTACAAGGCATATATAATCTTTGGAGATGTTGTCCACTTACCACATGTCGCGGCTGGCTGGGTGAGGAGACCACCACGCTGTTGCAGATTGCCAGAGCCAGGAAGAAGTCAGTGATGTAGGTGAGCTCCAGGCTGGATGGAGTCACAGAGGAGACACCAGAGTGAGGCATCACAGGAGAGCAAAGCCAGTTCAACTTCCTCACCAGCTCAGGGTCAGGTACTACCTCCTTCGCCTGAAGAGACACAAGCAGCAGGAGCTGAGCCATCATGACTAGAGCATGAACAAAGCATCCATCATAACATGCCTAGGGGAGAAATGTTTATTCAGTTTATTCTGACAGATACACAAGTTACATGTTGGCTCAGGGAGTTCCCTCATGTGCTCCAAGCCTTCTTTCTGCAAGTCACGTGACATAGTCTCAGTTGCACAACCCAATTGTTAACACACTGTGTGTGTTAACATGTTGTTCAATTGCACAACCTGATTTCTGCTTTCCTGTGTGCATGTGAATGTACTAAGTGTAATTTAATACTACACTTCCATAAAATCAGAGCACATCTGTGCAGCACAGGCTGAGACATTCTGACTATAGTGTGGTTTAAGCTGCATAAGTTGCAATAGTTTCTCAATTCTGGATATGACCCGAACAGACTATAAATAATGTGTCTATGGTGTGTTTGAGTGTGTGTGAGTGTCTGACCATGCGGCTGCAGAAGGCACTGGTCCTGGGCTGGATGTGATTGGACAGTTGGTCCTCCTCTTCCTCTGACTCAGCAGTGAGGGTGTGCAGAGACACGGAGCTGCGGTTGCAGCTGAGGGAACGACAGCTCAGAGATTTACCGCTGCAGCCGGACTTCAGAGTCATAGAGCGACCTGCAGCTTCATTCTTCTCTGCCTCGTACACTTCCAGCCTCCGAGCTAATGCAAACACACAAACACAAACACAGCAGTTACAGCACAAGACTTACAACTCAAACATTATGGAGGAAACCTACGGAGAGCCTGTTTTTTTCCAATGGTTAATTGTAACCCCTAAATAACTTTCGGTTTTTTTCCTTTCTTTTTTGTCTGTCTGATCTGGAGTTATTCTTCTGAAGCCTGTTGTGTCTTCATGAGTTGCATGGTTTATAATGGTCAAATATTCCATAAAAAGTCGATTACTACAAAAATAAGATACAAATTGTAATGAACAAGAATTTTCCTGTAATGTTATATGTTTTCAAAGGTATTGTTGCACTGGAGAGCAGTGAACAAAAAGTTCTGACTGAGGGTCTACACTAGGTATGTCCCTATCAAGTTTTTAAATCCCATTCTTATATTTACCTAAATATTGATTAAATATGTGTCTGACACATTGAAATAACAGCTGTTGACGACTGAATTTGGAACACCTGATTTTTCATGAGCTCCTTGATCCAAATACTGAAGGTCCTGATTCAAAGATATTTAGTTTATAAGCTTAAATTATGTTGGAGCAGTGAGAACAGCAAAAACACATTTGCAGTGACACAGTGATGTGACAGAGTGGAGGTTCCTTCCTTATAAAAAATCTTTGGCAGAGGACAGACACCAGCTGCAGAAAGCACTTTTACAAGACAACAGACAGTTTCATTTTGTTGTCAAGTTACTCATGGAATTAATGTTAGTTAGTGACAGCTGATACGACCTGCTGTCAGTCATGCTTGTCATATTAACCAGCAACAGTGACAGTCAATGCAACAGCAACTCATGTGTCAAAGTCTGTTTCTCCTCTCTTTAAAATGATGTTTCCTGTAGCGCTCCACTCTGCAGTTGGTGTTAGGGCTTAGGTTAGGTTATGGTTAGGTGTAGCAGAGATAACTGCTTGGGGTAATTTATAAGGTGGGGGTCAGGTTAAGGTTACAGGAAACACATATCAACAAGAAAACAGTTGAAAAACGAGAAGCTGCTGCCTGAATGTTTTATATGCTGCTCTTTGTAGTAAGAGAGAAGCAGAAGCTCAGCGAATCTGTGTATTTTGTTAATCTTGGTGTCAGAACTCACACACTCGCACCGGTGCGCCAAATCATTCTTCACATTCACACCCTAATTTTCACTCCTGTATGCAGGGAAATGCTGTCATAAAGGAGAGCAGCGTTGCAACACTAACTGACTGAAGTGGACAAACAGAGTAGAGTACAGTGAAGAAAGGATCATCTGGTTTAACCAGTATATGCCCTGATCAGCTGACATCTGTAACCTGCACACACTGCAATGAGCCCTTCTGTCTAGTCGCCTGCATACTGTCTGTGAGAGTATAAAAACCTCTCATTTTTCATGTCAGATCTCTGCTCTTATCAGTGAGCTAACTCCTCACCACTGTGAGTGTTCATCTTATTATCATTCTCTTGATCTTGAAGGTCCAAGACTCTCGCAGAGATATTTTCAGATCTTACCATTTTCCTCATGAGGATATTCAACTCCATAGATACTGCAGCGGCGAAACACCATCTTGTTCTCTGTCAGAGTTCCCGTCTTATCAGAGAACAGATACTGGATCTGACCCAGGTCCTCGGTGATGTTGAGGGCCCGGCACTGGATCCTGCAGTCCAGCTGCTCGTTGTACAGGGCGAGGTCATTGTGAATGAAATAGATCTGGCCCAGTTTCACAATCTCAATGGACACGTAGAGAGAGATGGGAATCAGCACCTGTCGGACAGAAATTGATTATATGACAAGCAGACTGTTGAACATGTAACAGGTATAATAAAGCTTCTATGTTCCACTGCTTTTGAAACAACCACACATAAAAAAAAGAACCAAATTTGATGCCTTTTCTCTACCAAGTCACCAACACTGTAGCTGAAGCTCTGCTGAAACAGATTCAGACATTAGCACTGCGTGAAAAAAGTGACTCACTCCAATGACATCACTGCAGTGACACAGTGGAGGTGCCAGTGGCTCAGCTTTTGCTGCAATGCAATGCAACATCATCCGGTATCTCACTGTGTTGGCCGGACTAATAGGAGCAAGCACACATTCCTGATAGATTACTTTGTACTATGGCGATCATTGTTATGGAGAATAAAATGACTGACACCATCATAACTTCCCAGAGTTGTAAAATCCTGTCTCATAGTAACCCCTGTGTCTGATAAGCCTTTGTGGGCTTTTGTCCATTGTTTGCACTGGACCACCAGAACACCAGTGTAGTGTGCATTGTTTGAGTGATGCTTACATGTGTAACACTGTATAGCTGTTGACCAATATATCAGTGGTCGTACTCCTTCTAAGTAAAATGAGTTATCATGATTGGTTGTGCCCCTTCATTTGCGATGCTGTGGTGATCCAAACATGTGCACATCACTTTTAGTTGTGTCTCACTCTGCGGAAGTGGGGGAAGAGCTTATAAACAATTCACTGTTTCTATTTATTGCTAATAGTGTTGCTTAAATAACTGACATCCAAGGTGTTGACCCTTGACCCACGTGGAGTCAGAAAGATTAGTGGTTTGAATGGTGTGGAGACCATTCAATCTGATGTTGTGGTAATCCCAGAGATGATGCCTTTACACCCAAAACCTCACAATTTTCACTGAGTAGTTCAATAATAAGTTCTGTAATAAGCTGTCATATTTGACACCTCCAGAATTCTAGTAAATGTGTTTAATGTATTTAATTATCTTTGGTTAAAAAAAGGTTTCATGGATTTATATTTGCAGCTGATGGGAGACTCAGACACAGCTAAATCATACCTGCAGCACAATGATCATGGTCCAGAAGACATAGAAGCCAGCCAGGGCAGGAGACGTATCCCCATCCACCAGGAAGACAGGATCTTTGAACTGCTTCATCCAGAGACCGTGACCTGAAACACAGCGAGACACTAGCGCAGGTCATCACACCGACACTAACAACTGAAGATTAAAGCTAGAAATGATTTGAACACAGGTGTCAATGGCTCTCCTGTGGTCTTCATGTTGTTTTACACAGCCAACAATACTGCTGCTGTTCAGCTGTGTTGTGTGAACTGAGAGCTACAGTATGTGGTGTCAGTCGGCGCTGGTACAAACCTATGGCAGCAGTCAGACACATGATGATGAGCAGAAGCACACACCACAGGACATCTGTGTTCAGACCCTTCTCCAGCTGGCTGCGTTTATACCTCGGCCCGCTGTTGTTCATCATGGCTTTAGTCTCATGACCTAAGTCACACAGCAAGAGAACATACTCAATTATAATGACTAATCCAGGACTACATCAGGTCACTGAAAGTTTAGCAAGAGTTTACATGAAGTTGGAATTATAAAGCTTCACAAAAAGTAATACAGAGTATGATTATTATCACACTAGTTCATTCTTGTTTTAGTTAAATCTTTAGCTCCAGCTCCACCTTACACTACTTTATATTCTGTTTTATTGTTTCTCAAATTTTTTTAGGATATTTTCACACCTAACCTGTTTGGTTCATTATGTTTGGCTAGTGTGAAAGCTGTCAATTATTTTCTGGTGCAGACAAAACAACCAGACTAAGTCATTTCAGGCAGCAGGACGGTGTGTGTGGGATTGAGTTCATGGTAATGAAGGAAGATGTCATCCAGTGCAACAGTGTGGCTCATTGATGTGTTTTAATAGTTTATGGACAACAATGGAGCTGTATGGCCCGGAGGAATAAGATACATCAGACTTTAATACACACATAATACTGGTTAGTAGATCACTTCATTGTTGGTTTGTGTCCCTTTGTGGGGTTTGTTAAAACATAGAGAATATCAACAGACTCTCTGTATCCTTTGTGTACTACACTCTTGATTTGTTATATGTGATTGGTTTAACTTTTTGTTTGACTCACTACAGGAAGTTACTACCATTACCTGCAAGCTGCTAACCAAGAATAGTGTCAATATAAGTAATAATAGTAACCAATGTTCTGTGTGCAGCATTTGTCATAATGATAGGAAGTAGCACAGGAAACAGCTAGCCTGACTCTGAAATAAACCTAGATCCATCTCTAAGCTAACCCTAACCCTCTATCTAAAACAAACTATTTACTTTACTACCACAATTATGTGCAACACTATTTTCTTGTACAATAACAGATTGTCAGCAAGAATCTCAAGTGCATTTTTAACTTGAATTCCCAAAAAAGTGGTTTAGCTCATCTGACAATGTGTGTAGCAATTACCCTGCTTTACAGCATCCGAGCAATTACTCTGGTGAGTACGAGTACGATTCTGATAGAAATGATGGACAAAACAATGAAAATGAGAATTTTCCTTCAATCCCAGCAAGGCAGACAGGAGCTGCAGGATTGCTACAGCACAGTGCAAGCCAGGGTCAAGTCAGTGGTCTTTCCATGCAGCCTGATTCAGGATCTTTAATGTGTTTTTTTTCCCAACATTCTTAGACATTTCCAGATCCCTGAAGCTCAGGTCAGAGAATGACATGACTGAATCAGTGTTTATACTGTACACTGTACTCATGGTGGCCTCTGTCTATCTTTGGCAGGTTGTGGACAGAGCGAGTACTATAACAACACCTGCATACAGTTTAGTGCAGGCAGAGAGGGTGGACGCCTCCTCCCACTCACCTGACTGGTTTCACTTGTATTATCTTTACTCAGAGCAGACACAAAGGAGCTAAGATTCACTTACACTTGTATCATGCTACAGTACATTTGAAACAGACTGAAAACAGGTGAGTTCTGTCACAAATAAAATCTGTAAAAGCAGTGTTTGATGCATGTTGCATCTGACTATATGTGTTTTGTCACAGTATACAACATGATGAAATGGGATTCCTTTGAAAAGCCTGGCATCAAGGCTCCATATTTTTCTCTTCTCCCTCTCAGTCATCTTGCCCAGTGTTCTCTAATAATCTCTTTAGAATGGCTGCTTCAAGGACATAAACCAGGATTGTTTTCCCATACAGTATTTGTTTGCAGTCTGTCAAGAGAAGCTGAACCTTCAACATAGGAACACACTACACAACATTTTTGGGGGTGGATCTGTTAGAAGTTGCATGTAATGATTATTTTTACAGATGTAATCACTTTCAGGTGATACAACCAGCATATTCTTCAGGAAAACATAGGTTCAGGTATGAACATGTGATCTGTAAAAGGATATCTTATCTGGATCCAGGTAAACACATATGAATGGAGGTGTAAATTCATGCAGGACACAATGCAACTGGAATGTAATTAGATCAGCCAGACCAGATCTGAGGTGGTCTGGCTCACATTGTGATTGGATCAAAGTAAGGTGTAAATGTAATACAATCTATGAAGACCGACCACATCCATATGTTTAAATCCAGCCAACAGGTTAAGAGAGCTTTCTTAAGCTGCCCATCAAACAGCCACAGACAAACCCATCCTCTGCGAAGCACAGCCTGTACAGTAGCATTGCCTGTCTTAATCGGGGACCAGTACACCAGCTCCACCTACCTAATCTGCATATTGAGATTTGATTTGAACAGGTGGGGAATACCAGGTGTAGGGGTGATCAAATGTCATCCAGATCTCTTAGCAGCAACTGCCACAGCTTGAGGCTGAAGCCAATACAGAGGTACCTTAAAGTGTAACACTACTGACAGCTGCTCGATGCTCCAACTGACTCCCATTCAAAAAGTCTTAACTTCTCTCTAGAAATACTAAGTCAATTATTTTTTCCAACAAATCATTATCGTCTCAATCTCTAAATTCAGGCCCTCTAATGAGTGTGCTGGTGGTTATTGCTGCATTAATAATATTTGAAGACTTATAGTAGCTTTGATGTCTGCCATGTGGGTGTTGATTGACAACAGTTGGACTTTTGGAGCTTCTGTGTAAAGTATAAACAGTGATTTTTCTTCAGCCACACAGTTGTGTGTTTGTAGTTAAGAAGTAACAAGACCCTAACTGGATGCTTTCATGCAATATTTCACCAAGTTTTATGTGACTTGATTACAATGCCTGTTCTCTTAGCACAATTTAGCTAAAGTAGTTTCCATTAGCCCGAGTGTGCAGCACACATTATTTTTTTCCTACCTGCATTCCGTGAAGACCTGCCCCCACTCCACCTCTGATTGGCTCCGACTGGCTGATCTTCTTATCCTAACCAACCATCTCACTCCTCATTCGTAAACCTATCAAATGAAGGCAATGAGTACCAGCCAATCAGAGGCAGAGTAGGGCGGGTCTCCGCGGAATGGGAAAAAAATAAGGGATGCAGTGCTCGGTGTTCCCTGTGAGCTAGCGTTAGTTTGGGTCTAAGGTAGCGAGGCGTGTTCCAGAGCATGAAAGGAAACACGCCGCACTGCTTATTAACGGAAAAGATGGTGCCGACCATGACTCTGGACTTCAAACCGGCTAAAATGCAAACCAATGGGTGACGTCACACCTCTCTACATCCATCTTATACAAAGTCTGTGGTTAATATACTGAACCAGGTGGAGAAAGACTTACCTGCTTGCCCCTGCAGGATTTTCAATATGGAAATACAAATCACATCAGTCAAATGTGTCATTGTATTGCTTTCACGCAGCGAGCAGTGAACAGACTGATGTGATGAGAGTCAGTCAGATGTGTTGTAAATGCTCTTACCAGCATAGACCACGATGCCCACCACAGTCTCTGTGTTGCGGATGGTGCAGCTCCTCAGCAGGAGGTTGCTGTTATGGAGGCCAACACGAACCCCATTGGAGTGCTCCCTGCAGAACAACACACCCTGAAGTTAACGCTGCATAACATGATCCACTTTTACTCACTGTGAATCCACTAGACAGGTCTATTTCTTTTTGCTGTTGTTGTTGTCTTCTAAATAGACCTCTTTATTTGGGAGACAACAAAAAGTGTGTTTGAGGCATTCTGATGATTTGAGTCAGGTTCTCCTACACAGTGTTATGGAAGCAAAGATTAGCTGGTTGATAACATATTTTCTTACATCCACCATCTTGCTATATAGAGAATATAGCTGTTTTGATCAATCCTACCATTTTGCAAGAAACATTTTACTACTACAACTAATTGTCTCATATCTCATATGGATTGGACACTCTGTTATATGGCCAATGTTATAACATCAATATTCTGTATTCAATATTCTTTATAATACCCCATGAATACAGCCCAGTAAAGGATATTATTAAAAAGTTGTCTTGTTTTCTACAGTATACATTATACATGACACTATTTTGCAGCTTTCTCACCATGTGACCATGTGATGCTGAATTAATTGAAATTTTTTTATGAATAAATGATGCTACATATTATAACAAAAGGTGATCAACATGACTGAAACCTCAGACTAAACATGAATGTGTTCTTGCCCAGGCTACTGACTGCTACATTTCATGGAAATGCTGTCCCAATTCTATCATAAATGCAGACAAAGATATAACATGACAAGTACACTGGGTACACTGTGTAATGTATCTAGATACAGCAATACAAGGTTAATGGAAACATTACCCAATCAAAGACACTGATGTCATATATCAGACTGGTCATGTGAACTTTAAGATGAAAAGGAACTCACATGTAACCTCTGAACCTGCTGAGGTCATTGTTGGGGTTCTCACACTCAATGTGACTGTGGAAGCTCTCAGGGGTGAACTCTACTCCCTGGAAAACACACACACAGTCACACACACACACACACACAAAGAAAAAGAAACATTCAGATCATGCACAGTATATACACAATACATACTACAGGTTGATAATGCCATGCATTTTAAAGTGTCTGCTTTTACTCTGAGTCTGTCAACCATTACTACAGATCCAGGTCTAAATATGGAGTATATATTTTATTACATAACACACAGGGTACACTTAGTCCAAAGTAGACCTATATTCAAATTAGTAATATTTTTGTTCCTCCATGAATGTAAATGAGGTGTATAATGCTGTCCAAAGCAACACAGTCTGGAGTCTCTATTATCAGACTATTCCAAGGATTTCCAAGTCCCTGATTAGTCAGTGCAGAGAAACTTAAGTGAACACATTCAAAAGACAGTAACAAAGGTGAAGAGATTTGATCTAGCTGCCACAAGTTGATGGAGAGACTTGACAGCTCCAGTGGAAAATATTGGAACTTTTCCTTGTCTGCACTTGCCTGCAGTGGGAGGTCCGAAACCACCTGTCTCTGTTTCAGGTTGGTCTCTCCGTCCAGGTTGGCGGTCTCAATGTAACAAACCCCACGGGGGTCAGAGGAATACAGCAGCAACATGTCAGCAGGGATGATTTCATTACAGGACAGACGAACAAAGTCTCCAACTCGCACATCCTTCCAGCACTGCTCAATGTAGGCTTTCTGTTTGCTATGGGACATAAGAATGGACACAGAGGAGGTAGAAGATGAACAAGAGTCTCCAGCCATGCTAGCAACTCTGTGAGGCTAAGGCTAACATCAGCATGCTAACATGCTACAATGACAATACTTACATGTTGATGTTAAGCAGGTATACTGCTTACCATCTTAGTTTAGCATGTTAACATGATAACACAAAGAATGTAAAAGGTTTTCAGATATTTGGTCATAAACCAAAGTATTGGACAAATGGAAATGCTGACCTGATGAATGCCCTAGATGAGAATTCAGAGGATCACCAAAGTTTAAGGGTTTATTTTCGCAGTTGACCTAATGTGGAAAGAGCTACTATTGATATATTTTACATCAAAGTCAACAGCCAAATTCCTTGCATGGGTGTGGTCATTTGAAGACTTGCTCCAGAATGTTGCCAACAGCACTAGTGAGATTTTCGGGAGCGATAAACTTTCTCTCATTAAGCTGGGGGATAATTTTTGTCATCCAGCATTTGACATCCTCGATACAACTTAACAGACACTGAAGGTTATGTGCTTTACCCAGTTTAAAAGGGAAATAAAGCTGAAATACAGCACTATCCAATCACTATCCAGTCTGAAAAAGTATCCTGGATGCACTGTGACAATACTGTTAATAGCCCTGTATGCACAACAGTTTGTACAGTAAAAAAACAAAATCTAAGGGCCCCTGCATGCTGTTTATGCCAGTCTGCAAACACAGCTGCAAAACTCCACAATTACCAAATTAGTGCTGGCACCTCAGCCCCCATATGCCATTCAAATGTTAAACATCACAGTCCAAAGTTGAGTGTGGCAGCTGCTTATTGATGATGTGGCTCCCAGTCTATGTGACAGTTTTAATCAGCTGGTGGTCACACAGAACATCCTCTGTCCATGGAACACCATTTTGGTACTGTTTTATCTGCTTCTTATACCATGGTCTGGGTGATTCTGAACGGCTGCAGGGTATCCATTAATTCCTGATAATGGGCACCTACACCCATATGTCTTCTTGCATCACTTGTTGGGGGCAGGCTGGAGAAACAGCCATAAAACCTCTTCAGTCCTTATACAAACAAACTCTAAAAACTCTGGATAAAAAGCCAATGCATTTCCATCACTGTAGGGTACTGGAGAAATACAATTTACTGAGCTTTGAGAATTTTAGATTATTCTCAAATTTGTGCCTAGTTTATAAAATTTTAAATGGTTTGGCCCCTCCTCCACTATGTGACTTTGTGTACACTCACTCAGTAAGTTCTATTAGATCCTCCAGAATATCCTCTATACAAGATTGTACCATACCATTTCATCACACTGCATTTAGACAGTCAGCTTTCTCTGTGAAAGCCACCACTCAGTGGAATACTCTACCTGATGATATGAAGAACTGTAGTTCTATCAATACATTCAAGGCCAAACTAAAACATGTGTTAAAGACCAAATTGCAAATTAGCTTCGAGCTAACTCCAGTGCAGTGCATCTTTAATGTTTAAAACTGCACACTGTCCCAATCAATAAATCAAATCAAACTAAATAGTTCCTGTGAAACTGTCTGTTCACTGTTCTAAATGTATGTGCTGGCTAAAATGAGTAACCATAGCAACTTGGAGGCAGTCAGAGCCTCCATTTACAATTTATTGCAACACGTTAACAAGCTAACATCTAATTACAACAATGAGTGCCTTCAGCATTTCTTTTATTCTTTTCTATTTGGAGAATATGACAACTCTGATGACTGGGATGCAGCTGAAGAAAGAGAAATTGAAAAGAAAAGGGAGAAACAGCACAAGGAGTTAACACCGAGAGAATTAAATCAAATAGAAGATGAATAAGATGAGATCAACACAAAAAAACAATGAAATGGGCAGTTAATACATTGAGAGACTTCCTTGCACAAAAATGAAAGGACTTTGAAAACTACACCGCCGATGCTGTGAATGAGGCCTTGTAGAGGTTTTATGCCGCTGTCCAGTCCACCAAGGCAGGGGGGGAGAGACAGGGACGGGGTCAAATATGTCAGCCTGGAACACAATCCACAAATTAAGACTCATAAAGACCCAAATGACCCAGACAAGGAAAACCTAAGAGGTTTTATGTTTGCCAGGCCTGAGGTCCACTGCGGTTGCAAGTTTCAAATTATATATTTCCAAATATCCATCAGATGCCAAATCTTTCTACCTCCACCCTAAGTGTGCCGTGGTCTACAGCCGGGAGCCAATGAGTGTCCACTACTTCAGGAACATGATGTAGAGGTGTCTTTTTTTATTTATTTATATGATTTCCACTGGCTCCTCTGTGGGCAGAATTAATTGTTGACATGTTTCTTTGCAAAAACCACAAATTACTACCTGTGGTTTTTAATTATTTTAAACAAAATTGTTTGACAAGCTCATGAATGGCCGTACTGTTTGAAAAATTGTATAAGCAATATAGATCAGGCCTAAATGTTGCAAGCCTAATGAAAACGGTCCTGTTAATACAATGTATCTAGTCTGGCCTACAAACCTCTGCTAGCATTGGCATCAGCATGCTGCAGACACCTCGATATTAGAATTAAATTAAGTGAAAAAAAGAATCTATCATATTATATGATATTTACACTAAGTGTAGTCTTTCAGTGCCTCATCCTCTGACCACAGGATGTCGACTGTAACACACAAGCTGCAAGAATTACACTGCCCCTCTGAACTTACTGATACTTTGTATCACATAAGCGATCATCTCACATCCTATTCGCGATTCAACTTCCTACTTCAGGCTGTGGCTGACAGTACACGTGGCCTATCATTTGTGAGAATCTTGATATTGATTCCTGTTCAGTGGACACAGGACGTCTGCTAGGGGCTGTTAGCCGAGCTGCTGTGAACGTTTGCTAAGCTTGTTTTCTCTAATAACTAAGATACAGAAGTTCAACATGTTTTTTTTACCGGGGATGAATTATCCACAGAGGTCTCCTCCTCTCCAAAGCAAATGTACACGGGGAATAAAACTTGTTAAAAACAGTGGGTAAAGCAGTTTCACGTTAAAAATCATTGTTTCTCTGATGCTATTCAACAGAAAGAGGAAGTCTGGGAGGGGCTGCTGGCCAAGCTGCTGCTAACGTTTGCTCAGCTTATTTCTCTGATAACTTAAGATCCAGACATCCAATAACTAGAATCCTTCATCCAGTTAAAAGATACAGTTAAATACGACCAAGATCTAAAAAAGTTTATCATGAAAATGTAGCTTAAAACTGAATAAAAGTCAATATATGACAGTTTCTGGCAGGCATCCACAATGTCGACGTATTATCTTGTATGCCTATACTCTTTGGTAGACGCCATTGCGATGGACAACCACAACGCCAATGTATTATCTTGTGGGTGTATACTCTTTGGTAGAGGCCATTGTAGCAGACAAACACAACGCTGACACATGTATCTTGTGCGCGTATACTATTTGGTAGAGGGGATATGACACCATTGACAGATGATGAAATGAAACGGATCGTTACCTTGATTAAGATTACGAATTTCTCTGGGTTTGAAAATTGTTGGACACATTTTGGATGATGTAAGTACACAACTCAACAATATATAACATAGGTCTAGTTGTTTTTAGACATTTTAATGCAGAATAGTTACATATTATAGCTCTTGGTGTCATTTGCCAACAGTAAGGCTGTACATATCAAAGGTTCAGTGGAAATACAAACACCTGTCAATTGATCTACACTGTGTGTGAATACAATTAGTGGTTAATCATTACACTGTAACACTCACAGTCCCACACCCTTTACCGATAATGACTGAAATACAGTAGGGTAGAGGAGTTACTGTAATTGTACAGTTTTGTACAGTGAGTCATGAGTTATGAGCTTATCCAAAGTAAACTACTCCAATTAAACTGCAAGCACTGCAATACAGACATACTGCAATGTGGTGATAAAAGATTTCTTTTTAAATTACCACCATTAGTGGTGAGTGTCATGCAAACCAGGCTTCCAAGAGAAAACAGTTACAGGAGTTTATGACCAGTGTGCTGGTAAATAGTCCAGACACAGATTTTTATTTAAGTGATGTGTCAAATAGACTTTAGAGGACCTCAAAAAGAAAATACCCACTATCTAAGACTACTATTGGAACAGAGAGTTTAAACATGAGAAGGATATTTTTATTTCTTTTTAATTAGATTTTGCTTTAGATTGGATTTCAGTTCCACCTGCATTTTAGGTAGTTTTAACGTGCAGTGACCATTCTATTTTTTTCTTGAAATTTTATTTCCATTATAATACTCACGGATCATCTATTAGTCACAGTTGAACAGTTTTCATTAAGACTTTTTCTTTAACATTGTTTAAACACAGAGGTAACCGTGCATATTTTAATAATAATGTTGCACTCGGTCAGTGTTATGGGTCTCTCGATTGTCATTCTGATGGCAGTGACACTACAGGGTAACCAGGCTAACTTGACTAAGCCAGCTAGCATACATCCATGAACATGCTACAGCTAAGTGGTGTGCTGCCAAAACATTCCAGGTGGAACTCGTGCTCTAGAATTATTGTTTGCACATGTTGAACTAAGTGGATTATTGACAGTAATCAATAATCCACTTGACAGTAATTGTTTGGGTCACACAGCGTATTCTTCATACGACTGCGTGCACTGAACCATAACGTCCGTACTGTGACGGTTTGGAAGGTATACACGTACTGTTACACCCCCTCCTTTGTTACAGGTTCACCATCTGATCATCAACCAAATCATGCCAACGTCCATGTTGTCGAGCCTTACTGGAAGTCTTGACCTGATTTTTTTTTTCTTTTTTTACCACTTTGACCATAGAAGATGGTGAAAATCATAGCATCTGTAATTTTATTTTATTGTAGGTTACATTCTAGTTTACACATAGTCCCCTTTTGTTTTGTTTTGTCATTCTTCATACATTCTTAACTTTGGAAGTACTTTGACACATTTCTCCCAGAAATGCAGGAAGTTAAGTCTTCTCTTTTTTTAATTTCTGCAAGAAATCTAGTAAGTGGACTTTGACTTTCTGTTAACTAGTTACTAGAGCGAGAACACAGCAAAACAAGAGAGCATGCAACTGAGTCACAAATTTCCTTCTTGGAATTAAAAATCAAACCAAATTTCAACACAAAGTAGAATACACATGGCCATAAAAATAAGACAACCTACCTGCTGTAAACATGGCAGAGAAGCCTGTTAATCAAATGATCCAACTTAAACCTGCGGTAGTCTTCCCACATATCCTTGATGGCTGTCACTGACAGCACCAGTAGGATAGGCGCCAGAGCGATCTCTGGCTGGAAGGCCTCCACCACTGGGACAAAGTTGAGAGCAGCCAAGAAGATGAAGTAGACATTGGCGAGGCGATGTAGCTGCTCAAAGAGATTTTTGGGGAGGAAGGAGAGGATGGAATACTTTGTAGTCTGGATCTTGTTGTTTTTATATGACTTCAGGAGTTGACTCAGTTCCTCATCCTCTGTGGAGGAAGGTCCCACTGTCCTCTTCTTCCGCAGGTGCTTCTTGGTAGAGTGAAGACGGGACAAAGGCTCCAAGCTATACATGAGTCCACTGCTCCACTGGATTCACAGCAGCCTGCCAGTTTATGTTTCTACTTAGAAGACTTACCCACCGGAAGTTATCCTCCAGTTGTAATGAGAATATTTGCTGTGAGTATTTGTGCTGTACCTTCCACTTACTGACCATTTTCATGTGGAATCACATGATTCCACATGAAAAAAAAGACCTCCCTGTCTTTCCTGAGGGTCGGCTTGCACGTGAGGTGGGACTGAGTGGATAGTTAACTATCTTTGTGACAGAATTCACAGACACTCCTTTAAAGGGCACTGACACTGTAAACAAACTCAAGGTTCAAGTTTTACAACAATTCAGCGGCATGGATTGTGCTGTCATTGATTTCCTGATGATCCTTCAAGAATGAAGTGGTGCACAAGTCCATATTATGTATATTAGGGAAACTGAAAAGCATAGTTTGATTAATCTATCTGTTGTAGAAAATCCTTTTGATAATATTGTATTACATTGTAACACACTGATTGGGGTGGATGGAGGACGTATAAAGCACAAGGCTTTTATATCAGAGACAAAGGTTTATAACCTGCCCCACACTTGTGATTAGAGTTACACAAATGATTGATAGTTTTGGTTTAGTTTTGGAAAAGTAAACTACGCATGCTTCCAAATAGCATTGACTTTTAAAAATATTGAATCAATTGAGTTGAGTTGCCCAAACAGAACATGCAAATGTTAATTATCCTTTCATGATTGGATACTGTAGAAAACCTAACGAATAGATACCTTCAGTATGACCAGTTTGTAGCTTTACAGATACAGGACCGGGTCACAGTGGGAGCAGACAGAGCAAGGTAACCCAGATGTCCCTCTCCTCAGCAAAAATCCAGAGATGTTCCAACGGCAGAGATATATAACATATTTAATCCCTCCAGTGTGTTCTGAGTCTTCCCTGGGCTCTCCTACCAGTTGGGCATGCCCGGAACACACACAGTGTTGCTTAGCAGTAAACAAAAAGATGAACTGCTGGAAAAGATCAAGCGAATCCCACTGTCAAATTCAACAGCTACCAGAAGATCTGAAATTTTAGCCAAGGATGTGCAGTCAAAGCTTGATGCTGCCATGAAGAGTGCACCATGCATAGGCCATGCAGACAAATCAACTGATATGATAATGCCCAGATTTTCTAGAGAGGATTTCTGTGAGGACCTGTTAGATATGACAGCATAGGCAACACACAGGAGGAGATGTTAACACAGAGAGGGGTCAGCCTGAAATCTGTGGTTTCCATCGCCACTGATGGGGTGTCCTCCATGACAGGGAGACAGAGAGGAGCTGTGACTATACTGTACCACTGTATTATCCAGTAGTTTGTTCTGTGCCCTGCTCTGGCAGAAGACCATGCTGAAGTTATCAATACAGTGATGAAACTTGTTAATGTCCTCAGGGCATCTTCATCCTATCAACATCAATTCCTAAAAAGAAGCTGATGCAAATGCAAATGACGTACTGCTGCACTGCAAGGTAAGATGGCTAAGTTAGGGTGCTGAAGCATGTTTGGGAAAGGAAATAAAAAGTTTCTCAGTACAACAGAAAAGCCATACAGTTCTCAATTATTTGGCAAGTTGAGAGAAAAATTGATATAATGGCATTCTTGGTTGACATCACATGACATCTGAGCTTAATGAGCTAAACTTCAAGCTGCAGGGAAGTAACAACTGAGTGTGTGACTTAATAGCAGCTTTCCAGTCTTTCCAGAAAAAAATGGACATTTTCAAGGTTGATCTCCAAGCAGACTGTACACATTCCCCACAGTGAAACAACAAATGCAGGGAGAGAGGGAGGTCTCCTCTTATATTGAGTTTATAAGGAAACATACCTTATCTGGGGAGGAGTTTGTGTGACTGGACCTCTTGTAACAGTAAGCGGTGTAATTAATCACACCATAAAAATGTAACTGCACTTGTTTGTTATTTTACTTCATGGTAGATGTTTCTTGATGTCAAGTAGACTGCATACTTTTCAGACCATGAGCTGCCTGCATGTTACAAGACAATGACGCATGATTATGTGTGTAAGGTACTGCTGTGTGATTCTCATGTTTGAACTGATTTTGGAGAGGAAATGGAGAGAGGTGGGAGGGAGGGTTGAAAATGGCAGAAAGGGAGGTAGCGTTTCATCATGACCGGTTTTCTGCTCTGGTATAAAACACAACCAGCCATATGAAGTTGAGTTTCAGTTCCTTTCCTCTGGCTCACCCTGTCTATCATGAGCTAAATGTTCTGCTTTCTGGAAATTCCTGTCCCAAAGACTAACAATGATACACATGACAGCCAGTGCGTGTTTACGGTCTGCATGAATGACAGAAAAGTTGTTTTACTCTTGAGGCTTGCATTTGACCAGCACTGCAAACAGTTGATAAATCCTGGGTCATGGGAAAGTGCTACCTCAGGAGCAAAGACTTTTTTGGGTGTTTTTGGTGGTATCTAGTCATGTTTTGCTGCAAAGGTTTTGAGCTATCTGCGTCTAGGTTTTTCAATACGGTGGAGGGGCTGTTCTTCTGTATGGAGCTCTACATTGTTGTTGTTGCATACTGGGAAAGTGGGGCTCCGTCATCAGCTTAGCTGTGATTTAAGGTTTAAAGGTCCAGTGTGTAGTATTTAGTAACATCTAAAAGAACAGACTTAGTAAAAACTGAATAGATTATTTATAAGTATATCTTAATTAGTGTCTAATCAGCTGAAAATAATAATTGTTGTGTTTTTGTTACCTTAGAAATAAGCCCTTTATATCTACATGGGAGTGGGTCCCCTTCCATGGTGGCCGCCATGTTGCATCGCCATGTTTCTTCTATAGTGCAGAACGGACAAACCTAACACTGGCTCCAGTGAGGGCCTTACGCATTTTAGATTCAGTGGGCGACTACCGGAAATGCACTGGTTTTAGAACGAAGAAGAACGGACCAAACATTTTGTGTTGTGAGAAGTTTTTGAAACCAAAATCTGATAAATGGAGGATTAAACTTATTTAGAAAATCACAGGAGCGTGAATTGTCATCGTCAAAGAAACAAAAACACAAAGAAGCTAAACGAAATCGGGACAAGCAACGGCATAAAACGAGGATAAACCCAGATGGAAATCCCTGATGAGAGAAATGTTTGCAGACTAACGCCGAAGTTTCCAGTTTACTGCTGGACAGGTAAGAGTGTAATGTATATTTATTTTGCCCTGCTGGTAATGGTTCAAAACCTAGATGATGTGCAATGTTTATTAGCAGTGCATTAGTTTCCCTGAAAAGACACACCACCACGTAACGTTAAATATTAGCACACTTTAGCCTCAGTTTGTGCCTCTCATGGAGCTGGTGGTCTGACAAGAGACAACAGGGAGGCGACGTCGTGCTAATACCCCAACAATTTATTCATTTGCTGTGGCAGTAAGACAAAACATTGACTGATAACTAAGATATTTAGCGCTGGTGATGTGCTAAAGACAGTAAGTCTGAATAATGAGTTAGTGTGAAAGATAAACTGAGGAGAAGTCTGCTCATCACTGAGTTAATATATCCTGTGAATATTTTTCATAGTGCTCCATGATTTCATTGTTTGCTCCTAATTTGTCATTTAGGAGCACATGTACACACTGGGGGAGGGGAGGTTAGCTTATAGTCCAACACAAGTAACGTTTTCCCCGTTTCAGTGTTGAAAAACATGTAATTGCTACCAGAGTTTTAATTTTACATTTATCAGTCAGTCTGTTATTTATTTTGGTGTGTTTATCCAGGCCAGCCAAGGCTCCCAGCATCTTAGGACGTAAAAGAATGTATTACAAGGGTTTGTGTCATGTACAGAAAACACTGGAAAATGGGTGGCAGCAACTTCACAATTGCACAGTAACTATTAAAAAGTCCACTGAAAGCACTGTATTTTCTACATATGCCACACAGAATGATTGAATGATCTTTATTTACAGCAGAGCCATCTCTAAGGCGCATTGCAAACACACACTAAAACAGGCAATGTTGTCAAGGTAACAGGCCTTTGTCATATGAGGAAAATGTGGGCTACACCTCAGCCTCACACACAGGGTGATAGTGAGGATGAAAATGAAGACGAAGATGACTAGAAGTTGAGTTGATTCAGTAGATTCACATGATTTGAGTCAAATGAGTCACATGTTTTGTTATTTTAGAGTTATTTTTGGCATAGCCTTAGTTTATAAATAATTTAGCCTAATTTAAAACAATACTTAGGATAGATAAGATATGGGATTAAAAACATGTTCCCCCTCAAAATAACCTTGTTTATTTTTGTTGAATAGGAGTGCATTTATGTTTAAACAATAACTTAACTATCATTGTGGCATGTCTTGATAACCTTACAGTGAAGGTGTAATAAATGATTAAAAAATAAATAAGGTCTGATGATTCGTGATTACAAAAGTTCTAATCAGTCAGGAATAGGTGTGGTTTTAAGTATTAATAGCTATTTATAGGCTGTATGGGCTAAAACGCACAAGAAGCCTCCTCTACAGTAATTCAGTACATGTTTACAATCAGGTAGTCAAACTCATTAAAATATGCAATAATTAAGATCATTGTATATGATGGAATAGTGGCATTAGAATGTACCAGAGGCCACCAAAATTGGGCTTTTACCGACAAGCCCCTTGTGAAAGCCCCTGGAACCCCTAGCTGGCTACTTTGTCCCACTGGATGGCTACTCCATACCCTTGTGGAAAGCCCTGAGCAAACATACCATTACCTTACCATGTTCTGAATCACATGTGCTGGCCAGAGCTATTAAGGCAAGTTCATCACGAATCCAGTTTAGCTGCAGGTCAGCTGACCCTGTGTTCATTTTGACACACTAATAAGGTACAACTTAGTACACAGCTGAATGTTAAACCCCTGTACGTTCCCATATAGCTGGACCAGTTCTAAACTTCAGCTAAACCATGGTCAGATGCTAAATGACAAAGGCAGCATTTCTAAATTTTGCCTTGCCAGCTTCAATAAAGCATTCATGTACTTTTCTTTAACCATCCTTCAGATATTCTTTAAGACAAGTGCACAGGCCTAATACATACAGTGTTTCCCCTATAACTGTACAGGCCTGGTGGGCCACCAGGCCAACGAGAGGCCCCACTGGGCCAAAAAAATATTTTCTTTAATGCCAAAAATAACGCCAAATATCCATTCATTCGTTAATCAATAATCATTTGTGTTTGGGAGCCTCTGTGTGGCACTGTTCTGACACATGAGTCAACCTCGGTGTCTTTGCCTGGGAAATTCTTGACATACACACTGACATATATATCATAACCATGTAGAAAGTTAAAAAAAAAAAGGACTGTCAATGGAACTGGCCATGGTTCACTCACCCACAGTACACCCGCACTACATTGTTGTTGACCTTCTTGTCAAACAGGTAGCGTCTGTAGTCTTCCAGGGCATCTTTGATGGCAATCACAGTGAGGACGACCAGCAGGGGAATCATGGTGATCTCCTTCTGAAAGGCTTCAACAACTGGCACCCAGTTCAGCAACGCCAGGAACAGGAAATAGAGGTTGGCAGCCCTGCACAGAGAAGACCAGAGCAGAACATCAATAAACAGAAATCACTAAAGTGCAGGTGCTACCAGATCATTTGTCATGATGTACAACCAGACCAGCTTGCATCTCCTGCAAACATACTGTTTGCTTTTAGCCATGCTAGCAATGTCTTTCTGTCAGTCCACAACTTTGGTGAAATATCTAAACAACTATTGGATGCATTTCCATATAGCTTTCTACATACATTTGTGGAAAAAACGTGTGGCCGTCAGTCAACTGAGGGCTAATAACCTGATCTGGTGCTTTCTATCCAAATGTCACAACTTACACAGACTGTAAAAAACACTAAACCAATGTGCCATGGATTTCCTTACAGTGAATACCACAAAGAATACACTGGCTGTGTGGCAATTGGAGGATTTGATACTGAAATGAATGTCCCTGAAATGAGACATAGTGTCAACTTGTTTGGGGTTGTTTTATTGGAGTTTGGATGCATTCCACCCAAAAGAGACAAAATGACCACTGTCTGGAGGACAGTACACAGCCTTGTAAGGTTTCCTGGTAAAAATAATATAAAAGTGCTGGTTTACCCAATTTACAAAAATGCACAGTAGAGTAGAAGTTCACAAAAAAAGAAAAACTGTTGAATAACAGGGCGATCATGTCTGGAAAGAAACATTAGTGTTGAAATTTACTATGTAGATTTACAATGTGTAAAGTTACAATGTTGTGAACATCACACTCCATGTAATGGGATATTTGGGTATTGGCTGAACTGTCAGACAGATATCTCAAATTCTGGATGATTAAAACCAAAACTATTTGCATGTGTAGATACTTCTAGAGGGAAGAGACCTGATGAAATGACCTTTAAACTCAAGCTCTCTGTTCCAGAATGATCTAGGTCATTTTGATTTTCAGCATTATCTGTTTTTATTGATCGTAAGGCATTGTTAAACAGGAAGTGTGTGAGTGCATTGACCCTGTTGCTCAATGTTCCTCATGATTTTTATGTCCCCATTCTGATCACAGCTTTATGTCAAACAATCTGAATCATCTGACGAGTGCTACAGTGTCTTGTGGTGTGATTCCAGTTGAAAGCACTGTGGTTTAGAATGGAACTCTGAGATGTAAATACACAGGTTCTGCATCACATTACACATTTCAAAGCGGTTTATTTAACTATTCAAATTTAAAACTAAAGGTTAGGGTTCTTATCTATGTATCTGCTATGTTGTTATATTCTCTTATCCCCCCATAACTACCTGTAGCTCTCCATGTCAACTTCAGCAAAGTTACAAAACCATTTGATGTTTTATGTTGTTATTTGTTCCTTGTTCTGTCTCATGATAAATACTTTATTTATTGTGTGTTGGCCTTATTAAACCACTTGTTACCCCGAGTTTCAATAAGTATAAATTAACTGATTAACTTAAATCAATTTACTCAAGGCAAAAAACTCTGACAGTGTCCATATTTCTGATTTAGTAAAAGAGTGTCTTGTGTTATTCCACATCCAGCAGCTCTGTCATTTCTGTACTGACCTCAGCAGCTGAGGACAAACTCATTTCTGTTTCTGACTTTGCTGCATTTACTTCCCTAACAGGTTTGCTTCTTCATCCAACCAGTATTGGAAGACAAGACAAACAATACAATTCATCCACATCCACATAATTACATCCTTTATCAACATATCTAACTTGTTAACATGTCACAGTATTCAGGGGCTCCTATGACACAGCAAAGATTAAAGTGTTCTCCAGCTATCTTTGGGTTTGACTCTTTTTTGTTAACATGTAGCTGACTCATCTTTAAGTGAGGTAGATCACCATGGTAACCAGGGAAGATCACCATGGTAACCTATGCTGCACAACTAACCTGTCTGAAGCAGGTTCAGTTCAGAGGATCAGATCAAAACTGTGGGCAACCTGACTACTGACCAATCAAATTACTGGAGAAACATTCTCACAGGATTCTGACAGGGACTAAAGTGCTGAGTTTACAATAAAGTGACCAGTTATAAAGAGCAATAGAGACACTTTTAGACATCAGTAGAATGAAGCATGATATTGACATCTAATTGACATTGTGGGTGTATGTGATGTGCTGTTATGTGTAGCTTTGTATTTTGTATGGTGTGTTCTGTGTGGGTTTTTTTTTTTATTTTGGTTTTTTTGTTTGTTTTTTTGCTTTGTACTGTTTGTTGTTGTGCTGTTGTATGTTTTTTTAATTGTGGGGGACTATGGATGCAAATCAGCTTCGAGCTTACTTCGGTGCCGTGCATCTTTAATGTTTAAAACTTCACACTGTCCCAATCAATAAATCAAATCAATATACCTGGTCATCATAGTCAGGCTTGGTGTTCACAGGATTAACCTGCATGACTATGATCTACAATGTCTTGCATCATGTTTTATAGAGCCATCAGAGTGTGAACCAAAGGCTGTCAGGATAAACCATACCACCCCACCAAAACCCTGAATACACCATTCTTTGGAAAATACTGTTATGTGAAATATACAGTACAGTATGTGTAGTAAATGGGCTTAACCCTTTAGAAACACTGGTATGGTCCTTTAATATACAGTGAATCTAAGACATTTTAATGTAAATAGCCTGAAAGGATAGGCTCACAATTTTTCAAGTGTGTCTTAAAACAACAGTCAGGTGTCCATATGAACAGTGAAAGAGCTTTTCCTCACTGTTATCATTCCTCCTGTTGATACTGGATATTAAAAGATCCCCTTCAAATGTGCTTTCAATGTAAGTGATGGAGGCCAAAATCCACAGTGTGTCCACACAGTCATTTAGTGCAAAAATGCATTTAAAAGTTGATGTGAAGCTTATATGAGTCTTCATCAGTCTGAGTCATATCAAGTGGATATCTGACACATTTACAGTCTTTTTAGCATCAAAATCCCTCTTTGTGTTTCCTTGGACAGTATTTCCTTGTTGAGCTGCAGTGGAAGTGTAGTAACAAAAAGACTGTAACACTGAAAGATATCTATTTGATTTGACTCATTTGGATGCTGAAGCTTCATATTAGCTTCAGATAAACTTTTAAATACATTTTTGCACAGAAGGAGGACTGTGGATTTTGTCCTCCATCACTTACGTTGTAAGGTCATTATGAAGGGATCTTCTAATGTTCAGTTTGAACAGGAGGAATGATTACAGCAAGATAAACATGTTCATTTGGGCTCCTGACTGTTGTTTTAAGACAGACTTGAAAAATTGTGAACCCGTCCTTTAATTAGGGTAAGTGGATTCTATGCACAGTGAGCAATTATTACATTCCATGACATCTATTCTCAGGCCAAAAGATGAGACAAAGGAGTGTTATTATTCCAATCTGTGCATGGTGATATATGTATTCCTCTTCCTTTTCCATTTGTTCTCAGCTCTCATTAGCAAATTATAAAGCAAAGCAAAAGACTAAACAAAGCAGAAATTATTTCATTTAATAATTTCATGCCACTTGCCAAAGTAAAAGTCTGACCTGTGAAACTGCTGGAAAAGGTTCATGGGGATGAAGGTCAACAAGCTGTACTTGGTAGTGCGGATGGCATTGACCTTGTAGTCTTTGGAGATGGCTTGGTACTCCTTCTGGTGGGGCCCATGGCGGGCAAACACTGTTCTTCTCTTCCCACTGCATCTGTGTGGGGAGCTGTGGGGGTCCAGGGAGCTTTTGTTGGGCAGGCCATCAGGGGCAGAGTACCAGCCTCGCCCCGAGTCTCCTGCTAGCAGCTGCCGACAGCGATGCTGCACCCAGTGGAGCCGCTCCATCTACACAGCAGGGGCTCAAAATGGGCTGTGACAGTGGCCAGGCCCCCTCCTCTGTGGCCTCCTGCTCCTCTGTGCTCCACAGTGGACTTCACAATGTCCTCATCCTGCAGATAGAAAAAATCATAAATCATTGCTCTAGTTTGTTTTTATCAAGGCTCTCCAGTTTAAAGTGTAAGGTTGTGCATTTCTCTTATTGTCAACAAATCCAATGAAAAGGTCCAATGCGTATTTTTGTCTTTCAATACTTAATGATACCCAGTCTATTAGTAGTTTCCTTTTTTTTTAAAAGGCAAAAAAATTGGGGACTATTTTCAGCGGCAGATGAATCCACACTCGGTGTTCTAGTGAGTATTTCTAGCAGCAGGATGGTGTGTGAGTGGGATAGAGTCAAAAGAAACTCCAGTGTGTGTGTTCATGGTAATGAAGTGCAACAGTGTGGCTCACTGATGTGTTTTAATAGTTTTTGGACAACAGTGGAGCTGTATGGCCCAGAGGAATAAGATACATCACAATACTTGTTAGTAGATCAGTTCATTACATGAGAGTAACACCAGACTCATCCTTCAAACCTACATTAATTCATTGTTTTGGCTACTTGGGAACATAGGAACATGCTATGAACACAACATATTATCACATTATGAAATTGTTATGGTGAAACTGAAAATAACTGCCTGCTGCTGCTGGAAACAAATTTAAGAGAGTAGAGCTGGTGTGCAGGAAAGCCAAAATAAATGTCTAATAATATACTTAGTATATGTCTCTCCTGTGAGTGAACATGCATGCAGAAGATGACGAAGCAGCAAAAGTAAAGGCTATTCATTCACTTGCCATGCCCTAATATTTCCTGTATTACAATCATTGCGTAATAATCTTTCATCAGTTACCTGAGAATACAGACACTCAGAAACACGATCAAAGTTCGAACTTTCCTCGGAATAGCTATAAAGGATGTCTGTCATATAGACCATTTTTACTGCTTTTAGAAAATGACCACTGATACACAGCTGAGTCAAAGACGCAGCCCGTACCTCACGAATTACTTCCAGACTGGATGATTCCTCTGTGTTGTATGCACTCATCCATCTACATGACTGTCACATCCCTTGACCACCTCTTATATTAGTCATCGAGTCCTGAGCTGATGTAGCTAGAGTATCAACGCAGAGGACTCCAGCAAAATACGGCAGTGTGGGACAAAAAAAATGAACTGGGCTCAACTCCGTCATCACAAGACACTACATTCATTGGCTAATTTTATACATTGGCACACCAGGTGCACAGTACTGGTGGATTACTTTGTAACATGGATACTGTGTTCCTACTATTTACCTTTTGCTTGTCACAGTGAAAAATGCAGCAGTTGCCTTTGTGGTAATTTTACAAACTGTTGCGTTTTGTGTCTAAGAAGTCTTTAAACACATCAAAAGGATAAGTTCACAATATTTCAAGTGTGTCTTAAACAGCAGTGAGGTGTCCATATGAACAGTGAAAGAGGTTTTCCTTGATGTAATCATTCCTCCTGTTCATACCGGATATTAAAAGATCCTCTTCAAATGTGCTTTCAATGTCAGTGACGGTGGCCACAGTCATTTAGTGCAAAAATGCATTTAAAAGTTGATGTGAAGCTTATATGAGGCTTCAGCAGTCTGAGTTAGTCATATCAAGTGGATCTTTTTCGCATCAAATTCCCTCTTTGTGTTTCCTCAGACAGTGTTTCCCTGTTGAGCTGTGGTGAAAGTATAGTGACAAAAAGAGGAACTTTGGCACTAGTGTAAGGAGGACAGCCTTTTTTTATTTTTGAATTTCACAGGAGAAATCCTTTCTTTAATTCCACAAAGAAGACAAGGTGGTTGTTGTTCCAGAACTGGCCCCTTTATCTCTCAGTCTCACAGTCGGGGTGACAACTGATGCTGGCCAGACCAAACACTGGGCCCTCAAAACTCTCTGAGAGACAGATGGTCTGACAAGATAAAGTAACAGCAGGATGTGAAGACACTAAAATGACTTCTTGGGTTATTTTAGCTAGAGATGAGACTGAACACACACACACACACACACACGCCATACACTGTCATTTGCAGTCAGATCAAAGAGACTGTAAAAACCTAAAGTGTAGCCTATCGTCGGAGGACAATTAATATTGCATGTTAGTATGTGTGAGACTCATATTATGTAAGACTAGAGATCGGAATTGATAATATTTTATTGATTTTTTTTTAAATTGATTATCAATTCTGCGTATCAGTCTTATTCTTTGTCAATTCCCTTATCGATTCCTGACCAATTTTTTGTGTGGAAAAAAGTAGGTCTGCACAGGATTTCAGTGTCATCGCTGTTTATCAATGACCTCGCATGCTGATGAATATATGAAACATAAGAGCTACTGTTAGACCATGTGTTTCCCAATAATCACTATACAATTTTATATTTAGAACCATTATTGTTTGACCATAGTGATTGATGACGTCTGAATTTTTGTGCGTAAAACTCAAAAATGAATTCCCTAAGAGTCAAGAGATATGAGAGAGGACATGCCACCATTTTAGATCCAAACCAGATCTCCTAAGAAACAAAGGATTTAATATGCATTACAGATTGTGGTGTGAGTCACCTTCTACACGCCCAAAACTGTTGTTTTGCGAGCTGATAAGAGAGCCTGCTGACTGTCATTCATTAGGCTGCCCTCATTTCCACCAAGGTGCTCATTGCTTCAGTTATCAAAGTTTCTTGCAGGTTTTTTCTTCTCGCATCAGTATCAACCTGGAGGAACTAGGCTATTTCTTTGTATCTTTTTATACTTTTATACTTCATATTGAGGGGATCAAATAATGGTTAGTATGAACAGGAGGAATGATTACAGCAAGAAAAACATGTTTACATGTTCATTTGGGAGCCTGACTGTTGTTTTAAGACAGACCTGAATTGTGAACCTGTCCTTTAAGTCCAAATGGACTTCCTGGATCATATTTCATCACGTATATCGTATTTCTGTCTCACTGGTACCTTAAACAACCTGCCACATTAGGGCTGAATGTTAAACAAGACTAGTCTATGGCAACGCTGCTGACTCTGTGAGGCTGTGCTGGAGCTAAATGCTCACATAAGCATGCTAACATCATCACAGTAATGATACCAGAATGTTCATATTTGGCAGGTATAATGTTTACCATGATCCTCATGTTGGTTTAGTGTGTTAACATGCAAACATTTGCACTAAACACAAAGCAGACAGCTGAGGTTGATGTGACTATTATTAGTTTCAGAGGTTTGTTCATAAACCACAGCACTGGACAAAATGAAACTTTTACCAGATGATGACGCAAGATGAATAGTCAGGAGATCAAAGTTATTACAGTTCATTCTCTGGGGAACATGAATGTCTACTGCAAGATTTCAGATTAACCATCAGATAGTTTTCAAGACATTTCAGTCTGGACTAGTTTTGGACTGACCGACAGACCAACACCCCCCTTGAGCCATGCTGCTAGCATAGCTAATAATGTTGTAATCTGGGAGTTTGCAGAGTTGTCTCTGTTCAACATTCTATCTGGTGACATGGTGACAGGGTTCCAAAGAAAACGAATGGTAGTGAACCTACAGTAAAAGTGTGATAAAGACGTGTTCCAGGTCACGTCTTTTGAACTATCAACAGACTGTCCATGTCAGTGTAACCCTGACTTCTATAGACACTATGAAACAGCTAAAGGCTAACATTTGAGCACATGACACAGGCTCTTCTCACTCTGTCTATGACCTCCAGTAATTCTGGGAAGAAGCTTTTCTGACACATTTCTACACATGCTGACGTCACTTTGCTCCGGCCCTGAGGCGAGGAGCTGCACATGTGAGTAACACTCTATACTGCAGCTGGTCTGACAGAGAGACATCAGACCTGACACAGCTTCATTAGAACAAGCTGTCTAACATTACAGAGAGACACATGCAGGTACCTTCCATGCTGGTTAACATGTACAATACTTTAGTCACATAAGCGACCAACAAACATACATTTGCAAAAGCGGTACGTCAGAAAAAGAGAACTTAGAAACCATGATTTCCTTGTACATTGTTTAAGGGAGGAAATCTTCATTTCATATGTTGCACAGATGACTTTAGCTTTGAACAGTTTGAAGAACATATCTAATCATGTTGTTCCTTATTATGATTACCTTCAATAAACATATACAATGATATATTACTGTTTATATTCAAATTGTGCAATAAACATGTACAAATTGTTGTAAATTCAAACAGACTGTGGGATGCAGACATGTATATATACCTGCATGCTATACATAATCCACTGTATGCAAAATAACATCACATTACACATACAATATTTATTCCACAACCCTCTGCACTCACGTGAACCATTGTACTATTGTAACCCTGTAGACAGTTTACAGTGACAGTCAGTGGTGGAAAGAAAGTACATTTACTCAAGTACTGTAATTAAGTACAGTTTTGAGGTACTTGTACTTTATTTGAGTCTTTCCATGTGATGCTACTTTATACTTCCACTCCACTACATTTCAGAGGGAAATATTGTACTTTCTACTCCACTACATTTATTTGACAGCTTTAGTTACTTTTCAGATGAAGATTTGACACAATGGATAATATAACAAGCTTTTAAAATACAACACATTGTTAAAGATGAAACCAGTGGTTTCCAACCTTTTTGTCTTTTGACGTCTTACAAAAAGCAGTGTGTAGTCGGGGTCACATTTCACATGTCTATGAGTTGTTAACAGCTCCACCAAATAGTGATTTTTCCCTCTAAACTTCTCACATGCTTTCATTTCAATAAATGTTCAAATGATCCAATATTTCAGCAAAAATCAAAGATTAGAGAAAAAGTCCAAAAACTGAAAACAGATTTGTGTATCAGAACTTTGTTTTTTCTTCTTTCCTCTCCCATTAATCATCTCACCACCCCTCAGATTTATCTGCTGACCCTTTGGAGGGGCCCGACCCCTAGGTTGGGAACCACTGGACTAAACTAGTTAACTGTATATAAAGTAGTGTAAACTAGCTCCACCTCCAGCAGCTACAACAGGAACATGCTGCTCTAACACTGATGCTTCACTATTAATAATCTAATGATGTCATATATAATAATATATCAGTCAGAGGGACCAAACCACTACTTTTACTGCAATACTTTAACTACATCAAGCTCATAATACTTATGTACTTTTACTGCGATACTTTAACTACATCAAGCTCATAATACTTATGTACTTTTACCGCAATACTTTAACTACATCAAGCTCATAATACTTATGTACTTTTACTGCAATACTTTAACTACATCAAGGATTTTTCATGCAGAACTTTTACTTGTAATGGAGTATTTTTACATTGCTGTATTGACACTACTTACTGAAGTAAATGATGAGAGTACTTCGACAATGTAGGCTATACAGATGTAAGATATCCAGTGTTGTTTATACACACACATACTGTATACAGTACCAGTCAAAAGTTTGGACACACCTTCCCATTCTCTTGAATGGAGGACTAAAAGTGGAAAATTAAAAGTCAAGGAGTCAAAGGCTTTGAGGGAAGGGGACACAGTTTGGTAATAAGGGGGGAAATTCAGAGCACACTTTTCCAGAAGAAACATGTCTGGAACATGGATGTGAAAATACACAGCAGGTGTTATCACTCTTTACGTCTACGTCTGAGGTCACCATGAATAATGATGCACAATTTCCTTCAAAATCACAAAGATCCACGCAGTTATAATTAACTGGCGTACAATAAATATAAAAAAAAAAAACAGGATCTAGTGTTTTGTGTGGTCTATGCTTAAACTGCTAACCATCATTCTCAGCACATGGCTGAGATAATGAGAGAACAACTGAGGCTACTGCACATGTACCATCTACTTTCATGATACCAAAGTAAATATGGGACACAGACATACAGCATTAGGTTGAGATTTATACGATTGTTCACGGCCCGTTATTAACAATTTGACAATAGTCCTTTAAAAGGCCACACAGAAGATGTAAATCTCTGCTTTATCTCCACAGTATCACAGGCACACGTGTTTGTACAGTTGGTAGCTATACTCCTTCCTCAAACCGCTCATGTCACATGTACACACCTGCAAGTTTGAATGTTTGATTTTTAAGGCCTTAAAATCACGTGTCAAATTCAGTACATCAACATTTCAAAATATTACCTTGGTTCTTTTATTTAGTTTTACTCGGCTACATTGTAAATGAGGTCTCTGCCTCACTGTATTTCCCAGCTGATATAAAGGTTATAATAAGATCTTTCTAAAAATTGCCCAGGCTTTACTGACCAATGCAGCATTTCATGTGGGCAAATGAACTTGAAAAAGTCTCAACCAGCCCTGTACAATGGAACTTTGTTTACTTCAGTACAGTAAGTACACTTCCCCATAAATACTAGTTTTAAACTGGTTTTGGAGAAGTCAATAGAATCAGCGCCTACTTCATTAAAAAGGAACAATTTTGTGTTAGTCACATGTTGTGGTAGTTGAAAGTGTGATTTTATTTTTGTGTTGTGATTTTCTGGAACTGAATTGTAAATGTATGCAGAATACATCAAACTACAACTCACATTTATACATTCTATGACAGGGATCATTCCCAGTGAATCATGTTTCAGTGAGTTACTCTATTACTTATTATAGCTGGAGACTCTTGAAACCCTCTGAAGGATCCTAACAGGTCCCCAGACTCTCAATTTGAGAGCTACTGACTTAATGATGTCACATTAACTGGATCTACTGTATGATCCTCACTTAATTTGACTGGTCAAGCTGTTATAGTCTAATTAGTATATTATAATATATATATATGATTTTGTGCAGAGTGCTGTATTTTATTTAAATGAATCTTTGCCAATCTCTGATTGTCTGAGATGGTCTTCTGATGACCACAGGTGGTCTGTGTGTGCTTGAAACTGATCACTGAAGGTCATATACAGAAGACCTACTGTACATTAGTGGCTGCAGGAATTTGCTCTCATTCAGCCACAAGAGCATCAGTGAGGTCCAACACTGATGTTGGCTGGTAAGGTCTGGCTCGCACATTTGGAAAAACCCTATAGTCTAAAATAATGATATGTTGTCATATTAAGATGCCTTTTTGGAACTATTGCTGTAATCATGTCATTACTGTGCAGTTTCTGATATGTAAATATTGTTCATGTCAACATTCATGATTATGTTTGGAATGTCTGAAAGCTCTCTCTGACTTGGCGCATCATAATATGGATGTACCTAAAAATGTAAACCAAAGTCTGTCGATCAACATGATTAAAGCAGGGCTGCCACTAATGATTATTTTCAGTATGAATTAATCTGAAGATTATTTTCTCAATTAATCAATTAGTTGTTTGGTCTATAAAATACCAGAAAATTGTGAAAAATGTTGATCTTTTCCCTTCTTTTCATAACCCAGAGATATTCAGTTTACTGTCATAGAGAACTAAAGAAACCAGAAACATTCACATTTGGAATCTGTGAATTTGGACATTTTCTTCTCTTAAAATGACTCAAAACAATTAATCGATGATCAAAATAGTTGGCAACTTATCGATTAATTGACTAATCATTGCACCTCTAGATAAAAGTCAACTTTAAAGAATATAGTACTGTCAATGCACAGTATTTTTAACCCTGAGACGACCAACTCTGTAGTAATACACCTGTTTGAGACGTCATAAACACGGGAATCTTTCCTATCTCTACCATCCATCCACCATGTGATTGTGTGGTATAAGAGGCTGAGCCCAAAATATGAAAATCAGCCCAAGACCAAAAGTTAAGCATGTGGACAGGGGTGTCAGCATACCTCTGGTCAAACGGTGTATCTTACTGTTTACAATGGTGGAAAAGCTAGACCCAGCAAAAACACCAAAACACTGAGAGAAACACCTACATAAGTTGGTCAGGTGATGATCATCTGCTGGCCATGTAAGCAGCACCATACTGGCCTGCCAGTAGTTCTGCTGTTTTATTCAATAGATGCATGATCGCCATCCACACCATAACCCTGTGTTATGGTTCACACTAAGCTATGAGATACCACAGCTGAAATATCAATGCAATTTGATTATCAGATGCATATATCTACTGCCAGTCTATTAGCTTTATGTACTACAACTACTACCTGTACGAAAGTTCTAATGTTCTGTTTTTATTGAAACTGTCTCTGAGAGAATATTTTGCCCACATCATTTCAAGTGTAACTGTACCCCCAGGTCTGACCCTAACATAGGGTAGTAGGGTAGGTCTTTTTTTGCCTTATGTGTGAGTACAGTGAGAGCCACTTAAAATGCCATGATTCTGGTTTAGCTGCTGACACATACTAGTATGCTCTCCCAACATCACTCTTCTCTTTCACAGTGGATCCAAACAGCATCAGGTCATCACTGTCCAGCTAAAACAAACTTTACCAACTCTGGGAAACAACACAGATACATTTAGCCTTCCATACCAACAAAAACTACATGCATGGTTTGCAGTGATACGCTTTCTCTTGACTGAAGCTGGATATATAAACACGAGGTTACTAACCTGTAACCACACCTGTTTACCCACCTTATCTAACTGGGTTTGCTGAGTAAGAGTCTGTAAATTCTTGAACCTACTTATTACTGTGTCCAATAGCTAACAACATATAGTCAGCTATGACTGGCTATGACTTACTTTAATGAGTCGCTCGACCAACATTAAGTCTAAACAGAAAGAGAAAGCTTCCCACAATAGCTTGTGTTTCAGTGGTAGATAAAACTGCAGGCCTACATTGTTGTTCCTCTGCATTCTGCATACTGTTCACCATCACTGTAATGAATGAACACATCTCTTCCAAGAAAATATCCGAGTGACAGACAACACTTACCCTGCTGTTTGTTTCCATACGTGTCCTGCTTAACGGTAACGACAGCAACTCACATCGCTGTTTCTTTGCATCACTGTGCGACTGCGACTTTCTCACAAACAGCCTGCAGCACAAAGCAGGATGTGATCACCGGCTGCGAGGCGTTCCGTTTCCCCGTGCGGCGCCGTCCAACTGCACTCCCTTCCGTATCGGCAAAAATATATGTGTAGTGTGGTATTAATTAAGAATTACTTGACCTTGGTAATACACCCAGCATCCATTGGATTCGTTGTATCAATTTGCGAAACGACATTTTTAAACGTTAACAGTTGGTTGACTCTGGCTTTTGCCCTTTTTGCCAACGAGCAAGGTCACACTGAACTCGTAGATCTTCAAACTGAGTTCGGCGTGCGGGCCAACGTTAACACATAATGACCAGGCGACAAGTGTAAGAGTCACATCATGGCGAAACACAGATACATATACACTGTGATACATTTAACACCTTCCACGCACATAATAAGTAGTCTTTGAAGATGCTGGGTTCTCATTTTCCCCAAAGCAAGTGAACGCAGCTCAGACTACCATGTGACTGACATCAGCTGATCAGAACACGGAACCAAATGAAAACATGGTGGTTTTACTGGGAAGCTTACCTGTCACAGAAAGTCTAAAAGTAAGTGCTAAGCGTTGCACCCATGCTTATGCTGCTGCATGCTTATACACGTTTTATAATTGCGTAATGAAATAAGCTTGTAAATCAAGAGTCTGTGACGTCACTGTTCTTGTATCACTCACCGGCAGTTATTAGTCTTTTCCTCCATTCTTCCCTCACCAGTTACTGATGATATGTTGGATCTTATGTCTGATACTGAACACACAACCAGAATCTGTTCTATGTGTGGTCCTGTAGATGGATTCCATGTGAACAGGCTAGTTATTATTTTTACAAATAGTCTTTACAAATGTCCTGCATCTGTCTTCGTCAGTGTTTAATTATGATTGAATTATGATCATTGATACTTAAAGTCCCACTACACCCCAAAATAGGTTTTTCTTCTTGTTCCAACATGAAGGATGGACGTTTGATGAATGATTTCTGTACAGTTTGTTTTGACATTCATCTGCTGAAAGTTTCTCTAAAATCATTGAAAATGTGATTATAAGGAGCTTGATTTGTGATATCACAACTAGTTTGGTCTTGTAGTAAAGTGGGTGTGTCGTCTTGTGTCTAGCAGGTAAACTTCTGAAATGAAATATGTTTATATATTCATAGATTATTGAGAGTAGATGTAATTAGAATGATTTGAAAGTGGTAATTCTACTTCTTTTGAGGGAAAAACCATATCAGACACACATTATTGTTCCAAACAGAGTATTTTAGGTCTTAAAAAACAATTACATTTGCCTTTAAATGCTGCATGTTAATAAAAGTATCATTACATTTGTCCATTAATAATTCTATCTTTGCTCTATCTTTAAATGACTTATAATTACACATGGAAATCGAATTTCAAGATTATTTAATTTTAAGGCTTTTAAATTTAACTTTTTATTTCATTTGCTAATATGTGTACCTGCCAGGTTCAACCTCACCACTCATAGTTCATCTTTTTCTCTGTTATGCAGTCGATTTAATGTGAAGACAGCTCTCTTTAATTTGAAACCCAATCTGCAGTGATCATACTGGAGAGCAGTTGACCCCAAACACATCTCCCACCTGTTACTGCAGCTCTGGAAGAACATTTAGGCCATGAACACAGTGATGATGACAGCTGGATCTGAATTCAAGCAGACCAGCTGGACCCGTTCTATGTGGAGTTTGAGTAGGGGAACAGAGAGAACATTGGAAATGCTGTATGAGCAATGAGACAGCAGTTAAAGTTCCGTGTTAGCTCGAGTAGAGCATCTCTAAACTCAGCACAGTGACTCTGGCTTCCTCCATCATTGCAAAGCCATACAGAGCTGATCATCTCAAAACTCTCAAATGTGTGAATGCCTATAAGTTTTAGCCCAGTGAGACAACTAAACACCAAACAGAGCGTGACGGTGTTGTCTGTGTGTAGCTGTGTCACAGGGTGGTGGATGGACTCTGTGGACGGGAGCCTCCTCACAGGGGGGATTACAGCGTCACCTGGAGCCTGACGGAGTGGCTGGAGCTCCTCAACTCTCTGACAGCATTCTTCCGCCTGGCTGTAGGGAACGACAGCTCTGATGAGGAGGTGAGATGACAGCAGCACACGACTACAGTTGTAGGGTGACATTTAGATTAGAGATGAGGAGTGATTTGTTTCCTTTGGTTGGCATGAATTAACATCTTATTGTTACTGTAGAGCATTTGTCAATTGTTTTGATTAATCAGTTTATTTATCAATAAAATGTCAGAGCTCAAGTTGACGTCTTGTTTTGTCCGAAACCAAATATATTCAATGAACTAATATAAAATAATAATAATAATAATAAGACTTTTGGCATTTATACTTAAAAAATTACAAAGAATTCCTTGATTTTCCAAATTGTTGCAGATTAATTTTCTGCCAAACAACTAATGGATTAATCAGGTAGTTGTTTCATCTTTACATAATTGTAAATACGAGGGAAGCACAGATATGCACTGATCTGCTATTGGCTCTGATGTCATCTATTGACTCTAAAAAGTAATAAATCATGGAATCAGTAGTCTGTAAAAGAGATCCACCGTATATGTCAACTTTTCATTGTCAAGTAAAAGATTATTACATCGTGTGTTCAGACTTTGAGGTTTGTGTCATACTGCACATACGGGCTGTAGTGGTGAGTAGCTGTTCTCAGGTCAGGTTGTCAGTGTCCTCCTGCTGGCTGGGTGCAGGTGCTGGCCGGACTGTCAGATGTGAGCAACAGCCACGCCGAGGCGGTGCTGAGTGTGCTGAAAGCCAGACGGGAGGAGATCCGCCGCGCTCTGCTGGACAGAACCAACTCCATCTCCTCTGCTACTCTGCAGGACTTCGACTGGCAGCTTAAGGTGAATTACTGCTGTGCATTTTTTTACTGGATACTGTCATTCATTGACAAATGCACTCATAACCTTTTTACTTAAGAAGCATGACTTGCATTTTTAATATTTACTTCCAAACTGTCATAAATAACAGGATCATCCACTGTAGAGCAAGGAGGTCACTGCAGAACATCATGCAATCAGACTTCATGTAGCTGATACAAATCATCAAAATCCCATTCCAGCTTTAGACAGCTTGTAGTCTGAGTTGAAGTCTGTATACTTTGCGGTTTGGACAAACATAGCTATTATATATTTTGACGTGAGACTGGGTTGCTCTTAAAAACAATAGGTTTAAAGTAGGTTCCACTCCTGTGTTGGTGGACATCGTGAGAATGTTTTCTTCACCATTTTATGCTCTGGTTTGTTAGTTTTTTGGGGTTTTTTTGTAAATTTGGCACCATCTGTTTTACAATTGTTTTTGGCATTTCTGTGTGGTCAGAGATCTTTATGAAAACAACCTGAAAATGAATTGTGGATGTGCATTTAGCTCATTTAGAGCCAAATCCTTGAAAGGATTGTACAGCTATGCGGCTGTTAAACCTGTGCAAATGAGACATAAAAACATAGCATGTAATTCACAAAGCACCTGCAAAGGGTGAAATGAACTGCAAACTGCACCGCTAAGCACATAGTGTCACAGTGTGCCTGTGTCATTTGCATGTATGTAAATTAGGTGATATTCATGCATTCGGCGCAAAATTGACCACTTTCAATGCAAATAAGCCTTGCTGCAAAAACTCTAATTCACAAAGACCAGCACTAATTGCCACACACAATTAGGGTTGAGTTATTAGCGTCTTCAGAT
Source organism: Thunnus thynnus (assembly GCF_963924715.1). Lineage (NCBI taxonomy): Eukaryota > Metazoa > Chordata > Actinopteri > Scombriformes > Scombridae > Thunnus > Thunnus thynnus. The sequence goes on along the minus strand of NC_089532.1, from coordinate 29,731,920 downwards.
AGTTGGCGTTGGTGCACACTCACTCCTCTCTTTCTCTATCTCTCTCGCTCTCTCTCTTCAAATCTTCAGGCTTCAGGTGTGAGGCATTGAATGATATTGAATTGATATTGAATGATATCAATGGTGAAGTCTTCAGCCAGACATTGGGGGGATCAAGTGGGTATGGGGTGGTAGGTTTATCTCGGACTTTCAGCTACGTAAAAATAAAAATGTCCTGACAGCTCTGATGGAGCTCAGGATTCTTCCATAAGTTCTGCATTATTATTATTATTATTATTATTATTATTATTTATCCCACCGTATAAACCTGAATCTGTGTGTAATAGCTGACCTGTGTAAATGTGTAGCAGAACTCAGAACATTAATTACCGTCAGATCCTGACTGATCCGGTGTTATTGAAGTCACCACTGCTGTGCTGCATACAGCCTCTTTCTCAGTTTGGAGACGTTCTTATCGTTTCAGCTGCTGTGTGATGCTGCAGCCAGCTGTGACACACAGCCAGCTGTGGGCAACAAACAGAACATCAGTACTGATGTTTCTGCAAAATCCTGGATACATTCAGTGACACCTGAACAACATTATTGTAAGATTCAGAAATTAATCTAACATGTTTCAGACCTGCCTGAGTCACATTAATAGCTGTAGTCTATATTGATGGACTTTCAGTAGATTATGTTATAGATGTGAAATACTAGAGAAGTCAAAGAAGCAAAATACATGGAAGTTGGTTTGTGATTGTGGAGAGCTTGTGTGTATGCTCCTCTGCTAATTAAAGACACTTAATTTGAGGCTTTTGTGCTCTCTGCAGTTTTCATTATGGACCAATCTGTGTGCTGAAATGTGGAGAAAAGCCTGAAACACTAGAAACTGCTCTGCTCACTCAAACAGACGCAAAACAAGGGCAAATTGCACTCAGCTGCAAAACTTTATGGGCGTGTTTGCGCTGGCCACACTCATTTTGAAACATTTGTATATTTATCTTAACATGAACAACTTTACATGTTTCCATAATGCATCTTGTCACTGATTGGGCTGGAAAAGCTGTTTGATGAAGAATATCCAACAAAAAATTCAAATTGTAAGTAAAGTGGTAGGTCTGATATCAAACTATTGTTTTATTTCCTGTTCCTGTATCTGCTCTCCCTCCAGCTGGCCCTGTCCAGTGATAAGATCTCATCTCTGCACACTCCTCTGCTCAGTCTCAGTCTGGATGTGAGGGAGAACGGAGCCCTCCGGCCCATCACCATGGAGATGAACAGAGAGGAGCTCAACACACTCATCAGTTCACTGGAGGCTGCTAATAAGGTAGACACACACAGAACACACAAACTTGCACGGCTATCCTTGTTAGGACATTGCACTGACTTCCATTCATTGTGGACAGCTGAACCCAAACACTAACCGTAACCATAACCAACACATGCCTAACCCTAACCTTAAACAGGACCTCAGAAATAACGATTTGCCTCATTAGGACCAGGCTTTGGTCCCCATGAGGACTACTGGTGTTTATAACAGAAAAGGTCCCAGTGAGGTAACAAAAATGTGCACACACACACACACACTCACACTTTAGGTCTATCATAGGCTACTTTCAGGGACAAATTCAGACCAGTTAATTGGGGATGGCTTGCGATAAAATCTGTTTTTCCAATTGATAAAAAGCTGTTTTTTGGGTCAGTGGTTAGGGTTAGGGTAAAGGTTAGGGCTAGGTAAGTAGTGGTTATGGTTAGAGTTCCAGGAAATGAATGTAAATATAGGTAATGTTCTCAAAAGTTACCTAGGACAACGTGTGTGTGTGTGTGTGTGTGTGTGTGTGTGTATGTGACTTCACACTTATTCTTTCTTCTGTCTCTGTAAGAAGTTTCACAAGAATGTTTTCACCAGCTAATGTTTTCACATTCATGTAGAATAAACAGCTCAGCCACTAAGTGGCAGCATTGTCACAGTATGAAGCCAGAGCTGCTCAGTACACAAGTGGAATATAATGTGTCATCAGGATGGTTTATAACTAACTATACTGTAAATCCAATCATTACAGCACTCTGTTCATACTTTAAGGATTAAGGTTCAAGTCTAATCCATGTGTTAGCTGTGGACCCTGTAGATGAGTCTACATGGTTGGCATGTTATTAGTCAATAATATATTAGTAATATATTATCAGTTCTTAAAGTCCCCCTAACCTCAAAAAAGTGTTTAGCTTATGGTTGGATATTTGTGCTTCCCTGTGCAGAATGATGTACAGTATGTGCAGTTTGTTTTCACATTCATCTGATAAAGGGGAGTTTAAGGTGGGTGTGTACCTATGAGCATGATTTGTGACATCACATCTAGTTTTGAGCCAATTGTGGTCCAGTATGCCCCCCAGTACACAAACACTGAGAATGGACTTTACAGTGAAGGAGGAGAAATCTGGTGTCCAGCAAGAAAACTTGAAATGAACAATGTGCATATTCATTTATTCTGTACTTTTATATGAGGGAGGAAGAGGACATTTTCTAAGAAGGTAATTTAACTTTTTTTTTTGTGGAAAAACTATATCAGACACATTATTCAAATCAAAGCAGAGTTTTTAATAAGTTCAAACATGTTTGAAGGGGATCTTTCAACACACACACACATGCACACACTCTTCTAGCATGATGGATATGATGTAGTTTGTTTCTAGTCCTGTATTCCTAATAAAATAAAACTGTACTGTTTGTCTGTGGAGACGTTGACATCAGATTTTACATTAATAAGAGATATTAATGAATTGTTTGTTTGTTTTTTTAATCCATTTTTTATTATTAATCTATACCGAATAGATAAAAATGATACCATGTCATTACCACACTATTTTAGGAAATTTAGGAAGTTGAGCCTTTTTTTAAACTGAAAGTGTACAATATACACTGCATATGTGAACCCTTTTCACAAGTTTGACTTATGACAAAAAACATCATTGGGAATCTGTGATCTTGGGGCTGAGAGTCACACACAGATCAAGGAAATCAGAAAGTATTATCATAGGATCTGTTGACAGTAAGAAAAATGTAGAATAATGCTAGAGTTATCCTACAAAGCTGCATCAATCACTTTTTTGGCCACTTGGGGGCAGAAACAAGCAGAAATGCTAAGCGTTTCTATGTATTTGTGTCTTGCAGGTGGTGCTGCAGTTGAAATGATGGAATGATTGTGGAGTACTGATCCCCTTCAGACCCAAGACTACAGAAGTCCAGTGCACGGACATCATGTCATCAGTATGAAGAGAAGCCTTGCCACGCCTTCGTGTGTGGGGTTGACACACACAAATGATTTTGATGATAAAGTCTTAATGCGTTCTGTTTTTTTGTAATACAGTCTAATGCCTGACTGCTAAACACTTGTAATGCATTGTATCAAGAACATGTTGAAGTAAATGTTTTATTGAATCATATGTGATTCTGTGGAAATGAACTCAACCAGTGTCAATTTATTTTTACAACAAATGATTGAAAAACAGTCACATATAGAGTTCCATGTGTATTGTGATTTTACCTCAGCTGTGTTTCATGTCTTCACACTATGTGTTCCCATCAGATATCCAAGTGTCATAGAGAGCAGCAGGTTTGAGGCCATTTTTACCCTTTTTAAGCACATCTGGCCACCAACAGGGCAGAGCAATAACACATTAATGTTTAAATGAGTTATGAAACAGAATAAGACTGTTAAATAATTCTCTCTATATATATGTATATGTATTATGTGTGTGTGTTTGTGTGTGTCATAGAGTCACTGCAACTGACAACACTGAACTAACTTGAGCTGTTTCTGGATCAGCTACTTTTCACAGAGGCTGTTCTGAGGCCAATATTGCAAACTACTGAGTTGAAGAGTGAAAAAACAGTGTGATAGTTGAGAAAAGCAACTCTGGACACCAAAACATGATATTTTCCATAGAGGATTTGTATAGCTGAAATATTTCGTGTCATCAGTTGTAGTTCTGCCCAAAATCACAGCATGGTGTCACATTGTCTACAAAAGGAACCCAAAATTAAAAAAAAAGGTTAAATCACTTAAGGCCCTATCAGCAAACACCCCTAGTGTAGTTGATGAATGGGATGCACAGTATGTCCTGAGGGTGACATTAGAGGAAGAACCACAGGTTTACTAAAATGATGAGTGTGCTCATTTCATTTCATGTGCTACCCGCCTATTAGATTATGAGATATTGTGTCTGTAAAACTCACATGTTGTGGAGCTTGAGGATAGTTCACAGTGTTTCCCCTAGGTTGACTGCTTTGGTTGTCCAAAGCAGTCGGGGAGGGGAGGGGGGGATATGAAACACTCATCAGCCAGACATTTGTCCGTTCTCTGTTAAAGAGCAGCCAAAAGTGACACTAAAATGAGTGAGCGTGGTCAGGCTACGCTAACACGTTGTTGCTAACTTCGGGGCTAACCCCCTTCGATAGACAACTATTTTCTTGGTCTTGAGGAGCTGCAGCATTTATTAAGTGTATATAGTGTATATAGTATATAGTGTGCTAAACAAGAATGGTTCATCTTCCGGGGAGCATGTATTTCATGGCTGACCATCTGTTTGATTTTTACATTTCTTGCTTACATGAGTGGATGTTGTTGGATGTACCACAAGAAGTTACCAGAAACATTAGGGTTCCTCCTAGAGGTTTAGTTTGTCAGGGGATCATGAATATCATAGAGTGAGAATGTCTGACCTCAGGATTAGAGGTCACTAAATTAGTCACTAAATATATTAGGAACCTTCTCCTGTATTTTAGTGACAAATCATCAATGTGTGTAACAATGCAATATTTTGATCAAGGCAGGTGATGTAGTATACATCACCATAGGGCTCAGAACAATTTTGCCTGAAATATTCATCTTGAGTGCAGTCCACACTGTAGCCCAACCACTAAGTCAGCTATTATGAGCTTTTCATTAGTAAGTCCATCCATTTTGACATATATGTTTAGTGACGAGTAACAAGAAATGTCAGTACAGAAATCCCAAAGATATGTTTGGATTCCTTTCAGAGCAATGTCTCTGTAACATAGTTGATCATCAGAGAGAGAGCTGATATTTGTTTAAACCCTATACACAACAAAAACACTATATATAATGTGAAAGGAAGTTTAAGGCTGCAGTAATATCGCAGCCCCCATCTTGTAGAGCAGCCCTGAGTTAAAATAGTTTTAAGGCTATATTGTTTCAATACACAGTATATTGAGCTTAGATGGTTCACTTTATTTAATACAATTGTGCTTAAAGTCTGTGTAAAGCAATAATAAATATGTGCTCTGAGTTTTTCACACCACAGAAAAATGTGTTATTAACCAACCAGCCAAATCTGAATTGATTAAAAGAATATAAAAGTATATGAAATTAGGTTTCAAAATAATGGAACAACAAACAGTATTCTGAGCTGGGAAACGCTGGGGGCGTGTCCACTGAAGGTGCTGAAACCACACCCCCAACTGAACAGCCTCTGGGCCTCTGGGCCCCTGAACTTAACAACGCCCATGCCGAACTCCCTTAAAAAATATACAATTTAAAAATAGGCCTTGTTTGTAGGTGTAAGACAAGCGACATGGATGATATTTCAAAAATAAAATAATGCTAGGAGCCACTGTTTACAACCTGTTTTGTAGGTAAATGTGGACTTACTTCAGTAAAAATGTAACTTAAATGAGTAGTTAACAAGTAATCCATGGCCAATCATCATTCTGTTAAATTATTGTTATTTTCAATGAAGTTCAGTGTCAAAGTTACTTGCTTCTTTGAAAATCACCAGCAAGGGGCTGGATGTAGTTGCTGCAGTAGTGGTGGTGAAGGAATCGGAGTAGTGTCCACAACAAAGCCACAAAGCCCAAGTAGCAATTGTGAGACTGGAAAGAAAGGCAGAGAGCGCCGCGACACAGGCACAGCTCCTGCTGATGTGCTCTTGGTGGACTCTACACGTCAACTGATGCTTCAGCTGAGTTTGAAATAACTCCTTGAGCGCTACTGTTGACTAGAAATGGTCCCATTCACTAGTAACAGCTAATACCATGACACCGGCGTCTTATCAGCCCCACTCTGCTGGCCAGGAGAGAAAGCGTAAATAAACGGATGATGAGAGGAGCGCTAACGGCTAATCTAAGGCTAACTCCTCATTAGCTATCTCTACCCAGCATTTTCCTCACCAATATACGGTCTCTGGTGAACAACATGGATGAACTGCAACTACAACCACTCATAAAAGGATTATGGACTGCAACTTCATGATTTTTATGGAAACATGGCTCAACAGCAGCATCCCCAATAGAGCCATTGAACTACTGGCCTGCTACATCCTAAGGGCGGATACAACAGCTAAGTAACTTATCTTACTCGGGTAAGACCAGAGGGTTGTGGGGGACTCATAGTTAAGTGTAGACCTCTCTATCTGCACAGAGTTTACATCTACTGTTGTGACTGCAGCATATGTTAGGATGCTAATGCTAAGCTTGCAAGGGAAGTAATGCGTGCTGTCATTAGCAAACAACAGACTACACACGCAGCTGAAGCCAAGGGCTCTAGTTCTTATATAGTGTTGAGGGGAGGGGGGTGGGTCATGCAAGTAACACCTCTACATGATGGTGCAGCTGTTTCAGGCACGCCCAACAAATCCGGAACACAGAAATGGTGAAAAACAGTTTTACAGTCTAGCTCCACAATTCAGTACTACATAGTTTAAAGTCTTTTCACATGTTTTCAGCAATTATTTTCTATAATGTATAATGTGTTTCAAAAGAAATCTCTGATTTTCCTTTACGCAGACTTTAATCAACCTAACACAAACTAATTACTAACTAATATAATACACAAAGAGTGGGAGAAACAGCGGCTCAGTAGAGGCCCACAGCTTATTTTTGCCTTTAGACCCTCTGCAGCCTTGATCTGATGCTGACTGACAAGTTTATTTTTTAAACTGTAAACTTCCATTTATCTTGGCAACTTGAATAAACTCATTTAAGGGATCCTTATAAAAAATGTTTGTTTATGTGCTCTTGGTGATGTAGGTTACATCACAGATTTTTTGACTATAATATTTTGCTATGTATTGATATACTGTACAGCCTATTTGAAATTTGCAGATCAGCTGGGTTCTTTTCCTCACAGCTCTGATTTACTGATCGACTGAACAGTTTCAGTTGTGCTGGGTTCATATCAAAGTTGACAGATGAAAGCATGTCTACACTCTACATGGTTAAAGTGAGGTTTTCACCACTCTGTGCAGGAGACGCAGCCATGTTTACTTGTGACAGAAGGAGAAAAAGATGAGAAATTAAAGAATTAAAACCAGAAGAAGGCACAGAAGTCACAGCAAGCTCTGGGTGAGACGATGTGACGTTAGTGTCCAGGCTGTGGCCTTCCAGTCGATTAGACAGCCGGCTGTCTGATTAATAATGAGAATGGGCACAACTGCAGACAGACAAAGTCATGCTAAATGTGCTAATGGCATTCCTCTTCACTCCAAAGCTTCACGTTAATCATGAGAATGAGCGCTGCTGCTGACAGCTGCAGACATGGACTAATGGTATTCTCCTCCAGCCACCACAGTTTCACTTCAGACCTTCAGACTCAGTGTCTTTAAGTCTTCAATGGATAGATTATGAAACAATGGGCCCTGGGCACAGATACAGAAAAAACCCACCCCTCCTACATAGCAGAAAGACCCTCAGACTGAAGGACAGAAAATCAGCTAACAGATAAATCACAGCCTCATCATTTGTAGTTGTTTCACAGTCATTTTGTGTCTCTTTGTGGTTGGTTTGTGTCTGTATCGGTGACATTTTGCAGGTGAATCAGAAGTCTCATGTTCTGCAAACTGCAGCTGAACTTCAGTATTATTTCCTATTGAAGATAAAGACAAGCTGTCCAGCCACAGCAGATCCATGATGACTCTCCTCTGCACAGATATACCATATACTACAGCACACTATACACAATGTTATAGGAAACCATCAGAGAAAGCTGGAGGTTACATTCCCTTAAAACAGTTGTTCTGCTGTCAAACCGATTCTGAAATCACTCCCTGTGCTAAATAGTGCACTATACTGTATTTACTGTCTGACATTTTATTTGAATGCCTTAATTCTGAGCGTGTAAATGTATCCACTACATACTGGCCTTAAAAAATGTAACAATGGAACAAAACAAAAAAAAGTTGTGTCCATGGCATGTACATAAACAAAATCAAATATTGGATTGGATTTGGTTGGTGGATACTCAATATTAAAACACCCTGGTCAGGATTAGGGGTAAAAATGTAATCAAGTCATCTCTAAGAACACTGAAGTAACAACACTGATATTCTGTGAAACCTATAAAGGTTATGATATGCTACAAAAACTCAGTGAGCATACTAAGGTGAGTAACAAAAAATGAAAATCTCTGAAAACCTCTCAAACCCAGAAGGAGGACTTACAGAACATGAAATATATGGTTTATCTTCCCAAAATGACTCCAGGGGTACTCACTGATGCTGAGGTACAGAAATGTAGTTTTGGGGTAGGAAACTCAGTAAAGGGTTACATTGTTGGAATAATATGGAGTATAGCAACATACTTATAGGGGACTGGATACAATAAACAATAAAGAACACAACATACACTTTGTAGTTTCACTTCAAGAACATTACTGCGCTGTGTAGAGAGAATTACAATAGGCTACACCCATGCTACAGGGATTCATTATTCTGTCTTCTACTTCACTGTATGATTTGGAGTCATGAAGTCAAGAAACGTGTCTATTCCAACTAAAACAAAATTATATGCTGTAACTCATTGCTGAGTACTCCATCATCATTTTAGGAACATACCTAAACCATATAATTTATGTTCTTCAACGATTCCTCCATCTGAGTGTTGAGAGGTTTTCCTGAAGCCCCTTTTCATTACCTTACTGTACCCCTGAAGTTTCAGTAGCATACCAATCTGTGAAATACATTATACCATCATTGCTTTATAGATTTTGCAAAGCATATCAGTGTTGTTAACTCACAGGTATCCAGAATTTACAAAAATCCTTCCTCTAAAATCCTCTAAAATGTCCAGTTCTTATTCCCTTGTTCCCCATATTCTTGTTTTCTTTTCCACTGTACCAACATTTAAGAACCGGTAAGTATTTTATTGGCGCTTGATTCATACATAAATCACAGGATGTATTATAAAGTGTTACTCATGAGGTCACAATATCCAGCCTGACTGAAATGAGATGCATGTTCATGTGCGGAGGTGGTAGAGATGGCAGCAATTTTATTTAAATTCTATTCTTTGAAGTCTCTAGAAGTTGACACAAAGAATTAGTATTTTGTGTTTTCTCCCTCTCACACGCATCCATATGGCCCCACTCACACTCTCTCTCTCTCTCTCTCACACACACACACACACACACACGCATACATGTAACCGTTCCTGCAAAGTGTGTCATGTTTGCTTGTAGATAAGCAAAAAGACACACACACGCAAACACACCCACACCCCATTCCACTTGAGAGCACATATAGAGCATGAGAGAAAAATTGTACAGTAATTTTACACAATAAGAGTCCAGCACATGTCCTCCCACTCCACAGCCTGTGGGCAAACCAGTTGTTCAGGGCTTCCATTAGCTCATCCGTCCACAGAAAACATGTGTCCCCTCTGCTCAAGAGTCCTTTGTTGTGAAGAAAGCCAAGCTGTTTTATTTTTTCTTTTTTTCTCCTCCTGTCCATCCATCCATTCTGCTCCGTCCCAAAACAGCAACGCTGACAGCATGAAGACCAGCCTCGCAGGAGAATTTTTCAGCATTGAATTCAAAAGATTGTCATCGTAATGCTGGAATGTCTTACTACAATCTACGCTTAGATAATGGTACTGTACTTGAGAGCCTCAGAAAAAAATCTCAAGAGTCCACTTCTGTTTTGTTTCTGGTTCTCCTTGTTCTTCTTAATCTAAAAAAGTACAAGATGATTTGTTTTAAATTCTACTCACTAGATAGAAGTTAAGTTAAACCCTGTGAAAATATTGAGATTCTTGGTAAAGGCACAATATTCAGCCATGAGGAAAGAGCACACTGCTACTATTGTGTCCTGTAGAAGCCTGTCTGGTTTTGCTGCTTTTTTTTTGTTTTTGTTTTTGTTTTGTTGTTCAAAGCCCTGATAAGACAAGCAGTCCACATTTGTCCTAACCATCATGTTGCCATGACTACAATTGGAGAGTATTTGAGGAAACTAATGACTTTACACATATCATTTTTCATTATGTCTATAAATTTAGTTAGGTCTTATTTTTGTAGTTTTGACCATCATCTCTATCATTAATAATAACACAGTGCTCACCGAGTTACCTGCTGAGATCTGGAGAAGTGGCAGCATAACTAAAAAGTAGTACAGGGTAAGAAACACAAGTAGTCAGATGATCACACAGGTTTTAAAGGATACATTTGTGTTTCATCAAGCATATCTTCATACAATTCTCACAGGCTATATGTACATTGAAGGAGTTTCTGGTGTTTGTAATTATTCTTCCTTGCCATAATGGCTGTGAGGTGATCCTTTCATAAGGATCCAGGATTTTAGAAAAACTTCTAAAAAGAAAAACTGTTCAGTTATATTTCCTGTTAAATTTATCTCCCTGCCTGATGATGTAAATGCTGTTTCAAAGCCTACTTGAAGAGGACATAACATTTCTAGCTCTATATTTATATTCTGGGGCTTCACTAGAATATCTTTGCATGATATGATTTTATTAACTTATATGGACCCTTTATGCAGCCCCTCAGTTCAGCCTCTGTCTGAAAAAAGCCGCCTAGGCTCCTGTCTCTTTAAGGCCCACCTCCCGTTGAACCCAATCTGTTCTGATTGGTTAGCTCCTGGAAGCTGGCCCTCACCAGCTCCAGAGGCTACGTAAATAAACAACTGTAGTCAGATTTTGTTTATTTTTCCCATTCTTTACTCTAAATATAAACTTCTCAAATACATCTGTACATGCTGAGCCTGAATCCGATCCAAAATATGCGAGTGGATGATGCAAACATCATGTGGAACAACCTTAGCAACAACCTTAGCAGCGAAGACTACAGCAGTGTTCAGGGCAGGCTGAAACGTTGGCTTTTGACTTGAGAGTGGCATTTTTACATACTTTCAGCTTAAGTTTTGGAACTTTGACTATGTTTAACATAGACATCTGGCGTTATAATTGTCTTTAAAATGACAGGAAATCACAAAAAGCATGTCATGTCCCCATTCACACTACCATGGTATACTTCTGGTAGAAAAATACAAAATCCTTGTAGTATAATTAAATAATTATCATTTTTAACAAAAACTCCCACCATGTGTCAGATGTGACAACTGTAGAATGTAAACTCCTCATAATGTCGTTAAAACTCCAAATTGAATTTAACAATAGGACATGACCTCTGTGAACTCAATGGTAGCTATGGCAGTCTTATGAGGACTTAGCAGTCTAAAGTGGCTATCTTCATCCTAGTGGGCCTGTTTAGGTTTATTGCAAGGGTTTTGTCCCAGCAGCAAACCTACATATGACTACCAGAATTTATCCCTCCACCATGGACCAGCAAGAAAACACTGTCTATGGAAACACAAAGATAATTTCAAACCAAAAGGACTAACTTTGGAAAATACCAACTTGAATTTGTCCCCGATCTCTTATTACAGATATTTCAGATACTCACTTTCAGTTTGACCTCCATATAAAATGGTTTAGATGATCTGGATGACAGCTGTTTTGTTTACAACCTGTCTGATCATGTTACTTGTGTTTCTTGAACAGCCTGACTGTTGCCATGTTCCCTGATCCCAGCAATTAACTTACTGAGCACAATGTTAGCATACCTAATAGAAATGATGGCCAAAAACTGTGAAAATAAGACTCATCTTTTTAGAAAACACACCAGTGACCAGTACAACCAAAGGAGTGATCCCATTTTACCCTTAACGTCACTACAAAAATGAGGTGTGTGCAACAGTAATTGCATTTCCCAGTTTGCTTTGTATGTGAGAAGAGTATGGCCTTCAAACTAAATAGTATCACAAAGAATGTCAAGTTTATGGGCATGCTAAAGGTAGCAGTTTCAAAGTTAAACAATGGAAAGACTAGAACACAAAGGAACCTCATAACCTCATCGTTTGCTGTGAGTGATGCAGACCTTGGTAGGTCTACAAATGTAGTAAGAATGTAGGAGATGTCTGGTGACTGATCAGCGCAAGGATTTACACACAGGCCCTATTTACACCTGGCATTAACATGCGTCTTTCACAAGTGGACAGCTCTATGTACGTCTGTTCACACCTCTCTACATGCGTCTTGAGTGACCACTTGTGATCGGATCTCACTTCCCTGCTCTATATGCAAATAAACACATAGCCTACATAATTTCCGTTTGCAAAGACGAAATTCATTGTTGTTTTTAGCTGGTGGGAGGACCGGCAGGGTCCATGTACCCTCCGTCCAAAGCTGTGTTCAACTTGTTTGATAACAGGATACACAAATATACAATGCACTGTGTGCCCCCTCATGAAAATCAAATGCCCATACTACTGATTTTCTCTAGCATCCTCAATATGTCTTGGGTATGTTCACACCTGTACTTAGAGCTGTCCACTTGTGATTGGATCACCCAAGACACATGTTAATGCCAGGTGTAAACAGGGCCACAATGTGTCTCACTCTACTTGTGTGGGGGTAGAACAGCAGATAACTACACAAGGTGACTCTCTTGTCAATGGGAAACTGATGAAAGTGTATTCTACTGGAATTATATTCTCATTGGACAGTTCCCAACCTTATATTGTAAGGTTGGGAATTGTCCAATGAGAACCAACAAAAAAACACAACAAGTTTACCAACTCCACTGATTCAGACAAGAGCAGTTGCCTAACCATAACCATACCATAGTTGCTATGCGCAGATATTGTAGAAAGCGAGAATTTAAAAAATGTTGACATTGCAATAAAAACACTGAATGTAATTAATTAGTTGTAATTCATTGAACTGTTTCTGTTTTTTGCAGAATTGTCCAAAATAACCATCCTTGTCTGGTGATGGAGCAGGCTGAGAAAAGTCAAGATTTTGTAGTTGATGAATCCTGGTTCCATCTCCAATACTACAATCTCAGTCAGTGAGTTGCCTAAATAACATCAGTTATAGACCATACATGGTTACAACTGTACGTGCTTGTGGGTGAGATGTTAATGGATTGGCAGGTATTAACTACTGGCTTACACTGGATAACCTGCAGATTGACACTTTGATGCCAGCACCAACATATAAGAAGACCTTTACATCATAGCAAACTGGAGTTGGCATCCATCCATGCCTACCATGCACCTCAAAGTGGATGATGGAAACTTTCTACAATATAATGGTCCCCTTCAGTGCTATTGATTGAGGAACATTCAGGTGGAATGACCTAGCCATAAGAGGCCAGGTCATTCAATTAATCCTACCAACACTTTTGAATGAACACAAACCATAGACTATATATAAAGATGGATGTAGTGAGTTGTGACATCACCCATTGAATTGCACTGGAGCCCGTTTGAAGCCCAGAGTTGCTGCTTATAGTTGGCGCCATCTTTTCTGTTTTGAGCAAGGACTTTCCAAATAAGGAGTCTGGGTGTCTGGCCTTTCATGCTCTGGAAATGCCCCACTACCTCGGACCCGAGCTAACGCTAGCTTACTGGGAACAATGAGCACTGCACACTTGGGCTAACATTAGCTAACTAACATGGCAGGTATCGTTATCAAGTAACATTAAACTTACTGAAATATTGTGATAACAGTCCAACTCAGTGTGAGTCCCAGAGCCGGGGAGAGCAACAGGTAAGCCAACTGTCAATCAATGCCCACATGGCAGACATCAAAGCTCCTATACATCTTCAAATCTTATTAATTGAGCAATAATTTCCAAAATGACAAATTCTCGCTTTCTACAATCTGCACGTCAACTAAAACACTTGGTTAAGGTTAGGAAAAGAGCATGGTTACAATGAATAAAAAGACAGGACAGGACATAAACTCTGGGATTTTGCTTAGAAGTGAGACAACACCCTTGCTCTCAGCCTCATCACATAAAGGACTCACTACTTCCTGCATTGGCAATGAACAGTGGCACTAGATGTAAATTGTGAAGTGTAGACTTATGTATGGACATGATACCTATGGATATTGGCCTAGCAAAGAGATACTACATAAACTTGCGTACATAAAATTACATTACAAACTGTATTTTCAATATGACTGTCATATGGTTGAAATTTGAACTTGGGCTTTACAACTGATCCCCTGAAAACAAGGCCTTGATAATAAACTAAAAGCCCATCCACTGAAAAACAAGACTGACCTCATGCTTGCCCTTTAATTATTTATCACACTGAGGTGGATGAAGCTCTATGCAATTGTAACAGTTACATACAATATAATTTGATGTATCTGATACCAATGTTCAGTAACAGTCTTTAATTTTCAAAGGACACTGGTGTTTCAACACCCACAGCGTGTTTTATCAGGGCTTGAAATTTGAAATGTGGTTTTGAAAGAGTGGTGACATCATTGGTCATTCTTTACCTGATTTCTTTTAAAGAAAATTACATTGTACATGCTCACAGACGCTGTGAGAATATCATAGGTAAAAATTTGAATACATTTAGTTTTTGAGAGATTAGTGAAGTTCCAATTAACATCTGTCCTGTACTTACCTTAAATGCAATGATTGTTCGAAAGCATACAGTAATAATGATTATAATACAGAGTGGCGCTGTAGAGCCACGCAAAGCTTTTTTTTTTCTTTTTTTTACAGAAATAAAAGTAAACTGAGTTTGTTTTACAGTGCAAAAGCATAAAATGCACATGCACTCAGCACAATCCTAACAAAATAACATCATTCATGAAAAGCAATGTAACGTGTTTGTTAGCTCACAGATGGCTGTCAGAGAGGAATTTGAACACAATGATACACATCCAACTCCACTCCACTGAGCTTAAACTAAATGAGGACAACATTATCATGATGGAATTCAACCAAACATCTTCCCGTTAATTTGCTGGATGAGCTCCA